>NC_086154.1:114043525-115311441 GCF_035149785.1 Candoia aspera | reverse complement strand
TGTTTCCTCCAGGGTTCTCCTCAGCTACAGGCTGACCCCCTTCTCAACAACCTTCCCCGTAAAGGGAAGTTTGGAGACTGGGCAGTAGTTGTCAAAAACCATTGGGTCCAAGGATGATTTCTTGAGGGATGCACCACCACCTCATTCAAGGCATGAGATGAGCACAAGCAATTGTCTCCTAGTTCACGTGTCATGGTAAGCTGTAAAGGTGGATTTGCACATCACACTAAGTTAAACCAAGTCCTTCTCATTCTAGGGGGAGAGCCTTTTTAGTTCATGGTAACCAAAAATCAAGAGGAGTCTGCTAGCGCCTTTTCAGCTAAGAAATTTTATGAAAATATAATTTTTTGTGAGCTACAGCTCCTTTCTCATTTGCATGCAGTGGCTAAACTGATGTAGGATTTAAGTTGAGGTTGGGGGGAAAGAGGTTGATTATGCAGATGCAGGTTAGTTGTGAGACAGATTGCAAGTACTTTATCAATTAACAATTGTAATGTGTTAAAAACCTATTAGGTTTGTTTGAGACCTCCTGAGATAGGTTAAAACCTTTCGATGTATGTGAGTTTAGTATCTTGCTCAATTGTGCTAGTGAAATTTCTTTTTTCCAAATTGTCTACTGTGCTTTGAAATCTGTAATGGAGTGTCCTGGGAGGTTAAAATGCTCTGATATTACTTTGTCCTTGTTTGTCCAAGATGAATCCTGTTGTCATCTTGTGTCTATTTTTTTTTTTGCATGAAATTTGGTCTGACCCTGTTTGCTTTACATGGAATCCAGAGGGGCATTGCTGGCAGATAATGGCATATATTACATTAGAGGTGCCTTCATCAGCTCTTCTTCTAATCTCATGCAGGAGGTTGTTGGACCTGTGATTGTTGATGTAAATGTAGGCACCTTTAACATGGGAACCAGACCCTACAACAGACCTAGATGTCTGTTTTGCCTCACAATGGCTTTTTAACACAGTATAGTTGTTAATTGATAAGGTACTTGTAATCTGTCTCACCCATAATCTGCGTACCTGTTCTAATTTATTAGTTTGAAAAGGTGCTACCACACTTGTCCTGATTTTCAGCTAAACCAAGTGAACCATAATATGGTGTGAACCAGGCCATTCTGTCAGTTGGGAAACCTCCAAGAAAGCCCTGTGTATTAGAGGAAAATCTGTCCCATGGGCACACTTTGTGGTCTTTGATAGTAACTCACTGGCCAGGTATTTGGGCCATGCAGCTCCACTCCCCCCAAAAATATGTGCTTCATAATGTGCCCCAAAACCTTGACAACTGCACATAATAATAAGGGCTCCTCACCTTCTCCTGGAACAGTTTGAAAACCACTGTGTTAAGGAATGCAGTAGGTTTCTCAAGCAGTGCATAAATTGTGATGACATTATCTGGGCCAAATAACAAAAGCTGAGTTGGAGAGAAGTGCAGTTCCTGCATGAGAAGTCTGCCCATAGCAGGAAGTTTGCTTTGTAGATCAAATATTGATCAATTCTCTTCTTAAGTGGCAGTTGCCCCTTCAGTGAAATTCTTTGGAAGAACCTAGTTTCTTCCTTGAAGGTTTCATTGTTATTATAATATTATTTGGAGTGTAAGATTCTCAGTTATGAAGTGCTCAGGCTTGTCCAGAATAATTATCATTCCTTGTATGCATAGTTGATAGTATACATCTTCTGCAGATCTCTTTCCAGGAAGCAGAGTCCTCTTATGGAAGTACTTTTAAACTTAGGTGTACTGGTGTCACATGACAGCTGCTAAATTTGGAGTGTAGTTATCTGGCTTTGGGGAAACTTCAGAGGTCTATCTAGTATCTTCAAAGCACTCATGGATATCTGCTATAAAGAAAGCATCTTCAGATGACAAGTTCAAACTTCTTTCTTTTGTTAGAATTCTGGCAGGTGTAATTTGATTTTCTTTCTGTACTTTTACTCCTTGCCTACTCCATTGTGGCTCATTCCACATTTGTGGAATTTTCCTTTGTAGAAAATTACATTGACTTCCATGTGGTCACCTCAAGGGAGTCTTTACTTGCTGTTTTATATTATATAGATTTTATGGCTTAAATGGCAGCTACAAGAAGCCTTTAAGACCTTCTTTTGATAAGGCACATTTCAAATGAAGTAAGAATATAGATAGTAGTCCTTGAATTTTTAGTTTTCTATTTCTAAAATTTTAGAATTTTAAGGTTTTTTTTAAAGTATGGAAGTGCTAAAATGCTAGTGGCTGGCTGATAATATTGTTGAAATTATACCAAAAGTTGAACAGTTTCTTAATGAAGCCCATTGACTTAAGTTCATAAAGCTTGCTAAACCTAAACCAAACAAATCCCATTATGACTTAAAGTGATGTGTGAACTCAAAAATCCCATACACTTGCTAGGGCTGGCTGCTTGACCCCTGTTTATTGCTGGGCATTATCACTATTGCAGTTCTTGGACAGTCAAGCTCAGTCAGATCGGTTTCCCTCCTTGGAATATGTTCCTAAGACTTCTGCCCTGCTACGGCAGTTCCTGGAATAGCCCTAATGATACAGCCTAAACCCCAGATTTGTCTCTCAGCCCAGTTTAACTCACAAAGTTGTGAAGAAGAGTGGAGGAAGAAGTGCTGCATTCTCCACCTTGAGAGCCTGGAGATAAGGTGGCCTATAAATATAACAAATAGAGTTGTTCAAGAAAAGTGCAAAATCAGTTTATGTATTAAAATTTGGTATGAGCTGCTATCCAATGTTTTGTTCCTTCTACCCTTCTGCTATCCCATTTTTAACATTTTAATTCCTGCTGTTTCTCTACTTGAGAGTATGGTTCTAGGAAAGAGTTTTGCATATTTTCTCAAGTATTTATAATTCTTCTCCCCCTCCTGCCCCACATCTTTTATGCCTTTCACCAAGTTATGCAGATCTTCAGTGCTTTTCTGTAAGGAGCTAGTTTCTGCCTTTCTTAGCTATAAACTCATGGTTGGGTCCTTGTAGCTGTGCCAAGTCTTCAGTCAGAAATCATGCTTTCAGCCAAGCCATTATCAAAAAGCATTCCTCCATAGTTCCCACTGATAAGGAGAAATGGTGCAATTGGAGCAAGTGAAGATTGGTGGCAGAAAACTTGCCAATAGGATGTTGCCCTGTGGCCTTTTGTTCTAGAGGGAAGGGCTTCTTGGGGGAAAAAAAAGTGCTGTCTAAAGTACTTCGGTATTGATGAGAATGTGACCAGTTCAGCTGGCGACTACCTTCTCTTGGGCTGTGCGCTGAGAAGTCTTGGGTTTGGCCCATGAAACAGCTAATGGCTGGATTAAACACATTCCTGGCTGTGGTTGAGCTGTTCTGTTTCAACAGTTGTCATGTGGAAGAAAATAAGGTGTGCATAATATTCGTTAAAGTAGCAGCTGGAATGTTTTGAATCAGATATCCTTATAGAAAGGAGTGTGGAAAGGTGGAGTTTGGGCCATGTGGGTTAACATGCAGGATGAGCTGCTACTACTTTGGAGGATCTGGATTCCAAATCCAGAATGTTAGAAATATGTCACTTAGATTGTGAGCTTGAAGTTGGTTTTCCTCAGTGTCCCTTAAAGGAATCTTCTGTTTCTACCTTGTAACAATGTTTACTTAAATAATCCCCATGGATTATTGTACAATTGTACTTATTGTCTGGACTCTATAATATTGGGACTGCTTTACTCATTACCTAAAGTAGGGTGTTCTTCCACAAGATTCAGAATATGTTTTCATTGCTGTCAAGTTATATGTCCCCCCCCAAACATATGAATGCTGCTTCTCTGCTGTATAAATAACGTCTGAGCCTTGTGGCTTGAAGGTTCACGCATTATTGCCCTGAGCATCCCAGTAGCCGTAGGAAGAAATGTGCCATGTCAATACGCTGCAGAGACTGCCTAATGCAGAGTCAGACCCCTGGTTTATACCTTTAGCTAGGTATTGCTTCTCTACTTTATCTGGAAGTAACCCTCCAAGCTTCCAGATACCAGTCTTTCCCCAAGCCGCCTTCCAGATACAGAAATCAGTGACTTGGAGACGATATAGCCAGTCTTCTATGGTTAGGGTATATCCACGTCAATATTTTACCTTAAATTATTGTCTGAGGCAATAAGTATTTTTTATTTTTTATTAAAGCTACAATTTATTATATGTTGCAGTACATAATTATACATAAAATCTGTTGTATGTACAATATGTTTATTAAAGCTAAAATCTATCTGTTATCTTGTGCACCAGTAACAAAAGATTGCAGTTTAATGTGAGGAC
The DNA here is from genome assembly GCF_035149785.1 of Candoia aspera. Lineage (NCBI taxonomy): Eukaryota > Metazoa > Chordata > Lepidosauria > Squamata > Candoiidae > Candoia > Candoia aspera. The sequence goes on along the minus strand of NC_086154.1, from coordinate 115,307,193 downwards.
ACAATCCTATCTGTGACACATTTGTCCATCAAGGCCTGTGAAGGGGCTCCTTGCCAAGTCTTTCTGAAATACACAATAGAGGGTGAAGAGGAAGACAGAACTTTCCTTCTTGGAGAACTGAAATGACATGTTTCTATGTTCTACCTTTAAACTTTTTCTAAATCATTTGTTTACTTAGTAATTCCTGTCTCACGTTTGGCCAAAACTGAAGAACAGAAAATCTGAGATAATACCATTTTCACATCTAAAGTGTAAAATATGTCAAGCATCTTTATCAATTCCTGAGATGAGCTACATAGATAACATGATGCCTCCAACTTCCAGAATATCTGTCCATTGCCTTTTACAAGGGACTATCGATTTCCTTTGAGGTCAGGATAGCTAAAGAATGCATAAAGTATGTAGAAGTTTAACATCCTATATTTTATTAGCCTTTCCTGTTTTTATTGATGAAGATGTCAGGCAAAAATGTGAGGAATGTCGGCTGCTTCCTGCCAAGCTGGCTAGTAGCCTCTTTTTCTCAGAACACATTTTTGTCTGTAGTTTCGCCTGTATAAAGCAACTGCTTTTTCTTTGCATATATTATAAATTTAATTCAATAATATTTTTCTCCAACTTAAATTGTAATAGCTCTCCATACCTTCCTTTGTCCAAGTGTAAAACACCCAATTACTGTTAAGTCTTTTGTTGTAAAAGAGCCATTGAGCAATATCTTTTGTAGCTACAATGGCCAGCAGTACCCCCAAGTGTGGTCATACCATGGATTTGTAATATATTGCAGGTTTGTTTCCACTTTGTTCTCTTCCTAATAATTTGTAGCATTTGACTTAGAACAGTCATACAATAGAGCAGCATTTCTCAACCTCAGCAACTTTAAGACATGTGGACTTCAACTCCTAGAATTCCCCAGCCAGAGGAACATTTAACCATCAATGCTGCAAGATCCTTTCCTAATTGCTCAGAGCCAGCCTAGGTGCTAGTTATTTAAATTTACATGAGAAACTTGAGTTTTATTGTTGATACTTTCCAGTTTGTCCTTGCTTACCCAATTACATTTGCCATTTTAAGGTTCATTTATCCAGTTTGGAGAGGGGCTTCCTCTTTTTTTTTGCTTTTGCTACCTTGAAAAGCTTGGTATCATTAGCAAACTACCCTTCTGACTTTCAGAAAGTGTGTAAAGACTTGGTTCTATCGAGCCTTGGAGCAGGGTGGCTTCTCTCCACTACTGAATTAGAGTACAATGTTGTCATCCTTGAGCTGGCAGAAAACTATACTGGTATGAAATTTGCTGTGGATCTGTATTCTGCCTCTGTTGCTTCTGCTCACACTCACCTGACCTTGCCTCTGGTGTGCCATGTAGCAAAACATCACAGATTTTACACAACTTGAGACTCCTTTTGGATTCTGCTGTGATAAGAGGGAAAAACTACTTTAGGAGCAGCTAAGAGTGACTTGTCTTACTTGTGTGCTGTGGATGAGATGAAGACAATGTCAGGTGGACCTTACAGAAACAAGATGTCAGGGCAAATTTGTGCAATGCATGGTTAGCCACTAGTGAGGAATAGGCCATCATATCTCAAGGTTTGTTGAGTTTGCTCAGGTGCCTTTGATGAGGTCTTTTTCTTGAAACTTTGAATATACAACATCTGTTGGAGCCCCCATATTTACATGCTGGTTGACCTCTTAAAAAAAGAATCTAGAAAGACTTCTTCAGAAGTCATACTGGGTTACTTCTAGTAAGACCCCACCTTTCTATATGTTTACTTTATTATTTCATTATATTTTCCAGAATGCACCTGTAGTCTTTAAGCTAACCAGCCTACACTTTCTTGATCCTTAAAAAAAATGAATTACTTTGGGTTTTCCTAGTCCCCACAAACAGTTGCTAAACTTAGGAACTAATTGCATACTTTCATTAATAATTTCTTATTGAAATAACTTTGAGGAGCAATAGAACTGGTTTTCTATCAGAATGAATGGCATGTTATTTTCTTAAATGCCCTGGAGAAAAATCTCTTGATTTTCAAGAGCTTTATTTCTGAAGTCAATAAGAGCTAAAGATACCTGGGGGGAAAAAGATACATGGTTGCTGCCTTGCTTTGTAAAGGAGAGACAAACCTGGTGCTGCTTTCTGCTCCTTAAAGAAAAAGCTAGGAAACAAATACATGTCTGAACTGTCCATTTTTTCCCCTCCACATCTTTCGTCCAGAGTAATGTTTCCATTGCATATCTTTGTGGTTGCCTTAATTGTACTTTGTCTTTGTCTGATGAGCCTCTCAGCAGAAGCATGAGTATCTCAGTATTGTTTGCTATGATAAGAACTGTATGGCTTAAAAAAATCAATCCTGGTTTGTTGATAATGTTTCAGAAAGGTCTTGTGTAATTAGTTCAGACATAGAGAAATGATTTCCTTCCTTTTTTTTTCCTGTCTGTTCTCATTCTTTATGATGAAAGTGCTAAACATTCCTTCAAAGGAAAATACATTTTCAGATAAATTGTCCTGAGTAGGGTGTAATATTCTTTCACTTTTTTTACTTCTGGTCAAGGGGTGAATTTGAATGTCCTTTCTTTCAACAGACAATCTTCTCTTCAATCTGCAGCCTCTGGATAATTACACATCACTTAAATCTCAATGGAATATAGCAGGAGAAAATTCCTCTCCTTGCACTCTTTCAGTACTTGTGCTCTATCCCAGCTAAAGTTCTGCTCCAGAAATTGTTCCACAGAATTGGAAGGGACTTTGGAGGTCTTCTAGTCCAACGCACACACCTCCCCATGCCCAGGCGGGTTTCCGCATACCGTCCTAGACAAATGGCTGTCCAACCTTTGCTTGGAACCTCCAGTGATGGAGCACTGTGACTCTAGGAGACAGGCTGCTCCATTGCTTCCATTCAATTTCTTAGTCCATATATTTGGTGAAGAATTTTGAAAGCTCATTTCAAATAAGCTCCAGTTCTGACAACCTGAATGACAAGTACTACCTCCAAGAATTTGCAGTCAAACCTGTGCAGCTTCCTATCTTCCTTCTTCATTTTAGTAGTGATGGCTGAGATGCTGTGACCAATACTCTACCAGATGATATAGACAGGTTGCATTCACACTATGCACTTAACCAGGTCTGTTAAAGATCTGGTGGCTGTATTTGGACAGTAAGCTAATTTTAACTTTGGTTTGTTCTTTCATGGCTTGGTGCCTTAGGCGAACCCAACTTGCCCGATGGTTCAGTGTAACGCATGAATCCAGAGAATGAGTTAATTCAGTAACCAAGTTAAGCAAGTTGTTGGCAAACAGAACCTCTGAAAAGGTTACCGAAGAAAATACGTCCTGCTGCTTCATCTCTGGCTTTGCATATATTAACCACTGGTGATGACGTTGGTAAGCTTTAAGAGGGAAAGTGCCTGGAAGAAGAAGAAAACAGGTCATGGATTAAAGAATAGGCAGAAAGGGAATATTTACTTATTGACATACATAACGCCTTCAATACAGGTAGTGCTTGCTTAATGATGCTAATTGGGACCGGAAACTCTGTCATTAAGCAACATGGTCGTAAGTCAAAAAAACATGTGACCACACGACTTAGCAACGGCAGTTGCCATCACTAAGCGAGGACTGTGCAGGGACCACAACATGCAACTTCCTGCCAGTTTTCCCATTGATTTTGCTTGTTGGAAGCTGGCAGGGAAGGTTGAAAATCGCAACCGGGGGATGCTGCAACGGCTCTATGAGGACCAGTTGTAACTACCACTTGTTCAGTGCTGTTGTAAGTTCAAATGATTGCTGAACAAGTGGTCATTAAATGAGGACCCCACCTATATTGATTTATTGATTTTGAGGGGAGATATTGCTGGCAATGCCTCTCACTTTGTCCGCACATACTTCTTCCTTCACTCCTGTGCACAGTATTTTCCTTGTATCTGTTAGTTATAGCTCCATTCTCTCTAGCTTGCTTTCTTGTGAATTATTTAGGGGGACAGACACACAGGCTTAATTAAAACCAGTATTTTTCTGTCCTTTTCTTGTATCTTTTGGTTGCCATGCTTAGACCAAAATGCCCTTGCTGCTCTGGCCCTTACAGGAATGCCTTGGTTAGTATCCCCAAATGTTACCGTTGCTTTAAAGGCCATGGAAATTAGAAGAGGTCTCTCTCTTGGACAAAAAAGAATGCTGTGTGCCTTCAGGAGGTAACTTTCCCTTCCACTTTGTTTCCTGGTAGAGCAAAAGTCAATTCATATTTTGTGCGGGTGATGGCAGGCATGTGCTATTTCAGCCCTACCGTCAAGAGGAGTCTGAAGTAATGCTTACAAAGCTTTGTTGCTATGCTACAGCAGTGACAGCAGAGTCCCCGGTTGCATCCTTGTGCTGATTGCTTAATGCAGTGTTTCTCAACCTTGGCAACTTTAAGATATGTGGACTTCGGCTCCCAGAATTCATGGCTGGCTGGGGAATTCTGGGAGTTGAAGTCCATGTATCTTAAAGTTGCCAAGGTGGAGAAACACTTGCTTAAGATATTCTGTCTATTTGAAGGCACTTTCCCAACTTCATTCAATAAAGAACCAAAACAATTAAATAACAGATGCAAATGTGTTTACTGTCAATGTCTTTCTGAACTAAAATTAACTCTTCATCAGGAATATTTGTTTCAGAGCCAGCTCTGTTCCAGCATCTGAAGGCATAATGGCTGCTTCTTTCTTTCTTTTATGATTAGCTTGTGGAGAATTTTATATATTTCCTGAGTTAGTCTGGGTCTTTGCATCTCAGCTCAACTGCAGGATAAAGTAAGTCTAGTGTCAAAAGAGGCACTAAAAATCTGAGGTTAAAGCCATACATCTAGAAGTGAAACAGTATTTTATTTACCAGTGCTTGAATGAGAAAAATGGATCTTAATATTGTGTAGCCCAGAACAATGGCAGGTCTAGTACCTGTAGGAAAATCAGTAAAACCTGTGGCAAATTCACAAAGGCTAATGGATTCAACGTGGTATAAACCTTGGTGAGCATTTGTCAGGTACAAGAGCTCACCTAAAGTTGTAAATAGGAATTGTACTTGTGTTATGAAGACTTGACTTTAACGTTGAGTTTTCTTTACCAAGTTTTAGTAGTGTTAGTGATACCATAAAGATCAGACAGCTTCTTAGACCATCCCAACCAAGGTACTTCATTTGGATGAAGAGAGGAGCTATGTGTCTTTCTGTTGTTACCTATTCACTGTATATGTTCTAATGTGTATGTGTGTGTGTGTGGTTTTGTTTTTTTTGTTTTCCCTGGGCAGACCTTACTCTCTGAATTAGGTGCTTGACTGAAGCTGATAGAGAATGGAAACATTTCCTTGGCAATGTCTCTGGGAAGACTCCTCCGTCGTGCCTCTTCCAAAGCATCTGATCTCCTGACCTTGAATGCCAGCAGCGGCTGTGGTGGTTCGTCTTCCATCTTGGATGGAGAGATTATCTATTCCAAGAACAATGTTTGTGTCCACCCCCCTGAGATGCTGCAAGGTGTTGTGGAACATCATCCAGGTGAGGATGGGTAGCAAATGTCAGGGAGACTCTGTAGGATTATGTGCATAGCAGAATGTCTGAAACCCTCTTCGGGCATCCAGTGCTTGTAAGTGTGGAGGGAACTGGGGACATGCACTTCAGTCCTGCCCTGCTCCACCCTGACCTCCCTTTGTTATCAACAACATTCAAGATGGATGTAACTGTGTTAGATTAAATACAGTTGCCGTTCTCCTGGGGATTGGAATATTGTACTCATGTCAAGTTCAATATGGTTGCAACTCCTTTTCAAGCCTTCCCTGACGACATGGACTGTCAGAAATGGAGTGTTATATCTCTCTCTCCATACTTACATTTTTAAAAAAATGCTTGAAGGGAGCTTTGGCTATTTGCTTACCTCTCCCTTACTACTTATTCCACCTCTCACCCTGTATACCTTCATCTGGAAACTCCTTTGTTTGTGGATCCAGTGGGAGTGGCTAAATCTTGCTAGTAAGGTAGTGTGGCTCAGCTGTTACTTTGTCTTGGGCACTTCCTTGCAAACACCTTGTCTAAGTTTCCTAGTTCAGTGTAAAATATCACCTTCCCTTTGTATTTTTGTAGCTTGAGTATGTGGTGGCATATGCTATATTATATCCTCTAAAAGAGAAATCTCATTTTAGGATTAAAGTATATTTGATTTGGAAGATCCAGAATTAGATTTTGAAATTTTTGTTTTGCTTTCATAAGCTTTAACACAAAGAAGAATCTTTTCAGGCAGCAAGCACCATTATGTGATTTTGCGAGCTTCAGAAAAATACAAAGGTAACAATTTTTTTATACATGTATAATACCCATTCTGCTATTCACTTTGCAGCATTATGCAAACTGAAGGAAAAAAAGCAAGGCATTACTCTTTTTAATTAAATAAGTATAAAAACGGCAGATGCCGTTTAGTGATATCATGGCTGCTATGTGTCATTCCCTGCGTATTTAACAAGTTGTGAATTTTTCTGCATTCCCCTTTTAATCTACATGTGTCATTTAGAAGCTAATTTTCTCTCTCCCTGTTCCTCAAATACATTTGGAACATAGATTTTTCTGTTCACTCTTGGTAGTCTTTTCAGCCTGGTTCTGAAAACCAATATCACTAATTAACCCTTATGGAGCTGCTGTTGCTAACTTGGATTTAAAAAGGATAAAGGCCTTTTGAGGTTGGAAGGGTTAACCCTGATTATTTCTAGTTTTTGTAATGCACTGGACACTCAAGCTTTCACTCAGTTATGACCCATATAAATCTATTTAATGAAGCGAAGTGTCCAGTACAGAGTGAAAGTTGTGAGTGGCATTGCCTGTGCATTCTACAATTTAAAATTCAAAAGCTTCAAATCCCCCCCACTACACCTGTAGGTATGCGCCCCTCCTTCTTGTGCCAGCAGATGGCTGGAACAGTTTCTTCTTCTTTGATGACCTTGGGGCAAGGAGTATCTAGCCTAAACAAAATGATTCACACTCCAGTCCAGCTCTCCTTCCCTGCTGGCAACTCGCGGGTTGACACGGATTGCGAGAAGATGGATGCAAGTCCGATAAGATGTTCTGGGAACATTTGATCGGGGAGCTTGACAGTTTTAAGCAATAAGAGCAATATGTATTATGGCATTCTGTATTCACCCAATTCATTTCCAGGTGAGTGGCTGCCTTTTGCAGCAGATAAATTCAAAGCGTGATGATTGTTCCTATTGCATATTGTTTACTGCACTGTACCTATATGATACAGATCAGCAGCCGTAGAAGCATCTACTATAATGTCTAATTTCAGTAATCAAAAGGCTTGTATTAGTAAAATGTAAGTTAATGTTTTATATTGGTTCCCCCGTCACTCTTGCAGCATTTGTGTAGGACTTGTGTAGCATTTAAAACAAACACGTCCTTTTCATATATTCCTTTGAATATGATATATTTTTTGTTTAGATTTTAATTACCAAGCAATTTTTTGTGCTCAGAGGCCATTCTTTTTTTTTTTTTAAGTCGTCTGGGTGTTGCAGGGGACATGAGAACATCATCAACAGAAGCCAACATTTTGGCCCTCTTGGGCATAGGTGGCTGCAAGGTGGGCAAGTGATGAAACTTTCATTGCAATGCAAGCTCTGCCCTTGTCAGCCCAACAAGGAAGACCAGACTAAGAAACCAATATCATATAGGTCAGGACTACTTTTATTGTGACAGCTAGAGTAACAGAATTTTTCAAGTCTGAATGTGCTTCCACCTCCCTCCTTTTGTGTGAACTAGGGAGGAGCTCGTCTGAAATGTTTTCTCAGTTTATTTCTTGGCCCAGGCTCAAGCCCCACTTATCTGACAGTTGCCTTGGTAGCAGCTTTTGCTCTTGTCCTTCAAGGCCATCCCCTGTGCTCTCTACAGCCCTTTACATACTTAAAAGTGACATCACAGTATAAATATGAAGGGGCAGAGTTTGCATCATAACATCAGAATGCACATTTCATTTTGAAGTCATTGTGGCTAAGTGCCTATACTGTTGGGGTAGATTGCATTTTAAAAAAAATTAAAGGTGTATGGCAGCTAAATACATTTATTTTGGTTCTTACTTTCTTTTTAAAAATCCTGAAAGGAATCTCACAATTGATACATACTAATTATCAGAAAGAAAGCTTAACGATATTGGGTATACATCAGTAAGAAAATTGGAAGCAAGAACTTGTTTTATATGGCCTAGATACCCAGTCTGCTGCGGATTTCAAAGGAAAGACCCTTCTCTGCCTCTGTGGAGCAAGAGGTCAGCCCTCAGTAGGAGAATGAGTGAGCCTTCAGAAATGGAACAGTTAGGAAGTGGGGTGAAGCAGCTGCGTTGCAGCCACTGTGCCAATTAGAAGAGTTTGGGAAAGCACGCGGGGTCATCCCTCTTCCCGACAATATCAGTGATTCTACTTTCACTGATTTTAAGTTTCAAAAAGATTGCTGTGATTTTTCATCTTACAGTAGGAATATGCAGATTGCTTGTTGACAGGGCTAATTTGCAGATAATATTAAGAATTCAGTAAAAGTTCTAGTGAGCTTCCAAAATATACAGGAGTTGTGAAGTAATGCATGGTGTTTGCATCCTTAATATCTAGGTTGCACCTGATCACAAAGGAGTTGCTCAAAGTAGCCAACAGCATAAAAAAAGATCACTTGAATCATGAAAGGATGTATACAACAATTTAAAGCAAGAGCAGAGACAACAGTAGAAAGAATCAAGACTAATGATCTGATACTGGACTTCAGCTGGGTTGCTCTGTGTATTATTTCGATAATAGGAAATATCTCATGAGAAATCTGTCAATTGAAGTATTGATGTAGGACATCTTTAGGGGTACTCTTGTATGAAGAGGGAAAACTTGGAGCATTAAGGAGAGGGATGAAAAGAGCCCAGTTACTTGCTAGAAATTAAAGGAATTGCCATGTTTTCAAATCATGAAGTCTAGAAAACTGAAAATTGGCTGTAAATCTGAGTCACTGTCTTGCTTTGCAGGCTACTTATGCTTGTACATGGAGAAAGATGAGCTGCTTGGAACCACGCTTATCCTGGCCTGGGTCCCCAATTCCCGTATTCAGAGGCAGGATGAGGAGGCCCTCCGTTACATCACGCCTGAGAGCTCCCCTGTCCGCAAGGCTCCCCGCAAGCGTAACCGACACACTCAGGGTTTTGGCATCCCTATGCAGGCTTCTTCTGTGGAGCAGAAGCAAGCTGTGACCCCAAAGGATGAGGAGGAGGACATTTTGACTGTGTCACAGCTGATGAGGGATGTGGCTCATGTCAGCCCCCCTTCAGAAGAAGGGGACAAATTGTCCCACAACTGCTCGGCAACATGCAACATCCACAGCTCTGCTCAGCCTGCTCACAGTGACTCAGGAATTTTATCGACAATCAGTTCTCAGGATGAACAGAACCGATTAGAGGAGTCTGTTGAGGAAGGGCTGGAGGGCCACTTGGAGACAGGAGAAGATGAAGGCTCTTTGGAGTTGTCTGCCGATGACGTTAGCAAAGACAGCACGTTTGACTCAGATTCAGATGCCTTCTCTTCTCCATTCTGCCTCTCACCCATGAGCGAAGCACTTGTGGAAAATGTTAGCTCTGTGTTCCTGGTTAATGAAAACAGGTGAGTTGATGTTCCTGCACTACTTAAACAGAACCCAGTTCAAACAAGAATGGGGAAGATCCATAAATACAATCACCTGGTTCTAGAATAATTTGCTCTGAGTTGTATACAGAGAGGCATCAACATGAGAGCAATCCTGTACATATTTACTCAGAAGTAAATTCTGTTGCACTCATTGAGATTTACTCCCATGAAAGGATTATAAGATTACTGTGGAAACCTGTTTTAAGGATTCTACAAAGAAGTTGAAGGACTGATTCAGCTTGCCAGTCAACTTGGCGATTCCTTTAATGCAGTATACAGAAGATCAAATGCTGTTAGCTATGCTGTAGATTTACTTGTTTTGAGATACACATTTCAATGAAAATATAATTCGATATTGGCCAAGTTTCTTGTCTGAAGCTGCTCCGCTCACAACAACAATTTATTATTTAAATATGTATCTTCATACATTTTCATAACAAATACACAGTACCTCATTGGCAGATATGTTGTTTAGAGCTGTGAAGACCTGGTTCTTCGCCCAGGCCTTTGGCAAGGGGAGTGAGACCCTCTCACTTCATCACTCTTACCATATTTTATCTTTGTCTTTTATGTTTTGTTGATTTTATTGTGATTTCTTTGGTGGTTGTGAGCCACCCAGAGTTGTTGCGAGTTGGGCGGCATACAAACTTAATAAATTATTATTAGCATCACATAGGGAATAATTTTTATCTGGCTGTCCTGGTTCCTTTGTGATTATAAGCAATTGTTAATTCAGGCTGGAGAAATTTCTCTGTTATGGGTCAGCATAACTTTTGTTTCTGTGAAAAAACATATAACCATTATATTTCATTGTTGTTGTTTATTCGTTCAGTCGCTTCCAACTCTTCGTGACTTCATGGACCAGCCCATGCCAGAGCTTTCTGTCAGTTGTCAACACCCCCAGCTCCCCCAGGGACGAGTCCATCACCTCTAGAATATTATCCATCCATCTTGCCCTTGGTTGGCCCCTCTTCCTTTTGCCTTCCACTCTCCCTAGCATCAGCATCTTCTCCAGAGTGTCCTGTCTTCTCATTATATGGCCAAAGTATTTCAATTTTGCCTTTAATATCATTCCCTCAAGTGAACAGTCTGGCTTTATTTCCTGGAGTATGGACTGATTTGATCTTCTTGCAGTCTAAGGCACTCTCAGAATTTTCCTCCAACACCACAGTTCCAAAGCATCGATCTTCCTTCTCTCAGCCTTCCTTATGGTCCAGCTCTCACAGCCATATGTTACTACTGGGAATACCATCACTTTAACTATGCGGACCTTTGTTGTCAGTGTGATGTCTCTGCTCTTAATTATTTTATTGAGATTTGTCATTGCTCTTCTTCCAAGGATTAAGCGTCTTCTGATTTCCTGACTGCAGTCAGCATCTGCAGTAATCTTCGCACCTAGAAATACAAAGTCTTTCACTGCCTCTGCGTTTTCTCCCTCTATTTGCCAGTTATCAATCAAGCTGGTTGCCATAATCTTGGTTTTTTTGAGGTTTAGCTGCAAGCCAGCTTTTGCACTTTCTTCTTTTACCTTCATCATAAGGCTCCTCAGTTCCTCTTCGCTTTCAGCCATCAAAGTGGTATCATCTGCATATCTGAGATTGTTAATGTTTCTTCCAGAGATTTTAACTCCAGCCTTGGATTCCTCAAGCCCAGCATGTCGCATGATGTGTTCTGCGTACAAGTTGAATAGGTAGGGTGAGAGTATACAGCCCTGCCGTACTCCTTTCCCAATCTTAAACCAGTCCGTTGTTACGTGGTCTGTTCTTACTGTTGCTACTTGGTCATTATACAGATTCTTCAGGAGGCATACAAGATGACTTGGTATCCCCATACCACTAAGAACTTGCCACAATTTGTTATGGTCCACACAGTCAAAGGCTTTAGAATAGTCAATAAAACAGAAATAGATGTTTTTCTGAAACTCCCTGGCTTTTTCCATTATCCAGCGGATATTGGCAATTTGGTCCCTAGTTCCTCTGCTTTTTCTAAACCCAGCTTGTACATCTGGCAATTCTTGCTCCATGAATTGCTGAAGTCTACCTTGCAGGATCTTGAGCATTACCTTACTGGCATGTGAAATGAGTGCCACTGTTCGATAGTTTGAACATTCTTTAGTGTTTCCCTTTTTTGGTATGGGGATATAAGTTGATTTTTTCCAGTCTGATGGCCATTCTTGTGTTTTCCAGATTTGCTGGCATATAGCATGCATTACCTTGACAGCATCATCTTGCAAGATTTTGAACAGTTCAGCTGGGATGCCGTCATCTCCTGCTGCCTTGTTATTAGCAATGCTTCTTAAGGCCCACTCAACCTCACTCTTCAGGATGTCTGGCTCTAGCTCGCTGACCACACCGTCAAAGCTATCCCCAATATTGTTATCCTTCCTATACAGGTCTTCCGTATATTCTTGCCACGTTTTCTTGATCTCTTCTTCTTCTGTTAGGTCCTTGCCATCTTTGTTTTTGATCATACCCATTTTTGCCTGGAATTTACCTCCAATGTTTCTAATTTTCTGGAAGAGGTCTCTTGTCCTTCCTATTCTATTGTCTTCTTCCACTGCATTGCTTGTTTAAAAATAATTCCTTATCTCTTCTGGCTAACCTCAGGAATTTTGCATTTAATTGGGCATATCTCCCCCTATCACTGTTGCCTTTTGCTTTCCTTCTTTCTTGGGCTACTTCTAGTGTCTCAGCAGACAGCCATTTTGCCTTCTTGGTTTTCTCTTTCTTTGGGATGTATTTTGTTGCCGCCTCCTGAACAATGTTGCGAACTTCTGTCCATAGTTCTTTCGGGACCCTATCTACTAAGTCCAGTCCCTTAACTCTATTCTTCACCTCCACTGCATATTCCTTAGAAATAGTAGTGAGCTCATATCTAGCTGATCTGTGAGTCTTCCCTAATCTCTTTAGACTGATCCTAAATTGTGCAAGAAGAAGTTCGTGATCTGAACTACAGTCAGCTCCAGGTCTTGTTTTTACCGACTGTACAGATGTCCGCCACCTTTGGCTGCAAAGGATGTAGTCAATCTGATTTCGGTGTTGTCCATCTGGGGAAGTATAAAGCCGTCTCTTAGGTTGCTGGAAGAGAGTGTTTGTTATGCAGAGTGAGTTGTCTTGGCAAAATTCTATCAGCCTGTGTCCTGCTTCGTTTTGTTCTCCCAGGCCATGCTTACCGGTAATTCCAGGTGTCATTTGACTGCCCACCTTAGCATTCCAGTCTCCTGTGATGAAAATAACATCTCTTTTAGGCGTGTTGTCCAGTAGGTGCTGCAGATCCTCATAGAACTGCTCTACTTCAGTTTCTTCAGCATCTGTGGTTGGGGCGTATATTTGGATCACTGTGATGTTAGATGGCTTGCCCTGAATTCGAATTGAGATCATTCTATCGTTTTTTGGATTGTATCCAAGCACTGCTTTAGCCACTTTACTATTAATTATGAAGGCTACTCCATTTCTTCTGTGGTCCTCTTGTCCACAATAGTAGATCTGGTGGTCATTTGATGTGAAGTGGCCCATTCCAGTCCATTTCAGTTCACTGACGCCCAAAATGTCTATCTTTAATCTTGACATCTCACCAATAACCACATCCAATTTGCCCTGGCTCATAGATCTTACATTCCAGGTTCCAATGGTGTGTTGATCCTTAGAACATCGGATTCGCCGCTCACCACCAGCACCGTCGGCCGCTAGCCGTCCTTTCAGCTTTGAGCTAGCTGCGTCATCATGCCTGGGGCTAGTTGAACTCATCCTCTGTTCCTCCCCAGTAGCATTTTGACCATCTTCTGACCTGGGGGTCTCATCTTCCGATGGTATACCGACATATCTCTGGTTGTACTGATCCATTTAATTTTCACAGCAAGAATACTGGGGTGGGTTGCCATTACCTTCCCCAGGGATCGCATTTAGTCTGACCTCTCTGTCATGACCTTCCCGTCTTGGGTGGCCCTTCATGGTTTAGCTCATGGCATCACTGAGGTGCTCAAGCTCCAGCACCATGACAAGGTAACGAACCTTTGCTGAAGTATATTTCATTATATAACCAAATATATAACCATTAAATTACACAGGTAACAGCATAGTGAACCTAAATAATAAAAACATATGCAGTTACCTGTGTAATTTCAAAAAGAGTTGTACCACTCTGGTCTAGTTGGCCTATTCTGAGGGCCTTCTTGTTTCTTCCCTTTTTGTTGCTTTTTTCAACATCTTGTTTAATGAAGAATTCTGAAGATCACTACCACTTGCACACTCTTCTGTCCCATTTATAAATATTACCCAACTGCAGTCTAGACAGCTAGCTTTATAAAAATGATGTAGCTGATTTCTCTCTGCTTCCCTCTAGAGCCACAGTGCTGTGGCTTGGCATATTATTGTTACAATGCTGTGATCTGCATCTAATATAATTTGCATGGGGTGAACTGAGCATCTGCTGTTCTAGGGTGAAGATGTATATTTTATCTGTAGAATGTGACTGAAACCTCAATGTTCCAATTTAGTGCCGGGTCATACATTTGCCTGATTGTGAGTTTATTCACGTTCAGAGTAAGGGGCGAGTGCCCTCATGCGGCCTACCAGTTATATTGCAAAACAGCTAATTGGAAATGGTTCTTTTGATGCAGGTTGTAGTTTTTTCCCCAAAGCAGTTGCTCTCAGACCTTCTTGATATTTGTCTGGCAGCAGACTGCCTTGGTTTATATGATAATAGCCTTTGAAATGCCAAGACAATCTGTTAGAGTCCAAAGCTTGCTTATTTGGAAAGAATGAAAATCCATATTAAGCCTAGAATGTAGTTGATGAACAATCCATATAGAGGATTCCCACAATCCAAGACTATAACCTAGGCTAGACATGGCTTGGATGCTAGCTATCTTCTCTCCATCCTCTCATCCCTTTTCTCCAAGGTCTTTTTTTCACTGAATATGTACTCTTGAACATCTTAGAAGCCTGCATACAGTTGGGTGAATAAAGAAAGGGGTTGTTGGTATAGTGGTGGTGGTTGACTGGGACTAGGGATACCCAGAATCTAGTCCACATTCAACCCTGAAAGCTCACTTGGTGACTAGCTGATGGGCCAGTTACTCTCTCAGCCCATCCTATCCTCCAGGGTTAAATTGTTGTGGGAGGAAAATAGAAGGAAGTGCTTTATATGTTGCCTTATGAATGAAAGGTGGAATATAAATCTAATATTGTATGGGATTTGTCTCATGCCAACATGGCTGCTTCTGCTTTTCTGAAAAGAATGAAAATCAGTTATCATGCTCCGTAATAGGTGAGTTTAACTAGGGGATGATTTTACTAGTGTTTCTCCTAAGCTGGCTGAAGAGTACAAAAAGTACAAAACAAAGAGTACAAAAAGATTTGTGTTGGATCAGACCAAAGGCCTACTAATATTCTTTGTATTGTAAGGATTTTTTAAAAATTCCTATAAAGAGGAATTAACTAGGTCTATTAAATGCAGTACATGTGTTAAATGATCACATTCAAGGTTAGATTAATAACGACCGCACTGGATATTTCATATAACCATAAACAGTCTAAGAGGCACAGCCACTGTACTAGTGCCCTGAGACTGTCCACATGTTTCTCTGGCTTCACCCAAGAGATGTGAGGCTTCCAAACCAGGTTTGTGCATCGGCAGTGGTTAAGCCTATCATCCAAATGCAAGATCCAAAATGCTACTCCCCTCCATCACAAATTCCAAGAGTGTAACCATGATTTAAAGTAGGGTTTGTTTAAATGAGCTGGAAGTAATGACGGCCTGTATCTAGAAGATGCACTTTACGATCACTTGTGCATGGACAGTTGGTTTTGAAGAAGTGCTGCTCTGATTGTTTGCAGAGGCGCCACTGGACCTATCACGTACCAGCTGATCATGTTCACCCTTTTTTTCTATACTAGTTCCTGTAATTTATTTTTAAATTTGTCATACATATGCTAGTACGTGTTAGTGTGGGAGATAGATAGATATTTAGAGAAAGTGTGTATATGTGTGTGTACACTCATGTGCATGCATACTTCTGTCTGATTGCCACTTTTTACCTTTAGGATTTTCCTTACACCCAGTATTTACTAATATGGGGAGCCTGAGGTCATATTAAATGTTGCCCTGTTGTAGGAATAAGTTATACCTACTAATAATGCAGGTGTTGAGAAGTGTCATTGATTGAGCCTAAATTTTTATAATTTTAAACTCAAAACAACTTAGCTTTTGTTTTGATATAGCACTATGTTTATTTTTCCTTCTCCTTAGGAGTTTTAGTTGATTGTAATTTGTCCAGTTCCATTGGTTACTTATTCTTGTGATGTTTGCACAGTACAGCATTTGCATCACCCAAGTTCCAGATATATCTTGTTCAGTTTGTCACTCCTACCATCCTAAACCCTGGTCTCTTTCATGAAGATGTGTTATGTATCTCCCTCATCAGTGTTGGTTTGTCTTGTCTCAAAGGAGTTGAAGGTGAGAGTTATGGTTTCTCCCAGTTTTCTCCCCACCTCTATTTCTTTTTAGAGTCTCTAGAGTAGGCCAGTGGTCTACGAATAAATCTTAATTTGTCCCTTGTCTTTTTTCCTCCTCTTGTTTTACAGCAAAACAAGCCCTCTTGTGGTTGACCATGTTACTGGAAGATTTCAAAGGGATTTCATGTCTAAAATGGTCAGCATCTCTTTGCTCAGCAGAACCACTGTAATTGCACGGATATAAACAAACCATGAAATGGTCATCTCATTCTCATTATGATCTTTTAATTTGATAAGCCAAAATATTTTCTCTGTGCATGTAGCTATTTTACTCCTTTTTTCATGTGAGCCACAATTAAATCAGAAAAATCTTTTACCAGAGCTTCTGGGTTACAGATCTTAAGACCTGTACCAAATTATGCTTTAAGATAAATTGTTCCAAAGCTGATAGTAATAATAGAGAACCAAGTGCATGGGGAATGTGCTCCTATGTAGTTTCATTTAAGTTGATTCATAGAGTATTCAAATGTTACATTGAACCCCATTGTTGCCTATTAGTTCAACTGTTTATGAGAATCTAGCCTAAGGGGGAAACTTCTTGCCTCTCTTCACATATGGACTGACAGTGTGGTGCTAGGTGAGTGTCTTGTGGTACCAGGGGCACCCCATTTAGTTTTGAAGCTGCTTTCCTCAATGTTCTTGACCTTAGCAATGGATCTCAGAGTTACTAAAGAGAGAAAGACAGACTTAATTGGTCCTGTGCTTAGAAGTGTAGTGTTTACTTGTGCTGATGTCCCACAAGCCAGCCATAATGCTGTATTGAAAGCTCTGTTAAGGTGAAAGGGTCAGATCCTACACATCTAAGGAATGTGCCCATAAGGAGGGTCAGTAGATTTTTGCCCATGCTGTTTTGCTTGTACAAATACTTCTCAGCAATGCACTGGATGGGGCCAAGTAAAGCAAATCCAGGGAAAATGAAAATATTAACTGTAAGAGATGTGTAGTAGTCACTCTGAACTGGAGAGGATTGTATTTCCATTAAGGATTAGGTTCATAATCTGCAGATGCTCTTAGATTCATTGCTGACTCTTGAAGTACAGATAGTCTCAATAGCTCAAACTGTCATAGCTTAGCCTATGATACAATTTTCTGGTCAACTTGGATATATAATCTTGCAGTTGATATTTCTGCACTGGCAACCCCCTGTTTGGAGTATTTCAGTTTATTATACCTGGACCTGCCATTGAAAATTGGCTTCCAGGAGCAACTCAGAGTCTAGTTTCACCTATAAAGTCCTATATGACTTGACTTCTGGTTACCTACATGAAGGTCTGTTGCAAATGGAATCTGCCTGTCTGGTAAGGGGATGTTACGGGTGCTTCCTCCTTGGGAGTTTTGATGGAAGGGGCCCAGGGGATGAGCCTTTTCTTTTATGGACCCCCTCCCCTACAACAGCTTGCCACCAAAGACAAAGTTGGCTTTGTATCTGTTGGTATTTCAGAAGGTGGTTATGACCTGGCTGTTCTCAGGGCCTTTGTGAATGGAACATGAGACATTAGTGGAAACTGCTCCTGTGTTAAGGTTGGAGAGCACTAGGCTGAACATGGACAGTATTGAATTGTGGTTTTTCTTTTGGGTAAGTTTTTAATCTAATTACTTTATATAGTGTTTTTAGCTGCATGGAATCTATAGATTGAAGTGGCATATAAGCCCAATTAATTAAGTGGACTGCAATTTTCAGTCATTAAAATGGGGAACCAAATTTAATTGGAAGTGATCGGTACAATGATGCTTGTGGTTGGCAATCTGCTTTGGATGCATCCAAGTTCAATGTAAAGTATTGTATTTACCCTTTAAAGTAGGAGTGGGTCCCCCAACATCTTATTTACATTCCTGTTCCTTGAAGTCCCCAAAGTTATGCAACATTCAGTTGCATGTTTTCCTTTTTTTTTTTTAAATCAAAATGGGGGAGAGAAGCAGGCTTGAAAAAAGCAGGCAAAAATTTCACTGACTTCACTGTGGTTCCTTCTGTATCTGTCAGAGGCCCTTCCTTGGTAGTGTCCTCTCCCAGCCAGAAAAATGCTGCCTGCCTGCACTTTAAAGCCATCCACAATTTGGGGTCAAGCTATTTGAAGGAGTATCTGCTGCTGTGCCTGCCTACTCAGCCCTGAGGTTATGGGATGATCCATGCCAGCTGGAAACTTTCCATGCTAGCTGTGCTTTGTTTTCCTTCAATGCCTTTTGTTAACCATTTTTTAAACAAATATTTCTGAGCTGTAACCATCATTGTTATGTTGAAGTTACCTGTGGGCCTCTCAAGGAAGCCAGGTATTGGGCAGTCTAAAACCATGACAAATTGATCATAATAATCATGGGAATTCTGGGGGAAAAAACAGCACTTGATCACCATGTACCTTTTACATGTACATGCTTGCAGATGGCTCATATGGAAGTGGGGGGAGACCCACTGTTTCCGCCAAAGCTGATTATTAAGAGAGGATGTAAATATGGGGTACTTTTCTTATGCAGGGTTGTGAGTGCATCCTCTAATTTTAAAGTTTCCCTTTGTGGGACATAAAGTCAGATAAAAGCAAATAGCAAGCTTAAGTAGCTAAAAGCCCGTCTTTAGCAAGTAGGGCTGCTGTGTGCAATCAACTTAGAGAAATTAGGCACTCCTCAACAAAAAAGGGTGTTTTCAAGTAGTTTTTCAGCTGGTAATTCTGCAGCTTGTTTCAAAATCACTTTGAATGGAAATCTAGTTGGCAGGTGGTATTTTAGAGTCTATCAGAGCATGTGCACATGTCATCTAGAAGAAAGGAAGGCAGGCAGACTGCTTTTAAAAAAGCATGCTAATGAGTTATCATATATGGAGTCATAGGTATTCGGTTGACGGAACTGAAGCTTCTGTGATCAGCCAATGAGAACTCTACAGTAGTGTTACCTTGGTGGTTTCGAGCAGAGCCAGTGGCATCAGTTCAGAGAGCAGCGCTTTGGTATGTGCCTAGGAAAGTGCTATCCTCGAGAGGCAGCTCCTCTTGAGCTTGGCTTGATGCAATGCTTGCATGTTCCTTGCCGTTTGTCTCCGCCGTCTTTCCCATTATCAGATTGCTTTCTTGTTCAATGGCTGTATTGGGGAGGGAGTAGGCAAGTGTCTGCGGGGTTCCACTGGCCGCCGCCTTTGTAGCAAGAGGACTTGGGGCGTTGCATCATGTTGTTGTGCAATTCACTTAAGAGGCTGGCATGGCTCGGATCCCTGTAGAATAAGCAGGAGACGAAATTACTGGCAGAACAATTGGGAACAAAGTGGCGAGGACATCCCAATAATATGGTATTTGCTTCATTATATTTTGTTTAAAATTGAGGCCTTGCTTTTCTTTGTGGATTCCAGCTGGCTTGCAGATGACCCGGCTAGACTGTTTTGCAGCCTTAGGTGTGCGGTTGTTGTGTTCTTACATTGCATATAACCCAAGAGGCGTATGAATTGTGTTATCTACTCTGATGGCACTCTTCAGCCAACATGCCGATTTAAAAAAAAGAACAAATTATACATATATATTTATATCCCATTTTTCATTCAGGAACTCAAGGTATACAGCACTCCATCCTCCCATTTTTCCTCACAATAACCCTGTAAAATAGAATAGGTTGAGAGAGAGTGACTGGCCGAAAGACATCCATGAAGCTTTCATGGCTGAGGGTGGACAAGAACCTGGGGCTCTCTACCCCTAGTCTAAAACTTTAATCACTATACCACGTTGGCTCTCGGACACTTCCAGAAATGTGTCCTTGTTGATTTGTTGTAGCAGAAACAGAATCCTGTCATTTCTTCAACTTAGGTTTGTTTTCAGTTCAAGCATGGGAAATGTAATTATACATTTATATATTTATATATATTCTCCATGTTAAGTCATTAGAGCTCCTTGGTATGTGATCCAAAATGTAAGAGCTAGTGACTAGGTTTCAAGGTATCATGAGCATTTTTTGTGTTTTCACATATGTGATCTCAAACTCTGTGCCTCTCTTTATCCACTGGTTGTCAAATGTTTGATTTCGAATTAAAGTCTGGATTATATCATAGCACCACATGCTGGAAAACTAAAATGCCAAAGATTGGTGGGTTTGATTATAAACTCAGAGTATAATTCCTGCAGTATAATGAACCTGTGTAGTTAGAAACATAAGAGAGAAATCAGCATGATGAGTCCTTGCAGGACATGGTGGTATAAAACAAATAGATAAATAGTGTTAAGATACCTGAAGGACAAATAATAGATGCAGTAAGGAGAGCAAGCTAAGGGCTTTTTTGCTGAAAGGAATTCTGTGCTGGTGTCAGTAGTTAATCAGCAAATGCATCTTTTCCAATCTTTCTATTTTTCGTTATACTTTGTACAAGTGTAATCCATCTAGTGAATCCATGAATTCCTGAACCTTTGAGAAATGTAACCTTGATTTTAAGTGTCTGTCCATTTTGACTCATGTTTTGAATATTTTTTTAAAATATTTTTTAAATGTTTAATGTATTGAGCAGTTGCCTGTGGCTTTGCCAGTGTTGATATTTGTCTACTGGGGCAGAAGCCTATGGGAAAAAAAAGTCACTGATGCCCTTACCAAGCACTTCAAGGAACTGGGGTCAAAAGCAGGAACTGTCAGAGGCATGTGATGCATAGGACTGTATAAACATTTAAACAACAGGAGGATTATTTTAGCTGGGCTCTTTTTCATATGGGTTCTTCGTATGAGGGGTTTTTTTCCATATGAGTTCCCACAACAAGGAAGCAGTGATGGTTTTCAGTGGATTGTTAGCATAAACTGCCGCAGAGATGATAATTGTGAAGTGATTGATTTCTCTAGTTTTAACTATTAAAAACAACTAGTATAAGAAGTGAATCTTAAATCAAGTCATGGGAGGTCACCAGTGTGACCAGGGTTTCTGGACATGAAGAGGACAGTAGAGGAGCTTTCTGTTTTGTTCCATCTCTCCCTTCCCTCTCTTATTACCTTTGCTGTGTTGACTTTGTTCAGTCTTCTCCCACATGGTTTTTTAATCCAGCTGACTGTAGATTGAGATAGTTGCCCTCCAGATGTATTTATTTATTAAGTTTTTTAGACTGCCCAACAGCCAAAGCTCTCTAGGTGGTTTACAATAAAACACGCCAAAAAATGTGAATATGGATCACACTAGAATGGGGGAAGTTGTTCTTGCTGAACAAACTTCTGTTGTTTGTAAGCCCTTCCCATTCCCTGCCTATCCTCCTGCATAAACCAGCAGAATTTATAGCCTTTTCTTAATAAGCATCCCTGCTAAAGAAAGGAAATGGGGGCAAGAAGGAATGGGCATCCATACAGAAGGTACATTAAGCCCAGCCTTCCTTTATAAATCCATTATGGTAATATGTGAATACTTCAATCCATCATAAAATAAGTGGTGCTTATGTCTATTTCTTTGGTTGCCATTACTTTTGCTATATAGGTGACGGGCAGATAATGTGGGGCTTTCAGCAGAAATAACCTGAGGGGCTTGGTGGCAGCATTCTTCTATTAGAATTATAGAGATTTATCACAGCATTCAATGTCCTAATCTGGTATGCCAGTGGTGCATAAATTGCAACTCTCTTTCAGGGCCTTGTGTGTGGCCTCCAACAGTCCCTTCAAAAATTGCCCCTGAATTGTCATTCTGAATATGAAAAGAGGAGAGTATTTGTCCAAATTGTTCTTAAATTTTTTCCTGGCTGTACCCTCTTTTTGCAGTGTAATACTATATAAACCTTTCATGGTCTAGATACGTTACTTTTGCAATGTATGTTCTATGGGGTCATCTAAGGGTTGGAGTTTAAATCACAGTATAAATACAAGTTATGTTTAAGGCACAGGTAGGCAAGCTGTGGCTGATGACAACGTACAGTACCCCATTTGTGGCCCCAGAGTTTCTCTGAATGGGCAAGGTCAATGGTTTTGGGCCTGATTTTGTTGAAGATTTTATTCATTATATTTATAAACCTGCTATAGTGGTTGCCTTAAGACTTTCAGAGGCTTCAGACTCTTATTTCACCCTTTAATAGACTCTACTCACCAAATCAGACTGATTTTCTTGTTCTAGAGCAAGGTTTCTCAATCAGGGTTCCGTGGAACCCTAGGGTTCCACAAGAGGTCACTAAAGGTTCCCTGGGAGATCATGATTTATTTAAAAAAATATTTCAAATTCAGGCAACTTCACATTAAAGGGGTAAGTTTCTTTATTTTTAGTTTAAGAACACTGTTAATGCATATATACAGGCCTATGCATGAAACAGATATAATAACTTTTATAGCGAGATGGATGGTATATAAATTTAATAATAAATTAAAAAATAATTACCAGTATCTCAAGAGAAAGTAGAAGATAATTTTCAGAAAAAGGTCAAAAATAATATGATCAAAGCAAGTTTATTTATATATTCCCTTCATTGCAATTGCTGATTTCAAATTCGATTTACAACTAATATAAATTCAGTGTTCTATAACAGGCATAAAAAACCTCTAGCCTTCCAGATGTTGTACTGCATCATCTTCACAATTGGCTAGGGTGGCATTGCAGTTCAGCAACATTTGTTGGGCTGTAAGTTTCCCATCTTGTCCAATGGCTAGCAAGTTTTTAAAAAGATTAAATAATAAACGTTAATTATTTCAGAATAAATTATTTCAGTTATCAATACAATACAATACAATACAATAGAGTACAGTACTTAAAACCCAAAAATTTCTTAGTCTAGAACAGGGTTTCTTAACCAGGGTTCCGTGGAACCCTAGGGTTCCGTGAGAGGTCACTAGGGATTCCCTGGGAGATCATGGTTTATTTTAAAAATTATTTCAAATTTGGGCAACTTCACATTAAAGAGGTAAGTTTCATTCTTTATTTTCAGTTTAAGAAAACGATTAGTATATATCTACAGGCCTACACATGAAACAAATATAATAATTTTGTAACTTGTGGCCTATATTTGAGTCTGAATGTAGGGGTTCCCTGAGGCCTGAAAAATATTTCAAGGGTTCTTCCAGGGTCAGAAGGTTGAAAAAGGTTGGCCTAGAACAACTCCCCAGTCCAGTGTCTGCTTTTGCCATTCTGGATGGGAATTATGATAATTAATCCAACACATCTGGATTGACTTCATAGACACACCACACTCTTGAAAGGATAGCAAGTCATAATTTGCCATATGGTGATCTTACTGGGCCTTCTTGCAGACAAACATGCAACTGTCTTCCCTAAAGTTCTTTATCAGAGTGGAAATTTCTTGAATCTGTTATTTTGGCCCCTGTGGGTTTGATTCTTTCTTTCTCAGATTGCTACTCTGAATTTTTCTATACTCTTGATTTAGGTCTATTGTGAATTTGCACAATGTATATAATTTGTTTGAACAACTGTTCTCAGGCTTTATTTAGCCTCAGAATCTCCACTGTCCTCAAAAGTATTTCCTCAGAATATCTTTGTGTAGATCTGGAAATCATCCAGTTTTCTCAAAGTCCAAATGAAGGAGGTGAGATTAAAAAAATAAAATCTCTGGTGCATTATTGTTATTTTGCCACATAACAGTTTTTAGAGCTGAACATGAACAGTTTTTAGAGCTGGACATGAATTTTTCTTGACCTCTTTATTAAAACATTGGTGTTCTTTCCCACCTTTTCACCCCTTCCATGTTAAATTGTTTTGCCAGGTTCTTGAAAGAGGTAATTTGCTCTCATCAGTCCAGTAGATGGCACACTTCTCTTAGCACAGCTACGACTAGTGAAAGAAGCCAGCATCTACATTGTAATGGCAAGAATCTGGGGGTTGTCCTAACCCTCTGCTTTGCTTGAGAAGAATCTAGAAGCTGTGTATCTGATAGATAGCAAGAAAGAGAGAGAGGACATCCTCCAAAGCTCAGTAATGCTCTTATCTGAACTAATGGCTAATCAATGTATGGTATCCATGGTGCTTTTTCCAGTTTCGAAGGTCCAGTTATTGATGGCTGTTCTTGCCCTCTCTGTGCACATCTTCTCATAAGTAGCCAGTCTCAATACCTGAACTTTCTATTTTCTGTAGGAAGATTGTAAAGCTGGCTTTTGGTGCTTAAACAAATTTGCTGATCCAAGAGCCTTCTGCAGTGCTGGTGATGGCTAACTTATTCTTCTCTCGGGACATGGCCCCTGACCTCCTGTCCTAGGGGAGAGGATGATTGAGAGAGCTGGAGTGTGTCTGTGCCTTCAAACAGAGGACAATGCAAAATCCCCTGGTTTCCTTTTCTCCCATAGGATACCATAGAAGCTCGGATAATAGATGGTCTAAACATGAAAGCTTTCAAAGCATGATGTATGTGCATATTAATGGAGACTCATTGCAGGGGGTCTAGAAATTTGCATGTCATCAATTTGCACAGCACAAAATTGGATAGCTGCATCAGATTCCTATGCTGCTTTCACTGGCCATGCATCTAAAAGATACAAGTTTCTAGCCCTTAGGGTTGAGGCAATTGTTTTATTTTAAAGTAACTATAAAGTATTTGTAATTTCTGTGAGAGGATATGGGATCTTGTTGGGGTTTCATGGCAGATCATATGGTAACATTATTCTTCAGCTACAGTCTTTTAGACTGGCAGGGTGCTGACCTTTTTAGAATTGTGCAGAAGGGTGTTGATAGCATGATGTCATACAACTGAGTGGGGCTGATTTCTCCAAAGGGAGATCTGTTCTAGATGAATGTTGTGTATGTGAAGGTTTAATATGCAATTTCCTTGGTTTCCTGAAGAAAATTGGTGGAAACTACATTCCCTGATTTGCTGCCAAATTTCAGGAATGTGATCCTGAGGGTTTGCAGGTCACATGTGGCCTACACAACCCTTGATATAGTTGAGTGAGAGATAGGGCAATGAATGTAAGAGCACCTTGAATGCCTCCCTTGGCCAGGAATATCTGTGTGTAGAAAACTGACATGCAAGCATTTAGGGGATAAATAACCCAGTTACCTAATTACTGATATCATTGGAAGGAAACTAATTCAGTACCTTGGGGATTAGGGACAGGGTGATTAAAGCTCCTTTCTCTGTGCTTGTTCCTGTCAGTAATTTATTTATTTATTTATTTATTTATTTATTTATTTAATTTCTGTCCTGCTTTATTATTTTTATAAATAACTCAAGGCGGCAAACATACCTAATACTCCTTCCTCTTCCTATTTTCCCCACAACAACCACCCTATGAGGTGCCATATTGTCTCATAGTCTGCCATGGCTCTACTGTAAAATCCTGTGAGAAAGTTATGGACATATGCCTGAAGAACAAGAGAATGGTATAGGCTTATTCAGAGCGGTACAGTATGGTCATACAAAATGACTTGAATTATATAACTGAAGTACTTGATGGTGCTAGGGCAACTGTTCTTTTTCGTCATTCAGTTATTTCTTCAGTTTATTACACTTGGCTTTGTAACAAAATCTAAATATATTAGCTATCTTCCCTCCCTACTTGGCAATTCTGACTCTCGTTATTTTCTCTTTCAGAACAGCTAATTCATTCTTTGCCTATATTAGCTTTGATTTAGTTTCTGTTAAATGTGGCTGCATATTTTAAAGAATATTCAAGGCATTTTTGCATGGGGCTTTGGGGATGATGGACTTAGACATGGTCATTCTGCTCTTTTGCTCCAAGTCATCACATACATACACCCCCTAACAATTGGAAACAGATATCCACTGAGCCCAGTGGGTAACACTATCCTCTTTCACATTTATCGAAATCCACATACATACACATCATAATGAATGTGGGCATGAAGATATATCCCAGACATTGTAATGCATTCAGCACATCATGTACTGGGTGTTCATTCAAGTGGGGAAATAGCTATATTGGAGGATGAAATTAGCTCAAGATTACAAACATTACAACTCTTCTTTTATCCCAGAAATTCTACAAAAGAAACAGTAATTTTGAAGGTATCCTTTGGGTTGCCTGGCTGGGATGTTGATTCAGAAGTCAAGTTGGCATTGACATGTATCTGGAGTCCATTCATACACCCTTTAACCAGGAGACTGAGAGTTCTAGTCCTGCCTTAGGCATGAAAGCCAGCTGGGTGACCTTGGGCCAGTCCCTCTCTCTCAGCCCAACCCACCTCACAGGGTGGTGGTTGTGGGGAAAACAGGAGCATTAGGTATGTTTGCTGCCTTGAGTTATTTATAAAAAATAATAAATAATAATAAAGGCAGGATAAAAAATTTAAAAAAATTCACAGAACCTATATGTGTGGATAATTAGGCATTTCCCTTCTAGATTCTGGTCTGCCATCTGGGACTTTTTCCCTTGTACTCTTTAAACCTCTGGCTCTTGGTACCTTTCTCAGGACAGGCCCTACCCCTTAAGCTGACAAGTGATGTCAACTCATTTACAAAAAGTACAGAGCATAAGCCACAATAGTAGAGAGAGCTGTTATGGGTGATTTGCTCTGGAACAACAGCAAAGAACCTGAGTTGTCTGCTGATTTCCTGACTGATGGAAATCCTCTGTCTTGTATCTGCATCTTATCCAGAACTCTGGGAAACCTATGAATGGTCGCAGTCTCTTCTGTGCCTCAGGGCAGGGCCAGTGGGGGTGGTTAATGCAGAGAGCCGGCTTGGCTAGGGGTTACCCACATGTGCTGTCGTAAGAGACCACTTAGGAAACAGTTACCTGTGTATTTTACTGATCATCCCAGGAAGCTCACTGAAGACTAAATAAGCACATAAGTAAGTAAGAAGTACATTTTAAAGAGAAGACATGAGGAAAAAAAAGCAAGGAAATGTGCTTGTTGACGTAACGTAACCATGTGTTAAATATTTATGCCAGAGGCATGGATACATGGGTGTGTCTTTCCACAAGTTGCCCCTCCCTTTTGATATCTGACACAATTTATGAAGAAGGACTGTCACTGCATCCACAGAAAGAATGAGGCTGCGTGGTGGCTCTGGTGATGGCTTCAGTGACAGTGTCTGGGTGTTACCAGCTCTAGCATATCAGCCTGATTTTAGTATAGCTGTCCTGATGGATGCACAACCTTTTAGGGGTCTGGTCTTTAAGTGACATACTGTACAGGGGATCAGGACAAAAACCAAATAAATTGCTATTAATATTTAATAGCATCTTAAACCTTTAAGAATTACTTCTTAGCAGTAGGATTTGGAGGGGGTTAGGGGACAGGAAGTTTATTTATCTGTTAGACTTCTATTCTACTCTTCCTTCAGGAACTCAAGGCAGCATATCCGCTCAGGGAACTCGTAACTCATTGTGTGCTTCTGTTGTGCTAACACTAGCCCTGTTCACACCTGAATGTCCCTTTTCCTTTCTACTCTTTGGTGAAGGCAGGAAGATTCTTTTCCTTCTTTTCAAAAAGGTGTGTAGTTATTTTGTATACACCAGACTGGAATCAGGAATGCCACAATATATTATGTTCTTTTCTTTTAGACTGGCATATAAAATAATGGGGCAAATCCTGCTGCATCCCTGCCTTCTTCCCAGTAGGATTTTTGGCCTTGGTTGGACAATAGGGAAACTGAAGGTATTTCCTGGTCCATTCCCTGCTGGGCTGCATTTGACAGTGGAAATCAGTAAGAAGTCTAGATAAAAGCAGCAGAGAATTCCACCTTAAGTGGGGAGGAAAAGGCAGGTATAAAGAGAAGTCTGGATTATGTACACATCCAGGAAGTTACCTCCAAGCCAGGTAAGACAATGGCTTGGACCAGCTTACTACTGCAAGGACTGTGTTGTGGTAGAAAATGTAAAATTGCTGTAAAACTGCCATTTGTAAATTGGAATAACAGGTAAAACAGGAATGTGGTCAAAATATCATCTGGGTTATCATCAGGAATCTGTGGGGTAAATAAATAGTCTCCATACTGATTTAAACATCTGTGGATGGAAGCATCTTTCCCTGTCTCAACTGCATGGCTTCCCAAACTCATTCAGTCAGTCTGCTCTGTTTGGTTGATATGATTCCCTCAGAATTTTGGAATTCCCCTTGTGTCCTGTCAGTAGCATCTTTTGTTCTTCTTCACCACCCTTGCTTCTGCTCATGAAATTATTGTTGCAACTTTGTAATGGCTAAACGACCAACAACAGATGGTTGCCTCTTTTGGTTTCTGCTCTTCAGATTAATCTGGCCTTGCAGAACAAAAGCGTTACTGACCAACAGCAATATTTATCAGTGGGCTTGCCTTATGTGCCCCTGTA
Organism: Candoia aspera; assembly: GCF_035149785.1. Classification (NCBI taxonomy): domain Eukaryota; kingdom Metazoa; phylum Chordata; class Lepidosauria; order Squamata; family Candoiidae; genus Candoia; species Candoia aspera. The sequence continues at coordinate 115,278,877 of NC_086154.1, read as the reverse complement.
AATCATTTTGGTTTGGTTGTAAACTTTCAATTTACAAAAATGTCCTAGCGAATCATCTGGAGTCAATTCCTATTTTCAGGAGGAATGGCTCTTTTGTGAGCATTCAGTTGGATCATGTTCTCCTGTGATATTTTAGTTCCTTTTTCTCTACTTTCACAATGCAAAATCTACCTAATTATATATCTCCTTCAATTTATATGCTGTCTTATTCCCAAAGGTATATTTGACTCAAAATCTCCATTTCTTGCCCTATTGCCACAATATCTTTAGACAGAATAAGCCATCCTCCAGATGCGATTAAGGATGATGGGAAATATAATCAGTACATATGGGGGACACTGCTTTCGGCAATGTCCTAATCTGGGGTATTTGGAAAAAGGCAGAGAATTACTGGAATTGAAGGAAGTATAATCCACATTCAGAGGTTAAGAAGAGAACCTCAGTCTTGTGGTGCTTGTAGTGAAAACTAGCTTGTTCCCTGAATCCAGCTTTTGAAATACCATCAGCACCCTGCATTCCTTATTTTTATCTCTCTTTCTAGTTGGGAAATACTGTGTGTCTTATTCTAATGGGCTTGAACAGGAGTGCCAATCTCTTTGGATGGCACTGGCAGCATCAGGGATGGAGTCTCAGCAGAATTGGCTTTACTGGGGTTGCTTTAATTTGCCAGGCAAAAGACCTTTTGAGAAACTCGCTGCTAAATGCCAAGCATCTCCAAACAAAATGGATCTTCAGGGATTTCCAGTGACTTGGGTTTTTGATAGCTTGATTGTAATTAGCATAATGAGTGTTGACTTTTAGTTTTGCATGAAGGCATGTGGAGAAGGGCAGCAGGAAAAGCACAACAAAATGACCCATTGATTGTTTTTTAAAAATAAAAATAAACACTGCTAAGAAAGCTCTCCTTTTGCAGCCCGGTCCAGCTGGAAGGTAAACATTTGTCTTCATGCTGTGCTAAGAAATCACATTTTCCACCTCTAAGATTGGGGAGATGGGTTACATTTCAACTGACTGATTAGCAAAAGTAAAGGACCACTTTTCTCTCCTGAACATAAAGACTATCATTGGGCTTTTGCAAGACTTGCCTTGTTTTAAAAGGAAGGCCAGGTTCATGCCTGTGCTTTTCTCTCAATGGTTAGTTGTGTTAAGCTACTTAGGGCTGTGTGAGTGTGTTTATTCATAAGTATCAAACGACCAAACCTGTCACCATGAAGCTACTGTAACAACAAAAATGTTCAGAAAAATCCTTCCTGAGGATTTACCAAAACATGCCCAGCTTGTTTAGGTGGCATTTTTTATTTTATTTTATTTTATTTATTTATTTATCAGATTTTTAGCACGCCCATCTCCCCCACATGGGGGACCCTGGGCGGTTCACAATAAAAACAATTTAAAATTTCGATAAAATCATAAATACTACAAATAATCAGTATAAAATGCAATAAAGTCCAATCCACGGCAGATCTAATTCAAACCCTGAGGGAATAAAACCAGTCCCGGCAGCACTAGGGAACCAGCCAGCCCCAAGAATGGCTCTTCCCTCCCTAGTCCAGGCAAGGTGGCAAAACCAGGTCTTCAGCTGTTTTCTGAAGTCCAGGAGGGCGGGGGCTAACCTCACTTCTGGGAGAAGGATGTTCCAAAGGGCGGGAACTATTGCAGAGAAGGCCTGCCTCCTGGACCCCGCCAAATGGAATTCTCTTACAGATGGGGTCCGCAACATGCCCTCTCTGCATGATTGGGTGGGATGGGTTGCTGTAGTGGGAGTGAGACATTTAACATTTTTATTTTAAATCAGACAGAAAGAGAGAAAGAGAGATTGTGTGTATGTGTGCACACCCCTCCACTTACACAAGGGGCACCTATATTTGTATGTATAGATGCAACTTGCATGTGACTGAGTAAAGCAGATTAAACAATTATTTGTCAACAGATTAATACTTTCTTGCATTCCCAAGTCTTAGCTTCTATCTTTGTAGCAAGGAGATGCTATTAGTTGAGCAGATTACTGAATCTGTATATTAGATTTAGTGTGACCATGTTTCTGTATAAAAGACTCCTAAGCTGTTAAGAATTACTAAAAGTATATCATATAGGATAAATTAAGCAAAGTAACTGCATTTCTATCCATTTGAGTGAATGTTTCTGCTGGACTACAAGAAGGCATCTTGAGGAAGTGGGAAAGGAAAATGTGCAATGTTGCCTCAAGTTTCTGTTGTATTAGCAGAAATTGCCCATATTTTAAAAAACAGTCATGAGGACTTGACTTCTCACTTTGTTAAGCAGTAAGATGATATACTGTATATCCCCATAGAAGCAGATGCTGCATTTCATTTGTTTCCATATTGCAGACTGACCTTAATTTGGTGATATCCAGATGTGTTGGACTAGAGTGCCTCTCATATCAAACCAGCATCAGTAGGTTTTTTGACTGAGGATGGTAGGTGATGTAGTCCAAAATCTTGGGAAGGGGGTAATCAGGACAGAGAAGGTTCGTATAGTGTGATCATTGGAATGGCTCAATCGATGCAAAAAAGTCAACCTCTACCCTAGTTGAGTGGGTCTTGTAAAATTGCTCTCTCAACTGTTTCCCTCTCTCTCATTTTTAATCTATTGAGAAATTAGGATTCCACAACAGCTGCTGCTACTGCTTCTCCCTCCCTCCCTTTCCTTTTTTGGCACAACTGTGTCATTATGCTTGACCAGAGCTGGAGAGGAGTTCTCCTTTAATGAAGTAAGAGAGAGATACTAGACTCTCTGGTCTTTTTTTTTTAAGTCTATCATGAAAGACCTGTATTACACAATATGTAGAGCTGCAGTTATTGTGTGCATATGTGTGCTTAAAGAAAGAATCTCGAAATGCTTAAACTTGGATCAGAATACCAAACAATTATGCCACTGGTGTCTTCCCCAAAAGAAGAGCCTTCTTGTTCCTTGTCTTTGCCTATGTGTGTGTGTATGCATGCCATTTTGTATTCTTGGATAGAGAGATTAAGGTCAGATGCAAAATGCTTAATGTAGCACCTTGGATCCAAAAATGATTGCCATTGCTTGAAGTATCAAAGTATTTTTATTTTCTGTGTCCCTCCCGCCTCAATTTGATGAGGAGCAGATGCCAGTGCAGACAAAATATAAACAGTCTAGGCTTTGAAAATCATCATCCATTTTTAAAAGAAAAATAAGTAAACAATTGAGAAATCCTTGGCTCTGATGGGGCTGTTGAAGCCACGTTCTAATGTAATGTAGAAATTAGTTGTAAGCATATTTTCTTTTTGCACTTTCTTTGTGCATAGCTAGGCAGATTTGTCCATCGCAAGCGTCTTTCTAATTTAGTCCCTAGCGACCTCAGCAGCCTGTGATTGGCAGGCTGCTGTCAAGGTAGAAGTGCCTGAGTGGTGGGAAGGAGCAGAACAAATGCCAGAGGACAGCTCCAGATCCCTTGAGGGAGGGGGCTATAAAGGTGAAAGAAATGCAATTACAGAAGCTTTTCTAGCCCAGAAAGTTAATTAGCTACTTAAATAGTGTTTAGTGCCACTGGCTAGGGGGAAATGGGCACATTTTGTGTGTGCATATGTGTATTGGTGCATGAGGGAGGGGGCTAATCTGTGCTGGCCTTCTTCAGCTACGATGCTGCTTCCTCAGAAGAAAGGCATATATTTGGTTAGCATCTATGAGAAGAAATGGGAATAGACCATGCCTCTGTTCTCCTCTTGAGAGCAGATGCATCTGGGTTCATTTCTGAAAAGATAAGGACATCCTGAGTCATCTCTGACTCCTGAAGACTACCTGGACACAGCCATATAGTTTTCCTTCCAATCATATGGAAGTAGTTTTCCATTGCTCTCTTCTGGGATGTTTTTTCAACCTCCCGGTCCAGCCAAGTGCCCTGGGAAGCAAAATGCCCTTTACTACATGCAGCCCAAATCATTCTTCTTCCTTAGTTCCTGATCACTGCTTAAATTTCAGGTTGTAAACACTTTTGAGCAAAGAACTGAGTCTGTTTTTCTCTTGGAAAGCAATACATACACATTTTTGCAGTGATAGTACTCTAAAAGTATGCCTTTTCTTTCTGAAGTTGAAATAGTTGGTCAGCAATACCTAAATCAGAACAGATTTTTAGTAATGTGGGCTGAAGTTACTAAGATAGGTGTACAGTTCCATTCAGTGATTTATATTGTTGTGGACCATGGACTCTGTGACTCATTTTTAGCTTAAGTTCAGTAATGTTTCTTAGTACCGTAACATATGTGTGTGTGCGTGTGTGCATGTATATATATATCTTCTTAACCAATTAATGATATTTTAAAAGGCTTTACCATTCATGACATTTTAAAATACCTGGTTTATTTATCTGTATTGTATTATTTTATTTTTTAATGTTCTGTCTTGATTATATTTTATTTATTTACTTATATGTCAAATCTCATCACTGCCCATCTCCTTCCAAGTGTTCAAAAATAAACCCCCACCCCAAAAAAGAAATAATTGGTCAGTGAATCAGACATCTATATTTACATATCACTTTAAGCCAGAATTTTTAGCCTGAATCAGGAAAGATCACCATTCCTGGTTCTGTTTGCTTGATTGCTCTTGCTTATTCCCACCAACCCCTGCAAGCAGGGGAGCACAGAAGCTCTATTTGTTGTTTACAGGACAGCCTAACTTGGATTCAGTTTTGTTTTGGCCTCATAAGCCAGAGTTGGAAGCTATGATTGGTTCATCCACTCCCACTTGCAGGAAGAGACTGAATAAATCAGAGTTATTAAGATTAGAATGATATGAGTTTGCAGCCTAGATATTCTTTTTCAGAGCTATGTGACTTCCCATTTCTAGATGATTACAAACTAACAGGACAGTCCAGATCTTCTTGAACCATATATAAATGTGGGGCATTAAAATTCAGGCATGTTGTGTCACATAGCTGCTCAGCCAATTGTCCTAGAGAAGATGGATGCACCAAAGATGTGGATGCTTTGATGAACTTATCATTTGATGTGACTGCTAATAGAAAGGGCCCTGAGGCAAGAGAGCGCTGAAGGAGGCTTCTGGAATTGGTATAGTGTTACAAAGGGACATTGATACACCACACCCAATTACCCGGGATTCCACAGGGAGGTGTGCCGTTGGCTGTATTTCAAGGAGGATCCCACCAATTCTGTTTTTAAATTAATATTTTTAATTACTGCATTTCAGCTTGGAAATTGAAAGGAGGAGGAAAAAAACCCTTGTAATGAAATGATACAAGAATCTGGTCCTGAACTGATAATTGCTTCTTATAAATTTATAACATTATAAAACAACACAGCATCTTGATCTTAGGAGCAACATCACAATTCTCTTTCTCCTGCTTCAGAAGCTAGGGAGATAGTAAGCAGGAGGTGTGGTTCTTGCCTCAGGAAGCTGCCAAGATCTCTGCCTTTGCCTACCTCACCAGCAATAAAAACTCTATTAATGTATGACTTGTAGTATACTGGTTCTGAAGCTTCATGTGTCTTCAAGCAATTGTGACTTTTAGAGATCAGCCATGGCTTGACAACCTTTTTGCATTCAAAAGCTGTTCTTTTGCGGTAGTCTTTTCAGCAGCTGTGATCCATAGAAAGAAGAAGAAGGCAAACAGTGATGTATTGACTTCTGTAAGGGTGGCAGGGGTAGGATTTTCAGCTATTTTTTTTTTATTATTTTGGGAGGAGTTGGAATTTTTAAAACTCCCCAGGCATGCATTAATCCTTTCAGATGCCAGGAACATTTCTTTCCTTAAATTTCTTGGTGGAGGGTGGCAGGAAATCATAATTTTTCAGAGACTGCAACCAATTTTTCAGCAGCCTGCTCTTAAGGAGTTCCGGGTATAGGTCCAAAAAAAGGTCCAAGGGCTGTGATTGGCCCAGCTTGCCTTTAAAACACCATCTAGAAAAGTAGGGTGGTCTTCATCAATTTTAGGAAGTCTAAACGATAATAATACATGAAAAGGATTAATTAGGGCAGCTTACTGAATTTTGTTTATTTGAATGGTTCAAATGAATGATGTTTGGAATCATTAAAATTCTAATTGCATTTGTGGTCTGGTTAGGCATACTTGGCTCCTTTTAGTAGAACAATGTAGGGACAGAACTTAACTGTTTTGGCTGAAGAAGTACACTGAAACATCTCTGTATTAGTAGCCTTCCCTGGGTATCGTAGTTACTGATTTTTCCTCCTTTTTCATCTTCCTTCCTCATTTCTTCATAGCACTTTCAAAATCCCACAAAAGGCAGCTCAGATGTATAGGATTTGCAGCCAATCGTACTGTTTATTCAGGCTGAACAAATAGGCAGACTATATGAAAGTTGTGTACTCTTCTTTTAATGAGTTAGCAGCAATAGGAGCATCATGACCTGGATTACTGTAGTAAATCCTTTTCATTGTCAAAAAGGGTGTTGTATAGGAATGTCCACCATGGCGGCAGGTAGAATATAAATACAGCACTTTATAGTGGAGTGTACTTAAAATTGTCTCCTGCTATCCTTTTCTGAATGTGTGTCATAATGTTAACTTGATTATGTGATGGTTTAAACAGTGCATCGTTATCAACAAATGGGTGATGATGAGCCCTGCTGCTGGTGATGGTGAGTGGGGGCGCAGGGGAGGGCATGGTTATGTGTGGTGGGTTTGTCTGTTTTAATCTTATAAGCTGCCCAGAGTAACTTTTGTAAAATTATTATTTTATTATTTATTTATTTATTTAAATTTATTGCCTGCCCAACTCCAGTGGACTATAAGATGGGTGGCTTTGGTAAACAAACAAACAGATATCTACAGAGGGTCCTTAGCCAGTATGCAAGCTTCTGAATGATTCAAGGCCCATTTTGAATATGAATTATTTGTAAATTCACTGAGAGAATTAACTTAATTGGGCTAGCAAGGTGAATGGTATATATTGCATTACTGTATTGTTCTTTTCCACATTTCCTGTACACCATATGTCAGCAAGTTTTTCAGGTAGCAGGCACCATCATTTGATATTGTTGCCGTTATTCAGTCATTTAGATGCTTCCAATGCCTTGTGGCCCTATGGTCATCGGTTTACCAGTTACTGCTTTTCTGAGGTCCTGTAAGCTGGTGTTTGTGTCATCACTGATAACATCTAGCCCCCAGAAGGAACAGTAATGCAATGGAAGTGAGCCTGTAATATTATAGGCTCCTAAAAATTCAAAAAGTAATTTTAATTAATTTAAAATTAAAATTAATTAAATCAAAATTAATTAAATTAAAATTAATTAAATTAAAATTAATTAAATTACATTAAATTAAAATTAATTTTATAATTTAATTTAAGAAGTAATATTAAGTAATATAATTAAGTTTAAATGCTTTTTTTAATTGTTGAAAATTTGCAAGATCTCATGCAAGAAGACAAATTAGATTTTATTCTTTTTTTCTCGTTTTTCAAAGTAGTTCCCCCCTTTAATTGTACTTGGAAATTTTCCTTTTAATAGCACTTTCCTTTTGGATGGAAAAAGGACCTTTCCTGTACCATTTTTTCTTATGAAGGCCACTGATACACACACACACACACAATATCTCTCTCTCTCTCTCTCTCTCTCTCTCTCTGCCCACTGAAGGAACAGAGAGGTAGATTTTGACTGTTGTTCAGCCCATGGTCCCTGTACCGTATTTCAACCATTCTGCTGGGCTTCTGGACCCTTGGCAATGCCTTCTTTGCCCCTGACCTGTCCACTTGCATTTTTCTGGCAAAGATAGCTCACCAGTTCTTCCATGATTACCTAACCAAATTGGATGTAAAGGACATTTTGCTTGCTTGTATTGCATTTCTGTTTCTTCTAGTATTTGGCGTGCTTACCTTACAGCTCCTCCAGGGGGATAATGTTGATTTACCAATATTTAACAGGGTGATAAATGTTAACAATGTAGCTGACATTCTAGAAGTGATTTAACCAAAACAGTGTGAGGATTTACACCACATGCTTAATCTATTCACCAAATTTATTCATTTCCAGGTTCAGTACTAGAACCTTAAACTAACCAAATAGGCTGGGTTTATCCTAGACACTAAACCTTGAGTTATTTATAAAAATAATAAAGGCGGGATAATAAATAAATAAATAATAAACCACAAAAACTAGCCAAGGTTAAAACTAACCAAGATTAACACATTTGCAAATACAGCCAAGTAGTCTTTAATTGATCTGCTTAAGAGTAATGAGCGAATACAGACAGGGTGTTTGTAATCTCAGTGGGGTCCTTGATGCAAAGACAGCCTTTTTCTACAGCTTGTCCGTAATAGCATTTTAAGTTGTTTCTTCCTCTTTGGACCACAGGGGACGAATATGCTGGCCTGCTTTTATGTAATACTGTCATTTTAAAGATTACGCCAGCCACAGCAAAGAAGTGTTACGTTTCTTCCAAGCTCTACTAATTCTTGACCATTTATTCTAGCTGGTTTGAGGAATATAAGGAGGGAATCAAATGCCATACAATAACACTTCTCACAAAACTTCAGCACAGAGTGGTCTCATTCATCCATAGCTCGAGAGGCCTATCCCAAGTATTTGCAGGAGCAAAAGTACTACTTAGGCCAAACATATATATAGCAGCATTTAGATACAGTGCAGTCATGATGCAGCACCATACGAAACTGAATTATGATCCTGGATTTATCTGTCATTTCTGCCTCTGTTCGCTCGGTCCTATTGTTTATGAGGTACATGTAGGTTTAGGATTAGCAGAAGCTCCTTTTGTAGAACAGGACATGAGTTCTGTCCTGGTTGTGGGAAAGAGGCAGCAACATCAGAGGGCCCTAAAACCAAGAGCCCGAAGTCTGCCAGAAATAAGAGCATTTCACTTGAAGTCCAAAGTAGCTTGATTTTAGCTTAAAAAGCTAGCAGGTATTTAACATTTTGGGACATTGGGTGGTCAGTTGCTGCAGCTACTTTATAGTGAGACTGTACTGTGCAGCTGTGTGTACCGAGTCTGGTTTCAGGGTGCAGTGGTAAACTTAGTCTTCTCCCAAGGGCTCTGCGAACAATGTGGCCTACCAGCTGACTATCTGGGGAATGCGTAAGGGAATGCAAGGACCCCAGCCACTGGGGAATGCTAAAAATAAGGCTCTTCCAATGGCCTCATGCAGCCCCAGCTCATGGAGCATTGTTGTCAGGTTAGGAAAGGCGATTGGGGGGTGGGGATCCACACTAGCATGCTGAGTGTGTGATTTCTTCATTATTCAGCACCTGCATTGTTCAATAAGCGGATTAGAAAACATTGCATAAAGTGGCCTTTCAGGGGGCTGCTTTTGTATTTTCTCCTTCCCTTGTTTTGCAAACCATGATTTCACAGGAGAGCCCATTCAGATTGCTCAAATAGATTGGCCTTTTCCAGATCCAGGAGGTCACAGTTTCAGATTCACTTATTTCCCAGCACATTGCTGGTTTTCCTCCTTCAGGAAGGAGTGGGCAGATGACTGAAATCTAAACTCTCTGCTCCGTTTTGGAGCAACAGCAGCAGTATCTCCTGAGTTCACTTTCTTGACACTTCTCCTTGTTCATTCCCAGTGTCTTCTGTTTAGTCACTTGTAGCACCATTTTTTCTGCCCCAGATATGATACAGTGGTCCCAAGAGAAAATGGCCCTCTGGTATTTTAAATTTCTAGGACAAGGGATAGCCAGAGTATTCCCTGGATTGCATCTGTCAGGGATATGGCACACCCCAACTAGCTAGAAGCTTTTCAGTTTTTAAAATGGCTTTTCCGAAAGACGTGTGTCCCAGATTTTCATAGATTTTAATCTGAGAGATGCTGAGAAGTAGGTTGTTTTCATCTTCTTTTCTAAAATGCATAGAGGCACAGTGGAACATTTGCAAGTTGTAGTTGCTGTTCTTTCAGAAACCATATGAAAATCAGTGCAGGCCACACATAAACAGGGTTGCTATTCCTTGGTAAAAGTGAATGCAGATTCTCTGGCAGCTTAGCATCTGCTGACATATGAACAATAAAGGCTGTTTAGGGACTTTTTGTGTGCATCACAAAGCTTTTGATGGGGAGAGAATGTGCTAAGAAATGCTTAAATAAGCAAGTATACGATACCTCAGATCAGCCATATTTTCCAGATACCTTGCCTGACACTAAAATAGGAGAAAACACAATGCGACAAACTGGTGGGGTGGTGGTGGTCTGGAAAGTAACACAGGGATTGTGCAGCATAAATAACAGATAGGAGGGGAGTCCCTTCATAGTTTACCTCATAAGAGGCAGCTCAGTCCAGGTGGCAAGAAACTTGGGAAGAAACAATTCAGAACATTCTGAGAGACTCCACCTTAATGAATTTGCTAATAAATGAGGCTTGAGATTCTAACTGCAATTCTAAGATGCTGTATCTGCCTCTAATACTGGCATTAGAGGTGCCTTCCTTACTTCCTTATTCTTGCTTCCTTGGACTTGTCCAGCTCTGTGGGACTTGACTCCTTGCTCTAGAAAAGGAAAGTCTACAGAAATGTTCTACATACTTTTTAGAAGTTCCGTTCCTGGTATTTTGGGTTGCAAAATTTCTTGGTGAAATGCTTAGGAGGGACCTCTGTCTGAGGGTTTGAAATACAGTGTTGGGTTAAGTAGGTCAGTGGTCTGATTTGGGTGGCTTCCCACATTCACATCTTTCCTGCTATAGCAAGAACATGAAAAATTAACACTAGATAATAGCCTGTTTTATGTGTGAAGTGCATAGCAATATTCTTTGCACTCAGGAAGATCTTTTTTGAGAAGTTGGCACTTTTACAAAATGGGGCTGTGACTATAACTGAGAAGCTTACCCAAGGCTGCCCAGTAACCCCTTGGCAGAAATGGAACAAACTGAACTTCTCCTTGTCCATTCACAATTAGGAGATCACACTCTTTTTCACATCACTTGCCTCCTTTTTTGCAAAGGTACTAGAGACAACCACTGTTTTTCATTTTGTCCTTGTAACGTTGTGGCCCCTGGAGATAACCCTTACCTCAGTCTGAACTAGGTTCTCATCTATTTGAAAAGCTTTTTACCAAGCAGGGTGGTTGAGTGATTTGAGATTGTCTGATATGGCCTAAGGGCTAATCAATAAACTTTGATTGATTGATCGATTGATTTGAGATTGGGAAGAGGGTGGTGAGAAATAGATAAGAAAAGTTCATTTGTGGAATTAGGAGTGCTGGTGTGCAATAGCAATTAACTAAGCTAAAGTAAATTTTAATGATTCAAGTATGGTTAGTTAATTATGTTTCCAAATCTCTAAGACCATTTACTCATTTGAGTCTATATGTATGTGTATGTGCGTGCATGCATGTGCAGGGATGAGTTTAGGTTGGAGTTACTTGCCAGAGTAATAGAATTGGCTTTGTAGCAAAATGGAGTCCAACCTGGATTTCCCCCGTCAACCCTTCAGCAACTATACCACTGCTTCTTGCAATTAGTATTGTTCTGCCTCATACTACCTCCTTGCTTTATTTGTCCATTTCTACCTTTGGTGTAGAGATCCATGTGAAAGCCTCATGACTCACTCAACCAGTTCCAGTTCAAGCCTTGATCCCAGTTCCCAGTTCCAGGAGAATAATGGGCAGGTGCAGACCTCCAGATGGGATGAGCAACAGAAGGTGTTTGCCTTGGAACAGATCTGTGGGGTCTTCAGAGTTGACCTGGGACAGATGAGGTCTCTTCGCCTTTTTTTCAGGTACGATTTGATAATGTTCAGACATGTCTAGCATTGCCCTATTCCCTAGATGTGTGACATCACAGCAAAACCAAAATGAGTTTTCATCCTTGACTTTTCTTTCGGAGAAGCTCTTCTAAAAAGATTTCATGCTGCCACATTCTTCCTTGGAGTGATGATATCATCCATCCTCATCTGCTGGCGTTCAGACCACATTTACCCTGTGTACCTGTAGGTCTTGAATAAGTGACAAAGGAACACTGGTCTGGGTTGCAAAAGAATTTCACTGAACTGGCAGAAAGAGTGACTCAGAAGCAGACCAGCTTCTGTGTATCCATATGTAAAGTGGCTCTTCTTACCTATATAAAAGTCAGCTTCTGGAGGTTGGGATTACACATGACCTTGGCAAATACTGTCTTTCCAAGGTAGTACATAATTTGGTCCTGAGAATTTCTGCTGGTGCTTTCTTTTCCCCCATGTCTCTAGATGATCCCCCTCCCCCCTCCCCCTCCTCCCCCTCCTCATTATTATTATTATTATTATTATTATTATAAGTTGAAAAGTGAAGGTTGCCTCATTACTTCTCTTGGAAGTGGCTCTGGTGGCCCAAGCAATACAGATTATCAGGACTATGGAGTCCTTGGTGCTCTCTGAGCTTGGTTGTTTGCTTGCAGATGTTTCATTACCCAACTAGGTAACATCATCAGTGCTAGGGAGTGTGGGCCTTGCTCCCTGTTTATATTCAGTAGCTTGCCCTGCCAGTGTTGGTTGGGGTGTGGCTTTTTCCTTGGTAGTGCCTTGATTAGTTCCTTGTTTTCTGCTTGATTGTTTGCCTGGTGTCAATGCCTGCTTATCTAGGTGTTGGTTGCTGGAGAGGATGTATTATGGTCTTTATGTTTCCTTCTTAGCTTTTTTATGGTCTCTTTTGAATGGTGTGTAAATGTGGTTTATCTCTATGTGTCTGTTGACGGTTGACTTGTCTGCGTGCCAAGCTTCCAGGAATTCCCTAGCGTTTTTGGATTTAGCTTGGTCTAGGATGCTGACAGTTTCCCAGCTGAAACTATGGTTGAGTCTGTCCTTGTGTTGTGAGATCAGGGCTATACTTGTGTTTCTCTGGGTAGCTGTGAAGATCTGAGAAAATAAAGCTGAGAAAGGGACAGCCCTTTGCTTTTGGGTGACTGTATGCTGCCTGGGGGTATGGGGAGTTGTAGTTGCTTCCAAGAAAACCACATTGGAAAAAGCCATCCTACACTTAATTTCCCCAGCACACTATGTTCTCTCAACAACAAAGATGACAAGGTTTGCTTGAATTACATAAATTACTCTGAGCTTAAAATTGGTGTGCTCTGATGGCAAGATTGTAGACTGTGAACTCAACTAAAATGAGTGGAGTGAGCTTATATAGTCCATAGTTACCCAAGAGGTTTTTGTTTGCTGTGTTGAGATAGTTGGGGAGGGGGAACAGGATAATTACTTACACAAATATATAAAGAATGATATTACAGATGCTTACTAATTGAGGGAACAACTTCCCGATAATAATTTTCCTAAATAGTATGTTGTCTCTGCTGTTTTAAACACAGGATGTTTTTTGCCATGTTTTTCATAACCGGCCCTCCAAGTTGTGCTGAACAAAAGTTCCCAAAATTCTTCCAGGTACCAAGAGATAATTTTTGGAATTGTAGTTCAATGCATCCAGAGGGTGCCAAATTGGGGCAACTATTTTACATGGGCTAGTAGCTAAGTGATAGGCCACGTACATAGCTGTTGTTTAATGAGTGGTCCTGAGGATTGGGAACAATGCAGTCCATTCTGTTTCCCAGCTGTGGGATTAGTCCCTTGCCTGTCTCTCTGTGAATTTTGGTAGTCTCTTTGCCCTAAACATTTCATATATATTTATAGCTCTGTCCCCTCATCCTTTCCCTGTCATCCTCTTTCCCTTTTGCTTTGATCTCTAGTGACTGTGCAGTTGAGTAGGTAAGTTTGACATGGTCCAGGCTGGCCACATAAACAAGAAGGCAGGTCCATAACAACCAGAATCTGTACAAGCTAGAGGAGAGGAAGTGAAGCCTCTTCATTTAAAAGTGGGGAGGGCTGAAAAACTTTAGCTATTTATTATTTTCAGGTAATTAACAGAATTTGCTTGTAATATTTATAAAACAAATATGAAGATGTTACATTATAATTCTACAGGATTATCCTGCTGTTCTTAAACACATATCCACATAAAGTACAGATTTGGAAAAATATAATTATGTAATTTTAAAAGTTGCAATTTGGAATTATCAAGCAAGCTATTTTTTTTGTCCCTTTCTTCCACTCCCTTGAGCTCTATTATTATTTAGTTGTGTTGTCACCAGCCCAAGTGATGACATGTTAAAACACGAGGTTTAGAAATATATTGCATTTGTTCCCAGCAAAGCTGGGATTCCTGAGAGTCACAGGAACCAGTGGTCCCACTGAACTGCCACAAGATTCTTTCTTATCCACCATTAATGTAAGAAAGCTTAAGGTTAAAAGGAGTAATTTTCTATCTAATCATCCTTCAGATCCACCTGTTATCTCACTTGTAGGTCTATCTAGCTTAATAATTATTTACGCCTTGCCATGAGGAGTTTAAGGGAGAAGCAAACTGACCTTGGCAGCCAGTTCCTCAATTCTTTTGCCCAGATCCATATCCTTAGGATTTGCCGAGCATACCAAGACTCAGGCTGATTACCATAAACAATCTGGTAAGTACTACCAGATGCAGGCCAGGCACTTCACTGGGTACCCAGAAGTGTGTGGCATGCCCTGATTCCTAAAGACTTCACAAGCTACAATTTGGCTATGCTGGTTCATAATCAGAGCCGTGTGTGCTCTGCAGGGGAGAAAATGAAAGGCAATGTCTACCCCCAGGGGGGAAAATCAAAGTATGTGCTCAGAATATATTATGCAAAGTAAGGTCAGATTATTTCCATAATTCATTTTGATTGCGGTTTGGAGTTCTCAAGGAAATTTGCCATTTCAGTCCTTGCTGGCACATTCTACGGGGAAGTGAATGGTAAAACAAGCGGGTAAGTGAGGAGAGGCCTTGGAAGAGATGTGGGGCAATAATGGGAGCCACGTCGGACACAGGCTTCTGACTACGCTGGAAGGCTAGTAGCATCTGTTTTGTTTCTCAAGCATTAGCTTGTGACAGTGGTTAACAGAGTAAAGTCCTCCCTTAGTACACTTGGCACCCTGCAGAAATGGTAACGGGCATGCAGTGTTCCCAACCCAGCTTTACCATCTGTCTCAGAGGCTCCCAGCACAAGGCAATCTAGCTAATAAATTTTGCTGACTCTGTATTCCTGCATCTCTCTCTGCACCTTTTCTTTCAGTGATGAGGCCTGCACCAGTGGGCAGTTGGTGGTGGCTAGCCGGGAGAGTCAGTATAAGATTTTTCACTTTCACCATGGTGGCCTGGATAAACTTTCCGAAGTGTTTCAGCAATGGAAGTATTGCACAGAGACCCATCTCAAAGACCAGGTAAGTTGGACTAGACCAAAGGGGGGAAACCCCCATGTGCACATGAAAATCACCAAGTCATCTGATGACAAAACACAGGGATTCAGCCTTAGTAGTTTTCGTCCTTCTTCGTGACAGCCTCTGGATAACTGCCTGGGCTTGCAAACTCAGAAAGCTCAGCTGGTTCTTTCTTATACTGGAGAAGTAGGAGCAGCAGTACTTCCTGGCTTTGTTTTAGATGTAGTGGAGGCATCCAAAATATTTATTTCTTCTAAAACTGGGATGGATAGATAGAGAACACATTACATAACCAGAAGTAGCTGGCAGGAATGTAGCCATGCTAAAGAACAATGGGGGTGGTGGGGGTGGCAGCATAGAATGTTTTATTGGGCATTGAAGATTTGGGCCTAGTCTCATTTCTTTGGGTTATTGATGCTCTCCGTGATTGTGCATGACAGGTTGGCTGCAGATAAACATGGGCACAGAATTGCAAGCAGTCATTTGTCTTTTCCATTTTGCTTGGTATGAGGAGAGATGAACTGTGGAGTCTTTTGTGCTCTCTGAGCCTTGTTGTTTTCTTGCAGACGTTTCATTGCCAGACTAGGCAACATTTTCAGTGCGAAGAGGGAGTGGGCCTTGCTCTCAGTTTATATACCGTGGCTTGCCCTGCTTGTGTTGGTCGGGGTGTTGTTCTCTCCTTGGGAGTTCTTTGACTGGGCTGTTTGCTGCTTGGTTGATTGCCTGAGTTAATAGTTCCTTGATTAGGGTGTATTGTGCTGTTTGATTATTCATCTGGTGTTAATCCTGGTGTTTATCTTTGCATATCTGGGTGTTGATTGCTGGCAAGGGAGTGTACTGGTCTTTTGGCTTTTCTATTGTCTCTTTTGAATGGTATGTAAATGTTGTTTACCTCTATGTGTCTGTTGATGGCTGCTTTGTCTGAGTGCCAGGCTTCCAGGAATTCTCTGGCGTTTTTGGATTTGGCTTGGTTTAGGATGCTCATGGTTTCCCAGTTGAAACTGTGGTTGAGTCTGTCCATGTGTTGTGAGATTAAGGAGTTCTCATCGTGTCTTCTGACTGCTAGTTGGTGTTCGTGGATGCACTCTGCTAGTCTTCTGCCTGTCTCTCCTACATAGTAGCTGTTACAGTCCTTGCACTGTAGATTGTAGATGACTCCTGTTTTTTCTTCTTGGGCTATTGAGTATTTTGGGTTACTTAATATGTTTTGAAGAGTTTTAGTTGGTTTATGTGCTACAGTGATGCCATGTGGTTGTAACAGTCTGTTGGTGGTTTCTGAGATGTTTCTGATGTATGGCAGTGTTATCCTTTTCATAGCTTCTGTTGGTTGGGTTGGGTTGGGTTGTATTGGGCTGGGTGGTGAGGCACTTTTTGATGAAGTTGAGAAGGTATCCATTTTGTTGGAAGATGCTGTACAGATTATCTGTTTCCTTCTTCTGGTGTTCTGGGTTGCTGCAGTGTGTACGTGCTCGTCTGAATAATGTTCTTACACAGCTTCTCTTGTGGGAGGTGGGATTGTTACTTTGGTAATGGAGCACTTGATTGATGTGGGTAGCTTTCCTGTAGACTTGTTTTTCTAACACTTGAAAGGGGAGGGATTTGAATTCCTGTCTAGGATGTATCAGCATCTGCACTGCCCACACAGTCTTTTTTTAAATAGTAATTTTATTAAAGATTACAATTTACAACAATTAAAACTAATACAAACTTTAAAAAATGAAAGAATAAAAAGTAAAAGGTACATAAAAGAAAGAAGAAAATTGAGAGAAAATTGAGAAAGAGAAAAGGAAGAGAAAATAATATAGTAAAGAAAAAGAAAAGAAATATATGAAAAAATGACTTCCCCCTTCATCACAATAAGTTTACACAGTTTTAGTAACTTATCACCTTCTCTTAAAATACAACAAATGATCTCTTCTTCCCATATGCCATCTCTTAGCTTTAAAAAAAATCCATAAGGCCTCATCATTTCAGTCCTGATGTCAGCAAAAGTCCATTAAGAGTTATTTTTATTATATTTTAATAAAATATAACTATTTTAACCTTGGTCAAATAAACCAACTTTATATTCCTTCCTTTTATTTCTAACCATCTTGATCTTGAGTCCCTTCAAATAATGTTGCAGAACTTGATTTCTTTTCATTTTTTCTTTGTTCCTTCTCATAAAATTCTTCAAAGATTTAACAAGCCTCTTTTGTAAATCCAATATAGGAAAATTATCCAGGTCACTTTCTTGGTTTATTATTTGTATATCCCTTTTAATTATTAAAACATCAGCTGGTTTCTTTTGTATGTCCAGTGTAACATATTTTTCTGTGTTGTAGCCTGTCATTTTTAAATCGACTTTCAAGTCAGTCTCAGTCTTGTCAGGTAAAACTAGTTCTTCTCCCATATTATATTTTAAACACAGTCTATCTATAGAGGCAGACACTCTTAAAATTAACTTCTGGGTCCATTGTTCAAAAATATCTTTCAATATGTCCCAGGTTAAAATATTTTGCTTCATTCTATATTAGTAAGTCGAGTTTTAGTGTTCTTCTCCTTTAATTATAATCTTTAGTTCCATTTTTCCTCTAATGTCCAATGTTTAAAGTCTTATTATTATTTTTAAGAATTCAAAAGAAAAGCATTTTCCCATGGGAAGGATTCTTTATAATTAATTCCAATAATTTTTTTATTTAAAATGTTTTTTAAGTTCTTAAACATGTAGTTAAGACTTCCTTTGCTAAGGATTGAAGGAAACTCACCCAGTGCTGTAAAACTTGTCGATCCAAAGGTTCCTAGTAGCTGAAAAGCAGTTAACAAACAATTTCTGAAAGTGATTAGAAAAGGAAGTATGTGAACCCAGTGTCCTTTTGAAGGTGCCAACCGTGGTTTGCTATTCTCTCATCTCCCAGAGCTCTAAACCTGCCGGAGACCGCTGTCTTGTGGTCTCCTCACGAGGAGCAGCTGTCTGGAGCACTTGTGGGTGATCTCAAGTTCTCTCTTTGTCTGGAGAGGAATTACAAAGAGCCAGTCTCTTCTCCGGCTCTTCATTCCGCCGCAGTCCTTGGCTCCGCTTTTTGCGGAGCCATCTTCAGTTCGCCATTTCTTCCCCCTAAGTCCCTTAACTCCCACTGCCCACCCGATGCCAGTGGATGTAGTCCATGAAAACTTATGCTATAATAAAATAGTCATTAATGTGCCACAAGACTCGGTGTTGTTTTGTTGCTGAAGCAGAATGGCACAGCTGCCCCTTCTGGAAATTGTTCATTCTGTGCTCTTTACAGTCCATTTCAATCCTGTTTTGGCAAGACCTGCTGTCAAACCTTTCTCTAATCAGCACAAAGACTTTGCAAAGGTCTTAATTATGTGTTTAAAGGTACGGGAGATGCTTGTTAGAAACAGTGATTTCTAAATTCCCTTCCTCCCCTCCCCGCAATTCCCCCCCCCCCATTTCTCCTGCTGTTTTCCTCTCATTATAGTGCCACAGGGGCTTGCATTTCTGTGGAGCAACCTTTTGATTTTTAAATTAAATGTCAGCTGCAGTTTTTGCCCCGGAATGGCAAGCGTCCTCCGAGAGCCTGGCGCTGCTGCTTCTCTCTTCCCTAACAGCGGTGCTTTTGTATGTGGCCAATCAGATGTAACTTATTACATGCATTCCAGGGCATACTTGAGATATGGCTGTAAGCTGGGTGAACTGTGATCTTGGACAGGGAGGAGTGGGAAAGGAAGCAAACAACAAAGCAGTTTAGGGGGCTCAGAACCTCAATTCCTCCAGTTCTGTTCTCTGGCCCAGGCCAGCAGCATTCCCCAATTTCCAGGGGTGGGTTGGTTGTTCTCCCAGGGTGGTGTCAAGATGAGCGGGATACCTGAGGCCGATGCAGCCATGACAGGACCCTTCACTTTCCTCTTTTGCTTCCAATTAGCAGCTCACTGACATGAAGACCTGCATGCAGTTCTCCATTCGCCGGCCCAAGCTCCCCTCATCCGAGACCCACCCGGAGGAGAACGCGTATAAGCGTTTAGATGTCTCTGTGTGGCTTCGTCATTTAAACAAGGCTGGCCAAGTAGAAGAAGAGTACAAGCTGCGGAAGGTGAGAAGGACCTCACCGGTGGCATGTTTTGCTCTGCTAGTTTCAACAGGGGAGCCTCGCTCTGGCAGACTTTGAGGCTCTGGGCTCATTTTGTCAGGGATCTGTCCATTGTCCCTGGTTTGGGCCTCATCCTTGCAAGAGGGGAGAAACTGAATTAGTTAAGTGCAGCAGAATACAGCCCCCCTCCTTCCCAAATTTGACTGCTGCTAGTGCATTGTCTGCCACGACTCTCTGAGATGGGGGGACCTGCAGTTACTGCCAGGGGTGCTTGTGCCGCCCCTCAAGCCCAAGAAAGTGCTCAAAACTGTCTGGCTTCGAATAAATAAGAGGTGGAATATCTGTGCAAGGCTGGGTCCAAGTGTACCGCTTCCAAGACCGGGGATTAAGCTGTGACGTGAGAATGATGCGTTAATTGTATAGGCCCTCCAGGGGACTTATTGACATTGAAATTAGTTTGATTTGTATCTCCCCTGGGAAATGGGAGGGCTCTGCTTTCCCTCCCAGCATATGCAGATTGTAGCTCCTGAATCAAGGGAGCTCTTGTCAAGGAGAGTAAAAAGAGTTCCGTTTCACAAACTATGACACTTTTCTCTGAACTAGGTTCTCATTCTTCTTCCCTCCCTAGGCTATTTTCTTTGGTGGGATCGATGTCTCAATTCGTGGTGAAGTTTGGCCATTCTTGTTAAGCTACTATAACTATGAATCCACTTCAGAAGAGAGGGAGTCTCTCCGTATTGCAAAGAGAGAGGAATATTTTGAGATCCAACAGAAAAGGTGGCTGGGAAGAGATGGCTAATGTGTCAAGATACTGTTGTAAAATTACTTTGCCCTCCCCTTACTCCATCCCCTTATCTCTCCACCCAATTCCTCTTCTGGTAAACTTCCCAGGCAGCAGTGACGTCATCATCATCATCTTTTTATCCCACCTTCTTTCTTTTTCTCAAGGTGGCAAACATACCTAATACTCCTTCCTCCTCCTATTTTCTCCATAACAACGTTCCTGTGAGGGGGGTTGGGCTGAGAGTGTGACTGACCTAAAGTCACCCAGCCAGCTTTCATGCCTAAGGGACTAGAACTCTCTATCTCCTGGTTTCTAGCCCAGCACCTTCATCACAATGCTGAACTGGCTCTCTCATAACTAAGAACCAGTCCCTTGCTCAAAGCATCCATGTTGTTGTAAACAGAAGTAGGGTGTACCCATTACAGTTGTGGTGGATAGAGGGAGATTTGGCTGGGAAAGAGAGTTCCAGGTGAAAGAAGTATATCAGAGACCTGATTCACATGTCACATTAAGCCATGATTTCTTTAAATATGATTTGTTGAAAGAATCACAGCTGGTTTCACATGTCAAATAATAAAATATGGTTTACAAACATAATGATTGGGTCTGTAGGGCTGACTATATTTACATATAAACAACTGTTGGGAGAGGTCATCTAGAGTTTTAAGGCTTGGTACCACCAATAATCTGATGACACCAGCTCTGTCCCTACTTCTTATCTAGTTCCAAGGAATCTGTCATGAGTACTGATGGCGAGCAGGAGGGAGCCCCTATCCAGGGGGGCAAACGCATGCGTAGTACTGAGGAATTAAGCAGCCATTCAAAGAGACACAGATCAGACCCGCCTTAACTTTTGGGGTTTATCTGTCTGGGTTTTTCCCATGCTTCTTCACTTTGTTAGGATTCTGTCTTATGTAGCAGTAATAAACACTAGAGACCTATTGTCTCAGCGTGATTCCTGACTGTTAGGACAGAATCTGCACAGATTTTTCAGAAGCAGCTGAACCTGAAGCTTTGTGGTCAATCAGAAGGAAGAGCAGGAAATCAGGTTCCAAACAGTGTTAGTTGGGGTCACACTCACTGTGAAAACTCAAGCTTTTCCATTTGCATATGGTGGATTCACCTCTGAACCTGACCAGGAATGTATTTGCACAATAAAAACTAGGACTGTGACTTGCACCCTTGACATATTCTGTCTTATTTGGGGTATAGTAGCATACTCTTCATGGGTCTGCCTTTGAAAAGTGTCTGGAAATTTCACCAAGTGCAGAACCCTACACTCAGGCTATTGATGAGGGTGAGTTGTAGGAAGCACGTGCCCCCCTTGTTACATGCCGTGTATTTCAGGCTACTGGTTTGTGTCTTGGGATTTGGTTAGTTGAAAGGGTGCATTCTTCCATTTAGAACTGCAAGGCTCTTCCCTCAGTCCCACTATTGTCAGAAGCACATTTAGTTGCGGTGGAAAAGAAGGCTGTCTTGGCTGTTTTTGATTTTTGTGACCTCTTGCCAAGGGGAGCTAGGTTAGTGCTAATTCTACTGCCAATAATCAGATGAGTCTAATTTTGGGGGTGGTCTTTGGGGATTTTAAGCTGATGCAGAACTAAGCTTATAACTGCTTTTTTAAAGAAAACAGTATTCTACTTATCATTTTGCATGTTGTATATGATTTACTCCTGTGTGCCCTATCTGGAGTGCAAAAGTAGTATATGTTAGGGCTGTGCAGTGCTTTGTATTGGGAAGAGAAGCTTCAGAATGTGTTGGAATGCAAACATGGCACCTGTCTGCAGCTCATTCAAGACGTTTCTAGGATTGTGCAGCTGCATTGGAAGCCCTTTGCAGCAGCCTAGAAAAAAGACACAGTTGCTTTAATGAGTAGCAGCAGGTGCTGGATACGCACTCCCACGCATTCCAGAGCATCTCTTTCCAACTGAATATGACACACTGCAAAGCTCTAGCATACGTGTACAATAACTAATGTGTTCCTCAGGCTCTCCCTAGCACCAGATGAGCAGAAGGCATTCTGGAGGAATGTGCAGTTCACTGTTGATAAAGACGTGGTGAGGACTGACCGGAGTAACCAGTTTTTCCGAGGAGAGAACAACCCCAATGTGGAGACTATGAGGTGATAATTTTGCCCGATTAGTAACAGACAGTACACTGAGTGCACCTAATTGGTAAATCCAAATTCGTTCCTGCTTGGACAAAATCCTCCAGAGGACTTCCAGGCAACTCTGAGAAAGTCTCAGGCCCTTTCCCCTGAAGTGGCTAATACTAGTGTAAAGCAGTTTCAAATGCTTCATGTGCCTTGTCTCTTTAAACAGCCTTTCCCATTCTGGGGCCCTCTGGATGTGGCCTGCGTGTCTCAGAATTCCTAGCCAGAAGGTTCCAAACATACATTGGCTGGGAATTTAAAGGGCTGCGGGCCAATTAACTGAAGGGCATTATGGTAGGAAAGGCTGCCTGACAACAACCCAGGAAGATAAGAGCTTTATGCCCAATACTGCAGGTGGGAGATCAAAGGAGTAGTTCCTGTTCTGGAAGTTACATATTCTCTGTGTTGTGGTTGTCCTTTTCTCCCCATTTTCCTTTGTTTTAAAAGGAGCTTCAGGCCAGTGATTCCTTGGCAGGGGAAGAACAGAGTTCTTTCTGACTTCCATCATCCTAACCTCACTTCGTTTTTTTTTACTGTCCCCTTCTTAGGCGGATCTTGCTGAACTATGCAGTGTACAACCCAGCCATTGGCTATTCCCAGGGAATGTCTGACCTCGTGGCCCCCATCCTCGCTGAGGTTCTGGATGAATCGGATACTTTCTGGTGCTTTGTCGGTTTGATGCAGAACACAATCTTCATCAGTTCCCCTCGGGATGAGGATATGGAGAAGCAACTGGTGAGGCTTGGAGCTGAGGGCCTCCTTTCTTTCCCTCCATTCCCCTCCCTGTCATTTCCAAAGAAATCCAGAGCATGGTAGCTGCATGTGAGGCTGCTGGTGACCCTGTGTATCCCACGGGAGAAATGGAAGAATGTGAATAAGCAGATACAGGAAAGTTGTGCTCACAAGAGGCCCTGGCAATGCAGAAATGCCCACCTCCTGGCAGCTCCCAGTGCTTCTTGTGCAGATCCAGCATCCTTGTTGTTTGCCTGATATTTTTTGAATTGGTTGGTATGTCAACCAATGCAACCAGCTCTGGCAGGTGTGTGAGCTTCTATGGATCCAGGAGGGTGTCAAGAGGGAACACAGAAAAACCAAAAGGAGAAACTGTGACGGTCACTCTCTCGCCTCTTCCTCTTCCCCCGCTGAAGCAGGCTGTGGCTGAGCTGAGCACCATTTTCTCTTTGCAGATGTACCTGCGAGAACTGCTGCGGCTGATGCACGTCCGCTTCTACCAGCACCTGGCCTCCCTTGGGGAGGACGGCCTTCAGATGCTTTTTTGCCACCGCTGGATCCTCCTCTGCTTTAAGCGAGAGTTTCCGGATGCCGAAGCTCTGCGCATGTGGGAAGCCTGCTGGGCTCACTACCAGGTGAGGCCTGGGGGCAGCTTTGCCAGGCCCTGCCCTCCTCCAGCAGGAGCTGCTGCCCATTGCGGCCCCTACTTTCCAGCTCCCTGCCCTGGCCTTGATGGGGATGAGCAGAACGTGCCCCCGCTCTCAGCTGAGCAATCTGCTGGCCTCCTTAGTGTCCCCCACCCCCATTTGTTTCCTCTGACATTACACAACCAGATGCAAATTTCACTCCGACGGTCCATTTTGGGGCTTCCGGGCCACTCTTGTCGCCGTCCCCCGCCCATCAGCCTGAAATCCCTCCTGCCTGAAATACTGTGTGGTTGCGTCTGCAGCCTGGCCACCTTGCTCTCCCCCAGGCTGTAAAGGTTGATGCCTGCTCTGTGTGAGCTCTCTCCAGAGAGAGAGGGATGCCCACAGACATACCCCGGGACTAACTTCCACAGCCTCTCCGCGAGGTTGGCCCCAGGTCCCAACAGCAGGAACAAGCGTATGGTTTGTGTCGGACCCAGTGTTGCCCTGCAAATGGAGGCTGCCACCAAACCATGTTAACCACATGCTGCTAACGCTAATTTCTCTTTGCCAAAGAGTTGCTCTCTGGTGGTGGTCCAAGGAGGGGGGAAGGGGGAGAAAATGCCTGGAGCAGCTTGCCTCAAATTAGCACGAAGCAGCAGCCGGGAGGGCTGCTCTCCTTGGCTCTGGCTTCACTGCCTTTTAGCTGGATGATCGAGACTTCTGTGGGAACAACATCTGACTGAATCCTGCAGCCAAACGTAACTTAGAAGGGAAAGCATCAGACCCCCGATTATACATTAATAAAGCATATCAAGTTGAATGCCAAAGTGCTAAATCTGAAGTATGGGGGAAGCACTAAAGACTGCTGGCATTTAAAGATAAAGCTGACAGTTGCATAGACAGAATCCTGCCTGGATTTCATGGGCTTCAGCTGTAAATATTTTAACTTCCAATCACATATGCATTCTATTCAAGTATATCAATATATCAATATATCAATATATATATATATATATATATATGTATGTATGTATGTATATGTATATGTATATGTATATTTAACCTATCTTGGGCACCAGGATTTATAGCTTGGCCTACCGGTTTTGGCTTCCTTTTTCCTTAGCCCTCATTCAAGTAAGATTTGTGATACTTTTGGTAGTGCTCTCTAAAAATCCGCATGGAAGCGCATTCCGGTGGCTTGGCTGTTGTGAAATGGTTGTGTTGCCTCTGGAAGCATCTGGCTTTGACTCATTCAGCCGACAGCAGGGGGCAGCATCGCAACCTCCGTGTTTCCTACTAACTGTGGCTGAAGAAATATTTCAGAGAAGCTGCCATCAGGGCAGGATGGCCATGTATAACATCCTAGTCATTGTTAGCAGTGTGACAAAATGGCAGTCCTCAGTTTCCCTTGACCCTTGCTGACGGTCTTCCAGGCGTTCCTCTGATCTTTCCTAATGCGATCTCCAGCACAACTGGGTGCACTCCTTCCTAGGCGAAGATGCTGTTGAATTCAGTGGGGCTCAGGTTTGTGCATGAGCAGCCTTGCTCCACCTGGTGGCCCCCACCTGGCTGGGCATCCTTCCCCTTGTTCCCCAGGCAGCTGGAGGGCAGCAGCTCCAGGAAAGCCAGTGGGTGAGACTGTGGCTTTGCTTCTCCTTGTCCCAAGATCCGAGCTAATGTTTCACTCGCCCCTTGCTCCTGAGCATCCTGGAGGTTGAAAGCTCTTGATAGTAGCCAGTCACTGCTGCATATCCCTGATGGAAGCAGTGCCAATCTGCCAATGGTGTCTGTGCTGGAGATTGCAGACCCCAAAACCGGTTTTCCAGAACATTTATTTTCCGTGTTTTCCTGTATTTCCCTCAAGAAAATAATCCACTGCCTGCATTGGACAGGAGAAAATATCTGAAATGCAAAAGAGAGCTCTGGATTAATCTATTCATAGTCTGAAACTCAAGCCATAACACCCCACAAGTTCTGCATTCTGTGGAGTGCTTTTTTTTGTCTTAAAGTTGCTGCTTTACCATTTTGAATGGTGGGAGAGGAATAATTTTGCTGTTCCATCTTGTCATATACTTCATGATCACTATAACTTGCTTCTTATTCTGTTGCCATTTCTTGGCACTTTTTCTTAGCCCAAGAAGCCTCTTCAAAGCATTGTTAGTACTAATTGCTGCCTTCTTGGTTACTTTGCTGCAGACAGACTATTTCCATCTCTTCATCTGTGTGGCTATTGTGGTGATCTATGGGGATGATGTCATCGAACAGCAACTGGCTACTGACCAGATGCTGCTACACTTTGGGAACCTCGCCATGCACATGAATGGGGAGCTCATACTCAGGAAGGTAAATCAATGCCAGAGTTCCAAGGGAAAACTGCTGGGAAGAATTTTATTGACTTCAAAGTAGCGCACGTAACGTTGTGCCCAATGAGGGAGGGTTTGGGAGGGGATGTGATGAGCCTTCATTATGACTTAAAATAGGCATGGTTTAGTCAAGCTCAGCTATTCCAGATGCCCACTGTTCTTCTCTTTAGTGCACCTAAACATCTCATGCCACCTCTCTTCCAGGCTAGAAGTTTGCTGTATCAGTTCCGCCTGCTGCCCCGGATCCCTTGCAGCCTGCATGACCTGTGCAAACTGTGTGGAACAGGCATGTGGGACAGTGGCTATATCCCTGCCGTGGAGTGTACTGGAAATCACCCTGACTCTGATAGCTGCCCATATGGGGGCATGGTGGATGAGCCTTCTCCCAAGTCAGGAAATGAGTGCAGAAGGGGACTTAAGACACGAGAGGTCTTTGCTTTCCGGAAGTGACCTTTCAGGATTATATCCCAGCTACGTGAGGACTGCAAAGCAGGGGCACAGAAAACTCAGCACAGTTGAGGCACTGCAAGCAAAAGATGAAAGGACAAGGGTGGTTTTCTTCTGATCCCAAATGGTAATGGGAAGAGACAAAACATGATACAGAATGGAAGAGTCTCCTGCTTTGCGGTCAGAGTTTGATTTTGGTGTGCATCATAACGGGAAGGGGGTTGATCGGATCATGGTGCTGCTTTGTAGTGGAACAAATGGAGAGAGGGGCTGAGCCTGGTGAATCAGGGTCAAAAGTGACCCAGGGTCTCCCACTTGCCATTTCGGGAATAGCAACAGCTTTCTAAACGGATCCATACCCAGCAACCCGGATGGTAGATGAAGGGGCAGGGGCAGCCTTGCTCCTTTGCCCGGGTGCACCCAGGCACCTATGCGTGCACATACTGCTCTAACCAAAATGCACCACTCACTGGCTTTACGTAAAGCCGGGGTGATCACCTGGAGTATAGTCTGCCAAGAACAGGAATGAAATTGCAGACTTTGGGGTTTCCAGAGGAAACATTTCAGTGTGCAAGTAAACCTTGGTCACTGCACTTAAAAAGCCCTTAGTTTTTCTCCATATCACATCAGATGTTTGCCATTAGGAAGGTCAGAATCAACAGCTTCACTGTGAGTGTAAATTATGCAAAATTACACATTATGGAATGTGGACTATTTGATTTAAACTTCTTAAACAAAACATCCTGGCAAAAGTTCTTCTCAGTATCTCAACTGGAGGAGATGTTTTGAGGCATTTAGCTTCCTTAAGAGCTTCTCCGATGAGGACTGCAGTGGCCAGAGAAGGAGAGCTATGAGTTTCTGAGCCATTATGCTCTCCTTTCAAACCAGCCGCCTCTTCCCGTTCCATCTCTCTGTCCCAGGCCCTTCTCTTCTGCGGTTTTACTACTGTTGATTTTACTGTTTCCTGGTTAAAATAGCAGAAAAAAAAACACTGCAAGAGGTAGGATCACCCTGAAATACTGAGGTGGTGAAATGAATTCCTACCTGAGTAAGAGGAGGATTCGTTCAGCCACTCAGTTCAGTTCAAAGATTATTTAGGTCAAAGACCATTAGAGAACAAAACAATCCACAAACTGTTTAAAAGTAAAAGAGGCAAGAAGGCCAAGCTAAAAGGACAGGGCCACTATTGTTACCCGTATAAACTTCCAAGCACTTGTCGTTTGGCTCTTCACCAAAGAGTGAGGCAGTGAAACTCTTCTTGCTGCATCTGCCCAAGAGAGGTCACTGGGTTCAAGGAGAAATCTGCAAGCCAGAGTGGTGAGCCAAAGCAGCTACTCAGTTCTTGTTTTTAAATCCGTTCAAATGGCTGTAGTGCGCCTGTAAGGGAGAAGCTCCGCCCAGCTCTCAGGACAGGTTGGTTTGAAAGGCCGGCCTGGCCCTGAGTGAGCTTCCAGGCTCCTCCCACAGGTTGCAAAGCGTCAGGTGTTTTCAGAGGTATTAAGTAATGCCTTTGTTAAAAGCCATGGCGGTCCCCTTCACCCCCTAGCATAACTTGCAACACCAGGGCAGCCTGTTGTTCTATATAGAAAATGGAGTTGCGAAGTGCTTGATAATTTCACCCTACTTTAAAAAAAAAAACAGGTGACAAAGGAAGGCATTTTGAGCTTCCAGGTGGGTTGGATTGTTTGTCCTTTGGAAGAAGAGGAATCTTTCCATATCTGAAGGGAATCCAGTGGATGAGCTGTAAAATGTTATCCAGTGCTTAGTCTCAATTAAAAAGAAATGGCATGGAAATTTCAGAACAAATGCAGTTTATTCTCATCAAATTGCAGCAGTGGGTGGGCTGTGTTGTCAGAGTGGTCTCTAATAGCTTTGCAATACAATATAGTTGGACATGAATGCTGCAGGTCAGTATCTGAGTGTTTTGTCTGATTTCAAGATTGAAACCCCAGTGGCAAACTGATAGGACCATACTTGTAGGTTGAATCTGACAGATCCATCCCTGCATTGCAGGGGAGAGAGTAGCCCACAGTGGACCAAGGAGTTACCTTCAGTGGGAAACAAAAGCAAGAAAACACACACACACGCATATTTTCCCTGAACCAGAGCAGAACCTGGAAGATTATTGAAATTCTCTGATCAACATGGACCAGAATGGAAGAATTCCCAGTTGCCGCTTTAGAAGGAAATGAAAGCTTGCAGGTGTATACTTACTGCCTCTACAGGAATTAAAAGGAGCATGTCAAATAAGCCACATCTGGGAGGCTCTGTCATTTGGGATTTGTACAGCACAGCTTACCCTCTTTAATGAGCTCAATTTCAGCCTGGGATAGACTGTATTTGGTTGGAGTCAGACTGAGGGCCAGCTTCTGCTTTGTGATGGGGTTTGGTCAATACACAAATTACAACTTTTAAATCTGTTGAAAACTGGTAATTTTTATTCCTCTAGTTTTATTAAATCAAAGTTAAAGTGGCTAAACTAATTCTTTATTAAGACTTTTTTTCCTCTTTAACATTGGTTTAGTGGCATCTTCATCTGCACACGTCTGACTATATAAATTACTTTGAATAAAATCTTCTGTTTATTAAGAACACAATTTTTTTTGTCTTGTTTCATATAGGCTATGGAGTGTAGTTGCTGCAATGAGTTGAGAGCCCTTTGCTTGCTTTACTCCTTTTTGCAAATGAATTTGCATCCTAATTTGCA
Organism: Candoia aspera; assembly: GCF_035149785.1. Taxonomy (NCBI): domain Eukaryota; kingdom Metazoa; phylum Chordata; class Lepidosauria; order Squamata; family Candoiidae; genus Candoia; species Candoia aspera. Next base: position 115,249,822 of record NC_086154.1, on the reverse strand, counting down.
TGAATCAGTATGTTATACATCCCAGATCAATCACTACACGTATATTGAACTGAAGCAGAAATAAACTAAAGTAGCTTAAATTGCAGCTGAACTGGAGCAGTAGCAAAAACAATCTGTTGTCAGCCCTGCAGTGAAGTTCAGCATCTACCTGATCGGTGGCAGAAAATTGGATAGACAGAAATGCAGCTTTTGGCAGTCTGGCCTTTCCCTCTTATTCCTGCACACAAGAGGTGTTGCTTCTTAAAATCTCTCCTAGGCTAAATACCGTGCGGAAAACTGAATTACTGTAGCTGCATGTTGCACTTGTTACAGGAACAAAGTTGGGGCTGAGGCAGCCTGTCTTTGATATTAATGTTATTTTCACCTCCTTCGGTTGCTGCTTAGGTAAACTCACTCCTGAGAACACAGACAGGAACTTTATTTCAGTCATTGACCAATAAAATTCCACACAGTCACCCCATCAACGTGGATCAGCTGGTTACTTGGGTGGTGCTTTAACCCCCTGCCCTCTTGTCCACATCCAAGTACCTTGTGTGACACTTTTAAAAATTTCAACACTTGTTCTGCAGGAAAACTAGCCAGGTGGGGTGCTCTCCCTCAGAGAAATTAAAAAGCTATGAGAAATCATAGCAGATTGAAACGGCTAAGCAGGCTAAGACCTGGTTAGCACTTGGATGGGAGACTACCAGGAAATCCCAGAGTTGTAGGCTAGGGGGAAGTTGAAAAAGGAATGATAAGTTATTTCCAAGAAAGAACATGAACATGCTCCTCGTGCAGTCACTGGCATTGAGTTTTATAAAGTGCTCCTGGAGGATTTGGGTCTCCTGTGAGAGGAGGTGGGAGCCCAAGAGCTCCACCAGAGTGTGTTTCCTGCATGGAAGTGCCCTTAACTTTGCAACCATTTGTTACAGGACCTGCTTATCGATTCCTGAATTTGCAACTTAAGCCATTCTTTGTCACCAGGGGCAAGCAAGTGGAGCCCTGGATCCCTCCCCTCCCCTAGGCACCCCTTATGTATCTGAAAGCAATTCGTGTGTGGGCGTCTCCTTCCGTCACAGAAACTCAATTCTGTCATCAGTGCGAGGGGTTGTGTTTGCATATATAACCAGAATTGGGGAGGGGGAGAGGAGGGAGCAGTTCTTCAGATTTCAAGGTCATAAGGGAAAGAGCTATTTTAATTTCAGTTCTGTCCTGCCATACAGTACTGGAGATGGCTGAGAAGAGAGACAGTACATTTCTGAAGGAGCAGCATCTGTCCTAACAGTCAGGAACCACGCTGAAATGATGTCCTAAGAGTCAGGAACCACGCTGAGACAAGGAATAGGTCTCTAGTGTTTTATTACTGCTACATTAGACAGAAAATCCTAACAAACTGAAGAAGCGTGGGAAAAACCCAGACAGATAAACCCCAAAGTCAAGGCGGGTCTGATCTGTGTCTCTTTGAATGGCTGCTTAACTCCTCAGTACTACGCATGCGTTTTCCCCCCTGGATAGAGGCCCCCTCCTGCTCACCATCAGTGCTCATGACAGCATCCCTCTCTTTGGGCAGGGAATGTATTACTGGCTTGGCTCCCCACCTTTTAGAGGTCACAGGAATAGAGCACCACCTGCTGTCTGCAAGCTCTACTGCTCGATGGTGATTACACTGCGGTGTAACTCCAGTGCAAGCTTCCTTCTGGCCACTGGTAACATGCGAGCTCACCCCATGTCATAGTATTTTTTTAAGGCAGTGGCTGCCATTGCAAATGTCTGAATAATAATCTGCCAGTAAGAGGATATGTCAGGATTATTCTATAAATGCACACTATTACTGCAGAAAGAGAACACTACCAACAGTCTCGGACAAATATATTTCACTGGGTAATCTTTTCCACAAAAGATGGGACCCAAGGACCATCTCACCGTTCCTGGTATATGACACTATTAAGAGGCAGGATCCTTCCCGATCATGCTTAAATTCTATCGCAGTGAACCCTACCTTTGCATTTCCTATACTTACCTCAAATATGAAAAATGAAGTATAAACTTATCAGATACAGTCTATGAGAATCCTTCCTTCCGCAGCACATCGCCAATGACCTCAGTGGCATTCATGGATGATGAGGTCATCGGTTGCCTGCCTCCCCCGTTTTCCAATGGTCCTCTTTCCATCCAGCGCCTGTTTTTTCCAGCCTCAGGTAGAATGTCAAGAACAGCCACCTCTCATGCTGGATAGCGGGTGGGTGGAGTTTCCCCTCCCCATGAGGCTATTGTCAGTATAATATCTTGCATTTTCTGGGATGTGTCTTTGTGAACAAGAGTCAAAGAAAAAGTTGAAAGCCGTAATAAATACAAGGTTGAGTTATTCAAATAGCATGAGAAGTATGGCCTTAATCATAAAGCCGGAGTGCTATAAAGGATAACGTTTGACCCAATTTAGTGCAATTGTACGTTGTTATAGATGTGTCCACATCCGTCCTCAACGTTTTGTGTTACTGATGGACCATCTGGGAAGTGGCCGAGCTGCTGAGACAAGGCATTTTTAGTCCCAGATTGCTGCGTGCCTGCAAGTCTCCCTCTAGGCATGCGGTGGGGCATGCTTTTCTTTCTACTTCCTAGAAATAGGCTCATCTGTATGTACAAACACAGCCACAAACCAAACTCACTTCTCTTTTGGCCGTGAGCAGTAATCTATGCTTGCTTTTAAATTCTTGGCCCCAGAAAATGCTATGTGATTTATTTACCCTGTTGCCAATCTTACCTCCCTTTTGGCATGCGGCAATTTTATTATGTGCATTGATAGTTAAGAACAGGCTATTGTTCTTATTGCAGAAAGAAGCACATATAAGGGAAGAAGAGCTGAAACTTTGGCTTTGTACTGATCCATCCTTTAACCTCTGGTTAGAAAGGACGCAGGTGGTTGGTTACCCCGCAGAATCTGAAATCATTTACTGAAAGCCTCGTAGGAGCAGCTGAGAATACAATTTCCTTGTCTGGAAAGGTAAAACAGTGGAGCAGAATGTTCCTGGCAGATGGCTAACTCACAGCTCCCCAAATGAACATGCTGTGTTAGCTGGGGTCCAATGCACTGTTAAAGGACTGCTTTCGTTATGGAGACGTCTTCAACGAGGAAAAGACAAATCCTGTGATGCCCACGGACTGAAGAAAAGACTCTTCAATCACCACAATTTGAAGGGTCACTGCGACATCATCCCTCATTTTTAGCTTGGTTATGTTTGCTTTAATAACAGCAGGACCATGTATGAGAACAGGAGCATATATCACATGGCCTGTGACCCACCAATGTTTGCTTCCTTGATAAGCCAGGGTTCCTCAAGCAGGGTTCCTTGGAGCCCTAGGGTTCCATGAGAGGTCACTTGGGGTTCCTTGGGAGACCATGATTTATTTTAAAAATTGTTTCAAATTCGGGCAACTTCACATTAAAGAGGTAAGTTTCATTCCTTAGTTTAAGAACACTGTTAGTGCATATATGCAGGCCTACACGTGAAACAAATATAATAATTTTATAACTTCTGGCCTATATTTGAGCCTGAATGTGCAGGGGTTCCCCGAGGCCTGAAAAACATTTCAAGGGTTCTTCCAGGGTCAAAAGGTTGAGAAAGGCTGGCCTAAGGGTTTTTTGCTGGAAATAACCAAGGCCCCTTTTGTCCAGCATTTGGCTTCTAACGAGGCTGCTCTGGGAAGGTCAAGGCCTGTGTCCCCACAAAGCAACATTCAGAGACTTGTTTCCTTAAGCCAGAGAGGCAGCCACTGAGCTTGTCCTGCATCTCTTGGAAGTTCTGCCCTAACCTCCCATCTAGCACACATAATTTGCACTACCTGTATTTCAGCTTTTTAAAGAGAAGGCTTTAATCTCAACACTGGTGTGTTTCACCCAGTCAGCTACTCATCAAGGGTCTAAAAGAAAACTGACCTCTATTTTAAGCAAACATACAGCCGAAGGCAACTAATTTGCAGGCACCATGTGCCAAGTGTCTTCCTTCTTAAAGAAAGTGTGCCAAACTGCCTCCATTGGTTTTAACAACGGGAAAAAAATGCTTTTGTCGCTAAGCCACCGATTGCTGCTGGCTACAAACACAAGTTCAGACAAAGCATACTGTTGCTATATTCTATGTGCAATTTTTTTTCTTGGGGTCACATGACGGTCTAACTTCAGGGTAAGCTGAGTCAATGGATGGGGTAGGAGAGGGATTCAGGGTGAGAGATGTAACACTACTCAGTCACAGCCGGTCTTTTAAAATGTGGAAAGATGCATGTGCCAGAACAAAATACTGTCGCTGAAAATGTGTCTGTTTAAAAAATGAAATTTGGGAAAGGCTACATGGACAGAAGTAGTGTTGCTCACTACTCCTGTAGCGTTACAGAAAATATCATATCTGTTGTCAAAGTCTTTCACACAATTGGATTCTATGTCGCTTCTATTACCTAGGGGGAAAATGTGCCATTTTTAAAGTATAAACGTTGCCCTTTAGCAGATGGAAATTATGAATTATCCCAGAAGTAGAAGTATATCTTCCTTAGGAGAAAAAGAGGACTGGATTCAACAAGTAGGTAACAAATATGTTTTCACTGCACACAAACACATACAGTATATAAGCAGAACACTGTTCTTCTGAACTCCTGGATCAGAGTCTAGAATTTCCCATCAGCTTCTCAAACAGATATCATATTCAACTCAAAAGTAGAGGATTTCACAGTCCAAACTAAATGCTTGATTTTTTCCAAAAAAAGTCTATTGCTTTAACCAGTAAAGAGACCCCCTGTACTGTACTTATCCTAAAGCAGAAGTCAAAACTCTACTTTCAGAGTTTAACATGTGGATCAATTTAAGCTCTACACAGTTTTGCAGATTTCTAGGATGAATAGATTCAAAGAAAGACAACAAAATTCCTACCATGGGAGGAAGAGGAGGAGGAGGAGGAGGGACTTTTCAGCAGATGTAGTTTACTGTGAAAAGCTTGGAATTCTAGAAACATAGGATTAGAAAGAATGTCATAGGTCATTTCATCCCATTCTTTGCCACCAGCAGGATTCCATTTTGGAAATCAGTGCCACCTCACAGGTATTAGAAGCCTAGATGACCTTGGCTGATCTTGAAAAAGTTGAGCAGGGTCAGACCTAGTTAGTACTTGGATAGGAGACCACCAGGAAACCTTAGGATTGTTAACTAGATTGGAAAGTTGAAAAAAAATATGCAGGAAGAAAGTAATAGCAAACTATTTCCATACTGTTGTCAAGAAAGCAACATGGATGTGTCTATGTATGCATCAGGAGTCAAGCTTGGTGTACAGGAGATTTACTTTATTTCCACTTAGATGCAGTCGTTCTCTAGTTGTTTTTAAGCTAACTAACAGCAAGAAAAAGAAGCAGCATGTGGGCAGCTCACCTAATTCGTTGTGACACTGATAGATACAGCCACCTAAAGGTCAGATCAAAACCCACTTATTCCTGACCTAAAGACCAATGGCCTACAGCAGTGGCTGGCGAGCTGCATTTAATTTCCTATGTGCTTTGAAAAAGGTCTGTTCAAGGAGAGCTCTTTGTCCCTGCATCACAGTTAGCACCTTGAGAAAGAAAGAAAGAAAGAAAGAAAGAAAGAAAGAAAGGCACCCCAACCTTCTAGCCCCACCAATCAGAGGATGAAGCCTCAACAGGAAGAAAGAATTACACACTCTTGATCAGGAAAGCTTTATTTAATTTCTCTAACACTCTTCATAAAAATATCCCTGAACTTTTCAGAAAATGGTGAAAAACAGCTGTTATCGACACATGACTGTTATTCACATAAGTAAGCAAAATAAACCTTTAATACTAAATTTCTAGATTATCTTTTTTATATAGTAATTTTATTAAAGATTACAAATACAACAATACAAACTAATACAAACTAAAAAAGAATAAAAAGTAAAAGTAAAAGGTACACAAAAGAAAGAAGAAAAAAGAAAGAGAAAATAGAAAGAGAAATAGAAATAGAAAAAGAAAAGAAAGAAAAAATAAGAATACAGTAAAGAAAAAGAATAGAAATATATAAAGAAGTGACTTCCAACCTTCATCACAAATATAACAATTTTAGTAACTTATCACCTTCCCTTAAAATACAACAAATGATCTCTTCTTCCCATATCCTATCTTGAATCTATAAAGAAATCCATAAAGCCTCGTCATTTCAGTTCTGATTCAGCAAGTCCATTAAAGGTTACCAGAGGTAACAACATATCTATTTTAAACTTGATCAAATAAACCAACTTTATATTCCTTCCTTTTACTTCTGACAATCTTGATCTTGAGTCCCTTCAAATAACGTCATAGCACTTGATTTCTTTTCGTATGTCCAGTATAACATCTTGTTCCATGTCATTCTTGTAGCCTATCATTTTTAAATCCACTTTCAAATCAGTCTCAGTCTTGTCTGGTAAAACTTGTTCCTCTCCCATATTATATTTTAAACACAGTCTATCTATAGAGGCAGACACTCTTAAAATTAACTTCTGGGTCCATTGTTCAAAAATATCTTTCAGTATGTCCAAGGTTAAAATATTTTGCTTCATTCTGTATTAGTAAGTCGAGTTTTAGTGCTCTTCTCCTTTAATTATAATCTTTGTTTCCTCTAGTTCCTTCTAGTGTCCAATGTTTAAAGTCTTATCTTATTATGTTTTTTTTTAAGAATTCAAAAGAAAAGCATTTTCTCACGGGAAGGATTCTTTATAATTAATTCAAAAATCTTATTTCAAATTTATGTGGACCCTTAGTCCATTTGTAACTTTCCAAAACCAAAGTTTTAATCACCCTTTTGCTGTTTATTCAAAAAATACAAAAATAAAGTCCTTAAATTTGTAGTTAAGACTTCTTTTGCTAAGGATTGAAGGAAACTCATCCAGTGCTGTAAAACTTGTTGATCCAAAGATTCCTAGTAGCACTACTAGGTTAACAACCAATTTCTGAAAGTGATTAGAAAAGGAAGTATGCAAACACAGTGTCCTATGAAAAGGTGTTGAACACAGTTTGAGCAAGATGGCTGTTCCCTCGTCTCCTAGAGCTCTAAACCTGCCTGGAGACCACTGTCCTTTGGTCTCCTGGTGAGGAGCAGCTGTCTGGAGTACTTGTGGGCGATTTCAAATCCTCTCTTTGTCCAGAGAGGAATTATGAAGAGCCGGTCTACTCACCGGCTCTTCAGTCTACAGTTTATTTCCTGAAAGCCCCTAACTTTCTAGATTATCCATAACAATTTCACAACAGCATAACATAGAAGTAGTTTCAGTGTTTTATTAAAAAATTGCTCTAATTTTTAAAAAGGACTAATCTTAAAAATGTTTGCAAGAATAAAAATATCTTAAATTGCTACCTAAACAATAAGGTAGACGTACAGTATTTTTTAAAGTAAGAGAATTCCACACTTGTGCCTTGTAATATTGTTCCTCTTGTTGTTACCCACTTAATGTGACAGTACGTGTGTTCACACCACACATTGAACCCAATTACTGATTTAGCCCATTTTCTGGCTTCACACTATAAACTAAATGTTAACTAATCAGAGGGGCTGAGTTTGCACATCAGTCTAAGACCCCTCCAACCAGGATTAAAACTAATCAAGGTTAAGGTGTAATGCAAACGTAACTGTGAGATCTCTTACATGTAACGTACAAACTCTTGTCTCTGAGAATGATCTTAGCAGAAATTTTTAATTTAAAAAAGCAGATTGTTACTGAGAAAGCAGTTGCTACGCCATTGGATTTCCACACTGTGACACTTTGAATTGTACTAACTCAATGGTAGTCCTTCAGGTTTAAAGAAGACACGCTGTTGTGCAATATTGCATAACAGAAACCTGTCTGTGATGGAGGTTTTTTTTTTAATAGAATCTTTATTGAATTTCAGAATACAAATAAAATATATAAAGATAGAAAAAGATTACAGAAAGAAGAAACAATAAAGAGACAAACTTAAAAGGGCAGAAATAAAAAGAAAGAAATATAGAAAAAGGAGTGACCTCCAACCTTCTTCAGTACAGATACAAATAAAAAATATATTAACCTCTTACTCTGTTTTTAACTATAGTACACATTATTTCTATATTCTTATAAAATCCTAATCATCAAATCCCAAAATCAATACTTTTTTTTTTTTGGTTTCAAGCAAAAAGTCCAAAGGCGGTTTCCAAGTAGAAACAAAGCTAGACAAATTATTGTCTTTAATCAATGTAATCAGTTTCTCCATCTCTGCCAATTCCAGTCCCAAATTTTCTTTCAAACTGTTTATCTGTTGTTGTTTATTCATTCAGTTGCTTCCGACTCTTCGTGACTTCATGGACCAGCCCATGCCAGAGCTTCCTGTCAGTCGTCAACACCCCCAGCTCCCCCAGGGACGAGTCTGTCACCTCTAGAATATCATCCATCCACCTTGCCCTTGGTCAGCCCCTCTTCCTTTTGCCTTCCACTCTCCCTAGCATCAGCATCTTCTCCAGAGTGTCCTGTCTTCTCATTATATGGCCAAAGCACTTCAGTTTTGCCTTTAATATCATTCCCTCAAGTGAGCAGTCTGGCTTTCTTTCCTGGAGGATGGACTGGTGTGATCTTCTTGCAGTCCAAGGCACTCTCAGAATTTTCCTCCAACACCACAGTTCAAAAGCATCAATCTTCCTTCGCTCAGCCTTCCTTATGGTCCAGCTCTCGCAGCCATATGTTACTACGGGGAATACCATTGCTTTAACTATGCAGACCTTTGTTGTCAGTGTGATGTCTCTGCTCTTGACTATTTTATCGAGATTTGTCATTGCTCTCCTCCCAAGGATTACGCCTCTTCTGATTTCCTGACTGCAGTCAGCATCTGCAGTAATCTTCGCACCTAGAAATACAAAGTCTTTCACTGCCTCTACGTTTTCTCCCTCTATTTGCCAGTTATCAAAACTGTTTACCTATCAAGCTTAAAAGAAAAACTTCTGGCTTCAATTGTACATTCACCTTAAGAATCCTTTGAATTGAGGTACATATCTGGTTATGTGATGAAATTTTAAATGGAACAGCTATTGCACGGGGGCAGTCTCACTCTCTGGCTTGGAGAACCATTACTCCTGGAGGCTTCTGCTGCAGTGGATGACCAAAATGTCTAAGTGTCTTAGCACTCCCCAGTGCCTGCTGGGCCTGCCTTCTTGACGGTTGGGCTGTTGATCAGTCTCCTCTGCTCAATCTGCCAGGGCCAGACTTCACACGCTGGGATAGACAACTCCCCTATCTCACTGAGAGCTGAAGACCCATCGACTACCCTCAACTGCTGAGACGGTTTACTGGGGTGTGGCTGCTGCGCATCTTACAGCTATTTGGAGCTACAGATAGGAGCTGAGTACCAGATGGGGACCAAATGTGAACAAGCATCCCGTGAAAGGGCACAGCAGGCCCCTCCACCAGAGATGATACCCCTCCCTGGACACCACATACACCTAACTAACTAACATATAACTAACATATAAATAATATACTAACTAACAAATTAGTAACCACTGTCGCAAGACACATTTGTAGTGCACTATTCCCACTAGCACTGTATTTTGTACTAATTCTCGGTAGATGGTAGAATCTTCAAGCTGTGTATACCAGGATTTTGGATGGGTGAGGACAGACAAACTGACATTTCATACAAGGTGGAAAGGAAGTTCAGCCAATCTGAACGATGGCTTATAACTGTTTGCAAGCGGGTTCAAGTACCTGGTTTGTGAGTTCTCCTGGATACAATGCTGACTGCAAAAAATCAAGTGACTCAGACAGCCAGGATAGATTTTTGCTAGTATAGGTCAATATACTAAATGCAACCTTATCTGAAGAGGGCAGACATGGATATAGTTATCCATGCTCTAAAGACAACCAATATAGATTATATAATACACTTGTATATATTTCTTTTAAGGATGGTTGGTATAAAATGTGTCTGCTCATATGACATCTGTTGTACTAGCTATTCTGGCCTTTAGTATGTTTCTGAGCCCAACACATCAGGGACAGGCAATGTGGCCCTTTGGGGCAATGGTGATCTCCACTTGCTGTTACCCTTAGTTAGCAAAGCAAATGTTTAGAGCTCATGGAGCTGCTGTTCAACATCTGAAAGATCAGGCTTGTCTCACCTCTGGACCAACTGACCTAAATTGTTTGAGTCCAGGTTGTTTGAAAGATAGTCTTGGTCAATATCAGCTTGACGGCACTTTAGGATCGACATCAGAGGCCTAGAGGAGCAATTAGGAAGGTGGGCACACAAAATAAAACCTTCTTAGCCACTTGTGGATTGTGCTTCTAACTGATGCCTCCCAACCCCATCATTATAGGCCTTCAAGCTGGCTCCATGACTACGCTGTTCAGCTTGCTATGTTACTGCATATCTGGTACTATTTGGTTTTAATTATTAATTATTTCTCATTGCTTTATCCTGTCCTGTGCTTTTAAAGCTTGTTAGATGTCACCTTGTAGAATTTACTCTAGAAGGCGGCTTATAAATATTTTAAATAAATGTGCATCATGTAACCAAGGTGAAAGGAAACTTGCTTAAGCAAGTTCAATCTGTAAGTGATCTGACAGAGAGCCCCTAGCCCCCTAAAGCTTGACTCTTGGGCTCTGAGAAAGGTTCATCCCTTATTGAAGACCAGGTGAGGAATCTGAGCTAGCAGTTCATTTGCTGTCCACTAGCGAGTGAGGATGCTTGCTCCTGTCGCGGACGGGTAGAGCTCAGTCATATCAAAGTACAGAAGCAAAAAGAGCACAAGTAAATGTCTGAATCGCATTTCTATTGTGCGACCTGTTGAAGTTTTGAACGCCTTTTCGTACACTGCTTTTATTGTTGGCTAGCAAATCTGTAAGAAATTATGCTCCAGCAACTGGTGCTCCTAATAAAGAGCAGAATAAATTTGCCCAAACTGTAATGATAAAGAGACTTCTTTCTTCCCACCTTCCACCCCTCCAAAGATACCACTGAATTGATCAGTCCGAAGGCAATGAATCCACATGCTCTGAAATATCAGACTGTCTCTGTACATACATTATGATACCATTACGCAATGCAAAGAGATGAGTCCTGCTGCTGGGTTTTTTTCCCCTAAGAAAAAATGTTTCTTTGACCTTTTCTGTATCAGTATGAAATAAAAACTTAATTGAGACTGCAGAAAGGAAACGTAATGCCAGAGTTACCTCCAGAAATGGAGAACCAGGATTCAGTAATTTGCACTGGGGTAAGAACAGCTTACTGCCCCTAACTCTTAACCACTGAAGCAAAGCTATTTGGAATACTTAACCTTCCCAACCTCTCCTGCTTCACTTGTTTCTTTCTGTTTGCGTGGATTTGATGATGTTCTTGCTTAAGTCCCACTGAAACTTCCAGAGAAGCACTTGGTAGAAAGATTGCAACCACTACGATTAGCTGATGTGGTTTGTGGGAAGTAGAACAGTATCTACTTTCCATGTTGTCTGCATTTAATAACCATGTCATTAACAGATGGCCAAATACGAGCTGGATGTTGGCACTGGTGTCATCAGATTTCGTAAAACTCTGAAGCAATTAATCAATGTTATCTAGTCTCTGCCAGATGTTTTGACATGTTTGTCATGTCAGTATAGCAATGTGGGTGCATATAAGAGGATCTTTATTGAATCAAAACAATACCTGAACATTGTGCGTAATAGCTTGCTATTGTAATCAATGTAAAATCAGGAAAGAAGAGAGATCTGTCATTCTTACATTTGATTTGATTATGTGCCATCAAGTTGGTGTCAACTTGTAGCAACCACATGTGCATCCATTGTTGCGCTAATTGAGTCCATCCACTTTGCTGCTGGTTGTCATCTTCTCTTTTCTTTCATCTTTCCCCACATTATGGATTTCTCAAGGGAGTGAGGTCTTTCCATAATACGTCCAAAACGTAATAATTTTAACTTGGTCACTTGTATCTCAAGTGATAACTCCAGATTGATTTCTTCTGTGATCCATTTGTTTGCTTTTCTGTCTTTCCATGGTATTCTCAGGAGTCTTCTTCAACACCAACATTCAAAGTTATCAGTAGTACTTTTTTTGTCTTCTTCAAAGTCCGATTTTCACTTCCACAGAGTGTCACAGGGAAAATTATTCCCTACACAATTCTGACCTTTGTAGGTATAGACACATCATACCATCCAAATATCTTTTCTAAGGCCTCATTGTTATCCTACCAAATGCTAATCTCTTTCTTGATTGCTAGTTCCTTTACTGTTGATAGTCCCTCCTAAAAGGCAGAAGTATCCACTGCTTCAATTTCTTCACTGTTAATTCTAAGGCTGGTTGGTGTACCAGTTGTAACTAGTTTGGTCTTCTTTATATTGAACCATAATCCCATTTTTTAATGTGCTCCTTGACTTTTGTAACTAGAGTTTGCAGAGCATTTGCATTTTCAGCTATCAGAGTAGTGTCATCAGCATAGCACAGGTTATTCATGTTTCTTTTCCAGGCTTAAAACCATACTAATTTTGTTCCAGTCCAGCCTCCTTCAATATATATTTAACATGTAGGTTGAATAAATAAGAAGAGAGTATAGAGTGATGTATCATTCCTTATCCAATCTCAAACCACTCTGTTTTGTCATGTTCCATCCAGACTGTATCTTCCTGTTCTCTGTATAGGTTTTGCATGAGGACAATGAGAGGTTCTGGGATTCCCATTTTCCTAAGGCATTCCACAACTTGACCTGGTAGACACACCAAAGAGCTTTTTACAGTACTGACATCTTATTTGGCTTTCTCAATTTCTAGCATACATCAGCAATAACATCTCATGTTCCTTGGCCTTTTCTAAAACCAGTTTGAACATCTGGCATTTTCCTTTCTATGTAGGGTCTAATCTACATTGGATTACCCTAAACATTATTCTGCTAGCATGTAAAATTAAAGATATTGTGTGATGGTTTGTACCCTCCGTTAGTCTTTTTCTTTAGTATTGCCTTCTAGATTGATGTCTTCTAATCTGTTGACCACTGTGTCATTCTCCAGATCTGATGGTATCGTTTGGTTAGAACCTTTACTGATTATTCTTCTGTGGCTTGCCATTTTTTTGTAGATATTAATTTCATCAGTTCCTGTAGCTTTCTGACTTAGTAATGACTGTACTGATCTAACTTCCTCTTCGAGTACTTGAGGTTTTTATAAACAGGGAACACTGAATCTTCTAAGGTATCTCGGATGTTGACATCTCTACTGTCTAGATTTTTATTATAATCCTTCTGTCTTTGAATCAGTTACTATCTCTCCACTGGAGTCCCTTAGTATACCAATTGGAGGCTGGAACCTCCTTCTGAGTTTGGAGATCTTTTGGAAAACCCTTCTTGTTTTCAATGCCTGTTTCCATTTACAGTGTCTTTACAGAAGTTGTAATACTGCTTCTTGTCTCTTCTAACAGCTTTCTGAATTTCTTAGTTAAGTTGCTTCCTGAAATCTTTTTCTTTCTTGCCTTTGTCTTCTCTTTATCTCCTGGCAATTTCCACCATCTTCTGACATTCAGTTTGGTTTCCTCTATTTCTTGGTCTTCGGCAGTCTCTTTTCACATTCATCCTTAACAATTTCTTTGATTTTATTCCACTGTTCCTCTGATTCTCTATTGATAAAGTTTAGGATTTTAAAGTGATTCCTGATAATTTCCTTGAAAATTGTGGGGATAAGTTCAACATCATATTATGGAAACTGGTTAGTTTCATTCTTCTGCTTTAGCTTGACTTGCAACCTGCACATGAGCAGTTAATGATTTGTTCCACAGTTAGCTCCTGGCCATGTCTTTGCAGTTAAAATGAAGCTTTTCCATCTCCTTGTACCAAGAACATAGTCCATTTGATTTCTATTTGCTCTGTCTGGTGATGTCCATATATATAGGTTATTTGAAGAATGTGTTAACAATGAAGAAATCATTATTCACTGCAATTCTGTCTTTGCAACTTTAGATTTTGTTTTGCTGCATGGCAATCTCAAGAACTAGATGTCTGGAAGGTTTAAATCCAGCCACGTCATAAACATTATTAGTGTTCCAAAAGATTGTCAGCTCTTCCTCAGTAGCATGCTAAATGCCATCAGGCCTGAGAGGTCTATAATCCAACACTAGGTTGCCAAGCACTTTATCTTGTCTATCCATATGGTTTTCTTGGCAAAATACAGGAATGGTTTACTGTTGCCTTCTCCCACATAATATGAATTGATGTCTTTTCCATTGTCCCTTATGTGATCATCTACCTCCAGTATCTTCCTGTATAGTTGCTGCCCAATATAGGTGTCTGCTTGCATTAGCTGGGCAGCTGGGATGACCTTCATGCCTTGGGTGATTCTGCTGGGAGTATATACAGTTGGTGTACTGTATACTCATGGCCTCTCCTTGCTTATGCCTCCGAGGAAAACGACCTGCTACAATGAGGCAGCATAATAGGACTGAGCAGTGGGACATTCCTATGAACAATACAGAAATTTTAGACTATTAATGTTGTTCTGACCTCGGATAACTTGAGCAATATATTCCTATAAGTCAAAGATACTGTGAGAAATGCTTAGACTAAACTTTAATTTTAATTCAAGAGGTTCAACTACATTGAGGATTGGCTACATAAAGCCTATGAAACAGCATATACTTCTCTCAAATTATGAATGCCCCTAGCAGTGAAGACTTCAAACTAGAAGGAATCCTTACATGGGTTTTTGTTTATTTTTTATTTAGTACACTTGTCAACTATGTTGACACAGGCTTCCTTTACAGAGTCCAACTTAATTGCAAATCACATTATTCTCTGTGAAAGAAAACCAAAGCAGTTTGCTTTTTACACAATCTGATGATGCCGGAGGATTCCCAATCTCAGTTTTTCCAGCTGTCTTCACTTACAACTTCTACTGTCCTTGATAATTAGCCCAACCAATTTGAGGCTGTATTTAAAACATCTGTAGGGCACCAGCTGGGGGAAAGTGACTCAGTGACCAATCCTATGCCTGCATAACAGCCCATAGCTTTTCCTCAGTAACAGTCTTTAGCTGAACCCTCTTTTTATCCCTGTCAAGGGATAAAAAGAGATGCTGGCACATAACGATTAATTGTCCTGATTTTGGTGGGCATCCTGTGTGATTCACTGCTGTCTAATGCTTTGTGGTATAGAAACCAGGAAAATAAGGTTGCATAAATCATGGCCTGGGGGTGAGACAAAACTAGTGTCATCGAAGAGAAGGTGGAATTATGCCTGCCATGTCATCCCATCAATTCTGTAAATAATTAAAACAGAGTTCATATCTTCAGCTAAAACAGGGATGAGGAATACAGAGGCCCTCCAATTTCTGTTTGGCTCCAACTCCCATCAGCTCCAGCGAGCATGGCCAATGGTGAGGGGGATAAGAGTTGCAGTGAAGGATCTCTGAAGGGAAACATTTTGCCTAGTTAGGAAAAAATCTTTGCCCAAGAAATTTGACCAGTCAACATAGAGTGCATTGCAAAGGACAAACCAATGCTTTGACTCAGTAAAAGGTGACTTGATATGTCCAATGAATAAGAAATCAATGCAGACTTTGCTACCAAATATTTGTGCATCTACAAGGCATCTATTCATGATATGATATATCATTGGGATGACAGATTTCATAGAAACATAAAAAGCTACTTTATATACCAAGTCAGACCACATGTCTCCATATAACTTAATATTGTCTGAAAGTAGGCTAGCTATATTTGACGTCCAGTGATATTCAGTTGCAATATTTGAATGGTATTTAGTATTTGGCAGTTTTTGTAGCTGATATGTGATGGCATGAATAGGGGCTTTCAAACATTCTGCCTTCAGTAACTTGTTCTGCTTGAATCTCTGACAAAGAATTTATGTATTTCAAATCAGCATCTTCTGAAGTCCCTCTAAAGAAGATTCTAGCTTTAGAAGTGCTAGGCCTAACAGAGTTGGAACTATAAGAACATGGTGCCCTCCAGATGTTCTTAAATGGGAACCTGGTGCTCATCTGATATGCTGAAAATCCTAAGAGCTTGAGTCTAACACATCTGGAGAGCACTATTGGAGAAAGCTGCTTTAGAAAATTCAGCTGTGATTGAGCACTGTAGAAGAACAACTGTAGGAGCTAAAATATTTTACAGGTCTTTTCACTGAGATCATTTCTTTGCCCAAAGTGTTTTTGAAAAAGCAGTTATACCATTTAATAAGTGACAAAGACTTTTTATTTGTTAAAAAAACACTTTATAGTATTCTGTGATATTTAGAATTGGAGTTGACAGCTTTCTCAGATTGGAGATTTGATTTGGACTGACAACAAGATGAAAGTGGTCAAGGTTTGAAATTTGAGGTACAAACTTCATGTTAAAGATGCAAAAATCATAAAATTGGAATGGTTGCTTTATTTCATCTGTCCTGCAATCTTTCTGCCTTCACAACAGTGTTATTGTTGCCAAGTGGAAGGGTCAGAAAGTACATGAAAATGCATTGTCAAAGAAAAAAATGTTTAATATTAGGAATATAATGTATTTATGTCTAGATTTCTACCCTATCCTTTTAATGCTGGTAGATTCCTCCAAGTAGTTATCATTGGTGATACATGAGCTCATACGATGAAAGTTCATTTCAGTGCATTACATTTAATTAGATAGTTATTAGCAAGAGCTCTTCTAATCTCTGATTACCTAAATGGTTCATCCTGTAAGATACGTTGCCCTCACTATGGTGAAGAAATGGTCTTGTGTGTGATAACCTACAGTGAGTAGGTTAGATATACTAACAAAATATAGCCTATGACCAGAGATTTACAAAATACTGCATTATAAACAACCAATCACCTTTTAGCCTATTGTGTTATATGAATCAAGCATATGAAGGTAGTTTATAGGGACATACAATATGGCCACAATTCACCTTGGTGAGGGATACATGAGGCCAATGCTCTTAGCCTCCATTGGGGAAATGTGATTCTACTAATTGAGATGTTTCATGTTGCCCAGAAGCTTTGTTGGCAGTTTCAGTAGCTGGAGGAGGCTTCTGTAGCAGGTAGATCCTTCTCTGCTATTAAAAATGGAAGAACAAAGAATAGTCCTGCATAGTCCTATAAGTTTATGGTTCAGTGCACTGTCAGAAACCTAAAGATTCAAAGAGTAATCCATGGTTAAGTGACTCCCAGGTGTGTTGGGTGAATATAACATGTGGATCAAAAGCTGTGATTTCTTTTGACCGAGAATCCTTTGCTTTTACTGCTGACTCCTGAGGCAGCTGGATACTTATTTAGTATCTTTTTAAGAGAGTTTCTGTTTCAGGAGGAACATGCCCCAAATACTGCAGTTCTACTTCCCCTATTCTAATACTGCAAACATGCTTTCTGACCTCCACAGAGCAGCTGATCTCCTTTGGCTGCTTATTGCTTTTGAATAGAGAAATATTTTACAAGGATTGTCATGAAACAAGTTTTACAGCTTCAACCTGCAGGCAGCTTTGTATTTTGTTTTCATATGAACTCCCTTGATGTGCCAGGAATTTACCTTGGTTAACTTTTAAAAAGTAGTTTGAGAAGCAAAGCCTGTCCTGCCAGAGCAGAGGCAAAAGGTGATGAACTGCAATCCCAGGCAAGTTTACCACAAGTTCAGAGGGCTTATTTTCTACTACGTGTGCTTTTGCATAGATTTACCAGCTTGCAAATGTTCGATCATGGAGCCATTGGTTCATTCACAGAGGGAAACCTGTTTTTCCAAGCCTGACTTTACCACCTCACCTCATAGACTCATGGTTTGTGATTTATGAACAAGTTGCTTACCAATGTAAGATTATGGATGGATGATTATAATTAAACATGGTCATCCAACTTTTGTGTGAAACTTTATATAGATATATTCATGTATGAGAATTCTCTGTCTATCTGCTTCTCTTAAAATGAATATGTGTTTAAAAAGGATAAAAGAGCAAAACAAAATTATGCAACTTACACGAATAAAATATGTCAAATTTCTGTAGCTATTGTTTTACTCTTTTTTCCCTATTGTTTTAAAATGTTTCAAATCCTAAACAATCCAATACCCATGACTTGAGCAGGAACATACATACATATACATACAATATATTTACACATTTTGGATCCATGGGGATTCAGGTATGGAGGAGCCCTACTAAGAGTACCCTTAATTCTAAAATCTGTTCTGAGATTCAGCCCTTAGTTGTCTTTCAACCATATGTAATTTTCCATAAAATCTTTTCTTCACTATCTTTATTCAAAATTGGTCCCATTGAGATCAATGAGAATTCAGCATAGGGTTGCAGAACTGTGTGCCAACAAAAGCCAAATGGAATCAAATGTATCTTATTTAGACTGTGTTCCTTAAGGATGTATGATAAAATGTTAAACACTGGAAAGTGACTCAAAAACTTAAAACAAATGTGAAACTCACCTACCCAAATCTTAGGTTTAAATGTTGCAGTTGAAGAGAAGAGCTGTTTTAGAAAAGCTTTGTGTTTCCTCTGTGTGTGTATATATGTGTGAGCTAGAAAAGGTCTGCTGGAATCTGAGTATAACCCACGGACTTCTTCGTAATGCCAAGACCTGGAACTTAAAAAGGAAGATTGCAAACATATACAGTCTATCTTCCCTTTACCTTTGAAAAATTATAGCTATCTGACATACATTTGGGCCTAAAAGACTGTCCTCCAGGTCAGAGAAACTTGAGTTTCAGGCATGTTTGAACCTTAGGACTTCTCTTTTATAAATAAATCCTTTTTTGAAGCAGAAGATGAATAGGATTAAGCAGACAAATTCCTCTCTAATTTTTTCTTACGATCTGCTGTATTTTGTTCCTCACCAGATGCCTCTGTAGGGTGCATCCCTACTAATCAGTTTTATTAAAATAATTATCTTCTTACTGAAGTGATTACCACTGTCTTGGTTGTAACATGCAAGCAGCAAACACACACCATCAAACTGCATTCTTGCTTGCTGAATTGGGTGGTTGCTATGTCCACTTGCTTGACAACTGTATTAAACTAAAAAGGCTGCAGTTGTTCCTTCTAAAATTGTTGTCAGTCATTCCTTTGAAATGTATTGCTTTGAGCACAATCCTACACATGTTTACCCAGACATGAATCCTATTATGTCAGTTAGGACTTGCTCCCAGCCCAGATAAGTGGGTAGAAAACTACAGCCTTGTAGCTGCTAGTAAAATATGGCAATGTATTTAGAAAATAGGTAAAAATTAACAGTAGCCACAAGGCTAAGAAGAGAATGTGAGATCAGGCCCTTAAAAATGTGCTTTGGGTGACCCTGAAATAAAGAACAGCATCTTGGTGATCTTTTATTGCATAGAGTTAACTTATTTTTCCTATACCCTGCCATTTTAGCTTTATTACTACTAATATTAGATCTCCTTTAAGTATTAATAATCTCAAGAGGGAAAAAAATCAATTTAATGTAAATGACACAAGTCCGATTGAAAGCATTCATGAGCAATTTATCTTTTCCTGTTGAACCTAAGCAGCCTTTGGCCAGCAGGGTTTTTTGGGGGGTATGCATTATGTGGGGGTGGAAAAAAATGCCCTGGATCCATGTTAGATTTGCTACACTGGCCACACACAAGGTCAGCTGCACAGCCAAGGATGAGGCGTGCTTGGCAAGGTACTTTAGCAACCTTGGATCCCCACCCCTGCTTTGGTGAGATGTTGTTCAACCTAAACAGACTGAGAACATACCACAGAATAATGTCTCTTATTATCAACATCTGTTCATCTGATCATCATTAGTATTATTAAGGACATTATTGCCATTTGTAAATGGCCTTGTCAATTCAAAAACATTCCCAATGTTTAAATGCCTCCTCTGAAGTGACTGTGAGGATTTAGAAACGAAGGTAAAAGTGAACCTGAGTGAAAAGGACATAGTACATTTCTTAATATTGTTATTTTTCCAAGCCAGCCTTGAACCTGGGAGAACTTTTCTGAGAATAATGAACCTGTGAATTTCTCTACCTGCTGATAATCACTCTTGTGTGACTTCTAGGGGAACCATGACTAAGTTGTGGACAACCTACACTGAGGAATGTGAACTCCTCCCACAACAATTTGATTTATTAAAAGCTATTAATAACTCACTTGAGCAATGTACAGTCATGAGCCAAAAGCTTGGAATTCAAGTGCTACCTGTTTCTTTGTCCTGGGTGGAGACCTGGGAAAGAAAACGATATTGGGGCACTTTTCAGCTGCCCCCTCCCTCAACACAACACTCAGGGCTATTATTAAAGCACAGTACTGCAGTCTCTTCATTTATTGTTAACAATATACTTTCATTGTGTTTGTCTTTTTGTTGGTGCCTAAGGGAAGTGTTTTGCTTAAACAAATGTGAGCAACTCAAATTTTTTTATACGAACTCACCTTGATAAAACAGTTTTGATACATTGCTTTCCAAATGAATCTCTCTGTGGTATTCTCCCTGTGCTTCTAAGGACAATTTTAATAAAATGTATTTAGACTTTACTGTGTGTTGCCTTTAGAGCCTAGCAACTGGAAGCACTGCTCGTATTTTGTATAAATAATACTTCTATATATTGCCCAGAGGCCAGAGGTTGTTTAACAGCAGACTAGAAATACTTACAAAAGGAAGGCTTTCAGGACCACTGATCAAAATGTGTGGTGATCTGTTCTGTATCTTATTGGTGGGGAACCATAAGCAGCTCACCAAAGGAAGATGACAATGTTTCCACCACCACCCCTAAAATTACATGAATGAAGACTCTTCTGGAAGCATTTGAGGACTTTTTTTTCTTTTTGCCATTGACTTCTGTCGAGTTTCCTCTACCTGTCACTGCAGCGCCTCAAAAAACGTGGCAACTATAGCTTTTTTCTGTCACCAAGATTAAGAAACATTGCCTGATGAACTTACGCCTGTCACATCCTTAGTAGAAGCATATGAGTTCTGCAAGGAAACAAAAGGGCCAGTTTTAGTTGGCTGTAATTTAGCTGATGATGAAAAGCCAGGATACGAAGGAGGGGCTCGATGGGATGCAGCATGCTTCTGTTTCTGAATGCGCATCCATGCCCCATTTTGAGTGGTAGAGAATTCTATATGGAAGGAAAGGCCGAGTCAGTGGAGCTTCTCTTCTTGCCATATGTTCAGATTGTCCAAAGAAGTTCAGAGGGTAGCAACCAGAGGGCAACTCTACGCACACTTGTCTGGGAACAAGCTCTACTGAATATGTTGGGCTTGTTCCTGAATAAACATGCATAGGATTACACTGGCAGTTGTTTACTCTTCTACCTTGGTAACCAAAGTCTTATTCCAAAGGCTCCCACCTGGATATGAGAAAGGTATGAGCAGGATTCCCAGATCAGCAGACGTAGCTGTATACTGTATACAGAACAAGCTAGAAGGTAGAGTCTTTTAGGAGAAAGGTTTTCTAGAAGCCATGTGGAAGCAGATTAAGGTGCATAACAATGCTCTGGAATGGAGGAGAATCACCCATGGAGCTGTCTTTCTGTGATTCCTAGGAACTGTGCCTGTTTCAAGGGCAAAATTGGGGGTTTTTTGCTCATCAGACAGGTACTGCCAGGGAAAGGGAGTTGGGGACAGGAAAAGATGCAGATGATGTATGTAACCAACTTCATAAAAAGTGCTTGCTTGCCCTTTTGTCGTCTTCTGAGAAAGAACACCCTGTGGTCACAAATCAATAAAACCTCAAAGCACTCTTCCATTTTTGGTTTCACTGCAGTTAATTAGGATTAAGGGGAAATTCCCCTACATATGTGTGTGAAGGGGAGGGAACAAGCATTCCATTTCTTAGTTTCCTGAACTCCATGGGAGCTACACAGACTTTTCTCTGGCCATTCCATTTCCAGGGAATGCTCTGAGAGCAGCAAAAATATTCTTGCAAGGCAAACCAAATTTGTAGCCACAGTGACTGAATCCACACACACATGAACCAAAAAATCAGTGTGACAGAATCAGGGGTGTCTATGGTGGGTGGGTCAAAAAAGTCAAGATGGCAGTTGTGATCATGCAATTGAAACCATGCTCCTTTTTACATGCATCACATATCAAAAGGGGCAGGCTTTGACTGTGTGGTCAAAGCTGCCATCTTGACTCTGTTAATCCTTCCCCATAGATTCCCCTGGATAGGATGATAGAATCACTGAGTTGAAAGAGGCCCTGGATGTTACAGAAGAGGTCTTGACTTCCTCCCACCATCTCACCCTGATGAGTGATATTAAAACCCACTATACACTATATTTCTTTTGGTATAACAGTAAATAACCTGGTATAGGCCAATGTTCACAAATGATGAAGCACAAGGTTCAGTGGCAATGGGTTAGTGGACAAGTCTAGAATTTAGACATGAAGAAGGCCAGTTTTATCACACTGGTAGCTAAATCCAGCCATGTGAATAGTAGTACTGAAAGGGCACCCACCAAGCAGAAGGAGGACTCTGGGTCTAGGTTTTTGCACATAAGTGCACCTGATTTCCATGCAAAGCAAGGAAGGAGACAGAAGCCTTTGTAACATTGCAAATGATTCATTTCATTTCATTTCAATTTTTTATGTTTCATCCTGAGACACCAAAGTGTTGGTGTGGCTCTGGTTATGGAATGTGGACCAGAAACTGAGCTTGCCTCTGGTGATTATGGTGCAAGGTACAAAGCACACGTAGATGATGATTAGAGAAGGGTTAAAGATAGATATTTATTTTTATGCCATTGGAAGCTCTGATCAATAGATTACAAAGAAGCAAGAACTCAAACCACATAGCAGAAATGCTTTCATGCTCTGAGGGTAAATCTATATCCCATAAGGGTGTTTGTAATAAGAAATGCTTCTATATGTTCAACTAATCAAAGCAAACAATTAGCTTCTGCTTTTGTCCCTGACCAGTGCTATTGCACATACTGTGCACACATTTTAACACTTTGTTTCCTCCAGAATTTTACGTTGTGGATTTCCTGTCTCCATACTTCCTTCTCTCTGTCCCCCTTTGTAACATCTAAACACAGAAGTTAATGTTACTGAGTGGAGGGAGTTGGTTGATCATTTTGAAATCCTCTTTAACAAAAAGTAGACTCATTTCATTGTATTCTTTCCTCCTATAATTTAGCCAAATGTGTTCATTCCACAGGGAAACATATTGCATCAGTAAGTGATTTCATGGCTAATAATAGTTACTCAACTGTTTTGTCTCAAAGAACAAAGCTGGGTGAAGCCACTTATGAAGTCATTCATTGTCCCTCATTTTTCTACACATCTTTCAATAAACTTGTTTTGTTAGGTGGATCACAGAGATGTGAAGGTATTCTGGCTATTTTCTTCAACCTTTTTAAAACTCCCCAAACAATATTCACAGTCCTGAATATTGTGCACACCAAACTGAAAGGTGTTTTGCTCAATTCTCCATTCTCCGAACTTAATACAGGTATTTATTCTGAATTTGGGGGATCCTTTACACAACACTTTTCAGATGCCCCTGAGATCTCCTGAACCTGATCTCAGTGGATAATATATCAAAGTCTGTAGATGTATTTATGCAATCTGAATCATCTGTAAGAAAGTGTTGGTGATATCATCTGTAAACAGATTTTATGAGACAGGATACAAAATTATCTTAATGGATATACAACCCTTAAGTTTATAAGTAGTCTCATAACTGGAAGCCCTTCAGAACTGAACCTTTATGCCAGGCCCCTAATCAGTACAGAGTTGAATGTGCATTTTCACACAAACACCCCTTTTAAAAAATATCAGCTCACCAATATGACACAAGTATTCACACATATAGAGAGAGAGAAAGAGAGAGAGAGAGGTGTGTGTGTGTGTGTATACAGGCAACTTTTCTTGGGTTTCCACCCTTCCGTGCAACCCAAGTTTAGAGACTAACGAGTCTTGCACCCTGTCCTTTTCCTGTGGGTTCCCCCAGGCCCTTAAGAGCCTTAAAAGTGGTGGTGGGGGGAGGTTATACAACTGAGCCCCTAGTCAAACAGAAGAGTGTCAATCTAACTTGAATATGATTCTTTGGCTTTCTGGGCCAGGTCAAGGCCAAGAAATGTTACCTTTCCAAAATGTACGGCTTCTTAGGAAATCCTGATGGCCATGAAACTTTCAGGACATATTCCCACTGCTATGACGAAGTGCTAGCCATCCATCCTCAAGTCAGCAGAACACTATTTTGACATGAAAATTGCTGTTCCCAATGCCCATCCCTATCCTGCCACTCTTGCAAGTCACGGCAATTATCTGATTTCCCTCCAAGCTAATCAGTGAAAAAACCTAATAGATTTTCTACATGAGGCTGCCCTTTGGACAGCACTGAATACAGGAGGAAGTACTGCTTTAATACCAGAACAGCTAAGGATGAACTTAAATCAATTTCTCTCATGGGCTGGGGATCAGATGAAAACAGTATCATGGGAATATGTGTGAAAAAAAGATATGGCCAGACCAAGTTTGCGACATGGTTAGGTGCAGGCCAGATCTAATGTCAATACTGTCAAATCAACTACTTTCTGTTCTGCGTACAGAATGAAATGGACATGAGCCCTTTCCATATTGTTCCTCTTTAAGCAATGATATACATCACATATGCCTGCAATCTTCTATTATGTTGGTTAAGGTTAGCACCAGGACTGGATGTAATTGGGCAATTATCAATGCTTAGCAGGGCCTATTGCTAAGACCCGCCCTACCAAGGCTTAATTCATTGTTTCCTGTTTGGAATTTTGAGCATCAGTAAGTGGCTTTTAAATTCCCAGACACTGTTATGGAACACTGTGGGATATTCAAAGGGTAGCAGATCCAGCTGCACTACTTGGAGAACAGTAAATATAGGTAGTTATGGTCACCAGTCTAGTGATGGTGAATGGAATTCACTAAAAACACTCCACCCAGGATTGCATCAAACTTACAACTATCTGAGTCTGGTTAAAATAGTAGGAGTTTGAAAAACAGCCTACTGACATGTCCTATCCTCTGTAGTGCGGCAGAGCAAGCATTCCATCCTGTTTATGACAGTCCCTCAAATATGTGAAGGCCATCATCGCATATCCCTACCCTTAATTGTCTTGACTCTAAGCGGAGCATAACCAGTTCTTCGATCTTTTCTGGTTTGTCAGAGGGTCATGATTTGTGACCCCTTCATCCCCATTTGAAGCAAAAACCTTCCATTTTATGGAAGAGGACTTTGAGGGAGGCCTCCTGAACTGCCACCGGCAATGGCTCAATGGCTGCAGGGTTCCTTGGGAATGTTGATTTAATTCCCTTTACAATTGCTGTTGCAATATCTTTCAGGTCTTTCTAGTGACATGGGGAGCAGAGGAGCCATGTTTTGACGTTAATAGAGAAACATCTCTGTTCTTGTGGAGAGGTAACTAATGGCTCCCACTGGGACTTCATGATCATTGCATACTAATCACAGTAAGCGAGGGCAGCCTTGGAGAGGCTGAGCTGTCAGCAGGTGACACAAACACTCACAATACATCCCAGACATCTAGTCTGAATGCTGATAGCATTAGCACTTCTGCAGCAGTACACAGAGCTATTTCAGCTGATGCAAGATCAATGATTCATTGCACAGATCTTGTCATTACCTTGGTTCTCTTTAATCAGGTTGCTGCATTCCATGAATTGGTGATTCTACCACGATAGTAGAAAAACTGAATTAGGAAATAGGTAGAAATCTGAGAACCTCATCTTTAAAATTCTTTCTGTTGTGAGTTTTGTTTTATTCTGTTCTTGAGCATATGAACAACATAAATGCTTGGGAAGTACTTTGTGATGAAATCTTGAAACTGAGAGAAAATATTTTGTTGTTGTTTATTCATTTAGTCACTTCCGACTCTTCATGACTTCATGGACCAGCCCACACCAGAGCTTCCTGTCGGTCATCAACAACCCCAGCTCCCCCAGGGACAAATCCATCACCCCTAGAATATCATCCATCCATCTTGCACTTGGTCGGCCCCTCTTCTTTTGCCCTCCACTCTCCCTAGCATCAGCATCTTTTCCAGGGTGTCCTGTCTTCTCATTATGTGGCCAAAGTATTTCAGTTTTGCCTTTAATATCATTCCCTCAAGTGAGCAGTCTGGCTTTATTTCCTGGAGGATGGACTGGTTGGATCTTCTTGCAGTCCAAGGCACTCTCAGAATTTTCCTCCAACACCACAGTTCAAAAGCATTGATCTTCCTTCTCTCAGCCTTCCTTATGGTCCAGCTCTCGCAGCCATATGTTACTACGGGGAACACCATTGCTTTAACTATGCAGGCCTTTGTTGTCAGTGTGATGTCTCTGCTCTTAACTATTTTATCAAGATTTGTCATTGCTCTTCTTCCAAGGATTAAATGTCTTCTGATTTCCTGACTGCAGTCAGCATCTGCAGTAATCTTCGCACCTAGAAATACGAAGTCTTTCATTGCTTCTACATTTTCTCCCTCTATTTGCCAGTTATCAATCAAGCTGGTTGCCATAATCTTGGTTTTTTTGAGGTTTAGCTGCAAGCCAGCTCTTGCACTTTCTTCTTTCACCTTCATCATAAGGCTCCTCAGTTCCTCTTCGCTTTCAGCCATCAAAGTGGTATCATCTGCATATCTGAGATTGTTAATGTTTCTTCCAGAGATTTTAACTCCAGCCTTGGATTCCTCAAGCCCAGCTTGTCGCATGATGTGTTCTGCGTACAAGTTGAATAGGTAGGGTGAGAGTATACAGCCCTGCTGTACTCCTTTCCCAATCTTAAACCAGTCCATTGTTCCGTGGTCTGTTCTTACTGTTGCTACTTGGTCATTATACAGATTCCTCAGGAGGCAGACAAGATGACTTGGTATCCCCATACCACTAAGAACTTGCCACAATTTATTATGGTCCACACAGTCAAAGGCTTTAGAATAGTCAATAAAACAGAAATAGATGTTTTTCTGAAACTCCCTGGCTTTTTCCATTATCCAGCGGATATTGGCAATTTGGTCCCTAGTTCCTCTACCTTTTCTAAACCCAGCTTGTACATCTGGCAATTCTCGCTCCATGAATTGCTGAAGTCTACCTTGCAAGATCTTAAGCATTACCTTACTGGCATGTGAAATGAGTGCCACTGTTCGATAGTTTGAACATTCTTTAGTGTTTCCCTTTTTTGGTATGGGGATATAAGTTGATTTTTTCCAGTCTGATGGCCATTCTTGTGTTTTCCAGATTTGCTGGCATATAGTATGCATTACCTTGACAGCATCATCTTGCAAGATTTTGAACAGTTCAGCTGGGATGCCATCATCTCCTGCTGCCTTGTTATTAGCAATGCTTCTTAAGGCCCACTCAACCTCACTCTTCAGGATGTCAGGCTCTAGCGCACTGACCGCACCTTCAAAGCTATCCCCGATATTGTTATCCTTCCTATACAGGTCTTCTGAATATTCTTGCCACCTTTTCTTGATCTCTTCTTCTTCTGTTAGGTCCTTGCCATCTTTGTTTTTGATCATGCCCATTTTTGCCTGGAATTTACCTCCAAGGTTTCTAATTTTCTGGAAGAGGTCTCTTTTTCCTTCCTATTCTATTGTCTTCTTCCACTGCATTGCTTGTTTAAAAATAATTCCTTATCTCTTCTGGCTAACCTCAGGAATTTTGCATTTAATTGGGCATATCTCCCCCTATCACTGTTGCCTTTTGCTTTCCTTCTTTCTTGGGCTACTTCTAGTGTCTCAGCAGACAGCCATTTTGCCTTTTTGGTTTTCTCTTTCTTTGGGATGTATTTTGTTGCCACCTCCTGAACAATGTTGCGAACTTCTGTCCATAGTTCTTCCGGGACCCTATCTACTAAATCTAGTCCCTTAACTCTATTCTTCACCTCCACTGCATATTCCTTAGGAATATTAGTGAGCTCATATCTAGCTGATCTGTGGGTCTTCCCTAATCTCTTTAGTCTGATCCTAAATTGTGCAATAAGAAGTTCGTGATCAGAACTACAGTCAGCTCCAGGTCTTGTTTTTATCGACTGTATAGATGTCCACCACCTTTGGCTGCAAAGGATGTAGTCAATCTGATTTCGGTGTTGTCCATCTGGTGAAGTCCATGTATAAAGCTGTCTCTTAGGTTGTTGGAAGAGAGTGTTTGTTATGCAGAGTTGTCTTGGCAAAATTCTATCAGCCTATGTCCTGCTTCGTTTTGTTCTCCCAGGCCATGCTTACCTGTAATTCCAGGTGTCATTTGACTGCCCACCTTAGCATTCCAGTCTCCTGTGATGAAAATAACATCTCTTTTAGGTGTGTTGTCCAGTAGGTGCTGCAGATCCTCACAGAACTGCTCTACTTCAGCTTCTTCAGCATCTGTGGTTGGGGCGTATATTTGGATCACTGTGATGTTAGATGGCTTGCCCTGAATTCGAATTGAGATCATTCTGTCGTTTTTTGGATTGTATCCAAGCACTGCTTTAGCCACTTTACTATTAATTATGAAGGCTACTCCATTTCTTCTGTGGTCCTCTTGTCCACAGTAGTAGTTCTGGTGGTCATTTGATGTGAAGTGGCCCATTCCAGTCCATTTCAGTTCACTGACGCCCAAAATGTCTATCTTTAATCTTGACATCTCACCAATAACCACATCCAGTTTGCCCTGGCTCATAGATCTTACATTCCAGGTTCCAATGGTGTGTTGATCCTTAGAACATCGGATTCGCTGTTCACCACCAGCACCGTCGGCCGCTAGCCGTCCTTTCGGCTTTGAGCTAGCTGCATCATCACGTCTGGGGCTAGTTGAACTCATCCTCTGTTCCTCCCCAGTAGCATTTTGACCATCTTCCAACCTGGGAGTCTCATCTTCCGATGGTATACCGACATATCTCTGGTTGTACTGATCCATTTAGTTTTCACGGCAAGAATACTGAGGTGGGTTGCCATTACCTTCCCCAGGGATCGCATTTAGCCTGACCTCTCTGTCATGACCTTCCCATCTTGGGTGGCCCTTCACGGTTTAGCTCATGGCATCATTGAGGTGCTCAAGCTCCAGCACCATGACAAGGTAACGATCCTTTGCTGAAGAAAATATTTTAACACCTCCCATATATTAATAACTAGCTTTTTTGTGAATCGTAACTTATACAAAGCATCCAACATTCCAAGTTCAGCTTTTCCTGTTAACTTTGACAAGATTTTGCCTTGCTTTTGTAAGCTATGGATTATAGACAGATCAGCTTTTAATTGTGTACTGAATGATTCTGATAAATTCAGTTCTGGTGAAGGCAAATTTTCCAAATATTAAAATGAAAGCTTCAGCTTCAGTTTGACCTAGGAAATGTGGGATTTGGATCTTATTGAGTTCACATACTGTTCTATGCCAGGGCTGTTTTAACCATGGTGGTTTATTGAGTAAGTCATAATTGACTGAGTTCATACTATACAAGCTATGGATTATAAATCACAATGACTGGTTTACATAAAATAGTCTGATGTGAGAAGCCAGCCCTATTATTTACTATTTATTTCTTTGGGGGCTGATACACATTTTCAAGATGCTTTGCTCCCAGCAAGGCGATCCATACATTCTGCGTATTTTTTTCAGCACCACCCATCCTGGATTCAGATTCACTCTTCATCCCTTCTCCTTATTCTGTACAAACCCTTTTGTAGCTTTTTAAAAAGAGCTGCTTTGCTTAGAATCAACATTAAACCACTCTAATCTGGGGAACCAAAAGGGCATAAAAAAGCAAGGATGATGCTGAACAGCATTCATAAAGTGATTTATGGGCTATACTTAACATTAGTGCTATATGGGGTACTGCAGACATGTCTTTTGAAGACAAATCATGGTCCCCTGTGCTTACCGTTGTCTTCTATTTATTAATGCTTAAATTTGGGGAAAAACGAAGGGCAAGGGATGGTCAAGACTTTTAGTTCAGCCCATAGGTTCCTTTTACTGTACTGCTTTAAAACCTCATATACTGCACTCTACTGATCAACTATCATTTCATATGGCACGCCTCGATATTTCAGCCACAGAGGGAAGAGCAAGTCGCATTCCGTTATCTTTTGGTGTCCTTTTAATGTTCGCCTGCAAGCCTATAGGGAGATGGGAACTGGCCAAAAATTAGGGTTTTCGCTTGAAATTAGTGCTTGGCGATGTCATTGTTCCCCTGCCCTACCCTCCACTTTCTCTCTAGTTTGAGCACTGCTGCCCTCTTGGCCACAGAAAATCCTTCATCGCGCCAACCTACTAAGGATCCTCCCCTCCTCCTTTTTCTTTCGCTAAAAAGGCATGGGAAATTCACGTCCTTATGTATTTCCTATTAACAAAAATTAACCAGCCGGGCATGTATGGTACGTGACCAAGAGAATACGAATCCGGACGGGGCTCAGAAGGAATGGCTAGCCTACGGGCGTCTATCTTTCCCACCGAGGGCTCAGGCCCCCTCCAGCGCACTCTGCAAGGCCGAGCGGATGAGGCAATGCAACCCCCCGCGGACTTCCTAAGGGAGCCGCGCCAAAAGCTCTTCCTCCCCCGTCCCCCCCCCCCCACCCGACACATGTTGTGCCAAACTGAGCTGTGCTCCGAGGGGCGGCCAAGAGCCCCGGGAGACATTTGGTTGCTATGGGAGTTCCGAGGCAGCAGTTAGCTGGCTGTGGCAAGAAGGGAGCTGTGTGTTCCGAGCAAGCTCTCCAGCCTGCTTTTCCCACTAATTGCCAGGTCTGGGAATGGAGTGAGGAGGGGAGAGCTGGCAGAAAGCCAGCCGCGGCGGGGGCGGGGGCGGCTCTTGGGGCTCCCCGCTCCCTAGCCCAATGACGCAACAGGCAGAGCGGCCTTACAGGTGTTCCATGAGTCCGTCGGTTCCACGCCGGGAGCTCCTGAAGCAAGCGCGCGGGGGGGGGGGTGGCTGGGGGGAGGGGGCGCCGGGTTTATGCTACACTAGGAAAACGCATCGCAACCCTGATGGGGCTAGAGCAGAGGAGGGGGGGAACGTGGAGCAAGGCACCCATTAGGAGAGATGGCCACGCCTAAGCCTTTTTAGATCCGCTTAGTTGATAGGCAGAGTCAGAGGGGACATGGCATGACAGAAGTGCATGAAATTATGCATGCTAAAGCGCTTCTCCTTATCCCTCAGTCTCATCACATAGACACGCAGGGCAGTGGTGCTGCCAGGGAAAGGGAGTTGGGGACAAAGGTCCGTGGCCTCATTCAGCAGAAGGAGAAAAGCGGGGGTAGCTTACTTCATTTTGCAATGCAGGGAGGATAGGCTTTACTACCTAAAGGGGAGGTTGCTGTTAGCTGGTTCGGTCCGGAATCTAAAGTTACTTGTCTGCTGGGCTGACTCCCAGGTTAACCATCCCAGCTAAGCTTTTTAAGGCTCAGGCTAAGAAAGAATTAAGTATTTATTTACATAACCCAGAGTTTAAACTGTGGGATTCACTACCCCAAGGTGTGGCCATCAGCATGGCCAGAAAAAAAGAAATAAATCTAAGGAGAATAAGAATAGCAGTGGGTATGAGCTGTGATGCCTCTGTTGAGGCAGCAGAATGTGGCGGAATACCAGTTGCTGAGCAACAGCAGAGGACTGATGAGGCGGTTCCCCTCCTATGCAGCTTGCAGGCCTCCCATGCATAGAAAGGAAGACGCGCTCCTGGGTGAGCCTTTAGGGTGCTCCAACTGGGATCTTTTCTTGTGCTTTTATCAGTCAATACACTTATACACAGTACACCTCCCCTCCCTTGCCCAAAGGTATTTCCCACCTTTTTTTAATCTAGTACTTGCTTTAATATACATATTGGACATCATGTGTCCTGGCTGCCAGGTGACACAAAAATGAGATGTAATTAAAATTCTCATTCCTCCTTTGAGCAGCCACTATAGCTAGCCCACTATATCTGGACAGCACCAGGCAGGGAGGGGGTGGTCTTTCTCCTTCCAGTATAGAAGCTCTGTGTGTGTTGTGTGTATGTGTGTGTACACACAACCTATAGTCTTTAACAGTTAGATGAATCTTGCTGTGATAATTGCAACAATATTGCTGTGTCTGCACAACATATTTAACTGGGTCATGAGGGGAGTTAGGCTGCCAGGCAAACAGCTAAACCAAATCTGTTGTAGGGTTAGGGGGGTGCAGCTTAAAACAAAATAACCCCAGGATTTTTTAAAGGATAAAAAGCCCATCCCTGTGTGAATATCATAATCCAGTCAAAACAAGGCATTTGCTCAGCCTCACCCACTCAGTTCTCCAAGGAATAGAACCAGGGCTTTAGAGGTGCTGAAAACAGACTACCCATCACAGAATTTGTGCCAGGGTTCTGGGAGCCAGGGAACATCCCTCTCTAAGACTTGCTGCGTGGGCCAATTACACCTGGCACTTGCCTCACCCCAGCCAAGCTGCTTGCAGATGTCCCTCCAATAAGCACACAGAATTAGCAGTTGATTCAAAAAGGGGGCAGAGGGAAGACAGCAGAGCCTCTGTGCTAAGCAACCTCTTTTTGAGTGCCAAAATCAGAATGCCCAGCAGATGGCAGCCAAGCGATATGTGAAATCAACTCTTTGCCTCCATCCACTGGAGGAGCAACAATTTTTTGCAGCCCAGATATGGTAGCCCTAATAAATTACCATGCTCTAAACCAGTGTTTCTCAACCTGGCTGGGGAATTCTGAGAGTTGAAGTCCATACATCTTCCAGCTGGCAAGGTTGAGAAACACCGCTCTGAACAAACAACATTTGAGAGCTCTGCTTGCATGTCCACATAAATTATGTGGGAGATATGTGGTGCCTGTTGCCCTATTTCTCAGGGCATAATATGCCAGCTTTGTGTCCTGGATTCCAGAGGTGTGCCCTCAATTACTTGAATATGTTCCAGTCATCCCACTTTCTTCTCTAGGTTGTCTTATGTCTCCTGTGGGGCTTGTGGCTGAGGATGACTGTCTCTTTTGCTGTTGCTTTTCTCCCTCACTACAGACTTTTATTTCCTTGCAAGGAATGTGAAGGACCAATTATGTCATGAAGTGCTTGCCAATATTCTCCTTGTGCAGAGACTCATGGGGTAACATGTGTGGACTATGTAGTCCCAAATGAAAACTTTTGACTCTGTTAGTGTGATCCTGATCTCCCAGAACCATTAGCAAAGCCATTTGGTGGCTAGTTGGGTTAGGTGTGTTGGGGACAATTGATTTTCTTCCTGATAAACAGTGGTTGTCACACACCTTTCAAATGGTAGGAATTGACTCCCTTGCTAGTTGAGCAATGCCCTATTGATTTAACTAGTATCAAACTTAAGTTTATAGTTTCAATTTTGCCTTTTAATCAAACTTCATTGCACAACAGTTTTATCACAGTAGGGTTTCAATTGTTGTACTCATTCAGCTGATTCACACCCCCGTATTGGGCCAATTCCTCAGAATGGCAGACTCTGTAGAGTTCCAAGTGTGTAATTCTACTATTGCCCCTTCTTTTGCACAGCACAAATCCCCTGCCAACTCAAATAAGCAATACGTCCAAATAAAGAGAGAGCTCCCGTTAACCTCCTGCACCCTGCTTCATACAAAAATAAATAGATCACCTTTTTGCCAACTTTCCCCAGTTCTCTCTTCCCTCCTTTCTTATCAGGTAGGCAGTCAGTAATTGCAAGTGAAGTTGGCCCAAGCTTCCCTCCCTCCCTCCCTCCCTCCCTCCTTCCTTCCTTCCTTCCTTCCTTCCTTCCTTCCTTCCTTCCTTCCTTCCTTCCTTCCTTCCTTCCTTCCTTCCTTCCTTCCTTCCTTCCTTCTCAATTGCATTATAAAATGAATTTGGCTCTATAGCAGTGCAGTGCATGCATTTTTGTGAAGTTTAAAGAGAAATAAGACTTTTCATAGAGCCTTGGGCTGTGGAGGTGCTGGCCTCTGGGCCCAATGGTCTAGCTTTAAGGGTACTGATATGCAGGCTCAGTTATTTTCCATGAGCCTCAAGATTGGCACTGGACCCATTGATTCAGTAAAAGTGTTAATGTTCACTTTGGCAGAACAGTCAAAAGCACTGCTGGAGAATTATAGACTAGGCTCGTTCTCCTAAACTTGACAACCGTTTTTTTATGCCATGTCCTTATGCCATGGCTTTCATCTCATCCCCAGCACATAGCTAAGGCAGCTTAATGTTGTCTTTATCTGTCTAGTTTTAAAGGAGTGTTTTCCCTTTTCTCTTGATACATTTTTTTTGCCATGGATGCAATTTAACACACTTCATTCATGATGTGCATGCTGATGCAATCAGAGTGGGATCTTTCTAGCTCCAACTAGCCAGTTTAGTTCCCTGCAGGTGTACACACTCCTCTTTGGTCACTTGGAACTACCATTCATGACAATTTTGCCTTGGCTGCTATGGACGCTGAGTGGACACTTAGCATCCCCAGATGTATTTATCTCCATAATGGCTGACCAGAACTTTCTGAAGTATTTGTCAAGTCTAGAGCCAGATTTAGACATGGTGGGGCCCTAAGTTATGGGAAGCTGTAGAGGTTCTATTTGGCAAGTGCTAACAGAGAAAAAGGCTGTGTAACAACTGAACTTGGCAAGAATGCCACCAAGATGCATAACAAACCTCTAATGGAGTGGGGAAAGGCCCTCTTTAACCAGATGATGTAAATGCATGCAGAAACAAAGCATATCTTAATCAGTTAATGAGGCCATGTGGCCATATATGAAATTATAATAAAGCTGTAACAAATGAAAAAAAATCTGAAATTTTGAGAGACCTTTTCAAACTGTGAGACCATAAGTTGCTTACCATATGCCTAAATCCAGTGCTGATCAGGCCTTGTAATCACAGGGTTAGTGTTCTTCTGAAGAAGTACTACACCTGTTTTTTAAAACTGGGTTTGATGCTCTTTTGTGCTGCACAGAACATCAGTTGAAACTGAGAAAAAGAGATGGGTTCTACCAGCTGTATGTTGTTGATTCTATCACAGGTACACTACAGGTTTTCTATTGCTGCTGGCCACAAAGGGGTTTGCGTGGCCATCCTTTTTACTGTTTTTATTTGTGGGGGAGGGTAGTGCCATTTTGCCAACTCTGCTCCAGCTCCATGACCATCGACTGAAGAGAAAAGGATGTAGTGGTAGCCTGCCATTCAACTGCAGCATTACCTGAAGATGAAACTCATTCACTACTGTTCACACTCTCCTGTTTCCTCCCACGTTGTTCCTTTGTGGCTTTGATCTGTAAGGTGGGCTGTATCTGAACACAGGTTTAGTGTTTTTCCAGAAAAAGGCTAGACCTGTGTTCAGAAACAGCCCAAGTAAGAGATACAGGTGGGGAACACGTCTGTTCTTAAGATCTGTTACTTGTGCAACTTGAAAGGTGGTTCACTAAACATGCCATTCCAAGCACCTTCCTACTTTTGCTCAATCCTATTCTACCAGACATTAGAGAAAATGATTGATAGTTGCTTTCCTGAAAACAAGCA
Source organism: Candoia aspera (assembly GCF_035149785.1). Lineage (NCBI taxonomy): Eukaryota > Metazoa > Chordata > Lepidosauria > Squamata > Candoiidae > Candoia > Candoia aspera. Next base: position 115,214,477 of record NC_086154.1, on the reverse strand, counting down.
GCATTTGGTGGAAGAGAAAATGAAGCTGAGGAAATCCAGTGATCACTTTCCTTGTCTAGTATTAAAATAGTAAAGACAGCACCAATCACTGGCTTCATTACTATGGCACAATATAGCTTCACAATCCAGGCAGCTAATTTTATGCTGGCATATTTTTCTGCCAGCTCAAGATCTGGTTGGCGTTATAACATGGCTGTAAGACTATGCCCTTCCATTCCTCTTGCACTAGAGCTACTGTATTTAGGTTGACACAATCCAGACAATCACTAGATGGCAACAAAGAAATTGAGTTTTCTATACCTCTTTGCCATCACCTAATGATCATCTAGATTTTTGCAGCCCAGACAGTAGCCTTATCTTACATTAATAGCCCAACTCAGAGTGTCTTGTTCAAGACATCTCACTTTATTGGTACCAACATTTTCCTTTAGTTGAATAGCCAGAAAGAATAAAAGAATAATACCCAACATTCATTTGTCACTTTTTAAAGAATGAGAGGTGTGAGCGTAATTCCTTGCTTCTGTTGTTAAGAAGCAACAGGACTTTTCTCAGTATGATTCTGCTGGCCATATATAGCCTAGACTTTTGGAGCCAAAATTCCCATAGTCTCTCCTCTCCTCTCTTCTTTCTTCTCTCTCTTTCTCTCTCACATCCCCAGCAGCATCTGGAAACCTTGGCAACCACCTAAGATTTCCTTGGACTCTGGGATCCATGCCAAAGTTAATAAATCTGCCTCATTTCTACTTTCCTTGTGCTATTGAAACCTACTACACTACTCTCTGAAGCATGGCCTGATTCATAGGTTTGGACTGCCAAGACTATCTTATAATAAGGTCGCAAATTCTTAGTACTTATTTGAAAATAAGGTGAGATTTATTTTATCATAGTTAGTCCAGTGTTTAATCTGCATGGCCCTTTTCTAGCCCATTAGGTGTCCTGAAAATCTGTCTTCCCAAGATTGCACAATGTAACCTTGAAAAAGGCAACTGATTACAGAACCTTTCTGAGAGCCTTATCCTAAAAACAAAATCCTGAGATCTCTAGACCAGAAGTCTAAAATTTCAGGTGACCCAAATAAACTTTCAAATATCTCTGACATAATTGATGTAACAAATGGGCAAGACAAGATGACCATGGTTTGTGTACACTGTACACAATATTACCACGATAATTTTGACTATCTCCAGCACAGAATGAGAGTTTAGACCATAACTAGTGACATGTCTGGCTGGTGCAGGGCCCTCCACCCATTTCTTAATTCTATTCAGTAGCTTTCTATTGTACTATTTCAGTCTGGAAAACAAATGGTGTGATTTACCATCCAAATAATACAGAGTATAAAAGAAAATAAGTGCCAAGGCGCATGCATATTTGTTTTAATGTAGGTACATCCAGTTTCCTGCATGGGAGTACTATTCATATTGAAAATGAAACCAGTCAGCAGGATGTGTCTAGATTAAGCTACTGTTTCAAGCAGAAAAAGACAGAATGACCTTGAGTGAAACGCCATTACTGTGTGATGAATTAAGTATGGTGATATCACAAATCTATATGAATTATGGGACTACCTGACTCATTTTTTAAAAAAGTTTTTTAGTTTAGCAATAAATGAAGACAGAATTCGGTGCATTATGTTGGGGGTGGGCAATATTGGTTTTGAGGGCCACAGTGGTCAGGTTAATAACACAAAGGTTATGGAACAAATAGACAGGAGTCATGATTTTCCAGCAATGGGACATCTGTTTTTTAAAAATAGGTTAAGCCCATTTTAGGCCCTATTGTACAATTGTAGCAATTCTCAACTTTGTGTGTGTGTGTTTATCATCTTCAAAAGCTTTTGAAGTTCACTGCATAACCAGGGGTCAGTGATGTGGCACCTCTGGGTACCATGCTATAGGTGATCTCCCTTAGATGGCATTGGCAAGATTGTAGAATCAAATAAAACTTGATTAAAAATTAAATTACTGAAACCCGTAAGATTCTGATCAGGAGTCTTCAACTGAAAACCTGTGAGGTTTTAAGTGAAAATGCCAACATCTTCTGATACTTGGGCTACTTAAATTTTTTAAATGTTTGTATCTATGCCAGTAACAATCTGCAGTACCCTCAGGGTCTCCAGAGCACATGTTGGGAAACATTGCACTATTACTTTTGTATTTTCTTATATTTCACAATGACAGAAAATCATAGCTCTGACTTTTGGCAATAACCCTACAGAATGTTGGTGTCCTGGAGTTTCTACAAGGCACGGAAGAAAGGGTCCAGAGATTATATTTGACACTTGGGCCTTAAGTTAGGCACCCCGGTTGAAGACGTTAGATTTAATTTGGTCATAGCATATAAACTCTACACTGAATTATCATACATTTTGGAAATCATATTAGTACAGTTAACCAGTGTCACCCATCTAAAAGAAATGTTATTATACTAAAAGGGGAAAATAACAAACTGCTGAAAATGTCTTTGTAGAACATACCAGAAAAGGCCGATAGACACTGCATAAAGCATTAAGTTATGCAGTCTGTTGGCCTTTTCTGGTATGAAGCATTATCTTTCTATTCAAGATAAAATATTTCATTCTAGCAAGTTCAATGGTTTTTTTAAAAAAATTTCTTTCTCTCCTTCCTAATTGTTTAGAAAACCTGTAATGACTTTACATAATACATTTACAAACTGGTCAGAAATAAAAGGCTTCAATAAAGACAGTTACATAGTTAAGAAAAGGGACAAAAATGTACATGCTGAAAGTCTTCGAACTCCATTTTTATAACATTCACAATAGAATCTGGTCTGACCTTCAGCTCAATTAAACATAGTCCTTTTGAAGAGTAAGTTTTAGGTGACTGCATTTTCTGCATTCCTGTTTGACTTCCCAGCAGCCTGCGCCTAATTTGTGAAAGAAAAAGTATTACAAGCTTAGAATTTTGAAATGGAGAAAATTAACGATTTTCATAATTTATTCATGTTAGGTTTTGCAGTTACAGAGTTTGAAATTTTTTACATAAAGAATTCAGGCCATGATTGATTGATTGATTGATTGATTGCTTGATTTGTATTATAGTGGTAACAATTACAGCGCTCTGTGAAATTCAGTACTGACTGGGTGGTGAGCAATATTCCTTTTCTCTTCAAGCTGGAGCCAAGACAGCATTGTACGGTATAGCTTTTGAGTTAGGTAAGAGATCATGTGCACAATATCCAGGAAGGAGTTGTCATGTATGATGAGCACAGCAATCAACTGGATGGGGCCTAATAGTCCATACTATATCCAGGGAAGACAGAATACCTTTGACTGTTGATACAGTGTTGAGGTTTCAGCCTCTTTCGAATGATGCTGCATTCTCCTCTACTGTTGGGGAATGCTGCTTTGACTTCCAGATGGCAGGTGTCTTCAGGCCTGCTTCTTGCCCAGCTTCAAGTGATGTGTCAAATGCTGTGCTTCTAGGGAAAGAGGACTTAACTAGGGCTACTAGATCTGGGCTGCAGAAACCCAGATGCTCACTAGATAGCAGGAAAAAGTGAGGATTTCCTGTTTCTCTTTACTGCCACTAGCGCTTGCCTGGATTTTTGCAACCCAGATCTGATAGACCTGAATCATGCTTGTAGTTGCCTCCATTAGGGCTTCAAGATGACTACCATATCTAAGTTGCAAACTTCTGGGCAACCACTAGTTAGATGACAGTAAAAAGATACATAAAATTTTGACTCTAGTGGTTATCTCAGTGTTTTTGCAGCCCCAGTACTGGAGCCCTGACATTAATTATATTGAAACTAGACTATGAGGTTCTCCATGTGGGTCTGGGTCTTTGAAAATTGTCTGGGAACTGCAGAATCTTGACCAGAGGTTCTTAATCTTTCTGTGCCCTTAACCTCTTTGAGAGTCTGGTGAAACCTACAGACCCCCTTCTCAGAAAAATGTATTTAAATGCATAAAATAAAATAAAATAAAATATGTAGATATAATTGCATTACAAAGGAAGTCAGTTAGACACAAATGCAGTTACCAAAATATTAAAATATAACAAATATGTGATAAAGTAAGATATGTACTTCTCTATTAATCCATTAAACCATTTGTTGGAAGTTTTAGCAAATCCAGCATGCCTCATTAACATGTAAGTTAAGTTGCCCACAATGCAACTTTGAGGAAGCTGTTTGTTGCCACTCCCACTTCCTCTTTCTCTCTCTTTTTCCCCCTTCTCCACCCAGGGAGAGGCAGCATGGATGCTGCTCTCTTCATCAGGGCCATGTGCTTGGGCCTTGATGAGGGATTCTGCCCCTTTCTTTCACATACCTCTTGGCAGCTGTAGGGCTGAGAGTTTAGGGCAAACTATGTAATTAGAAAGACAAAGAAGAACAAAGGAACTTCATCTTTTCCACCAAGATGGATGTTACAGAACAACAAAGAATAAAGTCAGTAAGCTTCTTTTTACTTATCTTAACCTAATGTGTCTAAGCGTGTGATTCTTTATGCTTGGAAGGGCTGAATGTGTAAGAGCAATAACCTGTGTTTCTCTGGCATGTTCACTGAAACTATTTTAAGATAATTCTTTTTCTGTGCCAGATTCTAAGTTGTGTTATAAGCTCTGCTCCATTTCAGTGGTTCTAGCAGGCTGCTGAATTGGCTTCACCATTAACAAAACAAGCCTTCCTTAGGGGATAGTTTTGGAGTTTAGAAGTAAAAAATTGCTTTGTTGTCTATGTACATTATTGAATGAAAAGCTAAATTTCAGCTAGAGGTTAGTGAAAATAGTGTAATTTTTTTCTCATCCAAGTTCACCAACCCCTTGAAATCTATCCTTTGACCCCCAAGGGATCCTAGGTTAAAAATGTTACCTGTTCCAATTTTTTTGAAGGATTTTACTTCTCTTTAACTTCACTTGTAATGGTTGCTGCACTGTTTCTGAAGCAATTCCAGTTAGTGGCTTCAGTTTTGAAAGCTAATTGCCATCTGGTTGTTTCCAGGCCTGAACAGCTCTGAAACAACTGCACTGCTTGCTGGTGGATTCTCAGCCTCTGTTTCAAATGTTGCAGTTAGCCATAAACTTTAAATGGCTTGGAACCAACTTATCTGAAGGACTCCCTGCCTCTGCAGGAAAACATGTGAATCCTGAAATCAGCCATGGAAGCTTCTGTTCCTGTGACAGTTGATAAGCTCTGCCAGGTTGGATTCAGAACAAGCAATAGCCTTTTCTCTGCAGGGCACCCACGTTTATGGAATACAGTCCCGCAGGAAATACACTCCCGCCCTATTATTTTCAAACAAGCCTTAAGACTCTGGATATTTCAGTCCACTTTTAGTTTATGCTACTCTGTCCTATTTTTATATGTCATGGTTTAACTGGTGTTTGTGTGTCTGAGGAGAGAGAGAGAGATTATTTCATGTTTCTTTGTAAACTGCCTTGAGATGGTTATGATGGAATATTTTACTTTAAAAGTAGCACAAAAATATATTAAATAAACAGTACAGTTCACTTTTGGAGATAAGGGTCTAAGTACAAGAAGATCTGAGGAGTGTCAGCCCCACCTGCAATTCTATTCCTAGTATGATTGATTGATTGATTGATTGATTGATTGATTGATTGAGTGCCATCAAGTTGTTTTCGTCTCCTAGTGACCACATAGATAGATTTTCTCCGTGACGATCTATCCCTAACCTGGTCTTTCAAGTCTCCCAATGGTGCACTCAGCACCACTGCAGTTAAGTGTGTCCACCTTGCTGCTGATCATCTTCTTCTCTCTCTTTCCACCTTTCCCAGCATTACAGCCTTTTCCAGAGAGCTGGGTCTCCGCATAAGGTGTCCAAATTCCCAACATACATGATTGTAATTCAGGTATGGAGAGTTCCTGGGGCCAATTAGAAGCCATATTACAGCAGAATAACCAATACATTGAATAGAATGCCTGGACTTACTCTAGAACAATGAATATATGTTTGCGTAAAGTTGGACTTGTTAACTGAGATGTGCTTCCATGGGTGCCATGGTTTCTTAGGAACTACCAACCCCAGAATTCCTTGTGTGAGATACAGACAGCCAGAGGAGGGAGCAAAGCCCCCTGTGGATCCTTAGAACAAAAGGAGCTGGCACAATTGATTTATTGGCTGAAAGCATTTCTGAATTAATATTTTTTTGCTTCTGTTCTACACCCATGCATATCATATTGCCAGATCTAGTTATAAGTATAATCAAGCAGCCAAAACTATATGGAGATTGTTTAATTAATACTCTGTTTAATTACAAGCAGCAAAAAGGCATCCGTAGGTCATGCAGTTTTTCAAAACAGGCAACAGCTTCCTTCTGTTTGACTTCAGTGCCTTTCACCAAGAGCCTTTCTCACTTGCATCCAACTGCAAAACAAGTATGTCCCAGCAATCCCTTTTATCTGCTGTGCTCCCATGAAGCCACACAGCCCATACTTGAGAAAGCTTTAAGTGGTCCTTAAGAGCACCAGCACTGAAGTAGGATTTGCTCCCATATCCTGTCGCAGGGTTTGCCCTGGATACATCTACAATGGTTCACTGACCATTTTGGTTTGACCATTTTGGAGGAGAACCCACCAGTCCCCGTCTTTAACGTGCCTTGTATACTGTGACTCAGTAGCACCATTTGCCAGCAGCATGCCTGTGGAAGAACAGGGATCATCAGTGGGGCTGCGAAGTTTATGTTCCTGGCTCAAACACTGGTGAATAGCACTTCAATCCATCTGTGAGGAAGAGCTCTAAGACCCTAAGAGTGTTAGAGAACAAGCTTTGTAGGGCCCCTCTTTATGCTAACTGTTGTTTTAAATAAAAAGAGCAATCAGATGAAGCAGGATAGAAAACTCAGTGTGGGCCCATTCAGAAATGTTGAAAACAGATTCTCAGTCTGAAAATAGATTTTTGTGTGGATGTGTATTCATGGTATGCGTGAAATGGGGTTGTTGTACCTATGCTAGAAGGCTGGTGTTGAAGCTTGAACTGAGCTGTGAAGGGACTATGAATGGTCCTCAACAGGATATCTTTTTCAGTGTGACCCCAAACCCAACTTGCCAACTGGAAGTACATCTTTTGGGTCCAGCAGCCCTATCTGAGGCATGGTTGGTTGAAGTGCCTGCAGGGGAAGGTGGTTCAATTAAAACCTTGACTCCCCAGGGAGAGCTCTGTTTGGCTCTCACTTTGACTACACTTGGTCTTTACCTGAAATCTATTTCCTATTTTTTTAATCCTGCCTTTGTTATTTTTCTTATAAATAAGGTGGTGAACATACCTAATACTCCTTCCTCCTCCTATTTTCCCCACAACAACAACAACCCTGTGAGGTGAGTTGGGCTGAGCGAGAGGGACTGGTCCAAGGTTGCCCAGCTAGCTTTCACGCTTGTTTTGGTTGTCTAAGTTGGTTGAGTTTCATGGTTCTTCTTAAAAATGTGTATGTTAGCTTCCACTTAATTGTTCTGTACTTTTTATTATGTCTTTGTAATAATGTTTTTAATTTTCTTAGGATAACAGCCTTAACTAGAAAAATGAGATAATATGATTCCACATTTCAGTAAGAACTGAGTGACAGGGTGTCATGAGCACCGTTGAGCTGAATGCATCAGCACAACGGCACACATGACAATACCTTGGAAACTAGAAGAAGGGATTTAAAGATAAGCAAAGCATGCACAACAACAGACACAGACCCCGAGGAGAAGGGAACGACCCCGGCCGGATGAACCAGCCATTAGAACACAAAGGGGGAAGAAGAAACAACAAAGACAGGGCGGATCACGAGGCACACCTGAAGCTGTCAGCAGGAACGCAACGGATATCGCCCAGCTGACAGCAATCACCGGCCGGAGGAAGAAAACGATTATGAGCGAAGCCCGGGGCACCAGCAGGGGCCCCGCGACCCCTCACCTACCGGCAATGAAGCATACAGGACTTGGGGGGATGACGCAACCCAAGGTGGGGGGGGGCGCTGACCGGCGCGGGCTATTTAAACCCCGCACCGGCGCGCTCCCTTCACTCTCAGCTTTTTCCAGCTATGCACTATGCTGAAATAAACCTGAACCTGCTCTTCCCTGAATCAGTGTCTGTGTTTTACTCAGTAGTAGGCAGCGCATGACATAAAGCTGAGAGTCATAAACTCAGCCTCGCCAAGCCCCACCGGACAACAACGAGCCGCAGGAGGAACAGACGGCGAGAAGAACACGAGCGGAGAGCGATGGAGCCGACGCGTTGCAGCCAGGACGGGCGACCCGCACGGCGAGAAGTGGAGGAGGACCGACAGAGGCCAGAGGCAACACGGACCCCAGGAGCCACGGACACCCTCCCGGCCCTTCCCGAGCCTCAGCCCCACCCCCGGAGGGAGGCGGAGGCGACCCAACCACGGGAGGGAGCAACATACCTCCCGAGACCCGCGGAGACCTCCCCACCCCACATCGCACCCCAGCCACAGGCGTGGAGCTTCAGCCCAACTGCAACAAACGCGGTGGAGGACGGAGAGGCGAACCAGCCGATTCGCTCCCAAGTCGAGGGAGCTGAACAGCAGACGGAAACGCCTGAACCCCACCGGTGGCCCAACTATGCGGAGACGCCGACCGGTCCGATCACAGCTGCGGCGCGGACCTCGGACCGAGAAATGCAAGCCAGACTCACGGCCATGGAGGCCCAACTAAGGGACCTCGGGACCATGCTGCAGTCGCTGATGTCCTCCATGCCTCACAACAACATTCCCGTGCAGGTATACACCCCTATTCAAACCCCGAGCGGGTCTTGGCACCCCCATAGGCCAAATGCTAACCAGCAAGCATCCCCGGTGGACGAAGCCATGGGACGGGAAGCGAGGAGAGGGGATCCATCGAACACCAGGGCCCCAAAGGACTTCCCCATTTTCTTCGACGGGAACCCCGCGAAGCTGTCATTTTTCATCACAAACACCAGGGAGTTCATGGGGCGGCACGGACACTCCTTTGACTCCGAAGCGGACAAGATCGCAGCCATGGCGATCAAGTTACAAGACAGGGCGGCGGACTGGTACGTCCAAATGTACGAGTCCAATTCCCCCGCCCTCTCTGACTTCCACGCCTTTATCACTGAGATGAAACACTATTTTGAGGACCTGCTAGCCAAGGAGAGGGTTAAAAGCGCACTTCAAGCCCTCAAACAGGGCGCACGAACTGTCGCGGACTACGCCCTCGAATTTAAAGCCCTCGCAGGGAAGATTAACGACTGGTCCGAGACTACCCTGCTAGAGATGTTCAAAAGGGGCCTCAACCGCGAGGTACTCCAATGGGCACTCTACCGGGACGACCCGGAGACACTGCAAGGCTGGATCTACCTAGCGGGGAGAGCGGAACACGCGCACCGCACTTCCTTAATGGCGACGGCAGAGGACAAAACAAACACCAGCCCAAAGGTACCCGTGCCACACTTGGGGCCGGCCGGTCCCACGTATCAAAAGAAGAAGTTTACTTGCGGACCCTGCGCAAAGTGCGGAAAAATGGGGCACAAAGCGGCAGATTGCTTCTCCAACCAAACACTAACTAGCGCTCCCAAACCCGCACCGAAAATGACGTTCAAACCAACTAACCCACCGCCGCCCCCCCACCGCCGGATGACCGGAGCCACAGCGACACCGGACAAAGACTGGGATGCTTACTTGGCGGGGGAGGACGCCGAAGTCCCAGACCGGCCGGCGGGAAACGCTCCCCGCCTGCCTTAAAACGCGCCATGAGGCAGGTGGTGGGACAGGGGCGCGAAACACATAGACAGAGTGACGAAAGCTCCGTAATAATGGGGTCAATCGGGCTTTCCGTCGGCAACAGAGCCACCACGGCTGCGGCGCTAGTGGACTCGGGGTGCTCCAAGAACCTGTTCCCCCCCGACATAGTCGCCAAGCTCGACCTGCCTTGCCTCCCCCTCCCCATGCCGCTGGCTTTCCACCAGCTGGACGGCTCAACAGCGGGAGGGAAACCAGCCACGACGCAGACCGAGCCGGTCACCCTGCAAATGGGCACCCACACCAAGCGAACATCGTTTGTGGTAACCCACATAGGGCGGCCCATCATAGTCTTAGGAATACCGTGGCTCGCGACCAACAACCCACGCATTAACTGGAAGACCCGCACCTTCCAATTCAACGACGGCGCATACCGGGCGCCAGTTCCGGCGGGCAGGATCAACCCCACAGTGGGACGGGCAGAGGCGGCAGCCCAGGACAACACAGCAACCCCAGAAGACCTACCTGAGCAATATGCTGATTTCTCAGAGGTCTTCAGAGAAGAGGAGGCAGACCAACTACCCCCCCACCGCAAGACGGACTGTAGAATTGAGCTGCTTCCCGATGTCCCCTTACCCAGGCCGAAGATTTACTCGATGACCCCGAAGGAGATGACAACCCTCCGGGAATTCATCGATAAAAACCTGGATAGGGGTTTCATAGAGCTGGCATGCTCACTGGTCGGAGCGCCCGTCTTATTCCGGGAGAAAAAAGACGGCACCCTACGGCTCTGCACCAACTACCGGGGCCTCAACGCGGCGTCCCTATCCAATAAATACCCCCTACCCCTCGTGAAAGACATGCTCGCCCACCTGTCCACGGGTAGAGTATTCTCCAAGCTGGACCTTCGCGAGGCGTATTACCGGATCCGAATCAGGGAGGGGGACGAATGGAAAACAGCGTTCAACTGCCCCCTAGGCGCCTTTCAGTACAAGGTGCTGCCATTCGGACTAGCAGGGGCCCAGGAGTGTTCATGCAGCTCATCAATGAGGTACTGCATGAACACCTGTTCAAAGGGGTACTAGTCTACATAGACGACGTCCTCATCTACACTCAGACGCACGAAGAACACATAACCCTAGTCAGACAAGTCCTCGAGAAGCTAAGAAGGGCGAAACTCTATGCCAAACCCTCAAAGTGCGAATTCCATAAAGCACGTCTAGACTACCTGGGGTACCGAATCTCCGGGGAAGGCATAGAAATGGACCCCGCAAAAGTCGAGGCGGTGGTGAATTGGGAACGCCCACGTAACAGGCACCAACTCCAAAGCTTCCTCGGCTTCGCGAATTTCTACAGGTCATTCGCACGGTGGTTCGCAGAGATAGCCCTCCCCCTAACAGACCTCCTCAAAACTAAAGGAGTTGGGGACACACGGCGAGCCAAGAACCCAGGGACAGTACTAAATTGGACTCCCGCGTGTCAGACAGCGTTCAACAGGCTGAAAGCGCTGTTCACCACGGAGCCAATCCTCGCACATCCGGACCCAGAACAGCCATTCGTGGTCCAAGCCGACGCCTCAGACTTCTCCCTGGGGGCCATACTGCTCCAAAAGGACCCCACAGGAATCCTGAAGCCATGCGCCTACCTGTCGAGGAAATTCTTGGAGACGGAAAGGCGCTGGCACGTATGGGAGAAGGAAGCGTTCGCGGTAAAATCGGTGCTAGAAACATGGAGGCATCTACTGGAAGGAGCCACCCAACCATTCGAGGTCTGGACAGACCACCGGAACCTCGAGGCCCTCCGGATGCCCAGATGCCTCAGCCCGAAACAGGTGAGATGGGCCCAATTCTTCAGCCGCTTTAACTTTCAACTGAAGTTCATGCCGGGCAAAAAGAACTTCCTGGCTGACGCCCTCTCCCGACTGCCCCAAGACGAAGAGCCCGTCCCAGATATGATTGGGACGGTCCTATCCGCCTCCCAGCTGGGGATGGCTGTGACCACCCGGAGTGGCACTCAGAAACAGCTCAACCCCACGTCTCAACCGACGGCAAGCCAACCAGCGACCTTACGGCGCCACCCGCGACTGCCAGGAGGAATACGCGCGGACCTCACCGCCGCCCTCAAAACCGACCCCTGGCTACTAGCAAACCCCGACAAGGTGACGGTGGCACAGGACTTAGCATGGGGTGAAGGCAGAATACATGTCCCGGACTCGCAGCGCCAGGCGATCCTGCGCAGATCACACGACAGCAAACAAGCGGGACACTTCGGGTTTCTAAAGACCCTGCATCTAACACGACGACAATTCTGGTGGCCCGCATTGAGACGGGACGTGAAGGCCTACGTAGCGTCCTGCCCGACATGCCCTATGGCCAAACGGGCACCGGGTAAGCCCCCGGGACTCCTACAAATGGTGGCGGAGCCCTCCCGACCATGGGAGGAAATCTCCATGGATTTTATAGTAGATCTACCACCCAGCCAGAAGAAAACAACCATTTGGGTGGTGAAAGACTACTTTTCGAAACAAGCACACTTCATCCCCTGCTCATCAGTCCCATCCGCCCAGCAACTGGCTAAACTCTTCCTTATACACATGTACAGGTTACACGGATGTCCCGTATGCGTGGTGACCGACAGGGGCACGCAATTCACCTCGAAATTCTGGCGGGCTTTCCTAAAACTGATTGGGACCCAACAAGCCCTATCCACGGCCTGGCATCCCCAGACGGACGGAGCCACAGAGATCCTCAATGCCACCCTAGAACAATTCGTACGCTCATATACCAATTACCACCAAGACGACTGGGTCGACCTGCTTCCGTTCGCAGAAGTCGCATACAATAACGCCGTTCACACGAGTACAGGGAAAACTCCGTTCGAAGTAGTCTCCGGGCGCGAGTTTGTACCCATACCAGAGCTACCGCAACCTCCGGGACCCCAAGTGGGTGCTAGTGACTGGGGACGGATGATAGCGGAATCATGGCCAATAATCACAGCAGCACTGAAGGAAGCACAGTCGGCCTACAAAGAACAGGCCGACAAGCACCGGCGCCAGCAACCGACATTCCAGGCAGGGGATATGGTCTACCTATCCACCAAATTCATGAAATCACCTCAACCCTCGAAGAAACTGGGGCCTAAGTATATCGGGCCGCTTCGAGTAACACAGATAGTGAACCCGGTGGCAGTACGCCTGGACCTGCTGCACAATCTAAGGAGACTCCACCTGGTATTCCACAGCAGCCTCCTGAAACCAGCAACCACCTCCCGATGGCACCCAAGCATGCCTCTGCCCTCCCCAGTGATGATCGACGGCCAACAACATTTCGACGTAAAAGAAATACTCGATTCCCGCCGTCAACGGGGCACACTACACTACTTAGTGAAATGGAAACACTTCCCCCACCCAGAATGGGTGGCGGCTCAACACGTCAAGGCACCGGACCTGACCCGGGCATTCCACACGACGTACCCCGACAAACCAAAGGGGCGCCCAGCCGAACCGGCCCCTAGAACACACTTCCCCCCTCGGGCCTCCCCCCCCCCGCCTCGCCCCCAGGGGAAGGGGCCCCCCCAAGCCTGCGACTTGAGTAGACCTCCTCCCCCCTGGGACTCACCCTCCCCCCGCCCTCCCCGGGCCCACTGGGGAGAGAAGATTGGTCATAAGTGCATCGCCAGGGGGCAAACACCCAGGATGCACACATGACAACACGACGAACATCAACATAAACAAGCAACAAAACAAAAAGATAAGGATCCTACCTGGAGCTGAAAAGCACCCGACCAGCCACGCCTCCTCTCACGATGAACTGAGCACGAACAAGCAGGGTGTGGTCGAGGCATGCGCACTCACAGGGTGTGGTCGAGGCGCGCGCACTCGGAACACACCCAAAAGATGGACATGAGGTAGAGGGCGGAGCGAGGGGAGGGGTTAAAGCACTCCGGCAGGAAAAATAAAACAAAACAAAACAAAACAAAACTTTTGACAGCTCTCCCGGGAAAAAACCGGAATGCCAGGGGGGGCTACTATTCGAAAGGGGGGCAGTATGTCATGAGCACTGCTGAGCTGAATGCATCAGCACAACGACACACATGACAATACCTCGGAAACTAGAAGAAGGGATTTAAAGATAAGCAAAGCACGCACAACAACAGACACAGACCCCGAGGAGAAGGGAACGACCCCGGCCGGATGAACCAGCCATTAGAACACAAAGGGGGAAGAAGAAACGACAAAGACAGGGCGGATCACGAGGCACACCTGAAGCTGTCAGCAGGAACGCAATGGATATCGCCCAGCTGACAGCAATCACCGGCCGGAGGAAGAAAACGATTATGAGCGAAGCCCGGGGCACCAGCAGGGGCCCCGCGACCGCTCACCTACCGGCAATGAAGCATACAGGACTTGGGGGGATGACGCAACCCAAGGTGGGGGGGGGGGCGCTGACCGGCGCGGGCTATTTAAACCCCGCACCGGCGCGCTCCCTTCACTCTCAGCTTTTTCCAGCTATGCACTATGCTGAAATAAACCTGAACCTGCTCTTTCCTGAATCAGTGTCTGTGTTTTACTCAGTAGTAGGCAGCGCATGACACAGGGTTAGATAATTTAAAACTCTGAGTTTAATTGTTTTACATTTCTCTTCCTTACATGGTAATATAAATCACTTCATTTCCTTCCAAATTCAGTAAGCCCAGTTTTGCTACGCTTAGGTAAAGAATGATCCTATAGCTCTGTTTTCAGGATGATTTAATTTCTTTTGGAATGGAGTAAACCAGTCCTACTGCTTTTGAGACCCCCTTCTGTTCATCCTATTAAATGATTCCTGGTTTCTACAGTAATCATTTAATACAGAAAGTCTACAGAAAGTCTTGCCCTAACAGCATCTCTAGAAATACTTTTGATTTAAAAAAGCATGAACTCCTCTGAGTTGTAGTGTATCCCTTTCTTTCTGTGAAAATTTCGTATTAGTGTTAAGCTGCAAGAAACATGTATGGAACCTCTGAGACTCAGTTTGGTATTCATGAAAACAATATTTTGTAGCTGAGTTTTAATTCTTCTAAAGATGATCAGAAAATGTATAGATATAAATTCTTCTTGCAAAGAAAAGGAAAGTTTGGGTTATTAGTTTCTTTTTTTTTTCCTGCAAGCATTGCTTTCCTTTTTCCTTGGAGAAGCAAGGAATGGTGGCGTGTTGATAATCTTCTTGCCAATCTTTATATTTCTAAAGCAACAATGCTAATGCTGTTGGGTCATATACCTGGTTGTTGAAGGATGAATGTCACAGTACAGGTCAAAGATTACACCATCCCACCAAGGCAAGATGAGCTATTGTTCACACAACATGTTTGCTTTGCAATCCAGAAATATTTTATTCTGCAGATATTCATCTCATTTAAATTTTTTCATAGAAGGTATGGTAAGAGATTCACATGTGTACACACAATTTGATCACTCAGGAGATTATTAATCAGAATATTAATCAGGAAAACTTAATTCTACCAATTCAAATTTTAAAACAGGGGTATTTTCACACCTTCATTTCCAGGTAAAGCTTTTAGAAATTGAATGACTACAATCTGGTGATATAGATCTAGGGTTCCTTATGTCAATCTCAGCCCCATCCTGTTTTATCCTTAATTCTCCTGCTCCCCATTTATATATTTAACCTCCCTAGGAGGCATCCACAATCTTGATTATTTCTGCCATTTAATTGGCCATTTCCTCAGCTGGAGTTCTGTTATTGTAATCAACCCTGTCCTTAGTAGCTGTCAATGTCTTTAGATAAGCCTTCCTGCTACCATCCGCCTACGTTTTCTGTCATGAGGACACTCTGAGGTATACCATACCTGCTCCTAATCATAGGTATCATTTAGGTAATAAAAGTGTGGTGAAAGGTATGTGTCATCTCAACCTCCTGCCATGGGGTAAGAAAATCGATTAGACCTGGATATGCTTGCCAAAATTTTTGTATTTGAAAAATTGCTCTTGAGTGATTTGGGCAATAAAAATAAATTGATTTGGAACAAAACAGGGAGGAAATTTGTGTCTTACTAACCAAGAAAGAGAAGGAAACAAAAGAAATGGGGGTGATTCTGTGAAATGTAAAACTGTGTTGTTGCTGTGTGTCTCAGCATCTCTGCTGTCCCCAGATCTATTCGTCTATACAGTTTCCATCAACCTAACAGTCATAATTTTTTTGGTATTCTGGAGGGCACAAGGTTGGGGAAGGCTGCTTCAGGAAAAGTAATTTATGTGAAAGCTGTGGCTATTGATGGCATAAGATAGAAAATGAAAAATATTAAAGCACAAAGAGTAAGTAATCCACTATAATTCACTGCACTGGATCATCAAAAATAGCTTGAATGAATGAATATGCCCAAAGGTTATTTCCTTAACTGGGATACTATAGTATGATGGTAATCATTTGGGATTTAGAATTATAATACATGCTAATTCTGGAGACTGTTTGCTTCTGGGTTTTGTTATAACACTCCATAGAAGATGGACCAGGGATGGAATTCAACACCACTTTTACCAAGCTGGCTATTCTGGTTTGGTCCAAACTATGGCAAGTAACTTACCCCATGATCTAATGCTGAATATTCTAGAGAGCTGATGGTTAGGTTATGTCAGGAACAGCCATCTTAAACAGCATCCAGGCATTTTTCAGCTGACAGACTAAATATCAGTTCCTAGGTTAATTATTTATTTAGAGCATTTATACAGCTACCCAAGTCAAACAATTTGACTCTGGGTGACATACAAAAATCATCAAACAATAAATGCAAAAGACAATAAATTCATATCAATAAAAAAACAACAAAACAATAAAATGGCAACCAGAACTAAAAAATATAATGTAGCTCATCCAGCTGGGAATTCTGCTCATCCTGATCCAAAGCCTGGGGAAACAGCCAGGTCTTAATAGACTTTCTGAAGGTTGGCATGGGTGAGACCTACTATATGTTGGGTGGGGGGTGGGGAGATCATTTGAAAAGGCAGGGGCCACCACCAAGAAGGCATTCCTTTGGCAACATTGTTTCAGTGAGTGGACCTGGAGAGTGCCCTCTCTGTTGGAGCATGTGGGATGGGCAGATACCTTTAGGAGGTGTTCGTACAAATAACCTGGTCCTATCCCATGTATGTCATTTATAAGTGATAACCAGCACCTTGAATTGTACCTGGAAGCCTATAGGGAGGCAGTGCAACTCAGGTGTTATGTCACTGTAGCAAGAAACATCATAATTACTCCCACTGCTGTGTTTTGGACCAGATGAACCTTCTGGATGGTCTTCTAGGGGAGCCACATATAGAGGGCATCGCAATAATCCAATCTGGAGGTGACTAAAGTGTGAGTGATCATGACCAGGGCCCTAATCCAGGAACATGTTCAATTGGCACATAAGACAAAGTTATGCAAAGTGGCCCCTAGCCCCAACTATCACTTGCTCATCCAGCAATTGCTGTGCATCCAGGAGGACCCCCAAATTGAGCACTGAATCTGAATGTGGCAGTGCAACCTACTCAGAGTCAAGGATGAAATCTCTCCAGTTCCAGAATCCATGTGGCCTCAAACACACAGCCACTTGGTCTTCATAGGTTGAGCTGAAGCCTGTTTTTCCCCACCCAGACCTCCACAGCCTCCAGGCAATGGGACAGAACATTGACAAGTTAACTTGGGTGGCCAAGGGCAGATATGTACAATTGGGTATCATCAGCAAACTGATAATACTGCACCCCATGCTGATGGATTACCTTCCCCAGCAGCTTCATGTTTATGTTAAAGAGGAAATGGGAGAGGGGAGAGCCCTGAGGCACCCCACAAAGCAAGGGTCTATGACTAGACCACTGTCCCCTCACCAACACTGACTAGCTGCCGAGAGATCAAGGAAGGCCAGGATGGATGCACTTCCCCATCCTCAGCCTGCCACAGGTCATCCACAAGCACAGCCAGCCTGAAACCTGACTGGAGGGGGGCCAGATAATCCTCTTTCTCTGGGATCCATGGGAGTTATAGGCCAACCACCTTTTCAACAACCTTTCCTAAGAAGGGAAGGTTGGAGACTGGACAGAAATTGTCCCGATTGGTAGGATCCAGCAGGAGAGGACAGGCTACCACCTCTTTCAGAGCCACCCACCCAAGGAAGCATTCACTACCTCATGGATTCACCCACATGCCCCCACCTCCCTGGAAGCCTTGACTAACCAAGAGGGGCAAAGATTTGAAACACAGGTGGCTGAACCCACGGCCCCAAGAACCCTCTCTCCCTCCTCAGGACTAACTAAACTGTTTTTTAAAATATTTCAAGGAAAAATATTTAAAATGTGCTATGGCTTCATCATGGTTAGAGCAATTATAGACAGTCTGGGGAAAATACAGCTTTCCCTCATCCCTTTTCTACTCTTATCAGTCCCGCCTCAGGAATGAAAGCCAGCTGGGTGACCTTGGGCCAGTCACTCTCATTAAGCCCAACTCACCTCACAGGGTTGTTGTTGTTGGGGGGAAAATAGGAGGAGAAAGGAGTATTAGGTATGTTCCCCCCCTTGAGTTATTTATAAAAAAAAAAAGGTGGGATAAAAATAAAATAAAAAAGTACAAAGAGTGTGATGGCACAGTTGCATTTTGGACCCACGCTAGAACCTCTTATGTCTGAGTCCCTTTCTGTGCAAAATCTGGGTGGGGTGTTGTTCCTTCCTAGTACAAAAAAATGGAGTTTAAGCAAACAGCCCAGTTACCAATCCCAGAGTCTTGGGATTAGCTGAACTAGGCTACAGGATTCATGTGAACACAGATGTGGTTTGCACAAAGTACTTAGTTAACTCAGAATCAACCCAGTTTCAGGATTTGTACAGTAGATCAAATCATGACCTAACCAGATAGGCTGAAGTAAATAACAATTAACAAAGGTTAAAGGTAAGAGCCAGTTTGGTGTTATGGTAAGGTGCTGGACTAGAAACCAGGAGACTGAGTTCTAATCTTCCCTTAGGCATGGAGACTGGCTGGGTGACTTTGAGACAGTCACTGTCTCTGACCAATCCATCTTACAGAGATGTGGTGGTGGGAAAAATAGGAGGCAGGAGCATCACGTATACTGCTTTGAGTTGTACAAATAAAGGTGGGATATTATAACAGCAACAACGACAACCAAGCTCAGCAGGTGATGCTGATGCTTCCTCTAGATCTGTACCTGGCCTTATTAAGTGTAACTTGCAAACTTGCCCCCAAGTGGGCCAGGACAGGTTGAGCCTCCTGACTTATTTCTAAGAAGATGTATCCTCCTTCATTATTATCTTTATTTTTAATATTTAACATTTTTCTGGGGTTGCCCTGGTAGACTTATAGAGAGTCTTTACAATCCTTCAGTACTACTTACTGTTATTATTTATCCACCGACGTGAGACAACGTAGAAACTCATGTGAGTTTAAAATTATTATTGTTCACTTTCTGAACTAAAAACTTCACTCCCTCAGACATTTCCACTCCCATTTATACACAACTCAAACTCTAACTGGCTCACTAGACTGAACTTTTCAGAAGAATCAAAGAGGGGGCATCTCCTGCACCCTCTTCTTATTCAAATAAGAATAAGATTCTTATTAAAAGAAATAAAATAAGATTAAATAAAGATAAATAAGATTCTTCTTCTTATTATTATTTCAAAGTACTACTGTCCCCATCCACTTTTAAAATTCAAAAAAGTTTGGCCAGTTCCAGGGTGACAATCCCCTGATGTCTTGATAGTTTGCCTCATTCAGTTCACGTGGGAACCATCTCTTGTTTGTCTTTTGTTATGAGAACCCTGACTTGTTTTGAGAACTTTCTCTTGTTGTGTCTTCTTACAATCTTCATTCCAGTATTTTTCCACAGGCTGCAGAAGCTGCCATTGATTAAAACAATCCTGACTCTATACCCTGCTCTGAGAGGACCTTCATACAAATGCACAGCAGAAAATTACACATTAACATTGTGTCAATATAATTAAAACATGGCATCATATCATATTAACAATACTCTAATGTACTGGTAACAACATCTTGGAATTACAGTATGATGCTATACAACTAAATATATGGTAGCAGTTAGCTGAGCAGAAAACAATAGGAATATATTTAGTTTTTCAAAGGTGTATGCTAAAAGGTAGCATGGCCCTTGGGGCTCATTTTGCAGCAGTCACAGAGGAATATCCCACTGTTTCCAGTTGCCTCCAAAGCTCAGCCAGAAGATCTTTTCAAGCTCTAGCTGGCAAGGGACTTCTACTTAGCCATGGACCTGGTGAATACCTGATCATACCAACATCTGATATTATTGTCTCTGGATCCAGAAAGAAGAAATCAGCTGTACCATGATACCTTCAAATACAACTAAGGCCTCAGCTGTCCCCTTCCTCCCCTCTTCCTCTTTACGCAAGCACAAACATCCATGAAGACATCAGCAGAACTTCATGGTTCTCTGTGTCTTTCATGGGTGACTCAGGACTCACTCAGAGAATAGCTACGGCCCTCTTCTTTGCTGAATCACCATGGACAGCAATTGTTCTTGCCCTTTAACGTAGCCTTTTTGTGAAGTCAGAGCCTATGGAAATGTAATGGGAGAATCAACAACCCATTGTAGAAGGGCTTAATTTAGCAGGCAGGCTATTCAGGCATGGCAGTAAACAATACCCCATGGTGCGTAAGCAAAAGCCGAAGAACAAGATGAATCAGCCATATTAATCCTCAACAGAATCTGTAGAGGCTGAGCTGGCAGAGAAGACAGGTATGCCAACCTGTAATTTGTTTCTATATGAGCAAATGGGTTGGAAAATGACAGCTCTTTATTAGATGCCAAAAGACAGCAATTAGCCAGGAACTGGCTTAGTCAAACCATCATTTGTATTTGGGTTAAGTTAGAGCTATCAGTTTTTGTTTTTATTTTTAAAGAAACCAACTTTTCCTTCAAATACTTAAATGCAGCCTTTTTCAAAAATTGACAAAATCAAGTGAAGCACTTCTTGCACAACTCTATATAAAGAAATTTTTGAAAATCATATTCAGCATCCTTGGTACAAGCTGAGAAATAAATTTACTTAGAATTCATATACTCACAGGAAAGCTCCACTGAGCTCAGTGAGCATTGCATCTAAGTAGACTTTGGTAGGGTTGGGATTTAAGTCATGCAAAACTCAGTGGGACTTATTTCTAAATAAGCTTAACTAGATTTGAATAGTAGGTTGTATCTGATGCCAGCTAGTCACCAAGATACCCAGTTGGCACTTAGGTTCTCATTCATTCAGTAGGATGGGGAAGTCATTACACTGGTGATGAGAGAACACACTTCCTTCTTCTGATTTCTGCCTCCTGAGGTTGGTAGCAGCTTTAAGAATGGTCTCCAACCCCCTTTAAATTCTATAGATTGGCATTTCATGCTGGCTGGGGAATTCTGGGAGTTGAAGTCCACACATCTTCAAGCTGCCAAGGTTGAGAAACACTGCTATAGATGTTTAACTAGACATTTTTAGTTTGTTTTCCTACGCATTCATTTCTTTATTCTATTTGTTTTCCTTAGATTTCCTGGATCTTAGAAGCCAGCTAGGCCTTTTGAATAGCTTTGGGATGACTTTAATATGTATTTATTTAAGTATTTCAATTATGACTTACGGTTTTATTTTGTTTTATATCTTTTTGTGTAATTGTCAGCCTTCTTGATTATGCTGGTTGGATGGAAAGATGAGAATAAATAAATACACATTTCCTGTGTTATTCTTATAAGAACTCTGTTCACATAGTAAGCATCATGGCTTAGTCAGAATATGAGCTTAAGCTTAATTCTCTGGTCATGTTCACCTAACATTTTATCTTCAGGTCACTTATAGAGCTGGTGATTGTATTTGCATATCCTAAAGTTGGTCAGTGTCAGCCTTGGTTAAGTTTTTTGTGACTTCCTTAGTATGTTGGATGAACCCAGCCACTGTGGTTAATTTAAGATTTAGTATATTGTGTGAACCCTGACAATGGATTCATTCATTCAGTAACCAATTAAGTGTGCTATGTGAAAGCAGCCTGTTTTGTTTTTGTTTTGTTTTTTAAATACTATTCTGGCTCTTTCTCAACTATCAGGGGAGATTAATGGCTTCTAGTATAGTCTGGCAGCAACATGACTGTTCTTCCATGAAACATCCATTTCCAGGCTTTGGGAATTGTTTTGTACATTTCCTTGTTTCTTTTATTAATGAAACAACATGTAGGTTTTGCAGCATGTAAGGGAGGATTGCTTCTTGCTCTGTTTTCTTGGAATAAATTAGCAACAGGGGAAAGAGAGAAAGAGAAAGAAAGAAAGAAAAAGAAAGAAAGGAGGGAGGGAGGGAGGGAGGACGGCCCAGTGGCATTAAAGCTTCCATGGTTCAGTGGCAGTGTTGTAGGTTTCTTTAGCACAGTTTATGCCTTTCAGATATGTTGGGGTTACACTTTAAAGAGGACTTTCTCAACCTTTTGACCCTGGAGGAACCCTTGAAATATTTTTCAGGCCTTGGGGAACCCCTGCACATTCAGGCTCAAATACAGGCCAGAAGTTACAAAATTATTATATTTGTGTTATTGGTAGGCCTGTATTACAGGCATTAACAGTGTTCTTAAACTGAAAATAATGAAACTTACCTCTTTAATGTGAAGTTGCCCAAATTTGAAATAAAATTTTAAATAAATCATGATTTCCTAGGAAACCTCTAAGTGACCTCTCATGGAACCGTAGGATTCCACGGAACCCAGGTTAAGAAACCCTGCTTTAAAGAATCCTCAGCTAGCACGGCCATTGGACAAGCCCCATATTGAGGAAAGCTGCTATTGAGTTCACAGTGAGTGGATAACTATCACAACATGTTGGTTGCAGGAACTCCAGGTGCTGAAAGATTGTATCCAGTCTTCTGTTGCCACCACTGTACAAAATGCAGCACTGTACAGATGTACTGTTCATTACACTACTTTCAAAAACAAAATGAGAACCAGATGTATCTCTAAACTTCATTCATTGGTAGTTATTTTCATTCTCAGTTTGAGCTCACTTTTAAAAATTTAGCAAAGCAAATGTCTGCATTCATGGGAACAGACATACTTGGTATTAAAAATTTGTCGTGATGACTTGGGGACTTTTCTTCCATCCAGGAACCCTTATGGGTTCAACCTCTTTTCTGCTGATTCCAACCTCACCTTATCCATGTCAGTCCAGCCCAGCTGTCACACAGGAGTAGTTACTACTGAACAACACTAGATGTCCTCAGTCTGTGTTTGGTGATAGATACACAAGGTTATTCAATAAGCATAATTGTCCCTTTCATTCTCCTGAAACATGGGTCATAATTCAGCCTTAATATCATAAAACATAGAGCTGGAAGGGCAGATTCAAAGCACTGAGTCCCAACCCCTGCTCCTCACAGGAATCCTGTTTCAAGCATCCTTGACAGGTGGCTGTCCAGAGAGCTTTCCCCCTCCCTATACAATTGGTCCAGGAGAATTAATCCTAATTCTAATTAATCCTAGTATTAGGATATTACTTCATATCAACATTTGTTAATAATAATTAGGATGAGTGTTATTCTTGATTTTTCATGATAGCCTATCCCCATGCAATTAATGGAAGAAGCCTTGCTGAAGGGTAGGGGTATGGGGGTTGCACATTACTGAAGAGCCCCAGGCAGGGACGGGTTGGAGCATGGACTTTCAGTCTTGGGGGGAGGAGGAATCAAGATATCTTTAAGGCAAGAGATTTGCCAGGAAAAACAACACTGCTATAGCTGGACAAGTGTTCTAAATGAGCAGTTTTCAACCAGGGGTCATAGGATATTTCAAGGGTACCACAGGTGAGAAACATGCAACAGGGGGCCATGGCATGTGCCAAGGGGGCCACAGAAAGCCAAGTGTATTATATTGCAGATCCAGTCTTGTTGATGCCAGAAAATGTACCAGTTACTGCCCCATGTCTGTATCTGGTAATGGGACCTGGACAGGGGGGCCACAGGAGAAAAACAAGGTTGGGAGAGGGCCACGGGCAAAAAAGGTTGAGAAACACTGCTGTAGATGATGGGCTACAGGACTGCTTCATCTCAGTGATACACACTGGTCCCAGGATGACTGAAGCCTTTTTTGTACAAGACTTTCAAATTTAGAAAGGAGTTTTGAGACCAAGTCTGGAGCGGGTTCTTATTTGTTTATTTAGCTAGTTATCATAGATACTGATTTCTGTATTTCCATGACTCAAATCCAAGATAGCTAACAATCATCTATAAAAGAGCTGAACAACTGAAATGATAGAGTAAGTCCCAGTTATTAAAAGATTAATAATGAACTCAGTGGGACTTATTTTTAGGAAAGTATATGTCTCTTATTAAGAGAAGCATTTTTGGTGATGCAGTAGAAATCTGTTGCCACCCTCAATTAATACATGTGGAAGGCCTGTGTGCATAGCAACGTATGTGAACCTACAGAAGTTTTGGACATTTGGGGAAAAGGTTGGCAGATCAGCACTGGCTTGGGAACACTGTTGGAGATAGGTGAGAGATGAGAGAGAGAGAGAGAAATTATTGCTACTCTAGTAAGTCTATAGAAACTGCCTGGTCTTGCTTCCCCCTACTTGAGTCAGTAGGCCAGCTGAACACTTAGATGCATGCCAGTGCCTAGGAGAGATGGGCAATCTGCTCCACAGGACAATAGTTTAAGCCTCAGCTGCCCATAAATACATTCACTCATTAAATTAAAGGAACCTGATATCAAGGCTGTGGATAACCATGATTAGGCTGACATGCTCTAGATCAGGGTTGGTGTTACTGCCACCAAGGTCAGAGGTGCTATGCGCTTAATTTCTTTGTAATGCTAGGGCTGTAAAAACTCAGCAACCATTTGATGGAAGCAAAGAGATACTTTTATCTGTATCTCTTTGTTGCTGTCTAGTGGTCATCTGGATTTTCACAGCCCAGATGTAATAGCCTTATGCACAATCCAAGCAGTAGAACCAGGAAGTACAAATACAGTCTAGACACAAGGAAAGGATTAATGCTTTACAGCATGGTGGTCATAGGACAAATGGGAGACTTTGCTGCAAATTTCAGAACAAGTTTGTAACCAGTGATGCAAAGCTTACAAGCACAGTTCTTCAGATCTGTGGAGACAGGAAAATTGTACCAAATTTGCCAGATTTCTCTTTTATCATCTGAATCTATTACATCATATCTTTATTCAAAAATAAGTAAAAAGAAGTATACTAGGTTTGCTCCCAAGTATGTATATAGAGTAAGTTTTAGAGTAAGCCATGTTGACTCAATGGCACTTGCTTTGGAGGAGGCAAGTGTAGGATTTTATTCTCCATTTGTTAAAATTGATGACAATTGTGAACTGGTAGCTTATGAATTGTTTGTTTATTTATTTATCAAATTTAATCACCACCCATCTCCCCTCAAAGGAGGGACTCTGGGCAGTTTACAATAAAACAAAGTTAAAATTCAATACAATTATAAATACAATAAATACAAATGTAAATAAACAATAAGAATATAAAATGTGATAAAATCCAGATGGCTGAAGATTCTCTATCAGTCCATGAGTATAAAGGTCCATTCTAGGGCGCTAGCCATCCCCAGGAGTGGCTATTCCCCTTCCTGCTCCAGGCATGCTGGCAAAACCAGGTTTGTAGTTTTTTATGGAAGTCCAGGAGTGAGGGGGCTTGTCTCACCTCTGGGGGAAGGATGTTCCAAAGGGCAGGAGCTACTGCAGAGAAGGCCCACTTCCGAGACCCCACCAGATGGAGTTCTTTTACAGATGGGGTCTGTAACATGCCCTCTCTGCACGACTGGGTGGGGTGGGTCAATGTGATGGGGATGAGACAGTCCCTCAGGTAACCTGGCCTCATGCGATGTACGGCTTTAAAGGTAATAACCAACACCTTGAAGCAAATTGGGATCCAGTGCAGCTCACGTACCAAAGGTGTTACATGTGCCGACCTTGGGGCACTTAGAATTGCTTGCATGGCTGCATTCTGGACCAGTTGTAGTTTCCTGATATTCTTCAAGGGTAGTCCCATGTACAGCACATTACAGTAGTCTATATGGGAGATGACCAGGGCATGAGTGACCCTTCGAAGGGCCTCTTGGTCCAGGAAAGGGCGTAACTGGCACACAACATGAAGTTGAGCAAAGGCCCTCCTGGCCATAACTGCCACCTGCTCTTTGAGCAGGAGTCATGAGTCCAAGAGGACCTCCAAGTTATGCACTGGATCTGTTTGGAGCAGTGCAACCCCAACCAGAACTAAAGATGACAATTTCCCAGATCCTGAGGAGCCGTTAATCCACAGCCACTCCATCTTACCAGGGTTCAGCCGAAGCCTGTTGTTCCCCATCCAGGCCCCCAAGCACCTGGAAAGGGTGGTCACGGCATCACTTACTTCACCCAGGATGGAGATACATAATTGAGTATCATCAGCATATTGATAATACCTCATCCCGTGGTGACAGATGATCTTTCCCAGTAGTTTCATGTAGATGTTAAAAAGGAGCGGAGAGAGTACTGAGCCCTGTGGAACCCCACAGAATAGGGGCCGCGGGCTGGATTTCTTGCTCCCTATCAACACTGATTGGGACCAGCCCTGGAGGAAGGAGGTGAACCAGCGTAGAACCATGCCACCCACCCCCAACTCCCTGAGCCGCCCCAAAAGGATACCATGGTTGATGGTATCGAAAGCCACTGAGAGGTCAAGGAGAGCAAGGATGGATGCATTGCCTCCATCCCGCTCCCACCAGAGATCATCCATAAGTGCGACCAATGCTGTTTCTGTCCCATAACTGGGCCTGAAAACCACATACCAAAATTATTCTCAATCAGTTGGATTTTGCAAGAATACCTACACATTCTAAATGGCTCTTTTCAGTAAATACTAACTGCCAGGGCAACTTAGTTCCCCTATTCCTTTCAGTTTGCCATTTGGTTGTAACAAAATAGTGCAAGGAGTTTCCCCCTGAAGAAAAAGAAACACTGTTCACATTCCTTTGGGCCTGAAGATACATTGGCCAAGGATGATTGATTGATTGATTGATTGATTGATTAATTAATTGATTGATTCCTTCAGGCCGATTGCCCATAGATTCCACAGAACTGTGCATAATAGATCATACCGACTCAGAAAAGTTATCCAGGCACAAAGTAAGGCCAGGAGACAGAAGCATATCTTACAATTCATGTGGCTGGTGTGGTATAGTAGTTAAGATGTGGGCTTTTAAAAAGTTAGGCTCATGCTTCATCTGTGTGCACATGTGCATGTGCCTACTCTTGGTTTAGAACTATCTAGTCTTTTTTTAATAAGAATTTTATTAAGTTTAAAGCAAAGATAAAAGCTATAGAAAATCAAAAAACTAAAAAACTAAAAAAGTATAGAAACACGAAGAATTTTTCAAAATTACAAAAAGAGGTGACTTCTGACTTTTAACAGCAAGGATACATAAC
This sequence comes from Candoia aspera, assembly GCF_035149785.1. Lineage (NCBI taxonomy): Eukaryota > Metazoa > Chordata > Lepidosauria > Squamata > Candoiidae > Candoia > Candoia aspera. The sequence goes on along the minus strand of NC_086154.1, from coordinate 115,187,332 downwards.
AATTTTCCATAATCAATCCCTTTCTCTATATTAAACCAAAATCACATTATTTCTATAAATCATTCCATTGGCACATTATAAAAATCACTAAATATAGTTACTCTCTCCCCTTATATTGAAAGAAAAGAAAAAATATAGACCTCCTAATCAACTTCCCCCCGCCAAGATAACATTTATTTAATTATTTCCTTCCTACTGCTATTCTATACATTCCTGTCTATATAATAAAGCTCGAACTAAAAAACATATAAATTGTCTGCCATTGTACTTGATAATACAACAATTTTAATAATCTTAATCATATTAAGATTATTGCAGATGCTGACTGCAGTCAGGAAATCAGAAGACGCTCAATCTTTGGGAGAAGAGCAATGACAAATCTCGATAAAATAGTTAAGAGCAGAGACATCACACTGACAACAAAGGCCCGCATAGTTAAAGCAATGGTGTTCCCCATAGTAACATATGGCTGCGAGAGCTGGACCATAAGGAAGGCTGAGAGAAGGAAGATAGATGCTTTTGAACTGTGGTGTTAGAGGAAAATTCTGAGAGTGCCTTGGACTGCAAGAAGATCAAACCAGTCCATCCTCCAGGAAATCAGCCAGACTGCTCACTTGAGGGAATGATATTAAAGGCAAAACTGAAATACTTTGGCCACATAATGAGAAGACAGGACACCCTGGAGAAGATGCTGATGCTAGGGAGAGTGGAAGGCAAAAGGAAGAGGGGCCGACCAAGAGCAAGGTGGATGGATGATATTCTAGAGGTGACGGACTCGTCCCTGGGGGTGTTGACGACCAACAGGAAGCTCTGGCGTGGGCTGGTCCATGAAGTCACGAAGAGTCGGAAGCGACTAAACGAATAAACAACAAATCATATTAAATCCAAAACCAAACATTTATTATTTTTTTCTTATTATACCTTAATAATTTTAACCCAAATCGTTAAAGATAAATGAAATCAGCGAAACCCTAAAAGCAATTGAGATAAATATTCTTAAACCTTTATCCCACTTCAGAATAAACCAGAGCATTTAGATATCCACACAATACGCACAGAGCTTTTTTCTTTAAAAAAATCAAACAGCCCAAGTGCCCCCCTCAAAAACCCCAACTTCTCCTATACATAATAACCTTTTTTTTTCCAGGGCATTCCATCAGAAGCTCAATTTCACTTACAGCTTGCAACTCGATCTCTCCCTTAAATTTCTCCAACTCGACTATCCGATCTTCCTCCAGCATTTCAACAGAAGTCCCGATCTCACTCTTAGAAGAGACATTTCTGTCACTGTCAAATTCCTCAGTTTCATCCATGACATCCCCAACCAGATGACAGATTTTAGACCTCATCTTTTCCACAATGTCCTGAATGCCTTGCATAAAAACTTGGTAGGAATCAGAAAGAATCTGTTTAAAATCTTGTTGGAAGTCAGAGAAAGTCTGTTTAAAATCCTCCATGTCTGAAAAACATGTCTGTTTTTCCGCGGGCACAGCTGTTCAGTCCGCCATGTCCCCACTGGAAGTCAGAATTATCTAGTTTTCTAAAGCGTTCAGAATATGGCAGCGAAATTACTAACTGAAAGGTAACAGTTGGAATATATTTCACTGTTTTTTAAAATTGCATACAGTTTAAAAATCCTGTTTTTGACTCTTATAGCCCACCACTGATCTATGGTCACTCTTTTTACTATGATTTACTGCTTTACCATTTTTATTTGTTTATTGTTTTAAATACTATTGTTGCCCACTCTCAGTCATAACAACTGAAATGAATGAATGATTAGGCTTGGATAAGGACATTTTAATGCATGATGCCAATCCAATTATTATTGTTATTACTAATTCACCTTCCATCACATATATTGAGTGATTAGATTTATATCCTACCTTTTCTCCAGGAACTAAAGGTGGCATACATAGCGCCCCCTGTTCCACTTTTTCCTCTGCAGTGACCCTGTGGGGTAGGTTGAGCCAAGAAACAGTGATTGGCCCAGATTCATCCCACACCTTAACTACTATACCACACCAGCCATATGAACTTTTTAAAGCCCCATTGAACTCAGTAGGATATTTTGCACATGCTTCTGCCTTTCTGATTGATGTCAAGGGAATTAAAAGTGTTTTGCATTGGTTGAATCATTCAGGTGAGTAATTCTTGGGTGGAAATAAGAGAATCGGTTCCATCAGCATCTTCCGGAGGACTGTTGAAACATTTCTGCTTTGTTATTATTTTTAAAACAATGGAGATTGAATTTGTTTTTAGGTGTCCCCTTCTGTTTTAATAATCATGCTGCAATTTTGAAACATGGATTTCTTTAAAAGATTGAATTCTTGTTTTATAGTTGTTGGAAGTTACTTTGGAGAAGGGGAATGTGAAGGCAGATAATAAATTAACAAAATTGTCTGTGTAATGGCTGCTTCAAAAATGCTGTTCTGATTACTGTTGTGAAACCACATATGTTGTTGAAATTTTGTAGTTATAGATAGTCCCTGTCATAGCAATCAGTGGCAACAATGTGGATTGATTAATACTCATGGTATTTCTGGGCAGGAGAAATAATGCTTTTGGGGTGCAGGATATTCTGTAATCTGGCATTTTGCCAAACATTAATTTAGCATGTGTAATTATTTCTGAGCTGAATGTAGTGAATTGTACAGTGTTTATGAAGAGCCAGTTGTTTAGCCATTATAACACCTGGGTATAAAAAAAAGTGATGAGACTCCCATACTTCGAAGAGTTAGCTAAAAAAATGGAATTTCAGGAGGTGTTTGTTGAAGTACCCAGTTATTTAAGGAGTAAGAGGAAGCTGATCCTCTTTTTTTTTAACCTGTTAACTCATTCAGTGATGATGCAGAAATTCTGTATGCAGAAGAAATGCTCAGGTTCAGCAAAAAAGGATGAAAGCGGAAGCGGAAAGATCTTTCTCTGGTTAAGCACTAGAAAAACTGCTGCCATTAAAAGCATAATAGCTCAGAGTCGTCTGAATATGGTGGGGAATAAAAGCTGAAATACCTACCTATCTGAACCGGGTAGAAGGGATAGGGAGTTTGGATCAGTATGACTGAAATCCTACAAGAAGTTAGTCTAAAAAACACACTGTTGTGTAGACATTTCTTTTTAATCCATTAAATCATGTCTGATTCTCGCTGACTGCCTGGACGAGTCCCTGCAGCTTTCTTGGCAAGGTTTTTCAGAAGTGGTTTGCCCTGGCCTCCTTCCTAGGGCTGAGAGGGAGGGGCTGGCCCAAGGTCACCCAGCTGGCTTTGTGCCTCAGGTGGGACTAGAACTCACGGTCTCCCGGTTTCTAGCCTGGTGCCTTTACCCCTACACCAAACTGGGTCTCTTGTGTAGACATTATAGAGCTATAAAACAATCATCTGATGAAATTCATGATACTGAACCAGTATACAAAGAATAAAATGAAAGTTTAACAAGCTGAGATATTCAGGGTAATTTATGGGAAGTGCCCCCCACCAAGCTGTGCATTCAGTGCTCCTACAAGACAGAAAGGCAACCTCTGGCAAGAGAGGGCTGTTCTGGGTGGTGTTGGAGGCTCTTGTTGCAATCTCCCTCCCCACCCAAAGATCTTGCACAGTGACATGAAACCAGAAGCAACCAGAAAGGCAATACACAAAATTAGCTGGAGGAAGACCGCCCAGGAAGTGGCACACCTTCCCGTCTTCCTGGCCTATAACAGCTGGAGTTCTCAGAACCTGCTCAGGGAAAACCTGCAGGGCCCCAGCTTAGCTGGCTGGGAGCAGGTCCATCTTCTGACAGCACCACAAGAATGATAGAACCAGGGGCCCTTACAGTTGTTCAGAGAGCAAAATGTACAGTAATCCTAATTGTTTTGTCTGGTTTTCTGAATTGAAAGGGGAGGTGGGGGAGAGATGTGGTTGGCTTTCTTTTTAGTCCCCTTTTCTGCGCTGCTGTAGCAGATCTAATGTAAATGTACAGGAAATCTGTAACATATTTATAAAGGGTGAGAACCTTCCCCGGAACTGGAGAAACCACTCCCCCCCCCACTCCTGCCTGCACTCCAGCTTGCCTGCTTTTAGCTGTAAGCCTGTGCCTGCTTGGTCCTTGCAAAACTGATAAGAAGATTTATTCAGCAGGAACCCTGCAGCTTATCCCCCACCTTTGTTTCTGACATCATTCCTGTCTCTATAGCAACCAGATGTGATGTAACTCCAAAAGGTTTCTTGGTCCTGGAGGGCAAGGTACAGGATGCAGAAGAAAAGTCAGCTGGCTCCTGAGTAGGGAGGATCCCTTTTCAGTTTCTAAAAGGGGGTCAACAAGAGAAAGCCGAGTGGGCCTGCTTGGCATGAATGGGGGAGATTGTGAGAGACGCCTCGCCCACCTGCCTGAAAGGGAGAAGGGACAGAACTGGGATCTGGTTGGAGAAATCCCAGCCCCCCATCCTTGCCTGCATTTTGCAGAAACGCTATTCATATAGGTTAATGTGTCCATATGGGAAACATCTTGTGTAATGAATGATGTCTTAGCCGATGGTTAAATAGGGCAGAAGAATCATTACACACACTTGCTCCATTTCATCAACAAACGTACAGCCTTGTGCTCCATTGTGAACAGGTGTGCCAAAGACTGACAAGCAAATGGGCTATTACTCAGTTAAAATTCTTTGCTTAGTGATCCTTTAGCTGCCCTTCTTCCAGATGTGCTGGCGGGGTCTGTGCTTTATGTCTCCTGCAACATTTTCTTTCTGCCTCTTTTCAGTCACTGCAAGCAAATAGATTTAATTGGTTGAGGTACAGTATGCAGGATGGTGATTAACTCACTCACTGCTGGATTTCCCTTCCCAGAGGCCTGTCCAGCCTGAACAGTCATCCCTGGGACCCAGACATGTGAACAAGGAAGTGTCCAGCTTGTGGAGCAGGTGGGTAAGCCGGTGTCGCACACATTTGTGCCCTCACTTTTCCCCCTTCCTTTGCACACAGTTGGGTTATCACCACTGTATGCCAAGAGGCTGTGCTAGTTAGGGTGGGGAGAGAAGGAGTTAAGCCACCCAGTCATGGGGTTGCCTTGCCAGTGGAAGGGAGCCCCTGCCCTCAGCACAAATCATCTGGTAATATGTTTACTAGAGTGGCCCTGGAGGTGGAGCTAAGCAGCTTTATGGTGGAGAACACCGAGCAACAAGGACGTGCATCTAGTGCACGGAGGAAGGCTCCCTGGCTCGTCCACTAAATCTTTCCCAAGCATAAAGGCCTCTGTGTAATCTGCTGAGAGGATAAAAGCTGCAGGGTGGCCGCTGGGCTGGTGACATAGTTTCACAAACGGCCGTGTGCTGGCATTTCTTTGAGCTGCTAGTGCAGTGCTGGTGAACGGCACTGGCAGGGGGAGCAGAATCTGCAGGGGGAGCAGGGTGGGTGGGCCAGAGCTGCTGGAGGAGCAAGCTGGAACGGCTGTGCGCTTGTGTGGCTGCAGTGGCATCTCCCTTCCAGGGTGGTGAGGGCAGCCTGGCCTCCCCTCTCTCTTCTCAGGCAGCCAAGCCAATGAAAAGAACGCAGTTATTTATTTATTTATTATTCAAATTTAATGACTGCCCATCTCCCCCAAGAGAGGGACTCTGGGCAGTTTACAATAAAATCAAACTCCGATCATAAACATTAAAATCTCATAAAACCAGACACATTACACTTATTATAAAATACAATAATAAATATAAAATCCAAGAGGGTATAAAAGTTATCCCAAGATTGTGCCAAAAGGCTTGGGCTGAGCAAGGTAGATGGATAGTAAGAATGTGCCATTATCTTAAAAGTTGCATCCAATGCAAAACAAATGGGCTGAGTTGTCAAGGCTTTCCACTTACTCCCATATTGGGGTGGGGGGGGGTGTCTGTGCGTGCATATTATATGTGCAGAGTTTTTTGGGTGGTACATGAGTAGGGAAGTTGTATTTGCATATCTACAGCTGTGTATCACCATGGTTCTTATATGGATGTGTGTAATTTTGTGGCCCCTAAGGGCCTGTTTCAGCATTTGGTGTGGCCTTCAGGGCCCAACCCTGCAAAACATCACTATGACATGCTATTTTTACAACAGCCAGTGGATTAAATATCTCCTTGCTCAGAGCTCTGCACTGGTGTTAGTCCCCCTGAAATCAATATATCTTATGGCAGCCACACAGAGACTATTGAAAAAAAATATTGCAAGGTGGTATTTTCATAGGATACCAGATATCTAGACAGTTCATAGGAGGAGTTAGTGCCCTGTGTTCTCGCTGACAGCCAATGCTATTGAAACACTCTATGGAAAGAATGAGGCCATGCTGTAACTCCCACAAGAAGCTGCCACTGCCCCAAAGGATCTCTTCGTGGTTCTGTGGAGTGGCCATGACAAAGGAATCTTTTATGGCAGCATGGTCAAAGTGGCCCTTCCAGGGCTGTTATAACATGAAACCTGCTCTCTCTACCTTTCATTGGGCCTGTATATCAACTATGGAAACCACACGGTCACTAGGCTTTCAGATATTCCTTGGTATAATGACCCAGTAGACAAGGAGATCGCTGTCCTTTGATCGCGTCATCTTGTGGGAACAAGTAGTGGGAAAGTTGCTTATCCCTCAGATAAGGTGTTAACCCGGACTTGGGAGCTCCAGGTTCAACTCACCATTTGACCACAGAGATCACTGATGACTTTACACTAGTCTACTTCCCAGCCAAAGGTTGCTGAGGGGATAAAATTAGGAATCCACTTTGAGCTTGTGTAGAAAAGGTGGGATATTAATGCAATAAATAGAGCATAAATATATAGCATAGTGCAATTTTCTCTAACTTGACTACTACAGGTCTATCCCAGCCAGTGTAAACTAATGCCCTCCAGATGTCCTAGATGTGTAGCTCAACACATCTAAAAGCATTAGTTTGTAGAAACAGAGTATGATATGTAACACAAGACACATTTGGGCATCTAATTTCTTTGTCTCTGGCATAGCATGGAGAGGAGTCATTATAATCATGTTCCAGAGAATCTTCAAGTAGCTAGAGTCCACTCCAAAGAGGCAAGCTGCTCAAGACTGACAGTGGGGCTTTGGAAGGTCTGGATGGACAGAACTTGGTGGGGAGAAAAAATGTAAGGGCTGGCTAAAATTGCAATCAGAAGAATCCTATATCAGCGCATTTGGCTTTATTGTGACCCTCAAATGAAGAAAGCACAGCCTATGGAGCTACAGATTGCCTCACCCCTGTTCTACTTTTTCTTTTTTGCTTTTTGGGGGAAGGGGAATAGAGACACATGAATATATTTGAGTGCAGACCCTCTCAGATGAAATTTGTAGTTGAGGATGGGTAACTTGCAGCAGCTGTTGAAAAACTCCCTCCACAGCTTAATTAATAATTGCTGTTGTCCTGTGTCAGTATTAGCTGGACACCCCTTTGGGGAGAGATGTATAAGACTGTGCCACCAGAAGATGGGGATCTTTCTGGAACTCACCATTGTATATATTCACAAAATGTATAATTTTTGCAAAGCCTTTGCATGTTTGAAGGCCAAAGGATGGAGAGAGAGTGAGAAGGGAGTAGGAAGTGCAGCTGTAAAAATTGTGCCAAATATCTACACTGTCTCACAATTCACTGAGCAGCTGATGGGCTTCTTGTTGCTGCTGTTGTCAGCCCCTCTTCCCTCTGTTGCAATCAATGCATGTGCTGACCTGTTCTTCTTGGAGAAAATTCTCCAGTTACACTCCTCTGTTCGCAAATCGCATCCTCTCAAGTGGCATGTAACAAGTGATGCACAGGACCTAATTTTCTCTTGCCTTCTCAACTTGGCCTCAGCACTGTGCTTGCACAAAAAATAAAATGAAACAGCCTGTATGGTCTCTTTGAAGTGGTACAAATGCCTCTGCACCTTGCAGCACAAAATAACTCATACCCCATATACTGTATTCCTTCCGCTTGACTACAAGTCAGATTTAGGATGACTGTGTGAAAATGAGGCCAGAGTGGCTGCCCCTTTCATAATTGTACAGTAGGCAGAATTTCAGCTTAACTTCTCATGCTGAAATTCTGTCTCCCAGCACAAATCTTAAAGGTGCAAAACCTTTAGCGGCTTTTGCATCTGACTCACTGTATTAACAGCAGCAGCCAGAGGTTTTATTGAATCTAAAGGCTGGAACAGGTGAATTAGGAAGTTGACAATCAGGATATTCTTCAATCTTAACAGTAAAACTATCAGGTTTGGGGTGGGAAAACCAACTCCCCACCCCCAGCACAAGCAAGACCAACATTTTGCAAGCTTTTATCTGCTTGCTTTGGGGAAGGGAATGCAAGAACATTGTTTCACTTTCATTTTTCAGAAATAAAAAATGAACTCCCATGGAGACTTCGTGCACTTATTTATCTAAGAAATAAACTAAACATTCCTGTCCTGCCCTCTCCAGCAATGTCATTGTTACACTTCTTCACCCCCAGCGGCCAAAAGATAGGTGGAAAGAAAAGATGCAGCTCTTAGCCTCAAGAAAGGTTACCCCATCCTGGGATGGAGAAACGGGATCTGTGGCTTGTTTACTTCATTCCAAATGCCTACATTTAATTACAATTTATATTAAGTGCTTAGATTTCTCTGGAAATATGGGAGGGGTGCTATACCTGAAAAAAGAAGGAACGAATGCTTAATCACAGGGACCACTTTCTGGACATTCCATTTTCTCAATAGCCAAGGGATTAGATTGTCTTTCCAGCCTCCTTAAGCAACTTTCCTTGAGAAAACACTCCATCTCTAGCTGCTGTTCCAGAGCAATTTCTCCCGCGAGGCTCCCATGCATCAATGTGAAATGCTCCCCTCCCCCACAATCATGTGGCAATACCCCACAGTGTGGATTGTTTGCCTCAGTGAAAGTATGCTATGAAAGTGACCAACAATTGCCTTAAATACTATTTTGATGGGAAGGATGAGCAAATCACTTTCTAGGTTGTCCCAGGACAGGCACTGAGTTATGCAGGGGGCATAGGAGGGCTCTTTCTGCTAACTCAAGAAAAATTCTATCTTAGCTGATCTCTTAATTCTTAAGGCTGTTTTTGAAGTCCTAGGAAATTTAAGCACCCAGTTTACACTACAGTACACAGGGACAAGTTTATTTTGAAGATAAAGGGCAATACATCTGTCTTGACTCTGGCTCCAAAGTTATTGCAATTCTGGCCCTGGAGGCAGCCAAGCACCACTTGATTCAGTTCTTCAGGACTGAGATGTGGTCACAATTCTTGGTAAGTTTGATGAACTGGTTGTATGATCAACTCTTACACCTCCTGTCTTCTTGTGTTTAATAGAGAAGGATAAACAACTGGCTTCAAAATCCTCTCAGAGCAGGGAGACAGATCAACTTTTTAAAAAGGCTGTTCCTGAAAAACATCCCCCTGGAATAAGAAGAGGAAAATAACTACTGGTTACATGCCCATGTCCCTTTCCTGGGCAAGATGCTTAAGCAAGTTGTTGCTGATCAGTTCTAGACACTTTGATGGAACTAATTTTTTGGATCCATTTTAATTTAGTTTCAGGCATTGGTCATCCCATGGAATGACCTATGTGTGGAATGTGACAAAGAGAGTGCAGTCCTGTCCATTCTTTGGATCAATGCATTTTTCTAGATAAGCTAAGCTGGAGGTGAGAAATAGTGTATTGCAGTGGTTCCACTCAGATCTAGATAGCCAGTTCCATCAGGTGGTGTTGGGACACTACTGTTTTACTCTGTAATAATTTTTAAATTCCTAAGGAATATTATCTGGAGATGTGGACTAAGTGGTCTTCAATATGGGGCTGATACCAAGCTGCGTTTTTAATCTAATACAGCAAGGCAGTTGATCTTCTAAATCTTTGTTTGGGTAAGGCAATAAATAGGCTTAATCTAGAGAAATGGAAATAATGTTTGTGGCTGGATTACCTGTCCAGTTCATGTAAGGGTAAACAATGAGTGGCCTTCATGATGTCACACTGAATTACAATATGCCCATAGGTGAGGGACACTGAGTTTTGTAGTTCTGCAACGTCTGGAGTTCTACACCACTACCCTAAAGGATTAGGATTAGGATTTGGGGATTCTCTTGAATCTCCGTTTGCTTGGTACTAACACTTTTCAGCACTATTTATATGTTATTCCCTGCTACTGACTTGACTTTGAATTTATAATCCTTGCTACTAGTTCTGCAACTCTCACTTATCCATCGTGTTTTAAAGTTATCTGTAGGATACCTAGAACGCTTTGGTTATGGAGTAGTCAAAAGGTGTAATAAAATGTAAACAATTTTAAAACATACATGGCTAAGTGGAATTTGGATCTTGTCCTGAACTGCTTGTTGAAGAGTCCGTTCTAAGCTTTTACCATCACTGTAACTGAAGAAACAGACCTATCCCGTAAACAAGATTCAAGCTATGAAAACCCACGATCAAGAATCCAAAACTCTTTCAGGTGCTAAGAGAAACCCACAGTCTTGCTGGATCCAGGCTTGCATTTCTGGGGGTGGGTTTGGGTGGCGGGGCGAGGTGTCCTACCATGTTTAGAGGCATGGCAGAAGACTGAAAGGGACTTGCTTGGATCCTGGGCTGCTTCTACCCTTCCACATCCCCCCCCACTTCTTCAAAGTTGAGACTTTCTGACCTCAGAAAGCACCAGATGCATAGGCTGATCAGAAAGGGGAAAAAGAGTCTGTTGTTATATGCTCTCTTTTGAGAACAGAGACTTATCTCCAGTCATGGAATGTGGAAACTAAACAATCCAATGGAAGGGCTACCGGATCTGGACTGCTAAAAATCCAGAGGACTACCAGAGGAAAGCCAAGAGATATAGAAAAAGTTTATTTGCTGCCAGCTGATGGCTTTCTGGATTTTTGCCGCCCAAATCTGGTAACACTAGCAATGAATTCTGGGTCGCTGGACTGCAGCCAGAATTTATTGTTGTCCTATTGGTAAGATCCTTGGGAGAAAGTTACATATCAGTAACTAATCTGAGAGACATTTAAAGGAAAAAAGAGCTGCAGCTTGTTCATTGGATGGTCACAAGAAAGAAATCCACAAAAATTAAAGCAATGGGTCTCTTCTTATATTGCAGAAAAGCCAGTTAAATCCATATGAGTACAATACATGCTGCTAGATCTAATAGTCTAAATGGTTGAATACATAAAAGAAATATAGAAATATATATGTTCACCCACAGGCTCATTGACTGGTTAAGCAAAATTCAGCCTCAATTTGTCATTTCTAAAATTGGATTAGTAGTGCCTTGCCTCCAAGAGATATTTCAGAAATAAACAAGGGTTATGTGGTAACTTTCCCTAGGCTAACCGTTTCCCACTTAGCACCTTTCAGATGTATTAGACTACAGTTTCCATAACTTCCAGCCAGCGTGGCCGTTGATCATTCTATAAGCATTATGGTTATAGAAGCTGTTGTCCAGTACATATGAAATGCACCAGGTTAAGGAAAGCTGGTCTAAGCTAAGCCAATTAACTTGTATTGACTTGGACCATGGATATCTAGGTGTAGGTACTTTCTTGATCATAGTTGTTGCTATGAGGACCTACCCTATGTGTATCACCTTGAGCTCTTAGGAAAAAAGATAGGATATAAATGCAATAAAAATAATACTTTATTAGCTAACTGAAAACATTTCTGTCACTGGACATTGAATGGACTGTTCAGTTCAATTTCAGTTTCTGAAACCAAGCAAGCTTGGACTTGCATCTAATCAGTATCTGGTGGCAAATATCCTACGAACTTCGGCTATGCCATTCTTAAATTCTGGAAAAGGAACAGAATAGAAATATAACAAATAATTAGAAGCTAAAATGGAGTGTAGACCTTTGGTAGCAACTCTCAAAACTATGAGCTGAGTTCGCTCTCATGCTAAATCTCAGTTTAGTTAATCTGTTTCTTAATTAAACCACTTTTGCCTATTTTTATTGTTTGTATGTGATTATACATATCATTGCAAGTTATATATAAAAAACTAAAATAAGTTGATGAATTTGTGTATCATGCTACAGGGTTTACGGCTGATTGGAAAATAGATGGAGAAATGTTCAGATATGCAAATGCTGTTAGAAAGGTAGTGGATGGGATGTGGTTTCTTGCATGGGTGTGAGTAGTAAAAGAGGAAGAGATTGGGTGGGTCAAGAATAAATGGGTACTGAATGAATATGAACAGAAGTACATTGAAATAACTTGGTCATACAGAAAAAATGAATGAAAATCAAATCCCAAAACAAATAGATGGAAAAAGATGAATGGCTTGGGAGGAAGAGGAAGACCAAGAAAGTCTGGTAAGATGGACTTGATGAGATCCTCCAAAAGAGAGAGGTTAGCAATTTAAAGAATAACAGGCTGTGTCTCAAGCAGTGTTTCTCAAACTTGGCAATTTAAAAATGTGTAGATCTCAACTCCCAGAATTCCCCAGCCAGTCATGCTATGGAATTCTGGGATTTGAATTCTACACATCTTGAAGTTGCCAAGTTTCAGAAATACTGATCCAAAGCTTAGATGGGTGTAGTAGAAGCAAGGATGATTTGCAAGGACAGAGAGAGATGCAGGGATATGGTGCGTGGTGTTAGCTGTATTTCCTTTCCTTTCAGCTCCTGGCTTTATTTCTTTGGCTTACTACTGCTTATTTCTTTTCTGAAAGACAGTAGCATGATGCGCATATGTACATATGCGTGTAGGTCAATGTTGGACATACAGGTTACACATTAGAGTAAGCCATAAGCCATGATTTACAAATGACAGTGCTGGATTTGGACAACATGACAGACCAAAAGCTATTAAAACTAGAGGTGATAAACCATTTTTGGAGCTGGGAGACAGGGCAGTTGCGTACCACATGCAGGGCAGAGAGGAAAGAGAACAATAAGCAGGTGGAAGGTTTTTTAAAGAAAGGCGAAAAGGCTTGGAAATGAAAATCAATGGGACGCCAGAAAGTAAGAGGCACACAAAGAATCCCTGCTCTGTGTTGCCAAGGCAAACCTGTCAATAGAGTATTGAACAAGCGCTTCAGACTTGCAATTATTGTTTCCTTCGAAACACAACTTGCTCCTTCACCTCCCAGATCAAGCTCAACTCTTGACGGCTGCAGAGATTTCAAGCAAAAGGAGGTTGCTTCCAAGGGAGATGAAACCAGGTCCCCAAAAGAAAAGCTCTGAAATGAAGGAGCTGGCCAGCTGCTGATAGATGGAGACCAACTTCTACAGGGGAGCTCCCTTCATCCATTGCAGCAAACCTCTCAAAGGAATTGTGGCATGCCTGCAAGGCTAGTGTATTTGCTATAGTGTGTCTGTGGTGGTCAGCTAGGATGATCCAGCAGAATTCAGCCCACGGAAGAAGGATTCTTAGCTGTCTAGCATATGTACCTGTGTCTAAATAGATACGGAGGAAATATACATAAATGGTGAGGCCGAACAGCCATGAAATACAACTCGTGACAGTTCAGTATTTAGCTTAAAGGTATAGATGTAACTCGTATACTTAAATACTTCACGATTGTTTGATCCACCTGTGGATCTCCCTCCTTCCCTTCCTCTATCTTCTCAACTAACTACCAACTTACTGATCATCCAACAAGGAAACCTCTCATCCCACAAAGCTAATGCCACAATAAATCTCTTGATTTTTAAGGTGCCACAGGCCTCGGGGCTGCGTATGAAGACAAATGTAATACTTTGGCGGAACAGTCATCTGAGGTTATTGCTGGCAGTTGTTCAGCTGTCTGAGGAGGCAACTACAAAAGCAAAGTGAGTGTATTTGAAGACATGTCTGCACCTGGGCTTCTGGAATGAGCAGTCCAGGTGAGGAGCCCACTTCAGACAGGACATGTGTAATACGCTCAAAACCTGAAAAGCTGCCGTGCTGTTATGTGACATACAAAGGTGCTATCAGAGAAGGCCCTCTCACCACACCTGCTCCTGATCTGGGTGAGAATTGGAGAACCCCTGAACAATACTGGGTCACCCCACAAGCCCTGCAGCCCTGGGACACTTTCCACCTTGCTTAATTGCCTCTCCACAGTCAGGGGAAGGGAGGTGCAGCCAGGGCCGCAACTGGGGGGGGGAGGCAAATGGGACATGTGCCCCAGGCGCCATGCTGGGGGGGCGCCAAAATGGGTGCAGAGTCCATGTTTGCCCCGGGTGACACAGACCCTAGTTGCAGTCCTGGGTGCAGTAGCTGCGGGCCCTGTATGAGCCACTCAGTTCATGTGGACTGAAGAAGCAGTGCCGACAGTTTGCAGTTACTGTACGTGTCTCTTTAGAGATGATTTCCCACAATGTCTAGACAGAACACCAAGCCAGACATGTGGGAAGCTCACCTGCAGAACTGCCCTAATGATTGTATTGATTAAGACGTGAGCTTTTGCAAGCCTCTTCCCCCGGATACAGAAAACAGATGGAGAAGCACACGGCCAAGGAGGGCTGAGGAAGACAAGCGCACAAAGCAAAGTGGGAGCCAAATACATGGAAAGCAAATGTCACCTTTTCATATCTGGAATGTAAAAGGTCAGATAATTTCCCTTAGCCATCAATATCCACAGAATCTTGCCAGCAGCCAGCAAGATAATCCAACTCATTCATAGTTCACAAAGCCTGTGGTTTCAGGTTTTCTCCATACATTTTGATAGCCGTCGTTTCTATGCGTGACACCCAATTAATAACATTGGTGAAGTAAAGGTAGATTTACTGCCAGGAGAGAAGACCCCTTCTGGCGATGGTGGTGTCAGGATTATGAAGAACTTAAGGGCTCCTGCATTTTTTAGATTTGTGCGAAACAAGAATGCTGGCAATTGCCTCTTGCATGAGAAGCTGCAACAACCTTCCCCAATTTGATGTCCTCTAGCAGAGTTGCTACAATTCCAATGAAAACGCAGTAGCGATGGGAGTTGTAGTCCAGCACTTCAGAAGTCATTAGGTGAGGAAATGCTCAGCCACATCTTCATTTTGTTTTCTATAAGGTGCAGTAGTTTTATCCCTTTTGTCCTAGCCCCTACTCCAAAGACAGTGGGAGTGATATACAGTACGTGAATGCCATGCTTACAGTTCAAAGAGACAAATACAGAAAACAAACCAGGGGCTCCTGAGAAAGATCTTGAGTCACTGGCTCATAGTCTCATCCTTGTTTCTAATTTTGCTGAAAACACTACTCAGAAGTACAGTGAAATTTTATTCTCTGAAAAAGCAAGATCTAAGAAGAAGGTTACAGCCCCTTCCTGGGCCAGAAGACAATCTGCACAGGTTTTGCAGAGCACTAGTGTGGTACTTTTAGAAGAAGGGCTTGAGGATGGGAAACTTGAGTTCAGAACTCTGCATCTATCAAACAGATTGATTAATATCAGAAAGATTTAACAGTTATTAACATTGGAAAGATGCATAGAGAGCTATTAAGACCTTTTGTCTATGAGTAGAGGCTAATTGAGTAACTAAGAGTTCTTTATAAAAGTGTTGGATAAAGAAACATGTTTGCATGTATATGCTGCAGACATGAGTGAAATAATAAACATTAATAGCATTTGTTGGCTGCTTGCCAAAATTTCTAATGAACAATGAAATAATGTCAATAGGTAAGATGGTGGAAGCATAGAACGTAAGGGTTGTAAGGTACCTTTGAAATCATCTAGCCCAACCTCCTGCCTCATGCAGGAATTTGCTATATCATAGCATCTGATAGATGGCCGTCCAGCATCAGGCAGCAGAGTCCCCTGGCTCTTGAGGTAGTCTGTTCTATTGTTGAACAGTTCTTACCATTAGGACTTTTTATTCATGTCTAACCATAACCTACATCCCTATAGTTTAAACTCGTTGTTTCTGGTTCTGTTTTCTGGAACTACTCTGAACAGTTTCCCTTTCTACTTGACGGTTCTTCAGGTATTTGAAGATAGCTATTATGTCCCTCCACAGTTGTTGTTTTTTCCTCAGATCTAAGCATACCCAACAGCTTCCATCATTCCTCATGAGTTTTTCGTTCCAGGACCCTTAACATCTTGGCTGGTCCCTCTCTGGAAACACTCCAGTTTCTTAGTGTCCTTCCTAAAATATAGTGCCTCGAACTGGATGTGGTATTTTAGGTCCGGCTTGACCAATGCAGAATAGAGAGGAACAATGCCTTCTCTGGCACTATATTAAATGGAGCCTAGGAGTGCATTTGCTTTTTTGCAGCTGAATACACTGTTGGCTCATGTTCAGCCTGTGATCCACTAAGAGGCCCAGATCTGTAGTGCATGTACAGTGCCCTATATGGTATCCCTATCCTCATTCAATACTCATGCCTTTGAATTTTCCTACCCAGTATAGGACTCTGCATTTGTCTGAGTTAAAATCTTCTTACTGGCTTCTGCCAATTGTTCCAGGTTGCCCATTGGAACTGGGCAGCTTATAAATTCAAAATCATCATCATCATCATCATCAAGATCCCCCTGAATCCAGATATTATGCTTTAAGGTGTTGGTTATCCTGCCCCCATCTTTGTGTCATCTGCCCCTTATTCAAGCCATTTCTAAATAAGTTGAACAGTGTAGTTCTAGAACAGAACCCTTCAGTACAAGTCACTTGACACTTCCTTCCAGCCTGATGTGCAGCCATTGAGGTATGCTTGTTGGGTATGATGATTCAAACAACTCAGTATTCATCTGATGGTAGCATAATCCCACCCACATTTTGCTATTTCTCAACTAAAATCTTTTAGGAGATTGTGACGAAAGCTTTGCCGAAGCCAAAGTTCATATGTTGACTGCATTCCTGTGGTCAGCTGAAATGGTTACACTACCAAAAAAAGATCAGGTTAGGTTGGCATATTTGCTCTGTATGCAACTAGAAAACCATTACTGTACTTTGGTCTCAGTCAGCACTGTGGACCACTACAGGTCTTAAGGAAATGGGTGAAAAGCTCTTCTATATAAATGTATGGCATTGTTAATCAATGTGAGACTTTTTTTTTTGATAGGGGGAAAAAGTGAAATCCTATATATAATTCCCTGAGTGAAAATTTCATTGAATTTAAGCACCACTGAATTCAATGAAATTTTCACTCAAAAAAGTATGTTTAGGATTTCACTTTTCCCCTTATCAAAAAACAAAACAAAACCACCTCACACTGATTGACAGAGCCTTCTCAGAATAGAGATATACTGGATTGCATGTAACTGTGCTATTTGCAAGTAGCGAACAAACATAAAAGAATACATGTTATTCCATGAAAAAAACCCACCCTGAGTTGCCCAGCATTGTTTTCTGATTATATAGTTCTATACATGCTTACTCAGAAATAGGTTCTAGTGTGTCTATGAGGACCTACTCCTTTGTAAGAACACTTAGGATTATAGCTGATTTATGAGGCAATAGTCAAGTGTCTGCCCGTGAATCTTAAAGCAAAATAGATTTAGATGGCTCTTGGTTATGACAACGTAATATTTGTGCATTAAATAATTTTTTATGATTGTCTGAATCAAGGTTGCATTGTGTTTTGTTTATAACCCCTCTGTATCATATGTCTTTACATAAAGGTATTTGTTTTAACTCTTAGTTATGAAGAGCAATAAAAATATTGTTCTAGTGAATGTGGCTTTCCTGTGGTTTCTTGTAGAATTACATATTTTTGAGGGGAGGGGTACCACAAAGCAAAAGTTCATGAAACTCTCAGGTACAATGAAGCCAAAGACACATTATAAGCCCAATTATAATCATTACAGTACTGTCAAATCAAGTGCAATCAGTCTGGGGAAAGAAGCCAGATGAAATTCCTGCCAAAATCCACATGTCATATTGGCTTTTGAGCAATTTGGACTCTTTATGGAATGGAATGATTCTAATACTGAATGCTGGGTTCCAAGATGCACCTTCTGCTTTTATACATGACTAGTGGTCTCTTGTATTTTTACCTGAGAATTATTTTCTTCTGAAGCACAAAGAACTCAAGTATATTAACTTGTGCATGTAAAGAAGGCAACTCAGTGACTAATTGGCCGCTTTTGTGCATGTTGCCACCCCAGAGGAAATACTGAGTTTTGTGAGATGCAGTCATTAATTTAAAGTTCAGACGACGAAGATGGATCCTGCAGAAAGGCCCTAATGTGCAATCCCTCTCTACTTGTACATGCACGCACACACATGCAAATATACTGATATCTGTGCACTGAGATCCAATTATTTTAGGCTGTATGCTCAATGTATATGCATGTGTAATTTCCTAGTTTCTAAACACATGTGTCACAGAAATTTAAGAATTTCTCTTGTGTTGGAAGTTTAACAAATTCTTAGCACAAACATATTGGTACAAAAATTTAGCATTGCTTAAAGAAAGCACTGATCCTTTTATTTTAAGAAATCAGCCCTGCCATATCCTGCCATATCCTGTGTCCTCTATAACAGCCGCTGTTCACAATGGATAATAATTTTTACATTAAGCCCCTTCAGGCCCTCTGGGAAATCAAAATTGTAATATCAGTTTGTTTTTTATTGGTTCAGCTCTGTGACAGTGCAGAGGCAGGGTCTTTGTTCAGCTTAAAGTCTGAGATGTCTACAAATGATCTCCAGCAAGCCCTTCCAACTGCAAGCTAAGCTAAGATCACTGTTCTTGTTTCACTCTCAGTCAAAAGGGTCGCCCTGTCTAATACAGAAAAACCATTCAGTGGCAGTTCTTTCTTTTCTACTCAAGTCTTTTTCAGCACATGCGCACACACGCACGCACACACGCACACACACTTTCTTTTCAATTAGATTTTTTTGTCTGACAGCACCAAGACTGTTGGGTGGGGTGATTTTTTTAAAAATATTATTTTATAACGTATCACCCTTCCATAGAACCTAATGAATTTCCCTGCATTACCTTGAATGGGATCTGACCCAGCCCAAGATATCTTGTGCCTCAGGCAAAGAATCCAAATGATGCTTTGCAACCATGCCCATCTGATCCATCACAAACCCAGGAGCACATACATATCTGTATGTTGCTCACGCTATGACAAAGTAGACCATGAAATTAATATATAATGCTTTCTTCCTCCATTGCCTTAATGCATTAAACATCAGGTTTATGACATTAAACCACTGCATTATAGAATGGTTTCTCTGTGTAGGTGTATGTGTAAGAAAGTTTGTTTTGTCCTTCAAGTCAGTCTTGGCTCCTGGTGACTGCATGGGCAAATCCACAGTTTTCTTGGCAGCATTTTCAAAAGTGGTTTGCCATGGTCTTCTTCCTAGGACTGAAAAGGACTGACTGGCCCAGAGTCACCCCGTTGACTTCCACATCTAAAACAGGATTAGAACTCACAGGCCCCTAGCTTCTAATCCAGTGCTTTATTCAAACACACACACATATGGCCTTTCCTCTCTGCTGAGTTGAAGTGTTATCTGCCCATTCTTGAGTTAGCAAAACTGTGCCAATATAAAATTTGCTGTCTCCCCTGTCAATTCCTATCCTGCCTCTGTTTCCTCTGTTTCTCTAATGATGTTCTTTATTCAAGGCTGCCCTTGAAGATGGCCTAGAAGCTTCAACCAGCATAGAATATAGTGTTTTTCTAAGCACAGGTCAAGTTACTGCTATTGGGCTTTTGCATCCATAAATTGTCTGGACCCAAAATACTTAAGGGAGCATCCATATAAATACTCTGAAATATTCAGGACTTTTTATGAGGCTCTGGTCTGTCAGTTTAGATTGACAAAAGCTTGTCTATTGTGTTCGAGAATGTTTTATCTGCTCTTCTGCTCTGCTATTAGCTAAGATTGTTAACTTACCATTTTGATATAAAGCAATTATGAATAGTTTTGAGTTACAAAAACTGTAAGGAAACCATTTCCTCACCAAAGGATTTTAATGTATTAAGAAGAATATTATTTGCTATAATCAAGATATTTCAATTGTTTAAGGATTCTAAAAGTGATCATTGAAGAAGGAACATACTGCAGCCTAAGAGACTAGGAATCCGTCTAGTTCAATTTGTCAATGCAAATTTACAGTCTCTCTTGAGAGTTTCACGTAATGGTTGGTTTGTGGGGGGTTGCTTTGTATTCCCCAAATCTTCCTGGAAATGCTGGGTTTAAACCTGGGATCTTTTGCAGTTATCCTGCCACTGAATTATCCCTTCAGTCTTACAGTCCTAGTTCTTGTTGCTGTCATCTACTATAATTCATGCTAAAGACATTGGTCTTAAACACACTGCTTTAACTCATGTTCATTTGTCCTTGAATTTTCATTCTTTTGATTCCTATTTTAATTTATTAATTTCAATTGAAAATATGCCTACACTCGGATACACACACACACACACACAAACACTTGGCAGTGTTTCCCTTCTCCCTCTTCAAAAGCATACCGCAATTACATGAAGGGCTCAACAACTCTATTCTCCAAATCAATGAAAGATGGCAGAGTGAGGGTGGAGAGATGGCTTGTTGCAATACCTGCCTACTTCCTCTAGCTGTTTCACCAGTGGCTTTCAATGAGAGGATTGCATTTTCAATGGCCAAAGGAAACCTAGGCTGTTTTGTTTTGTTTTTTTAATGGATACTAATAGCCTTCAGTCTTCTCCAACCATTTGGAGAACCCACTGCTTTGTGTGATGATGTGTCTGCTAATTGACTCAAGGCAGAACACAGCAGATGAAGTGCAACTCTACTGCCCTTATCTTTTCATCATTTCTCTGTTTCCGCAAGTCTCCAAGCAAAGTCTTCACGCTTGTCCGTATCAATGGATAGCTTCTTCCATATATCCCTCCCCTGGTAATTCTAGGTCTGCCACTATCATTGTCTTTGCTGCAGGAAGAAGATATTTGAAAGATGCCAACCAGTGAATAATGGTATATCTTCAACACTCATTAACACTTGATAGTAATAAATGTAACTAAGAGGGTAGGAAGGTCCAAAATATTTTTTAAAATAATATAAATTGTAAACATCTATATTCATTTTGTTGTCCTGTCTTATTACCGGTCATGGATACATCATCTAGAGAAATTTACAAAATAATATATCTGCCACAAGACTCACTGTAGTTGTTGCTGTCACAACAGAGTAACAATGGTTCACTCTGGAACTTTTAAAAATAATGCAACTAGTTGCAAGGTTATTGAATTTGCTCCAGTTAAATATTCGGGGTGGGGGGGTTGGGTGGGAGGGCGAAGATTGTCTTGCTTTGCTTTGCTTGTTTTGATGTGGCACAAAACACAGACAAAACCAGCCTAGCAACTGCTCCATATATTTACAAGTGCTTTCTAGTATCACCAAGTAATCACCATCCCAGAGCTCAAGTGTAGAGAAGAAGCAACACATTTCTGTGACCGTCTGATCCATCCATACTACTTCTTGCAAGCTTATGGGATTCTTGCCACAAGATGTAGGAATAGACTGTAGCTTTCCAATGGCTTTAAAAGAAAATGGAGCAAGCATATCATAACTACTAGGTATGATACACATACAGACCTCCGGCACTGAAGGCAATGTGTCTTTGACTGTCAGTTGCTGCAGAACATGACCTGGAGTGAGCTATTGTTTGTGGGCTTCCCCAAGGCAGCCAGTTGGCTACAATTTATTTATTTATTTATTTATTATTCAAATTTTGTTGCCACCCATCTCCCCCAAAAGAGGGGCTCTGGGTGGTTTACAATAAAATTAATACAATAACAATAAACATTAAAATCCCATAAAAATAAAAACAAGTTACAAATATAAAATACAATATAAATAAATACAAAATCTAAGAGGCTATAAAAGTTCCAATCTGGTGGGAGGGGCTTTAAGGCGCAAGCCATCCCCAAGAATGGCTACCCACCTTCCTGCCCCAAGTGAGATGGCAGAACCAGGTCTTCAGGGCCTTCTGGAAGGTCAGGAGTGAAGGGGCCTGCCTCACCTCTGGGGCAAGATGTTCCAAAGGGCAGGGGCCACTGCAGAGAAGGCCCATTTCCTGGACCCCGCCAGATGAAATTCTCTTACAGATGGGGTCTGTAACATGCCCTCTTTGCATGATCAGGTTGGGCGGGTTGATGTTATGGGGATGAGACGGTCCCTCAGGTAACCTGGTCCTGTGCCATGCAGGGCTTTAAAGGTAATAACCAACACCTTGAATTGGACCCAGAAGCAAACTGGCACCCAGTGCAGCTCGCGCAACAAAGGTGTTATATGTGCCGACCTAGGGGCACCAAAAATAACCTGCGCAGCTGCATTCTGGACCAGCTGAAGCTTCTGGATACTCTTCAAGGGTAGCCCCATGTAGAGCACATTGCAGTAGCCTATATGGGAGATGGCCAGGGCGTGAGTGACTGTTTGGAGGGCTTCTCGCTCCAGGAATGGGAGTAACTGGTGCACAACCCGAAGTTGAGCAAAGGCCCTCCTGGCCACAACTGCCACCTGCTCTTTGAGCAGGAGTTGTGAGTCCAGGAGAACCCCCAAGTTACACACCGGGTCTGTCTGGGGCAGTGTGACCCCATCCAGAACTTAAGATGACAATTTCCTGGAAACAGAGGAGGCGTCAACCCACAGCCACTCCATCTTACCAGGGTTCAGCTGAAGCCTGTTGTTCCCCATCCAGACCCCCACAGCCCCCAGGCACCGAGAAAGGGCAGACACCACATCCCTTACCTCACCCTGGTTGGAGATGTATAATTGGGTATCATCAGCATACTGATGATACCTCATCCCATGGTGACAGATGATCTCACCCAGTGGTTTCATGTAGATGTTGAATAGGAGAGGAGAGAGAACTGAACCCTGCGGCACCCCACAATGGAGGGGTCGAGGGTCGGATCTCTCCTCTCCTATCACCACTGATTGGGACTGGCCCTGGAGGAAGGAGGTGAACCAGCACAAAACCACGCCGCCCACCCCCAACTCCCTGAGCTGCCCCAAAAGGATACCATGGTTGATGGTATCGAAAGCCACTGAGAGGTCCAGAAGAGCCAGGATGGATGCACTGCCTCCATCCAGCTCCTGCCAGAGATCATCCACAAGTGCAACCAATGCTGTTTCTGTCCCATAACCGGCCTGAAACCTGACTGGAAGGGATCCAGATAATCCATTTCATCCAGGACCTTCTGGAGCTGCAACACCACCACCTTCTCAACCACCTTCCCGAAAAAGGGGAGGTGGGAGACTAGACGAAAATTGTCCAGCATAGTTGGGTCCAACAATGGCTTCTTGAGGAGGGGGTGTACCAGTGCCTCCTTAAAGGCAGCCAGGAACACCCGCTCTCTCAGGGATGTATTTACCATGCATTTACCTTATTTTCTCCAGGGCCAGGACTTTATGCCAATCCCTCCCATTCTGGAAAATAACTACTTTTTCCTGCTTAAGCAGACAGAATTCTCCCACATAACACCTCATCACTTTTTGGGGGGTGCTAAGTCAGGTGACCTGTTATAGGGAGTGACTAGAAGTGTATTTGGGATGTGTGAGGACATAGCCTCCCCTTTTTTGGCTAATTAGCCAGCACAGACAACCACAAGTAGGGGCAGGGTGACAACATGTGGATGATGACATCACACAAATGCCACAATTTATGTATTTCCATCAAACATGACACTTATGGCATTTGATGACATCATCACACACCTGTAGCCATTCTGACATCACTGGGGTTTGTTACAGACACTGTTGTCGGCCAGTGGGATTTACCTGCCATATCACTAACCAGACATTAAGAAAACTCTGGGTTGAATATATTGGGAGGTGAGGCACCATGAACACTGGATGGAGGCTGCAGTCCAGGAAACCCAATGTATGCGGTCAGTACTTCTTGGATCAGTAGGTGTTGGATGACCCAATCAACCACTAAAGAAAGGGCCTTAGAGCTGGTTCAGCCCTACATCTGTACATCTAATCATCATGCAAACTGAACGCGTGAGTGGCCTCCGCAGAAGCGCCTTGTGTTTGAGATGAAGGAGCCAGGAGGTTGGAAAGATCCAAACGTACCTTCGATCAAGTCTGCCTTTTCGCCAAGGCACACGTCATCCCTTAACCCCGCAATCAGAGAGCGACCTTGCAAACGTGAACCTCCCCATTCCAGTCCCCCAAATGAAATGGCGGAGAAATGCCCTCCTACCGCCATAGCGGCGTTCTCTCTTCTAACAAAAGTCACCCAGACTGCTTTCGGCTAGCGAGGCCCGGCAGCTTCTCGCGTGTTTCCTCAAGAACTACCTGCGGCCTTGTCTCCCGTTTGCAGTCGTGCCTTCGGCTACGGGCCGGGAAAGGGATTGGCAGCGTTTCCCCGCCGCTCAGCCAGGCCGCAGTTCGGCCACTCGCTGTCCCAGTGAACGGCTGCCGAGACCGGGACTGCAGGGAGCGATCAGCGCTGGCTTTCCACCCCTTACGAGCGACACACGTGGCTGCCAACTCCGGCCTTATTTGCATGCAGGAAAGCTTAACCCCTTCGGTTCCCGGCAGACCGGGAGCCCGCGGCAGGGGAGAAGAGCGAGCGCGAGCGCCGTTTCATGCCTCCCTGGGAAATGTTGGCGGGGATCTTGGGATTCCGGTGTCGAATGAAAAGCCTGGGAAACTTCGAGCCCATGGACTCAGCCTTGCTTCCTACCGTTGAATCTGAGGAATTCTTCCAAAAGCAAACGCCCATTCAGTTTAGGCAGTCCCGTTGGAGGGGGCGAACTTTTTGAGGATTACAGCCGTAATATCCAACCGCTTTCAAGCACTGCTTTCATCTTCCTGCCCCTGCTCTTGTAGATTAGCTGTGAGCCAGTCCTGTGGGAGCCGGGGTTCAGACGAATTGTTGTGACGATGATTCACCACCATTAATTCCTCACTAGCTGGCCTGTCCCGTTTGGCCTGCGAGCGACCAACAACGTATTCCGAGGAAATGTCGGACCCGAGCATTCCGCGAAACTACAATTCAACAAGCGGCCGAACCCCAAAAGGCTGTCACGCCGCTTGTCTGCTGCTTCCCTAAGAGAAAAATGAGATTCCCTAGATACCCCAGCTCCAGAGGCGATCGCCGTCAGTCTAATGAAGACTTCTGCAGAATTATTGTTTCTTTCACTCGTTGCAAGAGTTCCCTGCAGCAGTAATAGAATTTGTACCCAAGTATACGCAGCAGTTCAGTTCCGGAGGTGAAAAGCTTCCTTTTAAACAGGGCAGCTGGTCGATATTTTTGAATCGGAACCTTGGTTCAGTTGTCAATTATGCAAGGGAACAAGCCCCAATAAATAGAGGTTTCGCTTTAGAAAGGGTTGAGACGAGTTTAAGGTGGGTGCGTGTGTGTCCATTTATGGCCGCAATCCTAAGGATTCTTCCTTGGAAAGAAGTTCCATTAAACCTAGCGGAGCTTGTTTCTAGATAGGGACAAGATGCCTGTTTGCTGAGGGCCACAAAACGCGCAACACACAACTCGGTGTGTATGTCTGAATGAGGTAGTTGGCACTAGCAGCTGCTAATCATTGTACTTCTCTAGGCTGAGAATTGTTATCGATACACTCTGCCCATTTTAGCCCATAATTACCGGCTCCTTTCTTTCTTTGGTGTCTAGATTTCCAGCTGAGATTCTCTATTTCCTTCAATTCTGATTTCCAAAAAGAGATACTATGCTCCAGGCACAGCTGAAGCAGAGCCCCACAAACAGAACAGAGATCCATCGCGGAAGCCGATTTAACGCAATCGTGAGAATAATATGGATCCTAAAGCCTACGTTTCTCAGCAGGCACGCAACAGAAACTAGGAGGAAAGATCGGGACCAAGACTCTATTTTGCCGGGATTCTGGAGCAAGGATACCTCCTTGACACAAGCGGACTGATAATAAGCAGCTGAAGTGAACTCAGGAAGTTATCGATCGGTCCCTCGCTAAAGTTCCTATTGCTAGGCGATCCTGACTGCGGGTGAGACGGGCAGAGAAGGGGAACGAAGGTAGCCTCGGACCTCGAGGTAGGAGACGCCTGCCGAAACTGGCTCAGCTCTTAAAAGATAGAGGAATCCTCTGGCACCTGTCCCCAGCAGCTTCAGGGTTTTGGCGGGCGGTTGTATTTTTCAGCGCAGGCAGCCATTTTTCCTTCGGTACCTTTCACTTATTGCAGACTCGTCAATCGCCTTCCTCCGTCGCTTCCTATCATCTCGCAACTTCTGGTCTCCGCGGACTTGGTCGGCTCTGGGGGATTGCGTGTGATTAAGTCACGTCGGATGTTAGTGACGGAACAGCGAGTCCACCTCAGCGTGCCGGCGGAAGGTGGGGCTTTTACTGGACACCGGGGTGAAAATCGGGGAACACCTCTGGCTCCTGACTTCTAAAGTATTTCGACTTTTATCCTACCTAAATTATTCCACTCAGGATGAGCCAATTAAAGAAAGATTTGAGGGAAGAGACCAATGTAGGGCACGTGCCATAGGAACTCATGTGGCTATAGCAGTTTTAAAGTTGTGCAATCTGGCAATCAAATCTGTCTGCTATTTCATCTTGTTCGGGCCGTTTGGAACCCAGGGGAACTTCTGCGCCTCCTTTCTCTAGTTTGCGACCCTCAGCTGGAAGCCCCTGTATTATCTCCGCAAACCCTCTCTCGGGTTTCAAGCTGCGCCAGGAATGTTCCAGGTCTACCTTTCCCTTCTTTGCCGACAGCTGAGGAAATCGGCCCTTCCGCCGCAAGAAAGAAGAGGTGCATGATTTTCGGCTTCAGGCATACACGCAAACGGCACCTAAACAGGGGGAGAAATCTTCATACTCTCCCAACCGGTCCTGAGGAACGCAGTGCAAGAGCTACTCACACGCAAGCCTCCCCGGGCTTAGATGGGCGGACTCCCGGGGGCTGACTGGTAGGCTTCACCTGGCTCCCACCCGAAGCACCCTCGCCGCGAGGTAGCACTCGCTCGGGGGCCAGGATCTTAAAATGCCTCTCAGACCTTTAAGGCTTCTATATGGAGGGTATTGTGGACGAACGCTGGAGAAAGGTAGGCGCAGCCCACGTGAACCCAGCCTCGTACGCTCTGAGTGAGACGGTGGGGAGCGAACCCCACACTGAGACTATTGCGGTCTCGGGCAGTCCAAATTCATACTCTATACATTTAAGCAAGGACACGCAAAGACAGCCTACAAGTCTTCTACCCACTCTGCCCTTACTCTACTTTCCGACCCTCGGGGTTTCTGACATTCCCGCCCCCACCTTAAATTAAGTTTTCAGATAGCCGAATAGTGTTAATTATGCTGGACGACAGTAGAGGGCGCGCTGCCGAGGAACTAGGAGCAGAAGAGCATGCTTAAAAAAAAATCCAGCTATTCGCACGCGGAAATATATATATGTGGGTAGGAAAAAAAACAACAACGAGGAGTGAATTCACCATTTTAAACTTCCCGTCTTCTTGTGCTTTTGAAGCGAAAGACGGGTAATAGCTAATGAGGTATGATCGAAGACCAGCCATTTTTCCAAGGGTTGAATGTGTTGGAAAAGCAGCGGGCGTCCCCGCCCTCCACTCCAGCCGCCTCCTTCCCGGCGACTCCTTTTCCTAACGCAGATGCAGATTTGGGGTCCCATGGAGCGAGATCAGCCCAGATACAAGTAGTGCTTGAGTGTCAGGCGGGTTCTGTTTTTCAGCAACATTGACAGTATGGAAAGGACCATTCTTTTACTATTGAAAATCCGCCCCTTTATTTAGATTATTGCACTTTCTGGACGCTGTGTGGACAGAGGACTCCACCTGACTGCAGCCCCGAAGCTGTTCTGCAACTCCTCTTGGCACTTCGCAGTCCGATTTTTGAAAAAAAAATTGTTCCGCGCGCTTTCCAGAATCAGTGCAGTCTGGAGTGTGTGTGCGTTTCGTGGTGTGTTGGGGGAGGGGTGCGTGTGAAATAAATCGCTAAAGATTCCTGTTCGCATTGCCCACAGAGCTGACTCCGTCTTTCATCAAATTACATGAGTTTCTGCCATAAAACCTAAACAACACCCCATTAGGCTACATTAATCCTTAAAGTTATTCCGGACAGAAAAAGGCACTTCTGGGCCAGTGCGACCCTCCTTTTTCCCACTGCTAGCCTAGAGCTGGAGCTTTTCCATGGCATGTCTGTGCTGCTGGTTGTCCCGTCGATTGTAGCAGGGTTGCTCCGGAGTAACCCGAAAGGTTCCTCCCCCATTCTTTGCC
Organism: Candoia aspera; assembly: GCF_035149785.1. Classification (NCBI taxonomy): domain Eukaryota; kingdom Metazoa; phylum Chordata; class Lepidosauria; order Squamata; family Candoiidae; genus Candoia; species Candoia aspera. The sequence goes on along the minus strand of NC_086154.1, from coordinate 115,159,295 downwards.
TAACTCCCGGGACGATAATTTCGGCTCTTCACCGCCGAAAAAATTATTTGGGTCGCTCCTAAAATCTATTCCGATTTATGGAAAAATAGGTAGGATGCCCCCCCCACTGGTAATCCCAGACTGCCGTTTTCCATTTCTCGTAGCCTCTACCCCCACCCCACCCCCACCCCAACCGATCAACAGCTGATTGGTTTCCATTGTCTCTCTCGACCCAACTCAGGCAGTTATCCCCTTCTGTCTCGACGATCGGAGTGAAATCATGCATTGCGCTCCCGCGTCTTCTGCGGGATCAGGACCCGAGGACTAACGCAATCCTTACATCAACACAGGCGCGCGTCTCGATCTTTCCCTTTCTCCGCCTTTCCCGCTTCTCCCGCTCACCTTCCACTCTACCTCCCAGCTCGTCACTCCCCTCTTTCCACTTCTTTTTTTCCTGGCCCGCCCCTGTGCGCGCGGCGTCAGTTAAAGTGCCGAGCTCCTCCAGTCAGGTGAGATAATGAGAGAGGTATTCCTGATGTTGGGGAAAAGGAAAGCATCAGGGGGCTCTGTTGAACGAGAGCACAGCAAGACTTTTTTATTTACGTGTGGATTAGAAATTAATCCGGATTTCAAGATCAGAGCTGAAATCCCGCCGCGAACTCGAAGAAACTATTGACTCTCAAAAGGGAAGGTACAGTAAAGTGTCAAAAAGCCTACACAAAGGAGTTCACATTTTTCCCGCTAACCTAAAAGCCTGCAATCTCCTCCCGTGGCCAGCCTCCCCCGACTGAAGTTGCCAGATCTTTCAATTCAAAGACTCATCATCCGTCACCTAAAAACCTCTTCTCCACGGCAGAAGGATTCCGCGATGGAAAGTAAACATAGAAATAAGAACATCGGATGCTCTTTTGGGCTTCCGTAGCTTATGCGGATGGTCCTCTTTTCTGACAGCGCCGCACCAGAGCACCCCTGAAGTAGGTGCTCGTCCTTCAGTTAACTTTTTCGTCCTCCTGGTTGGTCCCCGGTGTTGAAAATCGGGGGTCTTGGGTTGCATCACGGCGGTAGGGCCAGACAGAGGGCTGGAGGGTGGTTTCCGTGGCCCTGCCGCTGCTTTTTCACCGGGGCTGTATTTGATCCTGGCACTGTCTACATGGATGCACTTCGAAACATTACGGGCGGGGGAGGGGACTGAGGGTAGTTTGCTGAGCAACGGAGCAGCCAAATCTTTGCTAACACGCATACACACCAGCGCCTGCAAAGGGGGGGGGGCGGGTAAAGCCACTCCTCAGCCCCTCCTCCCTCGCATCCTCTCCCTTTCCCCCTTTTCCAGCCCTCGACAACGCCGAGCCAATAGTCTAGCCGCGTTCCGCTTTGACAGGCAGCGAGGTCCCCGCCTCCTCTGACGTCCCCAGCAGGATTTGCATGAGTTGCGCTGCTGCGAAAGGCTGCAGCTCAGTCGTCTGGAAAGGCGAAGCGAGCGGCGAGGAAGTCTCGTCTGTCTGCAGAACGCAAGCCCCGGCTCCCTTCCTCCCGATCGCATCCCCCTGCGAAAAATTCAGCAAAAATGGAGCTGCCGGCGGTGGTGGGGGAGCATGTCTTTGCGGTGGAAAGCATCGAAAAGCAGCGAATCCGGAAGGTGAGCAAGCAGCGAGTCTTGGAGCGCAAGGGTGGAAGCTGGAGAACAGCCGAAGAGAGGTCGAGGGCAGCCTTCTGGCGATCTCTCCGGACCCTGACGCCTTTTATCCTTCTCTTGCAGGGCCGAGCGGAGTATCTCGTCAAATGGAGGGGATGGTCCTCCAAGTAAGTCCCGGGAGGAGAATCGGGCTCTGTAAGGACCCGGTGTCCTTAACGCGGGCTCCACTGTCTGACCCAGCCCCCGCGAATATTCTGCCATGCTCTAGGAACCCGAAAAATGCCTCCGTTTTCATGCATGGATTAAAAAGGGAGAGCTCATTAATTGGGGAGGCGGCAGAATAGAAAGAGGAGGCCGGGGGGTGCAGAGCCAGCAGCTTCAGGGGAGGAAGGCGAGGCGGACTGATGTGCAGCAGTTGCAGAAAATGGCTCCTTTCCCTTGGAAAGCAGGCTCCATATTGCAGAACCGAGCAGCCCCGGAGAGGGGGTAGGGGGAGGGGAAACCCATTTTTTAAAAAATACTCATGCTTGAAATCCTGGAATCTAGTTCGGGATGAAGAGGGCGGAGAAGTCGATCACTGTCACCAGGTTGCTGTCCCGCTAGCAGTGAAGCTGCACATTTAACCTGACCAACCCTCCGCTCTGCTACTTCTGCCGGATCGGAGCTGTAGATGAACCAAGGGACATGGAGCGGGGGAGGGGGGTTGATGTCTGAAATGACGAAGCCTGCTGAGGGGGGTAAAGGGGCCGCCAGGCTTAGAAATAGCGATGGGGGGGGTTAAGCCTGGGAGTCCTTTTGGCCGGCTCCGTGAGGGGATCGGCGGGGCTTTGAACCCCGTTCTCTGTAATATGCATGGAATTCCTCTGGAATAATAACTGCACTAAATAAACAGATTGGTGTATCCTCCCCCCCTCCCGCCACCCAACCCATCCCCCTTCTCGGGTTAGCGGCAGTCCTGAATGTGCACTTTGAAACAGGTCCTAGAAAACGGGAGGGGGGCGGTGGCTAATGCAGCCAGCCTCTAAAATGGCCCCACCGCGCAGATGGGATGCCTGCGAATAAGGGCTCTTTTCTCAAATATTGCTGCATACATAGCTAAGCTATTGTTACTGTTAAAAAAATACCAGTAATGCCATTTTTTAAAATCTTTTGCAAGATATAACACGTGGGAGCCGGAGGAAAATATCCTGGATCCCAGGCTGCTAATCGCCTTTCAAAACAGGTGAGTGCTTGCCTCGCCAAGGGAGCGTGGGGTTGCTGGCGCGGGGAAGTCTGCCCGGATCTGCCTCCTTCGGAGCAGAGGGAAGCCTCCAAAGAACTCCTGCAGCGGGGATGAAGGAACCCGCGGCCATGGAAGAAACTGCCCCTTATTTCGGCTGCAGGGCAGGTCGGCGGGAGCGTGGCAGCCTTGTGCAAGTCGCGCTGCATGTTACGGAACTTCACTTTAACCCCTTCTTCGCTGTGTGGCGGGACTTCCTTTGCAGCACGAAGTTGCCTGGCTAAGCTCGTTGCTGGCTTGTGGCGCCCGCACGTGACGGAAGGGAGCGGCGGCGGGTGTGCGCCGCCTGCGCCCTGCTGCTGCTGCGCTTGGCAGTTTTTGCCAGGCCTCCCGGGGAGGAATCGCGGCCACAAAACTGCCCGCGCAAGAGGCCCTTCACCCCGTCTCGAGAGTAGCTCACAAAATGCATATCGGGCGGAGCCTGGGGAGGCCTAGGAGGAGCATCGCGTAGGTCGAAGAGTTGGGCTGGGCTGGGATGCCCCCCTCCTGCTGTCCCTGGTTGCGCGCGCCTCATTTTCTGCAGGATCTTGACCCCGAGGCAAGTGTCATCTTCAGGCCTTGGGGAGGAGGCGGCGACGGTCCTCCTGCTCTTGCCTTTTTCCCGGCCTCCTAAAATGCTGTCTGCTACCAGAGCTCCTTCTGGACATTTCACATTTCCTATCCTGCTCGGAAGCTCCGGCACAGCCTTGTTCCACTTGGTCCTGCAAAGGATAAAAACGAGAGAGCCGGGAGCCGTAGGTCCCCAAGCACAGACCGCTGAGAATCGGCGCCTCTTGCGTGGCTTCGCCTCCCGCCCCTCGTTTGCGCGGCTCCGGCCAGCCCTGGTGAGCGAAGGCCGCACCTGGCCGGGGGGCGACCTTCCCTTTCCTGCATGAGGTCGATAATTTGGTTAATTTGCCGTTACGCAAACTAGGAGGGGGAGCAGAATCCCCTCCCTCCCTGCTGTCAGCGAATGAGCAGCCTCTGAGGCCGCGGTGTGGAGAAGCGCCTTATCATGTGAATCCTAATGAGGTGATTAGCATCCAGTGCAGCGCCAGCTTCCTACCGCAGCGGCCGTGGCTCCCTGGCAGTGTCTGGGTGGGAAGTTGGATGCTTGCTGCTGATAGTTCCTACAGCACTGCAGCCTGCTCTTCTGGGCCAAAGCTTATAGGGTTTGCTGTTTCATGCAAGCGTACTGTATTGCATATTGTTGTTGCACCAGATCTTGATCCATCTTTTGGAGCCTGGGTACTGTTATTCTTAATATGACCCAACTAAGTGATAGTACTTCGCTGATCTCAAGTACTGGTTAGTTCTTGCATGGGAGACCACCAGGAAATACCAGGGTTGTGGACTAGACTGGGAAAATGAAAGTCATCCCAGAAGAAGGCAGTGGAAAACTTCTCATATAATTATACTAAGACAAAGGCATGGATATGTGCATGAAGTCACCAAGAATCAAGCTTAACTTAGGGGGACTTTATTTTTTTATTATTAGTGTGTCTTTTGAAAAAAAAATACTGATTTGGAATTAGAGAGGAATGCCTCCTATGGCAAAGAATGAGTGGACTGAAGCAACAGAAGTGAGGGATAGTTTCTCATATTCTAAATAGTTCTATTTGAGTGTAAGCAGCTGTGTTTTCCAGTAGGTTTGAAGGACTGCCTTGCACACCTTAAGCTTCTTTGCTTCCAAATAAAGCTGGTTGTTCAGTTGAGAACAAAACTAAAGCTGATAGAAGCTTTGTGGAACATGGCAGGACTTATTTTTGAGGATATGTGTAAGGCTTGGAGTGTGTTTTGATGTTTCGAATTCAGATTTTTAACAAAATAGTAGCCGGTTTATAAATCAAGGTGCAGCTGCCTTCAGAATAGGTTCTTGTTTCAGCTCAATTGAAAGTGGTGAACCTGAGGGCCTGAGCAGATGGATGAATGGTTTGCAGAAAAAAAAATTAGCTGAAATCTAAAATGGTTCTTTTGAATGCCTCTGAGAATGTCTGGAGACATTCTGGTCTTTGGGAAGTAGAAACTTCTTTTCAGATTTGCCTGTGTCTTTGTAGATCTTCAGAAGACATTGATGCTGTCTTGGTGGTTTATATTTGGAGTGTGCATGCCTGTATTGTAGCGCGCTCCTGTGTCTTGAAGTCTGGCCTAACCCCCCACCTTGGCTTTTCCACTTTCTGATCTGCCGGTTCAGATGGGTGCTGTGTGAAAGTACTCACACAATCCCCCCTCCCTTCCTGCTTATTTCTGGATGTCATTGCTCTCTATAGCGCAGGCCCTTGAGGGAGCCATGCTTACTGACTGTATTAATTCCTGTGACCTTTCGGTGTTTCATCGTGTTTCCTGTAGATTCTTCCTGCTGCTCTGTTATAAACACAGTCCCGTGTGCCTGTCCTTAGAAGACACACTGTTCTTCAGGGAGGCTTACTCCCAAGAAGTTTGCCCAGGGTTGTTATTAATCTCTCTGTGTTAATCTAGCATGATAAAGGCTATCCTTTCCTTACTCTCCAATGTGCTTTTGAGGCCAAGCTTTTCTAATTGTACCTTTGCTGATTTTTTAATCTTTCTCCAGGGAGAGGCAAGAGCAACTTATGGGATACCGCAAGCGAGGGCCAAAACCAAAGCCGCTGGTAGTTCAGGTAAATTCAGTCAATTGTGTTGCTTTTTGTTCATCAGAATGAAATTAAATAATCTATACTAAAACTGGAAGTTATTGACTCCTGAAAGTAGACTCTTGCTGAACAGGCTGTCCTTTTTTTAAAAAGAGAGAGAGAGAGGGAGAGGCTTTGTTGGTGTCTAGTTTGTTTTCCTTCAATTAATTAATATTCCCTTCCTTGTCTAGTACATATCCCAAGGGGGAGAATTTCATCTTGGTTTCATCATGTTCTGGGAGACCCATATGCACACTTGCCTTGTTAACTGTAAAGGCCTTAGGAAGCCCTGTTCTACCCTCCCTTTCTCTTTTACAGCCAACACACTTCCTAACAGTGGCTTCTCAAGGCCTCTTGGCCAGTGAAAACTCTGATATGGCACAACCTTCATCAGGCTCAGGCTGAATCCTGAAAGTCTATAACTACATCTTCCAGATTTAAAAAATTTCTTGGAAGCAGCGGAAGGAAGCCTGTTGGCCACAACTCACTGCTTTGCCTTCTCTAGAGAAAACCCTTCTGGTTAGGAAGGATGGGGCCAGGTTACCTGAGGGACCGCCTCTTCCCCATTACCTCAGCCTGTCCCACCCAATCGTGCAGAGAGGGCATGCTGTGGACCCCGTTTCTAAGACGGCTTCGTTTGGCGGGGTCCAGGAAGCGGGCCTTCTCTGCAGTAGCTCCTGCCCTGTGGAACATGCTGCCCCCGGAGGTGAGACCTGGTTCTCTGCCACCTCGCTTGGGGCAGAGAGGGGAATAAATCTACATGGGGATGGCTGCTATAGACCACTCCTCCCACACTTGGACTGTTTTAGATTCTTTTGCCACTTGGACTTTTTTATTTTTTACTCTTATTTATATTATTTATTACTGTAATTTTATACTGTATATTTTACTCATTGCATGATTGTTGTTTTAATTGATTATTGTAAACTGCCCAGAGTCCCCTGATGGAAGGAGATGGATGGGGACAAATTGGATGGATAGATAGATAGATAGATAGATAGATAGATAGATAGATAGATAGATAGATAGATAAATAAATGCCTCGTTCAGCTGTAGGGATTAGCAAAGCACAGGGCCAAGAAACAACTAGCCAGAGTGAAGGCAGGCAGCTGCAGTTTGTAGCACGTTTCATTCATCTGCATTCCTGGCTGCTCCTTTTCTTTGGCTTTCCACATATGCTGCTTTTGGCCTTGTGCTCAAAAGGGTGATTGGGTGAAAGAATGTCTTATTTCCTCTACTTTCCTATGCAGCTCTGTTAGGGGAAAGATACAATAAAAGCATCCCTTTACCATGACTGCAGAAAGTGTTCTGTGTTGCTAGGCCCGATGCTTGTTCTGATCAGTTCCAGAAGCTTTTCTGAAATTCCTAATATACCTTTTCCCCTTTGCAGCTGCCATCTTTTGCACGCCGCTCTAATATCCTCACTGGCCTGCAGGACCCCGCCATGGACAACAGGCCCAAGCTGGATCTCAGCAACTCAGGCAAAAGTCAGCAGCATCAGTACGAACTCAACAGCAAGAAGCACCATCAGTATCAGCCCAACAGCAAGGGGAGCAGCATCAAGCACCAGTCGCACAGTAAAGGGAAGTACTACTATCAGCTGAACAGCAAAAAGCACCACCACTATCAGCCGGACCCCAAGATGTATGAGCCCCACTACCAGCCTCACAGCAAGGAGCCACAGCAAGGACAGGCCTGCTTGGATCATAGCAAAAGCCCGTTAATGTCCCAGTCGGACAAGTGGTCCCATAGCTCCACAAAGAGTTTGCTGAATCCCGTCAAGAGTTTGAGTGGGATTGAAGGAAAGAACGGGGCAGAGAAGAACCTCTCCAGTGGCACAGGGCCGCCGCCACCATCTCCCCAGGAGGGTGTGACCAGCAACGGCATTGGTGGCAAAATGAAGATCGTGAAGAATAAAAATAAGAATGGACGCATTGTGATTGTCATGAGCAAATACATGGAGAACGGCATGCAGGCGGTAAAGATTAAGTCTGGGGAGCCACCGAAGAAGCAGGTGGCCGAGGAAAGGACTACTAAGAGAGGATCTGAGGAGAGGCCAGAGACCTGGAAAAAGCCTGGGGAGGAGAGATGGTTGGGGAGAGATGGTCTCAAAGGGAAATCTGGCACAGAGGCCAGTCAGCTTCCTTCCGAGTTAGGAAGCAGCCCCTCAAAGACTGTGGCCCCCGTCAAAGAGCTGCCTATTCCTGAGCAGCAGCCCCTGCAGCTCACCACCAAGCCCAACCTGGTACCCTGGTCCCTGGATTCTAGCCAGCAGGAGCAGGCCTCACCTACCCCGGGACTGAGCCTTTCAGCCAGCTATGGTGGGCCCCGGAAACGCTGCCTTTCTGAGCCCCACGGAGACAAGGAGAGCGGCAAGAAGCGCCTCACTTCCCGGAGCATCAGCGCCCCCACCTGCCCAAGCTCCCCGGCCCCAGAGAAGCTCCAGCCCCCTGCCTTCCCCACCTCTCAGCCGGAAGTCATCCTGTTGGACTCCGACTTAGATGAGCCCATAGACTTGCGGTGCGTCAAGGCCCGGGGGGACCGGGAGTCTGGCCTGGTGCAGGTGAAGCCGGAGATCGTGCCAGTGCCAGCAGAACAGTTGGGGCCAGGGCCTCCGAAGCAGGTGGAGCACTTTGAAGTGGAGGGGGAGGAGGAAGAGGAGGAGCCTGTGCAGGAGTTTAAGCCTTTCTTTGGGAATATAATAATTACCGATGTGACAGCGAACTGCCTGACAGTGACCTTTAAGGAATATGTGACAGTGTGAGGAGCTCAGGCACGGGCTCCTGGCTCTCCCCCTTGGCAGCCCGACTCCTCCCTTAAGCTAGTGCGCTGTCCAGAGAAACTCTTTGGCACTGCGCAAAGACCAGGTCCTCTTGAGGTCCAGCACGCCGCCTTGTTGCCTGGAAGACGGGAGGGTGGGGGGCCAGGCTTCTGCTTTGCCTTCAGAGCCGAGGGTTTCCCACAAGGCTCTCTTGGCCTGCCAAAGTCTCGGGCCTTGGGATGTGGTGAGGGGTGCCGGCTCCCCAGTTAATTCACGGGAGAGGAGTTCTATAGTATTATATTTTAACAGTGCTAACTTGTTCAGTGGTTCATGCTCCCGTTTGTATGTGGTGTTGCTAAAAATGTATTGTTTGAACTGAAGGCAGGCCTCCCCAGGTGGGTCATGCAATTATATTTATTTGTAGGTATTTATATAATGAAATATAAAAATCCTAGATTTATGGAGTTCCCTAGATTGCCCTATATATATATATATATATATATAATTATATTAAATACATATATATTATATATATATAAAAAGCTATATCAGAATATTTTTTTCTTCCCTTTTTAAAAGCCACTTGTTTTTGATTTCCTTGCTTCTTTTTTTCATCAAACTGAAGGACCATCCCTTCCTTGCGTGCATTTGTGTGTGTGTGTGTATGTATGTGTGTGTACACACACACACACACACTGTTAACACATGTTGCTATCTCAATGTGCAACCCCCCCCAAATAATCTAAAGCTAAACAAGCTATTATAGAAATTGCTGCTATTAGAAATGTCTAAACTATAAGCTTCCAATTACTATGAATTGCTTGAATGTAAATATTAAATGGAAATATGTGGAAAGTGCATTTGATGTTCTGCAGCTGGCCTAGGTCTGGATTGCAAAGCCTAGCTGTGAAGCAGGAGGGTCTTGGCCCCTGACAGGCACCTTTGTGCCTTCAGAAACCAGAGGGCGGAGGAAGGCAAACTCTGTGTCATGCGTTCCTTGCAGAGGTCTATAAACCTTTCCAAAAATGACAGGTGGTTTGGAGTCCTTTTATTGAAGCTTTGGTGCTCCTGAGGTGTGGCTGCTACACATGCAGTCTGAGTTGTCAGCCTGGTTGCTTGCTTTTCAGATGCAGGCAAGATAGCCTCATGTGGTAATAACCTTGTGGTGCCTCAAGCTGGACTTCATGACCTCTGCAGCTGCAGATGACAGGCAAGTCGTTTTGCTCTGAAATGATTTCTTAAACAGTGCAGGATAGAGAGAGTGGCTGCACACATTCATTATCACCAACCTGGTCATACATAACAGGACTTGCTTCAGTATCTTGATCATGGTGTTCCATATGGAGTATGACACATTGCTATCTTCTGAAAAAATCAGCTTTAACTTCTTAAGGAATCATAAATATAATGAATCATTGTGATGAATTGGTGGTAAAAGGCTTCCTTCTCCACTGCCTGTGACATCTAAGCCTTAAGAGCTGCTTATATGAATGCAGTGGGTGCTCTGCACTTTCAGTTGGGGATCGTGCCAGAACGTGGACTTTACATAGGTGAGCATTCATCAAATCGTTCTAACTAGTTTTCCAACAACAGTCACCAGGGTGCTGCTTACCATTAAAGGAACAACATCAACCTTTGACTACCCCTGCATGTCATGTAGAGATAAAGAACATGGCATACTTAGTGGGCAGCAGTGGCTTATTTGCTGGATAGGTTATGATGAAAGCCAAACGACCGATCGGTCTTCCCCAAAGAATGTGGTTTGAGCTGTGGTAACTGAAACCACTGGTTCAGAGGATGTTTCATAATCCTAAAGTAATATATGAAAAACAAAGTTATCTAGAAAAGAAACTCACTCTTTTACCAGATGTCTCACAGATAAGGCCTGATCAGCAGAACGTAAGGCGCTAGCCTGTACCTCAGCAAGCTGTTGGTTTCTCTAACTCAGCGTTGTTGGTATCGGCAGTTTCTCCAAGAAGGCTGCTTGGAACTTTCTGCTTGCCAAGCATGTGTTTGGTCCCTGAGCTAAGGAGTGTGGAGGGGAATTCACTGAGAGCCCCAACCGAGAAAGTTGGGCTGAGCTGTTAGAAGTGTGGAGGCCACACTAGGTCTAAATAGTAATCCAGGTTAAAGTACTTTGCTGGAGACTACTGGGTCCTGTTGGGGGGAAGGGAAGACAGTCTTCTGAGAATGTGGTGCCAAGGAGATTACAGTTCCCTGTTCTGGGATGGTTTCATCTTGCCTTGTGATAGATAATACATGCTTAAGGCAGCCTTCCCATTGCTGCAAAGCAAACGAGAACATGAAGGAATTAATGCTAATTCCCATTTGTGCAATCAACAATGCCAGCTAGGGAAAAACCAATCCTTTCTTGGAAGAAAAATGAGTTGAAGACTGGACATGCTTTCCAAGAAGCACACCTTTGATTGGACTGTGTGTTTGGCTCTACCAGAACCTCTCTGAGAAAGAGCAGAGGACTTTAATCATGTCACAACATTGAACAACAGTTCATGGAAACTGAACAAAGTCTGTTTCAAAAAATGCTGGAAGGATAAAAATCAATACAGTGGCAGTAATCTGTCTGATTAATGGCTTGATTTGACTTAACAGAACTGCTCAAAAGCAGTCCCCAAACACTGGATATTTTTTTCTCTCCTACATGTAAATATACTTCATTTTTTAAAGATCAAGCCTGCTTTCTTCCTCAGCCAAATTTCTTGTTAAATATAAACCAGTGGTAAGCTATTGCAATAATATGGCAACATATACCTATACAGAAATAAGTGCCATTTAACTAAATCATATTTCTTTCAGGTAAGTTTGTGTGGAGTTATGGTCTGTAAGAACAGATTTGGTTTTCCCAGTGAAAATTTAAGAATTTGGGGGAAAGTCAAGGCAAAAACTTCTTTTTAAATGAAAATATGTTCCCATCCCCTGCTTCATCTGTTTCTCATGAGTTGGTTAATTACATTTATTCCTAATTTAAAGGTAGAGGGAAATTGTGGGGAGGGGGAACCCTTTTATTTTTCAAAATAAAAATGCTGTGTTCCCATCCCCTGCTTCATCTGTTTCTCATGAGTTGGTTTATTACATTTATTCCAAACATGAGAGAGAATTCTGGATTTCTGAATCTCAGGCTAAGGGCTGAGATTCTTTTTGTTGTTGTTAAAAAAGGAAACTAAACAGGTTCTTTTCTACTGATCCTCCGCTTAAAAAAACAAAACAAAATGACAGCAAGGGAAAAGACACTCTAGAGTTAAATGGACTTAGGTTAGTGAATTGTGGACAAGACTTGAGGTTCTTTGGATTTAAGTGTGCTGTCATCTTTTGTCAAATGCAACAGATTTTTCAAAACTGAAAAAAATATCAAACCATAGAATGGAATATGGCCCTCATAGCTCCTGCACTGTGGCACACTTCCTGTATCAGAAATATGTCAGTGGTTATGAGATGAATCTTCCTGTTTCTCTGGCAACCCTAATTATATTTAATACCTTTAATCATTGGTGGTTAGCAGTTTGTACAAAGTGCATTATTGCTAGTATATTAAAAACAACTTAATTGCAACTTGTTTTGAGCTCATCCAAGCCCATAGTGCTTGCAGATTCCCCCTCCCTTCTCCAGATCATCTAACCCCTGGCTGATCTGAGCAGAGAAGCCTAAAAAGCCCTGAGTGTTTTGATGAACACCATTTCCTGTAAGCCATTTCTTGCACTAAAGCTACACAAGTAACAAGCAGCTTCAGGTGCAGCTGATATAGGAAGCAGGCAAAACGGATGGGGCTCATCCGCTGGTCAAATAGCGAAGAAAGAAACTGTATTTTTAGGGTGTGATGTTTGCTGCTCAGATTTGCTTGCTGGCAGCTGGAGACCAGTGGCTGAGCAGAAGTAGTTATGCCCATACCCCTGTAGCTGGAATTTCTTGTGAGATGAATGCAGCAAATTGGGAAACACAGTGGATAGAGGGTTTTAAACTGGGTTCTAGTTTGGTCGCTGGCTGTATCAGAGAGTTAGACAACATAGTAGAACTTAAACTGATGCACTCAACTAGTCTCAGAAAGTAAAACAGCTTCAGATCTCATTAGTATTTGGATGAGAGGCCACCAAAAAAACAAAAAAATCCCAGGGCTGTAAACTAGACTGAGAAGTTGAAATAACATCCCATGAGAAGACAGTGTCCTATTACCTCCACAACATTCTCAAGAAAACTACCTAGGCCTGTCCATGAAGTGATCAGGAGTCAAGTTCAGCTTGAAGGGGTCTCTAATGGGACCAGTGTAGTACAGTGGTCAAATTGTTAGACTGAGGAGATTGGTTTGAGACCACCTTCAGTCATGGAAGCTTTCGGCCAGTCACTTTCTCAGAACCCAATCCGCCTGACAAGGGTGTTGTGGGGAAAAACGAGGAGAGGGTGCAATGTACTATGCCACTTTGGGGTCAAATATAAATTTAACAAACAAGTACTTTTACTTACGGTGTTTATCTGGGGAATTCAGAGTAGCCTGAACCAAGCAGTCAGTCCCACACCCAAATCCAGTCTGCCATCTGCTTAGCTTTAACCTAGTCTAGGCCCAAATGTGCAGTGTCTGCAGCCAGACTTGTGACAATGCTGTAAGATTAGATAGGAGGGTATGCTAGCACAACCTTGTAATAAAGAGGAGATAAATGGTTACTGAAGTCTTAAATGCATTTTCTTAAGTGTGGGTTGCCTGATGTTGACTCTGCAGTACTAGAAAGGGCTTGTGGAAAATCCTAAAGAAATGGAATCAGGCATTCTAACCTTGGTATCTGAGGAGTGTTACTTGTTTTTTTTGACAGTTGAACTCTGTATGCTAGAGTAGTCAGACAAAGATGGCAACATAAGTGCGCAGAATAGGAAAATTCTGTAAAGGAAGCTACCCCTGTTGAAATTTTATTTTCTGCATAAATGCTAAACATGCAGAAAGACATCTTTCCTCCTCTTAGTTGTTATAAGTCATTTAGATAATTAGAGTGACATACTATGCTAAACCATAATGTGATTTGTTTGGTTTTCACTGGGCTTGTAGCATGAATGCATCTGTTGTGGTTTGTTAGCTATGATTTATGATTTAATACATTGCAGCCAGACATTCAAAGCTTATTCTGCAAACTATGATCCAGCAAACCACAGTGTAGTCCAATGGATGAATCCAGTCTATATAAAAGCAAGTTAGCCCATCTTTCTACGCACTGAAATGTCCTAGGGGTGCACGTTGCACTAAGACCTGATGCAGCTTGTTTGGTTTTGGCTCAGCATCTTGTACCAACCCGTCCAGTTGTGGCTTATTCAGCAAGTCCTAGGTAAGTAAATTATGACTTAGAATCACCTCTGAGGTTGGAATGCTAAATTGCCATAGAGTTGAGGGACCAATCTGTGCAATACATAAAGGGGGATCAGCTCTGGGGCAACTGCTTGTGCAGCTTATTGGACTATTATGTGGTCTGGGTGGGGCAATTTCTCCCTTCTCCCAGTTGTGTGATGTAAATGGAAGGCGATGCCAAGGGCATTCCTCTGGCTTGCATTTCTGGCACATTCTCCCTGCTTCCCGAGTGAAAATAGGGGATTATCTGTCCAAACATATTTTCTCTTACAAATGTTTGTGAAACACGTTTTGACAGAATCTTGGAATTCTTTTTTCAGTATCGGCATTTTAGCATCCACAACCTAATGTTTGGGATTTTTTTAACAGTCGCAAATGTGTTTAAAATATTAACCTTGCTTATGCTTTTATCAAATTGTCAGCTATCATTTAGAGTTGTCACTTTAAAAAAAAATTGCTCCTGCATAAACAAAAACCTGGAAAGAAACATTTTTCTCACAATGGAACTGAAGTGCACAGCAGTCATTCATCTCACTTTAGTTTCGGTGCTTTTGGATGGCACACTTACCCATCATTGCCTTACCTGGGGTTTGTCAATGTTTTTCTAGGTTTATATAGCACACTACGCCATAATCTAATGACACTGGCTCAGTTCTCACAACATGCTAGGCTAAGCTGTGGTTGCCGCACTTATGGTTCAGCATATCATACAAGTGTACCCAAGAAAAAAACTACATTATTATTTATTATTATTTATTAAATTTAGTCACTGCCCATTTCCCCCCAAAGGAGGGACTCTGGGCATCATGTCAGATCATAGTTAAAATTATGCAAGCAGGACTAGTGTCACTCGTACTAGCATTGTTTTGCCTCTTTAGTTTAACCATTTTCCCAGGATTAGCAGGATTGTAGATGCTTTTCAGTATGGCAGTTCAGAATTGTAACAGTCTGAAGTTGGCAGGAAGAACTTGTGAAGGCCACCTTGAGGTGATAAAACTAAAGCCCCATAACTAGAGTTCTCAGACCTGGGCTGCAAAAAACGGGCAACCAAAAACATTAATTCCTTGCTGCCTTCTCCTGGTCATCCAGAGTTTTGCAGCCCAGGAGCCCCACCACGTATAACTCTTTTTAATCTTAATGGCCCTACTCTCAGAGAGATTTTATTTTCAGTGGAATTGCATTAAGGCAACTCAACATGAAATGCACAAATCTGAAAGACAGAACTTCATTCATCTTTCTAAAATCTTGCTGGAATTATATGGTCTGCTTGTCAGGACTTGGCCAATAACTTTGCAATTTTTTTCCTTGAACTGGCTAAACTAGGTTTTGGTTTCATTTTGGATATTCACACATTTGTGTAGGTACAGATATACCCATTGATTACCTGCATTACCTGCTCTTTTGCAATGAGCAATGTTATGCAGGGAGGAAGAAATTAAAAGCCAAATAAAGTCATAAGAAAAGGAATTACACATAAATCAAGTTTACACAAACACCATTCACCAACATACCTTTTTGTCCTTGCTAACCATAATTGCTTCCACCACATCAATCTGTTGCTTTATATGCTGCTTTTTGTTCACTAAACTTCTAACCTTTCTCTTTTGGAAGATCTCATTAACGCCAGCCAGCCAGAATTCTTGGACTTCCCTTCTCTTGACTCATTTACTTTTCCTTCATATATTAGCTTTGTGATTCAATCCTCATGCATTTTTCTTCTATAAATTAACTTACCTCAATGTATTTTTTTCATACAGCCTGCATACTGTACATTTATGTTCAATCAACCTTCATTAAGTACTCATTCATTCTTGACCCTATCTTTTCTTGTTTTACTACATACTGTACATTTCTTAAGTATAACGTTCCTGCTGCATTAAACTTTTATTATGTTTCTCTGGACTTACCCAACTATCAGTTTCATATAAGAAATTGGGCAGAAAGATACTCATATTAATACAAACAGGAAGTTTCAAAACCATTCCTCACAACAGACCACATGCTACATATTGCTTTACTAGTAGCATTCACACATCTTAAATTTCTCTAACCATCTTCCCATTTTTAGTAAACATATCACCAGGGGCATAAATCCATTGACTTGCTCTAGTTTCCACCATGTGTATATAACTCACAATTGTTCACCCATTCTCCCTTTGAAACACAAGTATCTCGGCCTCTGATATTTTCAGGCCCATTCTCTCTGTTGCATCATGCAATCCAACATTCAGGCTGTCAGCACTATCTGCATACAAGATTACATATTCATTCATGGCTCCAACCAGCATCTCTAACCTGATCACATGCATTCCTTATGCAGTTATCCATAAACACATGAAACAATTCAGGGAACTTGTATTACTTCCTGCTCAGTGTTGAGAGTCAGTGTGATCTAGTGGTTATGGTGCTGGACTAGGAGCAGGGACACCCAGGTTCTAGTTCTCCCTTGTGCATTGAAGCCAGCTCGGGCTATTTCTTCCCTCCCTCTCAGACCTAATCAGGGTCAGGCTCTGCGATTCTAGGCAAGCACGGTAGGAAAACAGGCACCCCTGCAACTCAGCGGAACAAACAATGAGGACAACTGCCTGCTCAGTGTTGAACCATTTGCTAAGCATTCCCTTTATTCTCATACTGTATTTCTGTTGTGTCTTGCTCTTGCTGCATTCAGCCACCAACCTACAACTCCACATTTGTGTAAAACATTCCATAATTCATGGCTATCTGCTTTATCATGTTTCCTCTAAATCAAAAGACTTGTAATATTTTTCTCAATGATGTGCTGAACATACCCTTTCCTCAGCATAAAGCGATAACAAGCATCTTCAATGGCACCCAGACATGTACTGGAAGCCAGTGCAGCTTGCAGAGTCATGATGTTATATGGGTGTACCAACACATGCTTGTAGCTACCTGCACCGCTGTGTCCTGGGCCAAGTGTAATTTCAGATGTCTTCAAGGGCAGCCCCGTGTAGAGTTACCCTGCTGACAGACAAACAGAATAATATAGCCCTTTTATATAATTTCTCCACAACATTCCTCTGGGATAGAAAGAAGAGCAAGGTAGGGAAAGGTGAGGTATGCTGGGAATGTTGTCTGGGGAATTCTGGGAATTGAAGTCCACATACCTTAAAGTTGCCAAGTTTGAAAAACAGTGCTGTACAGCATGGTTTTGGGACATTTTCCAACTCCTTAATAATAGATTTCCTCTGGATCAACCAAGTGGGAGGGAGAGGACTTAAGAATAGAGCAGTCAGCAGCATTCTAAGTCACTACCCAACTCTCTGGGCCATAGAGAAGCATTGGGGGAATTTTAGAAGGTTTTTCCCCCACAGCCTCTGGTTGGATCCATACCATTTCCAGATCTGTTCTTTCTTTTGCTGGCTTTTCCCCTCTCACTGGATTTCATCCCATTCTGTTCCGTTTTCAGAGTGTCTTCCAGCTGATAGACAAGCAGGCAGATAACAGGCACATGGGTCCCATTACAAGATTTATTTCCAACATTTTGTTGCACTGGGAAAAACTTTGAAAAGGTTATATCCACACACTGCTTTAAATCTTAATGTGGGTTCTGGCTTAGCATGCTGTGTGTACTCAGCCTGGTATGTAAACCATAGTTTGTAGATTAGGATTATGTGTGAAACGGCACAATACATTGAACCATTAACAGACCACATGCCAGGGTTTGCAAGCATACTAAACTAGAAGCTATCTAGTCATGTTTTAGTTTAGTCTATTCTATGAAGCTAGCTACTGGCTTGTTGAAGAAATGATAATTTAAAGAAACTCTGGTTCAGCATGATCTGTGAATCTAGGCAATTAGGACAAAAAGAAATTTTGGTGAAGAAAGATTTTACTCCATTGTGATGTAAGTTATTAATGGCCATTTCTACACCACCTATTCTCAGGATTCTAGACAGCTTAGCCTACTTCATGGGCCAAAAGTCTGACAAGTCAATGTAACCACAAACTAGGTTACCAAAATCCACCAAGTTGCAGCAAAGAGAAAGTGAACATTCTCTTTGCTGCCATATTGTGGATATCTGGATTTTTGCAGCCCAGATCTGATAGTCCAATCAAGAGCTTTGCCTGTTAAAGCAAATACTAGTATGTCGGTGAGACATTCTTGGTTTATTTTAAGTGGGTCTAACTTTTTCCCCTGGTACAGGAGCAGTGAAAACATTGGAAAAGATATTCAGATGTTGTGATGTGTCTATATCTACAAAGATCAGAATAATGAAAGCCGTAGTATTCCCTGTGACACTCTATGGAAGTTGGACTTTGAAGAAGCAGAATAGAAAAAGCATTGATGCTTTTGAACTTCAGTGTTGGAGAAGACTCCTGAGAATACCTTGAATAGTCAGGAAAGCAAACAAGTGGATCACAGAACAAATCAATCCAGGGTCTCACTCAAGGTAGAAATTACCCAGCTTAAACTATCATATTTTGGGCACATTATGTGAAGAATCAGCTCCCTCAAATAGTCTGTAATGCTGAGGAAGATGGAAGAAAAGAGGACAACCAGGAGGATGGACTCAGTTACAGTGACAACGGGTACACAGTTAGAAGACCTGAAGGGTCAGGTTGGGTACAGATCATCCTGGAGAAGATCTATCTATGTGGCGACTAAAAGTACATAATCAGAATCAACTTGATGGGACATAATCAGAACCAACTTTTTCCCCCCAACTCCACAAATAATCATCTGCAAATGTCCAAATCAAGCTTTGTATAAGGTACAGGAGCCATAGTATTAGAGGCTGGTTGTTATGCAGCCCTGAAAATGGAAGGGCAAAAATACAGCAACCCTTCTTTCCATGTTTTGTGAAAAATAATGAAGTAAGCTAAACCCTCCCTGCTGACCTTTCTGGTAAAGACCTCAAACGTTCTATGATACCCCAGGGAAAAAAATCCACTTGCAAACTTGGGGATAATGTACAGATTTGTACCATCATTTCTGGAAGGGACAGTAGCTTCTTTACTGAAAGAGAAAACTGACCCCAAACATGCCTTCTTAGGATCACTTTCAATGGGGTACATGAGAAGGAAGACCAGGATATCGGTTTCAGATTTCCATTCCCATATGATTTCACCTGTTGCAGGATAGTAATCATCACAGGTGAAATTCAAGAAACAGTTAGCATATTTATATCAGAAAAAAGAAAGAATAAAACAGAGCTAGATGAGGAGTGCATTCTTTTTATTATCTTGCCTACCTGGTTAAGGCAAGTTAGGTTATTTTACCACGAGAATTATAACACAGTGTTTTTTCATTTTGAAAAAAGAAAATCAATGAGTTTTTAGCTTAAGTGATTTTGAAAATATATTTAAAGGCTATTTCCTCTCAGTATTTATTCTCTTCTACACTGCCCCTAGAAACAAAGCTGATGGGGAAAACTTGAATTGTTTGAGAAAAGAGAATGCTTACCTTTGTCATTGCCTGCCTGTCCCACTGTATACTGCACAATGGAAGACTCATCCTTGTAAGTTTGTTCATGTTTAGTTCTGTCCTCTTTCTTTACTAGTACGCAAGGCTTTTCAACTAGACCAGGAAAAACTTCTCCAGCCTTGGATTTGCCCATTAACTTAAATGGAATCTTGGCATATTTAAATTTTTCAGCATTTTGTGGTATAAACATTCTTCAAGATAATTCATAGTTAAGAATGCTGTCAGCTCCTCAATTTCCTTGAGAGAGAGAGAGAGAATGATCTGTAATAGATTATTTTCTGCCCTACTACAACCTTTCATGGTAGTGAGGGACCTATGACTTACACAGGATTAGAGCATGAAAATATTTTTGCAGTCTTCAATCTGTCATCTTAAATATAATTGCACAGTGTGCAGGTAGATGAATTAATTGCAAGATTAGGAACTCTGTCAGACTTCTCCTGTAGCCATGCAACCTGGAAAGAGTCCAAAAAAGTCTCTCAGAGCCCTGACTAATAATAATTATTAGAAAGAAGATTAATGTTACAATATAAGAATCCCAGCAAGTACTCTACTTTGAAATGAACACCCTCTAGGTAGGCAATTTAAGGCAGCAAACTCCTGCTTTGTTTTCTTGTACTTTCTTTTTTTTTAAATATTTTTTATTAAAAGTTTTGCAAATAACATAAAAACTAACACAAACTAATTAAAAAGTAAAAGAAGCATAGAAAGAAAGAAAAAGAAGAAAGAAAAAGTGCAGAAAGAGAATAAAAAGAAATAGAAAGAAGAAGCTTCTAATCTCTTTTGCAGCAAATATAAGTACAATTATGAAATTAACTCTTACTCTATGGTTACAGAAAATAAAAAGGTTTCCTTTTTTCTATAATCAGTTTTTTTTCTAATCAAAACCACAAATCTTAAGTGCATTTTTTTCATGCAAAAAGTCTGTAAGGGGTTTCCAGTCAGCCATAAATGTAGATACTGTTTTTTCTCTGATCAAAGTAGTTAATATAGCCATCTCTGCAAGTTCCATCATCTTCACCAGCTGTCCTTCCATTGTGTAGTGTCAAATCTTTCCACTTTTGAACATACAATAGTCTTGGTACAGTTGTCATATATAAAAATAAAGTTCAGTGATTTGTCCATTAGTCCCAAAAGAAAAGTCTCTGGTTTCAGTTGTATTTTAACCTTTAAAATCTTCTGAATTAATGTCTGTATTTGTATCCAAATTTTTTTGGCTTTTTTACATGTCCACCAAACATGGTGTTTTCTTGTACTTTCTTGATGGAAAGGAAAGGAGACTTGTCTCTTGGATGAAGGCAGGGCAATCTGCACCACTCAGTCGATCGTTTTGGAAATGGTTACTAGAAGTCTTATCCATGTGGGACCCTGATCTCATAAATTTGGTCTGCGGAAACATTGAGACAAGGCTGGGATGGGATGGGATGGGATGGGGGAGTCATCTGTATCCATAATTATCAATGGGCCCAAAATTTCCTTCCTTCCTTCCTTCCTTCCTTCCTTCCTTCCTTCCTTCCTTCCTTCCTTCAATTTATATAGCCACCCAACTCAAACCAGAGACTCTGGGCAGCTGACCATCATTCTTGTATTCAATCTTTCTTATTCTTTTTGCATTATTTATTTATTTTAGTTTATTTATTTATTTTTTTGCATTGTCTTATTCTTGTACACAGTACTGTCTTTCCAAAGTTATACAATTTTTTGTATATAATTATGTGATTTCTAAATTTTTCCAAGTTGATTTGAGGATGAAATAAACACTAGTTCTACATGAGCATGTGAGTAACCCAATATGTGGCTTGGAAAATACTATGCAACTTCAGACAGCCAGATAAATTGTGGCAGAAAAGAAAACAGTCCCCTGTTTCTGGAATATTCCTTTGAAGAAGATAAGTCAAACCTAAGTTCTCATAACATTTTTCCACTAACAAATCATACTGTGCCCAGTCTCATAAAGGGAGTAAAAGAGATTTTTTTAAAAAGGATTTACATGATAAAAACAGGGATAGGGAAAGAGCAGATTACAGTTACATCAGGTGCACTAATTACAGCCTTTCCTGAACTGAGATGTTCTGCTCACAGTCACTCATGTTCTAGCCGCCTCCCGCTTGGACTGCAGTAACATGCTTTCCATGCAACTGCCCTTAAAGAATATTCTGAAGCTGCAGCTGTTGCAGAATACAGCAACACAGGCAGTGATGGGCATCTCTCAATAGACTTGGGTGACCCTGCTGCTTTGGGAGCTGTATTGAGTATCAGTGGGGTTTGGGGTACAATTCAATGTGCCGGTTGTCATCTTTAAGACTTGGAAGTGGTCGTTCTCAGTGGTCACCACCACTCCCTGGAAATGCCTCCCAGTAGGAATTGGATCAGCCCCCTAGGCTTTAAGAAACCTTTGAAGACCTACATGTTCTGTCTTGCAGAGGAGGAAGGAGCTGTTTGGAAGTAGCATTGCTGTCACATGGTATGTGTATTTGTTGTGGTCATTTTTTATTTTAATTGTATTGTTTATATGTATATAGGGTTTCTTGGGGTAGTAGATAGATAGATATCCAAATATTGATTGATTGTAGCTTCCAGCCATCTAAAATATCATGGCCTATGATGGGAAGCAGTGGAGTTCCAAGTCAGCATCATTTGAAGGGTCACAGATTGCAGACTTTTGCTATAGAATGAGAGGAAAAATAAGATGTCTATTTTTATAAATAGGATAGATCAGTGTTTCTCAACCTTAGCAACTTTAAGATGTTTGGACTTCAGCTCCCAGAATTCCCCAGCCAGCATGGGGAATGACAGAAGGAGGGGATTGCTGGTTGAGATCCTTAGCAACTGGAGGTACAGGGAGGGCCCTGGGCACTTGGCAAGGGTAGCAGGTAGAGAGCCAAGGTTATCTATCCAGAGCAGTGTTTCTCAACCTTAGCAACCTTAAGATGTGTGGACTAACTCCCAGAATTCCCCAGCTAGCCATGCTAGCTGGGAGATTCTGAGAGTGAAGTCCAGACATCTTAAAGTTGCCAAGGTTGAGAAACACTGGGGTAGATGTAACATGTGGGGAACAGTATTTACAGCTTCTGTTATAAGCAAGAGATTCATCTAGGAAAACTCCAAGTGGATGGGGAAGAGCTCTTATTTTGGACATTTCCTCCCTAATAATATATGACATCATCCAACCATTGCTGTGCAGCTGAAACAGTAATGAGGACAGGTTTTATATCACCACAGCATGTCCGGGTGGCCCTTGGAGATCTATAAATCACTGATGAGGCAGGTGAATGAATAGACATTAAAATGGAAAACACAGCTCCAAATAGATCTCAAGAATTGCACGTATCTTAAAATAATCTAAACTCTTAACTTCAAAAATACTATATAATGGGGATAGCACTGGCACAACAATAGCACTGTCACCACACTTGGACTATTTTGGGGAGTTTGGGTTGCCTGAAAAAAAAAAGAATGTGGTGATAAGTTGCAGAAAAGATTGATCAAAATTATCAGCATGCAGGAGCACTTCCCTTTGAGGAAAAGTGATGGCACTGGATTTCTATCTTTGGCAGAAATAAAATAAGGTGGCAGAGAATTACAGGAATTGTAACTAACCCATACTGGAAGCTGTGATTGAAATTCACAAAATGGTGCATGATATAGTTACAAGGAAAAAAATTCTCTCTTCCCCATTATTTTAGATTTTGGAGTCATTCAATTCAGACTGATAAATCAAAGAAGCTCCTCCTTCATGTAATTTAGAATTAATTCATAGGCTTTGCAGTCACCAGATGTGGTGAAGACCAGTATCTTGGATATATTTAAATGAGAGTTCAGTAAATTCACAGATGATGTCTCTACTGCTGAGCCGTTAAAGCTGTTAATTCTCAGTGAACAATGTGAATGATATCACCAGACATGCAAGGATTCCTGTAGTTTGCTTCAACCACCCAGTGCTCAGATTGTGTTGACAAATGTTTTCAGTACCATATTCAAAGTGAATGGTGAATAACTTGTCCTTGACTGTTAGGCCATTGATTGATTGATTGATTGATTGATTGACTGACTGATTATGTGCCATCAAGTCATTGTCGACTCTTAGTGACCACATAGATTTTCTCCATGATGATAACTTGGTCCTTCAGCTGTTCCAATGGTGGCCCCATCACTATTGTAACTGAGTCTACTTGCCTTGCTGCTGGTTGTCATCTTCTTCTCTTTCCTTCTACCTTTCCCAGCATTAGAGCTTTCTCCAGAGAGCTGGGTCTTCACATAATGTGCCCAAAGTAGGATAATTTGAGCCTGGTCATTGTGCCTCAACTATAATAGCCTTCATGCAAGTGATATGTAATTTTAAAAACCCAATATATGAGTCATGGAGAAAAGATGGAACTGAAATTCTGAGGAACTGGCCCAGCAACAAGGAAGAGGAACAACTGAACGGTAGGAAGAATTTGCTACAGTTCTGGTGGTTCAAAAATTTCCACAAACAAGTCCAAATACATGCATGTATTTGTAAAGAGGTTACCTTTGGAGTAAAGGGTCTCACTTGCTCTTCCACCTTAAAAGGAACATTTCAGTATCTTCAAAAAGTACAGTAGTATGGAACTAAAGATATTGAACAGCTTTGGAGGAAAAAGCCCACTGAAGGTTTTTTAAGAAAAACTTTTAAATCCTTGACTATTAGTATGATCTGGGCAACATGATGGACCTGAATAGTCAAGCTCACTCAACCCTTCTAGGAATAAAAATAATCTATTTGTGAGTTTGGAAAGATGGCTGAAATTTGTTCCTAATGTTTGTCATAGTGTTGTAAGATACTTGTGATCAGAATAGGTACTGAACAAATATCTGAAAGTTCTCTGTATGATTGTAAAAAAAGAGATGGCACTTAGCAAATTAAGTAGGTTTAATCACATAAGTGTCTTCCTGAATTTTCATTTTGAATAAAAGGTAGCCCCATTTTTATTGCTCTGCTTTTAGGTAGACCTTCAATGTATCTGGTGTCTAGGTGGCAATTGTTTATGCAACAAAATATTTGAGCTAGCTCTGTGATGGAGCAACTAATTAAATCCAAGGATTTGAGATAGTCTTTTCCCTGATGGAAAAGTGGCTATTTCTTAAATAGCAAACTCATTTTTAATGTAGACTTTATATAAAACATGCGTGTACAACTTGGGGCAAGTTCCAGAAGAACAGACATGTTGATCTCCTACTGCAAAAAGATAGACAGTTATATAGTACCCCCTTTTCTTTCTTTTTTCTTTCCTTTTCATAGCAGAATGGTTCATTGTAGCACAAACTTGCAAGGAATACTCCACATCACTTCACAGATAGGTAGCTGTGTGGATTGCTAAAGTATAAATCAAGGTGAATAAGATGGCACGAGACAAAACTGAATACAATATATACTTGATTATATGCAGCTGTGAGGAGTTGCTTCTCCTAAGATGAGAATTAAGCAAAATATTTATTTAGACATTGTAATCTTTATTATAGTTTGGATAGCAATATTGTATGATTGATTCATCAGACACTTACCTATTTTTCCATTATATCAAAGGAAGAATATATTTGGGGATCATGCCCTTATCAGCACACAATTAGACTACTATAATGCACCTTACATGGGGCTGCTTTTGAAAAGGATTCACAAACTACCATTGGTCCAAAATGTGCCACCCCACTGCTGGCAGAGAGCACTGCACTGTCTACTAGCAGGTTTCCAGGCCTCCTTCAGAGTCCTAGTGCTTACCTATAACGCCCTTGGTGGCTTAGCTCCCACTTATATTATCTTCAGAGACATCTCTTCTAATAGAATCAGCTCATCCTTGGAGGTCTTCCTGAGGAGGGATGATTAGAATTCTACCCTGTGGGGATGGGAGCCCATTGGCCATCTTTCTTACTGGTGATCTCAATGCTATGGAACACCTTATCCCCTGACCCAGGGATGTCACCTAGCCAACTTGGTTTGGTTCTTGCCAGCTGATTGTTACATTCTTCCTCTTCCTCTAGGGAAGAGACAACAGTCCAGTGGGCTTGAGCTGAGCAAAGAAATCAGTCTCCTGAAGCAAGCTCAGGTTACTCACCTTTGTGCTCTCCGTGCCTGTGTCCCTGCCAGATGCCTCTTCTATAGTCACGATCCTCCTCAGCACCCAACAGCTTTGGAATGAAGCTAGTTCAATTTCCTGCTAGGCAAAATTCAGGATGAGAGCCCACCAGGCCAACCAAGCTAGAGAAGGAGGCAGAGCCGAGGGGGATGTCTAATTTAGACAACAGGCTAACCTGCACCTTTATTGGCTTTTTGGAAGGCTGTGAAGACAGTTCTGTTCCCAGAAGCATTTGGACAGCAGTCGTGGTGCCAGGCTGCCTTTCGACTTTGGGGTTTTATTCTGATTTTTCCCCTTGCTTTTATTATTGTACAGTTTTTATGTCACATGGTTGTGGGTCTTATGTAGTGTTGGGGGGAAGGATGTTTTTCTCCTGGTTTTGGTTTTGTATTTTTTTTAATCTCATGAACTTCCTTGAGTCATTTTGATTGGCCAATATATACACACACGGAATGAATAAAGGTGGTATACGTTCTCCTTGAAGGCTTTTTAAGGAGAAAAAAGGTCTAAAAATGCTTGTCAATATGAGAAGGTGTATGTAAAGCTTTCTATTTCTTTTCCAGCTTTTGAATTCTGATTTTTTTCAGTTGCAAAGGTGGCAAAGAAAGTTCATTAAAGTTAAAGTATCACTACACAGTACCCAAGGAAGTGACATGAAATACAGTCAATTGTCATTCATTATTTTTGAACGTTTTGGCTGCTTGTGCAGATCTAGTAGGATCTGCACAATGTTTTTCTGCTTTTTTACCATGTGCCTTGGTATTAGACGTACGGAGCAGCTGATACCCACAAACAAAATTCTCCAATATTCATACTGATTGTAGATCCATAGCACTTTATATCTTGTTTCTAGTGGTGGGAGACTGTGTTACATTTTTGTAATGCTGGTTGTTTTTGTATGATTGGAAAGAGCTAAAACTACTCAGTCAGCAGAAAACGTGTGTGGTGTGTTTGTGTGTGTTTGCGCAAGCAAGTAGACACACATAATACTTTGGGGATTTTCTTTCTGCATAGTTTCACACCGTGTGAAAACCTATTATAGAAAAGTTCATTTATCTTATCCCCTTTTTCATTGTTGTTGTTTTTGTATACCCATAACGAAATCTGGCTTTCACCAACTAGAATATAGCCAAGTACACATCCTTAATCCCACTGGGAACATTGTGATAATGAAAAGTAGGTAACACATTTTACTAATAAATGCATAAGGAATTTAAAAAACAACAACACTGCACCACATTTCTGTAGCTATTGGGCAGAACTGTTGCCATTTTGAGTGCACAGAATGGGAGCTGTCAAATCAAAAAGGGGATACTGTACTGGACAATATGCCCTGGGGAATTGGAAAGCATTCCCTGATCAGAAACCAAGAGATGATATTGAACATCCAGAGCAGAAGTGAGACAAGGTTTTGCAGTGGGGCTGTGGAGACCCAGGTTCAAGTCCCTCAGCCCGATGTATCCTCACAGGGTTGTTGTTCTGGGTGGAAATTAGAAGAGGGGCTGCTGTCTTGAACCTCTCTTGAGAAGGAAAGGGAGGGTCTAAAGCTAACAGAGGATTTTGAGCTAATAAGCTGCACTGGATCAATTTTTTGCATTAAAAAAACCTTCCTACCTTACTTAGAAAACATTTTTTAAAAAGCAGTGTGTGGATGTCATTTTATGAATGAATGTGCATTGTGTGGACATGGAAAGAAAGGCGGCAATGCCCAGGGGGCAAGTTCTTTTAATTAAAACCTAATGGCAGCCATTAGAGAGCTGCTTAGGCGTTATGCTGCTGGAGATAGATGAGAAAGCAAGCAGAGGTGTAAAATGAGGGCAATTTATCACCTGGTCAAGCTGTTTCCCCAAGGCTGCAGAAAGCACAAATGTGGGAGGCTAGGCAGGCACATCTGCCCCAGCACTAAAGTAAACAGAGCACAGGGCATGGCATTTTGGCTGCTGCAGTTCGGAAATAATGTTTGCTCAGCTCTATCATCCCAAGGATGCTGTGGTACATTGTGCTCCCTTTGGCCCATCTGACTGACTGATGACTGGCTACTCCTTAGTGCTGAAGGTTCCCAGAAACTAAGGTTGAAGAGCTGGAGTGATCTGGGGAAGTCAAAGACTCTGGATCAGTGTTTCTCAACCTTAGCAACTTTAAGATGAGTAGACTTCAACTCTCAGAATTCCCCAGCTGGCTATGGTTGAGAAACACTGCTCTGGATAGATAACCTTGGCTCTCTATCTGCTACCCTTGCCAAGTGCCCAGGGCCCTCCCTGTAGCCCCAGTGTCTAAGGATCTCAAGCAGCTTTCCCCCCTTCTGTCATTGCTCCTTCAAGGGAACTCTGAGTGATGGCAGCAGAGTTAGACCATTCTCAGGTTCTGCCCCTCCTCCTCTTCTTCTTTATGTGTGTGTCTGAAAGACAACTCCAGCACCTTTCTTACCTTTCAGAACTCAGACCCTTTCAGTTGCACCAGCAGGTTCTGAGGCCAAAGTCCATTAAAGAAATTTATAGGCCCTTGGCTCTTTCCCTTCATGCTCTAAAGTGCTTTAATATGAATTGCTCAAAGTGCCTAGAGATGCTTAAAGCTGGGTCAGTAGATCTTCAAGTCTGTGAGCAACACTAACCAATGTAACAAATGAACAAAACCTATCTGATCCTAAGCTTGTACTTATGTAAATCTCCCGGAGTCAGATGGAGCAAGCAGGATGGATGGATGGGTAGGTAGGTAGGTAGATAGGTAGGTAGGTAGGTAAATAGGTAGACTCACTGACAGAGATGCCATGGCTTTAATATTTAGGCAACAAGCAGAAGGCCAGAAGGAGCAGCCTCAATACATTTCTTCTACAAGAGAGCAAAGTAGAATGGATTATCGGGAACAGCTCCCATTATTTTATTCTTTAACAGGAAAGTGGGGCATTGGGGTTAAAGAATAAAATAATGGCAGCTGTTCCCAATAATCCATTAGGGCACATGGCACAGTCTGGGGGTGCCTGGTGAATAGATGCTTGTGTTCAAAGAACAACTGCAATCTGTCTAAAAATAATGCAAGCTCTCCTTCACCAGCCCAGCCCCTACAAGCTCCTTACGGTCTAGTCTTTCTCATTACTAATTTACTTAGCAACCAAGTCTGGGCAGCAGGTTGACTTTGTTTTCCTTCCTGCAATGTCAGGAGTGGCCTTGAACTGGCACCTCTGCCTCTTCCAATCATCATCTTATCTGGGGCAGCTGATCTGATGGCCTGATAGGGAAGGTCTCAGGCTGGCCTTGGGGCCCTGAATGAGCTGCCCTTGAGCAGGTTATAACAGCAGAAGCAGCCAGGCGATGGGGCTTGCTTGCTTGCTTCTTTCTCTTTTTGTTTATACCAGTTAGGGGAAAAAACTGGATCATCTTTATCCAGAAGAGGAAGGAAAGGAAAGAAATAGCCCCATCCAGATTGGAGGGAAATATCATTTCCAACTAAAGAAAGCATTTTGGCAGCCTGCTAGGGGTTCTATCACAAAATGGCTGCCACAAAATGGCTGCCAGGGTAGGGGTAAACCCTAAATAAAAATAGTTCACCTACAGGCAAATGAATAAGATTGCACCCTACCACATCCTCTAGCTTTTCAGATGGCTGATTATCCCAGCTTATCCCTTTTTTGTGGGGGTGGGATTATCAGATTGTTTTCAATCAAATCCTTGGGCTGCGGCCTCTCATTATTTTTATTTTCTAAAAATGTCTATGGGGCCTACATGTGGCCGATGAGGCCTATTATTGTAAATGAAGTTAATGCTAGAGGCTGATATATCACATTGTACTACGAACATTTTGCATTGATTAATTGGCTGGTTGGTTTATAATTTTTAAACCAAAAAGTACACTAGAGGTATACCATTTATGTTGACCTGAGTCTCATGAAGGAAGGGACAGTATAAAAATATATATATTTTAATTATTAACATCTTTCCTTTGTGCCACAGCATATAATCTTATATCCACTTTTGTTCCATGGAACCCACTAGAACTTCCTTTAGCATTGTGCAATGATTCACCTCACAGGGTTGTTGTTGTGGGGAAAACAGGAGGAGAAAGGAGTATTTGGTATGTTTGCCACCTTGATAATAAAGGCGGGATAGAAAATAAATAAAATAAAATAAATAAATAAAAATTATTCTATCCAAACTTCCTAGGATTAAAGCCCTACAGGAAACCTAGAAGCTTGCTTTGTGTAGATATGGATAACGACCGCTTTATCATGGCCTTGCTAACTGCTTTCTTCTTTTTAATATAGGAATCAGCTTCTCTGATAGTGTCATAGATGAGGCCTGAAGCTGAAACATAACCAAAAAGTCATCAGACTAAGAAAGCATGACTTGATATAGATCTCTTGATTTATACCACATCCTTTGGATAATATATGCATTGGATTTGCAATTGCAAACAAACAATCCGGTATATGCATTGCAAACAAACAATTCGGTATTATTCAGTAATTTACTCAATCTCCATCTCTTTCTGGGAATCTGCTCATCATTTTGGCTATATGAGTCAATCCATACCTATTAAAGACTGTTTTACAGATAATTTTACAGAATTCCACATCAGATATCTCTAATTAAAACTTTCAACACTGAAGAAATAAAATTGTTCATGTAAACACACACACATATACAGCAGAACTATCATGCATCCTCATGAATGAGACTAAATCTACAACACATGGATGCCACTGATGCAAAAAAGGATTGCTTTTAATAGGCACAGCCTGTATCTTGTCCCACTTTGAAGGAAAGTTACATCTGGGTTAGGCATGTTAGCCAGAAGTGACTCATTGTTGTTTGTTCATTTAGTCGCTTCCGACTCTTCGTGACTGCATGGACCAGCCCACGCCAGAGCTTCCTGTTGGTCGTCAACACCCCCAGCTCCCCCAGGGACAAGTCCGTCACCTCTAGAATATCATTTTTTTGGATCACTGTGATGTTAGATGGCTTGCCCTGAATTCGAATTGAGGTCATTCTGTCATTTTTTGGATTGTATCCAAGCACTGCTTTAGCCACTTTACTATTAATTATGAAGGCTACTCCATTTCTTCTGTGGTCCTCTTGTCCACAGTAGTAGATCTGGTGGTCATTTGATGTGAAGTGGCCCATTCCAGTCCATTTCTGTTCACGGATGCCCAAAATGTCTATCTTTAATCTTGACATCTCACCAATAACCACATCCAATTTGCCCTGGCTCATAGATCTTACATTCCAGGTTCCAATGGTATGTTGATCCTTAGAACATCGGATTCACCATTCACCACCAGCACTGTCGGCCGCTAGCCATCCTTTTGGCTTTGAGCTAGCTGCGTCATCACGTCTGGGGCTAGTTGAACTCATCCTCTGTTCCTCCCCAGTAGCATTTTGACCATCTTCCGACCTGGGAGTCTCATCTTCCGATGGTATACCGACATATCTCTGGTTGTACTGATCCATTTAATTTTCACAGCAAGAATACTGGGGTGGGTTGCCATTACCTTCCCCAGGGATTGCATTTAGCCTGACCTCTCTGTCATGACCTTCCCGTCTTGGGTGGCCCTTCACGGTTTAGCTCATGGCATCATTGAGGTGCTCAAGCTCCAGCACCACGACAAGGTAACGATCCTTTGCTGAAGAGAAGTGACTCAATCTGTTCTAAAAGGGAAAAGAAGTTTGGCCTCTTCATTTGGCTTGAATTTCTCCATTCATGTGGGGCCAAAAAGTAGAAGAAGCACTTCTTCTCAGTATTCTGTAACTATTGGCAATGAGATTAACCCAAGATATAAAACATAGACCAGGAGTACTGGTAACAAGTCATAAAACAAGTAAGTTTTAAGAAGTAATAAGTAAGCACTGGAAACAGATGTGAGGGGTATGGAGGATCCTCCATTCACTCATAAATCTCCTTAAATGACACTGGAACAAGCATGACCTCTCAGTCAAAGCTAACTTCACAGAGCTTTGTAGAGCTGGCTCTCAACAGGGGCCATCTTCTGGAGATGTAGCTGAATGAAAGACCAAATGTAATTGGGACATCAGTCACTCCTGCATTATGTATCATGTTGCTGTTGCTGTTGTGCCTTGCAGCACACAGTATTATACCCTCCATTTTACAGATGAGGAACTGAGATCAAGACTCAGCCAGTTGCCCAAGATGGCCATTGGGTGAGTTATTAATTGACCAACTATAAACCAATAATATCATGTCTCAATATACCTTTTTTTTTTTTTGCTTTACTAGCCATTTGCTTAATACCTAGAACCTTGCTCCAGGCCAGAGGTGAACAGAAGGTGAACAGAAAATAGATTGTGATCACTTGAGAGCTGTCTAGCTGATCTGCAGTAAATCAACAAGAATTTCTGAATCCTAGATGTTGAAGATGAGTAACCACCAAATGATTTCTCTCCCTTCAAATTAGCTCAAATTAGGCTGGTTAAGAGGGAGGACAAGAGTGGATGTTTGGTTGGAAGAATTTCTTCTCTGGTTTTCAAAACAAATGGCTTGTACATGACTTTTGCATTGGGTCTCCGATACTGGATCTCTAGATTCTAGTTCTTTAAAAAAGTAGACCCCCAAATCTTAATGTCTGCCTGAATATTTTTAATTAGATATACTGTTAAAGGTTTGCTTAATGGCAAAGTGTATTTTGGGGAAAAAAACTATTACATGCTGACCATATAAAGATATTTGTCAAAAATGTCTGTTACTTTGGGAAACATCTCTGGATGCTGTATAAGATGAGAATATATTTTTGTTTGGGACTAAGATAGTTATTCCTATATAACTCACAATGGATTCACAGTAATACATACTTGCTTTAAGTGTTTACAAAGTGTGTGTGTGTGTGTGTGTGTGTACACATATTGCTTCACAACCCCCCAAAGGAATATTGAAGAAATACTTCCAAATTAATAGAACACCTAGTTATTTTTAGACTCTAGAGTTAATGATCTAAGATGAATTCTGCAGTGCAAGTGTTGGACTTTTGCCCCCAAATCCTGCCTTGAGTGAATCTCTCTTGCAAACAATAAAATGAAGTCTAAAGAAGTATACTATGGATATGGAAGTTTAAATGTATTAACTGTACAGTACAGTTTTTTAAATGTGTATTTTGACATTTAAATGTATGTTAAAATGGAGTTTATGGGGACAGGATCCAGAACCACTCTGGAAATCTCTCTTCTTGATTCTGATGTCCTAGTAACTCCTGATTCCACAAAACAGGTAATGCCAATGATGGTCATTTCACACATTACAGGTTAAGAATTTAGTTAAAAGCATCCCACTGTAGGTATACCTGTTGCACAGATACTTAATTGTGGGTGGACATAATGGACGATTATGATTTTTTTGTCTAAAATAGAAATATATTGGGAGTGTTTAGTTGAAAGTCAAGGAACAAGAGAAAATTTAATCAGCTTGATCCCTGAATATATTCAGAACAAC
This sequence comes from Candoia aspera, assembly GCF_035149785.1. Taxonomy (NCBI): domain Eukaryota; kingdom Metazoa; phylum Chordata; class Lepidosauria; order Squamata; family Candoiidae; genus Candoia; species Candoia aspera. The sequence continues at coordinate 115,126,697 of NC_086154.1, read as the reverse complement.
TGAAGGATCTCTGATAGGTTTTCTTTCCAGAATATGTCCCATTCCTGGACAACTATCCAGGCCTGCAGGTATAGCTGATGAAAAGTGATTTTTGCTCAGCTATTCCTTTCCTTTATTAGCTGATCAATCTAGAAAGAGGGAGAGAGAAAATTAGTAGGAGAGCAAGATTCACTTGGTGGGTATCACTAGAAATCTTTCAGAAACCTTGACCCATCTTCCCTCTAAGAACCCAATTTCCTCTGACATACTGTACTTTGATTCTCCAACTATCAGATGTACATGAGAGATTTTTTCTTAATCTCCCCTTGTCCCTAGGCAGAATCAAAAATGCAGTGAGGAGGCACCCTAATTCATAGTGTATTTACATTTATTGCTAAATTTATACTCTCCACAGTCCTCACTTCGATTCAGAGCTATACGGGGATCTCAGTAATTCAAAAATGGATTCATATGAATCAGACTTCTCCAGTTCCAGGAAACTTAGCTAGAGAACTAGCCATAGTTGTTTAGCTAAATTCAAAGCCCGGCTTGCTCTTCATTAAGATCAATACAATATTCCCTGCCTTTGTTAGGGAATTCTCTTCAGAAAGAACTGGGCCAAGAGACAGAAAGCACTGCACTGTAAGTTCCGAAGGGTGCTGAGACGGGAGTCACACCGTTCAGAAGGTGTCTATAAAGTCTTTTTTAAAAAGCATGGTTATAGTCAGTAATTCTAACTCAAGTTTCATCTCGGGCAGGAACCTGAGCTGCAATTAGGAGGGAGCATTTCTATACATGTCTGCTCTTCAAGAGCCCTTTATTTCAACCGGGTCTGGGTGTAAAAAAGCCTCCTCCGAATGCGGGTCGTGCTCCCGCAGACGTGCTGCGACTCCCTTCCCCTTGGAGTCCCGGCTACTCCTGTTGGGTAAGGATTATGGTAATTGGCCCCAGCATCTGGAGGCCCCCGGGTTGAAAGACGCTGTGTAAGATTGCGGCCCAACTCGAGGGATCGAGTCTAATCCAAATATTGGGACGTGGCGGGGCTGACGAACAGGCGCCGGGAAAGCGACCAAGGAGCGATCAGACCGGCGCCGGACAAGCCGTAAACCACCCCGGCGCTCGGGCAGGCGGTCTCGGTCCCAGGCCAGGCAAGCGGCGTTAGGAGGCAACCACTGCAAAGGGACCGCCACACTTTTGGGGGCCACGGAAGCCTCCCAGGGGGCAGGGCCAGGTCGAGGTGAAATAGTCGTGCCAAGTGGAAGATTTCTCCAGAGCCGCTCTGTCAAATCCACCGCCGGCCGCTGCTGCCACAGTAGCGTCGTTTCGCGGCCCTGCTAACGTGAAGCGCAGCGGGGCGAGAACATAATACGTGGCTAGGCCGACGCAGCTCATTTTGGAGCAGGAAGTGTGCTCTGTGCATGCTCAGAGGGCGCACGGAGCTGTCATTCAGAATACCCCGAAGCGGGGACCAGGCGGCGATCATCAGTCGCCGAGCTTCCGATGCGGCCAGCCTAGGATCCTCGAGACCCCCGTGGGCCTGGCGCCTCTGCGAAAAAAGCCAGACTAGTTTTCAACGCTGGCTTTGAGGAACTTTCCTTGCGGGAAAGCTCCCCAAAAACTGGGCTCGCATTACAAATGTAACTCTGAGAAACTGAAATTCAGTTGAGGTGTGCACCACACACCGAACCATAAGCAAACCACCCACAAACCTACCTATACCTAGCCTAAAATAGAGCAACTTTGTGGCTCAGCGCCGTGGAAACACAGTCGTAGGAGTGCGGTTTCTGACGAGCTTGGGGACTGACCCCAAGCAAGTCACGTGGGCGACTGGCTCTCCCTCTGGTTAGCTTGGTGGGAGATCCGGCGCTACTGAGCTTTTCCTTGCCTGGGGAGAAAAGTGAAAAAAAGCCTCCGAATTAGTGGCCAGGCGGTCCGGGCAGAAAGCAGGACCTTTCCAAGCGCCCCGTCTCCTCCTGGCCCCCCACTCCGTTTCTCGTGCTCTTTTTACGTGGGAGTTATTTGGAGGACAGTCCTAGGGGGCGGGGGGGGGAATTTAACCAAGGGATTGTAGCACATTGGCTGCAGTCGGCTGTAACATAGCATTTCAAGATTTAGTCGCTGGCAGAGTTACACCGCTGCCGATGGACGTACAGACTTGGGCGCCACGCTTGATTTCAGAACCGTGAAGCGCGTGCATTGCACGTCCCCTAAGGATTTACTTCCGAGGAAGTGGCATACTGTTGCCGAGTTTACTTCGCAGCCTCAGTTCCTTCAAAAAAAGGCCTTTCAAAGTTCAGTGAGAAGTTCCTAGTCCGTTGTGTTTACTTAGATATAATTGATACCTCGACTCTGCGTGAAGACAGGGAAGCGCCAGGTTCAGTTTCTGGATAATTCCGGAAGATCCCTAAGAGGCTTTAGGCCCGACCTGGTCTCCTGCCATACTAGGTATGGAAAACAGAATGGAGGGGGGCGGGTGGTCTAGCCACGCATGGTACCCATATAAATACACCGGAGGAGTGCAACTAATGGGGCGAATGAGAAGAGGGGCTAAGTCCTCACCACGGTTATCTTGGACGGCCATTGAAATGCATGAAACCGGGATGGGAGAACGGAGCAGCTCCCTTGCTTTCTGAGTGGGAGGCCCGGGTGGTAGGGAATCGTCCCGGGAGGTTGCCTTGAAGCACAATCCCTCTCCGAACTTGGAAGATTCAAGAGCCATATGTTTGAAACAAAGACAAGGAGAGCGTGGCAGCCGAGAGCTTCCTGGCAACAGCCTTCCCCAGTCGAAACCCTTTTCGCTCCAGTAAGGGGTGGACCATGGTGGCTGGGTGACCACAGCTCCTAACAACCGCGGGGGGCAGGTGGGGGTGAGGGTGCCCTGGTTTCAAGCCCCGGCCGAAAGAAAGAAATTGCAGATTCTGTAGAATCTATTCAGAACGGCTTCTTTTGCACCGGCTCAAGCCCTGAGTCCTTTTCTCCTCTCTGGATAGAATATATGGGCGCATAAAACCTGTTTGCGGACTCCATTTCTAGCCTGAAAGCCAGAACCTCCTCGGTGACCCCGAAGCTCTGGGACTGGAGCAGGACCGCCCCCACCCCCGCATTCCATTCCAGGAACGATTGAGAGATGTTCCCGCCGAGTCCAGACCTTTAGAACCGGGGTGGAAAGAGCCCCCCTTGCCTGCCCAACAGCCTTGGACTTCGGCTGGGTGTTAGGTGTTGGGGCTCCTCTCGTCTCGCTCGGGGGCTGACCGAGTGTGGACGCTCCTAATGGCTTTAGCTAAGGGACACACACTGGAGAAGGGAGTGCCTGGAGGGCGGCCTCGGGGGCAGTTGGGGGCCAGAAGAGCCGGGCTGGTCCAGCTCCAGTCGCAGGCCAGCTATACAAAGGCTCCAGCACCCGCATTGCAACGGCAAGTCCCTCCTTGCGGTTTTCCTCTAGGCTGGCAATAACCTGCAATGCAGCAAAGCAAACGCCCCTCTCCCTTCTGAGTACTCTTTCTCACTAAACTATGAACGCTCTGCGCCCCCCCCCCCCAATCAGGTATGTCAATCCGCTCCAGGGGCTTCCAATTTAAGTTTGCGAATCCTGCCTCCGAAAACCTCGTCTCCCTCGAGAGCCTTGCCTTTTACAGAGGAATGCTTGGCTTGGTTGCGCATCCCCTCACCCTAGAGGCGAAGAGCACCTCCTCAAAAAATAGCTCTACGTGGCCATTTCAGAACCAGCAGGGCGGGGAAGAGCGAACCAGCTTCGGTCGGTCAAGGTGAAATACGCGGCTTTATTTCCTAGCTGCCTTGTAACTCGTTGGAGGATAGGCGGACCTCTGGGTCAGAGGAAAGTTCTGCTGGCAGTGGGTGGCCCTGCTAACAGAGCCAGTCGGCACAAATCACGTGTGCTGTGCATGTACAATGACACAGGATGCTGGCAGGGCCCGGCTAGAAAGCCGTTGGACTGGTTTGGAGATGCAAGGCCAGGACGAACCTGGGAGGAGTTCACCTGCAAGGCCATTTCTGTCCTAGTGATTTATAGATGCACCCAACTCTTGCCTTGCCAATACCCCAGTCACGAAGCCAGGCTTTAATCCCCACAAGGATGGCTGGGTGATGCTAGAAGACGGCTTCTTCCTTGGAAGCAGTGCTCTTCCCCTCACCTTGAATCACCAAGAGATGCTCTCCAAATGGTCCCTTTCGTCCTCCTCTCCTCCTCTCACGCTCCCCTCTGCCATAACGGCTCCCCTCTGCCATAACGGTTACATGGGGTTGTGTGTGTCTAGCTGGAGACATCACTGGGCATCCTGGAGGAAGGGCTTGAGCTAGTATCCACCGCCACCCTGGCTAAAAATAAAATAGGCTGCCATTGTTTTAGTACAGCGGGCTGCATTGGAGACATTTTTAGATTCTGGTTTTGAAGGCCTTGCAGAAGCGTTTATTCAGACAACAACAGGTCTTACTTGGAAACATGCGCTATTTTGTTGCAGAAAATAAATAGAATAAAATAAGCGTCTGTAATCATGTAGTGCTTTGCCAGCTGTTCCATGTCTATAAAATGTGAGGAGGAGGAGGAGGAGGAGAAATAATAATAATAATAATAGTAATAGTAATAATAGTAATAATAGTAATAATAGTAATAATAGTAATAATAAGTAGTGAGCCAGTACAGTACAGTCAGGCTGCTACTAGTTTCCCTCTGAAAGCCAAATTGTCACACTCAATTGCAGTTCTATCGAGATTAAGTTGACATCCAGCCTGTGCAAATCCCAGGGTTTGGGAAAGAAGGATGGGCCTAGATTGGAGGGACCTGGGCACCGAAAGTCTGCCCTCCCAGGCCGAATCATTTCTTCCTGGTTCCGAGGGTAGTCAGAAGCGAGCTGGGGGCGGGGGGATCCCGGTCCTGGAGTTTGAAAGGGACCTTATGAGGAAATCTGGGAGCGCAGGGAACACGCGGGTTGTAGCGGCCAGTCCCTCCCCCCTGGCGAGGGTGGTTAACAGGCGGCCTCTCCGGACCCATTTCAGACTGGGCTGATAGTTTTGGGAGTGGCAGCTGCAGTTATTCCAGACTTAAATATTCCGAAAAAAAGGTCTGTGCATTTATGTGGGGCGGAAGAAGTCAGGTTTGGAAGCTGGGAGGCCAAGAGGCTGAGCGGACACTGGCTGCAGGTCCCCATTTTCGTTCGCTGAGCAGAACCTCGAATGAAGCCCTGAACCTGAACCTGAACTTGAACTTGAGCTTAAGCCTGAACTGGAGAGGTTCGGCTTTGTGCCTTATTCTCTCAGGCCCCGTCCCCCGGTTCGGGGGGCAAGATGCCTTCCTTCCCCGGCAGCGCAAACAGCAACGCATCTGGGGGCACCTTCCGCCTTCTCCCTCTGCTTGAGAGGAAAACTGCGAAGGACAAAATGGCGGGACAGGGGTGGGCTAGCCGCCAAGCAGAAGGAGTTCTTTCGGCGCCGCCCCAGCCTCAGGCGGGCACGTGGTCCTGGCGGCGACAGGAGCCCCCAGCCTTCCCGCCGCAGCCTCGCCGGATTCCTGCTGCCTTTGCCGCCTCTGCGTCGGTTCCCGAGGCGAGCCCACTCCTAAAGGCAGTTCACCAATGGAAAATGGCTGCCTTAGCAGCTCCAGCCGGGTTGGTTTCTTCCAGGAGAGCAACCGTGGCAGGAGAGCGCTTTCACCCGTTCCTTCCCCTAGATTCCGCCAGATTCCCAGCCGGGCCCAACCGGTTCTGGAGCTAGGAGCTGGCAGGGGCTTTCCCTCCGGGTTCGGGACTCCAAAAGATTCAGGAAACCGTGAGGCAACGCGGTTAAAAATTTTGTCGTACCGACTTGCCTCCTTGTTTATCATGTCTGGTAGGATCCCCCCATTCCAGGACAACCATCCTGGACTGCCTTGACCCAAGGCAGTGCCTGGGTCACAAGAGCAAACACGTGGGAAATCCTGAAGTCACCTGGATCCAACAGCTAAGATTTCCTTTTCAGTGTTATTATGGAGGAGCCTCGGGTGGCGTGGAAGTGGACGCCTTGGCTCAGTCTTGGTTCTGCTCGGGCTAAAATAGAGCTGGGAGGAATCGGGGCCAGTTAGTCATTCTTCTCATTAACTCATACATTATTGTAGGATGCTGGGCCAGCACGTTCTTGCTTCTATTAATGGCCACGGTCAATGAAACGCACCGACCCCCCTCCCCCCAAGTTCGATCATGGGCGTCGCGACACCATCATCCGCGGCGAGAAGGCTGCTCTAGCGGGTGCTTTTGGCGTTGCAGCCGTCGCTGCGTCCCGAGCCCCCTCGCGTCCTGACTTTTGCAACGCCCTGTTGCAAAAGTCCTCAGGGTACCAGGCAAGAACTGGGTCAAAGAAAGTCGGAACCACAGCTATCAAATCTGGCTCGGACCTTCCCCCCATCCCTAAAAAAGTTGCAAAGATGACTTCGGGGTCCCTGCATTCTCCCCCAAGTCGCCAAAGCCAAGCTCATCCAGATCCGGAGATCTGGATCCACGCTTTCAATCCTGCGAGATGAAGACCTGAACTGAAATATATCCCAATGTTTATGGGAACAATCTTAGCTTCAGGTCGCTCTCATCTATAAGATCCAACTTACTCCATCGCGGCTTGATGATGAAGTATAGATTTGACCATTCGGTAATTCCAGGACTGGACCAAAAAGGATACGACAATATCAGGCTGCATTTCTGCTCACACCGATATCTAAGGAATCCTAACGCACTACAAAAGCTGCCAGAGCCACTGTTTGCCGGACCTGAGGTGTGCGTGTGTATTACATACAGAGAGAGAGAGAAAGAGAGAGAGAGAGAGAGATCAAAGTGGTTTTAGGGGCTGTATTTCACCCGGGATTAAACAGGTCAAGAGAAGGAGAGCGTCATGGGGGGTGGAGGCGGGAGAGAGAGGACCGGACTTTGAGACGGGTGCGTCCAGCCCCGGCTAAAAACGCTGATGTCAAGGGTATATAAAAAAAGGCGAGCGCCGGCTTGCCAACCGTATAAGGAAGCGCTGGGAGGTCGGGACGGGTAGGGGAATCCTGCGCCTCATTGGCGGGGGTGGGTTTACGGACAGGGCAGCTGCGGCGGAACAAAAAAGGCTTGCCTCTGCAAGTTAGCTGGAGCATTTTGGGGCGGGAGGACCGAACCAGCTTATAAAGGGCTGCCAAGTGAAATCACAGGGGGCGTATGTGTGCTGAAGTTGGAGGCCAGTGCTTCCGCCAATGCGCTAATACTGGAGTAATTTAGATTATCCAGCCGAGAGATGTTTCTTCCATCTCAGTCTCTCTCAAACAGATCGACGGGACACGCGCAACATCTCCCCTCCAGGGAAAATGAATCCTACTGAAATCCCTTCGCTTAATTGTTCTGACACACGGAACCATGATCTAAGCACACCGTCAGAGGTCGCGCAACCCATAAGGCTGCAGTGTGCTTTGCCTGTTTGTGGCTCAGTCTTGTGTGAGAACGCGCGGCGGGCCTGTGAGGTGCACAAGCAGAAGAAAACTCCGCTTTGCTACAGGGGGGCACAGTCCAAGCAACAGCGGCATTCCGGAGGCAGTATGGCCGCGTCCAGCTAAGTACGCTCCCTTTCATCAAGGGCGTGCGTAGGCTGGCTGCCTTGCCCTGGCGCCAGCGCAGAATCAGGAAATACGGCGCCCCTTTGCTGTCCAGAAGTTGCTCAATGGATCTCAGTGAATTGCTCAAAGTATCACTGTTCTGATCGGTTCCGAGCTTTCCAATAGAGACGTCTGAAGGGAAGACCGAAAGATAGGAGCATTTTTGCCTATTGGGGGGAGGAGGGGCGGATGAGGCAAGATGTCGGAACAGGTTTTCAGGAAGATCCAGTGTTTATCTGGCACCTCAGACTTAGCTATGTCCCGCCTCTTTGCCCTGTGAGATGCCTTACCTTGGACTGCTGTGGTCGAGCATGAGCACTGTATCAGATCTGACCTTCAGATTGCCCTTCCTATTGTTATAGCCCATTATTTCTCATTTCTGAGGTTCTAGAAAGATCAGATTCCCTCCCTCTCTCGCTACTTATTTACCTACCCTTTCCACCCCCTAGCACTTAGGAAAATGGAGTAGATCTGTGGCTGAGATGGACAGCTTTGGCTTTTGATGGGCGTCAGCAAACTACTCAGAAATGTCGGGATTTCCTTCTAATTCCCTGGACCCTTCTGCAGCAATGAGCACTTTCCTGCACCCTGCCCTTCGGAGATAGGGTTGGGAAGGCTGCACTCACAAGCTTTTTTCGTCCGGGCGGGAAAAAACTGCCTCCGGCATTCTCCGTCCAGAAGCTTCCCCGAGATGTTAGGACACTAACTCGGCATTTTTGCCACATCTCTCAGATCGCATTGCACAGAGATGCTCATAACCCCCCAAAGGCGACCACGGAGTGGAAAGCCTTGGGGCTGGGCCACGGGCAGCCGGGTGGGAGGACTATCTGGTGGTTCTAAGCTTGCCATCCCGGCTCCGGCCCTACTGCGGCTGCGTGCCTACAAAGAAATACTGTATGGTTTTCTCGCCCAAAGAGCAACCCTAATCAGAGGGTTGGGTCCCTGCTCATTTTTGCAGGCGTCTTGCAGTGATCCGGACGGGGAAGGCTTTTGAGGAGATCCCGTCTCAGCTCCTGGACGCTGCTCCTATTTCATCCCAGGCTCGGAAGGATCCAGACTTTGCAGTCCGCCTCTTCTGCTCCCTTTTCGAAGCCATTGAAATGGGCTCCACGCTGCACCTGCCTTCCAGGACCAAGGCCTCAACGGCGATCGACTTCCAAGGGGACCTTAAGTACAAGTCGAAGGCTGGGGAGCTACACCTTACAGCATCCTGGGGCTTCAAGTCTTCGGAGCGCCGGCAAGGCCTCCCGGCTCCTTCTGAGCTGCAGTAGCCCCTAAGGCAAGCTTTAGAGAGGGTGCTGGGCCGCCTGAGCGAAGACAGACCGCTGCAGCAGGCTGCTAGTCGAGCCGCTCAGGTCTCCAGCGGTGACCTACATTGTGCGCTGAAGAAGAGGAAGCGAGCAGGCCAGGCTGTGCTTGGGAAAGCTGGCGCAGTAAGGAGTCCGCTGCAGCGGGCATTACAGCCTTTCCGCCCTTGTCCGCCTACCTCTCCTTTGGCAGGGTGGCTGCCTCCGGATAGAAGGGAGCGAGGGCTAAGGCCGGTAGAGCGTAAATCCGTGGATTTAAGGAATAGGGGTCTCTAAGCCATTAAAGCCTCGATGTGCTGAATGCAAGAGAAAGGTGGATTAATTGGCACACTTGGCCAGCAGTTCGGCAACCAGGAGTCCACAGCATTACCCCCCTCCCGCGACGCCCTTACAGCAGCCATTTCTCGATCTCTTCTTCCCATATGGGATTCCAGAGAAGGAACACCCTTCGTCCATTGCTGCCTTTACAAAGAAGTCCCTTAGATTAAACCCCGCGTGTTTATTGTATCAGGACATATTCTCTTGCCTGTTGGCTTCACCTTGTAAAACTGGTTTTCCCTCCACTGCACTTCCGCCCACACAGAATCTCTCTCCTAGCTCTTTTTCGGACCACAACAAGCAGCTGGAGAAGTAAGAGCTAGAATCCGAATGAATGAGCCTTCTCCAGCCCCGGGTTGGAATGCCTTACATACAATGCTTATCATTCTCGCTAACTGAGGGTTATTGGAGATGTAGTCCCACACATCTGGGAGGTCATCAGTTGGAGGGAGCTTTATCGAACTGGGAATAGGTACTGCTGAAGGTGTATTCTTCAGTGGTAGGTTTGCTCTGCTGGTGTTTAAATGCAGGGTTTTTTATTTTATTTTAAGAATGCTGTTTTTCCTCTTTTCCCAGACTATCTCGTTTTCCTATACACTGGCAGCGGTGCGGTCCCACAGAAAAATAACATGAAAATAAGATCCACTCAGTCCAATGGGGCTTACTTTCAAGAAAACGGTTGAGGATTGTAGCCTTAATACCGCGTCTATCCGCTTACAGCCCCGTTTCGCGGTTCTCTATGGCGCCGTCGTCATTTCTCCCTTCTCAGAGAAGGTGACTCAGGGCCTCCGTGATCTTCGTCCTCTTTACTTTCCGTCTTCCGCGTCCTACTGGATCGAATCGTCTGCCGGTTTGTCTCAAGGCTGGTACTGACGGCCGCGATGCTTGACGGCCTTTGTATTTCTCACGCTCCCCGATTTTTTCCCAGGAAAGAACGTTAAACGCTCCGGTCTCAAGGCATTCCCTTGGGCCAATATCCCGACCTCCTGAGATTCCATGGAACAGAATCTAAGACTCGGATGAATGCTCGCCTGCCTGCGGCTACCGCCAGCGCGGTGTATTCAGCCGGGCCGCGGGGGAGTATGGGCCCAGTCAGATCCCATGGAAATCAGCGGGTTCTACGAAATCTAGCCTTTTCAGACCCGGCCACTGCAACTCTTCTGCGAGATTGACCTCTTCTGGACCCGGTGCAACTTCCCTAAGGTGGTGTCCCTGTTAAGCTTGGGGTATGAAAATGCCCAAATGGTGCTTAAACATTCCCGCATAGGGCCTGGAATGGTCTGCAGCTGTCGGTGCTGTGCTGAGGTTACATCGGCGAGGATGTTTCTGCATAATATGTGAAATGGCACTTATCGTCCGTAATGAGGAGATTTTTCTCTTCTCTCTTATGGCCGCCCTCTACCCGCTTTCCGTCAGCCTCTCCACATACCCTTTCCACTACGCGAATTCCGATTATTCTCAAATCAATGCACGCAACCATCAATCTCGGCATTTTTCTGTGCCCCCCATCGATCAATTCATACTATCCATACAGCCACCCATCACTCTGAAATACACATCCATCAATCACGCACACCTATAGCTCTATCGGTCCATCTCATCGGCCTTTCCCTTCCCACCCTTTCACACACACACACACAAACACACACACACTTGAGTCTACCCAGCCAGTACAGCAGAACCTCCTCTTTGCGCAGCTAAATCTAATAATTATTGCTCTCTTCCCGATTTCCAGGCCGGAGATCTACAAGGACAAGGACAAGAAAGCAGAGCGGGGAGACTGAGCTGGTGGGGAGAAAAAACATTGTCCCCTCGGGGCCAAATTGGCCCCTGGTGAGGCCCTTCCCACAGCACACGCTGTTTCAGGCGCGAGGGTCTACCAGGAACCCCCGTTTCCCCCCCCCCCGTTTTCCATGTTCGCCTTTGCAGGCGGGGGGGCGGGGGGCGAGGGTGGAAAGCGAGCGAGGGACAAATGAGCTGGGGAGGGGAATAGCAGGCCCGTTTCCACCACTGAAGTCTGGTTGCCGAGATACGCGCGCACCAATCAGCACTCAACAGCTCACCCGAGTCTCTCGCGCCGCTTCCTTATATGGTGCAGCTAGTCTGCAGGGCGCCGTGCTCATCACCATATAAGGGCATGAACCGAAATACAGTATCTACCTTGTTCTCTCTGCGCTCTAGCCTTCCTCCCCGCCCCCGCCCCCCCGCCGGCTCCCTCCCCTCCCGTTCCCTTCCCCAACCTAGACGAGTTAAAGGCGATCGATGCCAGAGCGAAGAACAGCGGTCGCCAGAGTCCGGGTGCAGCTCCGTGCCCAGGCAGAGGGAGGGAGGGAGGGAGGGAGGGAGGGAGGGGGAGGGCTGCAGTTTCTGCTGCCTGTATAAGTCTGAGAAGACGTGGCCAGACACAGATGTTGCCTCCGCCCCCCGCCTTTTCAGGCTGCTGCAAATTTTCATCTTATTAGGCGGCGATGCAAATGAACTGGACTGGATATTCCTTTGCATTCAGTAATGGCTTTTGTTAAGGTTCTGGGCTTTACAGAAGCAGGAGAAAGGGGGAGGAGACTATGGCTGCGGGTTCCTTCCTGCCGCAGTCACCTGGGTGTCCTTGGGAACCCCAGGGAGCCAGGAATCCCAGCATTTTAGAGGATGGGGTGATGGTTTCCTCCCATTTTTCTCTGGAGTTCTTCCTCAGACGCGGGTCAGAAAGAGCAGATAAGTCACAACACAGGATGGCATTCAGCAAGGAAGGAGGGCAGCATATCTGCTCAGTTTAAGCGGTATGAGCAGCGGCTGCTCCTCAAAGGAGGCGTGTCAAGGCGCATGCTTGCTTTGGAGTTCTTCGTCAGAATGGCAGGTGGCTGGGGGGAGCTGGTTTTTGCAATGAGCACCCAGTAGTTTGAAATAAAGATGCTCTGCACATGCTCCGGAGTACTTTGATTTCCCTGTTTGGTTTCGTTTTACACTTCAGGTTTCAGCTGCACCAGCTTTAGAAGCAAAGCTCGCGGTCCCCTGCCTGGCTTCAATTATGCCACAAATGACACGAAGGGAGGGGGGCGGCTTTGCTACTCCAGAGCAGAGCTTGGCGCGGGCTCGTCTCAGAGCCGCGGGGGAGGCGTTGCCGTCACACCTCTTTGCAGCTGTCAGATTCCAATTTATTCTTCCCTGCCTCCTCCCCAGGAGTTGACGTCAGCGAGCTGATGTGCCATGGGGGAGGCTCATTCAAATACTCTACAGCCCCCCCCCCCCCTTCACAGCAGGGCTTTTTCACCCTAGCCAGGGAAGGGGAGGCAGGTGGGGGGGGGGGGCGTGCGCGCGCCCGTACATTCATTCGAGTCTATTTCAGGCGCTCTTTCCCTCCCCCTTTCTTGTGCACAACTGGATTTTGCTGGCTGTTTCCAGAAGCCAGCGGGGAAGACAATTCCCGAACGAATATGGCTCCATAACTCAGACAAAATGGATCCAGACTGGGGAGATGGGAGGGAAGGAGATCGCCTGCATTGGCCCCCTGTCATTGGCTGTCGCAGAGACTGGAAAGTAGACCCTGCTTTGCGGAGAACACGCATGTTTATATTTCTCGGCAGGCCTAATCAGCGAATTGGGTGGGGGTAGCCGTCGTCACCAGGAACAAAAGGCGTTTTGTGAGAAGCGCCGTTGCTCTGCTGGCTGAGAGTGTCAGATAAATCGGCCGCCTCCTCCTCCGAACCGGGCGTTTTATTTGACAGCGCGGACTCTACTGCACGGCTGGCGGGTCCCACCGCGGCTAAAAGAGCAGCACCCCTTTCTCGGTCGCTGTGAAAGGGGGCTGTCTAATGAGCAAGGGTAACACGCATAGAAAAAGAGGAGGGGTAATTTTAGGGAGGATGGAAGGGGAAAGCTCGGACTCTCCCTTTACTTCGGAAGAGTAGCCCATCTCGGCGGACCTGCTCTCCTGTAAATGGCCCTAAGCATTTCTGCAGCCTCCAGGCTTCTGTTGCGCTGTTTCCTTGCGCTATGTAGCGCCCGATACGCTGTAGGGCGCTAAAACTGTAATATATCTTGCCTGATTCCGTATATTAATGTCGTGGTAGCTAAAAATGGGCGACTGATTCCAAAGTGCCAGTGCCACTGCGGCAGAAGTAGGAACATAAGCATCGGGCCCAGAATTAACGGGTGAGGATCTTATCCCCCTCCCCGCTATTACTCTGTGTACCTCACCTTCGGACCCATCATTTGAGTGTACAGATACAACCATTCATTCCCACCCCATCCCATCCGCCGGTCCCCCCGCCCCACCGCACAACTAAGAATACGCCCAAACCTCTCCCGACCAGTTTCCTTAATCCCCATTGCATTTCTGCCCAGGGAGTGACAGCTTCAAGAAGAAGCCTCTTGGAACCTGCAGCCGCACAACCTGTTCTGCCAAAACTCTCTTGACGCAGTTTGCTGTTGTGTCTGATTAATTAATTGAATAAATTACTAAGCAAGGGAGCGAGCAAGCAGTTTCGGAGCCCTGGCCAGTTCTGCCGGACCAGAACGCAGTTATTGATTCTAGGCTTCTAGGAGAGCTATGGGGGGGGGGGCGTGTGTGTGTGTGTGCGCGCGCGCACAAGAGAGAGTGGGGGGGCTCCAACCGCGGGAAAAATCGATTAGAACTGACACGGTTCCTTTTAATACCAGATTCTTTGTATATGTCATCCCAGAGTGGATCTTGACCACTTTTTGTCTTTGAATCTCCCCTCTCTCTTGAAATGGCACCGTATATGTACCTATCTGTAAGTGTTTATATAATCATGTATTCAAACATTTGGTCGTAATCCAAAGGAACCTCCGAGCGGAAACAAACGGCAGACAGGGTCCAACGGGCTAATCAAACTGACTGGAATGTATTGAGCTGACTGATTAGTATTGGAGTGTATAGCCGTAATGCATTATGGGCCACATGAAATTTGTATTCTATCATTCAAAAAGACAAAGAGAATGGGTGTTTGGTGTAAAAGTGCCCAGAGGCAGTCTGCCATCTTATGCCTACTTAGGTGCAAAGAAGTCCCATTTAATAGATTGGGGTTTCTTCAGGCACTGGCTTCCACAGTGACAGACACAACCTTAAAGGACTTTCTGGCTATTGAAGAATTCCATTGCATAAACATGATTTGCTTCTCAATAAAAGTGCATTCTGGGGCATTTCTACGCAGGTGTATGTATAATTAAGGCAAACGGGGTTTACTTCCAGGTGATGAAAATCAGAACTGCACCTTCAGTCTCTGATCTCATGGAACCGGAGTAATCCATTCCTTACTGATTTAGGATGCAAACAAAAGATAACAGAATGTTGACACATCGGTTAACCAGAGGTTGGATTAGACAGGTTCTTGGCATGTGTATACCAGGTCCAGGTCAGCCGGATAATCCAGTGGTTTCCAGATAAAAGCAGGGGCCACGCACCGGCTCTTGAAGCCATGCGGAGTTTTTGCAGAAAGGAGGCTCATCGTTGTGACTTACTCTCATAGATACCATTTCTAGTAGCACGGTGCCACCTATGGAATGCACCTGGAATTATTCTTTGCCGCACAGTACATACAGATCCTTCTTTCCCACTTTGGAAATCCTAAGCCAGGGGAGGTGATGAATTAATGTCTGGTACCAAAGATCTATGGAAAAAAAATGGAGGAAAAAATTAGAGCCATTTGCCAAGTGTGACATCAATTACAATAAAAAACACTGTCATGTTTTTTGACTGGCATTAATCTCCATACAGTAACTTGTACGTACAGTACACTGAAGTTTGTGCAGCGTTTTAGGTCTATCTTCCCCCAACCTGCTGCCTTCCATATGTGACGGGCTGCATTTCCCACTCGTCCTGGCCACAAACTATGTTTTTTGAGAATGCTAGGCATTGTAGCAGGCAACCTGGAGGAGCACCAGGTTGAGGGAGAGAGAGAGAGAGAGAGAGATAAATTAGCTTAAAGTAGCCTTCTCCACCCCTCCGGATGTTTTGGACTACAAATCCTATCCTCTCTAGCTGGCATGGATGGTGGCACCAAACTGGGAGGAAATTGTTGAGCTACAGTAATGCCCTTTTCAAATGTGCTTTCAGCTTCAGAAGGAATTCTGACATCAACTCTAGCTCATGAATAAGTGTTCTAAAGAAATTCACCTTTGAGCATACCCAGAGGGCTGAGTCTCACAACTCAAGGATCATCACTTCAAAAACGGTCTTATTCCCTTGGTAATCACGCAGATTTTCAAGGTGAAGAATCTGGTCTCCAGAAAGGCTTTTTGGCCAGCGCATCTTCGTTTTATAAAATAATATTGGCACTAGGGGAGGAGAGGACTTAGCCAGTTCCTGCTACTGTATGAGTTGTATCAACCCAAGCAGGAGCCGGCTTCCAAACCAACCTCTTGAACTGGAGCAGGGGTGGGACCTTGAGGTTTGCGACTGCTCTCAATTTCTAACACCTCAGCTGCGGAGTTTCCACGCATTTTGATTCAGGTAGCCCTCCCTCCCTCGCAGCTAATTTAAAGAGATGTGATTTGTGATGCGCAAATGAATGAATCGCCTGTGAATCTTCCATCTAGGACGAGGCCTCCTTAAACTTAATGGGACGTCTTTCATCCGCCTGCGGGTGGAAGGAAGACAGCCCGATTCTTGTAAAATCAAGAGGCGGCAGAGTCTCCACCCGGAAGGGCTGGGTTATCAGCGCCGCCTTCCCACCGACTCACACCCACCCCTGCGGTTCTTGAGAGAGAGATCCCACATTTCTCGAACTATGCCCTCCCCCCGATTCCTCTGGGAAATTGGCTGGGACCCCCTCCGACCCCTCCTCCCCATTTATATTGTGGCCCACTGAAGTTTGCTGACTGGAAAGTTGCAGGAAGTCCAGTGGGATTCAGCCTCAGGTGTTCACGGGACTGCAGCTTAAAATCTGCGGGGAAACTGCTTCCTAACATTTACTCCTTTCCTCCTGTGGTCCATAAAGGTGCTCCCGCGCTGTTTTGCACACATAAACAGTTTTTTTCCACTGGCCCACTCAGGACTTTCTGAAGGGTTTGTGAATACTAAAGTTCAACGTGATGAACTTCTCTGTGTGTTTGTGTTTGTTTTCCCCTGAAGCACAATGCAAGGCACAAATCTCCAGACGTGGCTTTGTTGTGGCGCGGGCGATTTCCGAGGCACCCAAACAAATAGTTTGCCAGAGACCGAAGTCCAAAACAGCTGCGGAAGTCCAGGAAACGCCCTCTTTGGTCGACGTCATGAAAGCAGTTCAGGCCTGCGGAAGAGCGCTTTTTTCGACGGAGCGCGTGCGGCACACAAGACCCGATCGCAAGTCCCGCTGAACTTCCGAGGAGGCCCGTCTAGGATGAAACGGGAGGCTCTCCGCCGTCTGCCGCCTTCTGGATTCTTTAGACCTGAACAGCACAATGCTCTGCAAGTTTCCTCAAAACTCACTCGACGAGGCTTATTTCGGAAAGCGTCTGTGCGGGACTGCACCGCATTCGAATTTGAAACGAAGAAGAAGTCTTAGAAAAGAACTTCACGAGGGTTCCCCAACCTGGTGCCCTCCATATTTAGGGGACTACATACCCATAATCCCCGGCCAGCTTGGCCCTACAACAGGCTATCTGGGAATTATAGGAATTGCAGTCCGACTAAACTTGGAAGCACCAGCCTGAAGACTGCTCCATAAACATGTCACCCCAACGGTATTTTTGAAGGTGAAGCAGGGCTTTTGCCCTGGGGAGGAGACCTCCTGCCTAAAACCTCCTTTAAGTTTCACCAGCTGCACAAATGGGCCTTCATATCTGGGTACAGCATTAGCCTTGCCAGCTTGGGGAAAGGTGGAAGTTGGGCCAACAATTCTGGACAGCACCAGAGTTTGGCAGGTCTGTTCATGGGAATACCAAGACGCTGTGGGTCACTTTAGAAGTGCATCCCCAAGCAAAAGGACAATTCTTTCTGGAGGAAGCCCATGCTTCTGTCCTCCACTGGCAGGAAAGGACTTCCATCTCAAGCAGACTGTCCTGCAAAAAGCAGGCGTGGCTATGGCGTCTCGTGGCTATGTGTGGGTGTCACCAGTTGAAAGGTCAAAGGCTGTTTCCAGAAAGAAAGGGTGTGTGTGTGCACGCAGGCATGTGTCTGTGTACTGGGAAGCTGTGTGTGTATGCTCTTTGTGTAGGAACAAGATGTAGCATCTTCCCTAGAATGAAACCCATGTTATGTTCTATGGTGCAAGATTTCAAGAGAAAAAAGTTAGGACCATAATGTAGGTGTAGATAACTACGTCATCCAAATTACCACTGACAGCATCTTGCAAAGGCTGAGTTCTTATTCATTTTTCCAGAGAAATAATTTGAACTGGAGGTGGTGCTTTAGGCAAGTCAGAGCTTGAAGCCTCTCCCCACCGCTTCCCACAATAAAGGCACAGCCATTGGGGTAAGAATTATTGAGAGGATAATAAATTGGTTTATGAGGTGTGCCTAAATAAAGCTAGTAAAGAAGCTGAGAATCATTGCCTTATAGCACCAGACAATGGCTAATGTGATCTTAAACCATGGAAGGGAACTCTAGTTCTCCAAGTGTTGTTGGCCTCCAGCTCTCACCAATAGCTTCTGAGACTGAAAACAGAAGCTCCAGCTGGGTAACATTTGGAGCTGGCCCCAAGCTCAGTAGGCTGAGTTTTGCAGGGCACAAGGGGATCTTGGGCTGCTTTCAGGGGAAATAAATAGGACACAATGAGCTGCCTGGTGATGAATCTGACTATTGGTCCATCTAGTTCCATAGAATCTGGAGGCAGGAATTCAAGGTTTGAAACAGGAGATGCCAAGACTTGGACAGTAGATTCTTCATTTGCAGAATATGTGCTCTGCCACTAATTTAGGGTTTGTCCTATGAAATTCAATGGCTGTTTTAAAAAAAAGATACATTGGCTAGAAAGTAAAAACAAGGTGCCTTCCAGATTATGGCTATTTCCTCATAGCATGCTATAGTTTTCTCCTTGTGGAAATATAATGTATGATATCATGCTTGTCTTCTTACTTAGCTGTGGAGATGGCCTAAGAATGCCCCCATTGCAGAACTGCACCACCTCTAGTTCAGCAAGAAGACCAGCCAGGCCCAGAGCAGCTATACATACATAAGATACTTCATTGGCCCTTTCTGACAGCATTGTCAGAAGATTGTCGGAAGTATTTCTCTTTGACCCTTTTCCCTGTTACCAATCCTCCTCCTCCTCCTCCTCCTCCTCCTTCTAGAAGATCAGCTTCTCTCATATCTTCCTTTCACTAATTTTAAAAGTATCAGAGTGACAACAGCTGACTGAAAAGTGAGATAAAAAGGTAATAAAACATTTAAGAATACATTGCGGTTTGATAATATTGTCCTGGAGGAATAACAAAGTCCTGTTGAGTCAAGTGGCCTTGCAATCTGGTAGATTAAACGTTTATTCCAAATGCATTAACAACTGGAGCAAAGAAGGAAAAACAGCAGGTATCTCAGAGATAATAAATCTCCTACTTTTAACCATGTGTGTACCACAGAACGAGTACTGCTAGAAGTGGAAATGGAGACTCTTGCCCTTAGTGTGTAGATTTTAAACTAAACAAAGGGACTGCAGAGATGGAACGTGGGATACAGCACTGATCGAGGTTGGGCTCTCTGACACTTTTCAGTTCTAAAGTTCTAGGATTCTATAATTTTAGAAAGGAGAGCCACTTTGTACGCTTCCTCAAATGGCTAACTATTACCCGGATTGCTTCTCTGCGGAGCAGGATGGGTGTGGCACATGTTAATTAACATTCCCCGACAACAAAATACAAGACTAGTATATCATTGAGACGCATTATGGGACGACTGAGCTTTCTGGAAAAGGCTCCGGTGCTGAGAAAAGTGGAAGGAAAGAGAAGAGGAGGACAACCAGCAGCAAGGTGGATGGACTCAGTTAGTGGCTATGGCAGACCCAGAGGACCAGGTTAGGGACAGAACATCGCGGAGAAAATCTATCCATGTGGTCGCGAAGAGTCGACACGACTTGACCACACATAATCAGTATCAGCGAGAAGACTGCCTTCAATATTCCTCCTGGTTCGATAGTTCAGAAACCTGTAGATACGCCTACATAAGACTGGGGTTTCCTAAGTCAGTTTTGCACCCCACTAGGAAGCCGAAAGGATGCCTCTGCCAGTCGGTTCTCTGGATCGCTGCTCGCCCTGCGACTTCATTACGCATCGGAAAAGGTCGGGAGAAAGTTCTTCGCTCCTCGTTTTTCCAGCACTTGACTCCTGTGCAAGTTAGTGGTAAAAGCAATAAATATCTGCCCGTTTGTTCTTGAAAGCATTGCTCGGCTGTGGAGTTCGGGCGGATGTTGAGTTTATTTATACGCTGCCCGACTCGCTGGGTTGCAGACGTGTTTGCGCATCTCTTTCCTTCTCGCAGCTCTTCAACTCTGAGCCGATTCTGCTCCTCTGACTTGAAGCCGGCGAAGAAGGAGACAAGGCAGGAAGCCGGTTCCTCGAAAAAAGCTTCGGGAATGGACGAAATGAAGAGGAGGCCGCTTGATCCCTAAAGGGTTCCGGCCGGGGAAGGAAAGAAGGACTGCAGCCTTTCTTCCCATTGCTAACCCGAGATAGGGACACCGAGCTAACTGACCCTGAGATCGTCTCGGCCGCGGATACTTGCGCCGTCCCTTTCTCTCTCCCCACTCCATTATTCGACCCCGGGACTACCTTATTCTGTCTCTTCGGGTTGCTTTGAATGGAAGGTGAGATCTCAGTTTGGGCTTCCGGCGGCTCAGCTCTACAATCCCTTGCCAAGCCCGCCACTCCTTTGTCCATAAATCCCTTGCGGGGCTCAGAGGAGGGAGAGAGGGAAAGAAGGAGAGAAGCACCGGTGCTTGGGCGGGCCAGAACTCTTACAGATAACAAGGAACACTCCCCACCCTCATCGCAGGACAAGATGGGGGGCGGGGGGCATCCACAAGGCCCGGCATCACTTCCCTCCTTGCTCCAGGTGCTATCCCCCTAAGCATAGCAGTATGTGGCTTTCTCAGGTATCTTGCCAAAAGGAAAGGGGTGAATGGGGCCCAAGATGCCACAGAGCTAGGAGAAACTGCTCCTGGCCTCTCAGACCGAGTTAAATAGATTTTTGGGATGCTTGAAGATAAAGACAAATAGATTTGTGGGATCTGATGCTATGATCAGAGCCACCCCAACCAGGAAACAGTAGAGCAAGCAAGCCAAATCTAGAAGTGAGTGGCTTGCTTCCCAATCTCCTTGTCTCAGAATCAGGTGCAAGTGATGCTTCTTCAGAGCAACTAAGGAATATCTAGCTCCTGATCATACATAGGCTGTGTTCACACAACACGGTTATCTATAGTTGAATGAACCCAATTTTACTCAACAGTTTCCTGGGTTTGTAGGAAAGAAAAGTTTTTCCTTGGTCACTGATAAATCAAAAGAAGCTTTCACACATGGGGGTACATGGGAATATATAATGGGTGTTCCATGCCAATTAAAACTGTCATGAGAAGCAGACATTCAATAGGTAAAGATTCTGGATTTCCAGGGCAGTGATGGGATAACTTAAACTTTCTGAATTGTTGCTTGTCAGGCAATAGTCTGTGGTTCAGCAGGAGCCTTGGTGCTGCAGTAGAATAACTGCCATAGTCAAAGCAGTGGGAGATGTCCAGGCCTACTTATGCTTCTGCACTTTTGTTTTTTAGGGGTTAAATACTGCAGCCATTTCTAATATATAGGTAATTTCATAACCCTTCTTGATTAATTTGGAATAACCATCATCTCATTAGTTCTCAGTTACATACCAACCTTCTTAAAAATTCTAGACCTATACTCCAGTATGCACTGTAGAAATTAGAAGTCAGCTTAAGTGTTCTTTTATACTCCCCATCCTTATGGGCAGGATATATCCTTGATGTGGAAGAGTATCTAGTCCCCATGAAGCATGGATGCTTTTTGGGGGTTAAAAGACAGGATCATCCCTTCACCTTTGCTGCCTTGCTTAATGTACCCCAGCTTCCTCTTTCAAGGTAAATTTGGGACTCTAGCCACATAGCTGTTGGTGGTTTTCTCTTCATCAGAAAACCAGGCAGCAGATGTGGTGGTTTGAGGAAGGGGTACTTCTCAGGCAATAGATGGGTGAATTCTCACTCACGCTTGAAGATGAGGTGAAGGAATCAGCTGTGCTCCTTAGATAAGAGATGGAGCCGAGAACTGAAGAGTGGGATGGAGAATCCTGTGCCAGCTGGAAGCTGTGGACTACAATTCCAATAAACCTCACTCAGCCTGGTAAATGGCCAAGGATTATAACAACAGTACATTGAAAACAACTGGAAGGCATCTAGTTGCCTTACACAGGAGCCTTGTGGCAAGTTAAAAAAAAAGCAATTCAGAGACATCAAACAAAGCTGGAATCCACTCTATCCATGAACTAGTTTGAATTTCAGTCCATTGAAACTAGTAGAATACCCTGGTGTAGATTAAGGTGGATTTACCACCCAGGTTCATTGTGTATTTGTGTATGTCTGTGTGGGCTGTATATGTAGTATATGTATAGTGAAGTTATACTTGATGGAGTGTAGGTATACAGAAAGATGAGTGTGTGTGCACATGGGATTCCCACAACCAACTCTCAACCTTGCCAGAACATTTTGGCATTACATGTTATAGAGTTCATAATATACACATACAGTATTTCTCTGTATATCCATATTTGTAACAAAATGGAAGAATTTCTAATTAGAATATTGGTATCCCAAGGCCAAGAGGAAGGAAGGAAATGCCTGCCTGCCTTCCATTAACTGCTCATGATAGCCACTGGGCGGCTTTCTTTTAAAAACCCATTGAATTCATTTGCTCCCCTTTCACCCTTGGCCTATGGCATGATGCAAGAGGAAACCTCATGAACTTGAGTAGTCTCCTTCAACTGTAATTAACTGGATTTAAACTGGAGAACTGAAAAACTGAAGGCAGAGCACTGGTGTGTTTAGGATAAGGCAATCTCTCAAGGCCTGAAATGAATCCCAACACTCACCTCCTGCCCCAACCCATTCTTTAGACTTGCTGAACTACAACTTCCATCATACTAAGCTGGATAAGGCTGGTTATTTAACGCTGGGAAGAGACCTGATTAAATAACTGGTGGTAGCTAGAAATCACTAGAGTTCACCCAACAATATTGGAAGGCATCAAGTTGCTTTGTCCTGGGGTTTGTGCGTGCTCCATTTCTGTGAAATTTTCAGCATGAGGGTAGGAGTAGGAAACTGATGCTCAGTTACTGGATTCTTCTGCTATTCTATGTTCTTTCAAATGCTGGGTCTTTTCCCCAGTCCTGCCTGAGACAGGGCTTTTCCTGAGTTTCTCATTGCAATAAATGTGGGCTACAGGAAAGACTCTGCACTTCCTTATCCAAGCCCAGGGAACAGTAGATTAGATGGCATCAATCTGACAATCTCTCTCATCTTGAGTTGCATGGTTGGTCCATTTAGGTCTGTCTGAAAGGAATGGCCTGGCTTCAGGAGTAGGGTATCGGGTAGATGGTTTGCCTCCAGAAGATCCTAGGTTCCCTCCCTGGTATCATTGGCAGGCTAGGAGAGATTTTGACTAGCACCTCACAGAGCTGCTGCTCCAGGGACCATACCAGGGACCTTCTTCCTTAGCAAGGGAGTTTTTACAAAATAAATCTTCATAAACCTCCCCCCCCCCGCAACATACACTGGATTAAAGCCTGAAATAGAGATTCTAATTCACACTAATATCTGCAAATTTATACATCCATTTGTAGATATAGAGAAAAGCCACGACTTAACCAAAGTTAAGTTGGCAAGTGTCTTTTTTAGCGCCATACATTTATTAAACAACATGTCTGAAGTGGCCTCTGGTTCCCGGCCCGTTTCAAATGGCTCGGTGATGTAAGGGAAAAGACCCACCGTTATCGTGTTCCCTTATAGGGATTATAATCAGCTACCCAATATGGAATGAAAGAGCTCGTTGCTTAGCCACATTCCGCGGGGGAGAGGGAGAAGAGCAGTAGCAACAGCCGATCGGCACTCCTCCGCCAGCCAATAAACAGCCAGCTCTGAGCCTATTGGTCCGGCGCCTGTGAAGCGCAGAATCAGTGGCGTCTTCGTTTCCTTACTCTTTTCGCTATCGAGCCAGCGAGAATCCTTTACGCTGGTTATCTGCGTGGTGTAAAAACCCAAAGCCGGAGGGTAACTGCGGCTAAACAGAGACAGCTACAGCAAGAGCGTTCAAGTTATAACAGCCTGCTTCGGAAGAATGCAAGCTGGAAGGAAAGAAATGCTTGCAGTATCTCCATTTCTACTTGAACGTCAATCGTCACCTTCCCGGAAAAAACTAAACAGTTGAAGATGTGGCTTCCGCGAAGTGGGAAATCATCCACTCTTTCCGCGAAGAAAAGTTGGGAAAAGAAATAAGGCCGGGCGGGGGACCGCGATGGGAACGCCGGCTGTCCCGCGCTTCTGAAGTACCGCCGTGCTTGCCTGCCTGACTAGCGGGCTTTGGGGAACTTCGTCGCTTCTGATTTATGACGTCTTATGACATCATGCAATTGTTAATACAACGGACATGAAGACAAACGTTGCATGGAGAGCCTGCGCCATTACCACTAGTAGTGAAACTCAGTGCGGTGCTTGTGTCAGAAGTCCAGCTGGTCCCACAGACGAAGACGGAACAGCAGTTCATTTCTCAGCCGCTGTCTGGCGTCGCAAGGTTGTTGGGATGCTAACACAGATGGGACGGGATGGGTGGATGTGGCGCAAAGGCTCGAGCTTCTTGGAGGAAGGATAAAACACATGCACACACTCCAATTGTAGGCATCTCTTTTTTTCTTTTTAAAAGAACCCTTGCAGTGTTAGCTTCTACTGAAATGTGTTAGCTTCTACTGAAATGGGAAACCAGGGGAGTTAAAATATAAGCCTTAACTAAAGTTAAACCTCATCACGTATGTTTAGGTTGCAGATCTGTGACCATTTATCCGAAAGGAAGTTACACTGAACTGAATGGGGCTTACTTCTGAATAGAGATCTATAGGTTTTCACTTTTAGTATCGGAAACTGCACGAATCCTTTATTCGGCGCTGAGATCTGAGCATCTTGCTGGTAAATCTATTTATATCAGTCCAGAGGAGGCGTATTTAGAAACGAGGTGCGGTCTAGATTAATAAAGCAGCGCATGTTTAGCTGGGTGGGGTCTGCAGTATCATCTGATGATTCATAGTCGCTGCCCCGATTGCTTTGGTCACCAGTTCACTTCTAATGGTGGCTTCTAATGGAGGCTATTGACACCTTTAGCCAGTGAACAGAGAGGGACCGGAGTCCCATCCCTGAGACTGGGGCTCTTTTCCATTCAATTCTCTTACCAAACGGAGCGCTAGTGACAGTACGTTGGATGGTGGGGCATTTTGTAACCCTGACTCCTTCTGTTCATGGGAACAGAGTAAAACTTGAACGGTCCCATTTAGCGGATAAAGCAGGCGAACAGTAATCTCAGGAGTGCAACGCTCGATAGGCCAGACCCTTGTCGGATCCACTGTCAATTCATTCGAGGGAAGGTCAGACCCGGGTCGTCCAATGGGCACAGAGGGAAGGAGGACTTCCTTGTCGGTGGATTGCACTCTAGGTATCCTCTGAAATAGCGCGAACTTAAGTCCTGCTGCATCAGAAGAATCCCAGCCGAAGGCAGCCTCGAGCCCCACAAGTAGCAGGAAGAATTCTCCTTGGGACCTTCTTAAACCGGCGCTCTGCAGCAGCGCGGGGGGCGGGCTGGGAGAATGATATCTACACTTTCCGGAAGACAGCAAGTTTGGGAAGGTGGGCGAAATGATCATAACCTCTTCGGGATCACCACCGAGACCTTCTGGCAGGCTAATTCCCCACCCTCGGAACAACGAGGACGTCGCGCCGCGGTCCCTCACTCCTGCTGACGTGTGTCTTTCAAGTCCTGCGCTCAGTCCAACAAAGGGACTCCGAGAAAGGTCAGCGCCGTGCGGGGAACAGTTCCATTGCCCCCGGCAAACAAAGAGGTCCTGCTTGACCGCAGCCATCCCGGGACTCAGTCCTCCGTGTCCTCTCTCACCTGTTCCGGAGCCTCTCCCTTCCTGATCCCGGCTCCCCCGGTTTTCCTCTTTTCCGTTTTTTTTCCCCTTCCGGAGCAGCCAAGCACGTTGATGGGATTGGACAGACACCACCCGCTGGATCGGCCACCGAGCGAAGGATGCCCCCGGCTCCCAAACAGCAACGGTCTATGCGCAACTTAGGCAGAGCTTCGCAGCCACCAAACCTGTCACCCGCTAAAGAGCGAATAAGCACGGCTGCCGCTGGCGGACTTGCTAAAGCTACGACCGCCAGCCTTCCCTAACTGCAGAGCTCCTCTCCTTCCAAATCTTAGGTTGGTATTCCCATCATCCCTGCCAAGTGGCATACTGAATGGGAACTATGGGACATGTACTCCGACGGCTCTGGAGTGTATCTAGTGGAAAAGAGTACTCAGCCTGGGTGAATGAGAAAGGAAGGGGAGAACTTAGAGTCATCTGAAGGCAGTCGAAATATTTGGTCCATGTTGGCTGTGTTCACAAGACATACTTTCCATAGTTAGCCAGAGTCCAGTCAGTTAACTCAGCCCGGCCGGTGGGCTATAATATGGACAGCCGGTTTGTGGTCCTCAGCCTGCTTAGACTGATTCCTGAATCAACTAACCAGACAAGCTAGGTTCCCTTTGCACAACACACTGAACTGCTCATAAATATCAAGATTAAGATTAACCAAGTTTAGCACACTCTGGGAACAACAGGATTAAGTGAACTATGTGAATGCAACCTCTGCAAACCAGCTTCCTTGCCATCTGCAGACCACATAGCAACACATGTATTTAGGTCCAATTTCTTTTCAAATTGAAGAGTTAATGTTCAGGAGAGGGAACATGGGTGTGATTACCACAATCACTCTAACAAAGGAATTGATGGTCATGGTCTCTTCTTTGAACAGGCTGGGCCATGGAATCATGAACCTAGACCCTGAATCCCAAACACTTTCACTTGGAATGGGCCAGACTCAGTCTGACATTCAGGACAAGCCAGCAGCTTTAGGGTTGTCTTGGCAGAATGGTGCTTCCACCTAAGGACTTGAGGCTGATTTACTAAGGAAGGCCTGAGGTAGTATGAGGAGGTCCAGGAAAAACACCAGTAGTAAGTTGCCCACTTCAGACAGTTACCTATCTATTTATTCCCTACCAACCAGAAAATCCAGAAATCAACATTTTAGCAATTTTGAGATGTTTAAATGGAATTTTAACCTACCTTTTGGGGTGGGATATTGTATCTAACACAGTATCACTGCTGAGATATATTGGCAACTGTTCAAAACAATGAAGACTGCAAACAAAAAAAATGTTGAAAGAAAACATTAGGACTAGCTGTAGCAAAAACTAAAGTAGGATTAAGAATAAACTGAATATCCTTCAGGGAGATCAGGGAGAAACTTGCTGGCTCCTCCATCCTTCTGTTGGGTTAACTCTTCAGCAGAAGCTTCACCCACTTTGGTTGACATTTTCCCCAAAATCTCAGTTCCAGATTTCTTCTGTTCTAGCCCAAATCTTGGAAGATCTCAAAAAAAAATAAATGGGGTTGGACTTGATTAATACTTGGCCAGGAGACTACCGGGACATCTCAGATCTGTAGGACAGACTGTGAAGATGAAAAAGACAACCAAAGGCAATGGCCAGCTAGATCTGACCATTGCTGATAAAACTGCCTGGATGGGTCTACGTAGTTACCCAGAGACTAGCTCCCCTGGAATTGCCATTTTAGCCTACATGTGTGTGGCTATACTGGAGACGGTGCTAATTGCAGTCCAACACATCTGGAGGGCAGCGGGTTGGGGGGAAGCTGCTTTGACATCCAGCCCTGGGAGAAATGGGCAGAGCCTATTAGATCACAGCTTTCTTCGATGCCCAGGATGTTTGGTGCAAGCAAGCAGGATGAGAAACCTGCTGGCACTTCCCTTTGCCAGAGGGGAGAGCCAACTGGGGGAATTTTATATCTCCCTTAACGTCTCTCATTTACCTTATTTATAGAAGGTGTCCTTGGTACCCGTTAACTCTTCTTATCCCTACAGTCTGAGGCTCGCTAACTCCAGGTCCTTCATTAAAACTAAATGCAAGGAGATTTAGGCCTGATAAAAACCTTCAAGTCAAGTTGGACTGGTGGGGACTTGAAAATCCATGCAGTCTTATTGTCAGCAGGAGGGAATTTACCACGGTCTTCTTCCATGCTTAAGCTATGAAACTCCCCTTATCAAAGGTGATGGCAGTCACTGATTCAGATAGTTTTAAAGGGAACTAGAAAACTCAAGAGCACTGGGCTCTCACCCACTACTAGACTGGACAACTCTTTGCTGCCTCTAAATCACAGGCAGCAGACTTTAATTACCAGCTGCTACGGAGTGTGTGTGTGTGTGTGTGTGTTTGTGTGTGTGTGTATGAGAGAGAGAGATCATTCTCATGTTTTGGAGCTTCCAGACTGTATTTGGTTGGTCACTATGGATTACAGAAGGCTGGACTAGACGGCCCTTGACTCCTTATGCTTTTCCTTTCTTATAAATTCACATATCATGTTGTTTTGGTAATTAGTTATGGTGTCTGCCATAAACCATGGATTGTGTTTATAAACAAGAAAAGCTGGGTCACATAGCATACTTAGTTAGAACTAATAAACTACATTACGGCTTAGTGCTGTGTATGAACCCAGCCCATAGACCTTGGAAACACTCCCACTGGTTGAAAGGCCTCCTAGCCAAAGGCAGCATTTTTGTGTTGCGATATGGGGCTTCCTGTATAAAACCCATCAAACTATGTGACTGTATCTATAGACAAGGTTTAACCAGGCAGGTAAAGTTCTAGCAGGTGCATTCACACAATGTGCTAAACTTGATTAGTGATAGCCTTTTTTCCTCTTTGTTTTGCTTCCTTGCAATTTTGTGTGTGGTGCAAACTGAGCTCATTTGGTTATTTAATGGTTCAGTGTGTTGGGTGGTCCCAGAAAATGGGTTAATTTAGTAATCCGGTTAAATTTCTGTGTGAACAAAACCTGTAAGCCTTTCTAGTAGTAACCAGCACAATTTAGGAAGCTGGGCCTGGGGTTCATTCCATAAGCAATACCTTGAAGTAGTTTTCATTGGTCAAATATTAATTATTTGATAGCAAGAAAGGGGGCCAAAAATAGCTTTGTCTCTCTTCCTTTTCTTACTCAGGTCAGTACAGGATTCCAAGACTTAATAACCCCTGGGTGGCGTTGGATAAGACCACCTCTTCTGCCCCTCCTCCCAGAGAAGGATCAATGACAGTCAGCATGCTGGATTATCTCTGCCATCTACAACGGGGTAGGAGCCAAGCAAAGGTGGCCAGACCTATCCGAGAAGAAAAAAATTATGCTGAAGGATTGAGGATGTTGTCAATAAAAGCCTTTGCAAGGCCGGCTTTGTGGAACCCCTTCGTTTGGCTTCCTGCGAGTGGCTTCATCCTGATCGAGAGATGGCACACAGAAGAACGATATCAGCGCGGGACACCTTTGAGCCAGGCAAGAAGCCGCGGCTGCTTTGTCCACGTGCCTCCAGGCTCTGTCACTTGCAACACGGGCGCGCGCGCGCGCACACACACACACTCATTCCGCCGGCGCACTTGCAAACAGAGCGGCTGACAGACTGCGAGACACGAACCGTATTTATTAGCTTAGATGCGCTGTTTGCTCTCATAATTCACCCTCGCGAGCGTTTTTACGCGAGCGTTTGTACAAGGCTTTCGCGCTTCGCCTGACGTCAGCCGCCAGCAAGAAGACTCACATTCAGCAAAGGTTAAACTCGGGATTATTTAGTCCGTCCTTGCTGCCATCACTCGCATCGGTCACATTCACAACCTGGCTCGAACCGTTTGCTGAAAGGAAAGAGGGTAGTGTCAGCCCGGACGGCGCCGGAGAAAAGATGGGCTGCCGAGGCAACAAATCAGGGTCAGCGTGACTTCAGCGGGCCGGACGCTTGCATTCCACTCGGGTTCACCAGACGGCCGTCTCCCGCGCGCGCGCCCTCGCCGTTCCGGACCCTAAAGCATGTTTTGACCTTCGCCGGTGCCCTTCCAAAGGCTGGAGGATTAAATGCCAGCTGCCATCCCGTGGCCATGGTGGCCGGGCATGTAAAGTACACCCTGAGTGCCTTATGAAAGGTGGCGCAACTCTCCTTGCCTCTTACTTTCGAGATCGCGCCTTTAATTTGGGCTGCTCTCCAAGCTTGGTAGGAAAATCCATTTTTCTGAGGTGAATGATCTTGTGAGCTCCCTAGTTAAGCTAGGAGAAGCAGGCAGACATGCTGGGTCGCATAAGAAGCAGGCAGACACGCAGACAGAAAGTACGCTGCCGCTACATGTAAGCTCCTCACAGTCTACCCCTAGCCATTTCAATGCCTACACTCTTTGGCTCCCTCCTAGGGGGTCAGAGCAACACGTCACCATTTGCACGCTGTCCTATCAACATGCGTCAGCCACGGAGACTTTTGTGCTTTTCCCTGCAACTTGATGGCTTCCCGAGGAGGGGGAAAGATCAAAGGAAGATCTGGCAAGGAGGGTACCTGGCAAGGGAGCAGATATTGCTGCATCAGTGATTGCCCGAGGTTTGCACTGGAGCACCCCTCCTTCCCATGTATTACTACTATTCATTCTCAGCAGGGAACAATGTACAACGGCTAGCCTGTTGCCCCATCCATTTCCCCACTCCAATTAGAAAGTCCCCCCCTTTTTTCAAAAAAACACTCTTCTGTCTTAATCCCATAAGGAGGTGTGTGTACATGTTTGAATCTCACAGAACCTTTCCTCAATTTGATTTTAAAAGATGCCCAATTGCCAAGTTTGCCCATCTTTTCCTCAAGGGAGAAGGCTGCTGTCCGTATTTTGTAGCTGGGTAGAGGTCAACAGCTGACCGCACCCCTCCACCAGTATCGAGCAACCGCTCCTAGCTGGGCCTTAATGGAGTCACCTCGGGCCAGGAACAGGGCAACCCACCAACGCGCATCCTCTCCAAGGCCGATTGGTGCGCAGGCGCGCAGCACCGATCGCGGCGGACGCGAGGCTCCTGGCTGAAAAAGCAGGTTCCCCCGCCGCGCCGTCCGCTGCGGGGCTGGGAGATTTCTCCCTTCCGACTCCGCGCTCCTAGAGACGCGGGTTCAATATGCTGGCGAGCCTTCCAATGGGCAGGGTGGCTGGGGAGGTGTTCGGCAGGCTGCCTCAGCAAGAAGCGACTCCCGCCGCGACAGTCTCTGGGCAATTTGTTTTCCCAGGTCCCAGGCCGGGAGGAGATCCCGGGATGAAAGCGCAACCCGGAGCTGCTCCCTGACTCGCCCAAGGTCTAGAG
Organism: Candoia aspera; assembly: GCF_035149785.1. Lineage (NCBI taxonomy): Eukaryota > Metazoa > Chordata > Lepidosauria > Squamata > Candoiidae > Candoia > Candoia aspera. The sequence continues at coordinate 115,096,090 of NC_086154.1, read as the reverse complement.
CCTTTCCGTTCCCAATTTCTGCTCCAAACCGGGAGCGATCAAAGCTAGGAGTCCTGGAAAGAAACAGGTGTTGCGCGGCCCGCATTTCCTCCGGTAGCTGTAGGTACACAAAGAGAGCGAGAGGGAGGAGGGGCGAACCGGGGACAGGAAGGCACATCGACCAGGCTGCTAACGATGCAAATGGATCCGCTGCCTTTTTCTCTTCATAAAATTGCAATACTAGACCGTTTTATTTCCATATTCACACAAGCGCACGGACTCACTCCGAGGCGGTCGAAATTGCAGCCAGATGGAGACAACCTAGCGGAAGAGAAAGCTTTACCTTATTTACCCAAGCGGAGACGCACGTAGATTGACGCTTGGCGGAGCCAACAACCTTTCTATTCGCGGAAATCGCCTGGAAATCGCCTCTGTGTGTGTGTGTGTGTGTGTGAGAGAGAGAGAGAGAGAGAGAGAGAGAGAGAGAGAGAGAGAGGGACTGCAGGGTGTGTTATAATTTGGACCGCGATGGATCGGAGGAAGAAACGAAGAAGAATCAAGCGGGAGCACGCGACTGAGCTGGGGCTCCTCGAGAGGTGGCCTGCTATGGCTGAGCAACCTCTGCATGTCCAGCGTAGGTGCGGGGGAGGATTCTGCTCCCAGCCCCTTGCTCTCAATACGGTCTCTGTCCTGGAGGTTCAAGGTGGTTATAGAATTGCTACCCTGGCAAGTTTGGCGAGTGGCTGGAGCCCTTGGAGCTATTGCTCCCTTTCCCCTGCTGAAGCAGAGAACTTAGAGGTGCATGCTGAGGCTGTGCCAAGAAACGGCTGATTTTTTTTATCTTGGGTTTCGTCTGGAACCAACACCCCACTCCTTTTTGTGTAATCGCTGCCTAGCAAAGCTGTATTTCTGGTCGTACCTTCCCTTCCGATTGCTTTTCGTATTTTTATTTCACACAAGCGTGACACCGTGCTAGGATTTTTATTGGTGCCCCCCGCCCCCCAGTGCTCCTGGAACGACAAAAAGACGGACTGCGATTCACTCCGGAATCACTATCAAGCAAATATAATATTCGCTTTGAGAGGATCGTTGTTGTTGAAGTTTCACAGGAAAAGTGCAAAAAAAAAAGAGCCCCCTCTTCAAAAACAAAATGGAAAGAAATTTTTGTTTTTGTCCTCCTTCTCTCTTCCCGCCTCTCCTAATCCTCTTGAGTCCTTTCAAAGCGCCAAAAAATAAATAGAGTTAACTGGGGTAAAGAGGCAGTAAAGTCACTGAGGGATGAAATACAGCAAAATACTCTTTTAAAGCAAATATCTGAACTCTTCAAGAGTGATTAGTGTCCACAAGGGCTCGGCGGAGGAGCGGATCGAAGCGAGATTCGGTAAATGGTTCAGTGAAAAGGGTCACCCAAAGTTGGCGGTGAGCGTCAGGGACTGGGAAAACTTGTGAGTGAGCGCTCGCGTCCTTCAGAACTGGATCGGCTGGCGGTTTCTTCCCGACCTCCAGACGCCCCGGATAGGACCTGACCTACCCCACACTTTCCCTGTCCCACCACCACTCTGCCTTCTCCCACCCCGGCTCTCTCTCTCCAGCAGACTAGCGAACAGCCCCCAGAGGTACTTGGAGTTAGGAAATCAGAACCTCGCATTATAGGCGCTTGAGGTCGACTTTATTTTCACTACCCAAACTGTTGGAAAGTATTTAAACTTAAGCAGAAACAGCTGGATTGCTGGCACTGCTTTTTGTTGCTGCGAAGGACGGCTTTGTAGTTCAGAACTGGCTTCTTAGAAGGGAGGAAGCCTCGGTTGCTTATGTATATGTATATGTATATGTGCCTAGTCTGTAAATAAACTCATCTTTCCTCCCCGCCGGTACCCCTTCCCCAGCAAGTGTGTTAAAATTACATATACTGTATTAACTGATGATAGGATTTTCTCCTGGGTTTGTATTTTAATGTATTCGATCTCAGAGAGTCAGGTATATTCTAGAATCTCTAGACATTATTATAAAACTATTGTCCTAGCACTAGTATACTTCTAGGAGCTCTTTGGCTTTCATTCCAACCCATCAACACAGGATCGTCAGAAAATCTGTACAGTAGACTGCAAAACTTTGTCTCTTGGGAGGGAGATCCCCTCTGATTTCAAGCAGAAAATTAAAGCAGAACAGGACTCGCTTTAAGCTTCTTTTAGGATCCAGATCAAAATGATCCAAGGCAACTGGATTGTTGGTGGGGATAGATCGCGATAGCGATTTCTGTATGGAGGCACACACACGCATCTTTTGGTCACATCTAGCATTTCCAGGAGTGAGGAACACGTGTCTGTGACTGGAAATCCCACCACTTTCCACGCCTCTGAAGGGCATTTAGGGTCACAAATATGTATAGGTATCCTTTCCTTGATCTCACCGGCATTTACTCGGAAGTGAAGATTATTGATGTTCCTGGAAGTTTCTCCTACTATGTAACCTAAGCGCTAAACTCCGACGGCTGGGAGACTTAGACTGGTAAGGTCAACATTGCCGTCGGTGGATAAGTAGCAGAGACCTTTTCTCCCTGGACGCGAGCTTTCCTATGAGGTATTTCTGCGTCACACTCTCACCAGCGCCTTTCGCTTAAATCCCCGCCTATCTTTATGCTTCTCACAGAGAATATGCTGAAGTCAACGTTCACCGAGCCTATCTCAGAACGTTGTAATAAAAGGAAAGATAGCTGCATTTCACCATTTCTCTGCAGAATGCCAGATGAAGGGGGATTGCACACCAGCGGGAAAGCGCGGGGACTCGTAGATTTAGTGGAGCGCACCGTAGTGGAGCTTGGGAGACGCTCTTCCTCGAGATCTGCATAGATCCAGGACTGTCCAAGAAAGTCTCGGTCTGGTTGGATCTATGGGGAACAGTTCGGAGGAGACTGTTCTCCCCGGAACCACCAAAAATGAGACGGGGGTGGGGTGGGGCGCTTTGTGCGGTTGTTTAGACATTTCAGCTCATTATGTGCATGGGTGTCCCACCCCACCCGCTCGTTTCAGGAAAGCCAGCGGGTTGGAGCGGGGTGGGGGGCAGCTTCGGAACCTCAGCTATTCTGGCCCTGCCCCTTATCGCCCTGAAGAGACGCGTTAGCTGGTGGAGAAGAAGGAGAGAGATTATGTGGACGGCGTGTCTCCTCCCTCCGCTTTTTGCAACACACACAATCCGCCACGCTCCAGAACCAATGCCCAGAATCGAGGTCCCAAACGTGTCGATGCCCAGATTCTGTGAATCCCAGGGTAACTTGGCCTCTTTCTCCTCCCTCCCAAATTAATCGGGCATGGGCATCTCCCCTCCTCGATCGCGTATTATTCCGCCTCCTTATTACTTGTAGGGGATTTTCTTTCCAGGCTCAGGGAGGGGGTGGTCGTTGTTTATTTAGCTGGAGTAAGGAAGTCGATTAAAAAAGAAAGAAAAGCTTCGCCTGTCTCCAGGCTCTATAAATGCCATTGATTTATTTCCCCCCCACCCCACACACACACGGAGGGGAGGGGACTGAAACTGAGCTAGCGGATTGGAGGAGTGCTGTGAGCAAGGCTGGATATGAAGGAGAGGAGGGGTGGGGAGGGGGCTCTTCAGAGCTCGTCACCCCTCCCCCGACTCCCCCACCAGACAGCTGAAGACCCCCTCCGACTCTCTCTCTCCCCTCAGCCGCTCTGGAGGTCCCCCTCCCAGCTCCCCCTACTGGGGACGCAGCCTCCCCACCCCCTCCGGGCTCTCTGCTCCTTTGGCTCCGCCCCTTTGTGATTGAAACGCGGATCACGTCGCGAAGAGGCGGGGGTAGCTGCAGGGGGAAGGCTGGGGAAGAGCCGGGCCGAGCCGAGCCGAGCCGAGCCGGGGCTTCGGCAAGAGCGGCCTCTCCAGTCGCCGGGCGGCTGGGCGGCTGGGCGGGCGGGCGCAGGAGGCAGGCAGGCAAAGCCAGCAACAAGTGCGCAGGAAGGCAGGCAGGCAGGCAGGCAGGCGAGGCGAGGGAGGGCGAAAGCTGACGTCAGCGAGCGGAGTATTATGGTCTGGGCTGTGCTGGCCGCCGCCGCCGCCGCTGCCGCCGCCGCTGCTTTTCTGCTGCCAGCGGCCGAGTAAACATGGAGCTCTCCGCCGTGGGCGAGAGGGTCTTCGCGGCTGAGGCCTTGCTCAAGAGACGCATCCGTAAAGTAGGTGCCCCGGCCCTGCCTGGCAGCGCAGTCCCGGCTTTGTGCGCGCGGCACCGAACCCGCCAGGCCCGCCCGAGGCCGCAGGCAGGCAGGCAGACGAGCAGGGCTCTGCTCGGCTCCGCACGGCTCCCTCCTTTCTGCAGCAGCGCTTTGCTGCCTGCCGCTCCCCCTTTCGGCTCGCGCTGCGCAGATTGCCACCATCTCGAGCGTCGCGGACGTTTTCCTCCTCTTAAATGCATGCACGTTTTGGCTGCTGCGGCTATATTTTGCTGCACGCAGTTCTGCATGCATATTGGATCCCGGCTTGCAGCACGCCCCCTTTTCATGCATGGATTTTTTCCGCCCTTGCAGCTTGCCTTTGCATTTTCGTGGCATGCTTTGGGCTGCTTGCTTTTTTTTTTTTTAATTGACGCATGCGGTCGGGAACACCTTTGATTTTTATGGCGAGTACGTTCTGGCACCAGTTTATTTGGTACACCCTCCTGAAATGCATGCTCATTTGTTTCTTCTTGACAACTGCAGGGTCGTATGGAATATCTGGTGAAATGGAAAGGCTGGTCTCAGAAGTAAGTAGACCTTAGTGTAGTCTAATGTACATTGATAGCAAAAATTGCAGTAGGACTGGAGATAGTGCTTTGTTGGGTAGATGGAGGGACACATTTTTTCAGAAAGCTACCTTCCACTGCTGTGTTCTGGAAGATAAGGAAATATGTGTATAGGAGGGAAAAACAATGTATCTTCTGTTTCTCTTTCTCTCCCCCTCTCTGTTTGACTTTCTTCTTCTTTTTGCTAGATACAGCACCTGGGAACCAGAGGAAAACATTCTTGATGCCCGTCTGCTTGCTGCTTTTGAGGAAAGGTATGTTTGTTTGAAGAAACCTAGGCAGTCTTATTTATTAGAGCCATATCACTATGTTTTAGAGCACTGTTAAATCACTCTATGTCCTTACCATGTATGCATTTATTTTTCTTAAAAACCACATTTAGGGAAAGAGAAATGGAACTTTATGGTCCTAAGAAACGTGGCCCCAAACCCAAAACCTTCCTTTTAAAGGTAAGAAAGAAAAGTACAAGAGCCATGTTTTTTGAGTTGCTAACTGTGATCATAATGGAAAATGCAACTTTTTTTAAAATTAAAACGCCACATTTTGAAGAGCCAAGTCCTTTACTGCTGTATGTGTGTGTGAGGGAGGGGAGGGGAGGGGGTCACTCTGCCTTTAAATTGTGTTGATAAGATTGTTGTGGCATAGGATTAAAGTGGTGCAGTTGCTTTCACTGTTTTGCAGGCCCAGGCCAAAGCCAAAGCCAAAACCTATGAATTCCGCAGTGACTCTGCTAGGGGCATCCGGGTGCCTTATCCTGGACGGTCTCCCCAGGAGCTTGGCTCTACCTCCCGGGCTAGAGAAGGACTGAGACAGATCCCACTGCCCCCTCAAAGCAGCTCCACCACTGCTACCCCCAACATGCCCCGAATGGAGATGATCCAGGAAAACAGGGTGGGGGCAGAGGAAGACCGATCTGAAGGCTCCTTTAAAAAGCGAGGGCCAAAGCCCAGGAAAGACCTGCCTGAAATGGCAGACGTTACCTCCAAGCGGAAATCAATGGAGCCTGGGGACAAGATGGTGGTGGACTACCTGAAAGCCAGAAAATTGGAAGAGGCAGCTAACTCTGGGGCAGCAAAATTCAGTTCAGGACACAGTGTGATCCAGCTAGCCCGGAGACGGGAGCCTGAATTACCCAGTGCTGTTTCCAATCCCAGGGCAGAAGCTGGTGTTAAGCTGGGTGCATCTGAGACTTACCCTCCTAGACTGACCAAGCACAGGGCGGATTTCCTGGATCCAAAAGGGCAAAGTGGTTTGGACTTGGGGACTCCTAAGATCTTGCACAGCTCTGCAAACCAAGGCAGCTTGTATCGAGATGGCATAGGGACGCAGGCTGGCAGGCCTTCCCTCATCGCCCGCATCCCTGTCTCCCGGATCCTGGGTGACCCAGAAGAAGAAGCATGGAGCCCATCTCTCAACAATTTGGAGAAAGTAGTAGTGACTGATGTGACATCCAATTTCTTGACAGTAACCATCAAGGAGAGCAGCACAGACCAAGGCTTCTTTAAAGAAAAGCGGTGAATTCCTTGGGAGAAGAGGAGAAGTCATTGAAAGGCTTTGGATAGAGGTTGGCTGACTTGGGATTTTTAAAAACTTTTATTTTTAAACTTTTTCTGGACAGGCTTGCATTTCAAATTATCTGTCCCTAATTCTTTCTTTATACCCACCCCCCCAACCTTGCCACCTTGCCACCAATTTCAATTTTGGTTGAAAAAATTATCTCTAGAGTTATATTTTCTATTAGATGTAAATATGTTATTTAAAGAAAAATACATATATATATCTATATACATACATATAAATATATATATTTCAACTCTAAGTTGTTTGATTGTTGCTTTTTTAATTTAAAGCTTTTGGAGAAGGATAATAAAACAGAAGTGATGCATCTCTTGCCTCAACTGCAAGAGCTGGTGTAGATAATGAATGATCTTGTTAGCTAATCACAACATCTTAATTTAGGGTTTTTTTTTTCAATTGTTTCCACTCCCTTCCCACAAATATGATGTTGACTGATAATATGGGGATATTATATTCATCTGGGAACTAAAAGAGCTCCAGGTTTTTTTTAATTATTGTTATATTATAAGGTGTTGCTTTGTACAATCAAGTGTGCTATATACACAACTGTTCTGGCTGGACAGCTGAAGTAAGCACTTGACTTTACAGTATTGTCTTGCTTTGTTTTGCTCCAGTTGAAAAAAAGTTGTTGTTCTAAAAAGTGTCCATTAAAAACAGTTGAAAGATGTTTTAGCAAAGAAGTATTAACTTGAATACCTTTTCTTGCAAGGGAGAAGGGGATGTGTAAGATTTTTAAAAAAAGTGTAGCTGCTGTTATGCACTTTAATATGACTGTCATAGAGGGAAGGTGGGAATAGTAGAAGAAGGAATTGAGCTGATAGTTTAGTTTAACTTTGGATTTTTTTTTCTTCATCCCTTCCCTGCTCACTCCAATAAGAAAATCTGTTTACATTCCTTACATGCCAGAAAGTTGGGGAGGAAAGCATCTGACTGGTCATATTTTCAATGTTCCTGCTGTTATATTGAAAGTGGATTTTCCATCTTCCCCCAGTGTTTGCAGTTCCTTTGTAGGCTATTAGATGAATTTTAATGTGTGGCATAAAATCATTGTTTTCTTCATACATCTCAGTCTCATAGAAAACAACTTCCCATGTAATGTTGCGGGGAAAGACCAGTTTCAAAGTTAGCTGTTTTTAGAGCTAGATTTCTTTCTTTTTTTCTTCATTTTCTAGAAAGAAACATCTGATCTCACAGTCCCCCCATGAGATTTCTAAGTCAAATGATTAAAAAAAAAGAGTAGTTCTTCTAGCTTGTCAACTTTACGCAGACATTTAAAACATTTTTCTGCTCCCTTGAAGAAAGCAATATGGAATCTATTCAGTATGAACTCTGTTTAACTTTACCAGAAAACGGTTTGGTTCTTAACTCTGAAAGCTCCTGATTAAGAGGGAACATGCAGAGGGAATTGGGGGAAGGGTTGCTTTCCTCTGCTTTTAGCAGGTGCTGTGGTGTCCCAATAGATATTGATTTAAGCATCTTTTGTTGGTTCAAAAAACACAAATCTGCCTCGCAGCCCCTAAGGGCCTGGCAGGGGGATGTGTTGACTTCTCTGTCTTTTTCTGAATGGCTGACTCACTGGGCCCTTTTAAAACACTTTCTAATTTGGGGAGTGAACAAGGCATGAAACTCGATGTGTGGCCTAATGAGAAGAGACACTGAGAAAAACAGGTGAATGTTGGAAGAAGCAGAAAAGCCCTTGTCATTTCTGGGCTCAGCTAGAAATACTATTTCTTGACCCACCTACCTCCTTCTGCTTATGGGGGGGTGGGATTTCTCCAATGAAATCAACATGGACATTTTCTTTAGATTGTGCTGAAGAAGTGAGCCAAGATCCTTTTTTTTTCCTGTTCTCCCTCCCTCTCTTATTCAAAGGAAAACCAATATTTTAAAGTCCAGTCAGCTCAAAGCATTTATGTAGCGCTGCAGATGTGTTGAGTTCAACCAGGGGTGAGGAAGTATGTCAGCATATGGGTTTGTTGACAGTGGTTCCATATAGGCTGGAGCTGGAGTGGGGAAGAGGGGGGTGCCTAGGAGGAATACTTCCTGGGTGGAAACCATCTTAAGTGCTGTCCCTGCCTCCTCAGGTGTCAAAGGTGGTATATGCCCCCTGTGATGTGGGTTTCTAGAGGCACACACATGGGAATATAAAAGCTAGACCGACATGTGAGTGTATCTGTCTGTGTACATAGTTACATATATTGAATGTATGTGGGTGTGAGTTATTTAATTCTCTTTTAAGATTTGTAAAAGGAAAACAAAACATTATTGAACTGGCCTCACAGTCTCAGAAGTGAAGCTTAAGTAGGTGTCTTCTGCAAATGTGGAATGTCTAATACAGTACCTGCTTTTTATGTGAATTGAAATATATATAATTCTTTGTAAATAGAGACTTGGCTTTGTTTCATTTGTTGCTCTGTGAGGTAAAATACTCCTCCTCCTGATCTACAGTTCAGAGGGTCACCCAATCTTGCTCTGCTAAGAGGCTTGTGGGAAGAGCCACACAGCAGCCTTTTGGCTAATTCAGCCGTTCCTCTGATCTGAAGCTGGGCGTGTGCACCAGGCCCATTTCCTGAGTGAGGTGCTGAGATGATCCTACCCCTCCCTGTAACTGGCTGCTCAACATGCAGCTGAAAGAGGAGCCTTTGAGGTACTTCAGTCCCAAACTTCAGGTAGTGTAGACCTGACCTAAGGCAGTTCTCTTACTGGGTCACTGAGAAATCAAACAAATAAAGAATTCTCCCTTGGGAAAATTATTACCTATCATTTTTGGCTGATAATGGGTTTCCTTGTGCCCCAAGCCTCTTTCTCTTGGGTCATTCATCAGTCTCTGGGATCAAGGAAGGTCCAAAGAAGTTGAAGTTTAAAAGGGAGAACACAATCCATTTATATTTATCACCAAGCCACGGATGGAGGCTGGATCAAGCCATGGTTGGAGGCTGGATCTAATAAACATTATTGGACATGAATCAATCTATTTTCAGTGGGTTAATTAATTCAACAACGTTGCCAGTCTGAGTGAGAGTCCAGCCCTGGCAGGGAGTTCACAGAAATTCAGTTAAATTATTCCCATTGCCTTCAAGGGAACTCAACGGCTTTGTATCTTTTACCTGGAAAACAATTAGTAAAACAATTTAGTGCGACTATCCAGGCAGAGGGTTGGCAGTACCTTACACGCAGAACTGTGGTGATGACCCAGGACCACAAATTCCACAAATACTAAACCCTAAAGAAAAAGGCCTTAAGGCGTTGAGTCTATGTATTCTTCCTTGAGAGAAGCAGCCAAGCTGCTGGTCTCTTTGAGGTAGAACTAAGAAGGCAGGCGAGAAAAACAGCCCAATTTGAACTGGGCTCAGGTAAAATACAGGGAGCCTTTCCCCTTTTCTGTTAGGCCCGCAGAGTCAGCCTATCCGCAGCTTCTTTGCGATAGAAATCCTAATCTCTGGGAGAAATCTGACATCGGTTCTTGAGGTGACAACAACGAAAACCACATTCCTTTTCCGTAAATGATCAGAGAGAAGCCACCTTTCATTGCCTTCCGTCTTTCTCATCTAGCCTTGACACCGTTAGAAATATAACTCCTTTGGAAGTAATAATTTACCGTGGCCTTCGCCGTCACGCAATTTCTCGGGTCTTCTCTGTAGTTTGGCGTGGCGTGGCGTGGCGGCGCGGATTGCTTGGAGGGCCGTGAAACCGGCAGGTCTCAGAAGCATCCGCGGGCAGGAGCGACGTAGACGTTATCGGAAACTATCTAGCGCGCGCGCCCATAGTGGGAAGGGGGACTATATAGGGCGCCCCGCGGTTAGAAACAACGCCAACCCTTGACCTGAAAGGTTCCTGAGCGGCTGGCTTCGCACAACGCGCTAAGCCAAGCCCTAAAGACGGGTTTACGGGTCATAATCCCCGGTTTAACGTTCATCTGGTAGCTCCCATTAGACATACTAGGATGGAACCTGAAGATTCGGTTCACACAAAATGCCAAGACAATAGCCGCATTCCCTCCCGAAACGGAAACCCAAGTGGAGAAACTCCACTTCAACTTAGCCTAACTGCAACTCATCCTACTTTCCGGAACTACGTGTGTTAGACCCTCCCTGCTTCGAGACGCTAGGAGAACAGTCGCCGAGCGTCCTGCTAACACCCAGGCCACCGAGTGCTCTTCCTGCTGAACTCGTGAATAGCCTCAGCATTCCGAGTTCCCTTATTTCGGAATTAAGTCAGTGAGGTAAGGTATCTTATTCTGGAGTAAAACAGGTTCAACTGCAGCTAATTGACTACAGGAGTAGAAACAGCGACCGTCACCGCGTTTCCAAGGTCGGCCATGGACTTCGCAGCGCAAAGGTGGGTCGTATGATTAAATCGGGGCACCGCCATCGATTTAGTCGCTATCTCAACAAATACTATAGAAGGCCGTAATCTTGAATAAGCGAGCATAAAAACTCATCCCCATTTATTGCAAAGTGGTTCCCTTCACTCGGGGAATTTGACTTTAGCTCCTTGCTCCCGCACCTACTCCAGCCGGGGATCCTAAAGATCTGCCAAGCGAATCTCTCTTCCTCGCGCCTTAACTTGCAACGGAGGAGGGCAAGGCGTCGGGTCTGTTGGAAAGGCAGATTTTTAGCTGGGAACCTCTCCCTTCCCCAGCTTCTGCGCCAGCATAATTATTGTTGTTCTGGCGTGTTTTCAGTCTGGCGTATTTTCAGTCTGGTGTGTGTGTGTGTCATCAAGCAGGCAATTAGCGAGTCCAGAAACACTGTTGCGTTGCCTCGCCAAGCGGCGCGTGGTCTTCAAAGGGAAGAGTCGGCACTTGGGGTGGGGGGGTTGCTCGGGAGGCTGCTTCTCCTGCCGGAGTGACGAGCCAGGAGTTTCTCGCGTCCTTGCTCCGGACCGCGCTTGGGCAGAGCACGAGGTTCCTCTCCTGCTCTCCACCAGAGGTAGAGAAGGAGGCTGAAACGAGTCGGGAGCAGCGACTGAAACCGATGCTGCCAGCGCCTCCTGGACGGCTCGCCCCGATTTCGCCACCCGGAGTCCGGGGCGGCAGTTGCGATCGAGAGCGAAAGCTACTTGGAAAAGCGTGGCTTTTGCACCCGTGTACTTGCTTCTTTTCCCCAAAGATAGCCGGCCAAACTGGCAAAACCAATTGCTGCGTGTTTACTAAGAAGCTGAACGCCGTCCTGTTGCAGACGGCTTACTCCCCACCCATTGGGCGTCGCTTTGCGGCCTCGTCGGGAAAATCTGTGCATGGGGACTCTGGTTTATCAATGCTGGGAGTTAAAATGCTAACATTTCGCGTGATTTTCAGGTTGGGGAAGGCTGCTCTAAGAAGAAACGTGGCTTAAGCTAACTTAAAAAGCAACTTAGAGCCTTTGCACCTTAATTCCAAAATGTGTGCGTCAGCGCGCGGTAAATAGTGGTTGTCTTACAGGTTCCCAAAAGGCGCCCTTATAATTAACATAAAGAATGCTTGTGCCTCGGCCCAGGGACAGAGGTCCGGGTTGAGCGTTAGTAAGCAGCGCCAACTCATCTTGTCACCAGCGGGCAGGTTAAACTCTTGTCCGGGAACAGCTGCCAAAGTGGAGTGGGAAGTCAGAGCTGAGCGGGGCCAGTTTTAGCTGGTCCGGGTTTGTACGAGACCACCAGAATTCCTTCCGCCTCTCTCCCAGAGAGCAAAGACGCCGCCTTCCCTGACCAGAGCACTTCGATCCCCCCCGCCCCCCCGCCCCCCCTCCACCACCCCCTCCACCCACCACCCCACTCCGGAGATCGAAGCAGGAGAGTTTCCTCGGCAGTTCTGGAACTCGAAGGCGAGCGCCTTCAGGCTGAGTCGCGCATCCTGGGAGAGCATCCAGCGGTGCTTGTCCAAATAAGGGATCGCCACTTCTCACAACCTTCTCACAATCCGCAAGCCTTTACGTGCACGCCTCGCACACTTCTGGTCTCCCGGACAGCGGTTAATGCCAGTTATCCTGAGGTCTTTTCTCCCTGCTGGTGAGCTGGGAGCCCTACCGCTGAGCGGTCGGTGAGGTGCAGAGTAGTCAGCTCGCAAAAGCTGCCTCTCCTTAGACCAGCCCTGCCGAGTAGTTCATTGCCAACCGAAGTTTTACAACCTTGCTGCTGATGAACTTTTCCAACACTTCTTGGAAATAGGGAACCCTCTGGCTACCGTTCAGTAAAGTGCTAGACGCCTGCTGTGGCTGGTCTCGAAAAACTATGTCGACTTCGATCTGATTGCTACTTGGAATAGGAGTCTACCAGGAAATCCCAGGACGATAGCTTAACCTGGGAGGTTAAGAAAACTACCATTGCCATGACACCCATTGGTGGGCTCATGGAGTCAGGGGAGCAGCTTGGCTCAACCAGTCCTGCTCACCCCCGCTTCCAAGGTTGCGTTTAACTCATGGGCTGCAACAGCAGCAAGGACTGAACTCAGGCAAAGGGTTTCTGGAAAGTGGCTGCTAATCAGCTGGAGATGAGCATCCTGTTGGTTTGTTTTTTATCTGATATTTTATGCAGTGAATGTGCTGTTTTTTTATATATAGGAATACAGAAAAGAGGCCTAGGAATAAAGAAATAAGCCCTGAGAGCATTTGCATTTTCCAGTCTCTTCCTTTAGATTTTCAAGGCACTTGCTTTGGAGAGCAAAGCTGTAAAGAAATTAGCTGGGACACAGAAGCAAATCAGTCAGCTGCTTTGCCGTTCAGGATTCCTTCTCTTGGCTTATCCAAAGATTATCTCCGGTCTTGGCCCATAAGACTGTAGATATCTAGACAACAGCGTGTGCTTCTGAATATTTGTGTGACAGCCTTCGAGGCCCGCTTTCCCTTGGATCAAAGGCACGCCCATCCCCAACTCCAAGGGTCCCATCTACTGAAAGCGGAAAATCCAGGGACCCTGGAACTGCTCCTCTTTCTCTCTTGGCCTGGGCAGAAATGCCCTTCCAGGCAGGTTTGCTCTGGATCTAACAAGGAGGTTGACAGATAAGTACGAGACAAGGGGGCCCACTGAAAAATTTCTGTTTGACCGAGAAGGAATGGAAGGGTAAGGAAAGGCTGGAGGGATGAAGAAAGGAATGGACAGAAGTCCAGCTTAAAGGAGACCCATTAAAAGTAAAATCTCCTTGGAGGCGAATTAGACTCCAGATGACTTCAAGGGCAGATCCATCCGATTTTCTTGGCAACAATAGGGAGGTGCTTACCCATTGCCAGGATTTTTTAAGCTGCCCAGTGTGGTCTATAGATGTGGGATTTTGTATGAGCCAGGTTCAATCCTGCTTTTCAGGATCAGTGAAGGTTGGCTAGGTGCTGCCTGCCTCCTAGCTGGACGACTTCTCAGAGAGAAGAACGGAAAAAAAGCCCAGGATGAAGGCTCCGGGGAAGTGGATGCTGGGTGTGTTCTCTAGAGAGTCGCCAGGCAAATGGGACCCTGTCCTCCTGACCGGCCAGTGCTAAGGGAAGGCAAAAGCGAGGCAGCTCCTCGAGAACTGGGGCTTGTGTAATGAAGTCATGGGTGTGTAATCTGGGCCACCCCAAATTCAGTGGCGAAAGTTCCATTGGGCGGGGCCAGAGTTTAGCCGGTTAATCTCGAGAAAGTGAATCCATCAATGAGAATCAAAAAGCGCCCTTGATCCCTAGAAAGCCTGGAGCATGGATCTGGAAACCAGGGCTGGCTCTGATAGGTGGGGAGTCCCAGCAGAAAGCTCCTGCCACCCGCTTTTAAGTATTTTTCAGAATTAAAGATTCCAGCGCTAGACGATTGCGGGTACGCTTATTCGTAAGCAGCTTTTCTTAGCATTGGCTAAACGTACTTTGGTTTGTGGGGGTGTCGTTCAAATATTGACGGACCACGGGACAACAGCTTACATTAGAGGGCCAACAAAGATCAGTGCCCATCATCTTCTCAGCTACCGCATTGCTTGACGCTGCCCCAACCCGGGATTAATCTGAATGAACGAACCTGCATTCAGGTAACTTTTATAAAGTGAAGGGGTACTTGGGAAGCTCTTCCGCGAACCCAGCTGGCTTTTTCCTCGCTCGGAGGCCTTCCTTGGTTTTCAAGACATCCTCCCTGCCGCCGCTGTTTGCGCTGCGGGAGGGCTGTCCAGCGTTCCCTTAGGAAGGACTTGGAGCGGCTTAGCCTCTTTTAGGACGTCTGGACTGCGACCAACGTCTGCCACGAAACAGCGACCCCTAGCCGTAAAAGAAGAAGTGGACGAAGAGGTTTTCCTACTCACCCCCGATACCGCTTCTAAAACGATGAAACTAGTAGCGAAGGGAGGGGTGACGAACCCCACGTTTTGTAGAGATAAGGAGAACGACAAAGGCACAGCCTCACCTTCCCCAACCTGGCAGCTCTCCAGAGGTACCGGAATACAACTTCCAGGATCCCCTGGCCCCTAGGTTAAGCTTGGAGCACCCTGCGCTAAGGATCTGCAGTCACTGGCTGGGATCACGCCTCCCATTAAGCCCGGAGGTGCAAACTCCAGTTCCTTGAATGAACCGCCGGGGCCCGGTTCTCAGGACATTTCACATGAGCCACGCGTCGTTGCGCCCCGGGGCTTCGTAGCAAATCTGGGAGATTTCAAGGCGTCCAAAGGATCCCCACTCCTTGCGCGACGTAGTTCTTCCTGAGGAAAATGGGGAAAGGAGGAAGAGGCGGGGGGAAAGGATTGTGCTCCATCTACCTCTTCCATCTTGTCTCGATGCCCACCCAGGGGCAGCACCCTTGGAAAAACGACGTGGCTGCTTGGGCGTGCTGTCGCTGTCGGAGCCTCAGGCGACTTCAAAAACCCATATTCGGGTGTACGACCCTAAACTGGCCACTAGGGGTGACTTGATGGAGGAGCCCTACCACCAGGAAGTGGCGCTGGTTGCGCTGGTGGGAGCGCTCGCGGCCTCCCTGACCTGCAGCTGGACTGGACACACGTGACCAAAGGAAATCCTTCCAGTGCCGGGCTTGGCAAGGCAAGCCTCGGGGAATTGCTGACGAAGCACAGGCCCTGCATTTGGAGGAAAAGTGACTAACAGAACAAAGCTGCTGCAGATGGCTTTATCAGTTCCGGATTTCAACGTTGCAAGATCGTTGTTCCATTGCACAGGAACATTTAAAGTCTATTAACCTACCCTACCAACATCGGAAGAGTCTTGGACTCAAGGCTTCATCATAGCATATTTTAAGTTAAACTCAACATGATGGTGATTTCTTTGCCATGCTGGTTATTTAGTGTTCTTTATCTTGTCACAGACAGCAAAATCAGCCTTGAGAAGGGCTATAATCCAGTTGCTGTTATAAATTTTTGAGCCAATATTAGCCATGAGAAGGCTAACAGGAAGCAGTTAAGGGTGTTAGAACTGGAATATTATTCTAAATGATTTGCACATATATTAACCCAGGAAAATGTAAGGAATTGCTCTTGTATAGACAGTAAGAAGCTGTTAGAAATGTCACTTCATCTTTGTTAAAATAAAACAAATAAATTAGGTCTGGTCTTCACTAGCCTGGCCAAAATATGGTGAACTGTTTCAAAGGACTGAGGTAAAGACTGCTAAATGAAACAGGGTGGATTTCATATTCCACTCCCCTGAACTTTTACTCCCCCCTCCCCCCACAGCAGCTCATTTCTTTGTACATTTCTTTTTTTTTATGGTGTAATTAAACAGTTGCTAATACCAAGGAACAGGCTACAAACATGTCACAACACTGTGAGAATAAAGTACAGAGTAAATACCCTGTGACATTAAAAATGCATCTTTACATCTCACTAGAAATTTCTGATAGTGAAGTATTCTACTTCGGATTTCTTGTCTATGCTTGGGATTAATGCCACCTGCAGATTATAATAAAAAACAAGGGTGCAGTACATATCAGACCATAATCTCCTACACAGCCAGAAGCAAAATCACTGCTTGAAACTTTTTTTTTTACTGTGGATATTTGGCAGTTCCTTGTTTGCTGCACAAGGGCCATATAACTTTCTGCAACGTTTGTGAAAAATTGTTATGTCCAATGCTGAAACTTCACATACCACAAAAAGGGGTTCAGCAAACAGCATAGCATGCACCCCAATCCTATTACTATAGATTTTTGGGGGGTTGTATTAAGGAATACTTTGAAAATCCTTTAAGAGAACTAAATGTTACTACATCAATGGATATACCCAATAATATCTGCTCATATACTGCTCAAGATCTTCAAATCTGCTGCTATGATAGTTTTTGTTCTTACATATTACTTCTGAAGACTGTGTCAGCAGGTTTTTTAATACTGGCGAGTGAGATCACTGAAATATTCCTAAACTGAAATTATATACAGAAGCTTGGAAATAAAACCCATATAATTCAGTGAGTTTTTATTAAGTAAACATGTATAAGATTGCATTGTCAGTAAAATACCTATTATAAATGCATTAATGCCTTAGAGTATGTTTAGGGAAAAAAGGTAACATTGAAAAGACTATCCAAATGAGGCAGAACAAGCCACAGTCAGTTAAGTTAAAAAAATATTTATTGATACTAAAACAGTGAATTGAAAGTTATACAAAAACTGTCCAGCATAATGTAGTCTAAAAGTTCTTTAAAGCTGGGAAATAAATTAAAGAAGCAAAACAAACAGAATAGAAATCTCAAGTCTAAACAAGAGTAAATGGCAGGAAAAACTGGAAGATAGACATCACACAACAGAAGCAAGCAAGCTAGACAGCCAGGGTCAAACAAATAAACCCCCCAGTGCAGCAGTGAACCCACAGTGAGATCAGTGGGCAGACACTGCTGTCAGCCTTATTTAATATTCTGCCTGGAAAGTCTGTCCCACTCAAACAAAGAACCTAAGCTTTCCCAGGGTAATAACATCTCCAACTTTTGTTCTCTTAGCATAGAAGCAAAGAAGCAGCTCCAGTTAAAGCAATTAGAAAATGTCATACAAGAACTATTTGGCTTTTAAAAAATGGAACATACAGTGGTTGAGACACATTGCAAGAAACACTGAACCAATTCTCACAAGTCTCTTTCTTGCAAAGCCATTTTGCTGAACTCAGAACAGAATACCGTGAATATTTATTGGAGCAGCAGAACACTGTAATATAAAGTAACTCTGTTCTTTTCTTTTTGGTACTGTGGTTATTAATGTTAATTGCAAGACTAAACTGAGCGACTAAGGTACTCCCAGACAAAAACATTAACCTGATCAATGCAGTAACACAACGGTTACAAAAAAAGAACGGTTTAAAATGTAGAATAGTGGCAACAGAACTTTTAAAAGCAGTTTGTTACCTAAATGAAACAAGCACAGAAGATGCAGAGCAACAAACCTAAGAAAAACATGTAAGAGTAGGCTTTGAATATTAAAAAGGATAACGGTTATCATCAAGTTCAGTTGTCTATCCATTACTGATAAAACAGAGTCCTTAACTAGTGAATTCACATACATCATTTGCTTATAAAACATCAGTTGTCAGTTGCATATGCGTTATACAACTAAGGAAGAATAGATCAACTTGCTCATTCAGATAAGGTATCTAAGACTTTAGACTTCGAAACTGAAACAGCTGGCTAACCAAAAGGCACAGCATTTGAGCTTCTGAAGGAGAGCAACAAACTTTTCAATTTTCTAAACAAGCTGGAGATTAGGAAGCTTGTCTCAAATGGAACTGATTGATGCATCTCTGTGAGGGGAAATGGTTGCATACTAAAAATTACTGTTGGAAAAGAAATGAGTATAGAAACAGAAGCACAAGAGACTGGGAAAACTTAAAGAAAAACAAGACAACATGGCAGGAAGGCTAATAGAAGCAGCAGTCCTGCAAGAACAATGTAACACGGGTGCATACGTACACATACATACGCAGCATAGCAAGGGCCTGAGAAATGGAATTGGTGACAACAGGGCTTTCTGGATCCAATGAATCCAGAAACTCCCATTCCTGGATCCACTGAACTCTTCATGTCCATAAGCAGTGTTTGCCTTTATTTCAGTGGAATCCTCTTCCTTGGGAAAAACAGTGGTTTCTACAAAAAAAGGTGGGGTGGGTCTAACAGAAAGCTGACACGTCAATTAACCTAATTGCCTATGTATCCTCATCTTCTGACTCCGCTCCAGAATCTTAGCTCTCCACAGACACGTCCACTTTGGCAAAATTATCAAAATATTGTCAACATGCACCCAATACTAAAAGGCACACTGTAGAAATTAAAAAGAATTTAGCTAAGGACAGCTCCAACAGGAGACGCACAGCAAAAAAAGCTGAGATAGCAGGCATTCTCATCTGAGTTCCTCAGATCCTTCACTGATAATATCTAAATAGAATGTGCCAATTATTACAAAGAACACAGGCAACTTTGACATTATCTGGGATATCCAAACCTGGCAGATTTAGCCAAAGGCATTTAAATGATTGGCTAATAAAGCCCCTTCAATATTATTCACTGGCTGCTTAAAGTAAGTGGACAGAAGCACCTAGATAATGTTGGCATTTGGGCACAGATTAGTTGTTGAGGTGGGGAGACCCCCAGAAAAAACAGAAAATGGGAATTGTGTGCTCTGACTCAGAGGAGTAGACCGCCTATAGCGTATTGCACTAATTGCAATGGAGAGCAAGTGCAAAAGGAGGATATCTGATTAAAAAACACTGAATGAGAAAGTCATACAAATCTTCTGATTCAGAACAAATGTCCTGTTTTCTTATGCTATTTGGGTGTTTGTAATTCAGCCTTTGGTGGTCTCTTTCACAGGCTACATTATAACAAGTCACATCCTCATAGGCTAGCAAAAAGAGATTTTTACTCTGGTCTAAGCAAAGAATGCTGATGGGACCAATGCGGCAAGCTGAGACCCCAGGCAGCCAGGGACTCAAACCAGTAGGGTTATGAAACTCTGAAAATGCTACCTGAAGGGGTTACATTAAGCCCGTAGCTTCACTACTGGAAGTGTTCTACCCAGCTGCAGGCCTTTTTGAAAATCCTGGCTCAACTTCTGTCACCTTATTCAGCAGCTGCAGAACAAAAAGAGGAACTAGAAGCACCGTTTTTACAAAACTTATTCAGTGCACTATTGTAACCTGGCATATAAAATTTAAATTACAGCTCCATGGAAGGAAATCTCATGGACTTCCATGGAATTGATTTCTATGTAAGTAAACTTTGGTGAAAAAGATATGCTTCCATATCTACTTATTCAATAAAATCATACTAGCTAATATAAGCATGAGCAACACTTTATCCCTGATAAACTTGCCATCTTGCCTTTTCTTATCTTCACAGCTCATATGGTAGTAGCACAAAGGATCAGCCATACAAAAGAGAAACGATGAGCAGGAAAACCAGTGGGCTAAGTCGATGCTTCAAATGATCCAAAAGCTTGCAAACCAGTGGCTGGGTCATATTACGACATGCACACAATAGACTAAATTGTGGTCTCAACATGCTAAGTTTCAGAACAGAACAAAAACTTTGCATCACTTTACCTTGGAATGGGTCTGATAAACATGTACCTTATGACTGTGAAAGCTGAAAAAGTACCCATTCCAATGAATGTCCTTATACTTAATCTGACATTCCCTGTTCCTATCTATGTCTTTTTGCTGAATATGCTATAAGCATGGGGATTTATCACAGAAGCCCACTGTTAGAATACAGCCAAATTCTGACAGAGCTTGATTGTCAATTGACTGGACAGAGCTCAACCCTGCCCAAACCTTGACCAACAGGAAAATTTGTTCTGATAGAAATAACAGAAACCCAGACTGAGTCATCTCTTGACTTCAGAAAGCAGGAAGTCTAAAATGAACATGGGTTCTAAGATGTTTTCACCCCAGTCTATCCTTTCTGGGTTCATACATAAGCATCCTGGTAAAGGTGATGATAAAGCCAGCCCTTGCTGGTGGGATAAAACAAAGAGAGGTTTCAATTATTTCTGCCTTAAGAAATAGTGATGCCCTGTAGCAGAATGTGATTGAGAGATGCAGGACATATGTAGAGACCCAGTGAGAGATAAAAGTAAACGGCAGCTTGTTTCACAATGTTATCTTGCTATCTGCAATAATTTCTTTGTAGTTATTGCAGGTAAGGATAAGTAGAAAGATATCAACTGCACAGAAACCTCAAGAACCTGCTTTCTAATTCCAAAGATTCTCAGCTCACTTTGAACAGCACACATCAATAGTATTCCTTTCACATTATAAGGCAGCTTATGCTTACAAGATCTCTACATGGAATACTTCTATTTTAATTTTGCTTCCTTTCTCTTTCTTCTGTGTAGGCAACAGCATGCAAAATGTGTGTGTGTCCACATGTGCATGAATACACTGGGGAGCCCCAAGTGGTCTCAACAACATAAACATATAGTGATTCCTCAGCATACATGGCTTCTTTAAGCAATGACTTACACTCAATCACTTTTCACATAGCTTTCCATGTAGAATTTTCCAATGTGTAAACACCTCCTTAATTACATAGAAGTGTGTACACTCATGCACACCCAGACCTTGAAAATGAGGCTGCTTTCCCCACTGAGTGACACCTGCTGATGTTTGGCAGGTTGAAAACCATACTGTCTTCTCAAGTTCTTGAGACATTGTTCTGTAGTTCTCCAAGGTTGATTTCTTATCTCAAGTTCTTGAGACACTAGTTCTCTAATCCATACAGGTTAACTCTATTTCTGATGTTTCTAGAGATCAATGCTTAACTTGAGCCAAACTCAGGCAATAGCTATTAGTCCCAGCTCCAAACCTCTGATGACAATGCTGTCTTATATATACCATCTAGTTTCCAAAGCAAGTTAAGTTTAAGGGAATGTATGTAAGACCTACTTTTTATACGGCCCTTGGCAGATCTCCTAAATATAGATTTGTTCACAAATGTTCAAACTAACATAATTTGTTCCAGGAGCTTAGAAGTGTTGGAGCTGCATTATTTGGGGGAAAAATAAGGAACTATTTTTTTCTTAGAGAACACTATATATTTTCATTCTCCTGAATATCCAGATCCTCTGGTATTTCAAATCATAAAGCTAAAATGTCCAAGTACAGCAAAACATGGGGTTGTAGCTTTTACTACACCTCCTCTGTACTGGCGAGTAACACAAGTAAAGCCAAGACTCTTGAAAAAGAGTCCCTCACCTTATTTCTCTGGTCTAATATCCAAGGGGACAGTAAGGGAGAGTCAGATGAGATGGAGGAAGAATGCTTATCTCAGTAGCTCAGTAATGTCTTAGGTTAAAAAAGCCCACACTGGTTGGAGATTCCTTAACAGTCACTGTGATCAAATTAGCTGTCACATCTGTGACAAAAACATGTTCAATAAGACTGCGGGTAGGTTTCCAGTCTTGGCTAGTCTGGATGGAGACAGACATATTCTGGCCTGCTCCAGGAAAAGAAGCAGAATCTCTGTCAGAATCAGAGCTGGTTTCCTCTTCTCCGGTGCTCACTTCTGACATTCCTGACGTCTTTTCTTTTGTGGGACATCCCTCCTGTGCACATGTGGTTTTATTCTTGGTTGCCACACCTCTCTCACTAATAGCTGCTCTTTGTGCTGGTTTCTCACCTTTGCAAGGATCTGCATCCATTAAGGCTGCCCCTGTATTTGCAATGTTCTGGCCACTTCCAGGCCCGCCGCCCTTGGTTACGCTTGTCTTTGCCACTAAACTGTTGCCACTGCCTTTGCCAACTGCCCCGCAGCCATGATGAGAAATATTGCTACTGCCAGTGGAGTTGGGGCCATTCTTCACACTTTGCAGATTTAAAGCTTGTAGGTTGAGCTCTTGGTTGCAAGCTGGCTGGCTGCTGGGAGAGCCAGAAGGAACTTTGTTGCCATTGTGCAAGGTCTGACCACCAGCACCATACCCTGTCTTTTGGTCCCCCAATGAATTGCCACTAGGTCTCTTGGTCACTTTGGATCCTTGCACAGTCAACTCCATGTTCCCAGAACCCTTCTGGTTTTTTAGTTTTAAATCCATTCCCAGGCCACTCTTGCAGGACATAGCTGACTTCAGAGTCAGTCGTCCCACTGCAGAGGCATCTGCTGAGCTCTGGTTCTGTGACATCCTACTCATATAATGGACAATGGAGCTTTGCCAGCTGATACCACAATTTGGGCTTCCAACGGTAGTATTCTTCACTATACTGGAGAGGTTATCATTGGAGGATGCTCCAGAACAAAAGCCACCAAATGCACCTTGTGCTTCCTTCATATGGGATTTAAGCATGGCAATGCCGGAACTCTGAGCACTATGCTGTGGCTGCATCTTGCCCATCAATTTGGGTCCCCCTCCCCCTCCCAGCTCCTTTCTGTTTGCTTTAAGCACCTTGGTTAGGTTGACAGTCCTCTTGGCTGCCTTCTGCTCTGGAGGCAGTGGCTTCCGCCCGCGTTTCTTCCTAATAGGGTCCTTATTTTCAGGTTTGGCAACCAAAATCTGGGCTTTCTTCTGAGGCACTGGGTGACTCTCTCTGTTCCGCTGACTTCTCTTTGTCTCAAGGTCACTTTCGTCCTCTTCATCAGAAGAGGAAGTTGAAGAGGAGGTAGAGGAGGAAGAGCTGCTGGATTTGCTCTTGGGGGGTACTTCAGGTTCCTTTAAATACAGCCATAAAGACAAAATAGAATGACAGCAACATTAACATGACCCACTTCTCCAATAAGCATTCTGAGGCTTTATCCTCTTAAATATAATTTAGATAATCAATATTCTGTCTGGACAACAGTTTACTTTTCAAAACTACCAGAATTTGCTTTTGTATTTTGCTTATTGTACTCGAATACGTAAAAGTTTCTTGTTACAGACAGACTTTACCTTCCTAGGTAAAATTAAATTTTGCCAGTGATGAATAAATATTGACTCCAAGTGATATGAAGCAAGCCAGACTGTACGGGAGATTACTAGGCACCACAGCACATGAGACCCAGGTATCTACAAGCAAGCTGGGCTCCCAGACTCTGCCGTAATTTCAACAGGTCCTATAAATCACCATTACTTACAACATTTTTTCTTGGCCTGCCTCTGGGTCGTTTGCCTCTTTTCCGATTCTGCACCTCTTTCTCATGTTCCCTGGGAAGACAGAAAGTTATCCTCTTAATTTTCTTTTATGTTAGAAGATGCCTCATTTTCGTTTTCACACAATTTCACTATAAATTTAACAGGAATTTTGCGATTCATCCATAGACCTAAATCTTTCTCACCACATAGGAATACTGATTACCAGCACAACAAACATTTGCTTGTTTCTTACATAATAAGAGTATGCTGCATTACAAATCACCAGATTTGATTTTACAGAATTTAGTCACTGCTATTCCTTGATCACACTTTAATGGCTCATTCTATTGTAGTGAAGACTAGATTCAGTGAATTCTTCTGTATTCTGCTGAAATGTTTTGTCCCTCCCTCCTGGTTCCTTGTGTACAGAAATCATTTATTCTGGTTTATTACAAAGTTTATTCCTAGTACGAATGGCACAACTTCAAATGTATTGATGATATTATTCTCTCTAGAGAAACTCTTAAAATACTAACTATAAAAAACTGAGAGCCACTTTTTACCCAGTAAAACAGCTGACTGTGTTTAATTTTTATTTGCATTTTGTACATTTTCAAACACTGATTTATGTATACAGCAGCTATAAATAAAAAAAATGTATTACATATCAAATATACATGCAACAATATACACAGAAAGATCCAGTCAAAAGTAATGGTTTTTCTACTAAGATGCAAAACAAAACAAAAAAACAAAAACAAACCCCCCACAAACCCCCTACCCTATTAAAATAATTTAATGTGGAAAATTGCTATGGAAGTCCAATAATTACACTGGATTTCAAAAGATGAATCTTTCCAGACAGGAAAATCCAATCTATCCAGAATATTTGGGGTTATCCAAAACCATATTAGAAGCTGCATCCCTGCAGCAAGCCATGAAAGACAGCCAAGTCCAGAGGTCACAGCAGAATTAAATGGTATCAAAGAAATGGTAAGATTGCTTCCTTGAGAAAATGGGAGTGTTGTCCCAAAGTCAAAATATGCTTGCATAAGGCAATGGATTCACTGGATTACAAAGAAGCTAAATAATTATTAAGGAAGGATGAGGAAATGTCAGAGAGGCTTAATGATGCCTTGCATCTGTCTTTACTACAGAGGAAGACTGGATGTACCTGCCAGAAGTTATGCTTTCAAGATAGGAATCTGAGGAACTGAAGAAAATAGTGGTAACAGGAGATGTTCTAGGCTTTACTGATAGTCCAGAGAAGAGCTATCAGAGAGTATTACAGGAATAAAATTTGAAATTGCTGATTTTATAACCAAAAATTGTAAAATACTTTATCCTTAAGTAGCAGAGATTTCAAAGTGGTCAATGCAGTATTGGTATTAAGAAGGGCTGCAGAGAATAAGGTTTGTTAGTTTAATACCTATTTAGAGTAAATCATTAGACAAATTGCTTCAAATATAAATATAAAATTATTGAGCAGATAGAAAGATACTTGTTGAAAAAGTACTTCTTGCAAAAAAAAAAAAAAAGACGTTTTCAATAAGATTTGAGTGAGCAATTGTTCCAGGCACTACAATGTAATTTTGCATGATTTTTTCCCCTAATGTACCATCAAGTCATCTCCAACTCCTAGCACCCACAAAAATTGATTTTCTCCATGATGATCTGTCCCTAACCTGGTCTTTCAGGTGGTCCAACACTGCACCTATAGCCACTGTAACTGAGTCCATCCATTGATGCTGGTCATTCTCTTCTTTTTCCTTCCACCTTTCCTCCCAGTATTAGAGCCTTCTCCAGAGAGGTAGGTCTTTGCATCATGTATCCAAAGTAGGATAATCTGAGCCTGGTCATTTGTGACTCAAGTGAGAACTCCGGGTTGTGTTTGATGGTCCATTGATTTGTCTTCTTGGCTGTCCATGGTATTCTCAGAAATCTTCTCCAACACCATGCATGATGGTGCAGGTTTACAAATAAAACTCCCTAGGATCTGATGAGATTGCATGGTAGTTTAGCATTCTGAAAATCTTTCAAGACTTTTGACTTTTAAAAAGTTATTTGGAGATTCTACAGGCAACATCTAGAGGTGTAGTAAGTGATGAGTATCATATTATTAACTGTGTGTGTTAAGCACACATGTGGATACAGACGATTCAGCAGATATTGTTTACTTGAGCTTTCAAAAGGTGTTTGACAAAGTCCCTTATGAAAGATTATGCAAATACATCAGCTACTGGATGGGTAATCTATGATATGGTAAGTTTGAGAAAAGAATGCTGGACAAGATTGGATTGTTTAGTCTAATCTACTAGAGCTTCCTTACATTGTTAAGGCTAAAGACCCATGGTACCTCCAAGAGCAGGACATTGGCCTTGGGGCGCCAAATGAGGGTGAATCAGTACGCGTTTGCAGGAATCCCAGAAAACAGGATTCAACATCTGCTAGATACATCTAACGTAGACAGAAATTTATACTAATCCTGGGACTGGCCCGAAGGAGCATCTTCTTCTAGTACCCCCCTGTAAGGTTTTTTGATTCCTCAGAGACACCCAACACAATTAACTGCCTTTATATGTTATTAGACCTTTAACAACTGCCTGGTCTCTTCTTGGGCTGCCTTATGCAAACCATTCCAACATTTTTTCCTGGTAAATGGGGATAAATTTTCCTTTGTCTTCAAAGTGATACAGGAAATATTTATTTCGATAATGCCAGAGTTTATTACGACAAACTTAACAGTACAGAAACTTGTATATATTCTTGTTTCAAGTGCTTCTACAAATTATGTATGTGAATTGGTCATATCTTATCACTATAGTTTACTTTTGCAGGTTTATCAGTTTCCCTGAGAATGCCAACATGTTAGTTATTTGACGTTTCTTGATGTCAGTAATATTTTATTACAGAATTATCTGAATTAGCCATTTTCAAGCAGAATCTTCCAAGTTATTAATGAAATAGAATCTCCAGTTTGTTAAGAACAATTTTACTTTGTTTTTGGTTCATGAACTTCCTCAGTTCTTCAGCATTTGGGCTAGTTAACTCTTACATTTTTCTTCACTTGCTAACAAACTCCAGCTTCATTGCATCCCTTCTCACAACTCTCTTCTTTCTAACCCTCTGGGTTAATTATCTCCTTTAACTCCTCTGTTCTCTCACCATTTTAAACAGGTTTTCTTTCTCCCAGCTGTCATTCAGCAGAGGCAATTATATCACTCCACCTCTTACACAATTAGCCATTTTTCTCCTATACAAAACGATTACAATACGTTAATAAAACAAATTACTGTATAACCACAACTTACAGGCTAAAATGTCAGCATTTTTCAAATTGGGAAGGAGATGGTTTTTTTAAAAAGAATTAGTCCCTTTTAAATGGTATATAAGCAAGCCTAAAAATTAAAAATGCAAGAACATGAAATTGTTGCTTAAAAAATTATTAGTGCAATATTCTACAGCAGCATCCCCAAAATTGATGCCCACAGATATACTGAGACTGCAGTTGGACTGACCAATAAATAACCATCAAACCACACAGAAGAGATGTAGAAACATTAGTTCTACACTGACTTATTGAGAGTACATGGCAAAAACAAATGTATCACAGTATGAATGCAGACGACCCAACTGATCTACATGACTCACTAGTCCATGTTATTGCTTTACCATTGTTGCTGCAGATCTGGTATACCATCTTTCTTCTAACATGGTACATTATACTCAGTCACTTGCCCCAGAAATCCATAGCTCTTGGTAGTTTTCAAATACTAGGGCTATAGCTAAGAGATACGTTTATGTCTTTAACACAGTGATCAATACTGAGTCAGATTAAAAGAAGTTAATTTCAGCTACAAAGATGGCAACAGGACTTGTCCTGACCAAAAAGGTCTTTGCCCTGTTCCAAACCCTGAACGGAATCTCCAACAGCAAGGCAATTGCAACCAGCCATTTAGAACATTCCTTAGGGTATCCAGTATCTCTGAAGCAGTGTGTTGTTGCATTAGCTTCATTTTCATCTAAGAAACTAATTTCACATTACTTAAAGCAATATGCCACAAGTTTACAAGGCTAGGATCTTGAACACTGTTAAGATTCCAGAAGTTGCATAAATAACCAATGTCAGTATCATTATCTTCCTTCATCTTCCTATGAAAATAAGATTCTGGCTTAGGAGCTCCAAATGATTTCTCCAAAACCTACAACCACTGTAGAGCTTCAGAGATAGCAATGACTTCTGGAGAAAGCAACAAACGCTTGAGTTGAATAAATTGCCAAGAAACACTCCGATAAATCAAACTACATTTACAAAAAGATCTACAAAAGTATTAAAATGACTCCCTCAGAACTGAGTTGATCTAAAGTAATGTTATATGAAAGGATCTACTCAGATAAGGATTTTCTCTCAATGGAGACTTTTCATTGATAAAAGGATCCCAGTATATTTTCCAGAGCTGTACACATTTCAAAAATATTTGGAAGAAGTGCTTTGGACTTCAAGTGAACACAATGGCTTTTAAAGCAGCCTCAATTCTGTCAGGCTTCTACATCATCCTGATGTCACAGCTTTAAGGATTTCCCTCATTAATTGACTTTTAAAACAGTCACCCACCCCCCAATTTCTTATTGAGGAAACCACAAAAAGACAAAACCTGCCTCAGAAATAAAACCAAAACATATAAAAGGCATTCTCAGCATCCAAATAAATTATAGCTGTTGGAGTCTTCTTATTTTGTGGTGGAGCACAAACGTAATTAAAAACCTGATTATGTCAGAAGCTTGAAATTCCTGTATAAATCTAGCCTCGGCTGTGTATGCAATAATCAAAGCATAACCTGTAATCTACAGACCAAGGCAGCTGTTAAAATCTTAGCATTCATATTTATCAAGGAAACAGGTCTATAATTAGAACACATAGTTGAATCCATGCCTGGCTTGGAAATAGCTGTAATATCTATCTCATCAAAACTAAAGGGATACAGATTTATTTGAAAAAGTTTCACTATATAACTCTAGTAAAATAGGAGATTAAAAAATGAGGTAATTTTTGTACCAATCCACTGGAAATCCACTGGAAAATGGGAAGGGCCATAACCTTTCACAGATTTCAAAGATTTCCCAAAGACAAATGGCTTAAGAAAGATTAGGGACTCTCCCCTGAAGTAACTGTGATTGGACAGATCCACATGACCAACTTCCTCTAGTGCAAGTGCCCCCCTACCCCTTAACTAGGTGAAATTAACAAAGGGTTCTGCAATTTTCCACTTTTGGCCCAGTTGACAGAAAAAAAATTGGTACAATTGTGTTTTCTTTTCTTTTTACCAGTCCAGAAGGGTTAAAGCAAGGAAATCCACCAATCAGGAGCCATGGCAAACGACTGAACATCAGGTCAGCACCATGCCAAAGTAGAGGATTGGGTTGAAAGCCAGAAAGGGATTTCTTAAACGGATTTCATTTCTAGCCAATTTAACACGGGAGACATGCAGCTGCAGTATGGAAAAGTCTCACTTTCTGTAAATAAATTTCCTCCACAATTGAGAACAAAATTTTAACAGCTATTGATTAATAGGTCTAGAATGTGTTATTCACTTTCCTGTGTGAAATAGATGGTATAATATTACATTACTTCATTTGCTCAGGTCTAAAGGCCAGTAACTTACAAAATTCTCCCTTTTCCAAATATCATTATCTGGTATAATGTAATAAAGGTTTTTTATTCTATTCTGTTCTGTTCTGTTCTGTTCTATTCTACTCTACTCTCTGTGAGATTTATCTATTTCCTTCAAGAGCTCGAACTGGCATACGTTAGATTTCTTCATCTTATTTTTTCAAATAATTCAGTGAGATAGGTTGGTCTAAGAGAGTGGCCCAAAGTCACATGGTGAGCTTCTGTTCTGAAGGTGGATTAGAACATGCAACTCCCCATGTAATGCATGTCCAACCTTAAACCATTACATCATTCTGGCTCTCACATAAGGAAGGAAAAAAATTATTTTGGAGGCAAAATGCCTGTTCAGTTCATATTTAGCAGAGATCAAAGTTCTATATTGCTCAGATGAAGTGAAGTTATAAGGAGATATTATTTAACTTTCTCTTGTAACGATTTAACTGCGCTAGTTGTTGCTTTGTAAGAAGCATATGTAAGTCTTCAATCCCAAATAAATGCTTTTGCAGTGGCCCATACCAAAGACAGTGATGTAGCCAAATCTTGGTTAATACAGAAAAAACCTATACCATTTTCTGGTCCATCTGCTTTAAGAAAACTTTATGTTTTAGCAAAGATACTTTCAAACTGACTCAAAAGATGCATGCAAATTTTTGTCAGATAAGGCTAAAAGTTTCACAGGAACATTTGTAATGGTTGCCTAATCCCAAATACTCAGTCTCACAAGCTCGGGCTTAAAGATAACTGATTTATTAAAGGAATAGTATGCAAATACAGAGAAAGCTGAGAATGAGCAAAAGCGCGCCAAATACAAACTTAAAGCTTTGCCTGTGAGCCAGTCCCGCCCCAATCACCCGTCAGTGCGCACCTCCTCCCAGGTGCTAGGAACCGTTACACACGCCTGGGAAAGTAACCTTGAACAGGAGCGCAAACCCAAACACACATTCCAAGGCTCCAAAACAACGGAGGGCGGAGGAATGGAAAAAGCCTGAAGGGGCGAATGAACACGGGAAAGAAGTTGACATGTGAAACGTTACAATGTTAACAGAACATTGAAATGGGAAACATGACATATCTCCCCCCCCCAAAACAATGCTATGGAGCTGGTTTGTCGGGGTAGGCAGAGTGAAAGCGTGCCACTAGACGAGGCGAATGTACATCAGGGGCAGCCACCCATTCAGGATGAGGGAAATGTTTCCAACGAACGAGGTACTGCAAAGTGGAGCGCTGGCGGCGAGAGTCCAGGACGTCTGTCACCTCGAAGTGTTGCTGGTTATCAATCATGAGAGGAGGTGGTGGAATGGGTTGGGGATGCCAGCGGTCCGACGGCAGGTAGGGCTTGAGTAAACTACAATGGAAAACAGGATGTAAACGTTTGAGGTTGTGGGGCAAATCAAGTTTAAAAGTAACAGGGTTAATTTGTGCCACAATAGGAAAAGGACCCACAAACTTAGGGCCAAGTTTCTTGGAAGGTTGTGGTGACTTGATAAATTTGGTTGATAAGTAGACTTTGTCCCCTACAGTAAAAGCAGGTTCAGGTGAGCGCTTTGCATCAGCATGACGTTTGTAAGTGGTTTGGGCATGGAGCAGAGCTTGCTGAATGTTTAGCCATGATTCTTTGAGAGAGTCAGCCCAGTCAGTGAGTGAGGCTGGTAGGGGTTGTGGATGAGGGAGTTCAGGGATTGGGACGAAGTCCCGACCGAAGACAGTTTTAAAGGGAACCTGGCCAGTGCTCTGATGTACGGCATTGTTATAAGCGACTTCTGCAAAAGGGAGTAGGTCGACCCAGTCGTCCTGTTGGTAATTGACAAAAGCTCGCAAATATTGTTCAAGAGTAGAATTAACCGCCTCTGTAGAGCCGTCCGTCTCCGGATGCCACGCGGTGGAGAGGGCTTGCTTGGTGCCCAGTAGTTTTAAAAATGCCCGCCAAAATTGTGACGTAAATTGTGTGCCTCTGTCACTCACCAAACGGGCGGGGATACCGTGAAGGCGGTACACGTGAACGAGGAAGAGGCGTGCCAGCTGTTGCGCGGTGGGGATAGAAGCGCATGGAATGAAATGGGCTTGTTTCGAGAAAAAATCTTTGACCACCCAAATGACGGTCTTTCGTTGACTGGGGGGTAGGTCAATGATAAAGTCCATGGATATGTGTTGCCAGGGGACTGATGGGGTGGCGACAGGTTGAAGGAGACCCTGAGGTTTGCCTGTTTTGCGCTTAGTTGCTGCACAAACAGGGCATGCTGTGACATAGGCTTTAAGGTCTTTAAGCAACGTTGGCCACCAGAATTGCCGCCGAACAAGGTGGAGTGTTTTTAAATAACCGAAATGCCCAGCCAGCTTGTCATCGTGGCAGCGCTGGAGGATTGTTTTTCGCAAAGCATCAGGCACATAGAGACGATCGTTGCGCCAGGCAAAATCGTCGGTGAAAGTTACAATGTTTTGATTTGATTGTAACCAAGTGTCAGTTTTAAGGTGGAGGAGCGACTGTTGTTGCAAATCCGATGGAACTGGCAAGCGCGGCGAGCGGCTGGGAGGCGGGGCGGCTGGAGTTTGCGTTTGATGCGCTCGCGCCTGACTGCGCGTCACCGCTGCCAAACTCAATTGCTTTTCGGTCCAGACCATACCTTGGACCGTTGGCCCTGGGCCAGCATCTTGGGGTCGGCGGGAGAGCGCATCAGCTAAAAAGTTTTTCTTGCCTGGTATGAATTTAAGGGTGAAGTCAAAGCGGCTGAAAAACTCAGCCCAGTGAAGCTGTTTGGGGCTGAGTTTACGACTGGTGGTTAGTGCCTCCAGGTTCTTATGGTCAGTCCAGACTTCAAAAGGGTTTGAAGTCCCTTCCAATAAGTGTCGCCAAGTCTCTAAAGCAGTTTTTACAGCAAAAGCCTCTTTTTCCCAAACATGCCATCGCCTCTCTGTTTCGGTGAACTTGCGGGAGAGGTAAGCACAGGGTTTTAAGGCGCCAGAGTGGTCAGATTGCAGCAGGAGTGCTCCGATTGAGAAATCAGAAGCATCCACTTGTACAACGAATGGTTTGGCAGGGTCTGGATGCTGTAAAATTGGTTCAGTGGTGAAGATTTGTTTGAGCGCTTCGAACGCCTGTTGACAGGTCGGAGTCCATTTAAGGAGCGCTCCTGGGTTTTTTGAACGCCGCGTATCCCCCTGCGCTTTAGTTTTCAACAGTTCAGTGAGGGGGAGGGCGATTTCAGCAAAATTTTAGGCAAATGCCCGATAGAAATTGGCGAATCCAAGGAAACTTTGTAATTGTCTCCTGGTACGGGGAGGCTCCCATGCCACAATAGCTTCCACTTTAGCAGGGTCCATTTCAATGCCCTTAGCGGAAATTCTATATCCTAGATAATCAATTTGTGATTGATGGAAGGCACATTTCGACAGTTTAGCATACAACTCTGCTTTTTTCAATTTAGCCAGCACCTGACGCACCAAGTGAATATGTTCTGACATGGTTTCAGTATAAATCAATACATCATCCAAATACACCAGTACTCCCTTAAATAGGTGGTCATGCAAGACCTCATTGATTAGTTGCATAAAAACCCCAGGCGCCCCCGACAAACCAAAGGGTAAGACTTTGTATTGAAAAGCCCCGAGAGGACAGTTAAACGCCGTTTTCCACTCATCCCCTTCCCTTATGCGAATACGAAAATAGGCTTCTCTCAAATCCAGTTTTGAGAAGATTTTGCCTCTGGCCAGATGTGATAACATATCTTTGATCAGGGGCAAAGGATATTTATTTAATATTGAGACCGCATTGAGCCCGCGAAAATCGGTACAAAGCCTCAATGAGCCATCCTTTTTTGGTCTAAAGAGGACAGGAGCCCCTACCGGGGAGTTAGCAGGTTCAATGAAACCCCTAGCCAGGTTTTTGTCAATGAACTCCCTTAGCGTGGCTAGCTCTTTGGGAGACATGGGGTAGATTTTTGGGTGAGGTAACTTTACATTAGGTAAGAACTCAATGGCACAGTCTGTTTTTCGGTGAGGTGGCAAGCGATCTGCTTCCTTTTCCCCAAACACATCAGCTAGATCCTGATATTGACTGGGTAGTCCCTCAAGAGGTTGAAGTGTTTGTACAGTGGTGTGCGCTACCCCTCCACCCTCCATGTCGTCTAGGAGATCCTTTTCGGGTACTTTGTAAAATCCATCCGCAAAGGTGACAGTTCTATGTAGCCAGTTGATAAAAGGATTTTGTTGTACGAACCAGGGCATACCTAAAATAACCAGAGGGCCCCCCACTGGAGCTACAACAAATGGTAGCTTTTCCCGATGGGAACCCATTTGTAAAGCAACCAGTCCTGTGGAATGAGTGACTGCTTTTCCCCCCGCCATAGTTCCATCCAATTGGGTGAAGATCATAGGTCTTGGCAAAGGGAACGTAGGCAGTTCCAGAGCCGCTACGACATCAGGGTGCATAAGGGAATGGGAGCAGCCCGAGTCAAGCATGGCCCAAACTTCCACAGTTTTGTTGAGCCCAGTTTAACTTTTACAGTCAGTGTAGGGAAGTTCCCACTCACCGAATCGTGGTCACGCCCGGTTTCTTCCACCTGCCCAACGGCGCCCTTCAGGGCAGGTGGTAGCCTTTTCCCGCCCGCTGTTCGAATTGTAATTCCTCTTCCTCTTCCCCGAATGGTAGTTCTGGTGGGTCTAGCTCCGCGATGGCAGCTTTCATTTTCCGCGGCAGGGCAGGCGACTTCACTGAAGGTTTCGCCTGCCGTTCCTCCGGACGACGTCTAGGGCACGAAGTGGCGCGATGCCCTTCTTTTCCACATCTCAGGCATTGACCTTTGGAAAACCGTCGTTCCCTTTCCTCTTCCCAGGATTTTGGTTTAGGGCGGCTGGCAAGTCCAATCGTACGCGCTCCTCTGGCAATTCGGGATTGTCTAAGTTCTTTAGTATGGGCATAGGTCTGCAGGGCGTTCTCCGCGCTGCCCGCTAACTGAATCCATCTGTATAGCGTTTTAGGGTCGTCTCTTCCTAGCGCCCAACGGAGGATTTCTGGTTCTAGCCCTTGCTTGAACATTTCAATTAAAGTTGGCTCGGACCAATCTTCCACCTTCCCTGATAAGGCTTTAAATTCCAGCGCGTAATTGGCAACGGAGAGGGACCCTTGATAGAGTTTCCTCAGGGCGTTTTTTGCTGTCTCTTGGGCTAAAGGGTCTTCGAAGTGCTGTTTAAGTGCCCACAAAAAGTCATCGAAGTCCTCTAACTCGGTTGCCTCGGTTTGGCACAGTTGCACATACCAATCAGCTGCCCTCCCTCTCAGTTTGTTGGCAATAAAATTGATTTTGCCATGTTCCGAACAAAAGCTTCGGCCCCAATCCTCCATATAATGCTTAGCATTGGTAATAAAGAAGGAGAGTGTAGTGGGATCCCCATCAAACTTCACCCCAAACGGTGGGAAGTTTCTTACCGGCTCAGCTGGCTGTGGCGGCTCCGTAAACGTCAGCGTACGCCGAGCCCCCAGGGGTGGCCGATCTCTGGGCAGTCTTGCCTCTCGCCCCCCCAACTTGCGGGACGCTCGGGTCTTGCTCCTTCCCCTGGGTGGCAGGGTGCTGTGTCTTGGGTAAGCCAGCTGTGACGGCTCTTCCTCCCAATCTTCCTGAGTTGGCTCTGCACCCCTGGGGAGATCCTTAAGGATTGTCACTATCAGATTCATTTTAACCTCGATTGCTTTTATACGAGGAGTGACCGGCTCTTCCATAGGTTGGTTGGTTACCACCACCCTCGGTGACAAGGGGATTTCGGGCTCCCAGGATAGTTGTGGGGACCCCCTCCCCGTTGCCCTTTCCACTATGGTTTTGTGTTCACTCCTGAGGCTCTCCTGCATGGATAGCAGCAACTCATCTAATTGAACTTCCCGCATCTCTCGACGTGCTGCTCTTTGCGCTCTCGAAGTTAGAGCGGGCCGGGTCCTTGTCGAATCCTGCTCTTCCTCGCTCCCTTCACTCACGCGAAGCTGTTGGTCGGTCGTCGCTAGCGCTCCCTCTTATCCAACGTTTGGATGGGGCTAGCGGAAGATGATTGAAATGATTCTCAGCTTTATGTAATGGTTGCCTAATCCCAAATACTCAGTCTCACAAGCTCGGGCTTAAAGTTAACTGATTTATTAAAGGAATAGTATGCAAATACAGAGAAAGCTGAGAATGAGCAAAAGCGCGCCAAATACAAACTTAAAGCTTTGCCTGTGAGCCAGTCCCGCCCCAATCACCCGTCAGTGCGCACCCCCTCCCAGGTGCTAGGAACCGTTACACACGCCTGGGAAAGTAACCTTGAACAGGAGCGCAAACCCAAACACACATTCCAAGGCTCCAAAACAACGGAGGGCGGAGGAATGGAAAAAGCCTGAAGGGGTGAATGAACACGGGAAAGAAGTTGACATGTGAAACGTTACAATGTTAACAGAACATTGAAATGGGAAACATGACAACATTGTAGTATCATCAAAGTCACTTGCTTTAAATTTAGATACCAGAAAATGAGGTATCAGGAAAAAATCTAGATGAAATTTCTGTGCATGGGCAAAGGAAGTATATGTCCATGATGAAGGGTTAACAGAATGCCAAATATCCACAGAATTAAAATCAAATATATTATCCAGTAAAATTTTAGTCTAGAAAAACTATTGATCAAAACTGTGATACCTCCCTCACCCACACATTCTTTAAAAATTATTTACCTTTAGGGAGAATATGAGTCTCTTGCAGAAAAGCAGTTTCAGCGCCTACCTTTCAAAAGCTTAATTAACATCAGTTTGTGTTTGACTGGAGGGAAAGACACCTTGGCATTCCATATTATTAAGGGGACTGCATTAAATGTTAATATTAAAAGCTGTGGGCATGACATATTGAAATCTGTATGTTGCAACTGTCAGTAGTAAAACACAATGCATCATATCAGATCTCCTCTACACAGATGGGTAAGGGGAAGAGGGAAGAATAGAAGTTCTACTGATTAAACTTTTAAAGTGTATGCATCTTTTAAAGTTTAAGAAAACAAATTTAGAGAAAAAAAAAGAGCGAGAGAAAACAGGTGGGAGCAGGAGAGAGAGAGAGAGAGACAGCATAGCTGTTTAAGAAACTGCTATTTGTAATCTCTCCCTGTAGCCAAGAACAAACAGCGCACTATAACAACGGAACTCATAATTAGAAAGTAGACATTGCAAAGTCAATACTTTCTCACAATGGAACTTCCATGAAAATAACTGATTGGCCTTTCTCAACTTCTTTCATAATTCCAGTCAAATGGAAATTGGCCCAGAGTGAGGTATCAGGAATCCAGGGACAGTTTTGTCTTGAAGGAGTTTATCAGCTTTTAGTAAAGATAGTGAAAGAAAATAAGGCCAATTTGTTTCATAACAGATTATTTAAAACCACAATAATATAACTGGAATGTATTCCACAATGTACGTATGGGTCAACAAGTCCAGGAAAAGGCCTTGGTTTTTCTAATGGTATCCAGGAAGCTGTAAAAGTTAAGAAGTCTTCCTGCAGGAAAAGGAGCATCTGTCCTAATGAAGAGAACATAAAGTACAAACTCTGACAGAGAAAAGCATAAGATGATAGTCAAGTAGGCACCAATAATTATAATTTCAGGACAGTATGGCAAAAAGAATAAGGGAGCAAAAATAATTTCTTTAAATATATTCAAAGCAAAGAACCAGCCAGGGAAGCGACTGGGCCGTTAAACAACATATGAGTGAAAGGGATGCTCAGGATGGATATGGAGAATGCAGAGAAACTAAATGAACTATATTTTCTGTTTTTACCACAGAAAATATAGAAGGGAGATCTGACTCTGTGTTGACTTTCATAGGGAGGGAATTGGAACAACTAAAGCAAACTGAGGTATCCACAGAAAATATTCTACAACATTATGAAAGAATGCATAGTAACAGATCATTGGGTCCTGATGATATCTACTCAAGAGTTAGAACTCATATGTGCAATTACTGAACTCCTAGCAAAAATGTAACTTGTTCCCGACACTGGGCTAAGTAGCAGATGTGATACCAATTTTTAAAACGGCATTCATGGAAGATCTGGGAAATTACAGAATGGTTAGCTTAACACCTATTCTGGGAAAACGGGTAAACAGGATAATCAAGTAAAACTACATACCTAGAGGTTTTGCAGAAGGATAATCCGCATGGATTCTCAAAGGCAAATCCTGCCTCTCTAACCTTCTAGAGCTTTTTGAGACTATCAATGGACACATGGCTGAAAGTGACCCTGCCAATTCTGTCAAAGGCTTTTTCAAATACATACATACAGTACATACCCATCATACTATTCTGTTTCATGGTAAGCAACATAATGCAAACTGCAGAAATGGAGCAAGAAGTAATAAAGACAAAGAAATTAAGTTAAAAGAAAAGTTAAGTTCAGCTCAGTCCAGTTTTCACATACACTACTGACTACATCTTTCCATACATTTCTATTCTTGCAAATAATTTTTGCTTCTACCATATCTATATACCACCTTTTGTTCTTTAAACTTCTCATCTCTTTTGTAGGATCTCACTAGCTCCATCCAACCATAAATTTTCTGGTCTATAGCCTTCTCTTGATCTATTCATTCTTTCTTAATATACAGGTAGTCCTTACTTAATGATCATTCATTTAGTGACAGTTCAGACTTACAATGGTGCTGGAAAAAACCAACTTACAACTAGTGTTCACACCTACGACCGTCACAGTGTCCCTGCGGTCACGTGATCATGATTTGGATGCTTGGCAGCAGGTTCTCATTTATGACCATTGCAGCATCACGTGGTTACGTGATCACTATTTTTGATGTTCCTGGTCAGCTTTTAGCAAGCAAAATCAAAGGGGAACCACATGATTCGCTTAACAGCCATGTGGTTTGCTTAATGATGCAGTGATTCGCTGAATGACTGCTGCAAAAAAGGCCATAACATTAGGTTGGATTCACTTAATGACCACTTCGCTTAGCAACTGAAATGACAGTCTCAATTGTGGTCAGTAAGCGAGGACTACCTGTATTTGTTTTAAGTGACGCAATCCTTATTCATTTTCTTTGTATAACCAAACCATCAACATATTTCTTTACTAATAATTTTCTATTCAATCCACATTAATTCAGCACCCGGTTCATGCTTAACCCTATATTTTCTTTTAGCACACACACTTCTTAAGTGATCCCTTCTCACTGCATTCAATGTACTTTGTTTCTTCTAAGATACCCAATAATAAAATGGAAAGTTTGACAACATTCTTTGCAAGTCTTTTTCTCTCCATACACATATCTTTCTCTCGTCCTTTTTTTTATAGCACTCTTATATATATTTTTCTTATCCACAGCCTCTTCCATTTCATCATTCCACCAAGCATTTTTTTCATGCATGAATGTGGCACTCCATCTTAATTCATTTTATAGCATCCACATCTTCTTTCTTGGTATCTACTTTCCATTCATTCTGTTGGGAGGCTTGTAGTTATATATTTGTATGCATATGTTTAAATACTTAGGTTAAACTGCTTATTTAAAGCCAACAGTTCTCTTTCAAAGCAGATATTCACCAAGCAATCACCATTCACATTCACATTTTATTTATTTATTATTTAAATTTATATCACCGCCATCTCCCCCAATGGGGGGCTCTTGGACTCTTTTTTTGTACAGTCATCTTGTTTCCATTCCTATCCATTCATGTCAGAATATTTTCCCACCTGGACTGCATTCATTCAGAATGTCAGTTTCTCCTTGAACGCATCCCATGTTTCTGCATTTTCACCATTTACTACAGTGTAGCTTGAAACTATTACCAACATATGGATTCCTACTTTCATACACATCCACAGTAATGTAGATAAGACCAATTTATACTTTCTGACACACATTTTAGCCCTTTCATTCATAATGAAACCTACACCTGCTTGTATTCATATTAACTCTACTTCAGAAGATCCAGGCTTTATTCAGATCAATTACATCCTTTCTTTTACTTTCATAATTCTTTTTCTTTCATTTCATTAATTCACAATCTTTATTATTTACTCCTCTGACTTTCCAAGCCACAGTGTTACAAATGCCATGGTCATCACAAGATGGATCCATAATTATTGTCTTCCATTGCCCAACATGGCTTTGATCAACTGAGGCTTTCACATAATGTTTTGTAATAGAATTATAAGGTTGTACCTGTGCCACATGCAGCATTCCCTGCTAATGGTAAGTACAGTACCGGTCGCTTTGGCACATTTTGGCCAGAATGCCCAACTGCAACCAAAGCCCCATTTTACCACAAGCATACCTGCTGTTCTGCACAAGCTAGAATCAGAACAACATATACTGACACTTCCTTAGGAATCTCAGCATGTGAGAAATCAAGTACATTTTGTTTATCAAAGACTTTTGAGCAAATGAAGCAGTCATGAGATAAGATTATTTGTCTTATTTTCTACTAATCGAAGGATGAAACATTATGTTATTCTTTGGCTTAGATTTTATATTTTACAATAATATTTTATATCTGATTGGAATATGGCATTATATGGTATTTTTTGTAAATAGTGACTATAAATTTAATATATAAGAATTTGTTTTTTCCTTTTCTCACTTTTGTTGCTTTTTCTTGTTGTTTAATCATTTTTATTTTTATGGGTTGTTTAATTTTGTTATTGTTGTACATTTTGGTACTTTGCTTATATTCTGTATTCTTTTAAAATACAGAATTTAAAAAGATGACTTCTCTTTTATAGATTGCCACGTGTTTAAAAATCAGAAAGCAATGAGGAAGAATAAACTGACAATTTTCAGTGGAGGGAAGAGGTAAAGTCTCTCAAGCATCTGTGTTGGGAAGTTTTTTAAACTTCCTAAAAAATTATCTTAACTTAGGGATTAGCAGTGAGCTGGCAAAGTTTGCAAATGATATCAAACTACAGGTAATTTTTCTTTAGTGACTGTTCACAGTTATGATGATGAAAAAAATAACTTTATGACCAATCTCACATTTACGACCTTCACAGATTTGCAAAGCAAAGGAAAGCTGAAGTAAGATAATAAGCAGAGCTACAGTTTCACTTAGCAATTACTTCGTTTAATAACCGAGTTGCCAGTCCCAATTGTGGTCGCTAAATGAGTACCACCTGTATTCAGGGTAGTCGAAACCATCATGAAGAGCTCGAGTAAATGGCCACTCAAATTATCTATGTTGAGTTTAAGTAAGTGTAAAGGGATGCATACCCTTTTACTTTAAATAGATGCCGATAAGGACTGAGTTGTTTATAACTAACAAAGGGAAAAAAATGGGGCCACAGCAGATAGCTGAACAAAGATGTTGACTCAGCATGTGGCCATTGTAAAAAATGGCCAGTTCTATGCTAGGGATCATCAGGGGAGGGACCAAAAATAAAACCACCAACATTGTAAAGTCCTTATGCAAATGTATGGCACACCCATATCTGGATTAACCATGGAAGAGGGCAACCAAAATTATCAAATATATTGCTTTGTATTTCATATATACATCATAAATACCATATATCATATATCATATATCTGGACTTGTGAAGTACATTTCTTTCCCTCATTTACAATATTTTTATCACTTTTCATTTAGAAAATATCAAAGTGGTTTCTATGAAATAAAAACAACAGTTTTTTTTTTAAAGCCCAATGAAATAAACAATTTAAACAACTCAAGGCAGCTAATAAAATCAAGGGGCATTCTGTCCGAGAAGTGAGTTTTTGATTTCTGGCAAAATCAACTTCATAGTGCAAACCTCCTTAAAGAATGATTATTTACTTGATACTATGTATTAGTTATTGCATCAAATATATCATCTTTATTTTCACACATCTGGTCAAGGAAGGTGTTATGTCCTTGTAATATAGAATCCAAAATTTCTATCTTTGCATCAATGGAGCTCTTGTATGCAGGAACTACACCATCACTCCTCTGGCCAAATGGCTCCTGTATGTAAGGCACATTAAGCCCCAGAGAGCAGAAGAAACATCCGTAACTAGCAAGTACAATAATGGCAGGAAAACAACACATTTGCAACAATTTCAAACCGTGTACTGCTGATGCTATATGCCAGCCACACAGAGGGAGCCAGTGAGCTCATGCAACATCCAGCACATCTGCATCTCTCAGAAAAGTTCCACAGGGGCAATGGCAACTCCCCTCAGTACCCCTGCCCTACGCTTGTCAGCAGTAACCTTGTTCTTTCAATTCCTCAGATATTTTTACAGAAATCACATGCTCCTCTGTCAGCTCTGAAGCATAACATACAAAGGGAAGGAAGGAAAGCTCATAATACACAACCTTCCCCCCCAACAGGGAGTCTGAACAGACTACGGATAATGCATCTTAGCATGAGGGAGGCCCAACTACACAAGAAATGGCCTAGCAACTATTCCCACACACACAAAACAGGAAGAGTCATAAACTGCTAGCAGCACCCTCCAGTGGCTCATTGCATAGGGCTGAACAAAAGATTTTTAAGTTCTACAGGGGAAGTGGTGGGAAAATATAGCCACTTATCTTTTTGACACCTGGGGAGAAAAGGTCAGGACAAAAGAGAGAAAACATCTGAGTACCATATGCTAGAAATGCCACAGAGCTGGTTAGCTAATTACTACACCAAAACAACTAACAGATCTATAAGGAGTGATCTCTTTTTCCCTCAAACTTTAAGTACCAATCACAGGCAGCAAGAGCAAAAAGAACCCTAACCTGGCAGAAAAGATGTTTTATACTACACATAGAAGAGAGGAAGTCCCTACTCAAGGACACGGCATAACAAAGTGAAACATTGCATCAACACATTGATTGCCCCTTGTATGAGGCTATCCTTCGTTCTGCAGCCTCTGCCATCCTTGACTAGACCAACCTTTCACTCCTGTGTATCTCATGGTATCCCTGATGACTCTCTACTAACTGATTTAGGCATCCATCCCACCAGTGCATGCAGAAAAGGTTTCCCTTAGCACGCAGATGAGTGCACTTATCAAGTAGAGCGGATTGCTAGTCTTGAGTCTACCAAACTCCCTGCTGTCTCTTGTTCCATCCTGAGACTAGACAAAGGCAGGTCTTTATTATGGCAAACTTCTTCAACCTGATGCTCTTCAAGCATGTAGGCCTACAACTCTCAATATCCTCAGCTAAAACGTCTACGGAAAAAGAAGTCTTAGTCCCTATTCCACTGTAACAAAATACAAACAATACATAGGACAATGTCGGAGCTTTTATTGAATGGTCTCTTTGGGATGGAGCTGCCTCAGAAGAAACAAAGAGAAGAGTCTTGAGCGTTGGAAACAGTGGCTTAACGGACAGTAGGGCAGCAAGTTGTATGTCTGTCTGCTCTGAAGGTATGTGAATCTGCCCGGAGAAGCTGGTCAATACCTCACTGAAGAACAGCTGGGGAAATCCTGGGTTTTGCTGATAGTCAAAGGTCACAATCTTCTGATCTTGGTCTTCAACCTGTACCTGCAGGACAGCAAGGGGAAAACACAGGAAGTGGAACTAGCAACAGACAGCTGGAGCCCATAGCCCCTTAATCTGGATGTACACTAGGTATTTGTGTAAGAGTGAATGATATCATTCATTAGACAATACTCATGCACTTCCCAGTGTTGCACCCTCTCTGGCAACAAGGAGATTCTAAAGTCTTTGTGAGTATATTTCACCCTGCAGGATGTAGTGAGAGACTGTGGGCACTGTTCAGCATATAGAAGCTGTAATTTTGCAAAGTAAAGGTGCTCACGGGCAGCAGTTGTAATGGAGTGCCTGATCTTTGCCAATTGAAGGACTCCCTTGGTGTTTAGGAATGAGGACTTCTACTGCTGAGTAGGGGAAGTGCTAAAACAACACAGACCATGCAGGATGTGTTTTATATATATGGTAAAGGAGTTCAGAAGAGAGATGGGAGAGAGATGCAGCTTAACATATGTTCCTCATTTCCATGCTTACCTGTGTACAATGCTCTGTCTGGTACTTCAACTTGGAAATAGGATTTGGTGCTGGACATGTGTGTCTGGAATCCCAAGATAAGTACCTGTTGAGGGTTCTAGGCAAAAATTGGTTAGCAGTAAGTCACCATATGCGTGGCAGGCTGTTTTGTGGACCAAGCTTCCTTGTTACGCAGAATGTCTTTTCTCCGTATGTTCCCATCATTCTTCTGTTGAGCTCCATTTGCATAATGTCATAATGTAACTACCCCATGCTGCACACTTGTTCTGAGACATGATCTCTGTCTCAGCCTGATACATTAATGATATGCTTGTGAACTGAGCTACACATGCTAAACACTGGCATATTGATATTAATGAGGCAGTTGTCAACACTGTGATAGCAATTTCTGATTTTTAACTCTCCCACTGAAGTCAATGAAAGGGAAATTTCCTGCACCAGGTTTTGGACTGACTGGTAGAAAACCTTATCCTAGAACAGAATGTGCCCATCAACTGAAGAGAGACAGTACCCAGCCTAAGTGTTCCCCTCCCCCATCCTGTCTACATGGATATCTATGATGACAATGTTCTACTAACATTCTACGTGTAATATATCTACCATTCCTTTGGTACAACAGATCCTAAAGTCCCTTACCTCATTATTATTACTTTTGAGTGCTTCATCTGTAAATACTCAGGAAGCACAACTCATTTGAACTGTCTTCAGTGAGTTATA
The DNA here is from genome assembly GCF_035149785.1 of Candoia aspera. Lineage (NCBI taxonomy): Eukaryota > Metazoa > Chordata > Lepidosauria > Squamata > Candoiidae > Candoia > Candoia aspera. The sequence continues at coordinate 115,052,461 of NC_086154.1, read as the reverse complement.
AGAATTGCACAGATTAAGGAACAAAAACAGAGAGAACAACAATTGCAATTTTGGGAAAATATATAAATTTGTAAAGTTTGAAATATTTTTATTTAGTTGTCCCTTGTGATGCTATTTTCCTTTGATGTTTGGTTGATACATTATTTTTTATAACATTATGAAGTTATAGTAATATTGCACAGGGTAAGGACAATTAAATACCCCAACTAGATTCTTTAGTCCAATAGTGGCGATACTCATAAGAAAGCATAAATAGGTAATCAACAGCAATATCTATCTATTAAAGAGACATAGCTTTTGAAAATGGAGATTCAGTTTCTTGCTGACATTTATTAATAGACCCATCTTTGATTTATTTATCTAATATTTTAAATTCCAGGCCTGGTAGACACATCTCATGCAAATAATTTTATAGTTATACAAAGTTTGTCCTACATTCCATTGCCTCTTGCTCTCGTGAACCCCATTTAAAGAATGATTTCTCAGTTTTTATGCATTTGCTTTTTAGCATTTATATATCACACAGTAGCCAAGTTATTTCTAAAATTCATATAAATATATTTCATGTCTTTTTTAGCAATCTTTCTTCCAGGACTAAACAACTGGAGTTAAAATTTAGATAAATAATGTAGGGGACACAAAGGACAGGATCAAACCCACAAAACGTTACAGGAGGCAGAAGTTGTGCTTTTCACTGTGGAAACAGCACACAGCTGGGAAGGAGGCATGGTCCAATCTATAAATCTTCTAAAGGTGTCACTCCCACAGGAAATTAGTTTCATGTTTTTCCAAAAATATGTGCAGGAAACAAGAGCTGTAAGAAGTCTGAAAGCTGCTCAGACCTGCAGTTAACCACTGAACCACACCGGTTCAGAATTTTGGTAGAAGGATGCAGCAATGTACATTTTTCTTAGAGTTTTATTCCATAATGTAATAAAGCATTGCAAATGGTAACTATCAGCATATTTATTTATTTTAAATTTAGACCACCTGACTCTGGCTGTTTACATTTTTAAAAGTAAAGAACAATTAAAAACAAAAGAGAAAGTTCATGAATGTTCAGAAGGAATAAATACAACACCCCAGGAGAAACGAACTGGGGCTCAGTAGCTACCTACCCTCAGGCCTGGGAGTAAAGCCAAGTTTCCAAAGGCTTTTGAAGATGCTAGGGTGAGCCATAGATATCTCTGGGGGGATGCTGTTCCAGGGCCAATGGACAAACCTACTGCTTATCTTGTGTAGCACAACAAAGCAGGAGACCAAAACTGCCAGTCTAAAAATAGATCTGTTCACTTTTGCCAATTCCTTTGACATACTTCTCTTCTATGACAGTTGCTTTAGCTTTCCATTGTTTTCCAATTATTGTGCATGTTTGTTATCAGACTTTGTAGTCGGAGAACATGCCGCTTAGAATCTTCACAAGCTTGACTAATTTCGACCATTTTTTAAATTTCTCAATGTCCATGCAGTTTGGACCAGCACCTACGCAACTACTACATGCTAACAGAGTTAAAAGGGAAATTCTTGCCTTCACCCTGGGCACAATTCTATCTCTAGCATCCTTCCTTTCAACATCAAACACCACTTCTTTTGTGTGCCAGCTATTTTAGCTTAACATTACTTTCCTAATATCATGCATCTTCAATAGTTCCCAGTATCAGTGGTACCTGCATGGGAGCAAGATGGGCAAGGAAGTGGACATGATCCAAGCCACACCCCCTTTGTATGTACACATGTCATCAATGCACATAGAAAGGGATGGGGCTTAGATTGTGATGCCTTGTCCACCAACTTGCCCCTTCTGACCCTCCCTCACAGATATTACTGCTTAATATTATGCATATTTTTGTACATTGTATTCAGAGAACACACCACTTAGTATCTTCTTTTCTGACCAGTGACAATTTTTATACTTTCTCAATGTCCATAAAACTTACACCAGGCCAAGGCAAGCTGCTGGCAGCTGTCTTAAGCAGCGACTTAGCTATAGCACCCCTCTTTCCAGCACCCTGTGAGACAGACCTAAATCCTCTCCACCTCATTGCTACGTAGCAGCCATTTTTTGTTTCATAACAGCGTGGATAGTTTATCAGTGTACAGAATGAAGTCTACAGAGTAACCCCTATGTGGAATGCAGAAGCAGAGAAGAGATGAAACAGGATTAAGCCCTGTCTGAAAGTACCACAGATTAATTTTACATCTGAGCCATCTTTATTAACCAGGCCCTTAAAACTGTATTTAGGTATCAAGGAAAAACAGGCCAATGGACTGCAATTTGGGGGAACAATGAACTACTCTGTATTCTGTTTCCACAATCCCAGCTGGTCTGCCTAGAGGAGCCCTCCTCCCACCTCTCAGCAAGGTTGGTGGCCTACTCACTTCTTCTGGAAGGCCAGGAGAAGTCTGGGATCAAGAATATTCTCTTCGGGTTCCCAGCTGTTGTGCCTAGAAAAGAGGAACAGATCACTCACTACAATGTACTCTGCTTTCTTGCAACATACAGCTAACAAATGCAGGGTATTGTTTATTGTAGGGCTGCATTTTGAGGCACAGCATATCTGAGGCACAGCATACACTATTTCAGCTCTCCTCAAGCCGCTGTCTTCCAGATTTGTTGGGCTACTACAACTCCCATAACCCCCAACCTGAGAAGCACTAGTGGCATGGTGTCTAGGAATAATGAGAGCTGCAATTTAATCCATCTAGAGGGCATCAGAGGGGAAGGTTGGGATGAAAGTAATAGTTAATTAAAGACTGCCTTTGCCAGGAGGACTGGCTGAATAAAAATAAACACTAGTTTCATTCTTGGATGAAATTTAAATTTTTGCAGTGTCGGAACAGCAGCTCATGAAGTGGGTGAAAATTTAGTGCCTTATGACAGGACACGTTCAATTTGCTTAATGGAAAAGGCATGGAAGGCAATCAGAAAAAGGAGCACACTGAGATGCATTATGGATAACTTGAGCACGTGTGTGGGGAGGGGGCTGGGGAGTAAGATGAGAAGTCAAGCAAAAAAAGGATAAAAACAGAGGGAAGTCTGGTTTGCAAGAGCAGCTGGCAGGAGGGGTAAACCGAGAAGCTCCTCTCTAAGTCTGACAACCCTTTCCCCTTCTTCTGCAAGGGGGGTAGGGGTGGAGGACACCCACCACATGCATCAGTTGGAAATTCGGGGTTCAGAAGCGAATCAACGGACAGCAAAGGAAGCGTTTGCAGTTTCTGCTGTGGAGCCTTTATGCTTCTACGGAACTGTATCCCCCACCCCCACCGCGTGTATCCCTGTTAAAACCAGGGAGGTGAAGGCGGCCTACAGGTTAGAAGTTCGTTTAGCAGAAGCGGCAAAGCAACATGCAACACATGGAAGCGAAGCAAATCAAACCAGGGAGTTCACCGAAAGCCGACGCCGGGAGAGCGGCCCAAGAAAGAAACGGCCCCAATTAACTAATTACTACTAAACAAAAGAACGTCCGACGGGAGGAAACGTTATCCCCTCCTCCCCCACACTACCCGGGAGGAGGGAAGAGTAAAAACACCCGCAACAAATGAAGTAACTTCTAAGCGCTCGCAAGTCCACCCGAGGTTGCGGGCGTCCCCTCAGTCCCGGGATTTCTGCCTCCCCACTTCAGCTAGGGTTTTGCAGCCCCGCCGCCCGCGTCTTGTTTTCTTCCAAGTCCCCGCTCGCCTGGGCCCAGCATCCCCGAGCCCTCAAGCCCCGCCCTGGAGCCCCTCAGCTCAACGGCTGGCTGGCGCTCAGCTGCTCGCTTCATTGTCCGACTCACTTGGAAGACCAGCCTCTCCACTTCACCAAATACTCCAGCTTGCCCTGTGAGGAGAGGGAAGAAGAAAGAGGCGCGTTAGCGGGAGCCGAGGCGGCGGGCGACGGCGTTGCTGCTATTGCCCACCGCCTCGCTGCCTCGCCGCCCACCTTGCGAAGCCGCTTGCTGAGGATGCACTCGGCAGCGAAGACTTGCTCTCCCACGCTGCTCAGCTCCTCCATGGCGCCGACTGGCTCCGCTCGGCTCCCTCCTCTTCGGCCGCCTCCTTCGCCTCTTCCGCCGCCTCTGACTTGCTCTTAGCGGAGCCAGCGTTGTGCCTGAACGCGGCGAGAGTCCGCGGGAGCGCGCGCTCCCTCTCACCCGCCGCCGTCACCCCAGTTTCGGCGGCAACGCGCGCACCCCCGACGCCCCGAGCTTCACTTCTAGCGCACACAATGCAACGCGCGCGCAACCGGCTCCGCCTTCCCACGCCCTGCTCAGGGGCTCCCCAAATTCCCAGTTAGCCAATGAGAAAGGGGAAAGGCGGGGCTTCACAGCTTCTCGCGGAGAAAGGGAGCAAAGCTTCTCCTATTGTTTCTTGCGTCGCTTTCTGGTTGTGCGGACGACCGAGCTGCTGCTGGAGTAGAGAGCGAGCGAAGGGAACGATCTGGGGGTTTCTGAAGTTTAAACCTTGAGAGAAGAATGACACTTGCCTTGCCCAGGCCAGATTCGCGGGGTGCGCGAGCGGCGTTTTTCACGGTTCTAAAACGTGTGACCGCATCAGAAATCGGCTCCCGAAGAAGATGAAATGTTTTTTGGGGGTCTGGGCTTTTCAGCGCTCAACGCCTTCCTTCTAAACATCTTAGAACTCCGATCAATCCCGGGAATCGAAATTCTTCATCCGGCACGGGAATTCTAAGAACGTCTCCTCTAATTATTTCGTAGTGCGTGCCGAAAAAGTGATAATTTTCATCATCGGTCTTCATTTTCTCATGATTCTTAGAGATAAAGTCGAATTCAACTGCTCGTGTCTTCATCTGTTGCCTCCTACGTAATGATTTCCCAACTTTTCCAGTGCAGCCATCTAACCTGGAATTCTCAGACGGTCCCCCATCGTAATCCTAAACGGGGACCACCGTACTTGGCTTGGATTTAGGGGTCTAGAATCACCCAACGGACAAATGATCACATCAGGAAATCAGTCAAGAAATACAGTACTGCACAAAAATTAAAGTTTTATTTTTTAAAAAAAGTCAAATGATTTCCTTATCGTTTGAATTAAATGCTTGAAAAGGAGGTGAGAAAGGGAAAAGAAAAAGAAAACAAATACAGTTCTACAGTTTCCACCAGCTTCAGCATTGTTGAGAAGCAAGTATGGTAGTTTCAGTGTGGTGCTGCAGAATGAATTGTGAGCTATGAGCTGAAAAATACCTGATTTGGATTTTTTCTTAGTGAAGCCTCGAGGTGAATTTAGGAGGACGGGTACATGAAACCAAGTATAGATAATTTTATGATGTTTTGACAAAGGATCTTCCTAGAACCACCACAAATAATGAATTGTCTGCAGAAATAATAATAATCACAGATTGGATGGATTTTGGCACTGTCATGCAGAAAAAAAAAGTGCATCTAAAGGGATGGATCCTCTTGATTTCTCTCTTTTTTTTAAATGAGACTTAGAGGAAACCACCATCAAATTGCAGATAACTCCCTGATCATCGTGGATCTGGCAGTTTGTGGCAGTGCTGTAACACAAATACATGGATCCGAAGCATGGATCCTCATGGTTTTTACAAGAACTCCACTATTAATCACAGATCACATCCATCTTATGGGTAAGATACTACAATTAGGAAACAGAAGAGTTTTGGCATTACCCTGGCATAAAACACACCCTGGCATAAAAATTATATACATAATTTTTATATGGGATCCACACGGAGTCATCATATCACAGATCTCATCTGTTGGCATGCAAAGAGTTGTGGCTATGATGCAAAAATGTAGAGTTAACTCAAAAGTTCCTTCTAATTTTGCCTGAGTTTTTCATGGGATCCACATGAAATCACTATCAAATAGGGAATCTATCTGCATGCATTGAACTTTAGCCATCAGGAATCTAACTATTTCATCAAACGTGAATCTAAAGAACCCTCTTGATTGTGGATAAACTCTACAGGTGATTCACATGAAACCATCATCAGATCACATCCACTTGTGTTGAAGGAGCCTTCATAATCATGCATCCAATGGTTCTGGCACCATCATGGCACAAAAACATAGATTTGAAGCACAAATATTCACAGAACCACAATTTTTTTACCTGGGCTCCTCATGAAATCATGATCACACAAGTCATGCCCATTTACACCCAACCCAACAATTCTGGGGGTGCTCTATCATTGTGGAGATGAGTCATGGAGCTTCATGGTCCAAAGTTATTTAATATGGGATTCTCACAAAACCACCATAAAATCAAAGATGTTTGCACATAATGAGTCCATCACAATCACACTTTCAAAATTTGGTGTTGCCATGGCCAAAAAATGAGACAGATTACTATCCAAGTTTTGTAAGCTTAAGAATCCACTTGATTTGTACATCATGTTCATTTGAAGCCCTCATCAAATAATATATTATAAATCTGTTAGGGCTCAGTGCAGTTAGACAATAAAGATCTGGAGATTTTTGTGCCACAAAAGCATGAACCCAAATCATTGGATCAACTTGATTACACATGGTTTGTACATGGGATTCATATCCAACAATCAAATCCATGTTGCTCTGCATGCAATCAGCCATTAAAGTTATGAATTTAACAGGTGTTGGCATTGCTTTGGTACAAAAACTATGGATCTAAGGTATGCATTCTCATAGATCCACATAATTTTCACATGGGAACTACATGAGATCAGAATTAAATCACAGTTCAGATTTATCTTATCTGGATGGAATGAATCATGACTATCAAGAACCCTTCAATACTGTGATACTGGCATGGTGTAAAATATGAATCCAAAGTACGTCAAAGAATCTGCTCCTGTCATCCATAATGGTATGGATTGTCTTTCAGACAATCTTGTTGGGCAGACCTTCATCAAGAAGATTTTGGAACAAGTTCTCCCAGTATGGCCTTCTCCACTGACTTGAGTGTAGTTCTGGTGACCTCACATGATGGAATTTGTTATCTATCATGCTCCCTGTGTGCTTCAAATTGGGGATAGAATTGTTGGAACAGCCAGCAGAGTTTGGGTGCAGTATGGTGATATGTTAAAGCTACAATTACCACATTTATAATTGCTTTGCAGTCTTTAAAGGGGTGAGTGATAGAAGTGCAAAATCTGAAGCAGATTCCAAATTCCTTGAATAATTATTTGTGTTTTTCTATGGGGTTTTATCTAAAATCTCTGCACTTCATTAGCAGGTGAGTTTGCTAACTGAAGTATATTGTCTGACTTGCTGAAGACCCTACAGCTTAATTTAGTTGATGCTTTGATTCCATATATGCAAAAGTTATAGCAAGCCTGGCTTCATAGTAGTAGTTTGGAGAGATAGAAGACCTGATATTAATGCTCCATTCTTTACTCTGGTCATGGGTCCAAAGGACAAACAGACCTAGTTGCCGACATGTTACTGTGAGCTTTGTCTGTCATGGAATCTGCTGAAAAGACCCTTTTCTTAGTTTTCTGATTTCACTACAGGTACATTTCTATAGCTAGTTAGATAGCTAAACCTGACAGACCTTAATGAGAGTCCAAGCTGCAGCTTATTGAACAGTGTTAAACTATTTTTAAAAGTCAACAGGGTGTAGCTGGAACTGAAAGTTGGAGAGGGAGAAAAACAGGTACAGAAAGGCAGTGTTGGGCTTCAGTGTTTAGTGAGTGTGGTCTAGGCAACAGATTTCCTGATGTTTCACTGGCAGCTGTGGCTGGCATCTTCAGAGGCAAGGTGGTCTGAAGGTACCAGCCACAGTTGGTGGCAAAACATCAGGAAATCGGTTGTCTAGACCACACTCACTAAACCCTGAAGCCCAACACTGCCCAACAGATACCAGCCATGAAAGCCTACACCAGTATACACCAGTATACAGGTACAGATAGTTCAGGGACAGCACAGATAAAAAAGCAAGGCTGCCTCAAGGCTCCAGAAGGCTGGATGGTTTTTGAAGAAATTGGAAACATTGCACAGCAACATTTGGCAATTAAGTCTCTTGTGTCTTTATTGTTTGTTTCCCACAAATATTAGAAAATGGTACAATGCACAGAATTGATTCCATTTTGTTATTTGACAGCTATAACAAAATTAAATTATTTTTATACATTGTACCATTTTTTAAAATCACAAAACACTTAAAAATAATCTTTCTTTAATCAACAGTATTTACAAGTGTGACAGATATCACTGGATGAAAAATTACCACAAGAACAAAGAGCCTTGAAGAATGTTTTAGCTCCAGATTGTTTACTCTTTTTTAGTTAATTCAACAAAGAAGTTACTATTGTTTACCTCTAACTACAGGAATATTGGTGGTGCTCTCTGAGCTTGGTTGTTGGCTTGCAGACATTTCATTACCCAACCAGCTAACATCATCAGTGTATGTGAGTGTGGGTTTTGCTCCCTGTTCATATAGGAATATCCTTTGAGACAGGAATATTGAATATGGAAGTTTAAAATTTTATTTTCCTCCTCAAAATTATGAATGTATGTATGTGTACATATTTGTGTGTGCGTATATGTGTACACACACACACTAAGTTTGGCTTGCTGGAAACTACTTGTGGACTCAGTTGGACTGAGCTATTAATTTAGGAATCTCCATGTGGCAAAGGAAATGTCTTAGAGAAAATGGGTATTTGATCTGATTGGTCAGTGAGAGCCCTAGGGGGAAAATCCAGGAAACTTTGTGCCTTTCTCTAATTGCTAAGCTTCTGTCAGACTCCACAATCAAATGATTGCTGAATTGTCTGATTGTGTTCGTCTGCCATGTTGAGTCAATGTGTGTCAAGCACTGAGTGGGAGGGGGAATTGCAAGGAGTGTGAATCTTCTCTGTTTGGGCTGGAAGGGAGGGGGTCAAGGTTCTACTGCTAGAAGACATCTGTGCCTGGTATGGCTGACCATTAGAATTAGGTGGGAAGAGATAGGAAGGGGGGAGAGGGGTAAATGGAAAGTTTTAATTAGCTAGATTAGGCGGGAAAGCTTTCAGTCGCAGCTTTTCCCTTGATCTGTATACTAATCTCAGTAAATCTGAATTCTGTATATTTCAACTCTCCATGAGTCAGGTCATTATTGAGACTAACGGTGTCAGCTCTTACAGCTACAGTTATTAGAAACCTTCAAATATAGGAATATTGTATGTATATTTGCATATTTCCTCCTTTTCCAATAATCTGTTGGAGAGCAAAGGTGCTGATTTTACCTTTTTCTTCTGTTGTTTAAGCAATTCCCTTAGGAAAGTGAACTTTAGAAATATAGTTCTCCAGGATGGTGTGGTTGTATGAGAAAACTTGTTTATTTTTACATACAGCAGCTGTTCCCAACCTGGAGTTGAACAGATGTAGCTGAGGTAATTGGAATTATAGTCCAAACACTTCTGGGTCACCAGACTGGGGAAATGCTCGTTCAGAGGTATCTTGCTGGCCATGGTTGAAGGTAGAAAGCTGGACAACGTGGGCCTTTTTTTAATCTGGCAAGCTAGTTTTATATTTACAGTTAATATATAAATTCCAGAGGACAGAATAAATGTATGTGATATAGACTACTGCTGCAGTGCAAAAGGAGACTTTTTAAAAGATAGAGATGTCTAAGAACTTCACTGCATTCGTTGGTCACAACATAATTCTCTGAACGAAACATCTATGCTGACGGCCATAGACTCAGTGTGTCAGTTGTTTTTGCCTCCTATTAGCTGACGTATTGGTGTTACAAGATAATGAGGCCAGCGTTTTGGATATTTGTATTTGTACTAGATATCGGTGAGTATGATCAAACCTGCCTTCTTTTCACACCATTACACTTGCCCACTCCCTAAAATATCCAGGGTTGGGTGTGCTTGTGTCTCTAGTAGGCATTGTGACAGATATCAGGCAAAAATGCGTTCAGTCTATATGCAGATTTACTTCTTAGTAAATCCCACTGAGCTGAAAAAGGGTAGTTTGCAAATAAATGCATACAGCTTTGCAGCCTTAACTATAGTCGTCAAGATTAAGGCATATATAATGTATTGATTTGTGAAGTTTCATAGGTTGTGTAGAAGAGGTCATGCTGAAAATCTTACTATTGTAAGACGAATACTTTCAATTACTTTCCAGAGAACCTGAAAAATGCCTTTGTCTTGTATGATGCTATGTTAATATGTGATTAAATATGAAGACATAACATTTCTCTAATGGTCTGCAATTAGATTCTTCCAGCTTCCCATTCATATTGTTTGGATAGCAACCTCTATTTTTACAACTAGAAAATGTTCTGCAAAACAAGACTGATCTAACTGAACCAATCTAAGACATAACTCAGTTCCAGCAGGGAATTTCCTTCAATAGTTGCAATTTACTCATTATTGTTTCCTTGACCCAAACTCTAGATAGTCTTGTCAGTTGGATGAGGCTAGCTGATGGTTGCAAATAACATTACTAAGGCTAATAGACTGTTTTTTTCCCTACATATTAATTAGGCTAGAAGTAATTTATGATTTAGTTTGTTGTGAGAACCAAGCCATTGTCTTAGATGTTGTATGAATCAGGCCATCGTAACATAACATAACATATAACATAACATAACATAACATAACATAATCCAAAATACGGTTTATTTGTCTGGGTCATAGCATGTTATGCAAGTACAGGAATTACGCTCGGTTAACATGTTGTGTGAACCCATCCATATAGTCTCAGTGTCTTTTTCTTCTTATAACAGCCAGGGTTCCTAACTCAAACTTTGTCCTTGTAGCAAATCTTCAAAATCACAATACTTATCAATTATTCTTCATCAGAATGGAGGAGATTTCAAATTAGGCTCCAGAAGATTAAGTGCTACTGCCCCCTTTCATCCAACTCCAAGGAAGCAATTGGTATTTTGGAATGTTGCTTAAGCTTGATATACTGAGTTGTATAAGGGAAAATATCCATTCATTCATTCATTCATTCACTGCATTTCTATACTGCAACACACGGCAAGGACTTCTTGTGGTTTTCAACAACAACAACAAAAAAAGATGAATACTATCCCCTTTAATAATAAAAAATCCTAACTACCCCTGTCCCCCACAAAAAAGATATATTGTTAAGATTAAACATTACAAACATAAAATATCATTACAGGTATATAAGTCCCATACAACCAGAAAACATTTGAAGAGACCAGACCTTAACCATTCTAAGTTCTTCTAAACAGCTGTTTTCACTGCCTTCCTGAATGCTACAAAAGGCAGTGTGTGTGAGGGGGACATACAGATGTCCCATAGGAAGCTATTTCAGAGTTCATGGCACAATAGCAAAGTACTGATTTCTAGCTCTTTCCCAGAATAGAACCCAGACATCCATGATATTTGAATTAAAAGTTACATTTATTATGGAAAAAATAAGATGGGAAAGACTCACTTCTATCTAAATTACATCTTGAAGGGAGGAAAGAGAGAGAGAGAGTTCCTTTTTGTTTTTAAAACACTGAGACTCATTTAACTAAAAATAGGCTAAGTAAGAAAGAAACACAGGCTGTAATGATTGCCTATCCTAAAACACCATCAGACTCATGAACAGGTTCATAAAGATATCTGATTTATTAAAGAATAGTATGCAGGATCACAAAAGAAAGCTGAGAATGGGAAAAGCGCGCCAAATGCAAACTAAAAACCCTCGGTACAAACGAGATCCCTCCCCCCGTAGAATCTTCCCAAGTTCACAACCCCAGGTGCTCCTAACGGCTTCTGATGGTCTGCGGGAAAAGTCCTTGAGCAGAGCACATAACCCAAACACATTCCATTGAAATGAACATAGATGCAGAGCTTGGCACAAGGTTTCCCAGCAGCTCCCTCCCAACAGAAACGCACGTCAGCACCATGGCATGTGAAACGTTACGATGTACAGTGCACATTGAAACAGTGAACATGACACAGGCACAGTGTGTGAAGATCCTTTCCCTTATCTATTTCTCACCAGTTGCTTTAGTGGCAAAAACAACTCATAGGTGCAAAGTTATAATGCCATCTCCTACAAAGAGCCACAACTGACCAACCAGTCAAAACTGGGTAAAGGCCCCTGTAGCTATCGTTTCCACCTGCCTATGTAGGAGGACCCCCAAGCCATGGATCATGGACTTCAAGAGTAATGCCACCTTATCCAGAGTAACTGGAGCTGAAAGAGCACCAGATGGTTTCTGGAGATCAGCAGCTCATTCTTATTGAACTTCAGCTTCAGTTTGTCTCTTCCTATCTAGATTCCTACAGCCTCCAGACACCAGGTCAAGACTTCCACCACATCACCTGCTCAGTCTGGGTGGAGATGTATATCTTGGTATCATCAGCATACTGATGGAATCTGAACTAATGAATGACATCTCCCTGCAGTTTTGTGTAAATATTGAAGGGGAGAGAAAGATGAAACTTGTGGCATCCCATACTGGAGCAACTGACAAGTTGGCTTTCTGTCACCTCTACCAATGAAACTGTCTGCTCAGGAATGAGTAGAACTACTGTAGCACAGTGCCTCAGTTCCCAGCTCTTGCAGGTAGCCCAGAAAGATATTATGATTGGTAGCAACCAATGTCATGGAGAGATCCAAAAGGACCAAGAAAGGTATATCTCCAGGTCCTACTGCAGGTTATCAGCCAGCATGATCAATGTGGCTTCTGTCCCATACTCAGATCTAAGCCCCCCAACTGAAAAGGATCTAGACGATCTTCTTTTTAAAGAGTTATTTGCAATTGTAGCCCCACCACATTTTCCACAACCTTTCTGATAAAGGAAGGGTGGGCCTCTTCAGGATCTGTCTTCTTCCCAACATCCATCCCACCAACCACATCTCTGCCTGGAATTCAGGTGGCTGGTAATCCAGGTCGCTCTGGCAAATTACTGAATCAACCGTCTCCACATTCACTTCCCACATATAGCTCTCATTTTCTGATAGCTTCAACTAATTCAGTCCTTCTTGGTGACCTTCCACCTCCATCCCAGCCTTACTCTGACCCATTCTCTCACTCCAGGCCTCCCCTCCCCAACCTGTGTCTGTCTCTTACCTGAAGTTGCATAGCCCTGGGTAGAGATTCTTTAATATACATGCTTCTTATTACCAGTGATCATCTGGTCAGTACTCTGGTCAGTTTTTGCATGTGCCTGAACTTCACATCAGGACCTATAGTTATGGTGGGAAATGCCAACAGCTCTCATCTTCTGCACAGCTCAGCCTTTCCTGAAGACCAACCTCTCTACAATGCTTTTGTTTGCAGAAGTCCATGGGATCATGTGAACTTCTTGTTGAAAAATCTGTACTGATTGTTGATTTCTTTCTGGCCATGATTTAAGGTGTTGATATTTAAACCCTAAAAGGTTTAGAGTCTGACTGTCTGTGAGATCACCTCTCTCATTACAGATCTCCCTGGACATTAAGATCTGCAGGGAGACTCTTCTGAAGAGATTTCTTTAGTGGGAGAGAGCCTTCTGCACTGCTCCCAACTTGGGGAAACCACTCTGTAGGAAACTGCATTTGATCCCCACTGTCTCTACCTTTAGGAAAGCAGCTAAAAGACATCACCTTTGCTTTAATTGTTAGTCATTTTAACATTGGTTTTTGTATTTTGATTGTTGACTGTGTTGAACATTCAAGTGAGTATAAAGGCAGGATATAACTGAACCGTGGTTCAGTAGGGATGTCATGAGTGGGAGAAATAAGAGGAAGAAGTAGGGTGGATGTAAATACATAAATAAGCAATACATCAGTTGCTTATTAGGAGATTCTTGAGCCATATTTCTGATGAAGTAGACAGTTATACCCTAAAAACTATGCCAGAGTAAATATGCCACATGAGTCTTAGTTGTTTTGCAAAATATATGAGGCAGGAGAACAAGAAGGTCAATAGTCATTGGCTGGAACTAAGAAGGCTGGGTGGAGATCCAGTTTATTCTCTAACCAGAGAAGAGAAAGTGGCTTAGTGAAAAGAACAGGGTCCTGAAGTTAACTGGAGATAGAGTGGTTGTCCAAATTTTGCAGCCCAGGTAAGTAAGCCTACCAACAGGAGCCACAGTAGAGGAGTGGTGTAGAAGGATGGAGCAAGTGAGTGAAACAGCAGCCACCACTGGCAGTGCTGCTGCTGCTGCATCACCTCTTCCTCCACTGCCATTTCTGAAGGAACTGTGACTTGATGATGATGATGATCATCATCATCATCATCGTCGTCGCCAGCTTTCCTCCTATCTTCAGTCAGACGGGGTACTTCTGAAGACAAAAAAGGGCCTTTTTTCTGTGGTTTTTATGATTATTATGTATAACATCTTCCACTGAGTGGGATCGATCATATCTCCAACAAACCTCCACTTGTTTTAATTTCCTCTTTGGTAAATCATGTTTGATTTGCCAAATTTGTCACTTTTCATATCCTTGTTGCCCCTAAACCCAGAACAAATCTTATTAGATTCAGTGTCTGAGTTGGCATCTGTAAGATGGTGCTGTAAACATCAGAGATGGACTTAAAAAGCCAGAGAGCAGAACACAAATCTTTTTGGCTAAATCAACATGCAAATCCTTCTTAGGAGAATTGGGTTCCCATCTTTCCTTGTTATTCAGCCAATCGTCTTTCTGAACTCATCTAGACTCTCTCTCTCTTTTGAATATGGGAAGAGACTTCATGGATGGCTGTCTAGTCAAGGAGCTGTGCTTTGTGGAGACACATAGTGGTTTCCTTGGACTGCATCCAAGGCCGCTCTTGGAGCCTCAGTTTACCCTTTGACTGCAGGTCACTGGGGCTGAGGATAAAATAAGAAGGGTCAACTGAGGCTCCAGTCTTCCTCTATGGGGGTCCATCCCTTATTACTTTCTAACTCCTGCAGTAAGAACTCTGGCATTGCTCTTAAAAAATGGGGCTCATCTGGTACTTTCTGATACACAAACAGCTTTGGAATAATTTGTGGAGTGGGTCGCAGATGCAACAGGCCTTGTTACATAGGCTTATGAATGCCCTTGGTAGACGATGGATTTATACTGGAACACTGCATATTGCCTGAGAGATGCGGCTCCTCCCTTAAGTAATATCATTCACGCTAGGGGTGTCGGCAGGGTATGCGTGTCGAAAAATAACATTTTAACAATAACATTTTAACAAAAAATAATTTGAATTCACAAATAATAAATTCATGTACACAACCAATTAAGATTGCTATAAAAACAAGAAAGTTACAGCCAGATAAATAAGAAACAAAACCCAGTAGCCAATAAACAATAAAGCAGAATACTTTGATATAAAAACAACTGTTTACAAATCAGTTAAAATATCTGAGTAGATTAACAATATTGCCTGTTATGTATAAACTGCCATATGCAAATTTTGGTGGAATGGTTTTTTTTCTCCTTTTGTGGGGGCATACGTGTAAGTCACTGTCCTATTTGGGGATTTTATTTAAATGGCAATGTGGGTGTGTGTACAGACATAAGATAAAATAAAAATCCATCTTCAAAGATTGCATTACAATTTTTCCAAAGAACTCTAATGTGCTAACTGTCAGGGCCAGCCTCGCTTCGCAATAAGACACAGACTCACTTAATGGGTATTAAGGATTTCTGGTTTATTGGAATGATAGCTGACAGAACGAAAAACGGGAACGGGGTAGGTAGGTGGGGGTGCCCCTTTTATACCCCCCTGTATGGCCCCGGGCTTCCCCACCCCTCAATGCCCCGATCCCTCTTGATGGGATCCTTGATGGCTGCGTGGGCGTTTTCCCCGGTGTCCTCTTTGTCTTCCTGCAACGGTTGAGTTCTCCGGGGCACCATGTGCTCCTTATCTTCACTCCTCTGACGTCCCTCCTTTCAGGTGTTGATGGGATCATGGGTGTGGGTGTCCTTGGGTGCTTGGTTTAATTCCTGAAAGATTATCTCCTTCCCCCTTTTCCTTAATGATCATGATCCACGTTGTGAGGCTCTTTGTGCCTTGCAACGAGGTCATGACATACTGCCCCCCCAAAGATGTTCTATGGTGCTGGTTTCTCTGGGTATGCCTCATGGAACTGTCTTGTTAGTTGTCTAGCCATGACGTGTCGTGCCTGGACCCACTCTGGATGTGAGAAATGTTTCCATCTCACGAGGTATTGTAGTGTTCCTCTTTGTTTTCTTGAGTCCAGTATTTCTTTCACTTCAAAATGTTGTTGATTGTCTATCATTATGGGTGGGGGTGGAGGTTCTTCCGCATGCCATTTGGATGTGCTCGTTGGTTTCAGTAGTGCACAATGAAACACTGGGTGGACCCGTCTCAAATTGTAAGGCAGTTCCAGTTTGAACGTAACTGGGTTGATTACCTGTATGATTTTAAAAGGTCCAATGAATTTCGGTGCCAATTTCTTCGATGGTTGTGAGGTCTTTATGAACTTAGTGGAGAGGTAGACCCTATCTCCCACTTTGTAGTTCGGTGCCTCCGCCCTGTGGTTGTCCGCATATTTTTTGTACGTTGTTTGTGCGTCTGCTAAAGCCGTCTGGATGACTGGCCAGGTTGTTGCCAGCTGTGCCGCCCAATCGTCTGGTGAGCAGGGCAGGGTTTCAGGTTGCGGCAATTCTGGTATCGGTACAAAATCTCTTCCATAGACCACCTTAAAAGGGGTGTGGCCAGTACTCTGGTGTACTGCGTTATTATAGGCCACCTCTGCAAAAGGTAGTAGGTCTACCCAGTTGTCCTGTTGATAATTTATGAATGCCCTTAGGAACTGTTCAAGTGTTGAGTTAAGGATCTCTGTTGATCCGTCCGTGTTTGGATGCCACGCAGTGGACAGTGCTTGCTTGGTTCCGATTAGTTTTAAAAATTCCCGCCAAAACTTTGACGTGAATTGTGTGCCTCTGTCGGTCACCAACCTGTAGGGGGCGCCGTGAATCCTGTATATGTGTGTTAGGAATAAACGTGCCAGCTGTTGTGCGGAGGGGATAGTCGCGCACGGGATGAAGTGTGCCTGTTTCGAAAAATAGTCTTTTACCACCCATATCACAGTTTTTCTTTGGCTGGGTGGGAGGTCCACAATGAAATCCATGGAAATTTCTTCCCATGGCCGGGAGGGGCTGGCTACCGCCTGTAACAGCCCGTGGGGTTTCCCTCCTTTACGTTTGGTGGTAGCACATATGGGGCAGTTGCTTACGTAGTCTTTTACGTCCTTTCTAAGATTTGGCCACCAAAATTGCCTCCTTGTTAGGTGGAGGGTTTTTACAAACCCAAAATGCCCTGCAGATTTGTCATCGTGTGCTCTGTGTAAAATTTCTCCCCGCAGTGATTCGGGCACGTACAAAGCTTTCTCCTTCCAGGCGAGATTGTCTTTGAAAGATACATGTTGTTGGTTATTCTGCAACCATGTATCTTGCTGTAGTGCTTGTGTGAGTCTTTGTTGCCCGTTCGGTGAAATTGAGCGTCGCCTCCGATCGCTCCCCGCCGTTCGTGCTGGCGTGCGCTGATTCCTTGTCTGGCTTCGCGTGACAGCTGGGCAGCCGAGCTGTTTCTCGGTCCATACTGTTCCTACGATGTCGGAGGCTTGCGTGTCGTCCTGTGGTCGTCGGGAGAGGGCGTCTGCCAAGAAGTTTTTCTTGCCCGGTATGAATTTCAGCGTGAAATTAAACCGGCTGAAAAACTGAGCCCATCGCACCTGCTTCGGGCTGAGCCGTTTTGGCGTGCTGAGTGCCTCCAGGTTCTTGTGGTCCGTCCACACCTCGAAAGGGCAGGAGGCCCCCTCCAGCAGGTGTCGCCACGTTTCCAAGGCTGTTTTTACTGCAAACGCCTCCTTTTCCCATACGTGCCATCTCCGCTCCGTCTCGGAGAATTTGCGGGAAAGGTAGGCGCAGGGCTTTAGGTGGTTGTCGGAGTCCTTTTGGAGCAGGATGGCTCCGATGGCGAAATCGGAGGCATCTGCTTGCACCACAAAAGGCTTGGTGGGGTCGGGGTGCTGTAGCACTGGCTCAGCTGTGAAGAGGGTTTTCAGTCTCTCGAAAGCCGTTTGACAGTCAGCTGTCCAATTCAGTAGCGCCCCCGGGTTCCTCGATTTGCGCGTGTCCCCCAAGCCCTTGGTTTTTAGCAGGTTAGTTAGGGGCAGTATAGTCTCTGCCAGCCTGGGCGTGAACCCCCTGTAGAAATTAGTGAATCCCAGGAGGCTTTGCAGCTGTCTCCTTGTGCGTGGGCGTTCCCACGCCAGGATGGCTTGGACCTTGCTGGGGTCCATTTCTATCCCTTTAGCAGAAATCCTATACCCTAGGTAGTCAATTTGTTTTTTGTGAAACTCGCACTTGGAGAGCTTTATAAACAGCTCTGCCTTGCGAAGTTTCTTGAGCACGTCCTTTACCAAGCGTTCGTGCTCACGTTCTGTTTCTGTGTAGATCAATACATCATCCAGATAAACCAAAACCCCCTTAAAAAGGTGGTCACGCAGGACCTCATTAATTAACTGCATGAATACCCCCGGTGCCCCCGCCAATCCGAAAGGGAGTACTTTATATTGAAACGCCCCCAATGGGCAGTTGAAAGCAGTCTTCCACTCATCCCCCTCCCTTATCCGTATGCGGTAGTAGGCTTCCCTTATGTCCAGTTTGGAGAATACCTTACCCTTCACCAAGTGGGACAAAATGTCCTTTATTAAGGGTAAGGGGTATTTATTTGAAATGCTTGCTGCGTTTAACCCGCGGTAGTCTGTACAGAGCCGCAATGTCCCATCCTTTTTCTCGCGAAAGAGGACTGGCGCTCCCACTGGAGAGTTCGCTGGCTCAATGAAACCTCTCGCCAGATTTTTGTCTATGAAGTCCCTTAACGTAGCTAGCTCTCGCTGGGTCATAGCATATATTTTTGGTTTGGGTAGGGGTACCCCCGGGACCAGTTCAATGGTACAGTCCGTCTTTCTGTGGGGGGGGAGTTTGTCCGCCTCTTTCTCACCGAAAACATCGGCGAACTCCCCGTATTTGGTTGGCAGTCCCTCTGGCAGAGCTGTCTCTGTGTGTTCTGCAGTCGTCGTCGCCCCCCCCATGGCTGCTCGGGGAACCTTGTCCCCTGACGGTGCTTGGTAGCACCCGTCAGCAAACTTAATCTCTCTGGTTCTCCAATTGATGACTGGGTTTTGCTGCACGAGCCATGGGATCCCCAGTATGAGTCGGGGTTGCCCCACCGGTGCCACGATGAAAGCCAATTTTTCCTCGTGGCTGCCGAGCCGTAGCGCGGTTTTTCCGGTGTATTGGGTGACCGGGCCCCCTCCCGCTGCAGATCCATCTAGCTGCGAGAACACCAAATGGTGCTGAAGTGGATAGCAGCGGAGGTCGAGTGCGGCTGCCAGGTCAGGGTGCATGAGGCTTTTGGAGCAACCTGAATCAATGAGTGCCCAGACCTTTTCGGTTTTATTTCGATGGGTGAGGGTGACACGGACGTAGAGGGTGGGGCATTCCTCACTCACCCCTTTGTCGAAGCGCCTGTCAGTGTTCTCCACCTGTCCTTCGGCGCCCCTTAGGCCAGGTGGTTGTCGTTTCCCGCCGCCTCTTCTGGGTTGCTGTCCTCCCCCTCCGAACTGTAGGGGTCGTGTCTGCGTCGGTACTCCCCCTTTGCTGCTGGTCGCTTTCTCGGCGCTGGGGTTGGTGCTGTTTGTGCCCTCCTTGGGCTCTCTCTGGGCGTCGTTTTGGGGCATGCGGCTGCTTTGTGGTCTTCCCTGCCGCACGTGAAACATTGCCCTTTTGCAAAGCGTCTGTCCCGTTCCTCCCTCCAGGGTTGGGGTCTCGCCCTCACCTGCCTTGCGCTGGTGCGTGGGGGTCTCGCTGTCGCCATCTGTTGCGTTTCCCTCCTTGCGTGGAGGAACGTGTCGTGGGCGTTCTCCGCTTCCGCTGCCAGCTGGATCCACCCCGTGAGGGAGCTGGGGTTGTCGCGGCCAAGTGCCCACCGGAGGACGTTTAAATTGAGTCCATGTTTGAACTTCTCAATCAGTGTCGATTGAGACCACGTGTCTACTTTTCCGGCTAGGGCTTGGAACTCCATGGCATACTCAGCCACGGAGCGCGGGCTTTGCCTAAGTGTCTCTAGCGCCCTTTTTGCCTTTTCTTGCTCCAGGGGGTCCCTGAAGTGCCTTTCTAGTGCCTGCAGGAATTCAGTGCTGTCCTGCAGCGCCCGGGCGCCGGATTGGCACAATTGGACGTACCAATCGGCGGCCCGCCCTTTTAGTTTTATAGCCAGGGCATTGATTTTGCCCCGCTCAGTTCTGAAGCAGGGACCCCATTCTTCGAGGTAGTACCTCGCGTTAGTTAAAAAGAAGGAAAGTTTCGAGGGGTCCCCATCGAACTTTATGCCAAAGTCTTTGGCGGGTGTCCTGGTCTGGCTCCTGGCCCCCTCTGCGTCGTGCCTCGGGTTTTGCCGGAGCTGCTGCGGGTCGGGGTGTCTCCGGTTCTCTTGCGGCATTGGTGCCTCTCTCTGGGTCTCCTCGCAAGGTACTCGTCCCGTCGCTCGGGGGGGAGGGCGGGGGGTTCTCCCTCGGTCGGGCTCCTGGATCCAGGCTCCGCCGTCGCCGTTGCCGCCCGCTTGGTCGTCCCTCCGCCTCTCAGCCTGGCGTATCTCCCGTCGTGGGGTGGGCTCCTGGGGCCGGACGCCGCCGCCGCCGAGGTTGTCCCGCCGTCTCACGTCCGGGCGCGCCTCCGCTCGTTGTATGGCCTCCTGGGGTCGGGTCCCGCCGTGGTCGCCGCCGTCCGCTGGGTCTCCACCCCGCCTCGCCTCCCGGTGCGCCTCAGGTCGTCGGTTGGGCTCCTTGGGTCGGGTGCCGCCGGCGCCGCCGTCCCACTCGCCCTGCCGCCTTTCGACCGGGGTTGCCTCTGCGCCTCCTCCGTCGCGGGGTCCCTGTGCCACCGTCAGCTGTTGGAGCATCTGCCGCACCGCCTGCATCCCTTCCTCCAACGCGCCGAGCCTCTCCGCCATCCCTGGCGTCCCGCCGGGGTTTTCGCCGCTCCGCTCGCCCTCGCCGTTGGCCGTGGTAGAGGACGGGTCGTCCCTCGATCCCGCCGCGGTGCCAGGCGCACCCTCGCCTTCGAGCGCCCAGGGTGGCGGTTCGTCTCGCGCCTCCGTCGGGGTTGCCTGTAGGTTTGGAGGGGGTCCCCCCGTCTCGCCCCCGGTGCCTCGCGGGCTCCGGGGCGCCGGGGTGGGTCCCTCCCCCGCTGCTTCCCCCCAGCTGGGTCCCATACCTACCGGGGCGTTGCATCGCCCGGACCTCAGCTGCATCCCGCCCTGCGAGAGCGGGGCTTCGTCGCCCGGCGCCGAAGGGTTGCGCCTCCTCGGTTCCTGGTTCTCCATGCCTGGCTGGGTCCCTCACAAACGAGTTGGATAGGTACCAGGTGGAAAAAAATTTTTTGGGGTTCCCGTTTTTATGTCAGGGCCAGCCTCGCTTCGCAATAAGACACAGACTCACTTAATGGGTATTAAGGATTTCTGGTTTATTGGAATGATAGCTGACAGAACGAAAAACGGGAACGGGGTAGGTAGGTGGGGGTGCCCCTTTTATACCCCCCTGTATGGCCCCGGGCTTCCCCACCCCTCAATGCCCCGATCCCTCTTGATGGGATCCTTGATGGCTGCGTGGGCGTTTTCCCCGGTGTCCTCTTTGTCTTCCTGCAACGGTTGAGTTCTCCGGGGCACCATGTGCTCCTTATCTTCACTCCTCTGACGTCCCTCCTTTCAGGTGTTGATGGGATCATGGGTGTGGGTGTCCTTGGGTGCTTGGTTTAATTCCTGAAAGATTATCTCCTTCCCCCTTTTCCTTAATGATCATGATCCACGTTGTGAGGCTCTTTGTGCCTTGCAACGAGGTCATGACACTAACTCCTGACAAGCTTCACATATTACACCAAGCTATGATTTGCTTTAATCCTAGTTTGTGGAGCAATGTGTAATAGCTCAGGTCACACATTATGCTAAGCCATTTGTTTAATCCTGGTGCTTGTGGCTTAGAGATGTGAACGAGTCCAGTGCAATATGTTTTTTCTCTGGTTTGAGATCAGTTGCAGCAAGAATTTATTTCTATGACATTGAAGGTGTTAGGAGACTGCAAGAAGATTTCTTGCTATGGCCTTTCCCAGAATTAGCCCTCCCCAAATCTGAAGTAATATTTGCATGGGAAAGATAGGATGCTGTCTTTTTTTGAAACCTCCTATTTAACATTCCTAGTTGTTATTACCAACCCATTCTCTGCATATAACCTCTGATGGTGAAAGTACTTGGAGAAAGATTTTTGATGCAGTTATTAATTCTCAGACACATTTGTATGGAAGAAAGCAGTTCTTCTGTCCTCCAGTCTCCCTCTTACAGCTGTGGAAATAATTCTGCTTATCCATGACCATGTTTCGGTAGATTCCACATCACCAGAGATAATAAAGAATGGAGCCATCTAGTTCATTGCTACATAATAATTTGGAAGCAAATCTTGCCAGGCCACGTTTAAACCACCATGTACCATAGCATGCTGGCTGTTGAAAAAATATAGGACATTCATATTTAAGATGGTGCTTAAGTGATCTCTGATCTACTTATGAATCTAAATTGAAACAAATCATTAGGGGCAACACGCACTTCTATCATTCTATCAAATGTTTTATCTAGTAATTCTGAATGAAGATGTTTCATACACGGATTTCTCCTGACTGCTAAATACTCGGAGACCTAGATAAAAGTCAGAGACGACTGTATTCTTTAAATGCCTTTTGTGTACCAGATAAGCAGGTCCCATTTTTTTTATTTATCATGGCAGCTCTGTCCTTAAAATTCTCTCTATCCTTCAACATGGCAATTCTTAACTTGCATCAGAATCCTGTGTGTATTGACTTAAAAGTAAGTTCCAATGAGCTCAACAGGTTTTATTCCCTGAAGAGTATGTGCAGTGTTAGAGCTTTTCTAACATTTCTGATATTAAGTAGAAACACATAGTTGGGGATGATTGTCAAATGGGCAAGAATAGAATAGAAATAGCATTTGAGAGCACTTTTTGGCTTTCCCAGGCATTTCCCAAGGGCAAAGTGTGAAATGACCAAAACAAAGCTGCCCTTGCAGAGATTTCAGATAGACTCCTTGCAAATGCAATTCACATCACAAAGAATGAGAAGTGAAGGCACCCATGACCAGGCCAAGCTGGCTTGGTGACCATTCTGGACTTAGCCAAATAATTCCTTCTGTTTAATTATAACTTCAACTGAAAACTCTAGATTCCAGTGCTTTCATATCTTTCTGCAGCCCAACTCAATGACTATTTGGTTGATTTATTCACGTTAACATCTGCCAACCTGCTTTTCAATCCAGGGTGCCATGCCTGAAAAAGTCTTATCTTCAGTCTCCAGTCTGCAGAGCTCCATCTTTGGTAACTGTGAAATCTGGAGAAGAACCTCTTAGATGGATATCAGTCCAAGAGCAGGTTCACCTGGGACAATGACCTCAGGGTAAATCAGTTAAAACTGTCTAGGCTAAAACAGCGATTGGAAGGAAAATAGTTTCCTGGAGTGTATATTTCACATTACCAGCTGTACAGTATTGTACAATGCAGCAGGGGTGCTGTAGAAGTGTAGAAAGCAGAGCCTGGCCACAGTTATTAAGGGACTTCTGGCCTGTCAGAATCTGAGTGTGCATGCAATAAGGAAACTATAGACTATAGCTTTCAAATCTCTACCAGTCAGCTGGCCGGAGACTCTTATTGTCCCTGTGGCTTTTGGGTAACCATAGGAACACCTGGAGCAGCCCCCAAGCTGGTCCCCTGACAGGCAGCTTTTCTGGACTTAGCATCCAACTCCCTTGGTCAGCTAAGACCCCCTGGGCAGCAAACGCCTTTCCAGCCTGGGAGAGAGAAAGGGAAGCAAATGATGTGGAAATGTGTAGCAAATTAGGAGGCAATATAACACAGGCCTCTCCCTGCTGTGCTGTGTGATTCCTTTCTGCCTGGGAGGCAGAAGAGGCAGATGGGGAACCAATCCTTCTGGGAAGAGGAAAACAATAATGGTCTTTCCAAACACTTTTGTGGACAGAAGCACCCGCTAAACCTTCTGTAGGGCTCTTTTGCTTTTGTAACCCAGAACTCTGGCTTTTCTTTTTTCAATCACTTGGAAAGCAATTATTTTTTTTTTTAAATGTCATTAAGAGAAATCTTGGAAGGGAACTGGAGGAGGAAGTGTTGGGTGCTTGTTCCTATGTCAGCCTTCTCCAATCCTGCAGCCTTGGGTTAGGTTGGATAATAGCTTCCATCATCCCACCTGAGCATGCCGAAGGGTTATTGGTGACAGTGGTAGTCCAAAGTTCTTGGAGAGCACCGGGTTGGGGATGGTTGTTCTAGACTGTATGCTCAGGTTCTTCTCCTAAGTATGGTATCTTCAGCAAAGCATCGTTATACTTCATACTTCATCAAAGGATCGTTACCTTGCCGTGGTGCTGGAGCTTGAGCACCTCAATGATGCCATGAGCTAAAATGTGAAGGGCCACCCAAGACGGGAAGGTCATGACAGAGAGGTCAGACTAAATGCGATCCCTGGGGAAGGTAATGGCAACCCACCTCAGTATTCTTGCCGTGGAAACTAAATGGATCAGTACAACCAGAGATATGTCGGTATACCATCGGAAGATGAGACCCCCAGGTCGGAAGATGGTCAAAATGCTACTGGGGAGGAACAGAGGATGAGTTCAACTAGCCCCAGACATGATGACGCAGCTAGCTCAAAGCCGAAAGGACGGCTAGCGGCCGACGGTGCTGGTGGTGAATGGCGAATCCGATGTTCTAAGGATCAACACACCATTGGAACCTGGAATGTAAGATCTATGAGCCAGGGCAAACTGGATGTGGTTATTGGTGAGATGTCAAGATTAAAGATAGACATTTTGGGCATCAGTGAACTGAAATGGACAGGAATGGGCCACTTCACATCAAATGACCACCAGATCTACTACTGTGGACAAGAGGACCACAGAAGAAATGGAGTAGCCTTCATAATTAATAGTAAAGTGGCTAAAGCAGTGCTTGGATACAATCCAAAAAACGATAGAATGATCTCAATTCGAATTCAGGGCAAGCCATCTAACATCACAGTGATCCAAATATACGCCCCAACCACAGATGCTGAAGAAGCTGAAGTAGAGCAGTTCTATGAGGATCTGCAGCACCTACTGGACAACACGCCTAAAAGAGATGTTATTTTCATCACAGGAGACTGGAATGCTAAGGTGGGCAGTCAAATGACACCTGGAATTACAGGTAAGCATGGCCTGGGAGAACAAAACGAAGCAGGACATAGGCTGATAGAATTTTGCCAAGACAACTCACTCTGCATAACAAACACTCTCTTCCAACAACCTAAGAGACGGCTTTATACATCGACTTCCCCAGATGGACAACACCGAAATCAGATTGACTACATCCTTTGCAGCCAAAGGTGGCAGACATCTATAAAGTCGGTAAAAACAAGACCTGGAGCTGACTGTAGTTCAGATCACGAACTTCTTCTTGCACAATTTAGGATCAGTCTAAAGAGATTAGGGAAGACCCACAGATCAGCTAGATATGAGCTCACTAATATTCCTAAGGAATATGCAGTGGAGGTGAAGAATAGATTTAAGGGATTGGACTTAGTAGTTAGGGTCTCAGAAGAACTATGGACAGAAGTTTGCAACATTGTTCAGGAGTCAGCAACAAAATACATCCCAAAGAAAGAGAAAACCAAGAAGGCAAAATGGCTGTCTGCTGAGACACTAGCAGTAGCCCAAGAAAGAAGGAAAGCAAAAGGCAACAGTGATAGGGGGAGATATGCCCAATTAAATGCAAAATTCCAGAGGTTAGCCAGAAGAGATAAGGAATTATTTTTAAACAAGCAACTTGCAGAAGTGGAAGAAGACAATAGAATAAGAAGGACAAGAGACCTCTTCCAGAAAATTAGAAACATTGGAGGTAAATTCCAGGCAAAAATGGGTATGATCAAAAACAAAGATGGCAAGGACCTAACAGAAGAAGAAGAAGAGATCAAGAAAAGGTGGCAAGAATATACGGAAGACCTGTATAGGAAGGATAACAATATCGGGGATAGCTTTGACGGTGTGGTCAGTGAGCTAGAGCCAGACATCCTGAAGAGTGAGGTTGAATGGGCCTTAAGAAGCATTGCTAATAACAAGGCAATAGGAGACGACGGCATCCCAGCTGAACTGTTCAAAATCTTGCAAGATGATGCTGTCAAGGTAATGCATGCTATATGCCAGCAAATTTGGAAAAAACAAGAATGGCCATCAGATTGGAAAAAATCAACTTATATCCCCATACCAAAAAAGAGAAACACTAAAGAATGTTCAAACTATCGAACAGTGGCACTCATTTCACATGCCAGTAAGGTAACGCTCAAGTTCCTGCAAGGTAGACTTCAGCAATTCATGGAGTGAGAATTGCCAGATGCACAAGCTGGGTTTAGAAAAGGCAGAGGAACTAGGGACCAAATTGCCAATATCTGCTGGATAATGGAAAAAGCCAGGGAGTTTCAGAAAAACATCTATTTCTGTTTTATTGACTATTCTAAAGCCTTTGACTGTGTGGACCATAACAAATTGTGGCAAGTTCTTAGCGGTATGGGGATACCAAGTCATCTTGTCTGCCTCCTGAGGAATCTGTATAATGACCAAGTAGCAACAGTAAGAACAGACCATAGAACAACGGGCTGGTTTAAGATTGGGAAAGGAGTATGGCAGGGCTGTATAGTCTCACCCTACCTATTCAACTTGTACGCAGAACACCTCATGCGACATGCTGGGCTTGAGGAATCCAAGGCTGGAGTTAAAATCGCTGGAAGAAACATTAACAATCTCAGATATGCAGATGATACCACTTTGATGGCTGAAAGCGAAGAGGAACTGAGGAACCTTATGATGAAGGTGAAAGAAGAAAGTA
The DNA here is from genome assembly GCF_035149785.1 of Candoia aspera. NCBI lineage: Eukaryota > Metazoa > Chordata > Lepidosauria > Squamata > Candoiidae > Candoia > Candoia aspera. Next base: position 115,025,634 of record NC_086154.1, on the reverse strand, counting down.
CAAAAGCTGGTTTGCAGCTAAACCTCAAAAAAACCAAGATTATGGCAACCAGCTTGATTGATAACTGGAAAACAGAGAGAGAAAATGTAGAAGCAGTGAAAGACTTTGTATTTCTAGGTGCAAAGATTACTGCAGTTGCTGACTGCAGTCAGGAAATCAAAAGACATTTAATCCTTGGAAGAAGAGCAATGATAAATCTCGATAAAATAGTGAAGAGCAGAGACCTCACACTGACAACAAAGGTCCGCATAGTTAAAGCAATGGTATTCCCAGTAGTAACATATGGCTGCGAGAGCTGGACCATAAGGAAGGCTGAGCGAAGGAAGATCGATGCCTTGGAACTGTGGTGTTGGAGGAAAATTCTGAGAGTGCCTTGGACTGCAAGAAGATCAAACCAGTCCATCCTCCAGGAAATAAAGCCAGACTGCTCACTTGAGGGCATGATATTAAAGGCAAAACTGAAATACTTTGGCCACATAATGAGAAGACAGGACACCCTGGAGAAGATGCTGATGCTAGGGAGAGCGGAGGGCAAAAGGAAGAGAGGCCGACCAAGGGCAAGGTGGATGGATGGTATTCTAGGGGTGACGGACTCATCCCTGGGGGAGCTGGGGGTGTTGATGACTGACAGGAAGCTCTGGCGTGGGCTGGTCCATGAAGTCACGAAGAGTCGGAAGTGACTGAATGAATAAAGAACAACATGGCATCCAGGGCTAAGAGGAAAAGAGCTTATTTGACTTTCCAGGGCAGGGGCTCTTGATGAGCTTTGCAGCCAGACAGCACTACTCCTGTCTCTGCAGGAGAAGAAATGAATTCCCTGACCAATTATGACAAGATCCCTAGAAAGTCTGGATGCCTGAATACTTTTTTCTTTCTTTCTTAAGTCGATTGACAAGGAAGGAAGGTCCCCCCCACCCTGTCATCCGGTCTGTCCCCAAAGAAAACAAGAGTGCTTTTTCTTTTCAAAAAAAAATTGAAGAGGGTTCATATGATCCACTGATTGATTGATGTAATCCTATATAAACGATCCTGATGACTTATAACACAACCGTTCTTTTTCCAGAGGGGTAAATGACAGGCTGTTGCAGTAGAAACTACAGAGAGTCCTTAACAACAAATTAAAAATGTATGGCTTTGGCTTCAATCTTACAGTATGATTGGTTCCACAATCTTACTGTAAGACAACTTACTTTGAAACACATGCAAATTTAGATCCTTCCATAGCATATTAAGCCTGCATGAGAACTTTGTATGTTTCTGTATTTCTTGCTAAGATCTAAGGAGCGAGTAAGGAAGCCAAATAAACTGAAAAAAAAAAAAGAAAGACCCTAATCTCTTCTCTGCTACCTAAAGGAAAAAAAATCCAACTTACATCGATATTTCTCCATTGGCAAAGCTTTATGAGACTATATTGTGTTTTTATTATTTTACTTTTTCAATAATTAATTTTATATGCAACTTTTCCTATGTAAAAGGAAAAGTTGTTTTTTCTTCATTTCATACTTTTAACAGCCCTGTGATGTAGATTTGGCCAAGAGATAACTACTGGCCCACATGTGAACTACTGTATTTCAACGTTCTGCTAACAGTACTACAGAATTGCTTAGCACTTCGTTTATTTAAAATATCTTCTCTTGGAATTCTCCTTCAAAATTCATTTTATTTCATTTTTTATTCTGTACAAAATGTATACAGAAGAAAGCTGTCTCTTACAATAAAAAAATACATACTTCAACTTGGGCATTAAAAATATATATCTACTTCCATTTTTTCTATGGAACTCAAGGCAGGTTATATGGATGTTGAAGTTCTGACAGACCCGGATTTGCTTAACTTCAGAATGACATCAAAGGTCAGTTTGAAATGCTAGGTCTGAATGGAATATTCACACATGTCATCCTGTAATTTTGCAGTCAACAAGAAATCAAAAAGTATATGTTGGTCAGTACATTTGATAGCTAGTCAATACAGTGATTGGTTGTAGAGAGATTTTAGACCAGCAATGGTCTCTAACCATTAACATAGTGTTAAGTTATTACACACATACACACAGACCAGTCCTGCTGTGCTGCCTCATCATGGTGGGAGAGTGTTCCTGGGAAGAATGGAGGAAGAATGTCAGGAGTGTACGCCAACAGTATATATTCCCAGCAGGGTTATCCAAGGTGTGAAGGTCATCCCAGCTACCCAGCTAAAGCAAGCAGGCACCTATATTGGGTGGTAGCAGCAATATAGGAAGATGCTGGAGACATATGATTGCTTTAGTGACAATGGCACATGCATCAATTCATCATGAACTGCTCATGTGCAATTCCAAGATAAGCTAAACAAGAGGAAGGTCAACCAGTTTCCATGAGATGATCTTGAGCATATACCCACTATTTTCAAGAAGAACACTAGGAATTGCTTTGAAGTTCTGAACCTCCTTGTCAGAGAACCAGAGTAACTGTAGAATGAATTTAAAGAATTTGTAAAGGATGGATGTGAAAAGAGACTGCCAGAGATGAAGAAACAGAAGAAAGAAAACTGGATGTCAGAAAAAAATGTGGAAATTGCCAAGAAGAGAAGCCAAACCAAACCAACAAAGACAAAAATATCAGGAAGGAATTTATCAAAGTATTTCAGAGAGCTGTCAGAAGCGACAATAAGCAGTATTACAACAACATCTGAAAACATCTAAAGATAGAAACAGACATGGAAAAACAAAAGATCTCTGAATTCAGAAGGAGGTTCCAATCTTATTGGTATGCTAAAGGATGCCAAAGGACAGACAGTAACCAATTCAAAGGAGATCAGACAAAGTTGGAAGGAGTATACCGAAATAATGTTCAGTAGGCATGTCAACATCCAAGATAGCTTAGAAGGTATTCCCTATTTACAAGTACCTCTAGTTCTAGAAGATAAAGTTAGATCAGCACTCCAATCCTTAACAAGTCTGAAGGCTACAGGAATTGATGGAATATCCACAGGAATATGGCAGGCAACAGAAGAAGAGTCCTGCCTTAGGCATGAAAGCTGGCTGGGTGACCTTGGACCAGTCACTATCTCTCAGCCCAACTCACCTCACAGGGTTGTTTTTGTGGGGAAAATAGGAGGAGGAAGGAGTATTAGGTATGTTTGCCACCTTGAGTTATTTATAAAAATAATAAAGGCAGGATAAAAATTAAATAAATAACTAAATAAATAACTAAATCAGTAAAGGTTCTAATCAAGCTATGCCAGCAACTCTGGAGAACAACACAGTGGCCAGCAGATTGGAAGAGGTCAATCTACATTCCAATACCCAAAAAAAGGAGACTTAACTGAGTGTGCAAACTATTGTAAATATCTTTAATTTCACATGCTAGCAAAATAATGCTTAGGATCATCCAAAGTAGATTAGATTCCTACATGGAAAAAAAGATGCCAGATGTTCAAGCTGGCTTTAGAAAAGGCTGAGGAACATGAGACATTATTTCTGATGCACCCTGGATAATTGAGAAAGAATACCAAGAAGAAGCCAATATATGCGTTATTGATTATAAAAAGGCCTTTGACTGGGTTGATCATGTCAAGCTGTGGAATGTGCTCAGAAAAACTGAAATCCCAGAACCTCTCATTGTCCTCCTGAGAAATCTACAGTATATACAGGTCAAGAAACCACACTATAAACAGAACATGGTGAAAGACTGGCTCCAGTTTGGCAAAGGAGTCAGACTAGACTGTATACTCTGCCTTTATTTATTCTGTTTATAAGCTGAATATATATTAAGGACTGCTAGGTTAGAAGAATGTGGTTTTAAAAGTGGAGGAAGAAACATCAATAGCCTGCACTATACTGATGACACTACTCTGATAGCTGAAAATGCAAGTTCCAGTAATAAAAGTCAAGGAACACAGTGAGAAATGGGGCTAAAATTAAATATAAAGAAGACCAAACTAATGACAACAGGTAAAACCCAGACTTAGAATTAACAATGAAGATATTGAAATGGTGGATATCTTCTGTCTTTTAGGATCAACCATCAACAATAAAGGAAACAGCAGTCAAAAAAATATGCTGCAGACTAGCAGTTGGTAAAGCAGCCATGAAGGCCTTGGAAAAGGCATTCAGATGCCATGATGTACAGTATCTGTACCTACAAAGATCAGAAAAGCACAAGCAATGGTCCCTGTAATACTCTATGGAAGTGAAAGTGAGACTTTGAAGAAGCAGGATAAGAAGAGCATTGACACTTTTGAACTTCGTTGTTGGAGAAGATTCCAAAGACTACTGTGGACAGCCAAGAAACCCCTCCCCCCAAACAAATGGATAATCAAAGAAATCAACCCAGAGTTCTCACTCAAAGCACAAAATACTGGGAAAGGTGGAAGGAAAGAGAACAACAAGCAACAAGGTGAATGGATTCAGTTTGAAAGACCAGATTAGGGACAGATTGTCATGGAGAAAATCTATCTGTGTGGTCACTAAGAGTTGACACCAACTTGATGGCACATAATCATCAATCAATCGATCAATCAATCAACCATTTGTGACAACTGCAGTCCAAAATACCTGGAGAACTCTAGGTTGCCTGCTCCAGTCTTTGATACCTGACTCCTGGAACCTGGAGAGTAGCAGGGAAACTAGATGGCTACTTCCTTTGTAACTCCAGAATGGGACACTGTCAAAGAGGAGACATGGAATTAGCATGACCATTAGGTTAATCTTGACTAGCAGCACTTTTATTGTACTGGATTAAAAGTAAAGTGAATTATGCAAATGCAGTCAGACTCATGCCATTTTGTTGCTTTTCTCTAGGGTAGGAGGAGTCTTTATGCATATGAGTAACTTATTTGAGATGTGATGTAATTGAGAAAACTGCCCTTGCTGAGCTGTGTTGGTTTAAATAGCCAGGCAGATCGATTGTTCTTAATAAATACTATCGTTCAGCCAGTGGTAGGTACCTGTATAAGTACTCCTACTACAGTTGGTTTGGTAAAAAGTCAAAAGACAAAGGGATAAATAGAGATGTGTTATTGCTTTAACTCTGAATAATCTTCAGTTATCGCTTAGGAATATATATATTCATGTGGCTATGGTCTTCAGCCTGAAATAATTGCTTGCCTGTGCTTGGGGAAGAAGAGTATTAATCTAGGTGGATTAGATTAGCATTTTTTAGTATAGTCCCCCTCATGTATGCCAAATTTCTTAATTCCTCAACCAACTGTTGTTTAGGGATTATGGGAGTAGAAGTCCAGTGCATCTAGACAAGATGAACTTGGAGAAAGTTGGATTAGACCAATAAAATCTCAGTACTAAGAATGGAATTTGTTATATTGACCTTATGTGATAACACTGCCAACTAGAAGCTGTTCAGCATTTGAAAAATATGGTAATGGAGCTCATTTCTTTCCTGGCCTGTTTTGACCCTGCAGCTGCAAAAACCTATGCCCAGGGGGTTAAAAATGCAATTGTAGTTATTTTAATAGTAACACAGCTTGGGAGCCACCATCTGCTTGCAAATGGTATTGCAGAACACGTGAATGGTTGTGTTTGCACTCTGCATTCTCCTATTCCAAGCACAGTTAAAGTCATTGTCTGTTCTAGGAATCATTATGAGGCAACGCAAGCAGGAAATGTCGCGACTCTTAGAAACAGGGCAATGTTTCTTCTGTTCAAGGAAAGTAAACAGATATGCTGATATTTAAATTAGCATTTTTATTATTTTTTATTTTTTTCATTCCGAATGCTTTTGAACATCTTCTCTTGTACCAGGCAATGCAGCTGTCCTAAAGGCAAGAGCATTTCTGATCTTTCCAGAAGAGGAACTTAAATATATTGCTGTAATTAGAAGATGCCTATATAGAGATTACAATTGTTTCAGGAGCATTAAAACCTTCTGTACAGGGTAGGTATGAATAAAATCCATCTGCTAGGCAATACCTCTTGAGCTGTGACAAACCAATTGATTAATTGTATTGATCTCTGTTTTCAGTCCAGTGGTCGAGTGATTCTTGGGGACGCTCCTGGCTTTTGTCAGTCAGTGCTATGATTATATTGCCAACAGCATCTAAATTCAATCTGCTTTCCAAAATACCAATTTAGACCCACACTTTCATTCCACTTTCATGTGCAGTTTTACTGATAGCTTTTGCTAGACAATTTTAACCTGTAGCTTGTACACATTTCATAGAGTGGAATGTGCTTGCTCATGAAATTATTGTGTGAAATGTGAGATTTTTCAGTATTAAAGTGAGTGATGGTTTCTGCCCCATGTCTAAAAGAACAAATAATCAAATGATTAAGGTTGCTTCTGTTGGCATTTCATTGCCCCTTAAGGGAATATAGGTTGGGCGTCAGGATGAATGATATTACTGGGTACTCTTTGGGGCCAAGTTGGGGTCCCCTGCTCTTCTGCAAAGCTCCTCCTCCTCCTTGTGTCTTGTTCACCCAGCCATTTCCATGTGAAAGAAGATATGGAGATTTTCAGTGCTCCTGGTCTTTCCCTTGTCCTTTTTAGGGGCTGCTGGCTGAATGCAGAGGGCAAGTTATCAGAATGGACAATAGCCAATGAGTGGGTCATCATTCCAAATGAAACAGGACGCCTTATCCCAGCTTGAAATAATGCATGTTGCCTCCTAAGGAAAAGGGAGTGGCCCAGTGCAGTCTAAAGCTCTTCATCCAGGCCTTCAGGAAGGGACAGTGAGACCTCTCACTTCATCAAGCTTCATCTTTTATCTTCATCTTTTATGTTTTAATGATTTTATTTTGATTTATTTGTTTGATAGTTGTGAGCCACCCAGAGTCATTGAGAGTCAAGCAGCATACTAATTTAATATATTATGGCTGGTAGCACAGCCACCCAGATGTTTAGACTAGAGTTGGCATTTTTGTCCACCTATTGAGTCCTTCCCAAGGACCTGGGATAGGCAGAGGTTGTTGTTTAACAATACTAAAGATATTGTTGCGGATGTATTATTATTATTATTGTTATTGTTATTATTATTTTGAAAAATCCATTGAGAATGTATTGCCTGGGTACTTATATTCCATACTTCTTAAAAAAACTAGATTAGTCCTGAAAAACCATAAATGGAACAGGGCCAGAATTCCCTAAACCAGGCTGAAGCACCTGCCTCAGATCTTAGCCTGCTTTGGGAGAAACGGTTGTCTGAGCATTTTCAGTGCTGGCCCTTCGCTGCAAGGCTTCTGTCCGAAGGAAGCAACCGCCCTTCGACTGTAGGCAGGTAGAAGGGAATTGCCCCCTGTCTTGCGGACTCTGCTGTATATCAGTAACAATAATCCTAGTTTTTTAGTGACCCTCGTTGGCTGTCCTGAGCTTATCTTTTTTTAAGGCTTGGCTGCAGACCCAGCTGCCTGTCTGGGCACCCCCACCACCCTGCAACAGGTTCCCAAGCCAAGCACTTCCTTCCTGCCGTCTCTTGTTTCATCTCATTAGTGGGAGAAGTCCGCACAGCCGGAGCTGGTTGCTATGGAAACCTCTGTTTATTGAGCTCCCGAGATATGAGGTCCTAGGCTGGGGAGAGAAACATTGATGGTGGGGGGGGGGGGGGAGGGAGGGAGGAGGGAGGGCAAAACCTGCCCTTGGAGTAGCTGCTCAGGCTCATGTCCCCAGTGCTTTATGGAAGCAGGGCCTGGTGGCCTGTGTAGGGCAGAGAGGCCTGGGGCCGGTCTCGAAGATGGCATAATCTGCCACGAGCACCAATTCAGTGGCCTTGGAAGGGCAGAATCTTTTCCCATTGGTGGTTTTGGCAATGCAAAGCTGGTTGGAAAGAAAGCAGGCCCAAAGAGGATCAGGGAGTAACAAATGGTGAAAGAACGGGTCACTGCCAGATTCAATTCCGGATCTCTCTCCATCCCCAGCAAAAAATAGGACAAACGAGGAAACATACAGAGTGGATTGATAAAGGAACACCTTATAATACCCAGAATAAAACTCCAGGTGGGTTCAAACCATAGATTTCATTAACAGGGATACTAATACTAATACTTAATATTTGATTATAGATTGTAACTCTTACATAAGCCTCTGTGAATTCTTTTAAAAAAGAGGTCATGGGTCTGGAAAAGTTGCATAAAAGGCGGCAATCCAAGTGGTCATGTTTTCCCACAATATGGACATGTGACAGTGGAAAACTTGTACATTGTTTTCTGTCCTGCAGCATTTAAGGAAAAGGGGCTTCAACCCAAGAAAAGATACCAATCTGAAGAAAAGTTATTTTAAAAAACCCTTGTGATAGTAGTGAGCTTTCTGCACAGGCTCTTAATCTCCTTTGACATTTTCCTTACATCATAAAAAAGGGCAGGGCTAAAAGCTGCCTCTCTGTTGCTAACTATTACTTGAACTTCTGTAGCTGTGTTTTTTTCTTCCGCTTTCTGAAGACTAGCCATATCTTTGAAAATCATCTCTCTTCAGGTGACAAGACAGTTGTATATGTAACCAGAACATGCAGAACAAATGAGGTTGAAACATCAGCTCATAACACCGTCAGCAGAAATTCAGAGTGATAGCTGAACTAACGGTACTGTTTTAGAAACCGAGTTAAAGCCTTCGCTGTTAGGATTAAGTGCTCACTATCCATCCTTTAGTTGGCAGAAAACAACTGGCATGAAATTTGTTGTTCGTATTGCCAATCCCTGTTTTGCCTCTGTCAGGACTTTCGTTTTAGATGATGGGTGCAAAGCCTAGTCATTTTATTGTAACATTGTAATTCACTTTACAGGGGGCTGCTCTTGAAGACCACTTGGAAGCTTCAGTTAGTACAAAATGGAGCAGCCTGCCTGAAATGGGGTAAAACTCATTCTAGTCATGTGACATTATTATTGGAGAAGTTTCATGGGTTGCCAATCTGATTCCTGGTGCAATTCAAGGTACTTTTTATCACCAATAAACCTGATGTCCTCTGGATGGTGGCACTTCCTTTAGCCTTTCTGGCTAGAAATCCTGAGCATTGGTGGCCCCAGGTTAGGGAAAGTGGTCTGGAGCAATAGAAAATCACAAGTTACAAGAATCCAGGTACAAGGGCATTTTAAAAAAAAATAACAATATTTATTTTAGCTAGAAAAATGTCTGCCAACATGAGAGGCTATATTTACTCTCAACCAGAAACTCAGTGGGAGCAGATTGACAGGTATGTGAAAGAGAGTCAAGGAGAATTAAAATGGAGCTAAGCCTCCTCTGCCTGCCTACGCTGTGACATTGGAATTGCCATTGTAAAAGAGGGAAGGTAGATTTGGCTCCCACCTAGAAGGATCCCTAAATGTAGGTACTTGTCATGCGCTGCCTACCTCTGAATAACGTTCAGACGCTGGTTTGCAAATCAGGTTCTGGTTTATTTCAGGGCAGGTACAACGTTAGTAGAAAAAAGCTGAGAGTGACAGGAGCGCGCCGGTGCGGGGTTTAAATACCCCGCGCCGGTCAGCGCCCCCTCGCTCACGGTCACGTCACCCCCCTTTGTCCCATGCGTTGCCCTGCCATTGGTTGAGGGTTTCCAGGATCGCCCATCCTCAGGTTTCCATTCTTCTGCTGATTGCTTTCAGCTGGGCGATCCCCGTTGTATTGCCGCTGATGGCTTGGGTGGCTCCGTGATTCGTTTAGCTATTGTTTGTTAGCCGTTAGTCGTTGTGGGTTGATGGCTACTTAACTTGTGCCCCTTCACTTATTTCCTTGTCATTGTCATGAGTGCCATTGCGCTGATGACTTTAGCTCAACGGCACTCATGACAGTACTGTATATTCAAAACTCACTGATTTGAGAATGGAACATTTTGGAGAACTCTGGAACATCCTTTTCCTCTTTCAGTGCATGCCAAAGCTTCTCTCAGCTATACCATTCCAGTCTGAGATATTTATTTCAGAAACCACCAAACTGTTTCCTGGAATTGCATGGTCTAGAGGAGGTTCAGCATGGTCCCACGCCAAGGGGGATCAGAACATTCTGGAGTTTTCTGGTATGTACTGTTCCTAAATCAATAAATTTTGCACATTCTTATTAAAGTGCATATTCAATAATGCTGGTAATAGTAATAATAATAATAATAAATTAAATGCTGCCCAACTCCCAGCCCTACTTGAATTTTTAAACAGGGCTAGCCATAAAATTAGTTAGCTAGCAAATAGAGGTACTGTGTCAAATGAAAGCATACTCTCTCTGCCAAAGCTTTGGCAGCACAGCTGACGAGCATTGTAGTCCTATTTCTCATTCCATGGTAGGGACTGGTTTTGTATGTGTGATGTAAACTAGACAAGGAGAGGTACCTTCATTACAGATATGATAACGTTTAGGGACATTGTAAGAATTTCAGTGATTACTTTTTTTTCCTCTGCTTGTTAAATAATTTCCCCCCTTATACACACAGATGATAGCATGCCAGGTGGGTTGATTGATGATCATTTCTCAGCCACACCCCCCCCCAACTCCTGAGAATTGTTTCCAATCAGGCCTGCGCCGGTGAATGAACATAATCAGTTTCTCGACAGATCGAGCAGAGGCCCTATGGGCACTTCTTGAGAACTGAGCTCCCTTTCTCAATTTACTGAGGCTGTCTGGTGAAGTTGGAAGTTCTACCGTGAAGACATAAAACTCTCTCCTAAGATATTATTTTTCTTATATAGCAATCTGGCAAGGAGCATACATCAATGCTTTTAGTTTTTTGTTTATACACTGATCCTAAGATGCAGTTGAGTTTGTGGTTTACATAACACAACAGCTGGGTTTGCAGAACACATGCAGCCAAACCAAATGAACCACATTTGACAAAGCCACAGAGTCAGACCTCTGTTGTCTTCATTGACTGGCAGCTGTGTGTGTTTTTCCAGTGGTACTTGTAGATGTTTGTGAGTAAATCTGCATGCAAAGCAGAGGCTTCACCTTAGACCATGTTGGCTGGGGAACTCTGGGAGCTGAAGTTCACATGTCTTAAATCTCACATGCTGAGATTGAGAAACACTACCTTAGACTGATAGCCAGTTCTGATAGCTGAAAAGCCTTGCTCAAGGTGTTAAATGTTGTTAAATCACAAAGTCTCCTGTTTAATAATCCTGATTCAGTTCAGAGGCCTTCAAGCAGAGTTTTCTTCACCTGCTGGAGGAATTTGACTTGACTTGGGATTCCACTGCATTTGATGTTCAATTCCGGTCCTCGCAGTTATCGTCCTTCAAGTAGGAACTGAAGCTGCAACATATTTATTCCCTTGAAAAAACTATTGAAATTCTGCCAATTCCCTGTTCAGAAGAAGGCATAAAAAGATTGGAACTGATTCTTTGGAACAATTCTTGTGAATAAAAAGATTTAGGTAGAAAATAAAATTCAAATCCTTTTGCTACTCCTAACACATTTGACTATTTGTCAGAGATAGCTAAAAACAGAAGTCCCCCTCCTTGGAGGGAGATGGGCGGTAATAGAAATTTGAATAATAAAATAAATAAATAAAATAAAATATAATTAATCAGTATATCCCCGAATGCATGGTATTAATAATTAGATATTTCAAGTAATTTAAAAACATTTACACATGCACACACACACACACGCACACACATGAAGTGTGTTCACATAATCTTTAAATTGTCTTCCCTGCCAAACATCTGACTGGAGATTTTAGACTTTTAAAAAAGTATTCCACATGTGCTCAGTGATCACCGTATACATGGCATGCCTTTACACCTTAAGAATCGAAGAACCATTTTGGGGGGAGTCTGATTCAAATCCATTTATCTCATCAGTCTGCTTCTGTTGCTGATCAGCCAGTTCTGCCTTCAGGAAGCCCACGGGCTGGATGTGAAGGAAATGTATAGAAGCAGAAGTGCCATCAGTGGAGGAATGTTATGCCACATGAAGAGGTAGTCTTTATTCCTTAATCCAAGACTCCAGCAAATACAAGAGCTACAAAAGGTAGGCAAGAGAGGTCTTGTATTTCTGCTCAAGCAACTCCCTTTTTAGGCAAACAAGGGCAAACTCCAGACAACTGGCATAAGCTGTCACAGAAGAAAAGTAGTAAAGTTCATTAGGGGAAAATGAGTTGCCTAACATACTTCAATTTCAAGACAGCAAACTGCTTTTCACGATTGTAAGAGTAAGCTGTAATGCATAGATTTGGCCACTAGATGTCACCATTTAAACAAAAATGCTACCTTCTTGGCTTTTTGGCCAGCCTCCATTGGATATGAGAGGGAAGATGTAGATCTATAAACCTATCATCATACGTGACTTAATGAGATATATGTCCAGTTCCTACATACTTTTCATGTCAAAAAAATGAGGCATGTCAAGGAATCAAGCATGGCACATTTAAGAATCGTATGCTTATTGATGGTGAATTTGCAAGTGCCTTGTGCTCTCTATGCATACACTCTGTCTACTTGATTTTGATCTTTGGCCCATGATGGGAGAAAAAGGGGTTTGATCTCTTGCCACAGATCCTCATTGGAATGAATACATGGATAATCAGCCTGTGATCCTGGCTGGTGGAAAGTAAGGTTTGCTCACAGAGGTACTTATGGGCTCATGGTGTGTAACCATCTTACTCTCCTGAAATAGGAGGGACCAGGTAAAAAAGAGGAGAGGATTCTGGAAGGTAGAAGAAGATACTTCACCACTGGTAGATTGCATGACAAAAGCACAGCAATCCCCCCACCCCTTTTTATAGTGGTTCATGTTTTGTTGTTGTTTCATGTGGCTTTTACATGAATCTGTTCCAGTAGAGAAAGATAGAGCCACATGTCAACTGGAAGTGGTATGCTCTTTTTTTCTTATCGTTTTTCTATTTATTCTTTTTGTCTTGTTTTTCATTTTTTCCCCTTTTCTTAATTAGTATAGGAATATATTTTTTACTTAATCTGCATTTAGACAGTTTTGAAATATCATATTGGAAGTAATATCATTTTTTTTAACAGTGGGGAAAATATTGAAAGACCTGGGTGGATTTTGGCAAATTGCTTGAAGCAGAAAAAAGATGAATAAATTGTCATAGGCATTAAAGATAGGAATACGACAGATAGTTTTCTTGAAAGTATACATTTTCAATTTTTTAAATGTTATCCTGACATATACAGTAAACATGAGAATTGATCTGATGAAGATGCAGATGATTTTAAAGCTAAAAACTGACCTTCCACAATTAGATGTTGTACAATTATTCATCACTCCTTTGACTACGGATACATTCAAAAAAGCACTTTTGAATAAGAGTAATGGTAAAGCACCAGGGCTTTATGTTTTTTCTGTGGAATAGTATGAAGTATTTGCCAGTATACTTGTTCTTAAACTTTATCAATCACAGAGCAAGACTTTGAAATTGATATAATATCTTCTTCAATAAATGAAGCATATACCAAAACCTGGTACAGATCATATTTTATCTTCTAAAATCTTTGATCAATGTAGATATTAATATCTTTACTGCTGTCTTAACCAATGGAGCTCAGCAAGTGATCTTTTCTGTGATAAGAACGATTGAGTTGGCTTTATCAAAACTAGATGGGATCATATAATATTCGGTTGGTAGCAGATTTAATTGATTTGAATAAAGGCAAAAAAGACCAAGCCACAGTTCTATTACTTGATGCAGAAAAAGCTTTTGATAAAATCCCTAGACAAATATAGCTAAATGTAGATTTCCTAAAGAATTTCTAAAGTGGGCCCAGATTTTGTATGTGGCTTCCCACATCTAAAGTAAAGATCAGTTGGTTGCCTCCAATCAAATGGCATGGAATTTTATGTGAGGAGTTCAGCCTGCAATATCACCATCACAAATTTTGTGCCCACTACTTAGTTTAGAACAAGTAGCACATGGGACAGTAAAAAAGCAATTGGCTCCCTAAATACAGAAATGCTAGCACTGGGCAATAATTTTGCAGAATAGGTTAGTTTAGACCAGATCCTTGCAGCCACAGGAAGTGTTCGTGCAGTGACCAGGACAGAATGCTGTACCTGAGAACCAAAAAAATTCATTCTACTCTTATGAGATTAAAAAAGCTGTAAAAAAGTATGAACTGGACTCTTGGCCACCTGTAGGAAATCATACTGTTGTTGGAATTGACTGTGGAATCACTTCAGTAGGATTCTGGAAGCATGGGACTTGGGGGTTCTGTCAAATTCTGAGCTGAAATGTGGACTAGGGAAGGATTTGCAGGTTAAGAATCAATTCTTCTAAGCACCACCCCCGAAAAAGTCAGGAGACCCACCCAGGAGAGACTTGAACTTGCATATGAGGACCTGCCTCAACTGCCACTTCGATATTTGGACTTGTGCTTTAGGTGCAATCTGGCTTTGAGCTAAGAGGAACAATAGGTAGAAATTTATAAGTGGATCTTGGTGGGAAATGAAATTGGTTGTTGGAACTATGTGGAGTATTTCCCAAATGGAACCTTGGGGGCACAGAGACCTGATGTCTCTACTATGTGCTGTACTAATTTTGTACCCCAAGGAATTGTTTATAAACTAGGGACCTCCCTCCCTTATTCTAACCCAGGGGAGATCCTCCCAGCCCACAACTCTGCAATTGTGCTGAAACCAGCACACAGGATAGTCTCTTCCCTACCCTGTTCCATACTGGTTTACATTACAACACCAGCACCTACTCCAGAACTCTTCTTTCACAGCCTGCATTTTTGCACCTCCTACTTTTCCTTTCAGAAGGCTCCTAAACTTCCTTTTTTCTTCCCCTTTCCCATAACCTTGCCCATCACCCCAAATGAGAGAAGACAGTGGGCCATTTTTTTTTCTAATCAAACCAAGTTTATTTTGACAATGCAGGACAAAAATTCATAAATTCCTTTCAGGAAACTTCTATGGTTTTTGTACATTAGTATCCTTAGTTCCTGCAATAACAGTGCATAAGGATGTGGGGCATGCACACCTTCTCCAGCAGCAATCCAGAAGAACTTCAAATCCCCTGGTGGAAAGAAGCAGCAGGTTGCATTCTTTTGTGAGGGGATGCTTTCAGGGGCTAGGCATCTGGGAATTAGAAAGAGCAATAGTGAACATCCCAGCGGAGATGGAACAAACCCTCGCTCAAATTACTGAAAACACCTATTTGTCACAGAGCAGAAGAGAGCAGTGAGGTGTCACTGAAAACGAAAGCCACCTTCCTTGCTATCCGAGAGGGGGTCTGCCACCTACTGAGCTCCTTCTGCTCCTTTCAGGCCAATAAATACAGCCAGCTTGAACCTAATGTTCATGCAGTGTGCAGGGTTGCTTCTCTCTTCTACAATGCAGTCTCAGATTCTGACTCGCTGTTTAATTAGCTCTCAACCTGATTCTTTCTCCCCTCCCTCCCTCTTTCTCTCCCCACCCCCGTGCTTTCTCCATAGGCACTCGGTTGATACTCCTCTTCTTATATTTTCTCATTACCCACATTGGCTCAGTCTGCACAAAACCATTCCTCAGAAAGCCCTGAATGTTCAAATAGTCTTAAGGGTGGCTGCTCAAGCAGGGGAGCCTTAGAATTCCCTGTCCCACAATTCAATATCCTTATAAAAGATCTTCCTTTCCATTGTTCTCTGTTCCCCTTCCATTGTAAACTGGAACCCAGCAATAATTGTTTCAATAAAGTGTGATCTTCCTCCTCAGAGTTGCACTCCATCTTTTGCATCCATGACAAAAGGTATCATTGAAAAAAAAAATGCAGTTGTCAGTTAAGGGGGCAGGGGGAAGGGTTGGTTTTCCAAATCATGAACTATACCAATATGCAAATCCTCCGAATAGTGTCAAATTTTGGATGGCGTCACTCCATATAAATTCTCCTTCCTGGGTCCTTTTGGAATGTTCACACATAGCACCTTTACTTAATTGGTCTGTTGGGGGTTCGAAAAATAATAGAGCACACCTAACCACTTCCACTACTGTACCAAATCAAATACTGCAGTATAGTATTTCTTGAAAAGTGCATTTTTTGATCCTTTTTCTAATGCTAAATTGAAGTTATAGGGTCAATTTAATTTTTAAAAACTGTTGTATAGAAGATTTGGCTGGATGTTGTATTTTACTTTAGGGATTGATTAGGAATGAAAATAATGAGTTTTTGTCATTTCCTATGTTAAAGGACAAATATCATTTGCCTGAACAGTATAGCTGAACCTGACAGTCCCTGGGGAGATATTCATACCAAGAGTGTAATAAATGACTCCACGGATGTAGATGAGACCTCAGTGCCTGCCCACAACTTCCAGGAGTACAATGACACATTTTTCACTGCTGAGATAATTGAAGTTGCTTCTAAGAGGCCATGGATGTATCAAGAAGAGCAAGCCTGGCTACAAACCTAAGCTCATTTACTAGATAGCAAGTACTGTTGAATGCAGTGGCTTTTCTTCCTGTGCAGACTTTGCTAGAAAAAAACATCTAGGCAAATGCAAATGCCTAAAAATGTAACCCCATACTACATTGCAAGGACCTGTCACATGGTGACAAGTCTCAATAGCTGAACTGGCCTGGTGCAAAGTAATGTATGTCTTAGCTGCAGTTGAACAGTTTTGTTTGTATGTATGTACATATGTCTTCAGCAAAGGATTGTTACCTTGTCGTGGTGCTGGAGCTTGAGCACCTCAGTGATACCATGAGCTAAACCATGAAGGGCCACCCAAGACGGGAAGGTCATGACAGAGAGGTCAGACTAAATGCGATCCCTGGGGAAGGTAATGGCAACCCACCCCAGTATTCTTGCCATGAAAACTAAATGGATCAGTACAACCAGAGATATGTCGGTATACCATCGGAAGATGAGACTCCCAGGTCGGAAGATGGTCAAAATGCTACTGGGGAGGAACAGAGAATGAATCCAGCTAGCCCCAGATGTGATGATGCAGCTAGCTCAAAGCCGAAAGGATGGCTAGCAGCCGACGGTGCTGGTGGTGAACGGCAAATCCAATGTTCTAAGGATCAACACACCATTGGAACCTGGAATGTACAATCTATGAGCCAGGGCAAATTGGATGTGGTTATTGGTGAGATGTCAAGATTAAAGATAGACATTTTGGGCATCAGTGAACTGAAATGGACTGGAATGGGCCACTTCACATCAAGTGACCATCAGATCTACTACTGTGGACAAGAGGACCACAGAAGAAATGGAGTAGCCTTCATAATTAATAGTAAAATGGCTAAAGCAGTGCTTGGATACAATCCAAAAAATGACAGAATGACCTCAATTCGAATTCAGGGCAAGCCATCTAACATCACAGTGATCCAAATATACGCCCCAACCACAGATGCTGAAGAAGCTGAAGCAGAGCAGTTCTATGAGGATCTGCAGCACCTACTGGACAACACGCCTAAAAGAGATGTTATTTTCATCACAGGAGACTGGAATGCTAAGGTGGGCAGTCAAATGACACCTGGAATTACAGGTAAGCATGGCCTGGGAGAACAAAACGAAGCAGGACATAGGCTGATAGAATTTTGCCAAGACAACTCACTCTGCATAACAAACACTCTCTTCCAACAACCTAAGAGACGGCTTTATACATGGACTTCCCCAGATGGACAACACCAAAATCAGATTGACTACATCCTTTGCAGCCAAAGGTGGCGGACATCTATACAGTCGGTAAAAACAAGACCTGGAGCTGACTGTAGTTCAGATCACGAACTTCTTCTTGCACAATTTAGGATCAGACTAAAGAGATTAGGGAAGACTCAAGATCAGTTAGATATGAGCTCACTAATATTCCTAAGGAATATGCAGTGGAGGTGAAGAATAGATTTAAGGGATTGGACTTAGTAGATAGGATCCCGGAAGAACTATGGACAGAAGTTCTCAGCATTGTTCAGGAGGTGGCAACAAAATACATACCAAAGAAAGAGAAAACCAAGAAGGCAAAATGGCTGTCTGCTGAGAAACTAGAAGTAGCCCAAGAAAGAAGGAAAGCAAAAGGCAACAGCGATAGGGGGAGATATGCCCAATTAAATGCAAAATTCCAGAGGTTAGCCAGAAGAGATAAGGAATTATTTTTAAACAAGCAACTTGCGGAAGTGGAAGAAGACAATAGAATAGGAAGGACAAGAGACCTCTTCCAGAAAATTAGAAACATTGGAGGTAAATTCCAGGCAAAAATGGGTATGATCAAAAACAAAGATGGCAAGGACCTAACAGAAGAAGAAGAGATCAAGAAAAGGTGGCAAGAATATACGGAAGACCTGTATAGGAAGGATAACAATATCGGGGATAGCAAATTTGGAAAAAACAAGAATGGCCATCAGATTGGAAAAAATCAACTTATATCCCCATACCAAAAAATGGAAACACTAAAGAATGTTCAAACTATCGAACAGTGGCACTCATTTCACATGCCAGTAAGGTAACGCTCAAGATGCTGCAAGGTAGACTTCAGCAATTCATGGAGCAAGAATTGCCAGATGTACAAGCTGGGTTTAGAAAAGGCAGAGGAACTAGAGACCAAATTGCCAATATCCGCTGGATAATGGAAAAAGCCAGGGAGTTTCAGAAAAACAACTATTTCTGTTTTATTGACTATTCTAAAGCCTTTGAATGTGTGGACCATAACAAATTGTGGCAAGTTCTTAGCGGTATGGGGATACCAAGTCATCTTGTCTGCCTCCTGAAGAATCTGTATAATGACCAAGTAGCAACAGTAAGAACAGACCATGGAACAACTGGCTGGTTTAAGATTGGGAAAGGAGTATGGCAGGGCTGTATAGTCTCACCCTACCTATTCAACTTGTACGCAGAACACATCATGCAACGTGCTGGGCTTGAGGAATCCAAGGCTGGAGTTAAAATCGCTGGAAGAAACATTAACAATCTCAGATATGCAGATGATACCACTTTGATGGCTGAAAGCGAAGAGGAACTGAGGAGCCTTATGATGAAGGTGAAAGAAGAAAGTGCAAAAGCTGGCTTGCAGCTAAACCTCAAAAAAACCAAGATTATGGCAACCAGCTTGATTGATAACTGGCAAATAGAGGGAGAAAACATAGAGGCAGTGAAAGACTTCGTATTTCTAGGTGCAAAGATTCCTGGAGATGCTGACTGCAGTCAGGAAATCAAAAGACGTTTAATCCTTGGGAGAAGAGCAATGACAAATCTCGATAAAATCGTGAAGAGCAGAGACCTCACACTGACAACAAAGGTCCGCATAGTTAAAGCAATGGTATTCCCAGTAGTAACATATGGCTGCGAGAGCTGGACCATAAGGAAGGCTGAGAGAAGGAAGATAGATGCTTTTGAACTGTGGTGTTGGAGGAAAATTCTGAGAGTGCCTTGGACTATACAATAAACAAGGAAGAATATAAACATAAAAATCCCGCCACGGAAACTGTGCATCCAACATATATGAGCTCAGCTGCTCTCCTGACCCCCATGTATGGAAAATAGCCAGGTCTTAAAGGCTTTCTGAAAGGTCAGCAGGTTTGGACTGACCTAACTTTGGGTGGTATGTTGTTCCAAAGGGCTGGCATCATAAAAGAAAAGGCATGCTTCCTAGGTTCCACTGCATGACATTTTCTAATTGAAGGGACCTGGAGCATGCCTCTCCTACCAGACTTGATGGGATGGGTGGAAGCAATTGGAGAAAGATGATCCCTCCAATCCCAAGCCATGAAGGACTTTATAGATGACAACCAGCATCCTGAATTGCATCTGGAAGCCAGTGCAGCTTGTGAAGCAGAGATGTAACATGGCCTTATTGAGATAAGCCCATAATTGCTTGTGCTGCCACATGCTGGACCAATTGCAGCTTCTGAATGTCCTTCAAGGGCAGTCCCACGTATAGCACATTGCATTAATCCATTTGAAAGGTGACCAAAGCATGAGTGACTGTGTACAGCACTGTTACAGCACCTCCTGGTCCAGGAAAGGGCACAATTGCCACACCACTCACGTGCAAACACCCTTCTGGCTATGGTGTTACCTGCTTCTCAAACAGGAGCCATAGATCTAGAAGAACCTCCAAGTTGCACTCTGATTCTGTCTGGGGTAGTTCTATCTCATATAGAACTAAAGATGGAAAATCACTGAATATAGGAAGCCCTAAAACCCAAAGCCACTCAGACTTGCTAGAGTTGAGCCAAAGGCTTTTCATCCCAATCCAGACCCCTACAGCTTCCAGGTATCAAGGCAGAACCTCCACACATCACTTGGTTAAAGGCACCAAGCTAGAATCCAGGAGACTGAGAGTTCTAGTCCTGCCTTCTAGTCCTGCCTGAAAGCCGGCTGGCGACCTTGGGCCAGTCACTCTCTCTCAGCCCAACCCACCTCACAGGGTTGCTGTTGTGGGGAAAATAGGAGGAGGAAGGAGTATTTGGTATGTTCGCTGCCTTGAGCCATTTACAAAAATAATAAAGGCGAGATGAAAAAAAAATAAAAAAGAAGCATTTTATAGGAAAGAAACAGGTAAAGAGAAATGGTTAACCTAACCTATCGAGCGTGTTAGAACAAGAGCATGGAGAATATAAGATGAAATCAAGAGAACAACTGGCTGCAGAGGGATTCCGTTTTCAATAGTTTTCAAACACACAGTTAAGAGAAAGAAGCTAGATAACAGGATATTTGGAATTGAGCAGCAGAAGACAGAATTTGAAGCTGAATGATGTAGAAAAGGTGAACATGTAATTGCCAAAATGTATAAACTCTTGCTGAAATTTGAGATGGAGGATGAACAAGCAAAAGAGTGTATGATGAAATGAATTAAGAATTTTGAACATAACTTACTGTTGAAACAGTGGGAAAACATGTGGTTGAAAGGATTGCAATTCACATTATGTTATAACCTAAAAGAGAATCTTTATAAAATGATGTTCCGTTGGTATATGACTCCAGAAAAATTATCTAGAATTTATAAAGGTACTTCAAATTTATGTTGGAAATGCGGACAACATGAAGGGTCATTTTATCAGTTTCGTCTAGTGGTTAAGGCGCCAGGCTAGAAACCAGGAGACTGAGAGTTTTAGTCCCGCCTTGGGCATGAAAGCCGGCTGGTTGAACTTGGGCCAGCCCCTCTCTCTCAGCCCAATAGCCAATCAGGCATGATATGAGAGTTCTAGTCCCGCCTTAGGCATGAAAGCCGGCTGGGTGACCTTGGGCCAGTCACTCTCTCTCAGCCCAACCCACCTCACAGGGTGGTTGTTGTGGGGGAAATAGGAGTATTAGGTATGTTCCCCACCTTGAGTTATTTATTAAAATAATAAAGGAGGGATTAAAATTAAAATAAATAAAATAAAATAAAATCATGCTTGGTGGACTTGTAAAAAACCCAGATAATTTTGGGCTCAAATACGTATTTGTATTTGTCCCTCTGGTGGGAGGAGATGGGCGGTGACAAATTTGAAAAATAAAAATAAATAAATAAAATATACCGGTACAAAGAATTTTAAAGAGTAAGATTCAAATCCAAAACTTTTCTTGTTGGAATTACAGGACAGAGAACTAGAAAAAAGCCATGGAAGATTATTTTTATATATGATCACTGCCACAGGGCAACTATATGCGAAAAATGGAAAGATTCTGAAATACCCACAGTGGAAGAATGACTGGTGAAGACGATGGAACTAGCAGAGATGGCAAAATTAACTTGTTTGCTTAGAGAAAGATCAACTACTACATTTATTAGCGACTGGAAACCCCATATGGGCTTTCTGCTGAAAAAAGAAAAAAATGAACTGATGATCTATGGATTTGATGATTAAAAAGGGTAGATTATGGAAAGAAGGAAACTTCAGTGTAACCTTAGAAAGAGAGGGTAAAATATAAATGTACTTATAACTGTTAAGAAGATCAGAAGCCACTTCTGCCTCTCTCTCTCTCTTTCTTTCTCTCTTTCTCTCTCTCTTTTTCTTTTTCTCTATTACTATCTATTTCTTTATTTCTTTTTCACTTTTCGATTACTTTTCTCTATTTCTCTTATCTTTAACTTAAAATTTGTATTGTTTTTACTCCGTGGAAAAACTTCTTTAATAAAAAATTATATAATATATGAAAAAATATGAAAGCCACATGTAAAACTAAATCCATCCACTGAATCCATCCACTAAATGATTTCTTGTTGATGACTTGTATGCACAAGGAAATAAACGATGGTTCTGTCCTAGGCTGTTCCTCCCTTTTTCAAACACTAGCGACATATTGAACAGTAATTAATTAATTGATTGATTAATTCTGATAGGATAACTCTCAAATATGTGCCTTCCTTTCCAGACCCAATTATGCAGCTTGGTCCTTTGTCCTCTTACAAGCATCATATTCTAATTCAGGGTTTCTCAACCAGGGTTCCGTGGCACCTAGGGTTCCGCAAGAGGTCACTAGGGGTTCCCTGAGAGATCATTATTTATTTAAAAAATTATTTCAAATTCAGGCAACTTCACATTAAAGAGGAAAGTTTCATTCTTTATTTTTAGTTTACGGACACTGTTAATGCATATAGACAGGCCTACACGTGAGACAAATATAATCATTTGGTAACTTCTGGCCTATATTTGAGCCCAAATGTGCAGGGGTTCCCTGAGGCCTGAAAAATATTTCAAGGGTTCCTCCAGGGTCAAAAGGTTGAGAAAGGCTGTTCCAATTGGACAATACCTCAGTTGGTTGTCAAGATTTGGCCAGCAGAGGGCTTTCTGCCACTCCTCTAACAAATAACAGTTTTTCTCTCTCCCCCCACCTCCCCCAATATAATTTTTTTATTGATGCTCAGACAGGTCATGAAATTTGGTATTCTATCCTCCTGGTCACACATCTCTCAATGGAGAGCAATTGTGCTTTATCTGATGGCCCATAGGGAGAGACTGACCTGCTCCAGGAAAGTGGCAGGGTAGATCTGGGGGTTGCCCATGAGATAGAACAAAAAGTAGGAAGCTGTCAAATTTTTACTGGTATTTGAGTAAAAGGTCATCTACAAGGGAGAGGGTAAATGGTGGCTTGAATAAAATACAAGAAATTGGTTTCAGATCAAAGGTGCACTTTGCTGGCCGCGAGCAGAGGAGCTCATTAAATGTGAACTCCAAGCTTAGCTTGGCATATTCGCATGATACTAATCTGGAAAACAAAAGCCCACAATGGGATCTATGGTTTCTCCCTACAATCATAAACTATGGCAAGAACTTTAAGCTGCTACACTCCTGTTTTTTGCTCCTTCATACTCCTCCATATGAGATTGGAACTCTGGCTTGTTTAAACTATGATTTGAAAACACAGCCA
This sequence comes from Candoia aspera, assembly GCF_035149785.1. Lineage (NCBI taxonomy): Eukaryota > Metazoa > Chordata > Lepidosauria > Squamata > Candoiidae > Candoia > Candoia aspera. Next base: position 115,002,504 of record NC_086154.1, on the reverse strand, counting down.
GCATCTGAAATTATGGAAGAATTTAGCTGATTCTCACTTCCGAACTTCCCCCCTGAATTTAGAAATGACAGGGAACTGCATATATTTCACTAGAAAAACCTGTAACTCTTCAGTCCTTCCTCCTGGAACATATGAAAAGTAGTGACAAGGTGGGGGGAACGTGTGAAAATGTGAAGCTGACTCAACTGGTTTTCATAGTGGCAAATTAATATAGGTTTTGTGCTATATTAATGTTCCTTCTTTTATAAATCCATGAGCAGTTTTCATATACTTCTTTCCATCACCAATCAAGTTCCAGTCAGTAACAAACAGTGGATCAGAAGACAATTAATGGTTTCATCATAAAGATAAAATACTGAATAATCAGAGACATTCATCTGGTCTCTCCTACTGCTACCTCCTGAATTTGGCAAAGATTTACAGTATTTCCCTTTCCTTCCACTCTTGGCTTCACTGATGCTGGAATAAACTGAACGGGGTTATATGTAGGCTAGGCAAGCAAATAGAATGGGAAAGGAAAAGATTTGAAAGCTGACTCTCTTTTTACCTTAGTGCTCTTGTTGGATAAGTTAAAGGAACAAGTCCTTCGGGGTCTGATATCATCACTGCACAATTTATAAAGATTGTGGAGACTGCTGCTACTTAAATAAAAGGGGTTATCCCTGATCAGAAAAGAGCAAACTCTTTAGGGATCCTCGGTCTCCAAAAGGGACTATTAAGGCGTATCACTGACAATTTATAACCCTGTCTCTCTGATATTTAATTAATCTTTTTGGACTGAATCAGTTTGTTGAATAATTGGTGAATTGCAGTATTGAAAGTTAGCTAGCCAGAAAAAACAGACCTGTGACTTTGATGAGCATGTGCTGGGTGACTTCCAAGGATCCATCATGTGGTTCAGGTGTGATATTCAGGAGTTTGCAAAGGAGGGCATAAATATTAACACTTTCAAAAGGTTCCACCTCCAGCCCTTGCTTGAAAGCTGGTCCTACAGCTCGGAAGATGGTCTTCATGTTCATAGCCTCATTGTCAAAGCCGTGTTCCCCTCTATTGAACTGCACTTTGATTCTCTGAAAAAGAAGGAAAGGCTACAGCTCATCACATGCAATTTGCCTTTCACTGAAAGAGCAAGATCTTTTGTCAGTGATTACCTGCAACTAAACTTTTATCTGTAATTAAAATAATTCTCCTCACCCACACAGCAACAGAGCAAAGATGCAGCTTGTTTTTCAACTCATCATTGTATCAGAATGAAATTATTTAAATCAGGACGGAAAAAACCCAATAGCAGGTAGTCGCCTAGAAAAGTTATTGCTCTTTCAATAAAATCGTTCCAACAATGATTGGATTAAAAATACACGTATAAATAGTAAATTAATAAATAAAATAAGCATGGTTAATCTCTTTGTGTAATTGATTTAAGTAGACTTTTCCTATTTTGATATTCTTATTTCCTGAACAAACATGCACATAGAGTGATTGTAATAACAACAACAAAAAGAGTCCCTCTGGTGGGAGGAGATGGGCAGTGACAAATTTGATAAAAAAAGAAAAAAAATAACAGAACAAAATAATCTGTTTGCAGCTAAATGGATCCTTCATGCTAACTAGGAGCTGTTAATACTTTCCTTTAGCGGCACAATCCACTTGCATGGCAGGTAAGAGAGAGAGATTTCTGCGTGTAAAGACATTAAGCAAAATCTTTGTTCAACGCAGAGCCATCCAAGTTGTGGACAACTATACTGTTGCTCATGCTAGTCAGTGCAGAACTGGAGGGACAGTTTTGCTGAGCTTTTTAACTTATTGGAAAGCAAACAGGCAAGTGGATTGGAATTAGCCATGCCAGCTCTACCCTGGCTTAATTGATGGGTTTCGATTGAAAAATGAAACAGTTCTGGATCTAGGGTGCCCAGACCTGGTTCTATTCCAATGCCTAAACATCTCATTTGGGGGCATTTGATTTGCTACACCTGGCAGGAATGTCACCAGTAGAAAATTTCTGCCAGTCAGGTTATCTTTGAGAGGGAAAGGAAGCATCTGGCCTGCTTAGCCACACTGTAAGAATTCATCATTTCAAAAGGGCAGTGCTTAGGAGGAAACACTCACTAACATGAATTCTGATGCTTAGGATTCCAGACCCTGTGATGACTTGGTAGTCCCTGAATTCAGTAGGATCCCTTGAGTATATTTAATGAATGATTGGCCAATCCTGTGCATGTTTCTTCAGAAATACATTAGCCTCATCGCTTTTAGCCTTCCGGAGGAAGTTGAAGACCTGGCTCTGCCGCCTGGCTTGGGGCAGGGAGGAGAATCGACATACTTGGGGTTGGCTGGTGCCTTGAAGTGCCCCTCCTACATGATGGTTGAAGAGATCATAGCCATCTGGTTTTTATGAGCTGGGGTAGTCAAGAAATTGTTTTGGTTTTTAATGGGATTTTATTGGAATTTTATTTTGTTTTTATTTGAGTTTTTATTCTATATTTCTGTGTTGTAAACTGCCCAGAGTCCCTCTGGTCAGAGGAGATGGGAGGTGACAAATTCGACAAATAAATAAGTAAGTAAGTAAGTAAGTAAGTAAATTTGAGATGGGTCAGTAGGATGTGCTGAATGCTTTTCAAATAAAGAAAAAAAATGGTTGCAGTAGGCATATAGAAGTGAAATCTAAGAGTAATATAACTGTTTCCAAAAGTTACTTGCTGCATAAAATGCTGTATTTCCCAACCCGATGCCTTCCAAATGTGCTGGCATTACAATATAACATACAGAATTCCCAAATAGCTTTGGCCATTGGGAATTCTGGCACATTCCAAGATATTTGAATGATACATGTTTTGGGAAGGATGTCATAGCATGGGCAAATATGCATAGGTTTGTCTGTGTCATATCACAGAGTGAAGCTGCATGCCCTGGCCAGCGCCATCCAAGAAGGCAGAGGTTGCATGTGAATAATGCTGCAAAAGTTGTAATTCAAAGCAAAATGCCTTGGACTGATATTTTATATGATCCTCCCCCTTTGTCCTCCTTAAGAAGCTTCTTTATGTTTGCCATGCATGCAAAGGAAAGCCACATAAGGAAAGAGAGGCAAAAAGCTTGGCATTAACGATGTAGACAGAACACTGTACCCCATGGATCACATAGCCAGGGTCACTATATAGCACAAGAGGTGTGACGCGAGTATGGTTGGCATAATGGAATCTTCTGGGGAACTCCTCCTTCTTATAAACATGGAGTTTGGGGTGGGCATTCTTCAGGGCTTCATAAACTTGCTTTAGTTTCCCAGGTTTTGGTAGCAGCAGGCCATGTGGCCCATAATCAACCAGCTCAAACTGAATGTCCTGGAATGAGAAGTTTGCCACTTTGAGGAGGTGAATTTCATCCTCTTTGATAACTGTTTCCATGCCATGGTCAGATGTGATGACTAAGTTAAGTATTGAGTTCATGCCATGCTCTGCAATGCGCTGTCTCAAATAGCCCACTGTCCGATCAACCTGGCTGATCATATTTTTCCTCTGCTGGGATTCTGGGCCAAATTTGTGTCCAGTAGAGTCAGGTTCCCCAAAGTAAAGGGCCACAAAGTCAAGGTCATCGTCATGGAACCACTTCATGACTGTATCAACATTCTGCCTCCACTCAGTCTCATTGTCATACTTGTGAAGGAGATTCTCCACCTTCTTAACATTCACTTCTTCTCCTTGGTACGTGGCATTCCCTCCTGGGAAAAAGAGGGAGGCCGTTTTCAAACCCTAGAATGAGAAGATTGTAAACCTATGAGTTGGAAAGGCAATCCACAGGGCTATGTGTTCATGTGCCCAACATACAAATGCAGGCTGGCGTCTTAGATGCACCTTGGACATATTGCCAGAATATGCTTACACCTCAAAAGTCAGCACAGAGCTGAGGGGAGCAGTGTCTGTCATGGCATCCAGGGAGGAAGGGGGCAGAGTTTTTCTTTCATACTGCAAGGGCCACATATGTCCTGCATTTAAAACTAACACTGCAGAGTACTAAAGAATCCAAATTCAGTGACATTCATTCATTCATTCATTCATTCATTCATTCAATTTCTATAGCCGCCCATCTCAGCAAGTGACTCAGACATTGTTCTGAAAAGAGAACCAATTCTACAGAATCCTAGTTGTTTAAAAGATGTGACAAGGGTTTCAATCCTTCTTTAGATCAACATTTGTGTATATGTTTATTTAGTGGACAAATATAAGTTGCTACATACTGAGATGAATATATACATGGACTTGAATTCAAGGAAGGAAAATCTGAGGATGAGTAAGTAATAAAAACAGAAATGATAGAACATGACTATGGCCCTTCCTAAAGTCTGCCCTCCAGTTCCAATATACATAGATCATCTCTCATACACAATTACTTGTCCTTTTCCAATTTTATTTTAGTTTCAGAATTCCCCCCCCCCTCTCTCTTTTTGCATCTACAAGTTAATAGATTTATCTGCAAACCTCCACACACACATCTCAGGAAGTATCTTTCTTTTCATTGCCCATTTTCTCAGGATCTGTTTTGAAGAAATGATTCTAAATTAATTAACATCAACTGTTTGACAATTAGAACCCAATTTATTGACAGGGAGGAGACAACCCCCAAAATACTTGCAAAGCTTATTTGATTTTATGTTTCCTTTTTTTGTTTTAGAATTTGTGCCATTACAAAATGTCTGGAGACAGAGCACTACATGGTTTCATATGATGCTTAAGGTTGGTTGCAAAATGAAGTCATTAAGAATAGGGATGCATTCTTCCTGAGTAACATCTTGGACGAGAAGGCTTATTTTTATGGTTTAGGACTTACCTGTCTCTGTGCTGTGATCCAGATGGGGAGGCTTCCATTGTCCCACCAGTCAGACCTCCGCTGGGTATGGTAATAAGGCAGTTTTTGTCCAGTGCTGGTGTTGAACCACATGTTGTGAATCACTCCATGGTTTTCAATGTACTTTCCTACCAGGGGAAAGAGAAGCTTGGAATTAGTTTTAATTTCTATGTTGCATGAATTTCTGGATACTTGGCCTTAACTGGTGAAGGCCACCACAGAGGGACCACTAGCCTAATTCCCTTCCTGTTCCTGAGGACAGCATTAGGCCATAGTTACCAGAGATCTCAGCCACGGAGCCTCCAAAGCCTGGGAAATTGCAGCACTGTCCCAGTTTGTTGGAAGGATGATTTAGGTCTCAGTGTCTCCTTGCTTTTCTGACTGGCCAAGAGACCTAAGCAAAGCTTCCTTGGTCAGGTTAGTCACTATTCTCCTAATGCCCTGTTGCCACCATGAAATTACTGCCTTGGCACTGCCAGGATGGGGGGCAGTTGGGACAAGATGCTGATGGACCCCTCCATGCTTCTGGGAAATCCCTTCCTCTGCAACTTTCCTTTCCGGAACATTTTTTCTTCTACTGCTCCCTCTTTTCACCCCCTTAAATGGGGGGATGAAGAAAGGGCAGGGTAGGAATTAAACAAAAAGGCAGACAAAAAAAGAAAAAAAGTGGCCCTTTAGACAGTGGGGTCCTAGACTTGCCCCTGATGATGCAGACCTGGTGGAACGACCAGACCGCTTCCTGCCAGCCCTTGCTTGCTCGCTGTTTCTTCTGCCTGAAGTTCTTCTTGGATGTCTGTTGGTGCCTGGCAGCTCTTTCTCCCACACCTGTTCAGCTATGGCGATTCTCTCTTTTCAGAGACAGATGCCAGAGAATTCCTAGAGATGTTGCCACCCTTGGACCCCTCCACAGAAATGCCTTGGATAGTCCAACAGGCTTTTACAAATCAAGAAAAGAGCCTCTGATGATGCAGCCCATTGTTTCCACTTCCTTCTCCATTCCACTCATTCTCCATTTAACCTTCCCAGTTTTTGTCTATTGATCCCTGAAAATTCTACTCCTGCATTTCTTTAATAAGAGAAAAAATTCAGGTGATGGACCATGAAACTACTGCTAGATAATAGGGCAAGTGAGCCAGGGAAGTTGTGTCTTGGTTATAATGTCATTGATGCTTCAGCATTCTCCAGATACAGGCACTGATCTTACATGGTCTCTTTTAATTATAAAAAGGCTCCCTTAAGTCAAGTTTGATTTCAGGTGACTACATTTATTGATTTGTTTAATATCCTCCTTTCCTCTATAAGCTCAAGATGGCATGTACTGCATTCCTTCCTTCTGTGTAATACCTAGCCATGTGCTATTCTTGGCAGGTATTCAGAAATGGCTTGTCATTGCCTTCTTCTAGGATGTTTTTTGACTTCCCAGTCTAGACTGCCACCCTAAGATCTCCTGATGGTCTCCTATCCAAGTATGAACTAGGTCCAACTCTGTTTAGCTTTTGGGGATCAGTCAAGCTCAACTAGTTGCATACCTCCATTGCCTTAAGGATTTTAATCATGCCTTTGTTCCAGTGAACATTTGGGAAATATTTACAGGATGGATCTGTTTTGCCCATCAGCTACAATTGCCTGAATGTTTAATAATTATATTGACATTTCCCACAAAATTTGTAATTCCTGAAAATTTAAGACCCATAAGTAGATTTAGAAAGGTTAAAATTTGGAAGTACTCTGAAGGAAACAAATGAACAATTTGTCCAGTGTCTTAAAGTACAGGTAGTCCTTGCTTAATGACCATTTGTTTAGTGATGGTTCAGACTTATGATGGTGTTGAAAAAACTGAGTTGCAACTGATCCTCGCATTTATGACCATCGTAGCATCCCTGCAGACATGTGATCACAATTTGGGCACTTGGCAACCAGTTCACATTTATGACTGTTGCAGTATCCTGCAGTCACGTGACCGCCATTTTCGACCTTCCTAGCCAGCTTCCAGCTAGCAAAATCAATGGGGAACCACATCATTTGCTGAACAAGCATGTGGTTTGCTTAATTGACCATGTGATTTGCTTAGCAACTGCTGCAAAAAAGGTTGCAAAATTGGGTCAGATTCACTTAATGACCATTTCACTTAGCAACCAAAATTCCAGTCCCAGTTGTGGTAGTTAAGCAAGGACTACCTGTATTGATTTACAGCAGAGGCATCATTCTTTTGTTATGACTATCATGGCATGTTTCCTCAGTGTGAAAATAGTGGGCTAATGGTCAGAGCTGGTCAGAGCTGACAATAGTTGGTCAGAGCTGACAATAACATTCGCATAATCTAGCTGTGATCTTCAGGAACATGGATGAGTTTGGGGAAGGGAGTTGTGCTGAGAGACAAAACTGTTATCAAAATAACCCTCCAAGAGCTGGATTGCCAATGCTTCAAAACAAACATGACATATAACACATAAAAATTCACATGATGAAACATGCTTCTATTTTCTTACTGATGAAATATGAGCAACATGTTCATTACATCTTGATTCAAATCTAGTCAGGTCACTGAGGATTAGGTAAGACCTGTGCTTTTTAAAAATTTAATCCATTCAATCGTGTCCAATTCTTGGAGACTGCCTGGACAAACCCTGCAGTTTTCTTGGCAAGGTTTTTCAGAAGTGGTTTGCCATTGCCTCCTTCCTAGGGCTGAGAGAGGGTGACTGGCCCAAGGTCACCCAGCTGGCTTTGTGCCTCAGGCGGGACTAGAACTCACGGTCTCCCAGTTTCTAGCCTGATGCCTTAACCGCTACACCAAACAGGCTCTCAAGACCTGTACTGGACATTAGTATATTAGCATATGAATATATATTTGCAGGTCAGAATCCTGAGCAACAGAAAAATAGCTGGTTTTTGACAATGCAATCTTTACTTGGTTTTTGGGCTCTGGGTTAAGGGTGAGAATGGCAAATGCTCCCACTCCCTTAACCCCATAAACCAAAAAGTCACCATAAATACACAGCCCTATCCTTCCCAGTGACACATCCATTTCAGATTCTCAATTTTTCCTCCTACCTTTCCATCCCGTCACTTCCCTTCCAGAGTTCAACACTCACCTGTGAGCAAAGTGAAGTGGCACGGGCTTGTCTGGGTGACAAAGGGGGGAGTAATGTAGCGTGCCTTCACCCCATCTCTAGCCATGGCATCTAGATTGGGGGTGTCCACATCCTGATCGTAATTCCACCGAAAGCCATCAAAAGAAACAAGTAGAAGCTTGTTGTGGCTTCTTGTCCCTTGTAGTGGGGCACACACTATAATGGAAAGCAAGGGAGCCAGGAAAGCCAGGAACACAAACATCTTTCCGAGAAAGCAAGAGGGGGAAAGAAACAAGCATCCCAGGAGCTTACCTAATAAGTACACAGCAGGGTCTCAAGTTCAAAGCCCTATCTGATCCACTCCCTGCTCTTGGCTTTAGGACAACTTCCTGCTGGGTTTAAAAGCTGTATCCTATACATTTTATTTAAGTGTGCGTGTGAGATGGGGGCTTGACATGAAATTATCTCCCCTTTCCTCAAAACCCATTGTTGTCTATCTCTATCTTCCCATGTACTTAACTTCTATGATCAGGTACAATAGATTTGTGCTGAGCACTGAAAGAGGCGCTGGTTGTATGCTTGGACAGGAAATGGAAAGTGGACTGGAATCAGGTATGACAGAAGATAGTCAGACATCCCCCCCCCCCAAAAAAATGCTCAGTTTTTCCAGACCTAACGAGATGCCAAGATTGAATCTAGAACTTCCTGTGTGCCAAAGCTGTACTCTGTCACTGACTTAGAGCCTTCTTAAAGAGGGAAGAGTGAATGTGCAGACAAGGCCATTTGCCCTACAGTATGTATTTCTCTTATCGCTAAATACACGATGAATAGGAGAATAGCCTTGAATCATTTCTTGATGGATTAATTCAATAAATAAGAGACAAGGACAGCAGCATATGATAGGTGACTAAGATTTAAATTTTGCATTATACGCAGTGAAGTGACAGAATTTGGACTGTTCCACTGTACATTACAGGTTGTTGTTGTTAGTTGCCATTGAGTTGTTTACGACTCATGGCGATTCTACGTATAACAGAAGGAAATGCTGTTCGGTCCTGCGCCACACGCCTGACTGTTCCAATGTTTGCATCCATTGTTGCTGTAATTGTATCAATCCAGCTCATTGAAGATCTTCCTCTTTTCTGCTGGCCCTCGACTTTACCATGTAGTGGGCATCTTTTTCAGTTCTCCCCCCAATAAAATGCTCCTTCATGCAGTAAGCTAGCATGTACAGAGTCCCTCCTCTGCGGGGAGATGGGCGGTGGCAGAATTTGATGAATAAATAAGTAAATAAATATCAGTAAGAGACCTGTGCTAAACCTTCCTCCCTATGCTAGTTTATTAAATGCAAGAAGCTTTTTATATGGAGGAAATATTTCAAAATATTAGCAGTGTAATTGCTAATAAAGAGTTCCAATTCAAGCATTCCAGATTAAAACAAAAGTAAGATCTGTGCTACACAGTTTGACAGCTGAAGCGGGTGGGAGTTTAGCCATCAGTAGTGCCTCAAAAGGCCATATGGAAAATGAATATAACAAGCATGTGGACTCCTTAGAAAAACTTTGAACTATAAATACAATGCAGTTAAAATTAATCCTAATTACACCTATTCTATAGAATTTACTAAAGCTAGAGTTGTAAACCCTGTTACCAATTTTAGGGATACAGCTTGATCTCCTAAAAAGAAGCTTGATATACAGAAATCAACAGAAGTGTTTCATGGCACAATATGCTGGGGTTAGCTGTAAGGAAGTAAGGTGTGCCACTCAAGGAGGATAGGAGCTCTTGAGGCAATCTGAGAAGAAAAGTCTACTTCCACATGTAGCAGGAAAATTTGCAATGAGAAGGAGGTTAGAAAAGTGTCACACCCATTCTTGCTCTCAAAAAAATGTTTGCTAGCCCATTCTGGCAACAGGGCAACTAAGCAGTGCAGAGAAGCTCTAATTCTCTATCAAGAGCCTTGATGATTCAAAGTAGGCAGCCCTTTCTGTCAACAATTATGTTTACTAACTCCTTTTTGCTCTCTTCTATTATATTCTTTTAACCTGTTGTTATGAGTGCCTTCATTTGTTTATAGGGCACGTAGCCTTGTCCGCACGTCCATTCTTCCCGCTTTAAGAAGGCTCTAAGTCAGTGACAGAGCACAGGTTTTGCCCACAGGAAGTTCTAGATTCAATCTTGGCATCTCCTGTTAGGTCTGGGAAAGCTCCCACCTGAATCTCTGGTTAGAGTTAACGATCTTGGGTCAGAAGCATCAATGGCTTGACTCAATATAAGACACTTTCCTTATGATTAACATAATGCTGCTGCATGCAGGATCCTGCAACTAACACAATTATGCATGGAGTCTCCAAATCAATAGAGTACGAGCAGCCACCAGGAGGACAGACCATCAGGATTCTCTATTGGCAGCACCCCATGGTTGGTCCATTTCCAGATGGCTCAATAGCTACAAACTCATGTTATTTATGCTTGCTTGCTTGCTTGATATATATATATACACATACATACATACATACATACATACATACATACATACACACATACATACATACATACATATATAATGTTGGCCACCCACTCCAGTGGACTCTGGGCAGTGTACAAAACTAGAGAAAACATAAAAACAGCTAAAAACATTAAATTGAACAGACAGCCCAGACTAAAATACTCTCTCCTCTCCTTTTTAATATCTACATGAAACCGCTGGGTGAGATCATCTGTCTCCACGGGATGAGGTACCATCAATATGCTGATGATACTCAGCTATACATTTCCATCCTGGGGGAAGTAAGTGATGCTGTGGCTGCCCTTTCCAGGTGCCTGGGGGCTGTTGGGGTCTGGATGGGGAACAACAGGCTTCAGCTGAACCCTGGTAAGATGGAGTGGCTGTGGGTTAATGGCCCCTTGGTTCCCAGGAATTTGCCATCTTTAGTTCTGGATGGAGTTGCACTGCCCCAGACAGACCCCGTGCATAACTTGGGTGTCCTTGTGGACTCACGACTCCTGCTCGAACAGCAGGTGGCAGACGTGGCCAGAAGGGCCTTTGCGCAACTTCGTTGTTGGTGTTGTGCGCCAGTTACACCCCTTCCTGGAGCGAGAAGCCCTTCGAATGGTCACTCATACCCTGGTCATCTCCCATATAGACTACTGTAATGCGCTCTACATGGGGCTACCCTTGAAGAGTATCCGGAAGCTACAGCTGGTCCAAAATGCGGCTGCGCAGATGATTTTAGGTGCTTCAAGATCAGCACATATAACTCCACTGCTCCGCGAGCTGCACTGGGTGCCGGTTTGCTTCTGGGTCCAATTCAAGGTGTTGGTTATCACCTTTAAAGCCCTACATGGCATGGGTCCAGGTTACCTAAGGGACCGTCTCACTTGCATCACATCAACCCGTCCCACCCAGTCATGCAAAGTGGGCATGCTACGGACCCCATCTGCAAGAGAATTCCATCTGGCGGCGTCCAGGAGGTGAGCCTTCTCTGCAGTAGCTCCCGCCCTTTGGAACATCCTTCCCCCGGAAATGCCGTTACCCCCTCTCTTCTGGACTTCAGAAAACAGCTGAAAACCTGGTTCTGTCATCATGCTTGGAGTGGGGAGAGGAAGAGCCATTCCTGGGGCTGATTAGTTCCCTAGCCCTGCAGGGACCAGCCTTATCCCTTATGGGCTGAACTGATCTGCCCTTATTTGGATTTTATTGTATTTTATATTGTATTTTATATTTATTGGAATATTAGTATTATTTATAATTTTACTGAATTTTAAATTGTTTTTACTGTGAACTGCCCAGGGTCCCCCATGTGGGGGAGATGGGCAGTGATAAGAATCTGATAAATAAATAAATAAAATAAAATAAAATAATCTAATAGACAGCAAAATCAACAAAAGAAAACAAAGGCCATTGAACAAGTAATAAACATCAACTCAAGGCCTGGGACCAAAGCCAAGGTTGTATGTGTGAATGCTACATTACCGATCTCATGCTCTATGTGGATATTTCACATCCTTGCCCATGATTTCGAAGTCAGTATTTTCAACGAAACCAGATTATACCTTCTGCAAGGAATAATCAAGTATAGGACCAAGTGATTTATGTGTATGTGTGAAGCCCTGTCAGACAGATGCAATTTTTATTCTACTGTAGAAGTGCAATTGCTTCACTTAGATTAGTTTCCATCGATCTGCATCGATGAACAGAACTACCACTGGAGGAGTTTAATTCTCAGAAAACTTAGGACCACAGCTATATTCTTGGGGCAGGCAAGCAAATACCGGTGGCACCCTTGGAGACTGAAAATCCCCCTCACTCTGGTTTTGTTGAGATGCACAGCCTTCTCAGACGTGTCATTTCCCTGGCCCTGGGGGCCATGGAGCAGGCCACTCATCCATCTGTTGGCTTATAGCCCTGGCTGAGACAGGCATGACCTGACCTTCAACGTGGCGGAGTTTTATTATGTCGACTCTCCACTTTATCAATTGTTCTGGCTTTTTATGACTTCTCTGGGGTTTTATCACTGCTGCTGACTCATCTTCCAATGAAAATGGGAATTAATATTTTAAAGGACTTATGTCATGTTGCTCCCCAGAGACTCCGCGCTATCGACCTTGATGCTTTTCCTCCTGCCCCTTGCTCTTTGCTTGTGCTGTGTGTGTGTGTGTGTGTTTGTGTGCATGTGTGAAGTTTATTAAGCTGCAAGGAGACTTGCCTGCTTTCCTTGTTTTTCTGGTGGTGGGAAGGAAAGCAAATGATATCAGCTTAATTGGATATTCTGTATGCATTTTCTCTTGGAAGCTCTAGAACAGTGTTTCTCAGCCTTGGCAATTTAAAGATGTGTGGACTTCAACTCCCAGAATTCCCCAGCCAGCATAGCTCCCAATAGCTCCCATAGCTCCCCAGCCAGCATAGCGCCCAGCTCTGGGAGGTGAAGTCCACACATCTTCAAGTTGCTGAGGCCGAGAAACACTGCTCTAGAAGGTATCCAAATCTCTTTTCCTGAGCCACGAATGATCAGGTTCCTAGTTCAACCTCTTCCATAGATCTTGTTTTCTCTCTCCAGGAACAGTTCTTGCCTTTTACAGTTCATCAGGCTGTTGCTCTGTTAAGTTATAGAACATACGCTGTTGCTGCTGACATACTTTGATGGTTCCTTATCCCACAAGGAGATTATTGAGTGTTTTATCAAATCATGCATCTGATATTCTTCTCTCTTTTAATGCCCTTCTCAGCATTTAGCAGGCTGCCTTTCAATAAAGTCACCGAGCAGCTTGGTTTTCTCCATCTCTCCAGGATCCAGTCATGCTTCATTGTAGCTACTGTTAAAATGGCTATGCTTGGCAAGATTGAGGGAAGTTAAAGGAGGGGAAGACCATGAATAAAGTGGATTTCACTGACCTGTCCCTGGAAGAGCTGCAGATTGGCAATGGGGACAAGTCAAGATGGAAGGCAGTTGTCTGTAGTTCCCAGCAGTCTGACCCAGCTCAGTGGAACCTAGCTGTCATGCGCTGCCTGCCTCTGAATAATACTCAGACACTGGTTCGTGGATCAGGCTCTGATTTATTCACAGCGCAGTTACAGCGTCGGAAGAAAAAAGCTGAGAGTGACAGGAGCGCGCCGGTGCGGGGTTTAAATACCCCGCGCCGGTCAGCGCCCCCTCACTCGCGGTCACGTCACCCCCCTTTGTCCAATACGTTGCCCTGCCGGTGGGTGAGGGGTTGTGAGGCCCCGCTGGCGTTCCGGGATCGCCCATCATCAGGTTTTCTATTCCTCTGGTGATTGCTGTCAGCTGGGCGATCTCCGATGTATTGGCGCTGATGGCTTGGGTGTGCTCCGTGATCCGTTTAGTTATTGTTTGTTGGCCGTTAGTCGTTGTGGGTTGATGGCTACTTATCTTGAGCCCCTTCACCTATTTCCTTGCTATTGTCATGTGTGCCATTGCGCTGATGACTTCAGCTCAACGGCACTCATGACATACTGCCCCCTTTCCGAATAGTGCTCCCCCCCGGTTTTCTGGTTTTTTTTTTTTTTTTTTCGGTGGAGCTGTCAAACGGCACTTTTTTTTTTTTTTTTTTTGAAATTCCCGCCGGAGTAGTTGTCGCCCCTCCCTTTGCTCCTCCCTCTACCACGTGCCTTCCCAGGGTGTGTCCATGGTGCGCATGCCCGGGTCCCGTCCTGGCGTGCGCATGCTCCAGCCACACCCTGTTTGTTTGGCTCAGTTCGGCGAGGAGAGAGGCGTGGCTGGTCGGGTGCTTATCAGCTCCAGGTAGGGCCCTTCTTTTTTTCCAATTTAAAGTGCGTCGCCTTTGTTGTATCTCCTGGGCGTCGCCCCCAGGTTGCCCTGTTGACTTGCTTGCCACTCCCCCGCGGCCGGGGGGGCGGGGGGAGGGTGCTGGCGAACGCTTGTCATCACCTCGTGGGCCCGGGGCGGGGGGAGTGAGTCCCGGGGGGGGGGAGGTCCACCCAAGTCGCGGGCTTGGGGGGGCCCTTTCCCTTGGGGCACGGGAGGCGGGGGGGGCCTGCGGGGGGGGGGTTTGGCTTGCTGACCTTGGTTGTGGCTTGTCAGGGTATGCCCGGTGAAATGCTCTGGTTAGGTCAGGCGCGTTAACGTTGTGCGCCGCCACCCATTCCGGGTGGGGGAAGTGTTTCCACCTGACCAGATAGTGTAGAGTTCCTCGTTGCTTGCGGGAGTCGAGATGTCCCTTATCTCGAAGTGGTGTTGCCCGTCGATCATCACCGGTGCGGGCTGTGGCGTGCTTGGGTGCCATCGGGAGGTGGTTGCCGGTTTCAGGAGGCTGGTGTGGAACACCGGGTGGAGTCTCCGTAGGTTGTGTGGCAGGTCCAAGCGTATTGCTACCGGGTTCACTATTTGCGTGACTCGGAACGGCCCGATGTACTTAGGCCCCAGTTTTTTCGAGGGTTGGGTTGACTTTAGGAACTTGGTGGATAGGTAGGCCATATCCCCCGCTTGGAACGTCGGTTGTTGGCGCCGGTGCTTGTCGGCCTGCTCTTTGTAGGCTGCCTGTGCATCCTTCAGCGCCGCCGTGATTACTGGCCATGCTTCCGCGATCTTCCGTCCCCAGTCGCTAGCGTCCACCTGGGGTTCCGGGGGTTGAGGTAGCTCCGGTATGGGGATGAAGTCGCGCCCCAAGACTACTTCAAACGGAGTTTTCCCCGTGCTCGTGTGGACGGCGTTGTTGTATGCGACTTCGGCGAACGGGAGCAGTTCAGCCCAGTCGTCTTGGTGGTAGTTAGTATATGATCGTATGAATTGCTCTAAGGTGGCATTAAGAACCTCTGTGGCTCCGTCCGTCTGGGGGTGCCAAGCCGTAGATAGGGCCTGTTGGGTCCCCGTCAGCTTTAGGAAGGCCCGCCAGAATTTGGAGGTGAACTGTGTGCCCCTGTCGGTCACCACACGTGCGGGACATCCGTGTAGCCTGTACACGTGGATGAGGAAGAGTTTGGCTAGCTGTTGTGAGGATGGGACCGACGTGCAGGGGATGAAGTGGGCCTGCTTTGAGAAGTAGTCCTTCACCACCCAAATGGCCGTTTTCTTCTGGCTGGGTGGGAGGTCCACTATAAAATCCATAGAGATTTCCTCCCATGGGCGGGAGGGTTCTGCCACCCGTTGTAATAGCCCCGCGGGCTTGCCTGGTGCCCGTTTGGCCCTAGCGCACGTTGGGCAGGACGCTACGTAGGCTTTTACGTCTCGCCTGAGCGCGGGCCACCAGAATTGACGCCGTGTTAGGTGTAGGGTCTTGAGGAACCCAAAGTGTCCCGCTTGTTTGGCGTCGTGTGACCTATGCAAGATCGCCTGGCGTTGCGAGTCCGGGACGTAGATTCTGCCTTCCCCCCATGCCAGGTCCTGTGCCATCGTTACCTTGTCGGGGTTTGCCAGGAACCAGGGGTCGGTTTTGAGGGCGGCGGCGAGGTCCGTGCGCATTCCCCCTGGTAGTTGCGGTTGGCTTCTTCCGGTCGCCGGTTGTCCCGCCGTCGGCTGCGCCGTAGAGTCGAGCTGCCTCCGCGCGCCGCTTCGGGTGGTCACGGCCATCCCCAGTTGCGAGGCGGATAGGACCGTCCCAATGGTGTCTGGGGCGGGCTCTTCGTCTTGGGGCAGTCGGGAGAGGCCGTCGGCCAGGAAGTTCTTTTTGCCCGGCATGAACTTCAGCTGGAAATTAAAGCGGCTGAAGAATTGGGCCCATCGGACCTGTTTTGGGCTAAGGCGTCTAGGCGTTCGTAGGGCCTCGAGGTTCCGGTGGTCAGTCCAGACCTCGAATGGCTGGGTGGCTCCCTCGAGTAGGTGTCGCCATGTCTCTAGCGCTGATTTCACTGCGAAGGCTTCTTTCTCCCAGACGTGCCATCGCCTTTCTGTCTCGGAGAACTTCCTTGACAGGTAGGCGCATGGTTTCAGGAGTCCCGTGGGGTCTTTCTGTAGCAGGATGGCTCCCAGGGAGAAGTCTGAGGCGTCGGCTTGGACCACAAACGGCCGTTCTGGGTCCGGGTGCGCGAGGATTGGCTCCGTAGTGAACAGCGCTTTCAGCTTGTTGAATGCGGTCTGGCACGCGGGAGTCCAATTCAGCACTGTGCCTGGGTTCTTGGCGCGTCGGGTGTCCCCCACCCCTTTGGTTTTGAGAAGGTCCGTTAGGGGGAGGGCTATCTCTGCGAACCCCCGGGCGAATGACCTGTAAAAATTCGCGAATCCGAGGAAGCTCTGTAGTTGGCGTCTGTTGCGGGGGCGCTCCCAGTTTAGCACCGCTTCGACTTTTGCGGGGTCCATTTCGATGCCGTCCCCGGAGATTCGGTACCCCAGGTAGTCTAGGCGCTCCTTGTGAAACTCGCACTTTGTAGGCTTGGCATAGAGCTGCGCCCTTCTGAGCTTGTCGAGGACTTGCCTGACTAGGGTCACATGTTCCTCGTGCGTTTTTGTGTAAATAAGGACGTCGTCGATGTAGACCAGGACCCCTTTGAACAGATGTTCATGCTGTACCTCATTAATGAGCTGCATGAACACCCCAGGGGCCCCCGCGAGTCCGAAGGGCAGTACTTTGTACTGGAAGGCGCCTAGGGGGCAGTTGAACGCCGTCTTCCATTCGTCCCCCTCCGTGTTGACCGCCGTTGGGCTGTCGCTCCACGCCCGTTGCTGGGGTGCGATGTGGGGCGCGGGGTCCTCCGCTGGTTTCGGAAGTCGTGCTGCTCCCTCCCGCGGTCGGGTTGCCTCCGTCGCCATCTCCCCTTGGGGTTGGAGCTGAGGCTCGGGTCGGGTGGGGTGGGCGTCCATGGCTCCGGGAGTCCGCGGTGCCTCTGGCCTTGGTCGGTCCTCCTCTGTCTCTTGCCGCGCGGCTCGCCCTCCTTGCCCGCGCCGCTCCGGCCTCATCTTGCTGGTCTTCTCGCCGTCTACTCCTCCCGCGGCTCGTTGTCGTCCGGTGGGGCTCGGCGAGGCTGAGTTTATGACTCTCAGCTTTATGTCATGCGCTGCCTGCCTCTGAATAATACTCAGACACTGGTTCGTGGATCAGGCTCTGATTTATTCACAGCGCAGTTACAGCGTCGGAAGAAAAAAGCTGAGAGTGACAGGAGCGCGCCGGTGCGGGGTTTAAATACCCCGCGCCGGTCAGCGCCCCCTCACTCGCGGTCACGTCACCCCCCTTTGTCCAATACGTTGCCCTGCCGGTGGGTGAGGGGTTGTGAGGCCCCGCTGGCGTTCCGGGATCGCCCATCATCAGGTTTTCTATTCCTCTGGTGATTGCTGTCAGCTGGGCGATCTCCGATGTATTGGCGCTGATGGCTTGGGTGTGCTCCGTGATCCGTTTAGTTATTGTTTGTTGGCCGTTAGTCGTTGTGGGTTGATGGCTACTTATCTTGAGCCCCTTCACCTATTTCCTTGCTATTGTCATGTGTGCCATTGCGCTGATGACTTCAGCTCAACGGCACTCATGACACTAGCTAACACATTGCTGGTCTCTGGTTATCTCCTACCTACTTTACCAACTTACTGCAACATAATAAGATAGACTACTCCTTGCCGATACTTTCCTGTATTGCATCTCCCCTTTGCAGTAGAGTCCATATGGCTTTGAATATGTGGAGTCCTTGGGTTAGGTTGCTTTGACTGGCTTTGAATATTCTACACAAGAAGAGAACAGTGATGTGAGTCTCCCTTTTCCAGATGACAACCTTGTTTTGTTGTTTATTCGTTTAGTCACTTCCGACTCTTCGTGACTTCATGGACCAGCCCACGCCAGAGCTTCCTGTCGGTCGTCAACACCCCCAGCTCCCCCAGGGAGGAGTCCGTCACCTCTAGAATATCATCCATCCACCTTGCCCTTGGTCAGCCCCTCTTCCTTTTGCCCTCCACTCTCCCTAGCATCAGCATCTTCTCCAGGGTGTCCTGTCTTCTCATTATGTGGCCAAAGTATTTCAGTTTTGCCTTGAATATCATTCCCTCAAGTGAGCAGTCTGGCTTTATTTCCTGCAGGATGGACTGGTTTGATCTTCTTGCAGTCCAAGGCACTCTCAGAATTTTCCTCCAACACCACAGTTCCAAAGCATCGATCTTCCTTCTCTCAGCCTTCCTTATGGTCCAGCTCTCGCAGCCATATATTACTACGGGCAGCACCATTGCTTTAACTATGCGGACCTTTGTTGTCAGTGTGATGTCTCTGCTCTTCACTATTTTATCGAGATTGGTCATTGCTCTTCTCCCAAGGATTAAGCGTCTTCTGATTTCCTGACTGCAGTCAGCATCTGCAGTAATCTTTGCACCTAGAAATACAAAGTCTTTCACTGCTTCTACATTTTCTCCCTCTATTTGCCAGTTATCAATCAAGCTGGTTGCCATAATCTTGGTTTTTTTGAGGTTTAGCTGCAAACCAGCTTTTGCACTTTCTTCTTTCACCTTCATCATAAGGCTCCTCAGTTCCTCTTCGCTTTCAGCCATCAAAGTGGTATCATCTGCATATCTGAGATCGTTAATGTTTTTTCCAGTGATTTTAACTCCAGCCTTGGATTCCTCAAGCCCAGCATGTCGCATGAGGTGTTCTGTGTACAAGTTGAATAGGTAGGGTGAGAGTATACAGCCCTGCCGTACTCCTTTCCCAATCTTAAACCAGTCTGTTGTTCCGTGGTCTGTTCTTACTGTTGCTACTTGGTTGTTATACAGATTCTTCAGGAGGCAGACAAGATGACTTGGTATCCCCATACCACTAAGAACTTGCCACAATTTGTTATGGTCCACACATTCAAAGGCTTTAGAATAGTCGATAAAACAGAAATAGATGTTTTTCTGAAACTCCCTGGCTTTTTCCATTATCCAGCGGATATTGGCAATTTGGTCCCTAGTTCCTCTGCCTTTTCTAAACCCAGCTTGTACATCGGGCAATTCTTGCTCCATGAATTGCTGAAGTCTACCTTGCAGGATCACCTTACTGGCATGTGAAATGAGTGCCACTGTTCGATAGTTTGAACATTCTTTAGTGTTTCCCTTTTTTGGTATGGGGATATAAGTTGATTTTTTCCAATCTGATGGCCATTCTTGTGTTTTCCAAATTTGCTGGCATATAGCATGTATTACCTTGACAGCATCATCTTGCAAGATTTTGAACAGTTCAGCTGGGATGCCGTCGTCTCCTATTGCCTTGTTATTAGCAATGCTTCTTAAGGCCCATTCAACCTCACTCTTCAGGATGTCTGGCTCTAGCTCACTGACCACACCGTCAAAGCTATCCCTGATATTGTTATCCTTCCTATACAGGTCTTCCGTATATTCTTGCCACCTTTTCTTGATCTCTTCTTCTTCTTCTTCTGTTAGGTCCTTGCCATCTTTGTTTTTGATCATACCCATTTTTGCCTGGAATTTACCTCCGATGTTTCTAATTTTCTGGAAGAGGTCTCTTGTCCTTCCTATTCTATTGTCTTCTTCCACTTCCACGTGTTGCTTGTTTAAAAATAATTCCTTATCTCTTCTGGCTAACCTCATGAATTTTGCATTTAATTGGGCATATCTCCCCCTATCGCTGTTGCCTTTTGCTTTCCTTCTTTCTTGGGCTACTTCTAGTGTCTCAGCAGACAGCCATTTTGCCTTCTTGGTTTTCTCTTTCTTTGGTATGTATTTTGTTGCCGCCTCCTGACAATGCTGAGAACTTCTGTCCATAGTTCTTCCGGGATCCTATCTACTAAGTCCAATCCCTTAAATCTATTCTTCACCTCCACTGCATATTCTTTAGGAATATTAAGTGAGCTCATATCTAACTGATCTTGGGTCTTCCCTAATCTCTTTAGTCTGTTCCTAAATTGTGCAAGAAGAAGTTCGTGATCTGAACTACAGTCAGCTCCAGGTCTTGTTTTTACCGACTGTATAGATGTCCGCCACCTTTGGCTGCAAAGGATGTAGTCAATCTGATTTCGGTGTTGTCCATCTGGGGAAGTCCATGTATAAAGCCGTCTCTTAGGTTGTTGGAAGAGAGTGTTTGTTATGCAGAGTGAGTTGTCTTGGCAAAATTCTATCAGCCTATGTCCTGCTTCGTTTTGTTCTCCCAGGCCATGCTTACCTGTAATTCCAGGTGTCATTTGACTGCCCACCTTAGCATTCCAGTCTCCTGTGATGAAAATAACATCTCTTTTAGGCGTGTTGTCCAGTAGGTGCTGCAGATCCTCATAGAACTGCTCTACTTCAGCTTCTTCAGCATCTGTGGTTGGGTGTCAGGGTCAGTCTCGCTTCGCAATAAGACACAGACTCACTTAATGGGTATTAAGGATTTCTGGTTTATTGGAATGGTGGCTGACAGAACGAAAAACGGGAACGGGGTGTGTGGTGTGGAGGTGCCTATTTTATACCCTCTTGTAGGGCCCCGGGCTCCTCCACCCTCTATTGTCCCAATCCCTCTTGATGGGATCCTTGATGGCTGCATGGGCATTTTCCCGGTGTCTTCTCTTGTCCTCTCGACTCTGGTGTGTCCTCCGGGGCACCAGGTGTGGCTTATCTCTGCTTATCTGATGTCCTTCTTTTCAGCTGTATATGGGTCCATGGGTGTGGGTGCCTTTGGTGCTTGTTTTAATCCCTGGTTTAATTATCTTCTTCCTCTATTCCTTGATGATCATGAACTACGTTGTGAGGCTCTTTGTGCCTTGCAACGAGGTCATGACATGGGGGCGTATATTTGGATCACTGTGATGTTAGATGGCTTGCCCTGAATTCGAATTGAGATCATTCTATCTCAGTTTTTTGGATTGTATCCAAGCACTGCTTTAGCCACTTTACTATTAATTATGAAGGCTACTCCATTTCTTCTGTGGTCCTCTTGTCCACAGTAGTAGATCTGGTGGTCATTTGATGTGAAGTGGTCCATCCCAGTCCATTTCAGTTCACTGACGCCCAGAATGTCTATCTTTAATCTTGACATCTCACCAATAACCACATCCAATTTGCCCTGGCTCATAGATCTTACATTCCAGGTTCCAATGGTGTGTTGATCCTTAGAACATCGGATTCGCCGTTCACCACCAGCACCGTCGGCCACTAGCCATCCTTTCGGCTTTGAGCTAGCTGCGTCATCATGTCTGGGGCTAGTTGAACTCATCCTCTGTTCCTCCCCAGTAGCATTTTGACCATCTTCCGACCTGGGGATCTCATCTTCCGATGGTATACCAACATATCTCTGGTTGTACTGATCCATTTAGTTTTCATGGCAAGAATACTGGGGTGGGTTGCCATTACCTTCCCCAGGGATCGCATTTAGTCTGACCTCTCTGTCATGACCTTCCCATCTTGGGTGGCCCTTCACGGTTTAGCTCATGGCATCATTGAGGTGCTTAAGCTCCAGCACCATGACAAGGTAACGATTCTTTGCTGAAGGATGACAACCTAGTGCAGAGTTAATCAGCAATCCAAACTTGGGGCTTTTCAGGTACTTGGATATAACTCCCCCACTTTCCCAGGCAGCATGGCCACGAATGTCCAATTGGAGAAGAATGCATGATCCCTCTTCTGATTTTCCATACTTTTTTTTCCCCTGACTTTTTATGAACCTGATATCTGGAGGGCCATCCTTGCCTAGATGGTTCACAAGTCCAGTAGTACAGCCAAAAGTGAGCCTTGAATTCAAAGTTCTGGATATCAGTGTTCAAAGAGCAAACCATTACTCAATTAATGACTGATGATGGGACAATGGAAACAGGCCCGGAACCAGGATCTGGATATGCCAGGGTCCCCTGAAGCCAAGTGACTTGTTGTAGCACCTTTTTAAAAACAACAACAACATTATTTTAATTGTTTAAATGGTTTTAGTCTGAAGGAGAAAGATTAGACATGTTCACGATAGCATATGCTCATTGCACTAGTTTATAAATTAAATATTATACCTTATATTATACTTTTCTACAACAAAACAATGTTTATTTCCAATTAACCTGTCCAGCAGCAGAGCAACAGCTCTAATCCCATATTACTCCTGTGTCATATGGTGCTGTGATTTAAGTGAATGTTAAAAAGACTGAGGAATGGGACGCTGTGTGCCAGGCAGCCTATGTTTTCCTCATGTGCAGTAGAAGATGCTGCATGGCCAGTACAGAAGCAAGACTGCCAGTCCAACCCGTGTGTGGAAATGAGTTAAGGCAGTATCTCATCTTTAGCCTAAGTAGGAAAGGATCGGGGACTGCCAGCTGGCATCCTCCCATTTTTCCTCCAACTTACTTAGTTTTTTACAGAACTGTCCCAGTATCACTATAACTGTTATTCTTTTGACATTTGGATCTCCCCATTCCCAGTCCAATCCCACTGCTAATTGCCAGGATCAACTTAATGTCAGCCTTCCCCTGCCTAGGCCTCTTTGGTGTGTGGGAGATGCTAAAGGGAATGGTGGGAAATTATAGTCCAACACATTTGGGAAATTCCTGTTTGGTGAAGGTGATCTAAACAAAGTTCATGACCAGTCTGAGGACAGCATCAGAAGTTACAAGACCCAGAGTGGTCAGTCTTCAAATCCTCTATTTGTTTGTTTGTTTGTTTGTTTTTCAAATTTTGCCACCACCCATCTCCCCCCAGAAG
Source organism: Candoia aspera (assembly GCF_035149785.1). Lineage (NCBI taxonomy): Eukaryota > Metazoa > Chordata > Lepidosauria > Squamata > Candoiidae > Candoia > Candoia aspera. The sequence goes on along the minus strand of NC_086154.1, from coordinate 114,979,559 downwards.
AGGGTCTCTGAGCGGTTTACAATAAAGCGGAGAAGTTAAAAACAATAAAACCATAAATAATGTATAAAATATAAATACAAATAAACAATATGCATATAAAATAAAAAAAATCCACACTTTTTTCCACACTTCCTGACTACATTTACATGACTTGAGGTCCCAGGACTGCATGTGATCTTCAAAAGCCTGCAGCATGCAGCACCCCTCCAAAATGGCTATTAAATGAAAAAGTTGAGTGTGACAAAAAGAGCATTGATTAAATCCATGATATATATCCATCCTAACTGAATTTGATTTTTTAATAAATCAATCTTAGTTTTACAGCATATGGCCCCCACCCATTCAAAGGCCTAATGCAATGCTCAGTTTGAGAAAAGGTGCTCATTCTCGGAGGAGAGCATCATCACAAACAGCATGGGACCAACAGTTTCAAACTCCACCAGCAATGGCAAGAGTCAAGGTTGGCAGGGAAGCACATTCCAGGAAGATGTTCACCTCATATATTAACACACTCCAGGAAGAGAGAAAGGGGATAGAGTGCCCAAAAGGTAGTAGTTTCATATTTCTTATAAACTCTAATTTCTCCTTGAGGAGGGAGTCTCTGGATGATTTGGTGTACAATCTAAGGTAGAGGTGAGTAATATTTGGCCTTCCAGGTATTGCTGAATGATGCCCCCCATGGCCCAATGGGAGCTATATTCACCATCTCTGAAAGAACATAGGTTTCTCATGCCTGAGCCAACATGAGTTTCTCATGCTTGGCTACAATGTTCAGTCATAAGAATAGTAGTCTAGTTAAGGTCAAACAAGCAAACTGATCTGTCTTTACTCATCTTGATAAAATGTACAAAAATGTGGAGTTATATGAGGGAATGTGGTAGTTGAATCTATTCAAAGTTCTATCTCTTTAGCATCAGCATTATTTACGGTAGCCTCTGTACCAGATCAGATTGGTTAGACCAGAGTCTATGCTTTTTAAACAAAACAAGCATTCACTTGGGTACACATAAAAAGGTAATAAAATAATTCAGCAGTACACTCCTATGTCTTAGGTCAATCCTAATCAGCATAAAATAGAACTTGGATTTATAATAACAAAGAGATATGAACCCCTTAAATATTAACATCTACGGCAGATAAATTGGTGTCAGCATTTATAGGCATAGAAGTGAAAAAACACCTGCATAAGCTGCATAATAGAAGATTCTCAAACTACCCAAAGTTGGTGTGGTTTTGCTTCACAAACTCTCCTCTCTTACATCTTTTGGGATGCTTCTCTGTTTTGGCTTCCCAGATGACAGTAAAAGCAAGCCATGAAATATGAATATTTCTTCAAGGACAAAGCTTTGCTCATATAGGTTTGGAGCAGCACTGGCCCAAGCCATTTTTAGCAACTGCAGTAGAAAATGCAAATCTCTTTCTCTCTTGGTTATAGATAATGAACCATCTGAAAAATCTCCTGCATGTGCCCACTGAAATGAATAAAAGCTATATTTTCTCATAGTTCTTTGCAATTCATTTCCATAGCTGTGTTCACATGATATATCAAACCACAAACCAACTAATCTCTTTTTAGCTAGCATGTCGTTGTCTAGTCAGTGTGGTTAGTTTGTAATTCAGCCTGTTGGGCAGGCCTGGAAAATTGAATGAATAGAGTACATAATTTAGTTAACCATGCATGTTATGGTCAGGCCAACACAACTGATGAGTCTTACTTTCCCATTTGTTATGGCCTACTGGCTTGGTCTATTTATTTCTCACTCATGTTTCTTTAAAGGTACCTTAATCAACAGGTTAAACAGCTGCTACTGCACGTTGCCTCTTGTTTGGAGCTATAGGGGCAACTTCTGTAAAATGGCTTTCTTACCCACCTACTGGTAATGCTTTGTTGATCCTTCTACATACATCTGGTCCTCAGCTGCAAAGAAATGCAGTCTCCTGGGCTATAGGGAGTTCTGCTCATTTTTTCCACTGAGCAGCTGATTAATACAATCAATGTCAGCCATTTGAAGTAGGCAAGGCCAGGGAACAGGAATTGCTAGGGGTCTTGGAATGTACTTTAATGCATTTAGGGTATTGTAACAGAATCTTGAAAGCCTGTCCCAGCCTCTCTCTACTTCCAGTTATACCCAAAACTATCAAAGGAATGTTGTTTTGTGTTTCTTTCACATACTTTCTACTTTCCCAGGACTCAGATATCTTTTCTGTAATGGCTTGGTATTCTCCTCCCCTTCTCTGAATCAACCCAACATTCCATCACCCTAGGTTTCAAGAAATGGATTGCCAGTTTTCTGCTGCCATTATTACAGTAGTGGAAAAACAGAGATTTGGCCTCTGCCAGTTATTTGGTTATATTGATCAGCTGGTTGGCAGAGAACCATTGACTGCCAACTCCTCATGCCACTGGTTGTAGATGACCTCTTTTCTCCCATGTCCCTACTTTGTCTCACTGTTCCTGCTAAAAACTGCTTTCACAATAGGAAATCGGTGACAAGCCAGCATATTTGGGGAGGGGGAGATAAAACTGCATTGCATTTTCATTCCTCCCTATCATCATGCTTAGGATGGCAGAAAGAGAAGAGGAAGTGCCTCTTAGTCATCCTGCTTCAAATTTAGGGAAGGGGGGAAGCCTCATTACTTTTCTCCCGGTGATCCTGCTCAAGGTGCTGGGGGTAGGCTGACAGAGACATGGGGAGGATATAGTGTGTATGGCCAGGGCCGCAACTAGGGGTGGGGGGGCAACCAGGGCATGTGCCCCGGGCGCCACGCTGGGGGGGCGCCAAAATGAGCACTGGGGATGCCAAAATGAGCGCTGGGGGGGTGCCAAAATGGGCGCGGAATCCATGTTTGCCCCGGGTGACACAGACCCTAGTTGCAGCCCTGTGTATGGCATGCATTATTTCATTATGTGCAGCTATGTATCTATGTATGCTGCATGTGAATGAGTACATTCAATGTGTGCCGTCAGCCACAAACTCAGGGTCAGGATGGAGATGTGGCAATTGTCATCTGGGAAACCTTAGTAGCCTTCAGGGCACTGCTGCACAGATTCCTGGGTGTGAGGCCTTGTTTGTGAAGCTGGGCTGTAGGGATTAGAAAAGGAACTGTTGCTTGTGGACCAACCTACCTGCTACACAGCAACCTCCCTGCCAGAGCTGCTAGAGCCTGTGGTTGGGTTGGCAGTGGAATTCCCCAGACTTAAAGTCTTGGGGGATTTCAACCTGCCATTCTTGGGCACAGACCCAGAAGCAGCTCGTGAGTACAAGGCCCTGACCCAAGTCATCTCTGGCTGAACTCACAGAGAAGGCCACATGTTAGACCTGGTTTTTATGCTGGGGCAGTGGCAAGGTGGAGTTGGGGGACGTTACCATCAGTCCCTTGTCATGGACAGATCACTCCCTCCTGGCTCTGAAGTTGCAGGGAGCGAAGACTTATTAGACTGGCCCATCCCAGGCACTTGATGGACCCTACTGGGTTCCAGAGGGAGCTTGGGGTTATTCTTGAGGCTCTGTCTGGTACATGGTTCAAGTGAGGCTTCGTTGCCACCTGGAATAAGACGGCAGCCTCATCGGATCACGCCTATGTAGCCTCTCTCTGTTTGTGGGTCCTAACTCTAACCCCTGTTTTTCAGAAGAGCTCTGGGTGATGAAATGACAAAAGAGATGCCTGGAACACTGCTGGAGAAAAACGGAGAGTGAACCCGACTGAGCACAGGTACAAGCCTTTCTTAAGGACTACCTCATGACAATGAGGGTAGCGAAGTGAAGTTACTTCTCCGCCCTTATTGCATCTGCAGAGAGCCATCCAGCAGCCCTGTTTGGGGTGACCTGGTCCCTCCTGTGTAGGGAGGGGCCACGGGAACTTTGCCAGGGCCACTGTGAAGATTACTCCAGGCACCTGTCGGATAAAGTTGCTTGGATTTGCTCGGAGTTGGAATCTAGCTGCCCAGGTCCTGTGGAGTTGCCTGAGGCACAAACTTGCTCAGTTATCTGTGGAGAGTTCGAGCCTGTTGGGGACAAAGTCCTCAGAGGGGACAAAGGGGACAAAGTCCTCAGAGCTGTGAACTCAGCCACCTGTGTTCTACATCCCAGTCCCTCCTGGCTGATTAAGGTCTCCCAGGAGGTAGCAGGCGATTGGGTCTGGGCATTGGTAAATGCTTTTCTGCAGGAGGGGGTGGGTCCATCTGCCTTGAAAGAGGTAGTTGTCTGCCCCGACCATAACTGGACCCAACAGATCTGGATAATTTTCATCTGTCTCCAACCTTTCCTTTTTAGGGAAGGTGGTTGAGAAGGTGGTTGGCTTACAGCTACAGAGGTCCGGGGAAGAAGCAGATTATCTGGACCCTTTTCAATCAGGATTCAGGCCTGGTCATAGTACTGAGACAGCACTGATTACGTTTCTCAGGGACCTCTGGCAGGCTTGGGTTGGGGACAGTGTATTCATCCTGGCCCTCCTTGATCTCTCGGCAGCCTTCAATACCATTGATCACAGTATCCTTCTGGTCCAGCTTAGGGGGTTGGGAGTGGGAGGTACCATGTTATGGTGGTTCTTCTCCTTTCTCCAGAGCTGGTTCCAGTTAGTGTTGGTGGGGGGGAAATACTGAGCCTGAGGCCACTGCTTTGTGGGGTGCCTCATGGCTCTACCCTTTCCCCACTCCTATTTAACATCTACATGAAGCTGCTGGGCAAGGTCTTCCATCAGCATGGAGTGTGGTATTATCAGTATACTGATGATACCCAGTTGTACATCTCCTCCCTGAGTTGACCAAGCAGTGCTGTGAAGGTCCCTTCCCAGTCCCTGGAGGCTGTGAGGGTCTGCATGGGGGAGAACAGGTTTCAGCTCAACCCTGGCAAGACTGAGTCGCTGTTTGTCTTCAGGCCCCCTGGTTCTAGGGATTTTCCATCTTTAACTCTGCAGGGAGGTGCACTTGCCCAGTCAGAGTTGGTGTGCAATCTGGGGGTCCTCCTGGACTCTCAGCTGCTGCTCAAAGAGCAGGTGGCAGCTGTGGCCATGGGGGCTTTTGCACAGGTTTGTCTTGTGCACCAATTGCACCCTTCCCTGGATTGGGAGGCCTTTCTCATGGTGACTCATGCCTTAGTCACCTCCCTTTTGGATTACTGTAATGCACTCTACACGGGGCTGCCCTTGAAGAGCACTTGGAAGCTGCAGCTGGTCCAGAATGCAGTGGTGTGGGCAGTTTTTGGGGCTTCTCATTACGCCCATGTAACACTGGTGCTCTGTGAGCTGTACTGACTCCTGATAGGCTTCCGGGTGTAATTGAAGGTGCTGGAAATCACCTATAAAGCCCTCCATGGCACAGGCCCAAGGTACTTGTGGAACCACCTTTCTCCTAGTGTTTTGGCCTGCCCCACCAGATCTAATAGAGGACATGCTCCCGGTCCCTTCTATTAAACGACGTCATCTTGTTGGATCCCAGAGTCAGGCCTTCTCAATGGCTGCACCTGCCCTGTGAAACAGCATCCCCCTAGAGATTCAGATGATCCCAACCCTTTTAGCCTTTTGCAAGGCATTGAAGACCTGGCTGTTCCCCCAGGCATTTGGGCCAGGATGGAGATGAGCTCTGCTAGTCTGAATGTTTAATAGTTCATTGTTTATTGGGTGCCAGGGGGGTTATGTTTGGGGGGGGGGGTTGTGTATTTTTAATCCCGTAAACTGCCCAGAATTACTTGTGTGAGATGGTCGGCTATATAAATGATATAAATAAATGAAATAAATAAATAAATACATGTAAATGGGTAAAAGTTTCAGCATGTATATGTGTGTTTGATCCATAAGTCCAACCCAGCAATTTGTGAGGCCCTTGGGACTGAAAAACTTCTCCTCCTGTGTTCTGAAATCTTGGGTATCTGCCCTGCTGAGTATAGCAGCTTCCAGCAATCAATATTCTTGGGGAAAAAAGGATTCTCAGGACAGCAGTACTTCTGAAGAAGGAGTCTCCTGCCCTCTGGTTATTTCTGTTTATTGTGAGGAGTGCAACAAAAGCACCCCATTATTTGTCATGATCTGAATATGATGTTATTATCTGAAGCTCCCTTCCTTTTCTGATGTCCCTCTTACTACCTTCTTAAATTATTGTGTAGCATAACACATCTGTCCAAGTCATTGGAGAAAGGATCTGCAGTCTTTTTGTTGTCTTACACACCTTTTACTTTTGACTGGTGAGCTGGTGATGATAGAAAAAATTTGGTCCTTTTAAAAGCAGGACAGAAGTTACTGGACTAAGCAGGGTTCATTATCTACCTAACTGTCCCTAATTTGCAATCTGCCAAGAAGCTGGAATGTTCAAGAAATTGAAACAGAGGAAATTGTGCTTCAAAAATTGCTATTTCTGTAGAAATAAGTAAAACAGTTAGCCACCAATTGCACTGAATTAGGTCTAATTTAAGCTTTCTTGGGGTGCTGTGTGATACAAAAATTGGGTTTTACTGTATGTAAGTCTTGAATCATACCTGAGGCTGGGCATGAATTATTATTATTATTATTATCATTATTATTAGAATCTTCTTCTGCTTTAGAATAATAATTTGAATTCCACTCCAATTACTTCATAGAGATTTTGTAGCAGATCATTGCCATCTTGGGGTCAGCCTGGAGCATTATAGTTTCATTTGGATTTTCTTTGTTAAGTAGTTAACTGTAATCTGGGACTAGGCAGCTTTGGGATTCATCTTCTGCAAGGTTGAAATATGCATTTTAAATTTAAAGAAGACAGGATTAGGGTTAGGGTGAGTTTTGGGCTAGGATGAGTTGCTCACCCTGTGAGCAAAACCATCTGCTACAAAGATAAAAGACAATTAAGCAACTTTTGTGCATAAAGGAAAAGGCAATCTTTCAAGGGAGAAATCAAGGCTGCATTATTGGTCAGAATAATGGGATATAACTTCCAGTAAACATGGTAAAAGTTGTAGGGAGCAGAGAAGAACCATGAACAGAAAAATAAGAAGTTCAGGCTTATTTAAAGTTCATAAGACTTTAAATTGCAGATAACCCGGTAACCAGGAGATGGAAGCAAAGAGATAAATTCATACAATAGCTCTTTGCTGCCCTCTAGGGGTCATTTAGATTTTTGCAGCCCAGATCTAGTAACTCTAATCCTGTTAGTCTCTTATTCATTATTACAAGGGATGACAAAGCAGTGAAATTTCAATCTGGCATGATATGCAGCAATTATCAGCCATCCTTTCTCCATCCCCACTCATAATCTCTCAAACCAATGGAGTTTTTCAGCCCCAGTTCTGGCCTAATCTGAAGGAATGAAAACCTGTTAATGTCTGATAACCAAATCCTTTAGCATCTTGCTTGGCAAAAAAACAACAACATAATGGATTTTTTTGCGCTTGTTAGCGATAAGGTATCAAGATACTTAACCTTTAGCCTATCTTACACAAACAAAAGTTCAAAGGCCCATGCAGCGAAGTTGGACTACAGAATAGATCCAAGAAAGTTTAAAGCATTGGATGTAGGTATAGTAGGAAAATTGGCTAAAAACTTTCCTTGAAGGCCTTGCTGAGTGAAAATCCAATCTATGCAACTATGTCTGGCATTATAATTTTCCCATTTGCTTTCTGAAATTGAAAAATGAGCAGCAAATTATTACCAAAGTGCCACTTCCTCTGATATGGAGATGACTAGGCCCACAAGCATGTGGTTGGTGGAGATGAGCCCAGAAAGATAAGCCCAGAAAATAGAGCTAGTTTAGTCTAGTGGCTAAGGTACCAGGCTAGAAACGGGGAGACCGTGAGTTCTAGTCCTGCCTTGGGCATGAAAGCCAGCTGGGTGACTTTGGGCCAGTCACTCTCTCTCAGCCTAACTCAGCTCACAGGGTTGTTGTTGTGGGGAAAATAGGAGGAGGAAGGAGTATTAGGTATGCTCCCTGCCTTGAGTTATTTATAAAAATAATAAAGGTGGGATAAAAAAAAATCTTTAAAAAAATTGCCAGAACTATATTGTACCTGGTTAGCGTTGAGGACTCTTAAAGATTAAAACCAGAAAGCTCCTTCTAAGCTAGGCATACCGTATTGTGACTATAAAAACCTAGAGGGAACACTAGATGGTAGTAAGGACTTAAGAGTTTTTGATATTTCTTTGCTGCCATCTAATGGTCACCCAAATTTTTGTATCCATATATGTCATACCTACCCTAGTCCTTCTGAGACCACAGAAGCTGCTTTAAAGTGAAGGCTACATGTCTATTTCCATTTGAAGATTGAATGTAAAGCTGGGCAGATGATCAGGAGCCATTAGCTGCTTAGAAGCTTGCCACCTGGTGCCTCCAACTGTGCTAACAGGCAGGTGCATGTAGCTACCAATTATGCAGTTAATCCACTTGTTCCTGGTTCTTTGTGTCACCTGCTTTAAGAGATGCAAAGCTGGGAAGCGGCACTGAAATCCTGGTCCATAGTCTGTGATAATTTTTCTATAGATAATCTTTTTTAAGCAGAATAGCTGGCCTGGCCAAAGAATCACTTTGAACTGTACATTGATGTAACTTGACTCATGAGTAAGTATGGGCAGAAAATCTTTCCCCTGTATGAGACCTTTAGTAGTCATTTCTACCTTGTAACAACAACAGCAAAGAAGGATCTTCTTCCAAAATTCACGGCTTGTTCTGTGCATGATCATGGTGCTGTACTAAAATCTAACCATCAGGTGGCACTGGATAACTTCATATTGGCGAAGCAATCACCTTTACCTTTTGTGTCTCTCTCGACATACGCTATGCTATTGTTGTACTGACGCTAAAGCCATCAGTGAAGGACACAACAACTGCAGCAATACCTGTGGTGAATGAGAAGACCTGCTCATAGAATGCACCTTTGGTCCAGTTTGATGAAGGGACAGCATAACTGTTAGCAAAGCTTGGCAATCTTTAAAATATCAGAATCAATGAGATAGCTTTCTTTAAAAGTTTTAGGTAGTCCAGAGGAGGCTATGAAAGTGGCTCAGTATGAAATGGAGCTATGTGCAAAGGTACTGTGGATGAAGGTAGAATCTACATGTCTTAATTGAAAGGTATCACTAAGTTTTTTGATTCCCCTTGCTGGGAGAGCGACAGTGTGATGTGATTCTGGTGTCCTAGAAGAACTTTTAGTAGGACAGGACTTACAAGCAGACTAGGGCAGAGGAGAACCAAGAGGGACATTTTATACTACATCATTGTTGAGTCCAGTTGAGGACTCAGAATCTATTGGTTTGCAAAGTGCATCTGAACACACTCACTTGGCTGGCACTTCCATGTTTTCCTAATCCACAATATACCACATATCTCTGAACAGAATGTATAACTATAAAGCTACCCCATACTGGCTCAAGAGCCTTCAGTTTGAATATTGTGAGAAACGAACTAGTCAATATGAAAGGGTACTGTATCTGGACATGCCTTACTCTTTGTCCATGGATCTTTGGTTTCCCATATTGACCTGCCTTGAAGTGCTTGCATACCTTCTGTCTGTACTTCCCAAGCCTTGTCCAATCACTGGCCCTAACCTAACATCAATCTATCTCCTTCTAAAAACATTCTCAGATCAGCTGCATGAATGAGTAGACATGTATAACCATCTTGCTTCAAACTTTTCTGGAAAACATCTGGGGTTATGAATTAACAGAACCTATACGGGTTAGGATTGCTTATCAGAACCATGTATAAGATCTTTTGGCGAAAATCTATCAGGCCAGTTTAGACATCTAATACACTGGTAACTTTTTTGATTCTTTCAAATTTATATTCTATGTTTTCCATGTACTGTAAAACATTTTGAGCATTTTACAATGAGATTATGAAAACTAAAGCAGTCGTAAAGCCAAACAATATCTTTAAGGTAATTTGCTGGAGATTAAAAGTCTTGGAAAACAGTAGGTCTTTTCTGAAAAGACAAAGACCCCCTTTAAAGAATGTTCTATAAACTGGATGTCATTTCTTGTATGTCCTAGAAAGTGGGGTATAGATCTCGGGAATACCCATGCCCTCAGACTAGTGGCAGCACATGTAAGTTGGGCATTTATGTTTTCCAGGAGTAGGAAATTGGTGCTTTTCAGATGTTGTTGGCTATGATTTTCACAAATCCTTGAAATGGATTTGGATGGATCTCCCTCTGGATGGCTGGGAGATTAATATTTGGCTGGATTTGGGAGGTGTAAATACCAATCCTGAAAGAGGCAGTGGTGTGCTCTTTTTGGTGGGCATCTCTCAATCTGGCAAAATTTTACTACTATCACTGTATCTCCAACCTTCCATTTCTGGGAAAGTTGTTGTTGAGAATGTGTGAGAATTCTAGAGGCAACGAATATCTGGACTCTTTTTAGTTAGGGTTTAGGTCCAACCATGGGACAGAAACAGCACTGGTTACTCTAGTAATGACCTTCACCAGGACCTGGATTGAGGGAATTCATCCCTCTTGATCCTTCTGGACCTTTTGGTGGCATTTTATACCATTAAACATTATTTCTTTCTGAACTGCCTGCAAGGATTTGGAGGAAGAATCACTGTGTTACACTGGTTTACCTCCTCCCTGAGAGATGGTTCTAGTTAGTAGCCATAAGGAAACAGCACTGAGTCCTTGGTATTCCAATATGGGACACTGTAGGTCTTGGTTCATGCTATTTAGCAGCTATATGAAGTTGTTGGGAGAGGTCATCCATCAGTTTGAAATGAGATGCCATCAATATTCTAATAACACTCAGCTGTACATTGCCACACCAGCCTGACCTGGAGATGTTGTTGATGCCTTGAACTAGTGTCTGGAAGTTGTTAGAAGGAAAGATTGTGGTGATGCAATGGGTTTTATCTGTAGCCATGAATACTTGGCTCAATATTTGCATTTCTGAACTCTTGCCATTATCTCAACTAATGTACTACAGTGAATATCACAGCTGGCCTTGAAATATACCTGGACCCACATATTTACACAAAACACTTGCCTTATTCATAGTTCTAATTCTCAGATTTTCTTCCAGATTTGACTGTGCATCCAGATATTGAATCTCAGCTCAAATACTGGCACCACATAGACTCTGTGCTTATCCAGCCAAGGGCTATCTCCCACTCAAGGTTATGCCATGGCAAATAGGAAGGCCCTGACTCAGCAGCTGTTCTGCTTTTACTCCCTGCCAGTTGCCCTGCAGCTCAGAAGGATATTTCTGATCACTTCTGTGCTATTTATAATTTTTATGATTCTTGTATTCTGCCCTTTCTTGAAGGAGATCAGACCAGCATGTTCAGCTCATAATGGGCCTGCAAGGCAGCTTGTATCAGCCAGCATCACAGCTGAGGGAAGGCATAGTTGAATTCCAAATGTCTGATCTCCTAGCTGAGCACTAGTCTAGGCACCATTCTAGAAGGGAAAATGCAACCCGGAGCCAGTTCAATACCTGGTAGCTGCTGCCCTGATTATAGTTTGCTAGTTAACTACCTGTACAACCTAATTCCTTCTTAATCTCAATCAGAATATTTCTATGGGGGCAAAGGGATTAAAAAACCCATGCATAACACACAGACTCCCAGAAAAGACTTGTGCCATCATCAGAAAGTAAGAAGTTTATTATGGCAACAGAGAAAGGGGGCTGTAGATTAATGAAAACTTGCATTATCATTTCTAACGTGCCACAAGACCTCTTGGTGTTTTCATGTGGAATGATGGGAAAGCTGTCTAGCCAAGATTGCAAAATACCAGCAAACTATTTTGAAGATACCTTGTCCTGTTCAGATTGTTGCACTGAAATGTAACTTGTCCTTCTGTCTATTCTCTGCCCACTCCTCTCACAATCTTGTCTTGGCTGTTTTTTCTACAATCCTCACAGTTCTTTTGCATAGTAAGCTTCTGTCAGTACCAACACTGGGAGAAGGCACATACCTTACTGTATTCTTTATCTTCTATATCAGGCAGTCAGGTTTCACTCTAAGGGCTCATCTGCACAGCCTCCTTGCCTTGGCCCACTTACTGTTCACTGAGGATGTGTCCTTGCAACTGCCTGTTACTGAGGCAGGCTGAAACTAGTCTGCTAGCTTGAAAGTTGTGTTTTCCATGGGAGAATTGGGAAATCCTATCCCATGTGGAATTTTCTTGGCAAAATTTTTTACAAGGTAGGTTGCCAGGTCTTTCCTTAACACTCCCCATTTGTCCAGGCTTGGGACCGGCATGTACACTTGGCTGAACAAGTGTACATATGGCTGTGAAGGTTGGATGATGAAAAAGTTGAGTAGAAGGAAAATTGATTCATTTGAACTATGGTGTTGGAGGAGATTCTTGCGTATCCCTTGGACTGCAAAGATAACAAATAAAGAATTGTTGAAGTGCATAAAACCGGTCACGTCACTAGAAGGAAAAATAACGAAACTTAGACTTAGTTACTTTGGTCATGTCATGAGATCAACATCATTGGAGAAAGACGTTATGCTTGGAACAGTCAGTGGCAAAAGACGATGAGGACACCAAAGAACACACTGGTTGGATGTAATCAAAGAAGACACAGGCCAAAATATAAAGCAACTGAAAGACGCTGTTCAAGATCGGAAATCATGGAGAGAGCTGGCTTATGGAATCGCCAAGGGTTAGATACGACTGAATGGATAATTCGATTCGATCCCATGTGGACATTCTAGATTGTACAGAAAAAGAGCCTTTGGAAGTTAGTGCAACCAGTGGGTCCACTGAAGGACTGCCCCCCCCCCCATCTAGCTGCTGAGCTGTCTGCCTCCATGGCCATTTGTGTTTTGGCTGTCAGAGAGAGCAGAAGCCCAGCAACTATCTCCTCTTCCTCCTTTTTTGGGTGTGAGTGTGGCATCTTGTACAAGGTTGAATATCTATGATAATCTGATTTGGATCTTAGTTGAATTGCTCCATGGATTATGGGCAAACCCAACTTTTGATAATTCTGGAAAAAGAAGAGAAAAAGACACTTCCTTCTATCTGCCAATGCTTGGTAAGATCAAGAAATGCCTCCATACTCAAGAGAATATGTTGCTGATTATTATCACCATGATGGTTGCACTAATAATAATAAGGGAAGAAGCACATCACCATGTGTAACTCTAAATGCCCATAATTTTGTTAGAAAATCTTGAATGGATTCACACATCCTACTAAGCTATAATGTGGCTTGCGGAAATCCCATCACTGTGGTCTGTTCCACAAGCCATGATTAAAATAGATCATGGCTCTGTATGGTTGTTTTATTGTGCTACTTCTATTTATTATGTTCGCTGTCTTGAGTGCATCTTTTGAAGTGGAAATATGGAGTAAACTCCATTAACATATCTGTACATTCAAACAAGTACAACTGGAATAAGTAATAAAAGTAGCACAATAAAACCACACAGAACTAAAAACATATTAAAAGGCAGATAACCACCTCAATTATTGTAAGAATTTTTGGATTTCAGCGTCTCTCAGTTTCATCCACATGGTCAATGATGTAAAATTGTAGAATTTGTAGTTCAAATCACCTGGAGGGTCTCATGTTGCTTATACTGCTCTAATGATTATTGTCCTCATTTGAACTGGGCTTCTTCCGTTTTAAAAGTTCAGATTACATTAATTTCCTCTAGCCTCATTTTTTTCAATATACATTGAGATGACAACTTCCAGAATTCCTGTACTGTATGGGATCATATGGGATAATCCCTACACAAACTAAAATAGGCCAAGCTGCATGCTGTATAAAGTAATAATGAAAGCAACTTTGGGGACAAAGAGTAGGCAGGGATTTAGATTAGGAAACAAGTGTGACATTCTCCTACTTTGGACTGGAACCACATTAGAAAGAAATACCAGGCAGCCAGCTGCAACTTGCTTTGCAAGATCATGACACGTGGTGCAGTTTCGTCTGTCCTATGATTTTAAGCACTCCTAGCTACAGGCCTGGGAAATGAGTTTCTCAGTGATAAAATTATCTGCAGTCATCTGGGTTAGATGAGTCCTCCACCCCCAACTTTGCAGACCTGCGTCTTTCGCCCATGGGGCTCTAAGCAGGCAATGAACGCAATTCCATCCGTCTCCAGCACTTTTTACCTTTGGGTGGCCTTCCGTGCAGCTTGCTTGCAAACCTTCCTTGCAAATGCCCTTCGCGCTGCTTGCTTGACGAGTTTCACACATCTCCTTAATGACCTTAAGAAAGACGCTGAGAAACGTCGACTAAACTTTCGCAGTCGAAAGAGGATCAAACAGGCCGCGCATGCGGGCTGCCTCCGCGGAAGAGCCAGAGTCACCCATATCCTTTGTCTCTTTCCACAGTGCTGAAACGGCCAGGGCTAGTCTCGGCCCTCCAAAGTCTAAAGCCTTCCAGGTGGGGCTGAAGCGATCACATTCATATGAATAACTGCATAATTTATCTAATTTAAAGCTAACCCACAAGGTGAGGCCCGGGAGATGGAGACAGAGCTCACCTTTCCTGTCCAGATTAGTAGCTACTTGCTCTTGCACAGTATCCTTCTATCACCTGCTTGCACTGCTTCACATTTCAGGAAAGGCTAAGTGTGCTCTTCAAAGGCATGTAGTACCACTCCCCATTGACTGAATGTTCCCTACTGATATGAGTACAGTATCCCTACTCTTCAGCTAATCCACAGCCCCTCCTCTGGGTGAGCAAGGGCAACAGGCCAAGGGCCTGCCTTCTGCTGAATATTTTTTAGCAGGCAAGGAGAGCTTTGAATTGGGAAGCAGAGTGTCCTGGATGTCAAGACTTCTTTGAACCTCTACCCAACAGTATGGAAAATAGAGGGGGAAAATTTAAGGGGCATTGTCAAAAATGTCTGCATGACCATTTTGTACACAAGCAGCTTTGTGAGTACCTTAGGTCTGTACCCTCAGAGCTCTTTCTATATGAGAAATTGTTATTTTGATTCTATTTCCCAAGAATAGTCATCCTGGATGATTTTTCCCTGCACAATGTGATCACTTTCACTGGTGGACCAGGTCTTTAACCATTATTCAGTTATCATATTCTTAACCAAGGATATCAAGACAATATTATCTTTCGTCACATTCCCCCCTCCCCCCCAATTTTCATAATAATAATAATCCTGTTATTTACTCAAAGTTGGGCCCATTCACAAAGAGGAACTCTGAATAATTTAGTGTCTGGCACCTGGAGCTGAATGGAATTCCAGGAGCTCAGGTTTTATAAGCCCACAGTTCTGAGCATCCTGTGCTGATATATGCTATTCATCTCTGATCATTTTAGGTAAACTATTATGCTGTGCCCCTGGGGGCCACAAAAAACAAACAATCAAACAAACAGACTAGTGGATGTATGTAGACTACAGCTTCCTTTCCCAGCTGTCAGTGAAAGACTGTGTGACTTCAGGGACTAAAATAATCTCCTAAATGTTGAGAAGAAACTCTTTACTTCCACAGAAAGAAAAAATAATAGCAGATATGTTAATTCATCAGACACAAATCAAGAAACCACCATTGGGGAATACTTTTATTAAGATCAACTACAATGACACATCTGAAAAGTTTATACTCTTCTTCTAGGTCATTATTAGTCTTTTCTAAAAAAAAAAAAAGTATTGCCCAAATGTGGCTTATTGAATCTTCCAAGAGCTACTAACTATTTTTTTTTTGTCTTCTAGACTTATAATTTCAACTTTCAGTGGTTGAGCAGACACCTAGTTTGGAAATTGTCCAGCATTTCATCTGCTTTAGAGAAAATTTAGAAATAATGACTCTGACTGGTAGATCCTGAAATTATTGATAAACATTTATTGGCTAATGAGGCCTGGTGAATTGCCAGCCAAGAATCCCCAGTAGATCTCTCTCTTGCAAATACCATTTTTCTTAATGACAAGCTATTCAGATGCCAGTGGGCTGAGGTTTAGCTTTCTTGTAAATTATATTTCCTTTCTATGCATCACTTTTTCTCAGTAATCCATGTCTTAAAGAAGCAGTAGTTAAAATGAATTAATGCTTTTTATTGTAGGCAAAAGTCAGTTCAGATAGATCTAATATTGTCCAGTGGATGAAGTGCTTTGATTTTCTTATTTGAGATTTTTATAGATAAAATCTCTGCATGGAATTAAATCCACCAGTCCACTGTGTACACTCACATATCCATATCCTCTTCTAGGTCCAGTTCCTATTAATAAAATAAAAATAAGTTGCCTTAATTTTTTTTCCTGGGCAAGAATGATGGCAATAAAGCATTCTGCATCTTGCCATTAAAGCCATATAAATTCATAGAACAGCTCGCACCAATGTGAGTGTAGCAGCATTTGGCTGAAGGTTGATAGGATGTCCAGCCTACTGTGTTAATTATCTTCTACACTCTCATAATAAAAGCTCACTGTTGTATTAGTGTAGGTGACTCAGAGATTACCAATATGTAGTGATTTAAAGTTTTACCGTCTTGTGGTATATTTCTTGTTCCACACATCATCATTGCTTTCTTCCTCCTCTTTGCCATTTTCTGGCAAGAGAGTCATGTGCCAGACAACTGCACTGACCCCGAGGATTTTATATGTCTGGTACATCAAAATGTAAAAGTCTGAAAATGTAATAATATATGCCAAAGCTCTTGTATGCCAAAACTTTTGCACTACTGCAAAAAGCAGGGCTATGTTCTCCAGACCAAGACAGAAGAGAAGTATGTGTGGGGATCAGTTTCATGGGTCTTTTAACATGGCTGAGACTAAGCCTCTTAATGGACCAGTCACACCTGTCTGTTGGTGGACTGATCATACTGCTGAGGAATCTCAAAATGTTAAAACTGTCTACACACTGAAATTTTGTCTTCAGTGTTCCAGACTTTAAACGTGTATCCTGAAATGTACTGTGCATGTATGTCAGCTTACAGGACAGCTGTGCATGAGATATTCTTTGTCCAAAAACTAGATGTTCTATTTTAGGGATCAAGAGCATGATTTTGATTCTGTCCAAATATGGACAAAGTATCCACATCACGCTGAACTTCAGACATCGTACAGCTGCAAAAGACAAAACAAGCCCTGTTTAGGCCAGTGTTTTTCAACCTTGGCAACTTTATGGAAATTGCTGGCTGGGGAATTCTGGGAGTTGAAGTCTACCCATCTTATAGTTGCCAAGGTTGAAAAGCACTGGTGTAGACTGTAGATCCCATGTGACCAATATGGAATTCCCAGAACATTCCTCATATCTTCCTGCACAAATTTCAAGGTTTGACCACTGGAATTTTCAGGAACCCAGTTCAAATACCACCATCCCACCCCAACCCCACAAAAATTATTTGAAAAGGCTGAACACTGAAATACCAAGTGTGCGCTAGGTATTCTGGGAACACTTTGGGGACTGCAGAAGGTTTACCTATCCTTTGAGTTAAAAGGGTCAGATAGTCTAAGCAATGCAAGACATTTATAAAGTAAAAAAGGATCTTTCCCTATCACAGAGGGCTCACAGTTTAGAAATCAGCAGCAGGGATACTGCAAAGGAAAGGGAGGGAAATGGAGGGAAAGGCTAATACTGGATGAATGTGCAATTATTTCAATTATATATGCACACAGGCTTAGTTGCAAAGTAGGATATCATGAAGAGTATTGTAGGAGATTGCACCAGAAATCTCTTCACAGCAGGTCTGGGAAATCTCTTTTACCTTAGAGAACCTCAATCAGGTTAGTCAGTGCTGAGCTAGACAGAATAGTTGAACTTTGACACAATAAGGAATAGTTTTCCTATTTCACACATAGCTCATGAATCCAAGGAAGGGTTGTGCTTAGGTCTGATGAAGGATCCAAAAAAACACAGTCTTCCCTACTTTAAAAACTAGTTTATTTGGGCTAGGATCTTCATTTTAAAAAAATGGAGTGACATAATTAATATTTTAGAACAGAAAATATCACTTCAAACAAAATGGGATAGCGGAAGAACAAAAGCAAAGCAAAAATCACGATGTATCATAAACAACCAGCTCATCCTAAAACCAAAGATAATTGAAAATGATGGCGATGATCATGATCATGATTTCTCAAAACGAATAATATGACATCTGCCTAATATGTTCTTGGAGGAAATTCCACAACCTGGGAGCCATAACTGAGAAAGCTCTGGCTTTTGGTGAGCACTAATACACTTGATTAGAAAATTGAGGCACCAAAAGAGATCACTCCCTGAAAGAGTTTAATACTCAGGCAGGCTAATATAGAAACAAGTATTTTTTGTATCACAGTTCTGGACTGCCTAGGATATGTTATCCCAAACTGGCATTCCCCAAATAAATTATATTAATCTCATAATCCACAGTAGCAAGAACTACATAGGAGTCATAATCCAACCGGATGAGAAAAACTGCATTAGGAGTATGTATTTATTTCTTAGATTTATATGGCTACTCATCTTAAAGAATATAACCCTAGGTGGCTAACAACATTCAAACCATAATATATATATGAAAAATAAAATCCAGAATTCCACAAAATTAAAAACCGTAATACTACAAACAAGGTGCCATAACTATCCCACACTGACTACACGTGTGCTGGGCACAGCTCCCATCTTGGCCAGCGACTGGGGGGAAAGCCAGGTCTTCATAGCCTTCCAGGAGGCTAAGAGAGTAAGGAACCTCCAAATCTCAGTGGAGAGGCTGTTCCACACCTTTAAGGGTAACAATCAGCACCTTGAATTGCACCAGGAAGGAAACTGGGAGACAGTGAAACTCACAAAGCAGTAGTGCAACACAGGCAAACCTCGAAGCACCCAGAACAGAGCATTCTGCTGCATTCTAGACCAACTGAAGCTTCCAGGTAGTCTTCAAGGGTATTCCCATGTAGAGTTCATTGCAGTAGTCCAATCAGGAAGTGACTGACCATGAGCAGGGCCTTCCAATCCAGGAATGGGCACAATTGGTGAAGATAGATTTTTACGAAGCTGCCTGAGCCACAGTTGCCACCTGCGCCACAGTTGCCACCTGCGCTTTGAGCAGATGCCATGAGTCCAGGAGGACCACAAATTGTACACCAACTCTATCCAGGGGAGTGCTCCCCATCAAGAGTTGAAGATGACAGCTCTCCAGATCCAGGAAGCCCTAAAACCTAGAGCCGTTCCATCTTCCTAGGGTTGAGTTGCAGCCAGTTCTTCCCCATCCAGTCCTTTGCATTGGGTGAACACCTGAATGGCCTCATTTGTCTGGCCTGAGGTGGAAATGTACAATTGGGTGTCATCAGCATACTGATGATACCACACCTCATGCCCCACATGACCTCACCTAGTTGCTTTATGTTTAAGTTAAATTGGAGTGGAGAGAGAACCAAACCCTGAGGCATCCTACATAAGAGGGGTCTAGAGTTAAACTTCTTTCAGTGTTAAATGTCAAAAACAGACTTTTGATTGGAAATCATAACTAGTGTCAACTGTTAAGCACCTGCAAGGTATTATTTATTTTGTAGGTTCATATCAGTAATCTCTCTGCTTTTTATCTTGCTTTTCTATAAATAGAAGAGAAAAACTGCCCTCTGCTTACAAACCAATCAACTGCAGTGCATACAGTATCAACAATAAAATCAGTAAACAAAGACACAAAAAGGAAGAAGTCTCAAAGGCACCAACATAGCAGCTGAGCCACCTACATTACTGAGGGATCAGTATGCATAGGTTTTTTGGGGGGGAGGGGTGCCTTCAAGCCAGTGTTGACCCCTGGAGACTGCCTGGACAAGTCCCTGCAGTTTTCTTGGCAAGGCTTTTCAGAAGTGGTTTCCCATTGCCTTCTTCCTAGGGCCAGGAGAGGGCGACAGGCCCAAAGTCACCCAGCTGGCTTTGTGCCTAAGGCAGGACTAGAACTCCTGGTCTCCCAGTTTCCAGCTTGGTGCCTTAACCACTATTACATGAAACTGGCTCTCTACATGCATAGGTATTCTATATGCATAGGGTAGGTTAGAGTAATTTCTGCTATGAATTAGTTCACTTGGGGCCCCTGATGACCTTCCACCTCCTAGTGCCACAGTCTGTGCCATGTCTCAATTACCTAAACCATCTCTAAGTGTTTGTTGGTAGCCCACTGTAGCCTGGATTTCGCATTCCAGAGGCCATCTGAATGGATGAATCTGACTTTGGCCAGGGCATTAGTATAATAATGCTGAAGACTAGTTCTTACTTCCTAGCTCCTTATTTGCATAAACCTCGGAACAGAGCTCCATCAACATACATCACGATGGAATATATCAGGGGTTAGCTCCTCTCCATCCGTTTCTTCCACAGCATCAGTGAGCCAGTAATGCAGCAGGCACTATCACTGACTTGGGCTTAAGTGCCCCCTAGAGCAAAGAGCAATAAATAGGCAGCTGGAGTCCCCATATGCTGTGTTTGGGTTGAGTGAATACATTTTACTTTATAACGCATGTGAAACTTCCTCCTTTGTTTTCACAGTTACTGTCTATTCTGTGATCAGTTTGATCCACATACCTATGTTTCATTATGATGGTCTCATAATTTATTGCTCTTCATATACACATTGCTTACTCTACTCCAATTAGATGACTGGAAGTCAAAGCAATGCTTGCAGCAATGAATCTCCTACAGTGCCATTTCTCCAGTCCGCCATGCAGTAAACAATAGTATGGTCACAAGTGTGTATGTGTGACTAGATAGAACCAAGCAAGGCCATTCTAAAGAGAAGCAGATCACATGCAAACTGCATCTTTAACCAATGTAGGGCATCCTGAGCAGTTGATGCTCCAGTCCAAAATATCTACAAATAAACATACCATTTCTTTCCCAATATAGCTCTCCAGAAGCTCCAGCTTCAGTCTGCAAATGAGGACAAGCACACTCAGTGTGAAAAGATCCCCTACACACACACACACACACACACACTCTCTCTCTCTCCTGAGTCCAGCTACCCTATTACAGTTGTCATGGAAATTAGAAAAGTGTGCCTCTTTGAATTTCCTCCATGCCAGCCTCCTTGCTCTGAGCCTTTGCTACATCAGAGAGCCTCTGGCAGGCTAATGCAGGCACCACTTTCATTAGAGGGCTGGGAAGCTTAAGGGGCAGCTTTTACAGAGGGCCACAACTGAACATGTCAGCTGGAGAAAATGAGTATTTCTTACACTCAGATTCTACCCTGTTAGGATCCTCCCCTCCACATACATCCAAGTGGGAGAGAAAGGAAGGTTTTTTTCCTTGAAGGTCCCCTACCCCATCAAGACACCCATCTTGTTTCTTGTAAATTGCTGGGTTTTGCATGAATGGGACTTAGAACACATCCAAGCAAGGGAGGCACTGTAAAGCTCAGGACACTCACAGCACCATGTGCTCCGAGGACTCTCTGCTGATCAAGGGCTCCTGGGATGGTGGGAGAGTGTAACACTCTGCTTTCTGTGTGCTGGGGGCAGAGACCCCTTTTCCTTTTCCTACAGCTAGGCAATCAGACAGGACTGCTTTTCTGTTGCCCTCCAGAGAAGGAAGACAATAAGAAGGTAGAACTGTGGTCCTCTTTTTCAAACACTTAACTTTTTCATGGCTTTTGTTCACAGCTTTTGGCTTGTTGCTTGGTTAAATGTTTATACAGCTCAGAATTGAACAGAGAGCATTTTGTTGCATAATTCCTTAATGTAAGAAATGGGTCATAAAATTGCCAACATAGATGAAGAACTTTTTAAGGTAAGACGGATGGAAGGAAGGAGAATGGCAGGAAGCACCAGGGGATGGGGAGGGGGGAAGCAGAATTCCCTTGAAGATTATGCAAGAAGAAACAGTGTTTGGCCTGACATTTTGTTCTTTGGACTGGATACCGTGAGACTCTGGGATGGGGGTGGGCAGGAGGGGAGTGTCTGGAAGTGCAAGGACAAAATTAAAGTGTCCTCTACCTGTAAAGTCAGTAGAAAACTTAACTGGAATGAAATATGCTATTTCCACTGCTGATTCCTATCCTGCCTCTATGGTGTCTGTTCTGGCTTGCTGCCAGTTGGTGGCATCTGGATTTTTGGTGTGCAGGGTGGGTAATAAAAAGTCATTGGTTAGGACTTCTGGTTTCTTTCCATTTTGCAACCTCTTGCTTGATGGGGAATTCTGGAGAACTGAAAAGCTTGCTTTGGTATCATTTTGGCTAGACCTAATAAAGACATCACCCAACTGTAGAGTTTGGATTTTTTTTACATAACAATGAAAGATATGTTGCATTTTTTTCTGAACTCTTGCAACATTCACTTACTTTTCCAGATTATTTGTGTTTTCTGCAATTGTCTGCACTTGTAGAAATGGCACTTCCATGACAATTGTCCTTTGCTTTAATTGAAGGTGAAGGACGGGGTTGAGCCATGAGTCTCCAGAGACAGCTGGCTGTTGCTGTCCACAGCCAACCATGTTGCAGTTCCACTGCCATTTCATCTCTCTCTTATTTTCTCTCCTCTCTCCCTTCTCTTTAGTTCCCCTTCATTATTTTCTCATGCCCCATTTTTGGACTGCCCTCCTCCTCCTCCTCCTTTGTTCACCATGTTAGCACCATCTCCACGTCTCAGCACTACATAGAAAAGCAGCTTGATGGTTGTGGCATGATAGTGGAGCTTAATTTCACAGCATTTTGATGTAATACTTCATAAAACTGAACCAATTTGCTAAAGCCCAAATTCCATCTCATTATCCAGCATTGCTGAGAGAACAGAATCATTTTAGATCTCAGGGCTCCAAGACCCACCAAGAGGATGTTATAGAAGAAAGAGAAAATAATAATTAATTTGGTGCCACTTGTTATAACTGATCCTTCATCTCCACATTCCTCTATCAAAAATATATTCTGTGGCTTATTGGTAAAATTGATGTTTGGAGCCAGAAGAGCAAATGGATAAAACTGTGTTTTTGAATTGCAGATATAGGCAACATTAGAGGGTTGGAGGAATAAGTCCTTGAGGATGGCTAAATTCAGGAATGGCCTAGGTCAATATCAAGGGGCAGTACTAAAGGTGAGTTTAAGGAATTATTGTTAGTAATCTCCTATCTGCATCTCTCAGGTTGCAGAGAAAATGTTAAGACAATTGCTTTATTCTCTTTTGCACTAGACCCAAGCAAGTGGCAGCATCCTGATGATCTTTTCTGATTTCAAAAAACTAAACAGGGACAGAATATGTAATAGGTAGATGGAAAAGCACCAAGAAAGGCCAGGGCTGTGGACTAGACTGGGAAGTCAAGAAAATATCCTGCAAGAAGGTAATGGCAAACCACTTTCTTCCACTGCCAAGAAAACTATATGGACACATCCATCAAGTCGCTAGAAGTCGAGCTCGACCTAAAAGAGCTTACCTTTTGTGCCAATATAACTCCATTTCCCAAGCCCAGTTCCCCACTGTTTCTCCTGAGCAGCCACTCCTTCTAGATCTGGAGTTGTTTTTCAAGTGAACATCTGACAGATTCAGTCTTTGTCTAAATGGCTCTGCAGGAGCTTTTCTGCCTTGCACTTAGTCTGTTTTCTTGCTTCTTGCTAGACTGGTATCAGCATTTTTCTCCAAGGTATACTTCCATTCCGTTGGAACTTAAACCTTTGGCAAGCACATTATGTTCTGCATTGTCTACATCTTAGTGTCAGGAATGCAGAAGGGCAGGGGCAACTCCTGCTCACAATTGCTTTCAATGTGAAGGGAAGCAACTATTAGAGCCATCTCTTTTTAAATTGTACATCATGCTCTGTTCTTGCTGCCAGAATTGCATTTCCTACATGTTCCAATGGCAGGACGCCTGACAGTAGCATACTGTCATCGTTCCAAAGGGAATCCAGAAATGCCGTCTAATTTTACACTAATCTATGTGAGGTGTATTTGAAGGGCAAAGTATCAGGACCAAGCTTCCACTTTTCCTCTCCTATAATCTGAGCCCAGTATAATTCAGAGTCCACCAAACTAAATCACAATCATCATCATCATCAACAACCACAACAAGCATCTTTTTACTGGTCAGTTCTTTTTTTGAGAACGAAAGACAACAAATAAATATTTAATGGTGATAGCTATTTAAAAAACTTGGTAGGGAAGATTTTACTGCAAGTTTTGCAAAACCCTACATTGACTGGTGAGCTGGCAATCCTGTAGATATCCCAGACTGTGAAAGGAATAAACTACATTATGGCAATTGAGCTGCTGTAAAGAGAAGTTTCTTTACTGTGGCTCTATACTAGCTGATTCACAATACAGTTTTAACAGGATGGTGTTATAGCAAAACAATTTCAAAAATTAATTTTTATTTATTTAGAAAATGTATATGGCCTTAAATAAATAACTCTGGGCAGCTAACCAATACCCAAGGGGGTAAAGCCCAAATTGTAAACAAAACATACAAGTAAAATTTATTTATTTATTTATCATATTTCTTCACTGCTCATCTCATGTTGTGACGACTCATCATGATTTAATAACCAAAGCTCTGCACAACTAATTCATAGCACAAGAACATTCATATTGGGCTCCACCAGCATCCTGGCCTTAATACCTGGGGGAAAAGCCAGATCTTCATGGGTCTTCAGAAGGCCAAGAGGGTCAGGGCCCTTCAGATTTCAGGGGGAAGCCATTGCACTGATCAGGTGCCATGATGGAGAAGGAAAATCTCTTGGGTCCCCCTAGATGACCCTGTTTCACAGAAGAGTGTCCTTATCCTATCAGATCCTGTGGCACAGGCATAAACCATGGGAGACAGGCAGGCCCACTAGTCATCTGGCCCTGTGCCATGCAGAGCTTTAAAGGTGATGTCCCAGCATCTTGAATTGTACCTGGAAGCATACTGGGAGCTAGTGCAACTTGTGCAAGAGCAGTGTCACAAAGCATGGGCACCCAGCCCCTCCTGCAAAGAAACATTCACCACAACTTGGACACAGTCAAATGCTATCTCCCTCCTTGACCAACTGGGGGGTGGGGGAGGGTGTGAATCTAAAACACAGGTGGCAGAACTTAGTTCCAAGGACCCTACCCACTTCCTCAAGACTAACTACCTGAAACTCTTTCCAGATAACTGGCAGGACCATGCCTCAGTCACTTCCATGGGACTTGCCCAGCTAGACTCCAACTCCAAGCAGATCAAGTGACTATAATCCAATGGATGCCTACAATAGTCCTCACAGCCACTCAACAAGGACTCCCCAGGCTCCTCCTTAGCAAAAAGGGATATGGTCACGCAACACAGAGTCACTGGCCAATTAACTGTGGACATAAGAGTGAGGTAGTTAGCCTGTTTCGCTGCTCTTATCTTCACGAGGCAAATCCTAATAAAGGTTCTTGTCTGTGTGTGGCTGGATTCACCCTTTGTCTTCCTCCAGTGGCTCTTGTGTCATTTCATCTCCCAGAGTGCCTCTGAAAACTAGGGAGGTGTCAGTACAGTAACCGGAATTGAAAAACATGTAACGGAATTTGAAACTGAATTGAGTATAAATGGTGAACATGTGGTTGCTAAAATGTATAAACAGAGATTTGAAACAGAAGAAGAACAATATTAGAGTGCATGATAAAAATGGGCTAAGAATTTTGGCTATAATATACAGATGGACCAATGGGACAGAATGTGGTTAAAAGGATTGAACTTCACACTGTTTTACAATTTAAGAGAGAACTTTCACAAAATGATGTACTGTTGGTATATGACAGCAGAGAAATTAGCTAAGGTGTATAATGGTACTTCTAATCAGTTTTGGAAATGTAGAAAACATGAAGGGACATTTTACCATGCATGCTGGACTTGTGAAAAAGCAAAAAAATTGGATACAAATGCATATACTAATACAGAGAATTCTAAAAACTAACATTCAGGTGAAACCAGAACTGTTTTTACTGGAACTTATGGATAACCAATTAGAAAAGACTTATGGAAGACTGGTTTTGTATATGGTAACTGCAGCAAGACTATTGTATGCATAAAGATGGAAAAATACTGAAATACCCACAACAGAGGAATGGACTGTAAAGATGATGAAATTTGCGGAAATGGCAAAATTGACTTGTTTGATCAGGGAGAAGACAAGTGCTTTTATTAAAGACTGGGAACCTCTTATGGACTTTTTGCTGAAAATGGAAAAAATATGAAGTGGTGATTTATGGAATTGCTATTTAAAAAGGGTTGAATATAGGAAGAAGAGAGTTATGATGTAATTTTAATGAGGGAGGAGAGAGGATAAGTTTGTAATTGCTGTGAAGAAGATCAGAAGTCGCTTCTTTATATATCTTTTCTTTTTTCTATTTGTATTTCTTTTCATACTTTTCTTACTTTCTCACTTCACATTATTTTTTCATTAACTTTTATCTCTGTGAAGATGTTTAATTCCCTCTCTCTTTCGCCCTCTCTCAATAAACAAAACTAGGGAGGTCTGGGATCCCTAGTCACAGAGAGGCTGCATAGGCACAATCCAATCCATGACTATCGTTGCCTGCTCATTCCAGGCTGCAACCAGGGTCTCAGTCAGGTCATGCAACAGAACTTCAGGAACAACTCCATATTCCCTCTGCAACCCCACTGTGTCCATCCATCACTTGGTGCAGACCAACTGAATAGATCCTTTTTCCCTGCAGTGGCTACAGAGAATTCCAGAGCCAGGAGAGAATGATCTGTCCATTACAAGGGACTGATACCAACATCCTCCAATACTAGATAACATCGCCACTGCTCCAGGAATAAAACTGGGTCCAGTGTGTGACTCCTTCTGTGAATTGTGCTCCCAATAATCTGGATCAAATCCATGGTTGCCAGGGTGGCCATGAACTCCTGAGCTGCCTCTGACTCTAGGTGCAGAGAAGACCATTTGAAGTCTCCCAGAAGCATCAGTCTAAGAAACTCTACTGCCAACCTGGCCACAGAGTTGAGGCATTTGGGGAGGAAAGCCACTGTGCAGCAGGAAGGCCAGTACACTAGCAGCAGTCCCATCTGATCGCTACAGCTCAACTTCTCAAACAGTGTCTCAGTTCAGGGGCGCTGCCTGGAGCAGCGCCCCTGAAAGCACCCTGCAGAGCTTCCTAGATAACAATAGCCATATCCTCACCCCAGCTAGAATTGTAGCTAGTACCACACTTGAAAATTGGGAGGGCACATTTCTGAGAAAAACCCTCCTGTACCCAGTCAGGTTTTGGTAATGCATACCAGGTCAGCCCTCTCATTCAAGATTAAATCATTAATGAGTTAAATCATTAATGATGTAAGACTCATTGCAAACTGACATTGCATTGAATAGCAGCAGACAGAGACCAGGGCCACCAGGACTCTGGAGATCAGGTCTGGGGCCAAACACAAGGGATGGAAGGCAGCATTGGTGCTAAATGATGAGGCCACCTTCCTGAGAGTGGCCCACCCTCTGTCTCCCGCTATATCTCCCCATGCCCATCACTAGCCTGACTTCCCCATATGCCCTCTCCCTCCTTGCAACATCCAGCCCTCTGGCCCTTCCCCTCCCTCTGAAATCAAATGGCCCCACATCCTTAACACACCCTATTAAGAAGTGGAAGATAGCTAGTGAACCCAAGTGCTTAGGTGCTTCTATCTAGCATTTAGTACTTGCAATTCAAGGAACCTATCCATCTCCCACTTCACACTCAAACACAGCCCACACCCATGCCATGTTGCCTTTTGGGGCTAGAAAAAATACCTTGTGAATATATTGAACAAAAGAAATGTGAGACTCACTGCTTCTTAGGACAAATCCACAATGATAAGTGTTCTCCCCGCGTGAGGTAAACCACGGTGACACAATGTGCCATGCTAAAACTGGTGAGCCTTCACAAACATTAGTTAAGTGTTCAGCATCTATAAAGAGGCTGAGAAAATACCCAAAGAAAGGCTTCAGTAAATCTAATTATGCAAAATTAGCCTTGTACAACAGCAACAATAGAAGTTCAGCAGTTATTCATGCACAGCTACTCCTACAACTAATGGTGGCTCATTCACTAGAGCTTTTTCTTAACCAGTACCTTCTAAGTGTCTTGAATTTCGATTTCTAGAATTCCCAGCTAGTGTGACAGCTAGGAATTTGAATGATTGAAGTTCAACTTGTCTAGAAAGCTGCAGTAAAAGTCTGATATCCAAGTGCAGACATATAGCCACTCTTGTGTGGAAACCTGCTTTCCTAAACAAGCCTCCACCCAAGAATCAAAAATTGAGGGAATTCGGACCAGAGCAGGGCCAGCAAAAAAAAAAAAAAAAAGGCACAGCCACTGCAGGTTTATGTTTTCACAAATATTTTTTATTTGTATTTTTCCTTTCTTCTTTCTTAAGGAAGCTTCAGGCACAATCCATACTTTCCCTAACACACCAGTTTTATCCTAAAAAACTGTGACTAAACAATAATGACTAACTCATGGCCACTAAGCAGTTGCAGTCTACAAGATGCTGAACTCAGACAGCTCCTAATTCTTCCTGGTATAGCAGATGACACATAGCCGCACTAATTGAGTTAAGACCATGATTCTGGAAAAGACAGAATCCATGCCTACTTTCTTCAGTCCTGCCTGTTATTTCATGAGGTCTTGCCCAGGCAAATAAGGTCATAGAAGAATAAGGCCTGTTGCCCTTCCCTGTAGGCAAGACAAGCTGCAGCGGGCCTAGGATGGAAAGCTCCAAGCTCTGGTAAATATGAACATTATGTCACCTGCTCAGTCTGGCTCTCCCTCACTTGCATCTCATCTCCCTCAGTTCCAACAACTCCTCTCCCTTCCCTTCCCTCTGCATCTCCATCCAGCATTACCCACGCCCTTCCTTTTCCCCATATCTAACAGCCACAGCAGCCAAAGGATTTTACCACCAGACTGCTCAATACACCCTCAGTAAGGAAAACACATTTACATCTCTTGCAAAGAACACTGTACCTTTCATCAATGAGGGAATGGGGTGGGGTGGGGTGATCCAACCAACCTTGAGTGAGTTGGCCATCCATGCAAGGGAATGCTGCATGGGGGGAGAAAGGCAGGGAGCCTTGAATTGCATACCATCAATGTTGGACATATTATTGGAACTCAGGACACATAGGCAGGAGCAGCACAATTAGGCAAATAGGTATAGCTTGCCTGTGGCAGACCCTACAGGACTCCCCATAATACATGCTACATATGCAAACAGTGGGATGACATCAAGTTGTAAGACAGGAAAGGTGTTATCTGTTCATTTTCAGCCACTCTACACCTCCATCTCATTTCCGTGGAGGACTGATGGAGTGGTGCAGGACAAAAAGCTCAGCAGTGGCTATTGAGTTTCTAAAACTGCACTACATGACCTGAGTAGGAGCAACTGCTCTGACTAACACATGACCAAGATGACTTGGAGGTTACAGTGGTCCCATTCCTGACCCAGTAATAATAAGCTAGGCTTCAACGTGACCCAGCAAAAAATGTTCTATGAATGCAGATGGTGATAGCCAAGCGACACTTTGGAGCCATGGTATCTGGTGAACTGGAGATCTCCCCAATTCACCAGATACCATGCTGGCTGAGATACTGGATTGGCACAGACCCCAAGTCTTCAGTTTTCAGAGTAGAAAGCAAATATCAAATGCAAATGAATGAAGAATAATAAAATATGACAAAGGAGGCTGTTTCTGGACATAAGGGCAACTTGCTTGGACGCAGCCTGAAATAACTACTGAGAGTGATTATCAGGAATTTGGAGAAGTGTTTAAAAAGGTCCCTAAATCCATTTGTCTTTACTCGATCTGCTTTTATTTCCAGGCCCCGGTCTTGTTGCTGGGAAAGGCATAGTGCCTCGACCACCCCTCCTTCTAATCAGTCAAGGCAAAGTTCCATTGCCTTCCTGGCACGTGTGGAAATGAAGATGTCAATTGTCCTCTTGGGGTCAGCATCAGTGTAGAGCAGGTAGATTAAAAATGTCCAGCTGAAGCAATTCTGCCAAGAAGAGAATGCAAGTGCCTGTTTTGCCTGATGAAATTAATCTTAAATCAACAAGGATGCTCTCATCTATTCTTTACTTAATCCATAACCCTGAAATTACAGCATCTGTTCAATACAGATGAAATGAATTACCTCAGGCAACAGGCAACAAGTTACATTCCTAAATCCCCCTTATCACAGAAGTAATCACAGCTACAGGAAGCTTTCCTTGGCGGACAGGCAGCAACATCCAGGGTGCTTTGTAGCAGCCATTAAATACAAGAGCAGATTTTTCATCAGTCGGGTGCAGCCATTCTTGCTTTGAAATAATGTTGCTGTCAGTCATGGAGAAAAGGTCAGAAGGAAGGAACTTAAGAACCTGTTAGGGGAACAAGGGGCTCCTGGCTTGCAACCAACAACCAACAACCAGACTAACAAACTTTCCCTGATGACTGTCATAATGTCACGGTGATAGCCAACTCTCCTTACCTGCTTATCTTAGGAAAGGTCAGTCTCCTTTGAAGGGAGCTCAGCTTCTGGGGACTTCATGGACACCCCCATGCAGAAAGAGCAGGAAATGCCTTGCAACTGCCTTCCCTGAATTTCTTTGCCACTGCCTTTGCTGGGATTTTTTGTTTTTAGTTTATTTACTACCAAATCAATTTTACCACCCTGGAATTTCCTGATTTCTTATCCAAGCACTAACCAGGCACAATCCTGCTTAATTTCTGGGCCTAGACAATGTTGGCCAGCTGTTTCCACACATGGTAGATGCTTATCTTAGAAGAAAGTGGAAATCAGAAGTTGGAAAACCATTCTGTGTAGTTATAAGCTGAACTCTCATTGTCTGCCACTGTCTAGAACTGCAGAAATGCAAATCAACTTTGGTTTTAAAAGACTTATTAGTTATTGCAATCGCAGAAGAAAACCCAGACTGTGGTATGAAGTGTTGAGACAGTGAGACACAGACATGCAAAGTGGTGGGGTGGGATGCGAGAAGAGGGAAAAAGAGAGGGAAAGACCTCCTTCCTCCTTGTAACAACACTATTGCCATCCACAGTCTACTTGTTCTTAGATTTGGCCAGCCTATAAATTTGCTGAACCATTAGGGCGAACACAGACCATCACTCATATCCTGCACTGAAGCCTCAGAATTCATCAAGCTTCTGCTGAGCTACTGCACCTGGCTGCATGGTAGCTTATAACTCAAATGGGCTGAGTTTACAGGTTATCGAAGTGTGCATGTGGATGCCATGGTTCTAATGCCCACTATTCTCAGTGTCTGCATTTTCCTTAACTATAGGACTGTTCCATGCAAACGCTACAGCTGCTGCTTACTTCCAGTGGTATGCCATTTAACAAGCAGCTCTGCTGGCTCCATCGCCACTGCTGTGCCACGTTGCTAGCCACCAAACACGTGACCAGCATGCCGGCCACTGTGTCTCAGCTCTGCTCTCCAGTGGCTTGCAAAATTCCAGAAAATTTAACAATTGGCTTTTGCAAGCCAGTTTGAGCCGGCTCCACACACCACCGCTTACCTCCCTACGACATCAGTGGAGGCGCAAGCCTGCATTGTCTTTGGCCTAGGAGAATTGTTTCTTGCCATGAATATCCACTCCATGTGCTTTTGGTAGTCTTGCATGTTTTTTTAAAATTTAACTTAATTTGAATTAAATTAAATTATATAGCCACCTACTCAGCATATGACTCAGGGTGGTATACAATATCAGTAAACAAGAATTAAGTCCATATAAAAGCAGCACAATGAGCAGATAACAAAAAACAAAACACAGAAACATAAGAATCTGATGTGCTGGGAAAAATTCAGCCAATGAGATCATACGACTCCCTGACCCAATGCCTAGGGAGAAAGCCAGGTCTCGAATGCCTCTCAAAAAGCAAGCAGGACTGGGGCCAACCAAATCTCAGGGGGGGATGCTGTTCTACAAGGTGGGAGAGACAGCAGAGAAGGCACGTCTCTAGGTCCCACCAGATGCCGTTGCCAAAGTGATGGGACCCGGTGCACATTGACCCTGCCACATCTTTCCAGATGGGCAGAAATAATCAGAGGAGTTTAGCACAGTGTGTTTCTTTCCCCTTTCTAGAGACCCCCATTTCTGGATGACAGCCAACCTGTGTCCAGCTGTCCAGCTCTAATCCTGGCTGCTCTCCTTTCCATCCCTGAAGAGCAGCATCCATGCATCCTTTGGCACTCAGCTCTTCCCAGACTTTTGTGTTTGTGCACAGGGAATGAGTGAGAGAGGGAGTTAACAAAAGAGAAGGATGCAGCAGGGAAAGCTATTGCAGGGCTGAAGATAATACTTTGTCCCCCGCATTTTGTACATTTTGAGTAAGCTTCATGATGGAAAGGATGGCACTATCCAGAAATAGTGGAACCTGCCTTTTCTGTCACTTTCAGAAAACAATGGCACATTTTTTTAAAAATAGGGGCCTCTTTCCATGACTAATTTCATATGAAAAAATAGGGATCAATTTGAAAAAAAAAAGGTCCCTATTCTTTAGAGAAATTTGAATGAAGGCAAAGAACAAAAAGAATGCATATGGCCAGATAGCCAAATGATGAAATATGACATGCGTAGAAAATGTAATTGGCCTTCTTGACCTGTTTTGTACCCCTAACATTGCCCAGGACATTTTCTGAGGAGGTTATCTTGTGAATACTGCTTTTTATATTTCCCTGTTTCTTTAAAGAGACCTTCAAAGAAGGGGCCTGCTCTTGAGTCTCTTCTGGCTCACATGTTGGTCTTTCTCTCTGCATCCCTGATTCAGACCTTTTGAACCTTTTTCTTCAGAGCCCCAGTGCCTGAAAGACACAGACTGCCTTCCTGCTGGTGCCTGAATGTCTTTGAGAAGCAAGTTCCTCATCAGAAGGGATCAGGAAAACACAAACCTTTACTTCAGAGTACAGAATAATCATGATTTACTTTGTATTAAGTCCCCTCATTGCAAAGAGGCAGAAAGAAAGGATGTGAGAGGAAAATGCAATCAGGATTAAGTCCCTCAGATAACTGAGGAACAGACTAGTTTTGGGAAGCAGCAGGCAACCACTGGGGAGCTTCTAGGCTTCTTGGAGAGCTGACCATTACTGACATGAGCTTAGCAGCAGCAGTATTTGTGTAAGTCACCTGGCATAGCAGGGCAGATCTTCCAATGTCCCCTGAAGAGGAGCAACTGGTGACTTGTGATGAGCTGGGAGCACAGGAGCTTTCTGCAGAAAGGCACATAGCCATCACCATCCTCAAGGAGAAAGAAAACCTTTTGAGCATGCAAAGTAATACAGACACTTTCATTTGGCAAGGTAGTGTGCTAAAGGATGAATGGATGAACGATGGTCTTTGGCTGCAAAAGAATATGTTCCATGGAACTGCAAGAAGCTCTGACAATAATGGGAAACAGCAGGCTGAAGCACGGCTGCAAATAGAAAAGAAGTCTCCTTGCTTTCCTCTCTCCTGGGCATCTTGAATAAAATGTCCAGTTTTTCACAATGCCAACAAGTGACATGCAAGCAAAGTCACTAATAGGGGTACCAGGATTCTGCCCCCTTCCCCATCCTTCCATTATGTTAGCTGGCTTCCCACTGTCAGGGCCAATGGAAAGCCAGTAATCTGCAACCAAGTTCTGGGAAAGAGTGGAGAAACCTCTTGGATTCTTCCTCCCTCTTCCAGTCAATGATGATGGAGGTAACTAATTTCTGGCTTCATCACAGGAGGATGGGGAGTTTCATTCTGCTCCATCCCAACAATCTGCCTGAGGATCAAAGAAGGAGGGAAGCAACAAGACTCCCACTCCTTTCCAGCTGTCCTTCCACAAAATGGAGGGCTTGTGTAACCAGTGCAACCCTCCTGGTTTGAGAAGTTGCCCAATCCTCTTTTAAAGGGGGATAGGAACACTTCCCAGCCTGAGGCTGTGTTCCCTGATGGCTTTCCACTTTCCACAGATCCATGCAAGCAGTAGGTGGAGCCACAGGAAAAATGTGTGTGTGTGTGTGTGTGTGTGTGTGTGAGAGAGAGAGAGAGAGAGAGAGAGAGAGAGCTTTAACCTCTCATCCATCCATCTGCTGATTTTGTACCATTGACAGCCCTAGACTAGTCTTAACATATCACTGGACCTTGTCATCAGTGCTACAAAAACAACACATTTACATACAGATCATAAGCCGGTACACACAGTGTGTCTGGTAACTGCTGTTTTAAGTACAGGTAGTAGGTGAAACATGTCAAACAGTCCAGGATGCGATGCTATGGACCTACTATAGGGAAACATATTCTGAGACAGGATCGTGTTAACATAAACTGAACCCCCTCCCTTTTTGTCATTCTGCTTCATTTGCTGATATATACAGCAGGCTTGGTCTTTTTTCCACTTTTTGCCTTTCCAGAATCTATTTGAAAACTGCTGCCCTGTTTGTTTACTCTAAACTTTTAAATCCTACAGTAATCTGATTATCTTTTTCATATCAAAAAGTAACAAGAAAATAGCAAGTTGTTTATGTAAGACAAAGTAAAGAACATCGAAGATAGTTATATAAAGAAATACAAATGAGATAAAGAGTTAAGCAAAATGCTACCCAAACAATACAAAACAAAATCATGTTATGTACCCTATAAAATATATAGATATATTTCTGGGTTGGAATAGAGAAAGCTATGAGTTTGAATGCACACACAAAAATTGTTAAGTATTTTACAGGTGGACCAGTTGTTCCTGTGGCTTTTTTTGGTAAATTCTGTAAAAGAGAATTGAGATATGTAGGAATACATTTACTTTTCACCTTGCAGTGGAAACTTGGAGCTGGTGTGTTATTTTCTTTGCTATTAAAAGTTCTACATGTTGCTATAACAGGGACAAAAGGAGGCTTTGTTTAGAATTCATCTGTAACCAGTAGCGTTTTAGTCATCATCAAAGGGAAGAAAATTAAACCTTTCTAGTAAAAAGAGATGACTGCCACAATGTGAGAAATTCAACTCTTGGTTTATTGGCAGGATCAGTAGTATTACAACTTTATTCCAGAATCCCAGGGCTATGCAGCACTCCCACCAAATATGGAAATACTTGCTCTTTATTATATTATCCTTTCTACTTTGGTTAGAATCCATTATCTCAACAGTGATCCACCCCCAAAGATTCATATATTACCTGCTTATAATTTTTTAAAATTGGTTTTCTGATTCTGGCATAGACAGAAAAGAAATAATAATTTGCCCATATTCTGCTCCACGTATCATTATCCCACTGCACCTGTAGCTCTTCCCCCTCTCTTTTTTCATATAATGGGTTTTCAAAAGCTAAAAGATTCTTCCAGCTACAATGCTATTCCAGTTCTAATGAGTTCTGTGGGGCTTACTTCCAGGTGAAGGTGTACAGGACTGAATGGTTAGCATTCTTCCTACTGCGCCCCTGTGGATGGTTCACTGCTATAGAGTAGCTATTTTAACTGGGAAGGTTGGTTGGATTGGAACCATCGGACCCTAAATCCTAGGGATATTTTTGTTGGAAGTCCTGGCAAATCCAGCATGCCTCATTAGCATATGGATGGCTGCTCTAGGATGCAAACTCTCTGTGCTATTGAGGAAGCTGTTTATTGCCACTCCCACTTCCTCTCTCTCTCTCTCTCTCTTCCTCCTCCTTCCACTGGGAATAAAGCACACGGCTGTGTGCTGCTCCATATCTCCTGGTGCCATGTGGTGGGCCTGGAATTCCCTCTTTTCTTCCACACAGCTCTTGGCAGCTATAGGGCTGAGAGTTTAGGGTGAATTAAGTTTAGAAAGAACAGAAGATACAAGGAACTTCATTTTCCACTGAAGATGAATGTAACTGAACCAACAATAAAGTCAGTAAGAATCTTTTTACTGATCTTAAACCTACTTTGTCTAAGTGTGTGATTCTTTATGCTTGGGAGGGCTGAATGTGTAAGATCAATAACCTGTCTTTTTCTGACGTGCTCATTAAAGCTATTTTAGATAATATTCTTTTTCTGTGCACAGCTTCCTCCGCTGTGTTAAACTCTGCTCCATTATGTGGTCCTAGCTGGCCACTAAATGGTTTCAATTTTGATACGAAACAAGGAAAATGGAATTTGAAGAACATGGAGAATGTTAAACACCGGCTGGATTTGTTCAATGCCCTAGATGGGTTAAACAGGGTTGGGGAG
Organism: Candoia aspera; assembly: GCF_035149785.1. Taxonomy (NCBI): domain Eukaryota; kingdom Metazoa; phylum Chordata; class Lepidosauria; order Squamata; family Candoiidae; genus Candoia; species Candoia aspera. The sequence continues at coordinate 114,943,629 of NC_086154.1, read as the reverse complement.
TTTGTGGTTCTGCTTACTGAGGGAACCAGCTGTGGTTTTAGCTTGTTGTGTGAACAGTCTCTTACATTAAGCCAAAATGCAGTTTATTTGGGTATAGAATGTGATGTGAGCATAACTATTGAGATTTCCTAACCCAAGTTAAAGTTCTAACAAGTGGCATAAGCAGCCAAAGTATATACTACTTCCCACCCATCCCTCATTTTCTGTATTCATGATTTATTTAAAAACTTATTTCAAATTTGGGCAAATTCACATTAAAGAGGTAAGTTTCATTCTTTATCTTTAGTTTAAGAACACTGTTAGTGCATATAGACAGGCCTACCCATGAAACAAATATAATAATTTTGTAACTTCTGGCCTATATTTGAGGCTGAATGTGCAGGGGTTCCCCGAGGCCTGAAAAATATTTCAAGGGTTCCTCCAGGGTCAAAAGGTTGAGAAAGGCTGCTCTACAGTAATATAAAGCTAGCTTTGGTATATCCAACTTGGCACCAAAAGGTGTTTTGAAATGGCAGCTCTCAGAATTCCCAGTCCTAACACATCTGGAGGGCATCAGTAAAGAGCAATTTGCTCCAGATTTTAGTTCAGGCTACTTAAAAATCATTCCAAGGGGGAGTGGGGAAACCTTATTTTAGTCATGCCTCCAGCTTGAAAACACTGGGATAAATTGATATGGCCTGGAATAGAAAATTAAATTTAGGTTCTGTAGTCATTTTAATTGCAGCTATACAACCAACACCAGGCAAGTTTATTTTCCTGAATATATCCAGGACTTTTTCAACTCAGTGGGGCAAATAGTATTATCAGCTGGGACCAGTTATCAGAAATTCCAGTGCCAAGTTACCTTTGTGATCCATTTTAATGGAAACAGAATATGGCTTTTTAAGACTCTGGGGTGGGTATTAAATGCCATGATTTCAGACAAATTACGTTGGACCTTGTTGAAGCCTAACTCCTGAAAACACTATAATACCAGCCACTGGGTTCCTTTGTGGTGGGAGCCACCACCTTATTTGAGGTGGTGAATTCAATAAGGGTTCTGGCACAGAAAAGGGGAATTAACCTTTTCCCAATTTCTGTTTCATGATGAATATCTCCGAGCCCTGCTGCTATTTGCTCTAGGGGAGAAACAATATGTATTCACGTGTTTTTCTTAACGGGACTAATAACAGCTTCTGGAAGGTTATTTTCATTAGGAAAACAGTTCAGGCTGGAAAGATTTAGTGTCATGATCCCAGCAGAATTCAACTCCTGCCCAGACCTGCTATTAAATTGTTAAAGGAAACAGTGAGATCTCTATCTGCTGCAAATGCATTTATTGGTTTCTTTATTAAATTTATATTCTGCCCCATTTTTTTAGTTATATAAGCACTCAAGGTGGCTTATAACAGTAAAACAAAATATTTTGTATTTCATTCTCTTCAGCACAGGGAATTTGTTTCCAGACCAGACCAAAGACTAAAATATCACGAGTCTTTCCACTGCCACTCCCCGCTGCCACCCCGCAAACAAAAAGTCTGTTTAGGTGCTGGGTTTGCCCAATAAGCTTCTTTTGGTCAATGCATTTCTTACCAGCATTAGATTCCCTGCATCTTTAAAAAAACAGATGGCTGTTCTGGAAAGCAGATGCAGAGACTCTGTGCCCATAACAGACATATCAAATGGATACTGGGAGACGTAGCCTTTCTCTTCCCTTTACGTCGAGATGGGCCTATCAAGAATTCCTGCTTTATTCAGGTACGAAAGTGATAGAATCCGGCTATCTACACCTGAGGAGTTCCAAAAGGATAAAACCAAACACAGGGTGCCTCCTGTGGTCAATCTAACTAGGTCTGATTCTGAAACCCCAATGGTGTTGCTAGGGGAGAAGCAACAGAACAAGCTCACTGGTAATTAATACTCCCATTAGCATCTTGCTTATGTCACCCTTCTTTTTCCACCAAAGGCAAGGGGAATAAGCCCTAGTCGGGAGAAAATTGGTACGTGCTGTGTGGAACACACTGCTGTTGAGTGGTTTCCTGCCCATCGAGATGCTATCAACTGATGCATTTGGCTCTCCGCATGACCTCACTGTAGTTGCTTCAGAGTAAGGGCAAGATGGTCTGAGAACACTATTAAACTCTCTGGAACTGTTGTTCTGGGGAGGCATGCTCTAAATTGGCATCCATTGCCGGACTAAAACAGTTAAAGGGCACATTTCAGCTGTGAACTTATCTTTTTTTACAGTCCTACCAGTTGCAGCAATTCTGATATGCAGCCAAGGTCAGAATGCTTCTAAGTCCTACATATTGGCTAGTGCAGGTTCATGGGTAATAGTGGTTGCTAGAACTGAAAAACCATGCAAGGCATTTATTTATTTTGATGGTATTATTTTATAGTTGGATATTCTTTCTGGGTGAGTAACAAGATCAGCATGCTTGCATGGGAGAATAATGGTTGGGCCACGAAGCTCACGAATGGTATCAGGAACTCACTGTCAGAGGATATGAGCAGGCAGAGCGCCAACAATATAATAGGAGACATTCAGAGATGACAGAAACTGTATTAATCAAAACATAGTGCATAGTGGAATTTTAGGCTAAATATTGTGTAAAAATATTTTTGAAACCTTGCTTTGCAGATCCTGACGAAGGGTGCTTTGCTAGATGGATCACACCTATGGCTTCATTAGACAAAAAATGAGTTAGGAAGATGATCTCATTTTTATTTCATTTGTTTCTTTTAGACAGGTAAAATCTTCCCCTATCCCAAAGACTCCTCTGAACACAAAATCAGGAGAGGATGGGTAGGGATAGAACACAACACTGATCTTTCCTCCCTGCATCTCCCTGTCCCCCACCCAAACATTATCCTCCTTGGCTCTCTACCAGTTACTTCTGTTATTACTACAGCCAGTACCTCCTCAAACATCCTCTCCTTGTGGGCCCCAAAGCCAGCATGCTTTCTCTGAGTCCAGAGGCTCTCTTCCTTTTGGCCTAATTCTGCAGCAAAGGCATCTTATTTTCTGAATTTGGGAGACGAAGCCTGTGTGTAACTGTAGGAATGCCTGGACTTGCTGTGATACCCCTAGGTGGTGAGGATCTCTTTGTTGCAAATTGGTCCCATTCATTTTTAGGGGTCTGCATGCATTTGCCTGCCAGCAAGGAAAACTGGCTAGGGGTTTCCATTGTCTGGCCAAGAACCTTTCAGCACTGCTTTGCCCTGTTCAAACAAAGTCATCAACTTTCTTTGGGCTCTATGGAAAAAATAATAATAATCCCCACCTCCTTCCCAGATACCCTGAGTCTCCTCTCTCACTCTGAAGTCCTCAAATAGAATGACCTTCCATCTGCAAGGTCAAGATCCTGGCATCCAGAAAGAATTGCAGCTCTTCTGCCTAATGTATGCTGGTTGGTTCCTCTTAGAAACACATCAGGATTTCCTTTTTAGCTTCCAGCCACATGATTCATACAAACACAGATGTGTTTGCCAGATATCTGGCAAAACAAAACCCTTTCAAAGAACAGTGACTCCCCTGGGCCAGTTGAAGCCAAAATACCGGCAGGTTCCTATGAAAAAGGCAAAGCGGGGGAAGCAGGGAGAAGAATCACTCCTCACCATCATGATGACCTCACCCTGGAGCATAATCAAAGAATTTGGGATCAGCAGTTCTGTTCTTTCACAAGTTCTTACAACAAAGAGTCAAAAAGTTTAAGGGTACTTCTTTTCAGTATGTTCAGTTCGATCCATTCCCAAGCTACATTTATTTTAGAGCCTGGGGAAAATGCATACATATTTAGAGAACCAACACTGTGTTTGAACAGCTGACTCTTGTCAGTATATCAGTTGTTCTGTGCCATTTCATTTTCTCTTGGGACCTGATTCTTTAATGGTTAGAAGCAATTAATATTTTCCATGCCATGGCAATAAACAGGCAGATACTAATGTCAGGTAAAATGATGCTCTTACAACTTTTATTACATGCCATGCATAAAGTTCTCTGAAATTAATGATGAAATGTTGGGGATGGGGGTGGGGGAGAGAGGGGATGAAGGGAAGTTACGCTTTATTCTTAGCATGCTGAGAAACTAACTTGGAGACAAATGCATAACTCTTGTGCATTACGTGCCAATTGGTATGGGAGTGGCTTTTTACAATTTGTATAAAGAACAGCTGCCAGTCCTTGCATCACTCTTTTGCTCAGTAATCTGCTGCTTCCTGGCTTCTGGGTGAGGTGTTATGGCTGGTTAGATGTCTGTGTGAGTGGCTCTGCAAGCGAAGACAACACAGCGGTGGAATTGCCAGCCAGGAGATGGTTCTGGCTGACAGAAATTTCTCCAGAGGAAGGAGAAATTGGGGGGTCACCCACTTGTGCTCTGGAAGAGCTGCTCCTCACAAGGAGGCTGCAGGAATGTAGTTTCTTGTGGTCGATCGTGGGTTGAGTGGCTTGGGAGTTGAGGGATTTACAATGTGCCCTAAATTGTTGTGCAGCCTTTATGGACCTTTAACTGGCAAAAGCCCCACCTTCTTAATCGCTTTACAGTTTAATTGCTTTACAATCTAAGGGAGATATTCCAAATGGCAGTGAAGATCAAAAACTCTTGGTGAGTGCCTTCTTGAAATTAAGAAGAGGGGGAAAAACGCTATCTTAAAGGATTTTAATTTAAAAGCAAAAAGCTTAACGAGTTTGTGATATAAGAAAGTTTCAAATGGACAAGGGGGACAGTGACTTTAAAAAATAGAAGAAATATTTTTTTTCTGAAGAAAGTACCTTTGAAAATAGTAAAATTAATTAGACTAACAGACCGGACCTTTGTGGGAATGTTGATTGTTTATTTTTAAGGACAGTAATAATTGGTGGATTTTACAAAACAAGAAGGTAAGAGTAATATGAGCCAGACTGTATGACTGTGACTATGGAGAGCCAATTGGGACTAAAGTGTTAAAAATAGAGAGAAGCAAACCAGAAAAAAAAGGAAGCCTGCCTTTTACTTTCACTATAGTAATTGACATACTTTTACTTTCTCACCATGGCAACCACAAGGAAAGCTGCCAAATTGGGGGAAAGACGCAGGGGTTCACTAGAACAAATTACAGATAAGGATATTTCACCAGATTTATTGCAGAAAATGTTTGAAGAATTTGGTAAATAGATGACTGCAACAGTTAGAAAGGAAATGGAAAAAGGATTTGCAGGGATGAAAAAAGATCTGAAAGAAGAAGTTAAGAAAATTAAAAAATCTGTAGGGAAACTGGCTGCAGACTTAAAACAAATTACTAACGAAGTGGAAGTTTTCGAAAGTAAGACAGAAGTTATAAATAGAAAGATGGAGGAAGATTTAGACAATTTGGCATTATTAGAACTGAGAGAAAAAGAATTCTGCTTAAGATTTAGAGCAATTCCAGAAGAACATGGAGAGGGTATCAGAGAAAAGATTGTTAAGTCTGTCTGATGTCCTGGATGGGGAGGAAGATGATATTGATAGGAGATTGATAAGGTCTATAGGTTCAATACACGTTTTGTAAAATTAAGAAGTGTTCCAAGGGAAGTCCTTGTGCACTTTGTCAGGAGGAAGAAATGAGACCAAGTTCTATAGCAACATTTTAATACTAGACTGAGGATTGATAATACAGATATAATTGTACTTAAGGAAATCCCAATTGGAAACATAAAAATGGAGATTCAAAAGAATATACTTTTCTGAAAGACATAGTTCTTTTTCAAGAATAGATATGATTTGGATTTCTAAGACTTTGGCTAATAATGTCTATAAAGTGGAGATATTACCAGAGACATTTCCAGATTATCAGCCAGTGACTTTTAACTTTTAAAAGGAAAAATTGATCTTTTAGGTGGAGATTGAATGAGCTGTTATTACAAGAAGAAATGGTGGTGGAGGATTGTAAAAAGAAGTTAAAGGAATTTTTTGAGAATAATCTTAATAAAGGTACAGAAGTAAGGATGGTTTGGGATGCAAGTAAAGCTTTTGTAAGAGGATATTTTATACAATGCAATAGTGAATTTCAAAAGAAAAGGCAAGAGAAAATGCAAGTGATTTTAGATGAGATTTTTAAAAAAGGAAGAAGAGTTAAAAAAAATCTCCAGGGATGACAACTATAACTCACCAAATTAAGCTTTTACAAAGGCAATTATCTATGTTAACAGTGAGAAAGATGGAAATAAAGATGAACTATGTAAAATAAAGACATTTTGAATTTGCAAATAAAGTGGGGAGGTGGTTGGCATACAGGTTGTGAAAAGAAAAAGAAAGTGATATTAAAGTTACAAGAAGGGAACACGGTAGTAACAGATAATGTGAATATGCGGAAAGCGTTTCATCAGTATTATACTACTTTATACAAAGGTCAAGACATTTCCTCTGCAAAAGTGGGTGAATATTTGCACAAACAGAATTTACTGAAGATTACAGATGGAGACAAATTTTGAATGGACCCATAAGGGGTAAGGGAGCAACTAAAAGAGGAAAGGTACCTGATCCAGATAGGTTGCCAGCCTCTTAGTATAAATATTTTGAAGATGAGCTTTTATAACCTTTACAACAAAAATGAATATTATTTGCAGAATGGAAAGATTCCTGAGAGTTGGAAGGAGGCTAATATAACATAAAGAGGGACAAGATTTGACTTTAACAAGAAACTATCGACCAATATCTTTACTGAATATTGATTATAAACTGTTTACCACAATTTTGGCTGAAAGTTTGAAAACAATTTTACAGGATTTTATTCATGACGATCAATGCAGGTTTTTTACCTAAAAGACAATTACAGATAATATTAGAAAAGTTTTGAATATTCTGGAATACTTGGAGCAAAATAATGAAAAAGATGCACTGATATTCTTAGATGCTGAGAAGGCCTTTGACAGCGTGAATTGGACTTTTTTGTTTATTGTTCTGGAACATGTGAACCTTAGAGATAATTTTATTAAAGGGGTAAGGTTGATTTATACTTCTCAGAAGCACAAATAATTGTTAATGGAGAACTAACAAAACCTTGTGAAATTCAAAAAGGGACAAGACAAGGATGTCCACTGTCTGCACTTTTGTTCGTTTTGGTTCTTGAGGTATTGAATAGAGACATAAGAAAAGGTCAGAGAATTATGGGAGTTAAGATTAAAAAGAAACTTACAAGCAAAGGGCATTTGTGGATGATTTGGTGTTAATTTAGAAGATTCACTACAGGGAGTAGAAGTATTAATAGGAAAATTAAAGAACTTTAGTATATTAGCAGGTTTCAAGATTAATAATCAGAAGACCAAGATGTTAACAAAAATATGAAATTAAAAAATCAAATAGAACCAATGGAGAAAACTGGTTTTAAGATTAAGAAAAAAGTAAAATACTTGGGTATTATGGGTATTACTATGACAAATATGAATTGTATGTTATTTCAAAATAATTATGTTAAGACATGGAATGAAATTAAGAAGGACATGTTAAGATGGGGGAAATTGTCACTGTTGAGGAAAATTTCTGTGATAAAAATGACTGTTTTGCAAAGAATGATATTTTTGTTTCTGACAATTTTGACAACAGATATACCATTTAAACAATGGCAAAAAGACATGCCTAAATTTATATGGTAAGGGAAAAAACCAAGAGTTAAATATAAAATGTTACAAGATGCAAAGGAAAGAGGAGGATTGGGTTTACTGGATTTGAAATTGTATTTTGCTGCTTGTTGTTTGGTCTGGATGACAGAATGGATGTTGCTGAGAAACAAGAGACTTTTACAGTTAGAAGATCACGACCTGAGGTTTGGATGGCATGGATATTTATAATGACAAAGTTAAAATTAGTGTGGATTTTAAAAATCTTTTTATTAGACGTGCCATACTGAGAACATGGAATAGATATAAATCCAGGTTGTGCCCAAAAACACCTTTATGGATCTCAGCTTAAGAAGCATATTATAGAAGAGAAATGGCAAAGATAAATGGTTGACTTACTGGGACTTATTGGAAAACTATCAAGGGGAGTTCAAAATCAAACCAAGAGAACAATTAATAGCAGAAGGATAAAGTTGTCAATGGTTTCCCATTTACAGTTATTTGAAAGATTTAAAATGGATGAAAAGACAATATGGAGCAAAGTAAGTCAGAATTTGAAATACAATTGTGTACTGGTAAGGAACATGTAATTGCTAAAATTACTTTTGTTGAAATTTGAAACAGGAAGAACAGGTTAAAGAATGTATGATAAGGGGTTAAGAATTTTGGTTATAATATACAAATGGATCAATGGGAAAATATGTGGTTTAAAGGGTTGAAATGTACATTGTGTTATGATCTCAAAGAGAATTTTTATAAAATGATGTATCATTGGTACATGACACCAGAGAAATTATCTAGAATGTATAAAGGCACTTCAAATGTATGTTGGCAATGTGAACAGCATGAAGGGACATTTTATTATGCTTGGTGCACATGTAAAAAAGCTAAAAAAATTTGGATTCAAATACATAATTTGATACAGAGAATTTTAAAGACCATTATTCAATTGAAGCCAGAACTTTTCCTTTTAAGATTAATGGATAAACAGTTAGAAAAAAGCCATGGAAGATTTCAATATATGGTTACTGCTGCGAGATTACTATATGCACAGAGATGGAAAGATTCCACACTACCCACTGTGGAGGAATGGTTGGTGAAGTTGATTTTGCTGAAATGGATAAATTGACTTCTTTGATTAGAGAAAAGACACTTTCTACATGTATTGATGACTGGAAGCCTCTTATGGACTTTTTGCATAAAAATGAAAAAAATGAATTTGTGATTTATGGTTTTGATGATTAGACAGGATAGATTATAGAACGAAGAGTAATATGATATAACTTTAGAGAGAGGGGTTAAAAAAAATTGTACTTATAACTGCTGTGAAGAATATCGGAAGCTGCTGCTTTATGTCTTGTTTCTTTCTTTTCTAGTTTTCTTCAACTGTTTTTCTTTTCTTGCACTTTTTTGCTTTTTCTTTGATTTCTTTCTTTTTCTTTTTTCTTCCTTACTTTATATTAGTTTGTGTTAGTTTTTATTTCCTTGTTTAAAAGTTTTAATAAAAATTATGTCTGTGTGTGTGTGTAACCTGCTGCTTCCCAATCTTTATGCAGATCCCACCATCATCTAAAGCTTCTGCAGACTGCCATGTAAATCAGAGGACAAGTCTCCACATACTAATTACACATGATTCCCCCCTGACAGAGTCAAGACCCCAGAATTAAAAACAGAAAATTAAGATCTTTCTGAGATCAGAAATGGTCAACATCTCATGAGATTATAAAATGTCAGTGTACTTTCCCAAAATAGCTTGGATAGATGGATATGTGAATGGATAGATGATAGAGAGACAGACAGATGTTCACTGATGTCCAGAGACTACTTGCAGTTGCCTGGTGGACCACATGTTGGGAATTCATTCATAGGTGACTACATCCAACAGGGGAGTCCCATTGTCCCAGTGACTTGGATTGGAGTATACAGTATGTTACCCTAAATTTTCATGCTTGTTTCAGTACTAACCCACTTGTCATAAGGTGAAGTGGCATGGCTCCTTTCACATCTTCATAAATACTAGCAATGTTCTTGGCCAGAACATATCCCACAGGTGCAAAGGGAGATATCATCACCCTAAAAATCCATATCTCTTTTTGATGTTTCTTTGAAATATCTAGCCCCCAAGCTAAGCCAAAAATCCCATTAATGTCCCTGTTTGCACTGCAGTATGTCTTGCTTATAAGGAGTACATTTTAGCTGTCCTCCAAACCTGTTTGGAGATCAGTTCAATGCACAGAATTGTCACTTACAGGAACAACTTATTGATTTCAAGAATGTTCTGTGTGAAGACTAGCTGCAGCCATGTCTCTTTGCTGCTGTTGTGATTCGGTAACAGACACTTTCAGAATGTGTAGCAATAGGGTATCCTGTGGCTCTTACCCAACAAAACAAACCACTTGAGAATGGGTGGATGGCCCAAACCCTAGGAAGCTGAGGATTAAGGGCCAATCTTCAAGGCTGCTTGAAACAATCTATTTATGGCTGGTGTTTCATGTCATGCTGGTAAGCCCTAGACCCCCTTTTGCCAACTTGATGGCCCCCAACATACTTAAGCATGACTGATAAAGACAAGGAGATACCCACCAAATGATAGAAATCCACATGGAAAGCATTATAATTACAATAAACACCACCACCCTGGGGCAGACCAGAGACCTCATGGAAGTCTTCACCTGGTGCCTGGAGGTTATGGGAATCTGGATAGAGTAAAAATGAGATCAGATTAAATACTACCAAGACAGAGCTGGACAATTTGATAAAGCAGAGAGTAAGGAAGATGGCCTTGATGGACATATGCAGGCTCTGTTACCTAGGCAAAAGGGGATAAAGCATTTTTAAAGCCCAGAACGTCCAGATAATGTTTGGAAGCGGGTCAGACTCCTCCCTAATTCACTGAACTATAGGAAGGAGGAGGAGCTACAGCACAATAAGACTTACAAGATTCTGTGATTATAGCCAATCTCAATAAAAGTAGTTTTAAGCATTCTTTTCTGGACCAGAATGCTCTGACATCAGTAATTGGACCCCAACCACCACCCAGTTAGACTACTGAAATATGCTCTAAGAAGAATAGCCTTTGGAGATTACTCAGAAGCTGCAGCTGATATAAACTGTGGTGATCAAATTGCTGGCTAACAACCCCACCAGTGTAGAATAAAATAAATTCTGAAGTCATTGCCCTGGTTGTCAGTAGGCCCCTGGGACCAATGCAAAAGGCTGACTGTTACCTTTAAAGCCCTTTATGGTGCAAGGATATATTGTATCAGGCAACATTTTGCCAGAACTGAATCTGCTGATCTAGTCCAGCCATCTGCTGAGATCCCCCTCTCCTCCCTGCAAGAAGCACATGGAGAATGAACAAGCTGATGTGCCTTCTCTGGGATAACCCCACCTTTAGAACAATTTTCCCCCAGAGGTAGGTATGGCTCCTACTATCCTCACATCTTGTTAACAATGAAAAGCTGCTTTATTCCAGTGAGACTTCAGCCCCAGATATCTTGACTGAAAGTGCTATTTTGTGTAAATTTTTATTCTGTTCTTATGTTTTAATTTTTAATACATTTTATGCCCCACAAATCCTTTTGGATTGGGACAGATTATAAATGAGAGGGACGGAGGACATGGATATTTTTTTGCACTGAAGATGTTGCCTAGTCTGGCAATGAAACATCTGCAAGAAAACAACAAGGCTCAGAGAGCACCAAGGACTCCACAGTTCAGCCCTGAGCTATAAATATTCACTTTGATTGGACATGGATATATTTGTCTTGGTCTCTATGTAGCAAAATAACCATTTTGGTCAACTTTAGGCCACTGGATTCTATTTCCTATCTTTGTCAGCAATTTCTAACACTTTGAAGTAGTTCATTACACTCTCTTCATTTGTCTTCTGTGTTGCTCATGTTTCTGGAGCAAAGGAATGCAGAAGCTCTGAAAGTTATCCATGAAATCAACAGTAAAAGTAATAGGAGGGGGAAAAAATCTCTACGATCTGTTGCTCTGTTGGGTATCCCAGCAGTTTAGAATACAACTCCCTGCCCATGAGTCACAAACTGTCTCCTCCCCTTCCTTTGCTGGTGGAGAAGAATTTCCAGTTTTCTGCTGAGAGCAAACTGTGATAGCATCTATCAGTGATACTAAAAAAGGAGTTTGAGAAGCTGCTCTCTCAGTGAAATCAAAGCCCCATAGCAACTTTGTTATGGCTCTATGCATAGTGCCAATTTTTCTATTCAATACCATTAATTCAACCCAAGCTCCACATGGCCTTCCAGGTAAACCATCTAAATCCCTGTCCACAGTTTTAATTAAAGCATATTAACCCAAAACCAGTGGCTTGGACCAACAGGGTAGCTTTAAGCCTTGTTCCTTCCTGCTGACTTGGCAGCAAAATTTGTTAGCAAATACCCATCTGCTAATGTTTGCTGGGTGTCCCTTTGAATCTGTTGAAGTCCTTTAAGCCATTTTGGTGGATGGGTTTTAGTGGTTTATTTTTCTGTAGGAAAGGATGTCCTGGGAGTGACTAAGACAGATATCATTATATACATGGATAACACATTGAGGTCAGTTGTAACAAACAATCCACTCTCAAAAGCTAGTAAAAGAATTCAGAGAATTGCCAAGCTGGGGCATTTGGGACTCGCCTTCATTCCACCTACAGCTATTCAAGCTTAGCTTTCTGAACAAAAACCTATGGAGAGGAAAAAATAGAATTGTAACTCCTTGCTCTGCTCCACCAATTTAAATAAATTAACTATTAGATTAACTACACTTAACACAAAACAAGAAATCAATCCTGCTAGCCTCGATTGTTACTAAACTATGTCTTGGACAACTAAACCGATAATTGCTATGGGTGCCTGCAAAGGTGGTGTTCCTAATTGGATTCCATTTGCGTTCCTTCCGTGTTGTTGTGACTGAGGGCAATATAGAGAAAACTGCAGATGGAACACTAATTCCAAGACACAAAACTCCCCACACTGAACACACTGCTAGTCTGGCACTGGATGATGCTGAAAATGGTGAGGTTTGCCTCTTATGTCCAGGAGTGGAGATGTTCGACAGCGTCACATTTGTCCACTTTATGGAAAGAAAGACATGTGATGGAGGGAGATGGGTTTCTTATGAGAAAGCCAAGATTTAAACCTTTATGTTTGCAGATATGGAGGCCTATGGATGACAGTGGAAGTGGGGAGCATCTGATCTTTCTAGCACCTACTGCAGAGCTTAATCTAAATCTTCTTAAAGATTCAAATCCTGCCTTCTTTCTTCTATAGTATCCCATCAGTCTGGCAATGAAGCCTCATTCCTGACCCCACAGGCAAGTTTACTGATGTAAATTGAATAAAAGCAGCTCCATTCTTCAGGAAAAGAGGCTAGAGGTCAAAGTGCTTTTCTGCAGACTTACTGGACTGGAAGAAGTGATATTGGGGAGAATGCAGTTCTTTTCAGGGTCTTACTTGCATGGTGACATTTTTTTATCTTATACAATGGTCACAAAGACCACAACTATCCTTGCTGAACCAGACCAAGGCTTGTCCAGTGCAGTGTACAGTGTTCTGAGGAGTAAAAGTACTCCCTGGAAATTCTTAAGTTGAACATGAGCTCTTTGCTCCACTGTTTGGTAATGGAAGAGTTCTTGACTTATCATTTCATCAGGCATGTTATGCTCTGCTCTGAACATGGAGCTATTTGGTGGCCATATAATCTTTAATGCTATCTAAGATAGCTTGGATCTTGGCATGTTTTGCTACCCAAGGCAAGTAATCAAATGGCATTTTCTCTACTCTCCAATCAAACTGCTTAGTTGGGAAAACACTCTGGATGGCCAATGGTGATGACCTTCTGAGCTAACACTCTCTGGATATGTTGCTGCAGATTGGCATTCTGCACAGCCACCAGGCAGGAATATATTTTGTAATTCCATACAGACAACTTATTTTTTACAAATCTGCAAATTATTCCTTAACCGAAGTAGACCTTTTCCTAATTTTCTTGACAATGGCATTTGTAAGTTTCTATTTCTTGGGGCAATTAAGGGTTCCTTGCTGACTTGCCACTGTTTGTGGCTTCATCTTCTCTGGCTGCAATATAACTTGTCACTCTTAAAGATGTTGCAAGAATCCTGGCTGTTTTTGACTTCACAAGGCTACTCTTGGCTTCCTGCATGTGCAAATCATACCACCCTCCACAGATATACTCACCACCACATGAGTCCTTCTACTAGAGAATATGAAAGAGCTAAAAATTCTAGGTTGACATACAGTTCCATTCCCTTGGGGTTCATGAAAAAGCCACCACTGGAAGGCAGAAGTATCCCGCAATTACCAGGAGTCATTACTACAACATCTTTAGAAGCTCTCTCAGCAAAGGGTCCAGAACCAACTTAGAAGCCAGAGAGGACAGGTCCTTCCATGAGCATCAGTTAGTAGCTGATTAAAGAATGATTGGCCTATCCAAGCTCTAAAGAAGTTTATTTTCTGAAAGTTTCCAAATCTGGCAGGTTTAGCTTTGTGGTTACATCACTACCTGGTGATCATTCAATACTGTTCCATTTTTTGGATTATACTGATTTTCAGTACCATCAGCACACAGAGATTACTTTTAGTACCTGCGTTTTCTGCATATGTCCAAATACAGCAACCCTTTCTGCTCACTGTCCTATGCAGGCCCACAGCTAGAGTCTGTGTCACCCGGGGCAAACATGGATTCCATGCCCCCGCCCCCGGGTTGGTGAGGGAGGTGTTAGCAAGTTTTATTATTCTATTATACATTAAATTAATAAAACATTCAGTATACAAACACTATTTTGTCATTTTGACACCCACCCAGTGTGGTGCCTGGGGCACATGCCCCACTTGCCCCCCATAGTTGCAGCCCTGGTCCTGTGGAGCTCCTAATAAGCAGAAAACTTTGGACTGATTTGGATTTGCATTCCAATTTGCAGATTGGAAAATAAAATGCTGTTTTGAATCAGAAAAGGGCTAAACAGAATTTAAATACGTAACTTAAATAATATATAATGAGTATTTTTTCTATAATAATCAATTACAGAAAACAAAAACCAGTTTAAGAAAATGGACCTGTGGACTTCAAGTGACTTTCAGACCCTCTCTTGGTGCCTCTCTCTCTCTCTCTCTTTTTTTTTTGGAGGGGGGCTTTTTTGGCCACACCCACATGCTCCTCCCACCCAACCCCCCAGGATTTCTGAGGAATTCTGTGACAAGAGTGCTCAGTGAAAACCAATGAGGGACTGATTTGCAAATGGAGATGCACGCTCTGAGATGCATGCTTTGTGTCTGTAGCTGAAGTGGCAGGACTGCAGAGCTAAAAGCTTGCCCTCTGCTCCCCGTGCACCATGACGCAGAAGGGCAAAGGTGAGAGATCCCCTCACCCCAACCCACAAAGGCTGAATTGCAGCAGCAGTGGAGAAGGGAATCACTGTGTTTCCATAGCTGATCCCAGGATCTTGGGGAGAGACTTCATAGTGGGCCTTGAAAATCCAGGCATCCCAGCCCAGCCAAACTAGAGCAGTTGGCATGTATGTGAACAATCAAATGCCAAGTTAGCTGATGATATCAAATTATTCAGTGTGGTAAAATGAAAAAGGGAGTATAAAAAGCTCTGGTGGATTCTTTCTAATGTAAAAGAATGTACATTACAGCACATTAAAAAAAAACCTTCTACTTCCTTATGCAGCCTGAGCTAGGAGACTGATCAGGGGGAAAAATGGAGTCATGTTATACAAAGCATTTCTAAGAAATGAATTGAAAATAAAACTACCACCATCATAAAGATGCTTATATATCCATGGTACAACCACACTTGAAATCTTGTGCACAGCTGTAATCACTTCACCACTGAACAAGGTCATTATAGAGCTAGAAAAAAATGTAAGAAAAGGCAAAGAAAATGATTAGGGAGTTAGTCAGCTCCTATATGAAAAAAAAAAGACTATTGCATGTGGGGCTTTTTGGCTTAGAAATAAAACGGGTGAATGGGAATGTGGTAAAAAACATAACAGATCATGCCTGGTGTGGAAAATCTAAACAGGGGACCATTCCTCTCCCCCAGTGTTAGAATTAGGGGTAATCAACTGAAACTGTGTGGGAAGATTCAAGACCAAGAGAAGGATGTACTTTATATACTACTTTAGGGGGTGGCACAGATTAATGGCGGATAGGGCTATTAGTGCTTATTAGCCTTGATGACTATATTAAACCTTCAGAAGGAAAGTCAGCATTACTTAAATACCTCCTGCCAGGAAACAACAGTGACGAAAGACAATCAGTCTTCCATCCTGTTTGTGCCTTTTTCATAGGCATCAGAATAGCCTCTGTCTTGCACAGGTCCTCCGACTAGGTAGGCCTTCACCTTAACTAGCCAAAGGGCTCTAATGTTCTGCCTAGCTTAACGTATTAACTGGGCCATGCTGGCTGGGGGAATAATGGGACTTGAAGTCCTAACACATCTGGAAGACACCAGATTGGGGAAAGCTGTCTTAAGAACAAAGATTATTCTATATGGTCATGCAGTTTAGACATGGGCCAATGAACACCATCCCAAGTTATTTTTTGTACCTGATATGCTGTTAGTTATTGCTTAAGTTGGCAAATGCAATTTTTAGGTTGCATCAACAGAGTTTCAAAATCATAGATAGTAATAGTTACATTATATTATGCATAAATTAAACCCAATCTTAGGCATCACATTTTAAGAAGGTCTCAGAGAAATTGAAAGAGAAAGAAGTGCAGAGAAGGGCCAAGGAGGTCTGGAATTTAAGGACAGCCTGAGAGAACTGGTTTTGTTTAGTCTTGAGAAAAGATGACTCAGATATGATAGCACTTTTCAGATACTTGAAGTTATCCGAAGAAGCTTAAGACCCTGTGACCCCAGAGTATAGAACAGGAAATAATTATATTAAGTTAGGGTAAGACAGATTTGGGCTGAATGTTAGGAACATTTCATAAAGATAAGAATACTTTGACAGCAGAACCAATTACCCAGGGAAGTGGTGGGTTTCCCTTCACTTGATGCATTGGAGTTGAGACTGGACTGATAATCTGTCAGGGAAGTTGAAATTTGGATAATTTGCCTTAAGCATGGGATTGGACCAATGCTAAATAGTCCCTTCCATCTCTGTTATTCTAAAGCATTTCACCTAAACATTACAATGGCTCAGTTCCCACAATTTGCTTAAATGGGTCATGGAGGAGATAGTTGGTCACAGAAACATCAAAACTGGGTTGATTAGCCCAGTCAACTAAACCTTGAGGTACTAGATTTAGCCCTTAACTTGCATAGGTTTAAACTAATTCCACCCAGTCTACTGTGTCATGGAAGACTGAAACCCAGTCAATTTCTTCATGTTGCCTATCCTCCAAGAAAAAGAATTGGAGAGAAAGCATGATTGAAAAAATTCCCATTACAGAACTCATTGCCAAGACTTGGCCTGTCAACATGGAACACATCTCCCCAACATTGCATGCCCGCAGCAGTAAAGCCAACCCTTCTGTTGTCTTCCTAGGAATAGGGACTAGTGAGAGCTTGCCCATACTGTCTTGGTGCTCATGATATACCAGGCAGTTTCTGAAGAAAGTGGTGGATACTATATTTCTCCAAAGGGTGACTGTTGATCTAGTTAGTGTGTTGTACTGCCAGGAACACCAGTATGAAGGTTTCACTGGCTTCTTCTCTGAGTTAAGCATGTTTTGCAAAGAGGGATATTGACTAGCTTTGGTGGTTAGAAAATAAGTTAGGAAGCCACACCCTTTTTAGTCTGCATGACTTTTTCTTTCTCATTGCATGAAAAAGATACTTTGCAAGATGATGATATTGGAGGCCTATCAAGTACCCTCAAAAGCAAAAAGCATCTGGGAGGAGGAGGCTTCAATATCAAGCTGATTATCCAGCTTTTCCAGGCCTTGGACAGACTAGGTCCTGCTTCTTGCTTCCACTCATGGTGATACTCCTGAGACCTATAAAGTGGTACTAGGTCCACCTATTTCAACAGACCACTGTAGAGGAAATGTATGATGTAGACATATTTCAATTAGATTTCATACCTGGGCATGAGATGGAAATCCCCTCAGTCACCCTAGTGGATAACCTGCATTAGGATGTAGATGGGGGAAATGTTCTAGTTGTCTTTTGGGGTATCATGGCAGTACTTGATATCATCGATCATAATATCCTTCTGGACAATCTGCAGGGAGTGGTAGGGAATCAGGACCATTTTGCTGCAATGGTTTTGCTCCTTCCTAAGAGGACAGTGAATTGCAGCAGTAATAGAGTGGAATTGTGTATCAGGAAGCCCTGGATTTGTGTTGGGAGAGGGCCATTTAGAAGGCATGATTTTTTATTTCTGTTAAAATTATCTGCCTATCTACCTATGTGCATGGCCTTTTACAGAGAACAAGAGCTGAGATCTCTGCTCCAAAATAGGACACATTGATCTAGTTTACACACTGTAATAAACTCACTCCCTTGGATAGAAGCATGGACAGTGACAGCAAGAAGGAAGATGAGCATGGTCAGAAGTTCTGGGGCTTGGTAGGAGACAGCCTTCAGGTATGTGGGCATCGCCAATGCCAATTTCTTATCTGAGCACTAAAGGACAGAGTCATGCCTCAGTAACATAGGACGTGTTACTTGCAAAAGCATCATGGTTCAATCCCAAGGCTGCCTGAGAAGGGCTAGGAAAGACTCCCGTCTGAAGCTCTGGTCCTGAAGAGCCCCTCCCAGGCAGTTTAGAGTAGACAATACTCTGCTCATTGGCTCAGTGATCTGGATACAGTACTGTGGTCTGAGTAGGCTGCTCCAGGCACTTCCATCCTGGCACCTGGGCCAAAGGAAAACCCTTTGGAAAGGCAGAAGAGCTTATTGTTGGAACTCTGTTCCTTCTCTTTTTCAAAGTTAGGTCTTCGTGTAAACCTGCTCTAGTGGCGTCTCAAATAAATTAGTATTGTGAGCATCTTCCTCTCTTTGCACTGAGAGGAAAGGAGCGCAGGAGTGCCAGCAGCAGCCTGTATTGTTTAGAAGCATTAAAGAGACACAGCGATAGCTCCTGTTCCTCCCCCTGTTGCTAGCCAATATAATTCAGCTCAGATGGATAATGGGCCTTTGTGTCTGTGTGCGCGCGCATGTGTGCATATTATGAGTTTTCCACTGTGCATCTAGAAATAGATGGATGTCTGTATCGCAGGGGGTGTGCAAGCAGCTAGCCATGCCCCCCAAACTGCACTTGTGCTCTCTCAGGAAAGAAAGAAAACTTCCTTTTAAGACTCTCATGCTTCAGGGTCTGCAAGAGTCTCATGCTTCGTGGTAAGTGACTGTAGAAGACATCTTAAGGGAGGGAAAGTCTCATGCTAACTTGGCCCCAGAACACTCTCAGCCCTCCCTGAAGTCATTAAATATACTTGCAATACAGCATTCCTCCAGACAGTTGTGTTAGCAGTATCTCCAGTCAGGTAGTTCTTCCGAGAGGCTGCCGAGAAGTGGCCATCCTTCCAGCCACCTCTTTACTTATTTTACTGATGCACCCACTTTTGGATAGTTTGCTCACAGCAGGAATGAGCAAAGTGTAGCACTCTCTATGGAACTGGGCTGAAACTTCCATCATCCCTCACAATTACACAAGGTAGTTAATGCTACTGATAGAAGTAGGAATTCAAAAGCATCAGGAAACCATAGGTTTAATTTATCCCTGACTTACAAGAATTGTGTCCCATCAAGACTCAAACCAGAGACCAGAAGTTTCAGGTACAGGTTCAGGAAACTGCTCAACAGAATGAGCAGGTGCACTGCCAAACACTCATTTTCAGGTATAAGCCCTACTACCAGTAATTACCATTAAATCCAGAGTCTATAATTCTCCAAATGCACACTGTGCTTAGCTGGAGCAAGCTTGCTGTGTTACATTCCCTCAGATCATGTCCTGTGTTACAAATAGTGACATCCTTTTTGAACACAGTCTTTTTTGTCTGTGCTATTTAATCTGCAAGAGTCCACTTGATGCTGCAGTAATCTGCTATGAATACTCAAGCGCAAAGCAAGCCATATTCTGCTCTTTCTGTACCTAGATCTGAGCAGCACAGTTGTGTGGCTAGAGCCACTCCTAGGCTTGCTGGAGCAAATGCTTTTCCAGAGTGACCAAGCCCTGCACTCAGCCTTTCCTACCACAGATTCCCTTTTAACACTGCTGGAACAGCCCCTGTGCTGGAGATAGGAGGCAGCAATTATTTTTGAGCGGGGGGGGGGGGGGTTGGAAGTGGCAGCAGTAAAAAACTGATAAAAGAAGCCTCATTTTGGGGAGTGGGAGAGAAATCAAGATATATTCCAACAACAGAAGACAGTAGTATGCCAGCATCTCAAAGGCAGGTTAACCAACTCATTGTCAGTATCTTCTGCCTGAGAAAACACAAGAAGCAGTCAGATGAATTTTTCATTTACTGGGAATTGCCAATGCTAGGGCTTTGATCCCTTGCACCTCCAGAACCCTGCAATGAAGCAGCTGTGACTGACTTCATGGTTGAAATCCATCCCCTACAGTCTACGGGGCTCCCACATATCAGTAGAGAGTGGCAAATATGGGGCAGCAACTAACAGGCCCAGCATCAGCACCTCATTTAGTATGGGCATGCCGGGGCCCACTACAGTTGATGCTGCCTGCTACTTGGAATGCATGGATCACCTCAGAAGTCCTCTAGTCTACTGTCTTGCTTTGGTAGGACAGATTTATGGAGCATTATTTTTCTTAAGGTTTTTTTTAAATCTGAATAAAAAATTGCCAGACAGGATAGGAGTAGCTGGGACTGCATTTACTTTCAAAAAGTATGAGTAGCTGAGGGATCATTTCTACTTTTGTTTTCCCTTTAAAAGTCCAATGCTCTTTGCAGAAAAACATTTTCCCATTTTCATGTCCATGTCCATGTGATCATGCAAGGTGTTTTTCTGCTCTGTAATCCCATCCAAGATGACAGACTTGGAAAAAGTCCACATACTTGCACATACTATCTTGGCAGAGGCTGCATTAATATATATTTCTGATTTCCAAATTCTACCATTCCAGTTCACTTCTTTGGCAACCAGGGGATTTACAATCCAATGTTTCCTGAAGATGGTGCCCTACCTAGGGACCATAAACCACACCTTTGCTGAGTTGCCTCACATTGAACATCACGAAGTAATTAGTGAAACTACAGAAACAAACATCTTAAAGCAAACTGTTGAAGAATGATATTCTGTAGGGTTTAGCCTCCTTACATGTAGTCAAGCCCTGAAAATCCTTATATGCTGGTTTCACTAGTGATTTACTATTTTCCTGATGTTTAAAATGTTCACACAGGGTTCTTCCTCACAGTTACATTATCAAGTATTCCTCCAGTGCTAAGCTGGCAGAAAATTATGCTGACATAAATTGCACCATCGTGGTAGCTGAGCTCTATTCTGTCTTAATGACAATGCTGGTGATTGGTGCTGTCCTTATACTTGCAATGCAGGGCAACTTCAGGGCAGTGACTGAACAGCCCACGTAACACCAAACAAGTGCTTCAGAATGCATCTGTCAGGCATTACATGGGCAGAGGCTTTTGCAGAAGCCACATGTCTGGTCTACCTTGTAGACCCAGCTACTGTGGCTAAGGAAGACCATGCATTGTGCCCAAAGGGAAGGGATCACGCCTGCAGCAGCCTGAAATGGCCAACAGGGGCTGGGCCATGTCATCGCCAACACTGTCAGTGAGGTACTGTAGATTCTTTGTATGGTAGGCCATTATCAGGAGAAAGGGGAAAACATTACAACTGGAACATCTAAAGACAAATTTAAGTTGCATGCACAATAGGCTGGAGATAAGATAAAGTCGATTTCATGAGAATATGTCCTCTGAAAAAGGTTAGTGAGGTGTCTTTGTGCAAAGTTAGCAGGATGTGGAGATGATCCCTGAATGGGTTTGAACTCTGCTTTTGAAAGATTGAAGTTGTTGAACCCTCCAGGAAACAAATTCTACACTATGTCATTGTAAAAAAAAAAAAGGTTTCCAAACCTGAGTTAGACTCTTGATTTTACATGGAGCTTCTGCATGGACAAGCAGAACAGCTGCAGAAATGAGAAAGGAACTCTTTAAAGAATTTGATTCCAGGGGAGTCACTTCCAAAGGAAGAAAAGGAAAGAAAGGAATTACTGAGACAGAAAAGAAATACAGATTTGCATGCCCCCTGGTTTTGGTTATTATCTAGGATTTCCTTCAGTCACTGGGAGGAACATGAGTTATGTCTGACAGCACCATCTCAAGACATTTGGTTGCTTGAGGCAAAGAAGAAGATGGTGCCGTCCTTCATTCCATGCACAGTGAATCTTATTTCAACCGTAACTAGGACACAGCATCTCTTCCACCCTACCTTATGGCAGAAAGCTAGTGGTGGAGACACTGAATTGTCTACCTTCAAAGCTGAACACCTGGGGATTCAGGCAGAATAGCTGGCAGCTACTGTCACTGAACTTTACACTCCCCAGCATCTTCCACCTCAGGAAGCCGCTGGCCCTGAGGTTTGTATGCCCATAGGTCACCTGGGATTGCTTCTAAGTCAATTTGCCTCAGCCCCAGAGCTCCAGATGGGAAGAGCGATGGCAAAGTTCATTACAAGATTGTTATAAATCACTGTCTGTCTCAGGTGCCTAAGACAACTGAGCATAATGTCTGTGGAAGTTCACCTCAGCTGCCTGCATTTTGCAATAGGGATGCAATATTACAGATTTGTGTTTATTTTTCCTCTCCAAACACAGGAGATGGTTGCCAAACAATTTCCTCCCTTAAAAATCTAAGCAATCACCTTTTCCCCAAAGAAGTGCATTTTAAAGAGTGTTGCTTCTGCTTTGGGGAGAAAGAGACCCAGATACTCACAACTGCCAAATCACTGCATTGATGAAGTCCTGGATTTTTACATTGTTTGCTCTGTTATCTAAAAGGCAAAATTATTTTTAAAAATCCAATTGACATAGGCTTCCTCTGTTGGGCTGCAATCTTAAATTAGGGAGTTAGCTTCCTAAATCACAGTGGGGTGTAGTTCTGAGTAAGTGTGCATAAGATTGCTTATAAAAGACTGACAAAACTTCAAAATTAATTGGGAAATCTAGTCTTTAAATGGAAGCACTGGTCTTCTCCCCACAGGAAACTTTACATGGAGAGGACTGCTCAGTGGAGAAATTTCAGACAGGAGAGAAGAATGAGGAGGAGGACCCCATATCCAAATAGCAAGCACAACAGGTTTGACCAACATTGCTGCTAACCTGACCCCACAGATTTCTATTGATCCTGGTCTGCTGAGATCTGTAAGGAAGCAATTGGTAACCCCACTGCCATTTTCTGAAAACAAGCAAGGAGAAGATCTGAGAGTACAGTGATTAAAGTTTCAAATCTTATGAACAGAAGGCCTTAACAAGGTAGCTGTAGCTTAAACAAGCAAACACAGCTTTTCCTCTCTTCTATGGATGACCACTCTGCACAGAAGATCTTTTAGAGTAACCATTTCTCTTTCATGACTTCTCTGATTGAATTCTGGATCTTTATTGTGTGAAGAAGTTTGAGGAAGACTTGAGAGTGAGGACCAACTTTTGAGCTCTGCAGTTTCTGACTTGGGACAATGCTCCACATGACTATTAAGGAAGTATATGGCCCCCAGGGAGGGTGGGGGGATAATAAATCATGATTTCTACTCCACAAGGATGGTTCTTCCTTGGCACTGCACCATGACCTGGTTTGCCTTGATCATGATGGCATCCAGAGATTAGGGCTCACAGTCTTGCCATGTGGGTGTATGAACATGACATCAAAATTGAGCTTTAATTATAATAAAATCAAGAAGTTGAGGCAGCACCAGTCCACAGACTAAAAGGTTGATGGCTTGAGCAACTTGATTTGTCTGAGTCATGTTTGAAGGCAAGTGACATTCATATAGCAACAGGTATGCTAAGTAATAATTGATTCATGTGTTGTCCTGCCAGGCTGCAAAGTGGATAGTTAAGGGAGGACAGGGCATCATTTATGGTGGTGTATTAAATATCTGTTTCCTCTGACATTTGTTAACAGGAATGCTTGTAAGGATGCTTGTTTGCTTCCAACTTCTCAGCTTTTCAGCTTATAATCACTCACGCAGCTTAAATGCTGACCTCAATGAGATCATCAGATTTCGGAAATCTAGGATGTTCTCAATCCAATTGCTGCCCTCCTGTATCAACGCCAATGGGACTAAGGACAGACTTTTCATTGAGCTTCTACATCCATAGGGATATAGAGATAATTAGAAAGTGGATAGCAGAGATTGCTGTTTTCAGGTCTGTCATATTGCCAGATGTGGAGAACCATAAAACAAAAATGGAAAACCAGAATTGCATCAATGGCCCATCTGTAAAGAAAGGAAAGGCCCATTTTTTTGTTTGTTTGAAGAATGCAACTTGGGGTTGGGGGGGGGGCTTGGGTTGTTTTTTTTTTTAACCCAAAATATGGTTTTAAAAAGTGAATAATTAGCAGGTGTGGGAGAAATGCAAAGCCAGGTTATCTCTACTACACTGTAGGTTTAGTAAAGATTAGGGACAGTGAGATGTATAAGACATATAGGGGGGAAAATCAAGCGGCATTGCAGAGCTGAAAGTAGTTTAACAAACTATCTTCTCGCAGCTTACTATGGAGGTGAATCTGGTAGCCTCCTTAGCCTTGAAGGGTAACTGGCTCTCAGTATGTGCTAACAGGAGCTTTCCTGGCACAATTCTAAAGTAGCCCTGGGAGAGAAGGCCTAGAACCATTTTAATGCCTGGTCTACTGTGCTGAAGCAGAAGGAAGACATTTGAGCCAGACAGCCAGAAGAAAGCATTGCCAGCCTCCTTTCTAAGATGCAGGTGGACTGTATGAGTAATGTAACTGGAGAATGGAGTTAAATAACCTGGGCTGCAGAACCTTTCATACAGTTATGTCCAACCCTTACTCCATGTCATAACTAGGTTGTAAATGAGAGCTGATCTGTTACAAACCGATCTGGCATTTAAAAGCAGCAGCTGGAGTCCTGGGCCACCAACAAACTGGTTAACCTGACGTGGGGAAAATTGGCAAACAAACGAACAAACAAATAGTTGAGGGCAACTCTGTCAGCCAGTCCCATGGTTCTGTTGTATCTTTATGATGATATTTTAAATAACTTGCTTCTCGTATAACATCTGTACCTAAATATAAGGATTATCAGAATTGTCTTACAACAGGAGTTTCCAGTGGTAGCCTGTCCTGACTTGATGGCCTTCAGAGGTCTTGGACTAGAACTTCCAGATATCCAGCTAACGCGGTTAAAGCTTCATTGGCTGGGAAATCCAGAAGTTGTAATCCAATACACAGTATCTTGGGAGCACCAGGCTGGGGAAACTGAAACAATCAGAAAGGATATGGAGGCTTTTGTCACTGAATTGAACAAACCCTCATGGTATTTCCCAGTGTGGGTAAATACAGCATCCTGCAAAAAGGAAACAAAGCAATTAAAGGCTAACAGTGCTTTATCATCCGAGAACAGTGTCAGTTTTTAAGAACTGAAGTGCACATAATCAGAGAATTGTTCCCTCAGCAGCTTGACCTCATAAATATTGGCCTGTCTCTCTTTTTTGAATTTGCAGAGGCTTAGCTTGCTGGTTGTTTGTTCTTACTTAGTGTTTTGTTGTCCTCGTTAAAAAGAAGAACACTTCAGTGCCCCGAAGATTCTCCCTGGGAAGATGCTTGCACAGAATTCATCAAACGATTTCTTTATCATATATGCAATAGACTAAACTGATTTAACTGTTTTAACGATTTCACTCCACAGAACTATTCACACACTGCAATTTGTGAATGACAGAACTTCTTGCATTATGACAACACAAATGGTTTTGTGGCAATGGTGGTATGTATATATCTATATAATGTGGCAGTCCCTGTACTAGTAATTTTTTTGAAAATCAACTTGGCTCTAATATTATAATAACATAACACAAAAGGATCAATTATTTCTCAAGGCACATTATCATCAATATGATAAAAAACTGTAAAATCTAAAATAATATTTTTTAAAGAAAGAGTACCAGGAACTGTACAATTCCTAATCCTGAAAATAGTATTATGCTTTAAAAAGAGAAACCAATAATGGTTTAAAAATCCAGCCCATCATTTTAACTAAAGACATATGAGGATAAAATAAGCATTTAAGGTCCATTAAAAACAAACAGGGAAGAAAATGAAGTCAAACATATATCACTTGGGCAAATTCAGGGAAGTCTCTGTCTCTTTGACCTTACTGACAATCTAGCAAGCAATCTCTCAGTGGTTAATATTAAGGCCTGAGAAGATTATATGAGTCCAGGTGACCTTTTAAATAACCTGGGTGGAATTGCCAATATTAACACTGGAAGAAAATACATAACCAATGCCATTTCATAGCTTCCACCAGCAGCTGGGTGAATCACTTAAAATCATCTTTAGAGGCAGCTCTGTATAACTTGCATGGCAGTACTTTAGTCTGGATGTCACCAAGATATAAGCAACCTAAAGAGATCTTTGGATCTGCTAATCCTGTGAAATTAGATGCAATCTTATTGAATATCAGGACTTCCTTGAGTATGACTATGATCCTTTCATAGAGTTTCATGCTCCTTCATGATCTAGAGACATATTTTACAACAATCTATATGGAGAGACTTCTGTTCCTGGATTTAAAAATGTGGGCAGCTTTCTCACCCACCCATCAATACACGGCTATTTCTACAATGTCGGAGTGTGAAGTGTCCTATTTGGAGATACAATAGACTGCAGCTTTGAAGAAGCTTCTGAGTATGTATTCAGATGCAGAATAAATAAAATAGTACATGTTTCAACTTTGTAGTTATGTTTTGGACACCATAGTGTAGGTAAAAAAATAAAGCTCATAAAAGAAAATATTTCAAAGAAGCATGTTCAGGTAAATCATCTCAGTAGCTTGCAGAACCCATTTTCCAAATGTGACAGGACTTGGACCTGGCAGCATGCAAAAAAGGGGACTTTGGAGTGGTCCTTCCCAACTGAAGTGTCTCCAGTGGGCATATTGAATATGAAACCATGGTTTCATAAAAAACAGTGATCATACAAACTAGAGCTTTAAAATGCTTTCCCCTGTAAGTAAAACATTTATTCTTATAACCCCATGTTGTTGCCCTTATAACCCATTAAGATAACCCCTTGTGGTTGCCCTTTTAAAAATGAAGAGAACTGAGAGTAAGGAGGTCCCCCCTTTATTTACTTATTTAATCACATTTGCATAGCACATCTCACAGTGACCATCTCACATAGTGACTCATAGTGATTCTGTCATCCTTGCAGCCAGGGATCCATCTTTGCCACTGAAGAAATAGAACAGGTTTTCAGCAGGTTAAAAACGAAAGCTCGGCTAAAGTACAGTCTGAGAAGATGCTACTGCTGCTGAATTCATATTAAGCCCAACAGGCTACCCAAGCTACAAGAGACAATTACCGAGCAAGCCCTCCTTGTTTGCTTGCTCTGTGATCTGATAGACCACAAACCTAAGCTGAAAGTGTGAATGTCAAACCACTTGAATCCTGCTTTGCAGCCTGCCATTACTGCCAATCCAACGTACATTGCAAATAGCCCACATATAATGGTCACTGATTACCAGATCTAAATAAAAAGGCAATTGCTGATCTGACTTCAAGCAAATGATGAGAACTGAGAGTTAGCTGCAGGTAGACTCAAAGGTTTTATCTAGAATTGACAGAGAACAGCAGGGGGAAAAAAAACCCCAGGTAGGCCAATTGCAGCTGCCAGATTGGAGTCCTTACTAAAGTGATGCTTCTAGATTAAGTCTGTGTGATGTGGTGGCCGAAAACCTACATAATTTGTTTTTTTGGGAGGGGAGGGAAGGGTTGCAGTGAACTGGGCAATGGTGCAAAATTTGTAAGCCTGCATTGGCACACATGGGTGGGGCATTTTCTGGGTTTATTTTTTTCTTCTTTCTTTAAAAAGTCATTAAATCTATTTAAGGGCTTACACTATTGTTTTTGTGTGCCAATCACAGCAATCAAAACAGTGAAATCCAGAGGCATAGTTGGACAGGGTTCCAGAAGTTACAGAAAAGGAAGGCAGGGCTTGGAACTGAGAGCTACCCATTCTTGTCGCATTCGTAAACTGGGATGCACAACAAGAGGCCTGAGGACTGCATGCAGCATGGGGGTGTATGGAAAGGGGCGGCCAAAAGATAGTGCCTGCAACTGCATGAAGCCCCATCCTTATTTTACACGTCATGTATGCAAAGAATGTGAAAAAGAGGCATGGCTTCAATCATGCAGCTGCAGCCACCATCTTGACTTTTTTGACCACCCTGTGGATGCCTCAATGTGGCTTCCCCCAAAACACTTGGTAGCAGCTGTCCCAAATTCTTCAAAACTTTTTATTGAATTGTAATATTTAATGTGATAGTGATTAAAGTCATGTCTTAGTTGTATTAATTTAATTTAGGGTTTGTCCTGACTGCCCATTTTCTCAAAGACACTCAAAGACAGGAAGGTGATATGCTGGGATTAAGGTAGTCCTTAGTCCAAAAAATAGTTGTGCACCTGTTATAGAACATATATATGATAGTTGTCCCTCTCTCACAGACCAAACATAGTCATTCACACACATATTGATAGATATCCATCCAGAAGAGCAGATACTTCCTCAACCCAGAAGGAAGAGGCAGCCTTGTCCTCAGCTCACCAAGCCACTGTTGAATGTCTTGGGGGACTGCACTGTTCATCAGAAAGGTTACAAGGACCATTGTGCATTTTTCCTTCCCACTGTACACATGTATAGTTTGGCAGATGAGAAGAATTGAGCAGAGGAGGATTTGAGCATCTCTACAGGACCATACATATCATGCATATGTGCTGTCTAGTGGCAGAAACTCATGGTATATGGATGGATCCTTATCCAAAATGGCACCATCTATATAAAACCTGGAAGAATCAGCAGACTTAGGGGAGTCCAAGATTTGCAGAAAAACTGCCTAGCATTGGCAGCCTGGGAAACAACAGTTCAAGATGGGTTGAAACCATTAACATGATAAAGACTGGGTGTCCATCTTTCCTGGCTCTTTTAAAGGAGATTAGGGTTAGGGTAAGGAGATTAGGGTTAGGGTCATTTGAATCTCTGGGAGGATGCTGTTCCAGAGGGTGGGTGTTGTGACATCAGATGGCATTGTTTAATAGATGATACCCAGACCATCCTAACTCTGATCTTATAGGATGGACAGAAATAAGGGAGGAGAGACAGCCCCTCAAACTACTGGCCCTATACCATGCATGGCTTTGTAAATGGTAACCAGCACCCAGACTTGCACTTGGAAGTCTACTAACAACCAGTGCAGTTTATGAAGCAGAAGTGTTACAATGCTTTTGCCAGCATATGCTGGACCAGCATATTCTGAGTGGTCTTCCAGGGCAGTCCCATGTACAATTCATTGCAGTAGTCCACACACAAGGTAACTGAGACATGAGTGACTGTGAGAAAGGCTTCCCAGTCTAGGAAGGTCCCAATTGGAACACAAGACGGATATATGCAAAGGCCTTATTGGCTGTAATTGCTACTTGCTCTTTGACCAGAAGCTGAGAGCCCAGGAAGACCCCCAAATTGCACATCTGTTCCCTCTGGAGAATCTGGTTTTTCAATTCCATTCGGAAATAGAAATGGAAAGTTCCTGGATCCAAGGAGTCCATGCATCCATAGCCATCCAGTCTTGCTAGGGCTGAGCTTAAGTCTGTCCTTCTCCATCAAGATCCTACAGCCTCCAGGCATTGGGACAAGTCCTTGACAGGATCACCAGGCTGGCTGGGGGTCAAGATACACAGTTGAGTATCATCAGCATACTGACGATACATGAGCCAGGGTCAATGGATGGCCTCCCCTAGCAGCTTCATGTAGAAGTTAAACAGGAGGGGTGACAGCAACAAGCACTATGGCATGCCACAGGTCAGGGACTTTGGACTCAATGTCTCCCCTCCCATTAACACTAACTGGCCATGAAGAAAGGAGGAGAACTATCACAGTACCATGCCCCCCTCCTAATCCCCATTGTTTGTTTGTTTAATAAATTTATATGGCTGCCCAACTCACACACAGTGACTCCAGGGGGCTTACAAAATTAAAATCCACAATATAAAAAAACCATCGACCCCCCCATGCCCCATGGCAGCTACAAACAGTCAAGTCAGCCACTTGTTTGGCTCTGTCTCAACTTGGAGTACCCAGGCCTGCGGACAGAACCACATCTTCAGAGCCTTTCAGAAGAGTATCAAGGTGGGGGCCAATCTAATATCTGGAGGAATGATGTTCCACAGGGAGGGAGCCACCACGGAGAAGGCTCTTTTTTGTGGTCCCACTAGATAAACCGCCCTCTGGTGGGCTGGGAAGATATAACTGGGGAAAGGTGTCCTTCAAATAACCAGGCCTACTTTAAAGCTCTATATCCAAGCCATGTAGGCTTTAAAGGTGATCTTTGTAGGTATAGACACACCACAGCGTCTGAATATCTTTTCCAAGGCCTTCGTGGCTGCTCTACCAAGTGCTAGTCTGTAATGTATTTCTTGACTGCTTGTTCCTTTACTGTTGACAGCTGATCCTAAAGGCAGAAGCTACCCACCACTTTGATAATTCATTGTCAATTCCAAGGCTAGTTGTTCTCCCTGTTGTCATTAGTTTGGTCTTCTTTACACTTAATTTTAGCCCCATGTTTTCACTGCGCTCCTTGATTTTTATTACTAGAGCTTGCAGATCCTTTGCAATTTCAGCTATCAGGGTAGTGTCATCAGCACAGAGCAGGTTGTTGATGTTTCCTTGTCCAGTTTTAAAACCACGGTCATCTTCTTCCAATCCAGCTTCCCTTAATTCAGCATATAAATTGAATAAATGAAGGGAGAGTATACAGCCTTGTCTCACTCCACTGCCAACCTGGAGCCAGTCTGTTTCACCATTTTCTGTCCACACTGTGGCTTCCTGACCTGTATATGTTTCTCATGAGGACAGTGAGATGTTCTGGGATTCCCATTTTTCTGAGTACATTCTACAGCTCGATGTGATTGACACAACCTTTGTATAATCCTTTTTATAATCCTTTGTATAATCAATCAAGTAAATCCCAAGCTTCCTCTGAAACCCATTCAAGGTCCTTTACTTGCCTGGGCCAAATTGATCTTATAGACACAACCTTTCTGTATTATATTTGGGGAGGTATGCGTTAACTCTAGAGCAAACTTCATTACGCAGAATGAGCCCATTTTACACCAAGTGAAGCAAAAACGATTTAATTGCATTTACAAGGCAAAATCTGATAGAACAGAGAGATAAATTCAGTTTTAGTTTAATTTCTCACACAGGAAACACAAGCAGATTTTTTTGCTGATTAGAAGAAATCATGCTGGAAGTGCCATTTATAATATATCCAAATAACACAAAGCATTTAGCCCTAAGGGTGGTGGGAACAGAACTTGAGACCTGCATCTAATCTGCTGCTTTATCATTTCTCCCATTTCTCAGTTCCTCCCATCATTTGGCAGCCTCGGTGTATATTTATGCTTCATCCAGGTGACTAATCATTAGAGTAATTACTGGCTAATCAATGTTTAATTAAACCTTGACTGTTCATTACATAAAGTGCTACTGTAACACGAGTGTAAAATATTTCTTAAATACTCTTTCTCCTAATCTACTAACCCCCCCCCTTTTTTTCAGAACAGTCTTTAATGTGGAGTGAAATAAATGTCAGGCTTCTGTTTAGTGCAGTAAAAGCTCATTTCTTGGTTAGGATGTATGTATCAATATGCAAAGGTTCTCATATGAGCTGTACCTATATCATGCATAAAAACCTAACAGTAGGCAAAT
Source organism: Candoia aspera (assembly GCF_035149785.1). Lineage (NCBI taxonomy): Eukaryota > Metazoa > Chordata > Lepidosauria > Squamata > Candoiidae > Candoia > Candoia aspera. The sequence continues at coordinate 114,912,168 of NC_086154.1, read as the reverse complement.
ATTTCCAGTCTTAATGATTTGAGCTGTATTTGCATGTCACACGGAACAAAAAACTGGGCAATCGTTTTTTAGCCCAGGTGTATTATGCAAACACAACCCATCTGGTTAGCTGATAGTTCAGCATATCACGCAAACCCAGCAAACTGGGTTAACTAAGTTAATCATGTTTAAGAGCATCATGGAAATACAGCATTGGGCTATTGTAAATGACAGCTGGACTCAGCGTTGCTGTGTTCCATCTGCACTGCTTTTCCACCAATATGCCCTCCCTCCTAATTAATTAAAATTTTAGTCTAACACAGTGTTTCTCAACCTCAGCAACTTTAAGACGTGTGGACTTCAACTCCCAGAATTCCCCAGCCAGCAACTTTAAGTCCACACGTCTTAAAGTTGCTGAGGTTGAGAAACACTAGTCTAACAACAAAACTACTTCGAAAAGATTACAAGAAAAGTTACCTAAAAAGGGTCATATTTGGGGTGAATAAACAGCTGCCCTTCTAGATAAGCAGACTGGTTCTCTGTGAAAGATCCAGCCTTGTGCTGAAAGTCTGTAGTCGGCAGCTGCTTAGCAACTTTCACCATTGGCTATATTGACTAGGGAAGCTGTAGTTAAGGAACATCTGGAGGCCCCTGTTCCAGTGATCTTTACATCATTTGATTTTTGTTTATGTTGTCCATTTTCTGCTCAATATGAAATATAGGCTTTCAAAATGTGATGCTTCTCTATTGTGAGATATTGAAGTGTTGCCTCATTGCTTTTCCATTAGAAATAATATGTAGCTTCTGATCAATAAAGAAGTAGTTTTTTATAGTTAGGTCAGGGAAACAGAATCCCCTGTCAGTCTCTTCATGTCACTCTAGATCTGAACCAGCACCTCTGACTATTGGCTATGCTTCTTACGTATGCTGGGAATTATAGCTGAGTAACACCTGTGTGGTCCCTACTGTAATGCAGAGGTTGGTCCTGAATTTGACAGTCGATCCCCCAGAGATCTCTTCAGTTCAATAGAATTGATTCTAATCAAGCGTGCTGCCCAATCTCCCACCACCAGGGGGCAGTAAATAATATCTCTCTCTTCAGAGGCATCCAGTAATTTAAAAAATCCCATCTGTAGGGGTGAACTTTTTTATGGCTTTTATTTACATCTTACAATACTGTACAGACACAGGAACAGTGTAACACAGGTACAATTGGAATCTTAAACAACACCATTGAACTCAATGGGCTAATTTTCCCAGGGTCCTGCAAGGAGTTTTTTTTTCTGAAGGACCTGTCCTCTCTCTCATATAACAAACTGAGCAGGCCCCTTAAAGATGCAGTTCATCTACTTAAACTGAGTAATTTTTTCCTCTTCCCTGCAAATGCATTCACGTAAATAGCTGTCTCTGTAAAAGCTCACACAGCTGTTCTCTCTACTCTCTTTCTTCATGGCTACTTCATCCTTCTTTCTAATTTAGATCTCTTCCAGTTTGGTTCATCTGATTCCTGTCTGCTGCTCCACCCAGCTCTTCTAGTCCCAAACCTCCTTCAACCAATCCACTGGGAATTTCCTTGCTGGTGAAACTTGCCAACCGCTCTCTAGCCATACTGGCCAGGATAGCAACTGATCTCGTGACTCCTTTGCACCCCATTGGCGGCCTTCTCCTTCCTTGGCTATCGGGAGTGGAATTCCAGCTGGGCAAAGTGCAGCAGGGAGAAGGGCTTTCTCTTCTTTTACCTCTACTACCACTAGTAGTCTTTCTGTCAGCAAGGAGGAGACTCCCAGCTCTGCTGGTTCCAAATACTCTTCCTTTCTCTCTCTCCCTCTTCTGCTTTTCCATATCTAAGTCTGGAACTTTTCTATGATTTCTGAACTAATTTTCTACCTCCTTCTGATCTACCTTTTTTCCTCCATTGTACCTCCACCCCCTCCGTATTTGATCTTTGAGCCTAGTTAAACTTCCGCTCCAGAGTTAGAGGGTTGAGTTCCTTTATCATTTTCCTCAATCTGTACCTCTATTTGGAGGACCCTATTTCCTCTGCACTATGCAATTTTAGGTTAACAACCTTTCTGGCTTGCACCAACTTTTTTTTTTTTTTCTGGATTGCATCAGAATCGCACAGGCTGTGTACCCATAGTTTAGAGTGGCGGTTATATTTTAATCCTCCTAACTTCAACCTCCTTGGAAAAGATATTCAAATGCCATGATGAGTCTATACCTACAAAGATCAGAATAATGCAAGCAATGGTATTCCCTGTGACACTTTATGGAAGTGGGACTTCGAAGAAGCATGAGAGGAAGAATATTAATGCTTTTAAACTTTGGGGTTGGAGAAGACTCTTGGGAATACCATGGACAGCCAAGAAAACAAACCAGTGGATCAATGAACAAATCAATCCAGAGTTCCCACTCGAGGCATAAATGACCAGGCTCAAATTATCCTACTTCGGACACATTATGCAAAGACCTAGTTCTCTGGAGAAGGGTCTAATGTTGAGAAAGGTGGGGAAAAAAGAGAAGCGGATGACCAGCAAGGTGGATGGACTTCATTACAGTGGTAATGAGTGCACTGTTGGAAGATCCAAAAGACCAGGTTAGGAAAGATCATCATGGAGAAAATCTATCTGCGTGCTCACTAAGAGTCAACACTGACTTGATAGTACATAATCAATGTCAGCCTCCATTTCATGGTCATAGATTTTTAATTTATTGACAACGTGCCTTACTTTTGCCCGTGTTCTTGCCATTATTTAGGTAAATTAGGGATCTGTGCAGGCTTATTGTGGCAAACAGGAAATGTTTTCCTCCATGAATTGTTGTTGCATTAACTATTAAGCTAGGTTTAGAGCATCTTTTGTATGCTTCTGGCTTTGTCAGGATAACTTAGAGGCATGAATTGTATTTGTATTTCTATTCAATCAGTGCCAGAGAACATGCCCACAGAAGATTGCACACCAACTTCTTTCCACCACCTTCTCAGCATATTCAGAACCGGACAAGCAGATGGACACCTGCTTTACTCCCTTGGGGGAATGGATTTACTTCTATTCCAAGGTCGGCAGGAATGTGACGTTGTACAAAAGAACTATTTTTCCAGGTTTTGTATGGCTGATAACACATCCAGTAGCCCCTTTGCCATCGGATGGCAGCTCCAATTTGTTAATAAGTGGATTTACATTCCTGCTACTGTTCCTTTTCCTTTTTGTAAGAATTTCATTAACTTCAGAAGAAAAACTACAAAAAAGCAAAAAAACACCAAAAAACCCCCTAAAAAAGTGAGAAAATGTAAGATGAAAAAAGATTTTTTAAAGATTACAAAAAGAGGTGACTTCTGACTTTTAACAGCAAGAATATACAATAATTTCCCATGATCAATCCCTTACTCTATATTAAACCAAAATCACGTTATTTCTATAAATCATTCCATTGGCATGTTGTAAAGATCACTAAATGCAATTGCTCCCTCCCCTTTTTTAAAAGAAAAGAAAATATATAGACCACCTAAACAACCTCCCCGCCAAAAACAACACTTATTTAATTACTTCCTTCCTACCACTATTCTATACATTTCTGTCTACTATAATAAAGATCAAACTAAAAAAAGTAGATAAATTTTCTACTCTTATGATTAATAATACTACAGTTATTACGATCTTATATTAAACCTAAAACCAAACATTTATTTACTTTATTAGTCTCAATCCAAATCATTAAAGAAAAATAACATCAAACAAGCCTTAAAAGCAATCCAAATAAAAACTCTCAAACCTTTACCCCACTACGAAATAAACAAAAGCATTCACATACTTCCAGAATACACACAGGGAATTTTTCACGAAAAGATCGAACAGCTGAACGGTACCCCTTACATGCTCCAACTTCTCAGCAGAAAACCTCCCAGAGATAACCCTTCCTTTCCATAACATTCCATCAAAACAGTAATTTCTCTTACTGTCTGTCCCTTTAATTTCTTTAAGTCAGCCACCCAGTCATCTGGCATTTCACCAAAAGCCTCAATCTCACTGTTAGTAGAAATATTTGTATCATTGTTAAGGTCTTCAATTCCTTCCATGACATCCCCAGCCAGATGCCACATTTAAAACTGATATTTTCAACAATGTCCCAAATATCTTGCATAATGACTTGACAAGAGTCAGAGAGAATCTGTTTGAGATCTTGATGAAACTCAGAAAGACTGCTTAAAATTTTCCATGTCTCACACAGTAAATTGTAACACCCCCTAAGTACTTATCCAAGGAAAGTAAAATATAATGGAAAATTTCCAAAACTGTTGACGTAAGTAAAAGGCTGGTAAGACGCAGTTCCTCAGGGAAAAATAGCAGCAGAAAACTGAAGATTCTAAACAGCAGATTCAACGGGTAGGAGAATATTAAAATCTTCAAATTCAGTACAGAAATAACAACAGGGAGACAAATGTTTACTTTTGCTCCTCCTCAGTACTGGATGGAAACAAGCCAAAACTTTAAAAGATTTTTTTTAAAGAAAATCCCAGAAATAACGATAAGCACCAAGAGAATTTGCTTCTCCCTGCCATAAAAAGTCTCTTAGGGTACATAAACTTAAGAAGATAAAAACTGAGTGATTTAGAAGTGGGGTGGCTGGTCTTAGTGTCCCTTTAAGGCTACAGCGCGGCTTGGTTATTTTGAGTTCCTTTCTCTCACCTTCTCCTTTTCCAGGACTGAGTATTTCCTTACTTTAGTTCAATGATTCTTGCATTCCTTAATTAAGGTTATTGTACCACCTAACGCATAACAGAACTTAAAATCTTCACTGAATGATGAAGTTGATAGAACCTGTTACAGGTGGTCCTCACTTAATGACCACAACAGGGACCAGCAATTGTTAAGTGATGTGGTCATTAAGTGAGACATCACATGACCATGACTTGTGATTTTACTGCTGGCTTCTCTATTGACTCTGCTTGTTGGAAGCTGGCTATGGAGCTTGCAAATGGTGATCATGTGACCATGGGACACTGCAACAGTTGTAAATGCCCACCAATTGTGAAGTGCCCAAGTCTTGATCACGTGACTGTAGGTACACTGCAATAGTCATAACTGCCAGGACCAGTTGTCAAATTACTTTTTCAGTGTGGTTGTAACTTTGAATAGTTGCTAAAGAAGGCAATCATTAAGCGAGGACTGCCTGTAGTTCATTAATGCTTTTAGAAATTACAAGGCGTGTCATGAACAAAATATCAGAAGCCAAAGGACTGAAGCCAGTTGGAAGCCAGGACTGAAAAGAAAGGAAAAAGAATAAATGCAAGAGGCAAAGTTCAGTACGGAAGTAACACATAGGGATGCTGTAAGATATGTTTATTGGAGACATTGTTCAAATACTAGAAAGTATTTTCATTTATGATTAGATGGCTCAGACAGTTTATATAAAAAAATAATAAATGTTCTATTTCAGGATATTTCTTGGAGAGAAAGGGCAGTTTAAGCATAAATTGATTTATTTGGTTTCTCTGGAAAATTTCCCTGAATAATTTGAGTTGCTAAGGGGACAGCAAAAGAAGATATGCATGAAACTGTATGCTCTTTATCAAGCAACGCATCTCTATGAGACCCAGTTATATGACTAGTGGCCTTTGGTATGATTTTATGTCAGCTTGTAAAACATCTGTTTTGACTTCAGGAGCTACATTCCAGGAAATGATATTGGGTTGCCTGAGCAGTCTCCAAAATACATAGAACAGAACACTTTATTGGCCAAGTATGATTAGACATACAAGGAATTTGACTTCAGTGGAAGAGCTCTCAATACATTTACATAACATCAAAAATAAGCAATAGTAAAGTAATAATGTTATTTACTAAAACTACACAATCAAGAAAGAAAGGAAAATGAAGGAAAATAATACTACGGCTATTAACTAACACACACTCATTTTTAACGGGAGAATTAAGGGACAGTATACTGCATCTGTTGTCTCACAGAGAGATTTGGAAATGGAGCACTTATGCTCATCAGGGAGCTTAATGGGCAATGAATCTCCTACGTGACACTTTTCAAGGCATCCCATTTGTAGCACGGAAGGTGTTCTTCCTCTTCTAGCAATTCCATGCTTTAATTGTGGCCTGTTTGGAACTTCTATAGCATGTAACGGCTTCTTTTAATTTTAAAATAGCAGTTTAGGTATTTAGTGTATTTTATTCTAGTTTGTGCTGGAACAAAGGAAGCTGCTTTAAACTGAATCAGATTGCTGGTTATTTGGCTCGGTAATCTTCACATGGAGTGGCAGGTTTCCAGCAGAAAGATACCTGAAGATGCTACAGACTGAACTTGGAACCCTACGAAATTCACAATATGTTCTGTGCCACTGGATGATTTGCCTGATGCAAGGCTCAGCCAGCAATAAGGGACATTTGTTCCGGGCAGGTCATTTACTCTCACCCTCTCCTTTGTCCCTTGCCGATGGTTAGGACAAAACAGGATAATCCCTTCGGGTGCTGACCCCCCTCAGCAACTTGGAGAAAGGGCAGGAGTCAAGTGGGATACACAGTGGCTCAATTCTGATGGATGCTTCTGATGATGAACTGTACAGCTAGCTTTCTATAACAATGTGGTAGTTAGCAGGGATGCACGTGATGGGCTTTGTTACATATTGGCCATTGTTCGGTGAAAATGCCGCAGGAGGATTTGTGCTGGGACAATTTGGGGTCACTTTCGGCCATGGGGCTACGTCAGGTAGCAGACCTACAGTACATGTGAAATCTATCTTCTGATTTTGGGACAGAGCAAAGATTTAGATGAAACAAGGGACATCCTTGCTTTCAGATATTAAATCCCATAGAGGATATTAAACAATTTCCCCTTCAGTGAATCCAGTAAATTTAATTAGCTCTTATTTCCTCCATAGAGCTGTCTTGCTCTGTATCAGTGCTTCTGTCTCCTTCTATTGCTAAAAGTCTCTTATAGGAATAAGGGAAAACACAGTGCTAATCTATAGTACAACCTCTCATGGGCTCATAGAACTCGGAGAGGCATTCAGGCCATTGAATTCATGCCCCTGCTCAGGGCTGGAATCCATATTGAAGAATCCCCAACAGAAGGCTGTCTGGCCTCTACTTCCATACAGCCAGTGAAGGGAATCTGGCCACCTCTCCTACCCGTTCACACCCATGTTGAACTACTTTCATTCTTAAAAAGTTTTCCCTGTATTCAATCTGAATCTGCCTTCCTGTAACTTAATATAATTAGTCTGCAGTCTGGAATGATAGAGAGCAAACCTTGACCCTTTTTTGTTTTGGTTTTTTTTCCAGCTACACTTTGAATTTTCAACTAAATTTTATTTCATTTAAAATATCATAAAAACTATGAAACGAAACCTAAATAAACAGAACAGTAAAAAATAAGAAAAAGAGAAAATAACAAAGATAAAGGGGGAAAGAAACTATTTTCTGTGGTTTCAAAATAATGCTAATACAGGTAGTTCTCAGTTAATTACCACTTGTTCAGTGACGGTTCAAAGTTATAACAGCGCTGAACGAGTGGTACTTATGACTGGTCCTCAAAGTTCTAGCTGTCCCAGCAACCCCACGGTCACACGATCATGATTTGGGTGCTTGGAAACCAGCCCGCATTTATGACGGTTGCAGCGTCCCATAGACACAACTGCCATTTGCGACTTTCCCTGCCAGCTTCCCACAAGCAAAGGCAATGGGGAATCTGGCAGGGAAGGTTGCAAGGCACTCTGGCAAGTCTCCCACACCTGCCAGCAGCCACCCCCACCCTGACACACTTACGCTACAGCAGCCCCTTGTGCACCCTCGTGTGCCCATCCCCACCCAGCAGCAGCTACTTACCTGCCTGCCTGCTTGTGAGCCACCTGGGACTTGCAACTTCCTGCTGGCTTCCCCACTGACTTTGGTTGTTGGAAGCCAGCAGGAAGTTGAGAGGAGGTCCTCGCTTAATGACCCATGAACCTCGCTTAACAATGGCAATGGGGACTGCCAAGATTGCCATTGCTAAGCAATGTGATCATGTGACATCACACTTTACCACCATATCATTTAGTGACAGACATTTTGGTCCCAATTACCTTTGTTAACCAAGGACTACCTGTATTGGGTATTTCCTGTGACACCCTCTGGAAGTGAAAGTTGGACTTTGAAGAAGTAGGATAGGAAGAGTATTGGTGTTGGAGAAGACTCCCGAGAATACTGTGGACAGCCAAGAAAACAAATCAACCCAGAGTTCTCACTCAAGGCACAAATGACCAGGCACAAATTAATCTACTTCAGACACATTATGCACAGACCCAGCTCTCTGGAAAAGAATCTAATGCTGGGAAAGGTAGAAGGAAAGAGAAGAAGAATATGACCAGCAGCTAGGTGGATGGACTCACTCACAGTGGTGAGGAGTACACCATTGGAAGAGTTGAAAGACCAGGTTAGGGGCAGATCATCACGGAGAAAATCTATCTGTCTGGTCACTAGGAGCTGAAAACAATTTGATGTTACATAATCAATCAATCAGTATACTATTTGGTGAATTAAATCTAGACTTTATGGAATCAATATGCAAAGTCATCTAGAAGGCTAAGAGTTATCATAAATCATTTTATTTTAATCTGTTCAATCATGTCCGATTCTCAAAGACTGCCTGGACAAGTCCCTGCAGTTTTCTTGGCAAGGTTTTTCAGAATTGGTTTGCCATTGCCTTCTTCTTCCTAGGGCTGAGAGGGAGTGACTGGCCCAAGGTCACCCAGCTGGCTTTGTGCCTAAGGAGGGACTAGAACTCACAGTCTCCCAGTTTCTAGCCTGGTGCCTTAACCACTACATCAAACTGTGTATATCATTAAACCAAACTTTAATATCCAGTAGACCCACATCTTTTCAAGGGTAAAAAAAAATCACCTTTTCCACACAGGCATGATATACCCAGAGATCTTCATGCATAGACAAGTTCCAAATTTTTGGAATATAACTGAACATCACATTTACCCCACAAGGTAATCTTTTCTATGCTGAAGATACAATAAATTTAAAGGAACCTTAGAGCATGTGCTTTGGGCATGTCCATGGATAGTTTCTTCTTGGTTAGAGAAATTAATGTTGTGGTAGACAAAGTTCTTGGAAGGAGCTTAAAGCCCAATCTCTTTGTCTTCACATTCTTAAAAGAATCATCCTATCCAGCCTTTTTTTTCCCCCAAAGCCACACAAACCTAGTCTCTTCCTGTAAGACTTATTTTCTAGTCTTTTAACCATCCACATTGCCCTTCTCTGAACCTATTTCCTTTCCTGAATCCTCCTTCAAATGTGGTATCTAGTATGGGTCACAATATTCAAGGTGGGGTCTGACCAACCCAGAATAAAATAGAAGTATTATTTTTCATCATTTGGAAACTATGCTTCTAATAATGTAGCCTAAACTTGCATTTGTCTTTTTAGCAGCTATGTCATACTACTGACTCATGTTCAGCTTGTGATCAAGTAAGATCTAAGATTCTTCTCACACATGCTGTTAGCAGCCAGCTATCTCCCACATTATTTCTGTGCATTTGATTTCTTTTTCCTAAATGAACTTTGCATTTCTCTTTTTTAAATAGGCTGAAAACATAATTACATTTATCTAAGATCATTTTGAAGTCTGTTTTTGTTTTCTACAGTGTTAGCTATCCCACCCAGTTTTGTGTCATTCACAGATTGGATAGGTATTCTCACTATCTCTTCACCAAACAGCAAACAATGTGGCACCCCCTTGATACTCCAGTTTGATGAGGACATATTGATGGGCACTCTTTGAATATGACTTTAAAAGTAGCTGTGTGCTCACCAAATAGGCATGCCATCTAGTCCATATTAGATTAGCTTGCTAATTAAAACGTTACGGGTTGCTTTGTTAGATGTTTTGCTGCAGTCAAGATATTCATTCATTCATTCATTCATTCATTCAATTTCTATAGTGTTATGACTGTAGAATTCCCAAAATCTATAAAAGAAGTTATCTGATGGAAAACATGAAATGAGATTAGTCTGACAAATTTTTGACAAATCTGTGCTGGCTTCTGGTAACAAGAATGTTGCTTTATGGCTTGCTCTGGAATCTTCCCAAGAATTAATTTCAGACTGACTGGTCTGTATTCACTGGTTCCTTCTTTTTCCAGTTTTGAAACAGGGACAACATTTGCCCTGATCCAGTCATCTGGATCTCACCTATCAAGGGACTGCTGTGGATGGATCAACAGATGTGAAGCAAAGGCTTTATACTTTGTGTTGAAGTTCTAATATACAGGCTTGCAAAATTACCTCTACTCTTATAGGAGCATGTCCAGACAGGATGGATGTATCTCTTTGGTCTGCAACTTTATATTTAACACTGCTTTATAGCCGACCCAAATCAAAAGACTCTGGGTGGGTTACAGCACATTAAAAGCTATAACAATAAATCATCCCTCCCCCAATAGGGACCACAATAACACTGAACTAAGGTTGAAGTCTCAGTGAAATTAAACTGTCTTCAATAATCTTCTAAATGTCACAAGGAAGTGGACTTTATGAATCTATGGGGGCTTGGAATTCCAAAGTGTGGGGGCCACCACAGAGAAGGTCTGTGGCCTTATCCATATTATCCTAACTTCAGATAGAGGGGGAGACTCTTAATAGGCCTTCCTGAAATTCTCTCACCAAATGGGCAGATTCAACTCTGGCAAGGTGGTGCCTGATGTAATCCCATGCTACAGTGTGTACAGTTTTGTAGGCCCTTACCAGCACTTTGAATTGGACCCAGAAACCTATTGGTAGCCAGTGCAATGCTTTTAGAAGAGATGTTACCATACAATTATGGGACTGACCCATGAATAATCTTGTTGCCAGATCTGGACCCACGGTAACTTCCAGGTTGTTTGCAAAGGCTGGCCCATGTAGAGGTGATTACAGTAATCTAGCTGGGTGGTGCAAAAAGGTATAAATAACTGATTCCAAGGCCTCCTGATTCCAGGTGCATCAACCAAAGCTGGGCAAAAGCCCCACCCCCCCTGATTACAGCTTCCACTGCTGTTTAAGCAGTAGTGTGAGTTCAGAAGAACCCATCCACCGTCATGGTCTTAACTTCTTCAGGGAGCATGGCCCCATCTGGAGTAACTAGTGGGGCCAATGTTCCTGGAGATTTACTAATGTACAGCAACCTAGTCTTTGAGGGATTTAATCTGGGCTTATTTCACCCCATTCAGACCCTGACAGCCTTCAAGCACTTATTCAATTTTTCCACAGCATCTCTGCCTTGGCCAGGGGTAACAGTACACAGCTGAGTGTTATCAGCATACTGGTGATAACTCATCCCAAACTGATGGATGACATCCGCCAATGGCTTCATTTAGATATTAAATAGCATGAGGGAAAGCATTGAACCCTGAGGCATTCCATAATGGTATAATCTAGGCCTCAAGCACTGTTCCCCCATGACCACAGACTGAAACCACCCGCTTGGGTTGTAGCAGAACCACTGCAGAACAGTGCCTCCAACCCCAAACCACTGCAAGCAGTCGAGTAAGATGCAATACAGAGTCACAGATATGACTTTGGAGGAAATACCTGTATGCAGAAATGGTTACAAAAACGTGCATTAAGCCTGGGAATCAGATAAGGCACAGTCAGGCTTTCAACATTCTCTTACTATAATCTGTATCAGCCTTTCTGAACCTTTTGACCCTGGAAGAATCTTGAAATATTTTTCAGGCCTTGGGGAACCCTGCACATTCAGGCTCAAATATAGGCCAGAAGTTATAAAATTATTATATAGTATTCGTTTCATGTGTAGGCCTGTATAAAGTATATGCATTAACAGTGTTCGTAAACTAAAAATAAAGAATGAAACTTTCCTCTTTAATGTGAAGTTCCCCAGATTTGAAATATTTTTAAAAATAAATTGTGATCTCCCAGGGAACCCTTAGTGACCTCTTGCAGAACCCTAGGATTCCATGGAACCCTGGTTGAGAAGCCCTGGCCTATATCAATAAAGTTGAGTTCCAGTCAAAGTTGTGGAGTCTTTTTCCTGACCTGGCTTACCTCAAAGGGCTGACAGATACTATGGTTGATGGTATCAAAGGCCACTGAAAGGTCTTAGTGAACCAGAAGCGTTGAATTCCAAATTCAGGTCCTGACAGATGTCACTAGCCACAGCAACCTATGCTGCTTCCATCCCAAGACTGGGTCTGAATCCTGACTGGCAGGGATAGTGACACGTTTCCTCTCAGTTTCTGAAGTTGAACCACCACTACTTTTTCAACAACTTTCTCCAAAAAGGGAAGGTTGGAGACAGGGTAGAAGTTATCAAAAACTGGCTGAATCTGAGGAAGGCTTCTTCAAGAGGGAGTGGTCAATCACCTTCTATAAGTAGGTGGCATAACTCCCTCCCTCAAAGAGGCATGGACAGCTTCCCTGATCGAACAATTCACACGTGCTGACTACCCAAACGAGCCAGGGTAAAAGAACTACTGTATAGACTTGCGGATAAGTCCATCTGCAGATAAGCCAAACCTGCTTTTTTTTTTGGCACCTAAATTCTTGGCTTATCCATGAATATATATGGTAATGCTGCAGAGAAGCCTATCAATTTCCTCAGGCACAGTAAGCTCAAAGAATCCCAGAGAACATTCCAAGACTCACCACACTGGATTCTCCCCAGCTGGTATCCAGCCCAGAGTTGAAGTCCAAAACAACTGGAGTAATAGTAATGTAGTCTGGGGAAGACCACAGTAGCACCTCAAATATCACAACTGGAAAATGGACCATACTAATACTATGACATTGATCAAATCAACATCTTTTTCCAAGCCATGGTTTCACTGTGATTTGTTCACTAAACCACAATTGGCTGGGTTCATATAAACATGCCAATCCATGGTTTATAAACTGCATTAGTTGGATTCACACAATGTGCTAAGCCTAAATCAATGATGTCTTAGTGCAATGTGTGACCCAAGTCACTAAATGGATAAAATATCTGTGGAATTGACCAAGTGAGATCAGAAACGTTATCGTCACACTGGCTAAGGAGATGGCTCAGCTTCTGCAGGGGTAATTTGTTCTAACTCCCCTGTAACCCTTATTCTGCTCTACTGCTTCCTGTCCGTTTTGGCCTTTATTTCAGACAGCAACTCTTTTAGAAGAGAATATACGTAGCTCTGGGTCAAACTGTTGAGTTCTTGGTGCTCTTGCAGAAAACAGCCAGGCTCACAGAGCACCAAGAACCCCACAACGCTTTTAGTAGAAGACATTTCTTGGGGGCAGCCTTTTTGTTTTACCCTTCTTCTGAATTTCAGAACTTCAGAGCAAGTTTTCAAAACGTACCAAGAAGCAACCCCATTCTTTTCCTGATGGAGGAAGCTAATCGAGGTTTATAAATGTACCTCTGGCATGGTTCATTACCTGTGATGACATATTGAGAGCCATGAACGGTCTGGTATCAGCAAATCAATTTTAAATTTAATCTGAGGGAAGGGAAAAAAGTGAAGGAGAAGAAATGGTGTGGATGGGAGTGTTTAGGGTTTGTAACATGTTACCACACACTTTTTATCAGAGTAAATTGAGCAGCTCCTCCACTTTTATAGTGCAACACTTACTGTTCACCAGTTGCTATGTAAACATACACATAGGCATGCATATACTATATATATATGTGCAGACACACACAAACAAGTTCTCTGATGATTAATTTGAGCAATTAGAGTTGTGAAGAATCAGTGCATTGAAATGTCAGTGTGAGTTATGCAAACAATTTTTCAGTTAAAATGGAGGGGGAAATTTAATTCTTAGAAGTTTGAAGGATTTTTCTCCCATCTACAATAGTGTTTTGCTAATATATGTATCACTGCTCAGTTGGGGTCTTTGAAATGAGTTAGTGCTTAGAATGTCATGCTGCCATCGTTTCTAGAAAGAAGGACTTGCAAACTGCCAGCGGTGGTGGAGATTTCAGTGGGAAATTTCTTTACTGAGGTAGTCTGTGTGGGATGATGATTTCACTTAGAAATGGGGGTACATGGATAGTTCATTCATGCAAACAGATATATTTCTCAGGAAAAGCATCCTGTATATTTTAAAAGAACCTTGGCAATCACCCATCCATGCAGTGCTATTTGCTATCACATTTACCACCAAAAAGGTTCTTAATATCTTACTCTATGTAGCAATTGCTGTGGTCAGCTTTGAGTACATGCATTCCTCAGTGATCCTTGCACTGTTGTGGTACTTGCTGATGTAGTAGGAGCTTCATGAATTAAACAGGTTATTTTGCTTAATGAAGATTCAAGATCTCAGTATGAACACATTGCAATAATTGTATTTTAGATTTCTCCCTTACGTTGCATAATTTAGCAGAACAACGCATTATAAATTAAACTTGTAACAAGCACTTTTTCAGAAGTCATTCTTCTCATCTTGTGAATTCTTGGGGAATGCTCTTTCTCATCCTTCCAGATATGGTTGTAAGTAGCTCAAGGCTTACCTTTCCCAAAGAAAACCTCCTAGACTATTATTGTTCTGTTAGTTTTAGGTGAAAAAAAAAGTTAAGTGGGATATCCATCCATCCATCCATCCATGTAGGACAGAAATGAGTAATTGGTGGCTCTATATTCAGACTTTTGGTCATGCCATGAAAATGCTTCCATAAAACAGGCTGCATTTTAGGACCCTCTTGTCCTGATTCCCTTAGCATTGATTAAATGTAACTGCCTACCACTGATGTGGGTCAAACACAAATTATCACCAGTAGATTAGGATTGCTCCAGATAGCTGGTAATGGTGATGTATGCTTCTCTTATATTTAGAATACTTCCACATTCATGATGAACCAGTATGAGTCTATTACGTTTTTTTTTTTAAATCTGGCTTCTTAAAACTGACAGATCTACTCCCTCCCGGAATCGTTGTGCAGGAGGGAAACCACTGGAGATTTTAAAAAGAGCCCAAAGGACACAAGAAAAATATAAACACTGACTGTGAAATGAGTCCACTTTTCTGAAAGCTAACTTTGCCCCTAAAAAGCTGAAAAGGTGATTCTAAACTGAAAGGCTGGGCTTTGCTAATGAATAATATAAACTGAATTTTATGGGGAAATTTCTGAGTGCATGCTTTAAATACAGACATACAAGTTCCCCAATTTACAGTGAACCTGTTATATGAAAGGCCATCATACAATACATGGATATAGAATCACACCAATGCTTTGATCCATCTGAGTGTGGTGTATTTAGAGCAGGGATGGGCTCTTTCTGCAGGGATGGGAATTACAAATTACCTGTCATGTTCACTGTTTCAATGTACAGTATACATCGTAATGTTGCACATGCCATGGTGCTGATGCACATTTGTTTGGGAGGGAGCTGCTGTGAAACCTTGTACCAAGCTCTGTATCTATGTTCATTACAATGGAATGTGTTTGGGTTATGTGCTCTGTTCAAGGACTTTTCCCGCAGACCATCAGAAGCCGTTAGGAGCACCTGGGGTTGTGAACTTGGGAAGATTCTACGGGGGGAGGGATCTCATTTGCACCAAGGGTTTTTAGTTTGCATTTGGCACGCTTTTATCATTCTCAGCTTTCTCTGTGATCCTGCATACTATTCTTTAATAAATCAGATATCTTTGAATTCCTGCTCATGAGTCTGATAGTGTTTTAGAATAGGCAACCATTACATTACCCTTCTAACCTTCTGGTGAACGAAGGAGGCCACCTGATGATGTCCCAGGATTTTTTTTTCAGCTTGTTTTTCATGTTGGGGAGGGAGTTAAAGGTGAGAATGGTGGTAAGACACTTTGCAAAATGAAGTGCTATCATTCATGGCAGCATCAAGAAGTAAACAGCATCCTGAAATCAGTTTATTTTTCACATGGGGGCATATTAAAGGTGGAGATCAATAAGGGAATCATCCACGAGGCAAATTCTTACCATTAATTCTATGCTACACAGCAGAAAACCAGGTTAAATTCTGGTCATTTAGCCTCCAAACTTCAAAAGTGTACTTAGGTGTCAATCATTACATTAGGCTATGGAGGACAACACATGATAATCTGCTGCAGCCTCCCCATGATCATGGTTCAGTCTGCCCCAACCCTGCCTCCCCATGAATGCCAACAGATGGGTGTTTGTGAAAATGGGTCAGGGACTGAAAATGGGTTCACAGAAGCATGCAAATGACAGGTAGCCCAAATGAATGCTAACATCCAGAAAGCTGCAAGAAGGAACCCCAAAAGAAAAGCGCAGATAAGATATACTATGAGAATCACTAATAACATGATGGCATTGGGCAAAGCCCATTTGCCTTTAACCCTTTTAGCATTCAGAGATTTCTACCGAAGAACATTTGTGAGTAACAATTTGTGCTAAAAGTTGTTTTTATGGCATGAAGGACAGACAACAATTCAAGAGGTTAATTTTGGATGAATAAATATTTCATCTGAATTTAAAATGTTAATGCAAAATTTAGTTTTAAACATGCCTTTTTAAATGGAGGGGATGGAAAGGCATGCACAGCTGCAAGGATAATCATTACATTACTCCTTCCAAAATGTGGATCTCTAAACTCTTAAAGACAAAATGTAAGGAGCAGGGTTGGTTTAACTGGTGGGTTGCATTTTCTGAATGCTTATCCTGTAGTGGCCAGTAACTGCAGAAAGTCTGAGGAATCTCTGCACTAGAGAAAGCATGTTAGAGTCTATCAATCCTATTTTAAAAAATGGGAGCTGCCCCTAGAACCCTAAGAAATCATGGTGGCAAAATCAGGCTGGAGAAGAGAATGAACTCTAGAGCAGCATCATTTCATGCACTTTGATGGAAGGCTTATCTAAGACTCCTGGAAATTATTTCAGGGCTGCTTCGCATCTTATACAATACTTTTAGTACACACCTGTGAAAAGCAGGCAGGCAGCTTTGCAGTACCTGGAATCACATGCCTCCTTTCCTTCCAACTTTTAAGAGGAATACACCATTTGGCTTTAATTGGCCTTTCCCCCTTGTTCATCCAAAATTAATCTCCATTTTGCTAATGTAAACACCATCATGCTTTTTGTTTTGTTTTTTACTTCTGCTCTCTCTCAGGCCAGGTAGGTATGGATAAAATGCATAGTAGATGAAAGGTAAGAGATAATCTGACATTTGTTTTCCAAATTTGGAGGACAACATTGCTTTTTTATTCCAAAATACTAGGTACGCTATGCTTCAATCTGCATCATATTGCCCAACTGTATACTTTTTTAATGGACCAATGTGGCTATGTTTAATTGTTTTAGTTTGTAACAAAAGCATCTTATTAGTCATGCTTCTCTGAGATGTGTAGCTATGTTGCAAGATTTGTGATTCTAAACCATCTATGGCCTGAGGTTGCTTTAGAAGGAACATAATCTTATCCAGTAAGATGGGAATCATTCAAACATTGTCATACCTCATCATTCTTTCTTTCTTCAACTTGTTGCAAAACAGAGGCCTACATTTCACCTGAAAGCTGTGCATTTTCACTGCATAAATCAAAATGTTTGTGAGTTGATGCCCATATACCTGGAAATAATGAAGTGGAGAAGAAATATGTTGAGATCTTCACAAGAATGAATGAGTAACCAACAGAAGTTCTAAAAATAAAAAACCCATATAGAGAAACATTTTGAACATATTTTTAAAGTGTGTGTGGGTATTAAAATACATAATCTTGTTATAGATGAATAATAGCTTACCTTGATATTTTGGTTTTCTAAGCTATTGCAATATTTGATAAGCTTTCCTGGTAATTATATATGCAATTCTACCTAAATTAGTTTTTAAAAATGCAGGAATTTAAGACCAAGCCACTTGTGATGAGGCCTCCATTCCTGTATCTTCCCTGTTTACGCCCAACATTAAAGGCATAGATGCCTAACTTTAATAGCAAAAAGTGCACTTGGGAAATTAAGCACCAAGGCTCTCCCTTCATACTTCATAACTTTCTCCACCCAATTTCCCCTTTTTTCTCTGATACAGAGTTTTGGATATTTTCTAAAATTGTAGTAAATGAGCCAGGAGCAAAGGAAATGGCTGGAGCAAGAAGAAAACAGCATGAACCGAGGAACTCAATATACCTGTCCCATATGCGTCTTATGTAACTTGAAGCTACAAATGTTAACACTGAATACCACACACACACACAGACTAATGAACAATCTCCATGCAGATCCACAGACTGTTCATGTGTTGAATGTAATTGCCAACATTCCTATTGCTTTACTGTATGTAATTGCATGTAATCTATCAAAACTACTCATAGGCCCTTTTATGAAATTTGTATCAGCGAGTAACGTCACTGAAGAACAGAAAGCTGGGTGTCCTCCCCCTTTACCTTTTCTTCTGGAGCAATAAGAGGCCTGTGACTGGAGAAGTGCCTCTGCCATGAAAGGGAGGGAGGGACCCTGTGTTTGCTGAAATACTAATAAAATGGACAGGATTAATGTTCAGCCCTGGCCTCAGTGGTGCAGCTCTAAGAAAAGTCAAAGGGGAGCTGTGTCAGCTTATGGCAAAGGCAAAAGGCCAGAGATGAAATTATCTGAGTAAGCATCCCATATTACAGGGTATGTGGCAATGTGGAACTGGAGTAATTACAGCAACTGCTCCTAGGCTTGGATCAGGATGGAGCATACACACGTAGGAGGAAACCAGACATTTTTCTGCTTCATTCTCCACCCAGAGAAAGGTCATGGCCTTCTTTCATATGGTGCCACTCCTCTAATTCAGCTAAGGAAGTGGTATCTCCTTACTCTTGAGGCTGAGTTTAAAAATTTGTTCCTTTGCCTTTCAGAAAAGAGAAAGCTCTACAGGCCAAAGTAACAGTAGTAACATTTTGCTAAGGCTTTAAATCATTGCTGGCCAGAGTTATCTTTTCAAACTAATTTTTAAGCTGCTAGTTTTTGCAACTGGTAGAGGAAGAAGCAGGAAGGATGAGCATTTTAAAAATCTGGTGTGCTTATGAGTATATGATAGTGCTTAATCATTAATCTGTTGTTGCCTTCTCAGATTCTTAACTATTCTTCCCAATTTCACTGTATTTATCTGGAAATGTTGTGAGTTGGAGACACTGAACACTTATAACTGGGCTTGTGATTCCTGTAATGTCAGCCTGTGTATGCTGACATTATGTTATTATGTTGCAGGATTTGAATCTCATTCTTGCCAGAATCTGAACTCAGAATTATTATCAGTACTAAATCATCCCACACCAGACTGTTCCTCCTTTAGAAGCATGGCGTATCTTGTGATCATTCTCCCACTTCCAGCTTTTTTCAGAACTGTGGCAACCAAGGGTACAGACTCAACTTTAGAAACTCAGTGGGAGGTGTTTTTTTTTTACACATTCTGGAAATCCCTTCCCCCATTCCCCAATTTCATAGCAAAGAATTCTTCCTCTAAGTTAAGGGTAAATGTGCTAAATATGAAATTTTAATATTATGAATCCAAGTGAGCATCACTTTCTGGAGCCTTGATTCTGAACGATGTTCTAACTGTACTAATGGTTCTTCTTTCATATCCATACTTTTCCTAAAAGTCTCATATGGTTAAGTCATTCCCCACAGCAATGTAGGTATGTGTGTGCGTGTGCATGCATATGTGCATGTATATATACAGGGCGTACCCAAAGTCAGCCCACAGACAATTTATTATATAAATTAAATGTTCAAATTGGTTGCCATTTTCTTCTAAACATTTCCTTACTCGTTTGACAAATGACCTTTGAACATTCCTAAGTACAGCAACATTTTCTCTGAAAAAAAAAAAGTAAAACACATGGTGAAAATGTTGGCACCATTTCAGGATAAGACGTTTTCCCACATGGCAGCATGGGGTTGCCTAGCAATCTTTCATGGTCTCTCCATAGGGGCTGGCAGCTTCTCCTCCACAATGCTCTGGCTAACAGTGATGTACTTTCTGATTTGTAATGTTGAGCTACAGAATGAATTCTGTTTTGCATTTGCATGAATAGATTTCAGATATGGTCTTGTTGGCTACTTAAGAAACTCAATATTTAGATATAGGACCTCTTCCCATTCTCTGGGTTATGATAAATGAACTCTAGCTGATTGAGAAGGAATCAATGCAACATACAAAACAAACTATACTAGCTTGGTTAATTTTCTCATAAAAAATATCATTCAGAGAAAAGTAGTACCGCCAGCTACAGTTTGTCAACAGTTCTTGCTAATGAACTAGGAGTGGGTTGGAACCTGTGGTTCTCCAGATGCTGTTCCCCAGTCAGTTCTGGCAGTGATGAGGGATGCTGGAAAAATAATTCAACATCTGCAGTGCCACAGGTTCTCCAGCCCTGAAGTATAATTAAGTAGACCCCATTCAAATCTTCACCCTGCTATATAGCTCACAGGGTCATACTGTACCACTGTCTCTCAATTTATTTCATAAGGTTGTTGTGAAAATAAAATGGGGTAAGACAATATACCTTGAGTTCCTTGACTTCCTATAGTTATGACTATAAAATAGTTGTATATACAATGAACACGAAATAATTGATGGCTTCCTGAGATACGAAACATATTTCAACTTTGAACTTGTGGTAAGGATTTCTACACTTCTTTATTCTCAGGGATTGGTCTTATACTTTCTGAATACATTGTATATTTATGTAAATCTGAAAACATTTCCAAATATATATATTTTCCTTTTTTAAACTATCATAGTGGCACAGCACATGGCTAACACTAGATACTGTAGTATCTTACAGCCCCTTCCTCCCTGACCAGAAGAGAGTGAATTACAGGCAAAGGCACAGCTTGGAGAATTTGACAAGCTGGCCGTGGTTCCCAGAGTGCTCTGAATGGAGACTGTGGGAGATAAAGGAACCCCACAAAGCAAAACAGAAAAGGGTCAGGGAGACTGTGAGATGGATGGTTTGGAAAAATGGTTGTTGGGAGAGGCTGCAGAGGAGAATGATGGAAAGAGAAGAAGGGTTAAGTGGAGGAGATCAGGCTGAGAGAAAGTTGGCAATGGCCATAGTGAGATAATGATGGAGGAGAGAGATCAAGAGCTAGAAATGGTGACAGGAAGGATATGGAAGAGCTGGTATGCAGAAGACTGAAAGAGTGAGACACATTCCAGTTGGGTGCTGATGGAGAAGGTGAATAGAAAGTGACTGGCTGGGGGAAACATTTAGAACTGAGTTGGACAGGAGCTGGCAGTTAGTGGCATAGGCGGAGGACATGGGGTGGTAGTGAACAAGCAGGAAATGGGGATAGATTTGTTAACATGTTTTCTACTACAGATTAAGGTTACTATGGTAACTAATCATTTTGGCTGGGTGAAGAGGTTGAATTTAATTGTCCCCTTTTCACGTGTTAATGGTTGCACTGCCTAAGGGAGGAACTTGCCTGAACTTGTTTTAGTTTCAGTTTCCCTTCTGTGTAGGCTTGCAGAGAATATGCAGCTGAGAGAAATCTCTCCTCAGCAAACAGCCTTTAAATATGTTTGTTTTCTGTAAATAAAATTATTTTTATAGAAATGCCTGGTGTGTGACTTTTCTGATCTCTCCTGGGCCAAATGCTTTCTAGCAGTCTGCCAACAAGATTGTCATCTTTGAAGAGATTCAGTGCTCTGGTGAATGTCACAGTGGGAGAGCCATAGTGGGAGGGTCAGCTGTTACACTGAGAACTAACAGAATGAACATCAGGAACAAGGAGTGACCTCAGGCTCTGTTTATCTGGAGATGACTTAAGTTCAGAGTTTGGGGGACCAGCATTAGACAAAGGAAAAAGGGAACCTGTGGCTCAGGTGGATACCCCTCCCTCTATACAGGAGGCAGAGGAAGTGCGGAACCACAGTGCTCTGGAGAAGAAGAACATGGAAAGCAAAAGTTCAGGAGCCTTGGAAGAATGAGAAGCTTGAACAGTCAGGGTGGTGAAAGAGCTAGTGAGAGTAGGCTAGTGTTAGTCCAGTGAGGTAGTCCAGACAAGAAGCACAACCAGGAGTAATAGCTCCATCTTTATTGTAAGATTACATTAATAGAATCTTGCAAGACTGAAAGTATTTCTCCCTTCCTTTCTGTTTACTCTCCAGAAAACTAGGAAGGATCCCTTCTGAAATGCTTCCCACATCCCTCCCCCCACCTTCTGTGGGCTGAGATACCTTTTACATGCTGGTTGTCCAGTCTGCAGCTCTCCCTCCTGTCTCCCAAGATCATTCCCACATACCATTACAAAAGCTGGGCACAATGTTTATTGCCTCCTTCCCAGTTACACAGCCAGTGGCCTTTCATTTGCAATTGCTTGCTTCAATGAAGATTCATCCAGGTTTCCATTGGTTGTGTCTGTTTTTGTGAGGAACCACCCTGCATATTGTATTCAAACTCTGCCTACCCTACCCCCCACCTCAGTTCTGCTGGGAAGAATAATATGAAGTAGAACATATTCTGGATTCTAGACATAGGAGGAGACATCTGGAATACCTTATTCACTTTAATAATTGGAGAGATTGTGGGAGAGAGCAACAGATTTCCATGTTTCATACCTTCCACCTGAAATTCCTGCATAAACCACATCCCTGTGACCTGCCACCATCAGTAGACAATAATCCCTAGAATCAAGAAGACTCATTGTTTTCTTCCATGTTAGACTCTCCAGTGCCAGTTGCCGTGCAACAAGAAGGAAGGGGGAACTGACTCTTTGTGGCCAAACGTGGCTTGGGGAGTTGCCAGGCCCATCTGCAAATGAGGGTGGGGGGAGGAAACCTGTAGAAATTTCCTGTAATGACTTGCCTGGGCTGTCTTTGCGCATGGGAGAGAAGAATTATACTGATGAGAAAGGTGGTGTAAAGGAAGGTAGATATAACTTTGATGAATGAACATACGAGCTGTTAAGGAAGGAAAAAGCTCAGTCCTGGGAAGGTTGGAGACATTGGGGAAAAAAATCAAAATAACCCCACCATGATTTAGTTTGGTATAAGATGGCAGAAGGAGAAACTCTGACAGGCTTTCAAGTTTCTGCTAGTATAGCCTATAACAATAAAGTAGCATTCCTGGAATTCTTGTGGTGCCTGTTTCCTGACTTGGTCTACCTTGCAGGCTGACAATATGAGTGATGCACCCCTCCTGGTCCTCCCATTGGCATTCAGTACCATCAATCATGATATCCTTTTTGGTCAACCACAAGTTTTGCTGCCTGGAGGCATTGTTTTACAACCGTTCACTCTGTCCTGAATGTTTAGTTTCAGCCAGGATTATGGGGGAGGGGAGATCAAGCCCTTGGGTATGCCAGTGCAGATCTTGGCCTTCTTCCCCACCCTTTTCAATATTTACATGAAGCTGCTGGTTGACATCATCTGTCAGTTTGGTTTAGGTATCATTAATATGTAGATGATACCCAGCTTTACATCTGCATGGCAGGCCAAGCAGGAGATGATGTAGAAATTTTGGTTGAATTTCTAGAGGCTGTAAGGCATTGGATGAAGTGAAACAGACTTAATCCTAACAAGAGAGAGTTCCTGTTGGTGCAGAGGCTTTCTGAATCCATGGATGTTTCATTTATTGTTCTTGAAGAGGTGGTGTTGCCCTTGAAGGAACAGGTATGTGATCTTGAATGTTCTGGATTCACAGTTCTTGGTACAGCAGCAGGGGGAATCCATTGCTAGGAGAGACTTTTGCCTGCTGTACCTGATCTACTGGTTGCAACTCTTCTTGGATCAGGAGGCACTGAAGATAGTGATTCATTCTTCTTTCATCTCAGACTACTGTAACTTGATCTACATGAGGATGCCATTGAAGATGACCTGGGAGCTGCCAGTGGCACAGAATGTAAGTGCCCACCTATGAATTGGTACAAGTTTAATAAAATAACATCTATATTGTGGGAGTTGCAGTGCTTTCCAGGCGGCTTTTGGGCCCAATTCATGGTTGTGGCAATTACCCATAAAACTCTTTATAGCTTGGGCCCTTGTCACCTTCAGGAATTTCTGTTCCAGGTGGAATCTGGCCGACCAACACATTCATTCATTCATTCATTTTCTACCCCGCCTTTATTATTTTTAGAAAATAACTCAAGCTGGGGAACATACCTAATACTCCTTCCTCCTCCTTTTTTGTCCACAACAACAGCAATCCTGTGAGGTGAGTTGGGCTGAGAGAGAGGGACTGGCCCAAGGTCACCCAGCCGGCTTTCATGCCTCAGGCGGGACTAGAACTCACAGACTCCCGGTTTCTAGCCCAGCACCTTAACCACTAGACCAAACTGGTTCTTAACTGGGAAGGGGTGCTGCAAGAATCCACCGCTGAGAGGTCAAAGGAACAGGGACCTATAAGATGGCTTTCTCAGTAGTAGCCACCTCAGTATAGAATAATCTGCCCCTCTGAGTTCTGAATGCCCCCACCTTTCTGGTATTTAGGAAGAGGGGTGGATGGAAACAGGGAGGTAGAAACAGTCCTTTGGAATGAGGGATCCTCAGCAGCTGACTGTAGTGAGGGAAGATTAGGTTTTGTTTGTGATTTTACTATATGCATTATATTGTTATGGTTTTAATAATTTAAGCTACCTAGAGTCCAATATGTAGGCAGCATACAGATTATTCTACTAAATGAAATAAATAAATATTAAATGCAGTCACTTATTATCTCTTGGACTCAAGGAAGGCCTGGGATACAGTCAAATCTGTAATTATAGTAGTGACACCAACAATGCTACTGTATTGCTCTTTGTGAAACACAAAGCGTTAACTGACTAGCTACACAGTTGGTGGCTGGATTATAGTTTGCAAAACTTTACCAGTGATGTGAATCACTGATATGACAAGAGACAGCAGGTGGGCTCTTGCAGTGCTCAAAGAAACAAGTGAAAGATACTAATCACCTGCAATACAGGCAGTACTTTTCCTCCACTAACTGCTGGACCACTGTCAGGATTTAGATCAGCAAAGGCAAGTTGGAGGGAAGATGTTTGAGAAGGGGCAACAGGGCAGCCTCTATGTGTGGCTACAGGAAACATGAAAAATTTATTGTGGGGACAGGCTCTAAATTGGATAATGAAAGCTGGTATCGTTAAACTAAGGCAGGAGGGAAGAACCTAAGACATTTGCCCTAGAAAGAAAACTTGTACATTTTGTACAAAGGCAGCAGGAACATTACATTTTGCCCACAAAAGTATGTCACACTATATAGTCCTTTCTGCCTGGTGGCTTGCGATTCTTTACAAAATGCAGACACGCATACAGACACATCTGCATCCATCCCATCATGTTTTCACCTGTCTTCTATGGGAAGTTTAAAAAAAAATCCCCCAACATTTAGTAAGTCCCCAGTAACTAGTTCTCAGGGCAGCATATCCTTCACCAAAGAGGCCTGCCTTAGGTCAACATTTATAGAAATAACTGTTCAGAGGAAGCAACTAGGAAAGAGGGGGGAATGAACATAAACTTCACATAATAAAAGCTACAATTCTTTCTTTCTCTTCTTGTACAGATACGGACGTGAGCTTGATACGGCATTCCACCTGTGATGAAATGGTACGCCACTTGTATTCTCTTGAAGTAAGCAAAGGATTAACTGGGTATTACATTAGGAAGGTGAGGCAGAACGTTAAGAGAACTTGGAGGAAGACTTGAGGGGGAGAGACTGTTGAGAGTTGGACAGAATAAAAAGAGGGGAAAGAAAGGGAAAGGAAAGGGCCATTAGTAGCCTTTGTGGAAAAGCGGATCTTTGTGGAAAAGTAAATGTAGTCCTTCTCTAATTAAGCATGGAATTCTGTACCTCTAAACAGGAACAGTATGTATATCCCATATTTACTGTTCATACAATAATATTGTTATCTAAAGCTTTAAATGCTTAAAAACAACAACACAATATAATCTCCTTCACCCCACCTAGATACCATACTGTCAGGAAAAGAGCTGATGTAAGAGAGAAAATAATATTAGCATTTATCGTTTTGGGGTAGTTAGTTATTTATCCCTCAAATAAAAAACAGTCACAGTACTGGCTTGCCACAGTACTTGCTAACTTCTTTTGTTTGAATTAAAATATCCCACAGGGAACAGAGAAAGAAACCTTGCTCTTATCTTATCAATCAAAGATTGAAATCCTAGGACCATTTCTCTTGCCAGCTCTTCTCTCCCCATCTCACATATATCATCATATTTTAAATTTTAATTTCTCTAAAATTCAACTTTCAGGTTGTTTTCCTAAGCATTCTTTGGATTGTCTTTTTCCTCATCCAATATTTATAGTTGTTCTTCCCCTAAAATATTGTATTTATTAATATGAAAATGATTTAAATAATTCAAACATTTTTAATCACCAAGAATCAAGGTTGCCATGCAAGTTATTTACATTTCTTAAACAATGATACAACTCTGATCATTAAACATTGCTAATGTGCAATTCAATATAGTAGTATTTAAGAGAACAGGGAGCATGTAGCTCAGCAGCATCTGAGGGCCATATCTTCCAGCAGCCTCAGCCAGCCTTGACCAGTGGTGAAAGATGCCAGATTGTAGGTCAGCAATGTATTTTTAAGATAGCACTTTTTATACTTAATTTATTAAATATATATACAGCACTTATGATCTATGGCAAAACAAGCTACGTTAGAATGTAATGGGAGGGGAATATCAATTCAACTTTTTCTTCTGCCTTTGATCATTTTTCCTGTTCTTTCTGTTTTAGCTAAACTTTCTGTCTTGACTCAACTTCACTACAGTACCTCATAAACAAAGAATAACAATAAGCCTATCAGTCTATATTTTTGTACCTGACTTTAGTCAAAGTAAAAGAAGCAAAAAAAAGGTAAACTTCAGCAAAGGATCGTTACCTTGTCATGGTGCTGGAGCTTGAGCACCTAATGATGCCATGAGATAAACCATGAAGGGCCACCCTAGACGGGAAGGTCATGACAGAGAGGGCAGACTAAATGCGATCCCTGGGGAAGGTAATGGCAACCCACCCCAGTATTCCTGCTGTGAAAACTAAATGGATCAGTACAACCAGAGATATGTCGGTATACCATCGGAAGATGAGACCCCCAGGTCGGAAGATGGTCAAAATGCTACTGGGGAGGAACAGAGGATGAGTCCAACTAGCCCCAGACGTGATGACGCAGCTAGCTCAAAGCCGAAAGGACGGCTAGCGGCCAACGGTGCTGGTGGTGAACGGTGAATCCGATGTTCTAAGGATCAACACACCACTGGAACCAGGAATGTGAGATCTATGAGCCAGGGCAAATTGGATGTGGTTATTGGTGAGATGTCAAGATTAAAGATAGACATTTTGGGCGTCAGTGAACTGAAATGGACTGGAATGGGCCACTTCACATCAGATGACCACCAGATCTACTACTGTGGACAAGAGGACCACAGAAGAAATGGAGTAGCCTTCATAATTAATAGTAAAGTGGCTAAAGCAGTGCTTGGATACAATCCGAAAAACGATAGAATGATCTCAATTCGAATTCAGGGCAAGCCATCTAACATCATAGAGATCCAAATATACACCCCAACCACAGATGCTGAAGAAGCTGAAGTAGAGCAGTTCTATGAGGATCTGCAACACCTACTGGACAACACACCTAAAAGAGATGTTATTTTCATCACAGGAGACTGGAATGCTAAGGTGGGCAGTCAAATGACACCTGGAATTACAGGTAAGCATGGCCTGGGAGAACAAAATGAAGCAGGACATAGGCTGATAGAATTTTGCCAAGACAACTCACTCTGCATAACAAACACTCTCTTCCAGCAACCTAAGAGACGGCTTTATACGTGGACTTCACCAGATGGACAACACCGAAATCAGATTGACTACATCCTTTGCAGCCAAAGGTGGCGGACATCTATACAATCGGTAAAAAGAAGATCTGGAGCTGACTGTAATTCAGATCATGAACTTCTTCTTGCACAATGTAGGATCAGACTAAAGAGATTAGGGAAGACCCAGAGATCAGCTAGATATAAGCTCACTAATATTCCTAAGGAATATGCAGTGGAGGTGAAGAATAGATTTAAGGGACTGGACTTAGTAGTTAGGGTCCCGGAAGAACTATGGACAGAAGTTCGCAACATTGTTCAGGAGGCAGCAACAAAATACATCCCAAAGAAAGAGAAAACCAAGAAGGCAAAATGGCTGTCTGCTGAGACACTAGAAGTAGCCCAAGAAAGAAGGAAAGCAAAAGGCAACAGCGATAGGGGGAGATATGCCCAATTAAATGCAAAATTCATGAGGTTAGCCAGAAGAGATAAGGAATTATTTTTAAACAAGCAATGCGCGGAAGTGGAAGAAGACAATAGAATAGGAAGGACAAGAGACCTCTTCCAGAAAATTAGAAACATCGGAGGTAAATTCCAGGTAAAAATGGGTATGATCAAAAACAAAGATGGCAAGGACCTAACAGAAGAAGAAGAGATCAAGAAAAGGTGGCAAGAATATATGGAAGACCTGTATAGGAAGGATAACAATATTGGGGATAGCTTTGACGGTGTGGTCAGTGAGCTAGAGCCAGACATCCTGAAGAGTGAGGTTGAATGGGCCTTAAGAAGCATTGCTAATAACAAGGCAGCAGGAGACGACGGCATCCCAGCTGAACCGTTCAAAATCTTGCGAGATGATGCTGTCAAGGTAATGCATGCTATATGCCAGCAAATTTGGAAAACACAAGAATGGCCATCAGATTGGAAAAAAGCAACTTATATCCCCATACCAAAAAAGGGAAACACTAAAGAAAGTTCAAACTATTGAACAGTGGTACTCATTTCACATGCCAGTAAGGTAATGCTCAAGATGCTGCAAGGTAGACTTCAGCAATTCATGGAGCGAGAATTGCCAGATGTACAAGCTGGGTTTAGAAAAGGCAGAGGAACTAGGGACCAAATTGCCAATATCCGCTGGATAATGGAAAAAGCCAGGGAGTTTCAGAAAAACAACTATTTCTGTTTTATTGACTATTCTAAAGCCTTTGACTGTGTGGACCATAACAAATTGTGGCAAGTTCTTAGTGGTATGGGGATACCAAGTCATCTTGTATGCCTCCTGAAGAATCTGTATAATGACCAAGTAGCAACAGTAAGAACAGACCACGGAACAACGGACTGGTTTAAGATTGGGAAAGGAGTACGGCAGGGCTGTATACTCTCACCCTACCTATTCAACTTGTACGCAGAACACATCATGCGACGTGCTGGGCTTGAGGAATCCAAGGCTGGAGTTAAAATCTCTAGAAGAAACATTAACAATCTCAGATATGCAGATGATACCACTTTGATGGCTGAAAGCGAAGAGGAACTGAGGAGCCTTATGATGAAGGTGAAAGAAGAAAGTGCAAAAGCTGGCCTGCAGCTAAACCTCAAAAAAACCAAGATTATGGCAACCAGCTTGATTGATAACTGGCAAATAGAGAGAGAAAACGTAGAGGCAGTGAAAGACTTTGTATTTCTAGGTGCGAAGATTACTGCAGATGCTGACTGCAGTCAGGAAATCAGAAGACGTTTAATCCTTGGGACAAGAGCAATGACAAATCTCAATAAAATAGTCAAGAGCAGAGACCTCACACTGACAACAAAGGTCCGCATAGTTAAAGCAATGGTATTCCCAGTAGTAACATATGGCTGTGAGAGCTGGACCATAAGGAAGGCTGAGAGAAGGAAGATAGATGCTTTTGAACTGTGGTGTTGGAGGAAAATTCTAAGAGTGCCTTGGACTGCAAGAAGATCAAACCAGTCCATACTCCAGGAAATAAAGCCAGACTGCTCACTTGAGGGAATGATATTCAAGGCAAAACTGAAATACTTTGGCCACATAATGAGAAGACAGGACACCCTGGAGAAGATGCTGATGCTAGGGAGAGTGGAAGGCAAAAGGAAGAGGGGCTGACCAAGGGCAAGATGGATGGATGATATTCTAGAGGTGACGGACTCATCCCTGGGAGCTGGGGGTGTTGATGACCGACAGGAAGCTCTGGTGTGGGCTGGTCCATGAAGTCACGAAGAGTTGGAAGCAACTGAATGAATAAACAGCAAAACAAAAGAAGCAGAAGGCCCAACTTTCAGGAATTGGGAGTTATACAGGATAGAGCCATTTTCATGAGATAAAAAAACAGAAAGAAGAGTGTTTGCTTAATAGGTAAATGTGTTTGACTATGATAGTGTAATTAATTCAGTCTTGCAATTGTGGTGGGTATAAATATGATAAATAAATGTGTTTTCATTGTTGGAAATAAAGGACTCAGGACTTCATCAGCCTATCTGTCACCAGAAGAATACTCCCAAAACAGAACAAAATGGGGTGTAGTCTGGTGTGGGAGAAGCTAGCAAAAGAAAGATCAGGTACCAAAAACGGGCTGGGTCCAGCTAAGAACTGGGAATTGCCCCAGTGCATTTAGGCAGTTGGGCAGCAGCCTGAAATGCTGGTGGTTCCTCTGTTCTAGACCCCATTTCCTCTTCCTAGTTACATGACCCAGAACTGAGCTGCTATTAAGTGGTGGAAAAAATTCCAGAAGTCACACTCTGCATTCTTTCCCTTCCTTTCTATAAAGCTGTTATTATATATTTAGTATATTTGAGATGAAAATCATAATTTTTAGATAAAAAGTATTTTATTTTTAAAAAAAAACCAACAAAAATTTAAAATTCTATTTTTATTAATTAAAAAAATATAGATGTTCATCCACCCAGTTTCTCAAGATCTATAACCCAAAGACTGTGTTTGACTTTTCTTGATAGGCAATACATAATCAATTTCAACTTCATAATAGCTAAGTTCACATAAATCAGATCAAAACTTTATGATAGTAATTGACCAGAAATTGAATATAATAAATAAAACCTGATACATAATAAAACGTTCAATGATTTTCAAATGTAAGCAAGGTTGCTGCTGCAGATGCTCATTGCTGTCCTGTGATGGTAACATTCTCACAAGTGATCCATGTTGCTAAGTAGCAGAGTTTTGCCCTGCATTAGATGACTTTAGGATTTCTGACACACAAGCGGTAGCTTACATAAAAACGTTCAGTATGACTGGGAAAATGTTTTAATAATGGTTTGAGTAGCTATCATCTTAAATTGGAACGAAGGGCAGAAACAAGAAAAATGCACTCCATGGATTTAATCGCACCTGAACCAAGTTATTTCAAACACTGCACTAAGTCACAATGAGATGTGTTTGCTTCTAGCTTAGCACGATATATAAACCCACCCATTATGGCTTAGAATTTAATGTAAGCCAGATCATTATGTCTGGTTCAATACATGCTGGTTAAAAGATTTTGGCTAAACAATACAGGTAGTCCCTGACTTACAACCATTTGTTCAGTGACTGTTGTTATGGTGGCGCTGAATGAGGGGACTTGGCAGCCCGCCCACACTTAGGACAGCAGGGGTGCCTCAACTCCCACCACCTGCCTATCTCCCCCATCTATGCCCTTTTGGCCCCCCGTGCTCCACGGCCCCTGCCACCCTAGCTGACCTGCGTCACCACCTTCCTCCCGCTGCTGGCCAAGCATGCCTGGCCTAGCCCCTTGCGAGGCAGCTGCTGGCCGCATGAGGCTTTCCTCCCAAGGTCGTGCACAGCAGCTTCCTTGAGAGATCTGGGGAAGATGGCCTCACGTGGCCAGCAGCTGCCTTGCAAAGGGCCAGGGCGGACACACCTCGTCAGCAGAGGGTGCAAGAAGACAGAAGGCCAGCTGGGGCGGTGGAGCACAGGGTGGCAGCAGCCTCGAGGGCGACTGCGGCTGGGACTGGGCTGGAGTGGCTGCGGCTTTCTGGGGCACGGTGGCTCCGCGCTGCACTGCTGGGGCTTGCTGGGGCTTCCCGGGAGCGGTGGCTTCACACTGTGGCTTGGGGCTTCTTGCAGCCCCAGAGCTGCGGCACACTAAGAAGTCCTGAGCCACAGCATAACAAGCAGCCCCAGAGCTGCACGGTTCTGGGGCTGCTTGCCACCCCACAAGGCAGGGTGCAGGGTGGCCAAAAAGGCAGAGATAGTGGGGAGATAGGCAGTTTGGGGGAGTTAAAGGGGAGGCAGTCCCTCACTTTACCAAGGCTCGGGGCTGAGAGGGACCAAGCCAGGAATGGCTTGGATCGGGGTGGCGCCTTGCCTAACGACCCAGGGAATTGGCTTAACAACGGCAACAGGGAGTGCCAGGATTGCCGTCACCAAGTGATGCAGTCATGTGACGTCTCGCTTTACGACAGCATCGTGTAGCAATGGAAATTTCAGTCCCAATTGTGGTTGTGAATCAAGGACTACCTGTATGCTCTTGTGCTGTCTTTTTTTAAGCATAGGTTTATTTCTTTCTTAATAATAAAGCTCTTACTTTCTTGCCAGACCAGATTGCTTACTGCTCCCTCCTTTTCCAGCCTCCATTTCTCACTGACAAGCCTTTAAGTTTGAATTTTTTCTACTAACCTTATGTTTTCCAGTCCTTATTTTTCTTCTTAACTCTCCAATATTGGGTTACTTTTATTGGGTTTCCTTTCTCTTACTGTATTTATTTTTGTTTGTAAATGTGAGTGCACATATAATGATATTTAAAATCTTTAAGCCAATAGTTTTATTTTACTCCCTATGATTGTGTATGGTGCCATATATTTGGAATGCTTTAGTCCTGTAGATAAAGACTCTTGTTCTTTTCTAGCCCTACCTAAGTGTTTATACCGTCTTTTGTAGCCTGATCCTTCTCTCTCATCATCACATGCCTTTTTAGTTAATTGCTGAGGCCTACAAGGTACAAGCCTAGAAGTCCCAAACCTCCTCTCCTGGAAGAGACGTTACAAATATTATAACAGGTCACAAAATGTTTCTAAATAAAAATTATATATCCTCATGAACACACCCTGCTGTTTGATGGAAGGCTGATAATAAACAATTCCGTAAGCGTTACAGAGCCATAAAGAATATGAGGTGTAGCACAACATAGCAAACTGAAATTTAAAAAAGGGGGAAAAAACCAGCACAAATTCCTGATCGTATGTCTTTCCTATTTCTAAGAAGTAGAGGTTTCCCAGAGCAAATGTTTCTCTGCTGCAATTACTTGGAATTCCTCACCTCCTTGGAGATTCCAGTTTGTTAATTGGAGGCCGCTGGGGAGATGGAAAACCCCCTTTTTACCAACCTCTCCCCACCTGCTTCTACCAAATTCCCTCCTTTGCTTTAAAAAAAGCCAAGTCAGGTTGGTCATGCATGTTACATTCACAACAGTCTTAAATTATTCTCTTCCTTTTTTCCTTCCCTTATTATCTTACAATCCTGCAGAGCAAGTTCAGTGGCAAAGCATACAAGTACAATGTCTCCTCTTGAAAGGTTTTCAAATAGCATGGCTGGGAAAATAGGAGGAGGAAGGAGAATTAGGTATGTTCGCCACCTTGAGTTATTTATAAAAATAATAAAGGCACAATTTTTAAAAAAAGGCCTTCCCCAAGACTATAGAGAACAAAGGGGTCTGAACTTGGGGTGGGGGGTAGAGTCTGGATGTCCCAAAGAGAAGAGAATTTTAAGTGTCCTTCAGCAAATTCTAAAACTGTCACAACTAGTTTTCTAATGTTCTTAATATTCTCAAGGTGACTGGAGAAAGAAAAGAATCTAGCCTGTTGAGTGACAACTCTACCCTTGAAGAGCATTCAGCGGCTCAAAATCAGGAAATCATGAAAAGCAACTGCTATTGGAAATACATTGCATGAAGATAGCTGTAGAACCAGTGGTCTGACATGATGTAATGGACAGAAGGAATAACCTTGAGGAACAGGAGGAACAGCCACAACCAAGACAATGGTCAGACGAAAGGAATTTGAGTCTTGGGCAGAAATGTAATTTGAGAAAGCGTCTCAGGCTTGACCCTCCCCGGTTCTCTTGTAGATAAAGGGAAGGAGGGGGAGGTGCATTCGGACTGGCAAGATTCTGTTTCTGTAACCTTATAATAAAAGTAGTATTAGCATTCATATCTTAGGTTTCCCAGTCTGGTCTACCTCAAAGGGATGACACACAGTGTGAGATAGCTCAATGTCTGATACGTTTACCATATATACGGATGACCCCATCTGCGGATAAGCCGAACCCAATTTTTTGGATGTATTTTGGCACCTAAATTTCTTGGCTTATCTGCAAGTAGATATGGTAACTTGAATAGACCACCTAGGTCTTTGGTGTGTTTTTAAAACAACTATTAATAAATATTCTTAATTCAATAGGACTCACTTCCAGGTAAACATAGCTACATGACAATACTGTATAACCATCAAAAGTAAAGTCAGTAATTAATGACTACTAATTTTGTTTTCTTTGTCACCATCCCTATGGTGACCTGGTTATAACTTCCTGAGCCCCAACCACTAAATATCCATTGGATAGTTGATTGGAATTCTTAATCAAGGTCATGACACAAATCTATGATCCTGTATAGTATGTAATGCCATAGTAAATTGACAAATAGGTATCTGGTACCTTATCCATCCTCTTGAGGCATCAGAACTCCAAAATGTTAACACATATCTTAAAATAATTTGGAAAATGGCACTTTAAGAAAGGTAGGCTCAAATATTCACGTTCTAATAAGAATGATGATACATTACAAAAATAATTTATGAAATAGCTAAATATATTATTGGCTACCCAATACATACAATTCAGATTTTCTCCATTCTTTTGTTTAACTAGCCCATTATTAATTACTGGCAGTTGCAATATCCTATTCCTGACTTAAGTCTTCTTGTGCTGATAGCTTACACAGCAAACTGAAATTGAAAGATCCTTGCAAAACTCTTTCAGTCAAACTGCTCTGGCTGGAGGAGAGAATGGGCAAAGATATGCAAGAGGAAAAAAAAGACAAAAAACAGAAGTAATGTCAGCCTCCTCTGCAACTCTCACAGGAATTAAACTGGCAGTCATCAGTCTGGACCCAGCACAGATGACTCCTCTTTAACCCATCTAGCAGCAGGACTGGCCATTTAGTGGTCACCATCCAACCATCCTCCTGTCAACAGACTTCTCCCCATATAAACATGGGAGATTAAGACAGATGTTGGCTATTGCTAATCTGCCAGCCAAAAGGCCTTGTTTGGATGCCAAAAGAGTCAGCACCAATTACACCTTCTTTGGGATGTCATTCAAAAGCTGATGTGTCACAAAACAGAAAGCTGTAATTACAAAATATACTTTTACCCATCATGGAAAATAAAGAAGGGTCCCCTCTGATAATCTCAGATCATAACAAGATGGCATAGTAAAAGGTGCTCCTTCTGTTGTTTGGGCCCAGTTATATTTTACTGATGCTTTAATCAGGGGATGGTCTTCAGTTTAACAACAGCATCTGTACAATATTGCTAATTTCATAGACGGCTTAAGTTCAAGCGAAGCTGCCACAGAAGTGTGTGAGCAAGGTAGCAATTTATTTTCTTACTCTAATTTTATACTGCCCAATTAACAGAAATTCTCTGGCAGTGTACATTGTATTATAATCTACCATATGGATATGCTGTGTAGGGCTTTGGATTTGATCTCCAAGGGCTCATCCACACAGCTTGTTTACATGGTACAAAGATGCCCTTACAGACCTTTGCTGAGGACACGTCTTCACAACGGAGCCTCCATCTTATGGGCATCCTGGAAAACAGAAGATGATCTCCCGACTGGAAAATCCATAGCAGCTTGAGGCGATGCAGTCAGGACTGCAATCTGCTTGGCTATAATTGTCTCAGCAGATCTGCTATGGGCCTGCCCACTTCTGTCTGGTTGTGGGGCTCAGTGTCTATTCCACACTGTCATTTTGGCTGCAAGGGAGACCAGAAGCCCAGATTCTGCAGCCATTTCCTTTTTTGTTCTTTCTCTGTTAAACTGGATGGACAATTGATCAATCTAGAAAGTGTGAAGCCTTGAAACTGACAAGCCCACCCCCAGCTTAATGCATGCATTAAATGACTCATGGGCTTCTGTACGCCGTTTGGTGGTGAATTCCCTTTCCAGCGGTTGTTGCTCTTGGAAAGCATTGACTCCTCGGTTTCCCTCTCCACAGAAAGTTTTTCACTCTATCATAGACTAAAAATCAGGAGTCTCATGAAAGCTTATGCCTTTTAATAAAATCTGTTAGCTGGAAAAGGTGCTACCAGACTCCTGATTTTTTTTACCACCATAGACTAAGATGGCTCTCTTCCTACAGTGTCTACCATAGAGTATAACCTGGTACAGATACAACATTTCCTCTCCTACCCTATTGGATGATTAGATCTGCCTGTATGCTGTGATTTGACACAAGAATCAGGAAAGTGATTTGTCAACTCCCAGCTCTTCAGCAATACTTATTCCATGGCTACATCATTGCTGCACAAGTTCAGACAACCACTAGATGGCAGCCAAGGGAGACATCTTGTGCTTAGTTAAAAGGTTAATAACCATTTTGGACAAATTATGTGGATGTGCCTGGGAGTTCCCTATGGCTGAATCCTCTTTCTCATACATCAATCCCCTTTTTTTGAATTCTGGATTCAAGCGCACTCATGCAGCAGCTGCATCTGGACTGCACAAATCCAAGCAACCACAACCTTGCAGTTGAGAGAGACAAACTCTTTCCTGTCATCTAGTGGTCATTAGGTCCATAAGTCAACAGTCTTTGGGTGGAGCACCCAGATCTTATAAACACCTCCAGAAGACATTCTGTATGGTAATTGGTGGTTTTCCCATGCTTGGTGACGTTTAAATAATAATGGCAATAAATACCAAGTGTCATGGCCTTCTCTGTGGTGGCATCTACTCTCTGTAGTTTTAAAAATAATTTTACTCTTGTATTTGAATTGTTTTTATTTTGTTACTTGTATACCACTTTGTTAATATTATATAAGAAATGACAAACATGTATCAAATAAATAATAAATAAAAGCACAATAAAGCAAATAGTAAAATTTTAAAATATCAAAATTGTGCTTAAAATGTTTGGGAAAATTAAACACTTATCATCTGACCTGAAAAGATTATAATGTGAGCTCCAGGCAAGTCTCTGGAGGAGAGGTGTTTCACTGCCAAAAGTTCTTTCTCTAATGGTCACTTGTCAGGTGAGGGCATTGGGAGAAGGCCTTCCAATGAAGTTCTTAGGCTCAGGATTTAATTTAACTTATTAATTGTTATGGACACCCGCTCCAGAAGACTGAGCAACATACAACATCCAGAAAAATCAAACAGTAAAAGCAAGAACAGTTAAAACCCACGTAAACAGGCAGCCCAGACTAAAACAACTAGAACAATAAAGAATACAAAAATACAACTGGGGCCCCAACAGTGCATAACAACCACATTAACCCCAGGCCTGGGATCACAGCCAGGTCTTAAGGGCCTTCTGGAACCCCAGGGGAGTGGGTGCTATCTGTTTCTGGTGGGATGTTGTTCCAGAGGGTGGGGTCCACGACAGAGGAAGCACACTTCTTTGGTCCCACAAGATGGCAACATTTAATTCAGCCTTTCTCAACTTTCTGACCCTGGTGGAACTCTTGAAACATTTTTCAGGCCTCAGGGAATCCCTGCATATTCAGGCTCAAATATAGGCCACAAATTACAAAATTATTATATTCGTTTCATGGGTAGGCCTGTATATATGCACTAACAGTGTTCTTGAACTAAAAATAATGAAATTTACCTCTCTAATGTGAAGTTGCCTGAATTTGAAATAATTTTCTAAAATAAATCGTGATCTCCCAGGGAGCCCCTAGTGACCTCTCGTGGAACCCTGGTTCAGAAACCCTGATTTAATTGAAGGGACCTGCAGTGCCCCCACTCTGCCTGAACAATACCTGGTGGGCAGAAAGGAGGTACGTTGTCCCTCAGATAACCAGACCCTGTGCCATGATGGATAAATATGGGAGGTGTTCTCTCAGACTATCTCATCTCCATCCTTTAAAAGCATGGGTGAATAAAAAGAATCTTGTTTTTGAAAAGGAGGCAGTGCTGATGTCCGGCAAGCTTGCTTGGAAGAAGCATTCTGTAAATAGGGTGACATAAACCCCTCTGTTTGTTCATTTCTGACAAGGGGTGAATAAAGACCTGAGCCTTTAGCTGATGATCTGAGTGTAGAGGAATGATAAAGCAGCTATTGCTTCTTCAGGTGGTTGAAAGCCCGGAGGCTAAGAAAATTGTCACTAGAAAGGTAAAGGAATCCTTGGAAACCCACTGAAAAAAGAATTAATATATTTTCAGATGGAATTGATGAAGTGATGTTTGAAGGTGTTTGAACAAGGTTTAAAAGGGAGAAGAATGCATGCCCTTTACTAAGAAGATATGATCCCTGGCTAGTACAGAAAATGAGGCAACATATTTCTTCAGAAAGAAGTAACCGACTTTAATGAGTGATGAGAATACCGAGGGTGAAACTTAGCACTATTGGTGACTGTTTCTTGAAAGGAATGGTTATATAGATTTGAGAATGTTTAAGTTGGTAGCTGCAAAGTGCTGTTTGTGAGAATGGCAATATCCATGTGTATGTAGTAGTAGTAGATGATTGCTAAAACTTTTACTGACTGCTGTTATGGAAGGAAAGGTACATTATTAGCTTGTATAGTTGGGGAATTTTAGCTACAGATTGGTGTGTTGTGAATGGGATATTTATTGACTGGTCTTTGCTGAAACAGTTTTTTGGGAAGGCAGAATGGAGTAGGTGCTTTTTCAGCTGGAGTGATGGCAGCCATTTAGGAACTGGGGTGTGTTGATCAGGAGACAGATGGCTGACAGGTGAACCCCGTTGGGATGGAAAGACCAGGACTTGGATTACTACATCATGCATAGCTGGATTTCTGCCAAGAGCCATACTTGATAACAGTTCCGACAACCATCCTGTGCCTGTACGGTTTCTACTCTACAAGCCTGCTCGGGGAAGCAACTTGGATCAGGGTTTCCCGGCGTCTTAAGTACTTACCACCTCAGATACCGGTGGGATAGGTGACTTGGAAGACCCGGGCGGAATTCTCGCTCTGCAGGAAGCAGGTGCCTCTGGGTGTTGATTGGGAAGTGGAGGGGCGCCGAACAGATACCCCAAAGAAGGGCGAGAGGTTGCTCGGCGAGCCTTTCCCTCGATGCGTAAGTTTGTGGCGGGGGACGGGCCGGGAGGCGGCCGCAGGTGCTGCCGCACGTGGCCTCTTCGGGGCTCCCCCTCCCCCGCGACGGGGGCGGGTTCGCGCGTTCCTTCCTCTCGCTTGCTCGCTCCGGGCTATAGGCGGCTCGGGCGCAGCCGCATGTTCTGCCAGCCTGCCAAGCCGGAGCCGGAGCCGGAGCCAGAGCCAGAGCCGAGCGCAGAAGAGCCTCGTCTTCCCAGTCCTTCCCGGCCTCGCTCCACGCGCTTGGTCGCCGTAGCCACCGCCGCCTCCTTCTCCTGACGCTGGGCAGCCCCTGGGATGTTGCTCAGTGCAAAGGGGCTTGGGGCTCCTGCGCTTGCCTGCCCACGTCGCAGGGACTACTGAGACAGCGTGAGTCACCCTCGAGGGCTGCCCGGGAGCTGCCGGCAAAGGGGCCGGCCGGCCGGGCTTATCTCGCCGCTTTTTCTCTGCTTTAGGGGGTTTCGCGTGGGAAGGCGGTCTGCCTGGCTTTCCCCCTCTCCTCAGGTGCAGCCGGGGGTGGGGGAAGCGCGCGCCCGTTTCGGGCTGGGGGAGGCGGAATCTTCGCGCAACAAGGCAAATCCTGGCCGACCGCGCAGCCGGCGCGCGAGAGCGGGTGGAGGTAGGGGCTCTGCCAACGCCAGCCGCTGCCCCTCCTGGTGCTTCTAGTGTGCGGGGCTGCTCCGAAGCCTGGCTCTGGGGGATGATTCATTTCTTGCGGGGGAGGCGCTCAGACGCTTGGCCAACCCTCCCCCCAACTATGGCGAGCAAGCGCGCGCGCGCTTCGAGAGGCGGGTTCGGAGGCGAACCCTCCGATCCTTGTGCGGCGGAGGATTAGCCCCGCAGCTTGTCCTCCCCACAGCGGTGCCGTCGTCCTCTTTTCTTCAAAGGCAAGAGACAGGCGGAGGTTTTTCATAGCGGCGTGGAGCGTCCGGGATGCCGGAGGACGCGACATTTGACCCCCTGCCCCTGCAGTCCTCTTGGAAACTAGAGTGGCAGCCCGGCGCGGCGCTCTTGGGAACGAGTGTCATTGAACTCAGGAGGGCTTGCTTCGGAGCAGTCTGCCAGAGGTTTAGGCTACCCAGGGAACTTTTCGATCCTGCCAAATTGGGGGAGAGAATATAGGTCTGGGCTTAATTCGACGGTCTGAGGGAGGGGGGAGGTCGGACTGATGCTGCACACGAAGACCTGCGTTTTAGTTCAGGTGACGGACACTTTCTTAATTAAAGCTCTGGGTAGAAACTATCAAGAAGGCGAGGAGGATGGCATTGTCCCTCAGCTTCTAGCCTCCTGCTCTCGTGGGCTTCAAAGAGTGGAGGGTGGGGGCAGCGCAGAGCAAAATCCTTCTCTTTATTGTTTCTTCTGCAGCCTTCACAGAGAAGTTGGGTTGCTGTGCAGAATAACAATACAGAGCTAATCTCTCTGAGCAAGATCTGCCTCACCATCCCAAGTTGAATTGCCAGAGACTGGAAGGAGAGAGGGGATTTATAACCCAGCAGTGCCTCCCCTCCTTTTCCTTTTGTGTTATCACACACACATTATTACACCTCAGCAGGGGGCTCCCAGTAAGAGCTTCCCTTAGAAATCCTTATAGAAGCAGTCTGAAGCAAAGTAGCTCCTGAGGAAATAGGAGATAACTTTAGTAAGCACCAAGCCACAAAAGCAAATAAGAGCTGTGCTTGAAGGTGCTGAATTGTGCAAATTCATACCTTACCTTTTGTTTCCCTTCTCTCCCCTTCTTTCCCCTAACATCTCTGCCTTTTACCTGTTCCATATTAATACAGGAGTTGGCAGGCTCTGTTTTTTTGGTTTTGTTAGATATAGTCTGTAAGTGCTAAAAGGGAGAGGAGAAAGATTTAGGCTCAGCATTGTCACTGTACATTTCTTTTTCTTAGTGGGATGGGGGAAGGAGGAACTCTCATTCCTATAAATCAGCTGATGAAAATCAAGATGTTTTGGACTGGTTGATACAATATGAAAGAGAGACCGCAGGTGGACAATTAGCTTGGACATGGGAACATAAGATGCTTTCTACTGAGTTAGATCATTGGCATATTTAGCCCAGTGTTGGCAGTATGAAAGGACAGCACTAAGGTTTCAAGCAGAGTTTTTCCACTTTACCTTGAGATGCCAAGGGCTGAATCTTGGTCTTCTATATGTGAATTGTGCACTCTACCACTGAATTCAGAGAAGAGAGTGATAGCTCAGATGAGGGATGGATTCAAGTTTCAGCTCAGCCTTAAACTTGATGGTTTACCTTAAGTAAGACAGGGATTAAAGCAATACCATTGATTGATTATGTGCCATCAAGTTGTTTTCGACTCCTAGTGACCACATAGATAGATTTTCTCCATGATGATCTATCCCTAACCTGTTCTTTCAAATCTCCCAATGGTGCACTCATCACCACTGCAACTGAGTCCATCCACCTTTCTGCTAGTTGTCCTCTTCCTCTCTTTCCTTCCACCTTTCCCAGCATTAGAGCCTTTTCCAGAGAGCTGGGTCTTCATATAATACATCTGAAGTAGGTGCCTGTAATTCTAGACTAGTCCATTTGCACAGAACCAAAACAAGACGGTATGACTTGAAAAAGAGCTATCTTTTCCTCTGGACTTCAGGATTAATAACTGGGAAATGTTCAAGCCATGCTGGATTTAAAACCTATCCCTTTCAGTGGTCCATTGGGGACCGAAATGGAAGCTTCACACCTGAATCTCAAAAATCAGCATTCTTTGATTGTCCTCCCATAAAGATGGAAAACTGAGGACAAGACAGTTAGAAATAATAGTGGGTTTTTCTTTCTAGGAGTTGGGCAAAAGAAATCAAATCCAAGAGCAAAAACATTCTACATACTAAATCATATGTGTGGGATGTGTGATAAAAGTATGATGCCTTCTTCAAATAGAAAAGCTGACATTGGTGTGTATGTGTGTGTGTGTAAATGCACCCTTAGATAAGAGGCAGGACAAATTGTCCAGGACCACTGAAAACTCTTCAGACACACATAACATGCACATGCAAACATTTAAATGAGGGCAGGAATATGTTTATTTATTTATTTCCTGGACCTGAGGGTGACTAAATAAATTATTGGGTAAATAATTGCAACTGATGCATTTATCTTCATATTCTGAAACTGCTAATGTTTGTCCTAAACAGCAGGCAGTTCTTACAAGAATATGCCGCTTTGAAGATTTGCTCATTCCCTCCTTTTTGTTTTCAAAAATACCTGAATGGCTGATTTTAATTGAATATATCCATTAATAATTACATCTATTAAAATGTAAAACTTTCGTCATTTTTTCTCTACAACCTCCTCCCAATTAAGTTTGCATTTTGGATTCTTAACAGAGATCTTAATTAGGCACTATTGTAATATTCCCGTTAACACTAATTAAAATGAGCCCCTCTAGGTGAATATAAATTGTGAAGAAAAGAGTTGCATGGAGTGCTGGTTGATTAAAAGGGAGGAAAAGAGAATCCAGTCTGAACTAGATTAAGAGCCCAATTCTATAAAAGTAAGTCCCACAAGTTTAGTGTGATTTACTTTTAAGTGGTTGTTTAGGACTGTACCTTAAACTAACATTTAGGGTTTGGGGGATTCTTTCCTTCTTTTGTCTATTCACTTTTCCATTTTTCGGTCCTTCTTAGTGTCTACTGTGCAACTGTGAGAAGAAAAGGCAATATTGATAAAAGGCTGTTTAGTGGCCAGGGTTAAGTTGGAGATTGAAAGTAATCTAAACCTTTTTGTCTTCATCAAAAAAGATATTCCAAGCAAGGACACTTATTGCATTTTGTTTAAGAAGGAGAAAATAAATACCCTCTGAATTAAATATCATTTTTAAATCTGTATTTTAGTGAATATGTAAATAGCAGGTAGTCTTCTGTAGCCCTGAGTATTGCAGTTTATTATGTGATGGTATACAGTACTTGTGGTGATTTGAATTTTTCTTTTCTGTAACCTGAATCAGAGTGCATTCTAGAAGTGAAGTGGATTCATCTTTGAAATTTAGCATCTTCCTTGTGTTCTAAATAGGCAGTTGGCAAAAGATTCTCATCTATTTGAGAACTGATCCCATCCTGACCTGCGGCTCAAGGGATTTCAGAGTGGCATACCTGTTTAGCCTCTTGGCCTTCACATGGTTTTCTGCATCCCAAGAAAACTGTATTCTCCTTAAACCCAAATGCATGTTTATTGCCTTGTTAATTGCTCGACAATTTTGCTAATCGGTGTGGTGATGACTGAATGGGCTTTGTTACTTCTGGAAATGGATCTTTAGATGAAGAA
Source organism: Candoia aspera (assembly GCF_035149785.1). Lineage (NCBI taxonomy): Eukaryota > Metazoa > Chordata > Lepidosauria > Squamata > Candoiidae > Candoia > Candoia aspera. The sequence goes on along the minus strand of NC_086154.1, from coordinate 114,868,883 downwards.
TGAGAAAAAGAAAATTGAATAGCTACAATATGAGGGTTAAGAAAGTATAGTTTCCAGCTGTTTAACTTTTAGGAAGCAGTTGTAATCATGATGATTTTGGGTTGGCCTTAATAAAAATATTACCAAGCTTGGGTTTGTTTGTTTGTTTGTTTATTTTATCATATTTCTACACAGCCCATCTTGCAAGCTACGCTTAAAATGTAAGGGTTTAAAATGTATATTTATTGTAGTTTGATCAAAGGTTTTACATGTTTCCAGGTAACTTTCAGGCGGAGGTGTTATATGCTGGAGGAATAAAAACTTGCAACTGAAATCTTGTTATATTTGAGAAGGAGGTGGCAGGAAACACCATTTATCTTGGAGAACAACTGGGTTTTGGGCTATAATGGAGGAGAGATTAACTAAAGAAAAAAAAATTCCCCAAAGTACTTTTCAATATTTACAAGTGGCTTTCAATCTGTCCTGTGTTTTGTTTAGCCCAAGGCAGAAAATACTGAGAGGCATTTTTTTTAAGCACACAAACAAGCATAGGGAAATTTGTAGTGGAAGATCAGCAGACCTTTCATTTCTTGGGTGGACAGCAATATCTATAATTTCTGTGTCCTTTGGATGTATGGATAGGGGATTTGTATGTTTGGTGCTTACCAGTCATGACTGAAATATACATACAAAACCCTCACTCAGGAAACTGAGGAACACCCATTGTTTGCTGGGCTGAGAATTGTCTGAAAAGGTTAAAAGAAGTCTATTTGTACGTCTATTACACTGGAACTTTCAAAGTTAGATCAGGCTTTATATGAAAAGAAAAATAAAACTAGCCTATAATTTTCCACAAACACTTTGGGGCTAAAGAGAGTATTGTTGTTATTATGATTATTATTTGAATACCGCAATCCTTAGTGATTGTATAAAGGAAAATAGCATTACAACTTTGTATAATAACATATAGGCGTTTGCATTTGGAGAGTGGTAAAAGTCTTATTGGCTTGCCAAAACCTTTTGGTCCTCAAAGAAGAGATATAGCATTGCTAAGTTGAGACTGTATCTGGGAAGTCAAACTCTTAATTCCACCTATATTACATAGGAGATCTCAGAATAGGAATTCCAGAAAAGGGGTAGCAAAGGGAAGTGTAAGATGTTTGCTAGACATCTTGGTATACAGGAAACAGATTATAAACTGTATGATTAAAAGAAACCCAGATGTCTTAAGCAAAAGAGGATAATGACTGACAGAAAATCATGGGTTCCCTCTAAGATCAGCACCACTTCATGTGATAGGTATTTGACTCAGGATGTAGTGTATATAAGACTATAATCCCTGAAAGAAAAGTTAAATAAAAAGCCTGTGTGAATTATAATTTATAGTAGGGAAGAGAAATTTAGTTCTATAGTTTAGAGCATCTTTACTCAGAAGTAAGTCCTTCTGAAATCAAGGTTTTAATGCCTAAGTAAATAAAGGACTGAGGGGTAGCTAAAAGTTTAGGTCTTATTCTTGTATTGGAATAATCTTTGTCAAACATTTAAAAGCCTAGTGAGTGCCTCTTTTTTATTTCTTGTAATCCTTACGAACATTTGAAGGAAGCTGGAAATGCCCAGTATTGGACAGAGAAGAGGGCCTTTCCACTAAAGAAGAGAGATATTAAGATAGTCTCCAATAGAGAACTGATATCCCCAAAGGTGCATTCTTTGCAAACTGCCTTCTTGCATTTAGTTCTTTCCTTTAAAAATAAATAAATCAATAGATTTAAGCCTAGTGCACATTTATCTGGCACCTACTACTAGTCTTTGTAGTCTTACCAGAGATTCAGAGCATTCAAGAACAAAACTGACGGTGCCATGTACAGCTGATGCTGTTAGTATTGCTTCCCTTGTTGTAGACTGCATACTCTTGGTTCAATCAAGTGAGTCGTTGATATAGATTCCAAAGGAAACACTTTGTCAACTATTGGAGATAGTTGTTATTTATAATGTTTATAATTTCTACATGATAACCAGATTTCTGTTGGCTGCTGGACGCTATAAAACCCAGAACAAGAGAGTTCTTGCTATTACTGACCCTTTGGAGACTCAGATTAAAATAGGAAATTGTGTTTATGGCAATGAAGAACCAACAGAGGAAATGGCTTGATTTCATATATGTAATAGTAGAGTAGCTTTCCTCTGTATCTAACTTACGCTGCATTTTTCAGTGACTCTAGGCATCAGGCTAGAAACTGGAAGACTGTGAGTTCTAGTCCCACCTTAGGCACAAAGCCAGCCAGTCACTCTCTCTCAGATTTAGGAAGCCGGCAAGGGCAAATCGCTTTTGAAAAACCTTGCCAAAAAAACCGCAGGGGCTTGTCCAGGCAGTCACTGACTCGAAGTCACCAAAAAAAAAAAAGGGACAAGCTTCACATCTATAGGACTGAGGTGGCCTTCTTGTATTCTAAAGCCATAATGGTCACCCCTTCTGTACAAAGTGGAATCAGAAGAGAGTGAATTGCTATGAAGTGAGAGGCAGGGAAAGGGGCATTTAATCTTCCTCTTTTTCTCTCTCTGTAATGCTTTCTCTGCCTGCTGCTTTCTCAATCTGCACTTGTTACATGTAGGGCTATTTGTTTTTGTGGCTGAATAAAATACAGTTCTTAGCTAATTTTGCATAGAACAGGATGTGATCTTCATAATGCCTTATTGTCTCTAGTTCATCCAGTGGTAAAGGGGGCAGGAAGAGTAAAAGGAAAAGCAGAAGGCAGTGATGAGCACAGATAAAATTATGTTTGATGTATTGTTTGTAAATAGCAAAATAACTTGGACTATCTTTGAAGGTTTTTAAAACTATAAATTGGGCAACAATAATGAGTTCTTCCAGTTCCATGAGAAGCATTTCTAGTGGGTTAATTGCTCAGTTGCATCTTTATTCAGATGATGAGATGAAAACTAGAACTGTTCCTAAATGGAGGCTTGTTTACACAGTTATTGATTTAGAAGCTATTTGAGGCAGTCTGTCTGCATGAAAAATGAATTCCATGTGAGTCCAGCCATATTGCCCTCTCCCCAGTTTGGCTTCCTGGTTTGAATTATTCCCAGCTCATTTATTTTTGAAAGGGGCCCTGTACTGTACACACATCTGTGTATCCAAACTAGCATTCTTTACCAGAACATTAGCTTGGATGAAAGAAGTGAATCCAGAGCAGTTGATTAGGCTAACTCTTTCAACTTCTTTTAGCTTCTATTACTTTCAGCAGGGCTGCAATTGGTGTGGGGGGGGGGGGCAAGTGGGGCATGTGCCCCAGGTGCCGCGCTGGGGGGCGTGCCAAAATGAGTGCTGGGGAGGCGCCAAAATGGGTGTGAAATCCATGTTTTCTCTGGTGACACAGACCCTAGTTGCAGCCCTGACTTTCAGATCCCTCATATAAATTAAAGATGGAGGAGACTTAACTGGCTACAGAAGAATTGAATACAGATAATGATTTCTCAAGATGGAACACTGATTGCATAGAGCTACGTACAATAGTAGCCTGTGTATATATGTGGGTGTCCATCCTGCCATAGCGCTTAGACATTTTCGTAACAAGCAGAGATGGGCAAGAGGTTCTTCCGGTATTAATTTTAATGTTCAAAATATGCATTGCCAGACCAACCTTGCCTACTATTCCATGTTCCTGGGCAACAAAAAGAAAATGAAGAGAAAGAAAAATTATTTTGGCAAAGGAGGATAGGGCAAGTCACAGCAAGCATCAGAATCAAGCCTCATTTCTGGTAGAAAATGGTACTCTAAGGATTCTTGCCTGCAGAGTATAATTTTTCCCCAGAGCAGGCCTCTCCCAATTTCACTACAGGCTCTGCACTCTCTAGCCTTTCCTCGTAATTTGTTGTGGTGGTTGTGGGCAGAGAGAAAAAAGGTAACAGCAGTGGATGGGGATTCTGCTATGAGTAGAATCAATGCAGCTCACAGCAGTTCAAACAGGATTGCTTGCATAATCAATCACCGCTGCATCAAATCCTCCTTTTATCCCTAAAAACAACCCCCCTGAAGTATAAGCAGTATTTTTGCAAAAAAGTTGTATATGTTTCAGTGGGGCTTTCCATGCCTTATCTAATGCCTGTGATAGCATGATTCTCTTGCTTCTCCCCTTGCTCCCCGTTGGCCAAAGTATATTTTGTTTTACTACAGCAAGTGGCAGTACTTAGTTGAACTTGCCTGACCCTCCCACCTCCCAAAGTTAAGCCGGGTAAGAGCAGGTTAGTGGTTAGATGGGAGACTCTACAGCTGAAAAAACTGAAGGAAAAGAAAGCTATGGCAAATCCACATACGGTCAGACGCAACTTAAAGTAGTTCTTATCTTAAGGTTTTGATTTAAATATTTTTAAGGACTTTTATTTGTAATGAAAGAAGAATCACATTTCTGTGTGTTGCTAATTCAGTTGCTTCTTTCAAATGGGAGAAGTGCTGTTGTTTGGTAGTGAAATTCACTAATCCAGAAGCTGCTTGCTATGAAGTCCAGGGTCCGTTTCATCACTCTGAAGCTGCACAGGAATATATTGGAGTTAGGAAAATGGAAATTATAGGACTCCTCCCTTAGACACAGAAAAAGGCAGTACCTTTCTCCTTTTCACAAGCCTCCTTATAACCAGTGTCATCTTAACAAGTCTTCCTTCTCTGAGTGGAAGAGCATGGCAGGAAAGCGCATGTCCAGTTTGATAGGTGAGTATGTGTAAAACCCAGTGCTTGGACCAGATTCAGCTTCCTGCCATGGTCTCCTCGGATGGCTCATTTTCTGAGGAAGGGGATGAATAGTGGATAGCTCTGGAAGCCACTGAGCCAGACCCCAGCATGCGGATCAGAGAAGACCCACAAGCCCAGGGCCTCAGACTCCAGTTTAGATTCTTTGGCACAAGCTCCACGTTCCTGAAAGTACCAGCCCCACAGAGTAGAATATCTACAAGCCACAGAAGTACCAAATGGTAGGGAAGAGCTTCATGAGAGCAATGGTCTACTGTACTCAATACTTGCTGTTGTTTGCAAATTACCCTGCCTTCTGAGCAAGGCTAATACATGCTGACCAAACTGCAGTGGGGCTTGAGGATTCTGTTGTATAAAAGCACTCCGTATGAAAAACCTCTACTGTTGAAACATTTCTTGTACAACCTTGCCTTGTGCTTGTGGGCCCAAGACTCTGGTTCATCTGATTCACCTGGCTTTCTAAGCACTGACTTCTTTCAGTATCTTTTCTACCTTATCCTGTGTTCTTAATGGCACAGCCTCTGCTATTCTGAATTCTTGGATGGAATTTAACTATCCTTGCCATATTCCCTCAGCTGTAAGTACTGTACTGTCATGTGCTCCTGCATTTGGTCTATTAGCTTTTTTGTTTTGTTTTGTTTTGTTTTTTTGCTTGGACAGTACACAGGTCATATCAGGCTACATTTCCATTGGGCTCTCAGTATGGTGGTGAAGAGGAAGTTGCTCCAATTGTCCAGGGATAAATAATTGTTGGCACAGAGAATTCTACAGAATTATTTTGCTATTCCTTGTTCCCATCAGGAATGAGGTTTAATTATATATGCCTATCAGCATAGTATAATTGCCTCCTGAGGCAGTCTAGGTAGCTTGTATGCATTTGCAAACTGCTGAAATTATTGTTGCTTCAACTTGGACTAACAATAACCCATGTCAGAGAGATGGGCAAGTATATGCAAGTGGATTCATCACTCTGAGTGCTCTACTGTTACTAGTTTGTATATGATAGGAAATTCAAACAAATTGTCATAGAAATTGCTGATAATTGTAAAAAGCTGCTGATCCAGAAGGTTAAATTGTGTGTCCTGAACTATATTGAACCAGGTTGTGTTTGAGAAGCATATTTCTTAATTCAGTGGGACAATAAAACCGAGGTTTAACTTCATCTAGGCTGGACTAATGAGGCATCTAGGATTATGTATGTAAGTACTATTATGTAAAGGTGGTGAGTGTGCCTGTGTGTTTTATTTCAAGGTAGTTTGTCAAACCCTATGGGATGAATTTACTCATTCATTTTGTAAACACAGGTTTTAAGTGTGTGCATTTGCTAAATCAGTTTGTCATCACAGGTTCTTAAGAGATACCAGCTGATGGCAGATAAATGCCTTTTGAAGGTTGCTTAAGATAATAAAGAGCAAGTAAGGAAGTCCTTAATTTGTTGGTGTGTTTCTATAGCATATCTGTATGGCTAGTACACACACATTTGTTCTTGTTAAACATCTGTAATTGATTTAAAGAAAGAGATGAAAACAAGAGGGGAGCCAGCAGGCTATTTCATGATTGTAGAAATTATAATGGGTATGCAACTGGATTATAGCCAAACTGGGATAATCCCTGGTATAGAGAAGAATGGAAAAGCATACACAATTAAGATCCATCAATGACAATATCACTTCAATACTGCATCTTAAACTACTTCAGAAATATTAAAACAGTCTTTTTTTCTCTTTCCTACTTTTTTTGAATTGGTTTGATATATAGTCCCTTTCTCCTCAAGTTTTCCTCAATGAGGTGTGTGTGCACTCATCGCCTCTGTAACTGAGTCCATCCACCTTGTTTCTGATCATCCTTTTCTTCTCTTTCCTTCCACCTTTCCCAGCATTAGAGCCTTTTTCAGAGAGCTGGGTCTGCACGTAATATTGAAGTAGGATAATTTGAGCCTGGTCATTTGTGCCTTGAGTGAGAACTCTGGGTTTGGTTGTTCAGTGATCCATTGAAACTAGTACAAGTGAATAAAAACGGGTGTAATAATATATTCTGAAAAACATTTAATAGAAATCACTCCAACCAATATAATTAATTATATTCTATGGAATGATCCGCCCCCCCCCCCATACATGACAGGCCCAAAGCCGTAAGACCTGGCTCTTCCCCCAGGCATTAGGGGCCAGTTGAATGAGAGTCCCCTTTTGGTTGTACTGTTATGTTGCCTGGTCGCCATTTTTTATTTTAAAATTTATTTACGTATTATATATCTTTAGTGTTATATGCTTTTGGGGGGAGGGGTTGGTTTATTATTATGGTTTTTTAATGCTGTATGCTGCCCAGAGTTACATCGTTTGAGTTGAGCAGTCTTATAAATCTTGTCAATAAATAATAAATAAATAGGGACAAGGCCAGGTCCAAAGCTTCCACAAATATGGATGTGATTCTTCAAAGAAAGCCAGTGCAGGCTATATTTCTAAGCCTAGGTTAGCTCTCCTGCTGACTCAAAACTCTTCCTGCTTGCCTTGGTTAGAATTCAGTTCATCAATTTGTATATAATCCATCTCTGGGTTTAGACAAGCCCCAGACTCACTCTATTCTGTTTCCTTGGCTGTCCTGGTTCTCTCAATATATTCACCAGTCTCAAATGCCTTCTTGAAAGAATTCCTTTACCCGGTTATATAGGTGCCTGTTACTCTAGCTGTTGCTGCTGCTGTCCAGAATAATTTCTTTTGATCTCATACTGATATCCTCCGTATATTTGTAATTTCTATTCTTAATCTAAGAAAAGTCAATACCAATCTTTACTTTTCCTCAACATAAAACAGCAACAATTATATATTGGTATACTCATTGGCCTCAAGTAGATAAATCATGGCTACCTAAAATAGTAAATTGGGGAAAAAAATGCTTTGGTGTTACATATTTTTGTAGTCTTCCATCATAAAGAGCCAGAAAACAGCAAGTGGGATGAAGGCCTAATACTGGAATGGTTCTACCATATATGTCATACATGAGTACACCTGAAAACAAGATACTTACAGAAGGTTCTCTCCCCAGATTTATTACAAGGGAAAAAGGATTAAGCTACAGAAATCTTGGCAACTGAATACTTTCATTTTTAGGACCCAATCAATCTCTGAATTTGGTAGGGTGGAGCTTTCTTCATTCTCTTGGTACCAATCCTTTGAGGAGCAGGAGAGGCAGTTATCACCTTTCCAGATAATGGAAGAATGACCAGATGTTCTGAACTTGCATGTTTTCCAAGCCACCATTCTCTGTTCCAGGCACTAAAAAGACCATAACACCATGGCACCGTTTTAACCCACCCACCCCAGTTCTTCACAAACCCAATAATCTTCTGCCAGCCGTGAAGTGCTAAGAACAGGTAGGAAACATCAATCAGTTCTCCTGCCAGTTGGCACAGTTCCTGGATTGTTAAAGATCCTTTTCCCCCCACTCCACACCCAAAATAATTTGCTAGTACTACATACCCAATCCTTACTTTCAGTCTAAGTTGTGTGTATTTGACCTCTTGCCAAAGAGAGCATGCACAAAATTATTTCGGGGGGAAGCCACCCTGTTGTGAAGGCACCATTCCTTCTATTCGTATATAAAGGCTTCTGCTGGTTGTAGTTCTGGTGAGGTAGAGTGGCAGTATTTTGCAGCCAGATACTTTTCACAGTAATTCTAACCATGGTTGTATGGTAATAATAATTTTCCTGGGCTCATAGTTTCAAAGAGTTGGATGGGGCCATTTAGTCCAATCTCTTGCTCTGTGCAGAAACCCAAATTAAAGCATCCCTGCCAAGATGACTGCCTGGCTGTCACTTTAACAGATCCAGTAAAGGGGAACCCACAGGCTCTCTGGGCAATTAGATCCCTTTTTGAAATGCTCTTCCTGTTAGGAAGTTTTTTTCCCCTAACATTTAAGCAGAAGCTATCTTCCTATAGCTTCAGTCCATTATTCTGTTCCTGCACTCTGGCGCATGAGAGAACAGTCTTGGGTTTCTTCTATGTAAGATTCTTTTCATGTATTTGAAGAATGCTACCACATCCCCCTTGATTTGTCTTTTCTCAAGACTAAACATAAACCAGCTTCTAGAAAAACAGACTGCTCACAATGCTGCCGAAGTCCAGGCCCACCCAAGATATTTAACTGATAAGATAGCATTTTTTCCAAACCCATTTTAAGAAAAATAGCAAGGTTGCTTCAGTGTTGGTGGTGAGACAGAAGTAGGGAAGAATTTCTGCCTCAAAATGGCAAGACTGGCAGATTATTTTAGGGAGTGCAGGGCAAGTCACACGACACAAAGAGTATTTCCCATAGCTTGCCTCTATGCAGTGTTTCTCAACCTTGGGCACTGTAAGATGTGTGGACTTCAACTCCCAGAATTCCCCAGCCAGCCATTGCCATGCTGGCTGGAGAATTCTCGGAGTTGAAGTCCACACATCTTAAAGTGCCCAAGGTTGAGAAACACTGCTCTTACGTGCTGCCTGAAGCAGCCTTGTCATTGTAAGAAGGGACAGACCTCACCCCGATAAAAATCGTTCTAGCTTTTAAGTCACATGACTTTTTTTAAAAAATTACTTTGCAGCAGGGCTGGGGTGTCTCTAGAACTGGATACTTTAGACTCTAATTTTTATCAGCAGTCAGTGGCCATGGAGGAAGGGTATTGCAGTCCATCTTATAGAGGTATACAGGTTGTATATTTGATGGTTAACTCTGCACATAACTTGGAATGGTGTAACAATCTTCTCCCTAGAGGCTATCAGCAGGTTAGGTGTAGTAGAGAAGTGGTTGAATGTGTAAAAATTAATGTACTTTTTGTTTTGTACATTTTCAACATCAAGCAGTTTCAATATCAAATAATAGCGCAAGATGTTTATGTTCATTTCTTAAGTCAATTACTTTGAGTTGTTCCTATATCCCATGTTATATTTAACTATTCAGTGTTAAGATTAGGGCCCAATCTAATAATGTTATTAACTGTCTTAAATTATATGCATATCAGCATCTTAATAAAACAGATGCTATGCCTGCTTTTCTGTGTGAATCCAAATTGCACTTGGCTTGTATGTGTGAAACCAGCTTCTAAAATTTTATTGGCTTAAACCAGAATCATCTGTTCGGAAACAGCTGAAACTGAAACAGAAAAGTGGCTTTTGTTTGATATCCTGGAAATTGGGAGCAAATAGGAGGTTGGATGAAAGATAATGCCTCTACCTCCGTAACTTTAAATAAGGATGTTTTAATAAATGAAACAGGAAAATGGTTCTCGAAATAAGTTATTTTGTTACCTGTAGTTACCTCTCCACATAATCACCACAATTCACTATGTACTTCTGCCAACCACAGAGAAGCTTCTTAAAGCCATCATGGAAACTTCACTCTTCAACCAAAGAGATCCAATTTTACAACCGCCTCTTGGATGGTTCATGAGGTGTGAGGCCACATGTTGCAGCAAAAATTCCTTCTTGTGTTTGTGAACTCTGCTTAATAATTGTTTCAAAGTTTTGTATGCTGCAGTGTGGCACTCTGAGTTGATAATGGTGCCAGGTTCAAGGAAATCGACATGAATAGCATCTTCTGCATCTCAAAAAGTGTAACTCTGAGTTTTCCAGCCTAAGCCTAGATTCTGAATTTTTTTTTTCCAGAGGTGAAGCTTTGTGATGATTTTCCATAGACTGGCGCTTCATTTCTGGGTCATAATGATGAGCCCATGTTTCATCAGCTGTCATAATGCCATGAAGAAATTCCTCACCTTCATTCTCATGGTGAGACAACACTTGCTGACGAATTTCAACTCTTGAAGCTTTTATCTCTGCTGTCAGCAAACGAGGATTCATCTTGCACAAATCTTCAGATATTGAAGAACATCAACAGTGTGACCTACATATTACTGTGAAAGCTAAGCTTGATAATGGTTTCCCTTTGAAGATCCTAAGATGGTCCTTAATCAGTTCATCAGACTTTTCTCATGTGAAACTCATTAGTTGTTGTCACAACTCATCCACTTCATTTTTTTTTGATCACACATATCAGCTCTTAACTGGTTCACCATCTATACATTTTTTTGTCCAGGGACACACAGTACTCTTGTCAACACAGTCATCTACCATAAACAACCTGCATTCAGTGGTCAATTTCAGTTGGAGGGGATCCTTCGGCAGTCAAAAATTCAAGCATGACTCATTGCTCAAAGTGCACAGATGACTATTCAGAACTGAGGGTGGAAGATATCTTCCTTCGTTTTGTCTTCACAACAACCCTGTGATTTAGATGAGACTAAAATATAGTCCTTGGCTATAGATCTCTAACCTTTGAACACTCTTACCCATCTTCCACATCATGGTCTCTAGGTGTTATTTCCATTCTCTCCGGCCAGCTTGGCTACTCTGCAGTTTTTCTTGGGTACAGGGTCTTTGGGGCCTTGCTGAGTGTGCTTGTAACTGCCTCCATTCATTTGGATGTGTTTATCTTAGTAATTAATTCAGGGAAATAGCCTGTTGTTTGTGTCAAGAAAGGGTAAGCTTATAAAGGTAGTCTTCGCTTAGCAACTGCCTCAGACAGTGACCGTTCACAGTTACAACAGTGATGAAAAAGTAACTTTGCGAGCAATGCCCACATTTATGACCTTCGCAGGTCTGTAAAGCAAAGGAAAGCTGAAGTAAGAACATAAACACAGTCAGTTACATGATTTGTCACTTAGCGACTGCTTTGCTTAATGACCAAGTTGCCAATCCCGATTGTGGTCACTTAATGAGGACTACCTGTAGTTTGAAGGCATGAAGTTTTCCTAAATACTTTGAACTTCTATCAGATTTTTTTTGTCTGAAGTTCAAACAAACTGGAAATTAGAAATAACTGCTTAAAAATTTTAAATCATGTTTTAAATCCTAGAAAGGGCAAAATGTGAGTCTTTGTATGAGAATGCCAATATTTTGCAGTTGGAGTGCCTTTAAAAGTGTTGTCTGTGACAATGTTGATGTGAAATGAAATATCCTTTTCCCTTCAAAAGTGTTTCTACTACTCTTTTCCAATAGGATCATAAAAAATCAAATACAGCCACTCACTAATTAGCATATATTATTAAGTATGTCTATATCTGCAGGCACATTTACATACACCAGGAGGTATCTACTTGCTTGCAAGAAAGGATTTTCTGGCAAATTGTATTTTTATTATTTTTTTCCATTTCTTCTGGCTTTATGAATTTTTAAGACTACTGAAGTTTAGTAAATTGGATGGCTGGAGTTGACAGCTCAAACTAAAATATCTTAATGCCCACAATTGTCCTATGGAGTCTGCTTTCCATTTTTCAAAATAACACTGCACCAATCTCCTAAGATCTACATTCTTGCATGGCATCTGATAAGATTTTAGTCATTTTAAATGATTTTTTTATACACATATACCCACATTTTCAGACATACTTCTTCCCCCTGCTTCTTGACAGCTGCAGCATCATTTAAAATTGCATAATGGGGTCCACTGCTTGAAAAAGTCACTCACCCCTGCACTAAGCTACAGTTTAGCTATTGCTTGTCGAATCAACTACAATTACTCAGTTTATACAACATGCTAAGCCATAAACATGATTTACAAATCACAGTAGCGGTGATCACAGTCACACAAGATAATGAGCCAAACCAAACAAACCAGATCATGTCTTAGCATGATGTATGCGAACAAGGAATATGTGGTTCTCTGGTTATTAAGAGCAACAAAAGTAATTGTGTTTGTTGGCCACAGCTACTCTGAGTAAGATTGCTGGCCAATAGAGATAGATGGATGAATAAGGCAATGGCTGGAGCAGCTGGCGGGTTTATAGTCCATATAGAATTGTCTGATGTGTGTTTGTGTGATTTGCGTACAGTCTTCTACTGGTATTAACAAATGATGGAGATAGCTTTAAACTGCTGGACTACATGAATACACCTAGGATTTTCTATAGTTCTGCAGAAATGCATTTCTAAAACATGGATTGTGCTAAGAGTGTAGCTGTTCAATGTGTTAATTTATTTGTGCCATGGATGACTACGTCCTGCTCCCCCCCCCTTTTTTTTTTTCCTTGTTAAATTTCTGCTGAGGCTGTGATGGCAACCAGAATGCAATATCTTCTAGCAGGAATACTGCAGATCTCTGCCCCTTTCCTGCTGCATTGATAAATCTTGTCTGTGCAGCATTCTTTGCAGTTATTCCAGAGGAAGGGGCAGAACTCCAGCCCTACTTCCGAATCACTGAGAGGCTTTGGTTGTGAGCTCACCATGTAATAGTTATGGATGGTGTTCTTCCTGTTCATGTGATAAACAATTAAAGAACTATAAAAGAGGAAAATCACTAAGATCCACCAATAGGATACCTAAAAATGTACCTAACTCATTTAAAGCAAATTTTTGGTATAATGATTTTTCCTCATTAAGTTTCAGAATGACTTGATTCTGTTTCATTTTGCCAGGGGCTGAATCATCACAACAGAAAAGGACAAAAGTATAAAGAGTTTAATTAAATTTATAAGGCTGTTTATAGGGCTACCAGGTTTGGGCTGCAAAGGTCCAGACGGACAATAGACGTCAGCAAAGACCTGCAGAAAGCTCTAAAATTTATTCCCATTTTGTGGTCATCAAAAGTTTTGTGACTTAGATCTGATGGCCCTAATTTTGCATGATTGGCATTTGTAAGTGAAGAATTGTACAAGGATTGAACCCTTCATTTTCCCAAAAGGGGAATGGGGAGTGGGGGGAGGAAAGTGACAAGCCCTAAGCAAAAGTGGTAGCTGTTTGTATAACCAATTTATTTATTTAGCAAATGTATATAGCCGCCCATCTCACCAAAAGCGACTCTGGGCGGCGTACAACAATCAGGTAAAACGGCCAATATAAAAACAACATAAAAATATAAAAACCGTATTCATAAATATCATAAAAACCAAGCTACATTATTTATTAAGCAAATTTATATATCTCATCAAAAGCGACTTTAATTTATAACTTTCTCTTGAAGGATATTCAGGGGGCACTGGTCTTTTGATACTGAAAGTTCATAGAGATCGTAGCTTGCCATCTCCTGGCTCAACTTGCTTTCCAGATGTTTTCTAGGATGTGGGGAGCCATTATTTTTGTAGATAAAGACAAAAACATGATAAAGGCACGTGAGGCAAGAGTGAATTAGCTGGAAACCATAAGTAGAATATAAAGAGGGTCATTAATTTGGCAATTCCTCTTTACTTTCCAGATGCCCAGGAAATGTGTGATGATGTCTAGGGATATGTTGTGAAGCAGAACCCCTGGCTACCTCTGTTCTGATCTCATATCACCTTTCCAATCCTCAGAGTGCTCCCACCTCTTACGGGCAGCTCCTGTGTCATGGGAGGCAAAGTATGGGAAATGCTTTCTCTCTTCTTGTTCTTAGGTCAGTGGCAAGGAAGCATATTTCCAGCACACACACTAGTTCTTTTCTCATTCCATCAAACTCATCTGTTGTCAGCTGCCCAGAGACACTTAGGTGAGATGGGCAGCCATACAAATCAAACAAAATAAACAAACAAACAAACATAATCAACTAGCATCAAGCAGACTCAAAGATTATTTTTTCTGTTCCTATTTTTTTAACCAATAGATAAAATAATAATTTAATCAATAAAGTATTCTACATTAGCTCTCTGTACTGGAATGTAGCAGAAATATGCAGAGAACATTTTCTGGATTGTAGTATTTCAGAGTGGTGGTAAGATCTGAAGTTGTACAAGCTAGCATGATGAAGATGGCATAAATACAGTTAGTCCTGATTCATGACTCTCCATTACTCAACAATTTATTACAGTCTCAGAGCATCTGCAACATTTATTTTGCTTACGTGCTGCTCCATTTCCAAAACTTCCAACCAGCTTACCAACAATCTGAAACTGAAGTCTAAAAAAGCAATAACCTAAAAAAGTAACAAAGCCTTGATGTATCACGATTGAGATGTGTCTCTGAATTGCCATGTTTTTATGGTTGTCTGAAAGTGGAATAGGGGATGGTCTGAATATCTGGGGTGGGGGTGGGGCTGTTCCAGAGGTAGGGACCATTGCTGAGAAGGCTTAAGCACATAGTTCCTGTAGATGACATTCCTTCAGATCTGGGACTCTAAGCAAGCCATCTCTGTTAGATTTCCCTGGAAGAACAGGATCAACTCAAAGAAGCCCTGAGCCACATAGATCTTTAAAGTGAAGATGAGCACCTTGAATAGCCCTCAGAAACTGTCTGACAGCCATTGCAGCTCCCACAGTAATGGTATTACATGGGTGAACCTAGGTGCTTCCACAGCTACTTGGGCTATTACATGATTAACAGCTGAAGTCTTAGAAAAGATTTTAAGAGCAGCCCCATATGCAGAGAATTGCAGTAGTCCAGCTGCGAGGCGACAAGGGCACAAATAACCAAGAACGAAACTTTCTGTTGCAGAAATAGCTGCAAAATGACACACAATGTGTAATTGTGTGAAGGCCCTCCTGGCCACAGACTCCATCTTTTACTCAAGCAGAAGGTATGAGTAGTATGATACAAGCATTAGCTAAATTCTGCTATTTTGGAAGCTAAAGACGTTAGTGCAACTTTTTAAACCTCATTACTCAAAACCATGTACTTTAACTTAATGCAAAAATGGTTCCACTTTTGCTATACCCTGGCTCTGTAAAAAGTACAATAGATGTTTAATGGCATTCAGTATGGAGATACAATGGATTGAAACTTCATTGACGACTGAGTGCAGTGTTTCCTTGCTTGTGCTAGTGACTATTTTCCTTTAAAACTGATAAAATAATGGAAATACATTGTAAATGTTAACACTTTTTATGATTTTGGAGACATAAAAAAGAAAAGTAGCTTTTTGGGGGGGTTATTTGTTCCTCAAATATATATTTTTTGTGTTCACAATGAGAGATGTCAATTATATGCTGTCTAATGAATATGAGATCATTAAAGATTATATTTTTCTTTTGCCATTTGTCTGCTTTATGCTAGGATAAGTCCTCCCTCATTCCCAAACAATATTGGGGCAAGGGGACCTTAACCGGCTTTTTTAAATAGTAAAATTGATTTCACGAAGCTGTCCAGACAATCAAACTCAGTGTCTTCCACTGCATACTAAGTGTTTTTGAAGGAGTGACTGTAAAAAGAATGAAGCCCAGAATATTGTTCTGGTCTGATTATGGAATAGATTGTGACATTCCATATGGGATGAAGATGTACTGACACCAAGGATTTATTTTCCGGTAAGTTGGTTTGAGGGTTATAGTCCTGTTAGCTGAGGAGTTGTTGCGTAGTAAGGGTACATCACTGTTTTGGAAAACCAAGTTGGTTTTAAGAGTGGCATTGTTTCTGATTTAGCTGGTAGGCAACTGGACGTATCACATGGTGTACGTACAGTTTGTTTGTGAAATTGTCTACCGGGTCATATTCTCTTTCGTATACCCATCTGGGAGGCAGATGTGGATGGAGCGTGCTGTTCTATGCTGAAATACTCTGCAGGTAATCTGCATTAAAGTACACTGTCTGCTGCAGTGAGTTAAAGCAGCATTATAGCAGGAAGAAAACACACAATTTTGTTTGATTCCCATTGTGTTGTCAACAGTCTCTATCTATAATACATAAAGAAAACCATTTCTCTCCTTAGTGGCCATCATAGTTATGTTGCTGGGCTTCCTTGGCCTTCTCACTGCAGATTGTTGTACTGACTGCTACTTTTATAGGTTGCTCTGCCTTCAGTGAAGGGACATTAAATCCTTTATTTCGTCCCTCTTTTGTCTCTGTGTATTGGAGTATTGGATGCAGTTTAAATTGCATGCTGGGTTTTGTGTTTGCAGAAAGAGGCAAATGCTTCTGTGTATAATCTGTCTTGCTACACTATTCTGTTGCAAAGGTAATTAGGAGTCCTGTGGTAGCTCCATCTCTATCTTTGAAACAACAAGGCTCATGAAGCTTGATTCAGGGACCTCATTATCTTTATTTTTTAAAATAAGTTTTTTATTTAACTTCCATGAAGTTACCATGGTTACCCCCATACTTGGTGGCTTCTTTGCCTCTCTCTTACCTTAAATGCAGCTGTGCTGCCACTAAGAATTAAAACATCAACAATGGAAACATCCCTCATGTCAACCAGCCATAAATCCTGTTTATGTTCCTCACCAAGAGAGAAGCTGCAGCAGCGGCAGTTCAGAGGAAACCACAGAACAGGGAATGTTTTAATGCTGTCCTCCCAGGACTGTTAGAATAGCAAAATGTCTCTATCTCCCATGCTAGAATAATTACAGGCAGTAGAAAAGAAAACATAGAATAAAATGCAGAGAAAATGTTTCTCTCCTCCCAGCAGAGGTACTTTGCTGCCTTGTCATGCATGGCAATTCAGCAATAGATTTGATGCACTGTATGTGGCTCATGTGTCCTTTATCCCCTTGTTTTTAGTAGCCATGAATGCCATATAGCTTCACTTTACTGTATGCCACTTTCTGTCCCAGGTACCATTTTGATTTCTCATAAATATTGCGTCTTGTTCAGAGTCAGACCATATGCCCATTCAAAACAGTACTGT
Source organism: Candoia aspera (assembly GCF_035149785.1). NCBI lineage: Eukaryota > Metazoa > Chordata > Lepidosauria > Squamata > Candoiidae > Candoia > Candoia aspera. Next base: position 114,851,604 of record NC_086154.1, on the reverse strand, counting down.
CTGCTAGGAAAAGTCATTGCCAACTAGAGTTTGGGGCATCATTTTTTCCTGAAATCTTTCTCCCCATTCAGTTTTTTACATAAGAGTTTTCAGGGATCCAGCTTCTGAAAATTTGGGTGCAGATCAGGTGCTCTGTCACTGAGCTATGGATCTTCTTATTCTATACACTCTTCTCAAGCTATGAGAAGTAACCTCTATGTTTCCTTCCTGACAAACCGTGACTGACATTTTAGAGATAGGCTTCTCATATTGCCTAACAGAGAAATATTCCATTAATTAATTTATTCTCCTTTTTCTGCATATAGAAAAGAGAGATTTAAGACCATGTGTGAAGTAGCACATTTCTCTGTTAATATACAAATCCATGCATCTGAGTTGTGTGCCTCTGTTGAAATGGTTGGAAGCATCTTCCTTACCTGATGTTACATGAAACAAGTTATCTGTGATTACGGCAACACTGAGGGCAGAATTATTGATAGAACCTTCATTTCCCTTGCAAGAAGGAAGTTCTTTGTGCTTTGAATAAAATAGATCTTAAGAGTCTACCTTTATCAACCTGCATCTAAAGGACATATAATTTACTTCTCAATAAATACTTAATCATGTTTTACTGGAATTTTCAGAGAGAAAAAGGTCAATAGCCAGTTTATTTTAGTTTTGGGGGAAAAGGGGGGGGGCTTGAGTCTGTCTTGACTCTTGGCAAGTACATAAACAAGCCCATGCAGTTTTCTAGGCAATATTTTTTGAAGTGATTGGCTAATGCCTTCTTCCAAGGGCAGAGAGAAAATAACTGGCCCAAGGTCATCCATTGGCTTATGTGCCTAAAGGAGAGCTAGAACTCAGATCTCCCCATTCCTAGTTGAGTGCCTTAACCACTAGACTGGTGTTTCTCAACCATGGCAACTTTAAGATGCATGGGCTTCAACTCTCAGAATTCCCTGGAATCCCATGCTGGCTAGGGAATTCTGGGAGTTGAAGTCCACACATCTTAAAGTTGCCAAGGTTGAGAAACACTGTACTAGACCAAACTGGCTGTCAGTTTTGCAAATATTCAATGCTAAATCCGTTCCATCAGACGTATGCCTCAATCTGCAAATTTAAAAAGAAATATACCAACATTTGTTTTGCATCATAAAAAAGTAATACAGTTAAAAGAAACATACAATCCACATACTCACCTGAGAAGTATGGATTGGATTGCTTTAAAATGCCAGTCTAATGAAATTCTCTGGCATTTCTAGATATGAAACGTAATTCAGGTTTGTTATAATTAAAACAAGAAAGACCAAACAATAAGCTAAAGACTTTCAATTATTTCATTTTACTTTCAATTTGTTAATTAATTGCTTAGATTTATTTAATACTAGAGCCTTCACTTAGAAACTTCTACATGAATAATTAGATTTGCTTTTTACAGTTAAAAGAAAAACGTTCTATGTAACATTCTAAGCCTTGTTCCTTGTTGCAGTGGCCTATCATAACCAAAATAACCTCAGAAGGTAACTAGGGCTCTCTACAAAATAACAGCCAAGAGACACAGAAAACGCTTGGCTGCCATCTATGGCTGTCCATAACTCTGCAGTCCAGATTGAGTAGCCCTACTCAAAGCCCCCATAATTAAAACTGACTCTCAACCTTCAATCAGCTGAATTATTAACTAAACTGAGGCTTGCAAATTATTTGAGTAGTGTGCATATTGCTTTGAAAATATCATTGTTTGATTCCTGTCACTTTACAACTCTGTATGATTTTTTTTTATGTAGTGGAGAGTCTCCTGGGGACCTGCAACAAAATATTTTAATTATGATTTAATTTATTATTTTATTATTTTATTATTATGCCATCAGGTTGGGGTTGTGGTGGATGAAATTGAAGAATTTAAGAGTGATAGAAGGTTTTTGTTTTTTTTAAGACTGAGATTGGGATTTTTATTGAGATGCTGGATGAAGATTGGATAATGGAGCTGGAGAAATCTAAGGGAGAGAGTGATCTGAAAGCCATAAGTAAAATTGATCTCCTGGTGGAATGCCATGAAAGGAACCTGGAATCTTTGAGGGGGGCAGTTGGGCTGGTTGATTCTTTCAAGAGGAAAGCTCTGTGCAAATTGTGGGGATATGTAACTGCTCTGGTTGATTTTGAAGTGGGATAAGGGTTGAAGAATGTTCATCTGGTTTGCTTTAAGGATTTGATTGATGCTGTTTGCCTTTAAAGGTTTGGATTTACTGTTTTGAATTGGCTTTGTTTTTTGGGTCTATTAAGATTAAAATTATTAAAACTGTTGTATTAGCGTTAAAGAATGTTTATCTGGTTTGCTTTAAGGATTTGATTGATGTTATTCCCTTTTAAAGATATGGAATTACTGTTTTGAATTGTCTTTGTTTTTTTGGTTAAGATTGGGATTATTAAAATTGTTGTACTATTAAGTATAATAGCAGACAATTTATGTGCTTTTTAATTTGATTCTTATTATAGTAGACAGAAATGTATAGAATAGTGGTAGGAAGGGAATAATTAAATACGTTTTATCTTTTGGTGGGGAGAAAGTTAATATAAGGGGGAGGAGTGTACTTAGTGATTTTTACACTTAGGAGTGTACTTAGTGATTTTTACACTTAGGAGTATACTTAGTGATTTTTATTTTGTGTCAAAGTGGAATGACTTATAGAAATAATGTGTTTTGGTTTAATATAGAGTAAGAGATTGATTATGGAAATTTTGTATATCCTTGCTGTTAAAAGTCGGAAGCCACATCTTTTTGTAAGTTCAAAATTTTTTCTCTTGTGTTTCTGCACTTTAGTTTTTTTTCTTTGTTTGTAATTTTTTGTTTTTGTTTTGTAGTTTTTATTCTTTTCTTGAAACCTAACAAAATTTACTATAATAAAAGGAAGACCTACATCCACAGTAACCGAGAAACAGCTAGTTACCCAACGCTTCAACATAGTGAAGAGGAAACTGCTCTCACAATTTAGATAGACCAGCTACACATTACATCCTGGATTCAAGACCCAGAAGAACAATTGGATGTGCAGCCAACACCTGAAGCTGGAATGTCTCTGCCACCCCCTTTATTACAGAGCACAGCAGCTGATATGAGGCATAAGATCATGGATAAACTAGCTACAGTCAATCCTTGAGACTGATTACCAAGGCTCACTAGAGAAGTACAGTCAGATAGTATGAGGGCTCTATTGGCATCTTCTAGCATACAATCCCTTCTACCACCATAGCTCAAATCGATGAACTGGTATACGCTACAGCTGCTGTAATCCTGGAGATGCTTGGTTACACGATCAAGAAGAACAGCAATACATACCCCCACCACACCCCTGGAAAATCATGTTGGAGGCTAAGATCAAGGCAAGCCCCAGACATGGAAGGAAGATCAAGCAGAGGAAGTGCCGTGGCAAGACAAGACCCTGCATGGGATGTACCATTGACAGATAGCTGAGGTGGCTGACATTGGGAAATCCTACCAGTGGCTGGAAAGGGCTGGACTAAAAAACAGCAATGAGGCACTGATCAAAGCAGCACAAGAACAGGCACTAAGCACCAGATCCATAGAAGCAGGGGTCTATCACACTAGGCAGGACCCAAGGTGCAGACTGTGCAGAGGCCTCAGTCCAACACATAGTGGCAGGATGTAAGATGCAGGCAGGAACAGCATACACTGAACAGCACAACCAAGTAGCTGGCATTGTGTACAGGAACATCTGTGCAGTGTATGGGCTAGACCCTCCCAAGTCCAGATGGGAGATTCTACAGAAGGTCATGGAGAATGACAGGGCTAAGATCCTGTGGGACTTCCAGATCCAGAGGGACAGGCAGGTACTGGCTAATCAACCAGACACCGTGGTGGTAGACAAGGACCAGAAAACAGCGGGGGTGATGGATGTAGTGGTGCCAAGTGACAGCAACATCAGGAAGAAGGAGTATGAGAAGCTGGAGAAGTACCAGGGCCTGAAGGAGGAATTAGAGAGGATGTGGAAAGTGAAGGCCAAAGTGGTCCTAGTGGTGGTAGGAGCACTTGAGGCTGTGACTCCCAAGCTGGGAGAGTGGCTCCAACAGATCCCAGGAACAACATCAGAGCTCTCTGGCCAGAACAGCGCAGTGCTAGGAACAGCTAAGACACAGCGCAGAACCCTCAAACTCCCAGGCCTCTGGTAGAGGACCCGAGGTTGAGGAAGACACATACCACCCATAGGGGTGAGAAGGGAATTTTTTTATATGCACACACAAACACACACACACACACAAACATTAATGAAGTTACCAATTTTTACAACCCTTTTCTCCTTTGCATTCCTCCCTGATTTTATTATCTATCTCAAGTTTGCCCTAAGCATTCTGGTTAGAAGGTAATACATTATTTTGGGATATGACATTGTCACTCACAATTATTCTTTTGAGAGTTTCTCCCTCACTGAGGTTTCTAGCTTGTTTAACATTGCCCTTTTTGACATACACAAAAATATTATATCTGATAAGTCCTAAGATAATTGTACTGACTGGTTTGTTTATTCAGCCATTGTAGCAGGAGAGCCATGTTAGTCGGTGAGAGCAATTTAAGTCCTGCATCAGTTTAGCCACTCTGTGCATCTGTTGAAGTGAGCTCCAGCTCACAAAAGCTTATGCCTTTTAATAAAATTTGCCAGCTGGAAAAGGTGGTATCAGACACTTTCTAGTTTATTCAGCCATATTTCTGTTGTGACCACAGCTGGCTAGATTCACACAAGACACTAAGCCAAAACCAAATTCACAATTTTCCCTAAGTCAGGATGTGCTAACTAGTCTTTTATAATTTATCTTTCCAAAACTCCACCCCAACTTTGGCGTAGAGTTTTCTTCCCTTGAAATCGAAGTACTTGTACACTGCATTCTTCTCCAATTAAGTTCTTAAAAATAGTATTTTTCTTTTTGACCCTTCAGCTTCTCTGAGGATGTTTCCTCTCCAAAGGATACCCCACAGCTTTTTTCAGCTTTTTCTCAAGGTTCAGATTAAAAGTAGTTCTGGCACCATTTTGATCTTAAGCACCAGCAGTCTAGTTCCATTCTCATCCTGCGGTGCTTGCCCCTTTGTACAAGTCTCAGTTATTGCTAAATGGTTCTTGGTGCTTAACTAATGTAAATTGCTCCTCTCTGCAGTCATGCATTAAGACTCCTCAGTTTTCTTTGTCAGCTATATATGTGGAATATTTATTTAATGTATTTTTAATCCGCCAAAACAATTTTTCTCTGGGTGAGTTACATAGAAGAAGGAAAAGTTAAACCTAGAAAACACACACAAATTTAACTGAAATTTGCACAGAAAATGTAATGTAAAGTAGTCATTCAGAGGGAGCATTAAACTTCTCTGTATGTGAGATTGCAAAATAAGAAGGGGTCTCTTTATCAGGTTGCAGCGGTAATTGCTTGTACCATTACTTTACCTAATTAGTGCAAAAGGTCAAGGAAGTGGCAACTCCTTTGCCAGGCAGTTTTGTGTATTTGCAAAGGAATGCTGGCTGGGAAAAGGAGCAGCTGCTCAGCAAACTAATTTGGAAAATTAAACATGGCAGGTCAGTTAGGGCCAGGCTTGTTACAAAGAACCTGGACCAAAATCCTAAAATGCCAGAGAGAAAAATAATGTCTTTTTCTGGAACCCAAAAGGTAACTGTACAGCCAGGCAAGTCACCTAGTGTGATCATTCCATTCAAAGCTGTCTGTCCGTCTGCCTGTCTGCCTCATTTAAAAAAATCCTCCTAAGTTCCAACCTTACAATATAAAATGGGCTTCAGGACCAGTGAACTCAGTTTCTAATGATGGAATCACCCACCACCACAAGACAGGGAGCATTTCCTTTTTCCTCAGCATGATGTCTTCCTTCCCCGAGATGTTCATTCTTCTTAACCACAAGGAAGCTGTCCCTCTAGGGAGTGGGACACCACTATTTCACTCGAAAGCCTTGCCCACCCATTTCTTCGCCTTTTTCAGCTTTTCCAAACAACTCTCGAAGGAATGTATGAATGAGTTGCCTGAGAGCAAAAAACTCATTGCACTATGCATAAATGCACAGTTATGCCTAGCAGGTGCTATACTGTATTTGCAGTACTCAAAGCAATCTACCTTCATATGTATATTTTAAAATGGTTAATAGGTTTGCTTGAGAAGGCTAAGTTCCTTCCTATTAAAAGTAAGGTAAAAAGGCTTTATCCCCCTACTGTTACACTTAACTCCTTAACGTTCACATGTATTCTTAGCTTCATGCACTGTTCCGGGGGCTGAGATAGTGCCTCAGGAGTGTGTGATGGAATTCCCTGACCTTAGGAGTAAAAATAGACATTTCCAAAATACTACAGAACAAGAACAGTTGCCAATTTTGTGGTACCAAATAAGCAATAAACATCATCCCCGTTAAACCAGGATTCACTTATAAAAAACATTAAAAGCAACAAGGAGGCCCCACCTTAAAGTAGAAGAGTGTTTTTATTGCGATATAATATAAATGCAAAAAATATAAAATAAAATAAAACAGTATTATCTGATAAATGAGCACGAAGATACAGTTTTCAACATTTGGTACCTTAACACCTTTGTCACTCAATAAACCTGCCGACTTTGAATTGGTGAGAATCCTGGTTTCTTGATTGTAAGCTGCTGTGAAGAGATTGACAGTGGATTCTTTCTCATGTTCATAGAACAGGTTCCCCTCCTAGATATGTTTTACTTGTACAGTCCTGGCGAGTTTTCCACAACTGCTATTGTAATTAATTAGATTAGAAGGTCTCGTTAAAGTATCATCAACTCTGTAAACTGTCTTGAGTCATAAGTATAAAAATACTGTAATAAATGCATAGCAAGGCTCAGAAGACTGCAGTAAAAAACAAACAGATTTTTTAAAGTGAATGGACAGTAGGAAGGGGAATGAGGAGAGAATATGGTTTAAGGCCTCTCTGAAACTACAAGAGCCTGGCTAAATGAAATTCCCACACTTTGATTTTTCAAGCTGACTTGTTAAATGAAACAAAGAACAATATATAATAGCTATAATGAATTCATGTATTTAAAAATTAAGAACTGAAATATCAATCTACACTTTACTTTAAAAACAAAGTTTTATTTGGGTATGCACTGTGTTTTAGCTTGTTCCCAACTTGGATTTAGTCTTAAGTATCTGGTTGAGGTTTTCTGTAACTACAGTACTCACTGAAGTTGTCACACAGAGGGTCAAACATAAAGAGAGTCTTTGTAACACTTCTAAGCTTTTTGTTGTTGTGAATGCAATTTTACCACTTTTATTATTCACTTTGTAAATGAAAAGCTTTAAATTCTATATTCATATTTATTTATTTTTTATTTAATTTATCCCCGCCCATCTCCTCCCATCGGAGGCCTCTGGGCGGTTGACAACGAGTGATTAAAACTATCAGAATAATACAAAAAATAAAATACAGTAAAAATACTATAAATAGAAATAAAGAATAAAAAATCCAAGCGATGAAACATCTAAAACAGTCCAAGTTGTTCTCCCTAACTCAAAGTCTAGCTGGCTACAGATTCAGGTTCCTGAAGGACTTAGGTGGGAAGCACTATGCTCAATGGTATTGATGGTTCCAAAGTGCTACTGTTTATATCCACTTTTTATAACTTCCAACGAGGCTTGGTCAGACACAGTGTGGTACTTTTCTCACAACCCTTGGCACTTTTCCTCTTGGGTGGCATTGCCTTATCCCTTCACATGGGAACCATCTCCTGCTTTGAGTGTGTATGCTTGTGTACACACCCAATAGCTACAAATCAATCTACTGTATATGGTAACTACAAAATACTCTTAACAATATAGTAACAAAGCAGGGCTGGAAGGATCATCAGATTTAGAAAGATTTTCTTCCATGGGATTTAGCTCCTGAACTGTTATGTTTCTAAAGGAACACCCTCTGAATTCTTTTTGCTCTGCAACCTTGTTTGGCTTCCACCAAGGATTAATAAGTTACAAGGTGACTTTAATTAAACAAATGATTAACACTAAGGTTCTCCTGACTTGGGTGTTTAACTTGTTATACTGTGCTACTTTGGCATTGGCGCTACTGTAGCTTCTCCTTGTTCCCAAAGGGGTGGGCTTTCTTGCAAACCACTCTTGGAATTTATGCCTCACTGCTAGAGTTCAGTAGCGATGCAGCCCTCCGTGACTGTGTTAAGACCGTGTTGTTAGCGGGTTACAGGAACTGAATATATTGCTTTTATGAAGTAACTACGTTCCTTGCTTGGGGGAGTTTATATGTGTGCTTGGATGGTGGACACGTACTATCCATTAAATTAAATGGAATACACTGAGGTAATGGCGATGGTAGTTTATACAGAGCTAAACAAGAATAAATTAAGGTTTACTGCATTTTCAATTCCTCATCAATCCTGTTTTTTTTATATTAACTAAAAAATGAAGGAAAATTGAAGTTTGAGCATTAACCTTTGTTATGATGTTTCTTACATTATTAGTTATTTTTTATTGTCTATGCTTTTCAACTCTCCCCAGCTTTTTAAAATTGGGTAAACATTATGTCTTTGGGTTTCTTCTCGCCATCTTTCCATTCTTCAGTTTCTTTTATTTTTATCTTTTCCTTCTTCCTAATGAAGGATTCCCCTCTCCCTATTCTCGCTGCATCAAGGCAATGTGGACTGGTTCAGTAATAAAAAGATGGCTTATTAGAATTAAGGCCTAACAGTCTTTAAAAAAACAGTCTTAGCAGGATTGAAGTCAGGAGGGAATTATACATTCTTAGCAGACTCATTGAAAGACTGAAATGAAAACTCACGCACAAGCAGTATAAACTAAAGGAGAGAAGTTTTCGTTTAAAATTAAAATAAGTGAAACAGAAGCAAGGGAGAGATATCTGAGGTTTATTTTTTCATCTAGGATTGTTATCTGGCCAATGTTAAGCAGGCCTGCAATTAATGGACATTTTTCTCCATCTTGCAAGTGATGTTTTAAAACAAAGCTCAACCTTAATATTATTCAGTGGATAGTTTTAATTTAAAATATATTTACATACTATTTAGAGGAACAGCAGTTTTGCATTTCCCCTCCCCTGTGGGAGAGGGTTTTAAAAATCCCTCTTAATGAACTGCTTCACTCACAATATATTGTCAGTTATTTTGTTCTGTTTATTTTTTTCATTAATTTATCTGGGAATAGATTACCCCTTCAGTTTCCTCCTTTAAGACAGCAATTCAAATAACTCCCTAATCTGTGCGAGTGGGGATTGCAGCATTAGCAAAATGAACAATCAGAGTTGTTTAACATAGTCTCACCCTTCAGACTGTCAGGGAACCTACTATTAATTACCCAGCTGTTTGCAGGCTCTGAGCAGTGGTTATTAAAGCCTGAAGGTATTTGGGAAGGATTCATCATAATCTGTGCAAACCACAGGCAACAAGATTACCAAGTCAAATTGGAGGTGCAAATTTCCAAATTAAGACAAGTGAAATTGAATCTGATATAGAAAAGAGACCCTTCTTTTTGCAACTAAAATAATAATCACAACTTGGCTATCTCTTCAGAATCTGGAATTACAGTATCTTGTTACAAATTAACCAACTATATCACTTATAGATTGAAGAACCTACTGTGCAGGCAGACTGTCAGAGGAGCTAACAATTCTGCTAGTGATGGAGAAGATACTCCAGGTGAGGCTCAGAAAAGTCTGACATTGGGTTCTCAAGGTCTGAACATTCACATCAAAAATAGCTCTCTCTATGGGCAGCACAGCAAGTTATATGTAGTCCCTGATTTTTTTATTTGGGAGAGAGAAAGTAAGTAAATAACTGGGAAGGAATTTCTTGACCCCTTTTGCAACACATCACTTTTCATCTGAAAACCTTAGTGGGTATAAAATCAGCTTAGGAGGATTGTATGTGTGATTTTCATCAGGAAATCTTATAAGGGGAGGTCTGATTGTTTATTTTGCATGAGAAGTAGAGCCTACCAATTTTATTGCATAAAATTGTAGAGGAACTGGATCTTCTATGATTCCAGTTGTAGCAGAAAACAATTATGGGTGGTTTGCTACTACAAAGACTTCGGTAGCAAGCTGAAAATAGATGTCCCATGTATGCAGAATAAGTACCACTTTATGGAATTATAGCAGGGCAAAGGGAGCTTGTACTCTCTTGGCAAAAGATGATGTAAAAGTAATAAAGTCTTCTTTGAGTCAAGCTCAATTCCTCCATATATCTATGTAGTTTTCTTAAGAGCGATATGGAAATACTTTGCCATAGGCTTTCTCTGTGAGGTTTAATTTTTCCAGTTTAGTTGACAGTGTGAGTATTCCCTGGTGGTCTCCCATCCTAGTACTAATCAAACCCAACCCCACTGAGCTTCTAAGTCCTAACAAGGTTGCTCAGATGCTGCCACCTACTGACTCATAGGTGATGACACAGATTTAAGTATTTCCTTTTCTGGAATATCTGCAGGCCAGCAGCAGAATGATGAATACATCAAAGAGTCCTTGATTCCTTCCTAGTCAATAATTTAGAGCATTTGGAATGGATGACATTAAGCTGAAGGATAGCATCCTCAATTTGACAATCAGATCAAAATCCTTACTAAATCCAGTTCAGTTCTGCTTATGATTGTAGATGAAAGCAGCAGAAATCTCCATGGTCTTATTAATATACACAGAGGTGAACAATGGATATAATCAAGGGAACATTCTACTAACTATTAATAGTATTTGTAGCCATTTTTACTTCTCATTTTTACTTGTGTGACTGTGGTAAGAGAAAGATGAATATTTGTCACTATACAACTGGGAAACTAAGGCTCAAAGAAAAAAGCAGAAACAGCAAATTGTCAGTTGTCAGGATGGAATATAAATCTGGCCCTGGGCATGGGGAAGGGATGAATGAACCATAAAGGAAGGAAGAGGTTCAGAGATGATTACTCAGTTCTAGGTAAGAAGAAAGCATGAGAAAGAAACCTAAAATAATCCTGCCTTTGACCAGATTCAGATTCTTACATAGTAGGGTACCAGGAACCATCCATCTCAAAGATGAAGAATATAAGAATAAGATTTTGGTGTATGAGGATTACATTTGTATATATAGAAATATGGAGGTTTCCTTGAGGCAATATTTAATCTATCACTATAGAATTAAGGGGTGCCGAGGATCCAGAAGAAATTAGTTTTGTGTTATGTTTAAATCTATATTATGGAAATCAGGATGGAAATTATATGTCCCACTGCTATGGTTGTCAATGAGAAAAAAAGCTGACCTCCCATAGAAGCTCTTTTGATTACTCCAAGTGCTTCCTTGTATGGGGAGCGTAATATGTGGATTCTGCAAGGTCAAGCTCTAATGAATGGGTGTGACTTTTGTTGACATTAATGAAAGTATCAGGGGGGGAGGCACTTGTATGCTTGCCATTATGCAAACACCTTTTTGTTTTGGCACTATGATTACTGAACATCTGTCTGTCTCATCAACTTAATATTAAATTTCAGTAGTGTAAGCAAAACAGATTCCTCTATATAGAAAATGTCGTGTATTTATCCCTGTTATGTGTCAGTGATTCTCACCTCACCCAACTCTCTCAATATGAATACATGTAAGTATGAATTGGGATATTCATATGTGTAAAGTATGCTCCAGTACTTGGTTAACATTCACTTTCTCTTGTGCCTTGCAGTTTTTTTACATTTTAATAATGACTTTATATATTGTTTTAATTACAGTAATTGTTGTATGCCACAGAGTCACTTTTTGTGAGATGGGCAGCCATATAAATCTGATAAATAAATAAAGTATGTGTATTCTATCATAGCTAGAAACTGCTCTTTGAAGCTTCATCACACTTTTCCCAGACTAGTATATCTTGCAATGGATCTTCTTTCTTTTAGAGTCTTTCAGTTTAGTAAGTCAGTTAATAAAAGAAATATGCCTGTGCCTTGAACTGTTGTACTGTACTTGCCTTGTCTTGCATCTAGCATTCTGGCTACCAAGATGGGTAAAACAATTGTCTCTCTTGTCCAAGGTCTAATTTATTTATTTATCAAATTTGTCACCGCCCATCTTCTCCGAACGGAGGGACTCTGGGCGGTTTACAATATAAAACAATAAATATATAATAAAATTTCAATATAAAACACACTATAAAACAATTTCACAGAGCTACCAAATATAATAAAATCCAGATGGCTGTGGTCTTGTTCAGTCACTGTATAGGAGGGGCACTTCAAGGCACTAGCCAGCCCCAAGTATGACTATTCTCCTCCCTGCCCTAAGCCCGGTGGCAGAGCCAGGTCTTCAACTTCCTCCAGAAGGCTAGGAGCGATGGGGCTAATCCACCTCCAGGGGCAAGATGTTCCAGAGGGCGGGTGTACTGCAGAGAAGGCCCGCCTCCTGGACCCCGCCAGATGAAATTCTCTTATCGACAGGGTCTGTAGCGTGCCCTCTCTGCATGATCAGGTGGGACGGGTTGATGTAACGGGGATGAGATGGTCCCTTAGGTAACCCGGATCTATGCTATGTAGGACTTTAAAGGTGATAACCTATAATTATAGGTGATAACCTATAATTTATAGGTGATAACCTATAATTTGCCATGGCACAGTCAGGCATTCTATAAATATACTTAGTCATAAACCATTATATTTAGCTTTCTGTTGCAAAGTCTAAATGGCTTTCCCAGCCATCTCAAAACTGAACTTCTTTACTTAAAAAATAAAAAAGGGTTTCATTATTCTAATAAGAAAATGGAGCTGTCTAAGTCATAGTTACTCTAATTCAGTACACACAAACCATGCTGAGGTAAATCATATTTCTTTGAACTTTGAATGAATATATTATCCACAAATATTTCCCTTTACTTGCTCCTCATGTATTATTTGGATGAGGGGAGTTTTACTATATGTAAAATATATGTGATATTAATTTTAAAGCCCCTAGTCAAAAAAGTAGCTGCAAGAATATTAGCCTAGGCAAAAGATAAATTCAGTTCTAGGGAACATAGATTTGAATAAGCTGTCTAAATATCAAGGCTGATCAGTTTAGTTTCTGTGGGATGAGGATTCAGTCAGAAAGTGTCAGCCCTATAAGGTAGACCAGACTAAGAAACCAATGCCATATTGGTTAGAACTACTTTTATTGTAACAGCTCCAGAAAGAGAACCTTGCAAGTAAGAATGTTCTTCTCTCTCACTCACTTTGTTTTAGTATGAACTAGGGAGCGGCCTGTCTGAGACATTTACTCACACTCTTTCCTTGGAATGGGCTCAAGCCCTGCTTATCTGACTGTTGCCTTGGTAGCAGCTCTTCCTCCTGCCTTTCAAGGCCATTCCCTCTGCTCTCTACAGAAAGTGTTTCTAAGAGCTTCACTCTGAGATCTATTCAGAAAATAGTTTTTGTTTGTTTCTTTGTGAACGATAAATGTGCTGCGGGGTTTCCAGACATGCCCATTGCAACTACTAGGTAGGGACTGCTCACACAGCATAAAAGTGAGAACTAAAGAGGAATGGACTGGGAGGAGATTCCTACCTCTGGGGGAGGTTGGATATTTGACTGTATACCAGGGGTCTTAAGTCACTATTTGTTTTGTTAGATTGTATTAATACATTTTTTTCTCCTCACTTTCTCCTTCATTTAGGTAAACTAATTTTCAAAGATGGCAATAATTCTGCTAATGCAGTTCAGAGAATGAGCCTTGTTCCAAGGAAGCATATGAAGATTTGCAGCTAAGATTACAATTCTGTATGCAGTCACCTAGGAGTTAGTTCCATTAAACTCAGTTGGGCTTTCTTACAGAAGACCTACAGAAATTTACATTGTGAGCTGTAAGGGAGGAATACATTGTCAGTTCTCAGGTCATCAGAATTCATTGAGGAGGCCTTACAATTTAGCAAAAAATACACTTACGACATCCCTTAAGAAAATTTAGTTTGGGATTGGTAGCAGTAGTGATAAGTCATTCAGTAAAAAGGTGTTAGCAGTTGTGAACGTTTTTTGTACTTATTTCTCTTAATTTGAAGCACAACTATGTTTTAGAAAACCATAGAATATACTTCCAATAATATTATCTAACATATGATGAAGATACTAAAGACCTCTTTTCTTATTCTGTGCCAAATTTTAATAAACCAAGAAGAGGAAAATACATCTTCACCCTCACAAAGAAATCTTCAGCAATCTAACATTTTTAAATAATAAAGCTTTCAGTGATTGCAATCTAACTTACTTAATAGCCCTACTTCATTAATGAAACAAAACCCTATAAATGACTGCATTAAGTGCTGCGAGGAAGAACGTGTTTTTAACTTTAAAATGCTGCTATACCACATGTCAGCAAAGGAGCATCTCTAGTATTAAAAATATTTTTAAAAGTATCAAAATAGTTCCCATCTTTTCTCATGTACCTTCTTTGCAATTATTCATGCAGCTGTTGCTCTATATCCACTTTACATCATTTCGGTGATTATAGTGATGTTTTGACAGCATGAAACTACAATTCAGCCTTACGGTGATTTCAGGGTTCTGTAGCCCTGAGCAAGATGACTTCCAAGACATCCACCAGCTCCCTGGGTATTCTACAGTCCTGTTTTCTCTTCCCTCACCCTTGTCACTGGATTTCATAGAATCATATAATTGGAAGAAGCCATGTAAACCATCAAGCCCAATGTAGGAATTCAAATTAAAGCATCTCAGATATGGTCCTACCACTTTCTTGGCTAATTGGTTCTACTATCAAACTGCTTGTCAGCCCAACAAGGTAAGACTAAGGAAACAATGCCTTATAAGTCAAAATTACTTTTATTATAGCAGCTATGGTAACAGAATCTTGCAGTTTTGAATGTGCTTCCCCCTCCTTGTCCTGTTTCAGGTTTTAAACTCACACACAGTTGCTAGGTGAAAATAACAATTTACTCAAGGCTGAGTAGATAACAGCAGACAAGGAGGAGAATGTAAATCAAAACAGGGTCTCTGGAAGAGAAAGCTTGCCTGAATAGTTTCGCTTTCAGTAGGAACACACAGAGAAGTAAAATCCAGTCCAAAGTTCAGAGAGCCAAGTCAGGTTTGTCAGCCAGTCTGAAGATCAGGGCTGGGCCGCAACTGGGGGAGGGGGGCAAGTGGGGCATGTGCCCCGGATGCTGCGCTGGGGGGGCACCAAAATGGGTGTGGAATCCACGTTTGCCCCAGGTGACACAGACCCTAGTTGCGGGCCTGGGTCACGGTTTCGGGAATCATGAACAGAATAACAGGGATGATATGCCAGAGCAGGAGATCAGATGGTTGTTTCCAATGGAGGAACATGGATCAGGACTTCCTCTTAAATCAGGCTGCAGTCAGCTATCTTTAATTAAGAGAGTTGCCCCCTCACTTGGCAAAGAGCCTCACCGAGCATCTTTGCTTTGCTCTCCGCTCTACTCACCGAGTCTGAGGGCTTGGAGGCCATATGTCATCATCTGACTGCTCCAGCTGTTCTGTTGGTGTCTGTGTTTGATCAGTCTCAGGTAATTCCTGGCTTAGTGTCTCCTGAGGCTGACATTCTACTGGTTCAGTTGGAGCAGCTTCTTCAGAGTCAGAGTCTGAACTCTGGGCCATGACACCCCCTCACTTTACCTTCATGTGAACTAGGCTTGCCTGAGATATTTTCTCACATTATTCTCTTACCCCAGTGCCCTTCTTATCTCAGCATTGCCTTGGTGGAGGCTCTTCCTCCTGTCCTTCAAGGCCATTCCCTATACCCTCTATACTGCTCTTACTGTTAGGTCCCCCCCCCCCCAAATTCTGTTGGGATCTCCCTCCCTGTAATTTCAATAAATTATTCTGTGTCCTGCACTCTGGAATGAGAGAGAACCATTCTTGATTTTTGTGACATCCTTTCAGGTATTTGAAGATGCTCTTGTATTTCCCCTCAGTTGTCTTGTCTCAAGACTAAATATATCTAGCTGCTTTTATCCCTCTTCATACAATTTAGTTCTCTAATTTTCTTGTTGTTGCCCTGGATCCTTTGTTTCTCTGAATCCTTCTTGAAGTATGGTTGGTACCTGTGACTGGACAGAGCACCTGGGTTTAGAGTGGCCAAAAAATAATAAATTGGAATGATTACTTTCCATGATTTGGAGATTATACCTATGTTGATGCTGCTTAAAATAGCATTTGTCTTTATTACAGCCATGTCACACTCCTGGCTCATATTCACTTTGCAGTCAGTTACTATTTTAAGGTCATTTTGAGAAATATCAATTGCAATCCAGGTATTGCCATCATATATCTGTGCATTTGATTGTTGTTTCCTATGTGAATAACTTTCAAATTTTGTTACATATCATGCTGTTATTTTTAGCTCAGTTCTCCAACCAATCATCATAATTCTGAATTTTATTTTGGTCTTCTAATACCGCATATTACCTATCCTACCTGTTTTGTGCCATCAGCACGCTTGGTAACCACGCTTGCTAATCCACTTTTTCATCCAAGTATTAAAGGCAGTGATCCTTGAGGAGGCATCCCACCTGATACTTCTCTCGAACTGAATGATGAACCATTGATTTCCAAGCCAACTATGTATCTATTTAATCATAGTACTCTCCAGGTCACACTTGGTTATCTTGCTAATCAGCTTATCATGGGATATTTAATAAAATGCTTTGCTGAAGTCAAAGATATATTATGTCTACAGTAGGGTCAGAATTTATTAAGGAAGTTGCCTAATTAGAAAATTAGAAGTTTATTTTGATAAGATCTAGTTTTTAAAAATCCACGCCAATTTCTGGTAATCACTGCATTGTTGTCAAGGTGCTTATAGATCAATCACCTTATGAACTGCTCTAGAATATTCCCAGGTATTGATTTTAGATTGACTGGTCTGTAGTTCCCAGGATTCTTTTTTCCTCCCTTTTTGAAGATAGAAACAATATTTTCTCTCCTGCAATCATTTGGCACCGTTGCTCCAGGTTTTCTCAGGGTTGAAAGATACATAAAATAAGGGTTGGGCCAAATAAGCAGCTTGTTCCTTCATTACTTTAAGATGCAAGTCATTTGGTCCTAGATGTTTAAATTCATTCAGAATAAAGATGTATTCCCCAATCATGTTCCTATTAACCTTCAGTGAAGCTTCAATCCTGCCCCTTCATCCAGCTCTTCACAATTTCCTGGTGGAAGATAATAATTTTTTTTTTCTGAGTGGACTGAACTAAAATAGGAATTCAATAACTTCATTATGCCATCTTTATTGAGCAGCTAGTATACCGATTCCTTTTTTTTTTTTTAATATATCTTCACCAATCTCAGATCATTCTAAACTTTTGCTTCCCTTGCACCAACTCTAAGGTTCTGGGCTGTCTTCCTTTGTGACCTGGCCCTTTTTTAAAATTTCCCATATGTATCTTTTTCTGAAGCAAATTCTTCAACAAACCTTTTATATAGCCATATTGTCTTCTTTGGCTGTTGTCCATTTTTTAAATTTTTTGACTCATTGGAATTTTTTGCAATTGTGCTTTTAATATCTTCTTCTGTAGGAGCTCCTACTCATTAGCTTCTCCTGCCCTGGGATCCTAATTATCATTGCTTTGAGTTTATTAAAATCTGTAGGTTTTCTTAAATCTGTGTTTTACTATGCTGAATTTTAGTTTCCCTTAAAGAACTCCAGTGTTACATTGTCATTTCTACTATTTCAATGTTTCTATTATTTCCATTTCCCCAATGAAGTCTTCTGTATTGATTAATGTCCAGTTAAGGACTGGAGATCCTCTTGTGCCTTCCTGCATTTTCTAAAGGGGAAACTGACAATAATTTCCTGGAAGGACCATGCTTGGCGGGATTTGTTTCTCAATAGTTGTTGGCATAATTAACATCTCCCAGCATCAAGTTGCTATTGTAAGGCATCATCTACATCTTCTCCTTAGCTAGGTTGGTGATAGTAAACAGCAGTATTGCTTTCATCATTCTTCTTCTTATACAGTAAGGTAAAGGTAAAGGTTTCCCTTGACGTAAAGTCCAGTCGAATCCGACTCTAGGGGGCGGTGCTCATCTCCGTTTCTAAGCCTTGGAGCCGGCGTTGTCATAGACACTTCCGGGTCATGTGGCCAGCATGACGACTCGGAACGCCGTTACCTTCCCGCCGAAGCGGTACCTATTGATCTACTCACATTTGCATGTTTTCGAACTGCTAGGTGAGCAGGAGCTGGGATTAACAACGGGAGCTCACCCCGCCGCGCGGTTTCGAACCGCCGACCTTCCGATCGACAGCTCAGCGGTTTAACCCGCAGTGCCACCACGTCCCTTCTTATACAGTAGATGCTCTCTAAAACATTGTCAAGTTAATTCATTTGGATATTTTTAACATACAATGCAACTTCCCTTCCCTTTCTGTTGCTGCTTTTCCTCTTGAATAAATTATATCTTTTAGTTGCTATATTCTACAGTAGTCATGGGATTCAGCACACTGGTTCTCCGCTGTACCTATTCATATTTATCATATTTATCTTTTGTACTAAGAGCTGAACTCCATCATATTTCCCATATTCTGAGCATTAGAGCATAGACAATGAAGGCCATAAACTTCAAGATTTTTCACTGAGTACTTTATGTTTCCTCTTTCATCTCTCTACTCTTACTAGCTGGTAGGAAAAGAAGAAAAGGTTTAGTCTTTTTTCTTTCATTTACAATAGCATTTGTGTGTGCGTTATCTGGTGTACTGGGTAGCTCAACAGGCTACAGGCAAGCTGTACAAGGTACATCTTCATGGCCTGGCAGGTTTATATAGACATATTCCTTTTTCAGGTAATATGCCCCTCAAAGCATTTAGAACTTTAAAAGTAAAAGCCAAGTTCTTTGAGATGGGGCCTGGAAATGTGTAATTCAGGGTTTCTCGACCAGGGTTCCATGGAGCCCTAGGGTTCCACAAGAGGCCACCTGGGGCTCCCTAGGAGATCAAGATTTATTTTAAAAATTATTTCAAATTCAGGCAACTTCACATTAAAGAGGTAGGTTTCATCCTTCATTTTTAGTTTAAGAACACTGTTAGTGCATATACACAGGCCTACCCATGAAACCAGTATAACAATTTTGTAACTTCTGGCCTATATTTGAGCCTGAATGTGCAGGCGTTCCCTTAGGCCTGAAAAATATTTCAAGGATTCCTCCAGGATCGAAAGGTTGAGAAAGGCTTGTATAAGAATTCAAAAAGAGCCATGCTGGATCAGATCAAAGGCCTTTCTGGCCCAGTATTCTGTTCCTGCAGTGGCTAAACAGATGATTGTGGTAAATTGATAGGAAGACTTGAGGACAGTAGCATTTTTGCATTCATGTTTCTTGACCACTGTTAATGAATACTGCTACTGGATATAATATTTAGCCATCCTGAAAAAGAACCGTTGATACTTATTGTTTAATTCCTTTATAAAGTTTTCTGCACTGATGGCCATCAATGACCATATTATAGTAACAAAGTACATGTTTTAACTGTGCACAATATAAAATATGTATTTCATTTTATCTCTCCTGAATCTTGCACCATTCGGCTTATTGGTTAACCTGAAGTTTTAAATTATGAGAAAAATTTTCCTCTATCCAACTCCTGTACACAAAACCTGGTTTTACACACCTTTGTCTAAGCTAAAAAGCCATAATTAGAACAGTAAGCAATGCAACTTTCAAAATATTAATTCCATATTTCAGACTGCATAGACCCCATGAATATTTGAGTGGTCATGTGCTATAGTAGTTATTACAGCCAAATCATCTTCTAAGCAAACTCATATAAAATACAGTACACTGATGTAGTCAAATCTGGATGTGATCAATTCCTCATTATTTATAATACTTGGTCTTCCATAGGTAGTAGTGAGTTCAGGAGAACATACAGTATTGATCAACTGCAATGTCGGGGTCCCAGTCCATTGGATACTGTGATAAATAGTAATGGAAAGTGCAATATATCAAACAGTGATCCAGATCCCTTTTTCAGACACTAACACAGGCCATCCACAAAGGTAGAATCCCCAGAGCAGTTCTAACCGTACAGTTGAACATCTTATTTGATAATGTAACATTTTAAGAAATGTGTTTCTCAGTAATGGTTTCATTATATCCTTTTTCTTTTTTTATATATACCTTTATTAAATTTTTTATGTATTGGAGAAAGATAAAAACTAACAGAAACTAATATATAGAATAAAGAATGAAAAGAAGAAAGGAAAGGAAAGGAAAAAAGAGGGAACAAAGCCAAAAGTGCAGAAAAGGAAAAAAAAGAAAGAAAATATAAAGAAATAGCATCCAATTTTCTTTACAGCAGTTATGAGTATAGATACAAATTTTTTTACTCTATGGTTACATCATGATTTTCATTTTTTTCTAAAAACTATTTTTTAATAATCAAAACCATAAGTCATAAGTTCATCTTTTTCCGTTTCACACAAAATGTCTATAAAGGGATTCCAGTCAACCATAAACTTAGATAATGTCTTTTCTCTAATCAAAGATGTCTACTTGGCCATCTCTGCAAGTTCCATCATCTTCATCATCCATTCCTCCACTGTGAGTAATGTAGAAACTTTCCACCTCTGTGCATATAATAATCTCGCTGCAGCTACCATGTATAAAGGACAACATTTCATGACATTTTTTCAATTGTTTATCAATCAGTCCCAAAAGAAACACCTTTGGTCTCAATTGTATATTAATCTTTAAAATTTTCTGAATTAGTGTGTGCATCATATCCTTTTTCAACTGGTATGAGGGGGGCAATCCTGGCATAACGGGACTTACAATTCCCACCTCTTACTGGGCTAGTCTTATTAGTATGTGATGAGTATACACGTAGTTGTCCTTAACCTTCCAGAATCCTATCCACATCCCCAGTCTGCACAAAATGAAACATCTCCCATTTGACTGGTAGGCACATATCAATGATATATCTGCTGATTCTACTGTAATGACAGCATCAACTTTAGAATAAATAACCATTTTATCCACAAAATATCTTGCAGCTTGGTCACAGTAGGCTGTAAAACAATCTGTCCTGTCACTATGTGGAACCAGATAGAAAGATAGCTGACTATTAGAATAGCCCTCTTTTCTTTGCCTGTCCTCCCCCCACTAGTCCCAAGAAACAAAACATTTTCAAAATTAATAAATTAAGGCCAGTGCTAATAGCATAAGATAGTATTTCCACAGCAGTTACTGGAATAACCCTTCCTTTCCCTGTTAACACCAGAAAAGTCTTAATGGAGAATGATTTTCATCCCATTTCTGTTCTCCTGTAGCATCACCAGAGCATAATAACTGACTTACCACACACCAAAGTGATGTCCAGTGGGGCATTTGTTACCATTGTTCCTGGAGGAACGTGATAATCCTGATTCTGAGTAAATAGGCTATTTTGATAGCTGTCTCTGGTTTCTGTCAGATGCCATAGGCTCAGAGCCAAAGACAAGAGCCTTTTCATTTTCATCAAAGGATTTTTCCTCTACAGTGAAACAAACTGTGGTGATTACTTAATGGGTGAAGAGAAACAACATTTAGAGTAGCATCACAGAAAAATCAGCTTCCAGATAGCATGAAATTTTCTGTTACTAGGACTCTGTGGGAATAACCTTTTTTCATGGTATTCAAAATAGAGTCAATTGTATGTTTAATTTAATGCGTTGGTTTTTTTTGGTTCTTTGGTATTTGAAATACAAAACTTTTTTTCTCAGTCTTTCAAATTATATAATCATCTAGTCTTTTAGATGAATTTATGCCTGTCTGTTGTAATTATATTTCATTGTGATATACTGTTGCTTTTTATTTGTAAACCATCCTGAGCATTTTTTAAGAATAAAGCAGAAGTAAAAGAAGAAGAAAGATATTGTTAATAAATAGAACTAAGCAAAACCATTTTCATAAGAATGATAGGGTGAAGCAAAGAAATTCAAAACTGAAGAATGTGCACTAGACCTGTTAAAATTGGTGGCCTCCAACTGTATTAGACTAGAACCCTCATCATTCCTAGCTGAGACAGCTCATTGGCATGGTGGCTGCTGAAGGTGAGAGGTGAAACTTTGAATTTGGGGGATACACCTACAGCAATATTTTAAATATACTAAAGGAATTCTGTGCCTCTAAGGTATATGAAGGCATGTTTTGGGATGAATGATATGTGATCTCTGTGTGAAATCTTCCTTCTGCCTAATATCTGCTATCTAAGCCTATGAAGGCCAAACCTCCACCCACCAGCCCAAGTAAATACAATGAGCTTTTAATTGAAAAAAAAAGTGTGCCCCTTAATATGGCCTTGTGCTGAGAAAACCCTAGTGCTAATGCTTTTGAAGATGTATCTGTGCTAAATGGATGATAGTAAGAGAAGAAGGTTGTTTTGCTTAATGAAGGACAAAGGTTTCTGCAGTGGTAACAGAATAAAAGAAACCTTTCAGGGCACAGTTGAGTTTGTGAAATATGATGCTGTGGATGCAAGCAGTATAGTTTCAGAATCAGTTAAGTTCTTCTTTGTGGTCTTTACATACTGTTTTATTCTCCCTACCCCATACTCTAAGACCTCACAAGTTTATTTTTTATTGCATTAATCAGAGTATCAGGACAAATTATGAACTGCTCTAAGATGCAAACAACGTCCTCTTGCATGTACACAAATCCATCTACTTGCTCTTTTTTTTTTTTTTTTTGCTATTTTTGCTATCATGTGTAATTTGCCATTTTTCACTCCATTTTCTCTACCAAACACGTGTTTGGTTTTTGATAGCTTAATTTAAATATCCATACTCTTTATTGCCTCATACAATCTATCTATGGTCACCAGAAGCATTCTACATACATTTATCCATAAATAAATGAAACAACTTAAGGGGACATCACACGTTCTTATCTTACTCCCAGTTCATTTGATAAGCATTCCATTTATTCTCACACATGTTTAGTTCCATCATATATTGTTGTTATCATAGTACATGACCAACCTTTAACTGCATACTTGCACAAAGCATTCCATAATTCAAGCAAATTCACTTTATGATACAGTTTTTCTAAATCAAATGCTCATTTAACTTTCTTTTTCACATTCACACATTTCTCAATGACATAAAGAGCAAATGTCTGTTCTATGCCTGGCATAAAGTCACCCTGCAGTTCCCAAATTTTGTTCGCTGTCATCTCTTGTACCTTTTTGATCAGAATTCTGCCAAACATCTTCCATACCACATCTACAACTGTAATTTTTGCATTTTTTCTTTCTACTTTTCCCTTTGCATGGGATAATAATAATAATAATGACATTTTTTCTGATTCTCAGGCACAGATATAGTCTTCATACATGCATTCCTTAAGCAAACTACACCTGTATTTTAACATTTAACATTAAATTACACCATCTATACCTGCAGCTTTACTATTTTTCAATATTCTCAGCATTTATGATATTTTCATGAGGTTTTTTTTTCTTGAGTACTAAGATATATAGCATTCAGTTCAGTTTCACTCTTCATATCACTGTGCTTCCCATTACTCATCCAGCAGTCCCTTGCTTCAGTGTCATCCCAAATCATGTCATCACTTTTATTTTAAATTCTGTCCACTTTTGTGATGGCTCCTTGTTTAGCCCCTTTCACCTACTTCCAAAAATATGTTTATTTCCATCAAAACCATTCAACATTTTCTCTGTTTCTTTTAACCTTAATCATTCCTTGCTCTGTTTGACTACATTTTTTAAAACTATTTTTTTCTGTATATGCACATTATCTTTCTCTCATAATCATGTTTGCAGCATTCATTCTCTGATACATATTTTTTCTCATACACAGTGTCCTTCATCTCATCATTCCACCAAATATTCTTTTACATACTCCCCCCTTTAGCATAATTATGCCCCATGTAGCATAATTCTTTTTGCTCAGTTCCAAGCAGAATCCACTTATTTCCACTTTCATTCTCTTGGGAGACTAAAATATCATAATACGTTTTCATACAAGAATTGTATTTTCCTTCAGTCATTCTATTTTCATTCTATGTTCTTCTTTCCTTTTCTTCCATGTTCATTTTTTCCAAGAAGTACTTTTTACACTACCAAACAATGTTCTGTTCCATATTACTACCCGTCTGCATCACACTAATTCTCTTATATTCATCTCAAGCAATTAAGTCTTGGTTGTAGGCTTATATTAATTCTTTTCCCAGGTGCACATATTATGTAAACCATGTATTCAAAGTAGACTTTTCTCTGATATTCATCAGTTATCATCTTTGTTATTTTTGAGTCTCCAAATGGCTCAGTCACTACTTTTGTACTTTCTGATCTCATTCCTACTCTTCCATTCATGTAATATGGCTGAATTATTTTCCCCAAAAAGCTCGTGTCTGGTTCTTTCATTATCACCATACACTGAAATGTAACATATAGATACCACATACAGATACCACGATTCTATGGATTCCTACTTTCATCTGGATCCACAATAACCTAAATAACTTCAAATCATGCTTTCTGACATAATTTTACTTTTTCATTCATAAGCCCACACTTTAACTTCCCTCCACGTATTAATTAATTTTGTATCACAAGATTAGACCACCTTCATTCAGGTCTGTTGCATCCTTCCTCTTTCTCTTCCCTTCTCAGACACACAACATGTCTATTTTTCTTCATCTCAATGGTCGATTCATGCGCTTAACCACTTCTCATATGCCAGAATCATCACCAGATGGGTCCATAATTATTAGTCTAATCTTGGCTTTAGGGCATTTACATAATGCTTTTAGTAAGATAAAAAAGATGTAGACTAGGTACCAGACTTAGTAATATGTGCCACATGCAGCATTCCCTGAAGACAATAAATACAATACTGGTCAATTCTAGCACATTTTGGCCAATATGTCATAAGTGCAATCAAACCCCAGCTCTACCCCAAAGATTCTTATTTTATGCAAGGTGGAAAACTAGAGACTACCTTGAAAGCCTACATAGTGTTTCCTAGATCCCACCACTTTGGAGGTACATATACCAAGGCAGAGCTGGATCACTCTGTCTCTATTTCTTGACTTCCTTGTTGGGTGAAAAAAATTGTTTCTGTCTTCCTATCCAGCATGGAAATATAGTCGCTGTGTGTGTGTGTTTATGAGAGGGAGAGGGGGGGGGGGAGAGAGAGAGAAACCTGTTCCTCTGTCAACATCTCTTTTGACTTTCATACTGGATTCCTTTGAAAAGTCCTGTTCTAGGCAGATTTGTACCACGAATTGCCTTGCCTTGCCCATAACTGGATAGGTAGGAAATGGCCCTGCTCTGAAGGATTTGAAATACTTTTTGTTACTACTTACATGAATAGCAGGAAACAGCTGAGCATGGCTGTCCCACCTCTTCTACATTACTCCTTCATCTGTAGGAAGAGATATAACAGATAAAACTAGGTGTCGGGCCCCATGTAGGCTGTGGGTTGCCCATTCCTTGACTGTAGGAAAAGTACTGATTATCTGTCCAAAGTGTAGGAGGAGAAAGAATGATGAAGATTGAGGAGGAGATAGCTTAACTGGGAGTGAAAACTGCAGAGAGTATGCTGGGCTTCCCTCCAAAATGATCGTGATTCTTTTCAGCATTTCCTGTACTTTTCTTTCACAGTGCACTTTCCTCTCTGTTGTACGGTAATGATCAAATTTTTAAATCTCCCATTTGGAACATGGGGTCAGTAATGGTCAGATTTTAATCATATGCTCTCAGCCACCACATAATAACCAGTGCCCCCAATGTGGTCTGTGATAGCTGCAGTCCCCAGACCTATTGTGGGGTTTTTGGGGAAAAGCCTTTCTTGGTTCAAGATGTCACTCTTCATGTACCTTCTGCTTTGTAACATATGCACATTGGACTGCATCCCAGCTCTGCTCTGTTGTGTTCAGCTTATTAACATGGAAACATTTGCTGTGGGATGTGTCATCACTCTTCTCTGCCCCCAATATGTAGCCCTATATTGCCTCTCTGTTCTACTGAGCCATCTTGCAACTGAGATTCAAGGTCAGTGAAAGACTCTGAATTTAAGGAGAATGAGTTGGCATGGATAAGTCTGGATAGTTGGTATTTTACAATGCACTAGTGAGGAGATTGATGGATATTGCAGATCCAGGATTTCTGCTCAGCTGTAAAACTCTTCCAGTCTTCAATAGCAAGTTAATCTTACTATGTAGATTTTGGGGGAGGAAATTTGATATGATTAAGGTGCTTTCTACGATGAAAAGTATATGATCTTCATCTGCATACTTTGTTTTTCTATTATAAGTGGGGATTCTGCTTGCAGAATTTGGAACTATGGAGTTGCCTGAAGTGTTCTAGTCATATTGTAATAATAAGGGGGGGATGTGCAAAAAACGGAGAAGAGGCAATCATCAATTTCATGTCTTCAGAATGTTAGCCATGTTACTCTTTTGCAGCAAAAAAGAAAGAAAAGAAAAAGTCTTGTGGCACCTTAAAGATAAATCAATTTTAATGTTACATAAAGTTTAATTGATTACAATCCACTTAATCAGATGTAAGGAATATGGTCCTGAGGGAGGAAAATTTAATACAATCACATACTTGTCTATGGCTGGGGAGAAAGGAGGGAGAAAGTGGAATGGTGAGGAGAGTTTAGGCACAAAGAGAAATATTTTGGGGTACATGTATGCCTATTTAAGACACTAACAAAATATCTTAGATATTTCTCAGCCTGGTTTTATTTCTCTCTTCTCCTACCCCGATGCCTTTCTCCCTATGTTTTGTGTTCAGGAATAACTTTTTCCATAGCAGAATATTCCATTTTCTTGATAGGATGTTTTAAATTTATGAGAAGTCAAGGTTTGCATGCCACTAGTGAACACATTACTTAATTACTGATATGTTTCAACTGAGCAATGGCAGTTATCTGCAAGCTCCAGACTTGTGAACACGTAAACAACACAACGCAAGGAAAGCATCTGAGACCCGCAAATGGTTAGAACGATGTGCAGAAATTACAGGTTTATTTTAAAATGCATTGAGAATTATTAGTAAACGGGAAGGTTGATGGCATGACAGACTTCAGTATATGGTTGTATTGTGCTGAAGCAATGTTTGGGTTTTTATTTCTGGGCTTTACTTGGAGCAAAAGTATTGCTTTTCCCCCCACCAAACCTGGCTACTCCCAGAATAGTGCACAATGGGTTTATTTAATTTATGAAATTTATGTATTACTTTAACCTGGTGCATACAGGGTATTCAGCTAGCTTCACTGCAACTTAATAATACATTGCTATCAGAAACTTGGCTTCAAGTGAAATCTTTCTGTCCCATGTGCTCCAGTCATAAGGAGTTGCTCAGTATTGTCACCTGCTAGGAAGTTAGAGGGATGGGAGTAGGGAAGCAAACTTTTGCTGCCCCTGTCCTATAGAATTATTTGCACCTGAGACATGGAGGACCCCCACAGTTCTAGCTTAGAGAAAGGCAACAAATACTCTTTCACTGGGGTTGATGGTTGCTGGCTTTCTCTAGTTTTTAGGTTTTGTTAGAATACTTCTAATTTTTGTTTAATTATTTTATTGTTGTTCTGTTACTGTACACTGCCTAGAGTCCAATACGCTGGTGGGATAAAAATAGTGGTAAATAAATAGGGTTGTAGTTTTTGAGATAGGGGTACTCCTTCATATTGTTCCAGAAGAAAATAAGAGTGTCCAGTCTTATTCTTCTGAAATTCTATGTGATATTTCTATTGAAGTGTTTTAAATACTGTTTTAACATTTCATTTATTTAGGTAAATTATTTTGGGAAACTTTGGTCTTAGAAGACAGAAATTAATTAACAATAAATTAAAATGAGTAGATATTAAATTGTCTGAAAAATTCATTCAACCTTCAGAAAAACAATGATCACAGCCAGGAGAAGAACAGGCCAGTAGCTGGCTGGAATCTAAAATATATGGATGGTGAATATCAGAAACAGAAAGAAGAACTTTTAGTGTCCATGAGCTACTGGGTAATCCCCACCCCACCCCCCAAAAGCACTCTCTCTTATGTATGCAAAGTTCTGCATGTCCTTGATCTCAGTGTCCATTGACATTTGGTCTTACCTTAATCTGCTTGGCTTATAGTAGTTTAATGTAAGGGGAGCACTAATTGTAAACCATATGAGAGAGAGGTCAACAAGCATAACTAGAGAGCTACATGTGAGATAATGCAAGGGTACTTAGTACTGCAGTGTTTGAAGGAAGGCTGTATGGGAGAAGGGGCTGTATTAGTGGCTAGTTTCTGTCCTACTTGGATAGTGTTGAGACTATATGTGGCTGTGTATTAACAAGTATTCAAACTGCGTTGAAAAACTAAAATGTAATCAGAGATTGTACTTTGTGGTCCAGAAACTAGGGTTTGCCAGATAACCATGCAAGATATTTTATCTTTTATTTAAAGAGAATAAGAGCTGTAATTTTGTCTCTGGGTCTGTATATATTTGTGCCTTTGAGTCAGTCTTGATTCCTGATGACTGCCTGGACAAGTCCCTGCAGTTTTTTTGGCAAGGTTTTTTGGAAGTGGCTTTCCATTGCCTTCTTCCTAGGGGTGAGAGAGAGTCACCAAGGTCACCCAGCTGCCTAAGGTGGGACTAGAGCTCACTGTCTCCTGGTCTCTACCTGGGTGCCATAACCACTACACCAAACTGGCTCTCTTGTCTCTCGGTGTAGTGGCACAAAAAGCCTTACTTAGGAGTGAGTTAAGAGAAAGAAAGGACTTTGTATTCTAGTTCACCACTTTTCTTTCATTATAACCTCTCACCCTTTTAGGCTAGTGGCAGGTGGTGGCTGGGGGCTTTGTTTTGTTTTATTGTGCTTTTGTTTCCACCAGAGAAATTAAAGATAGTTTGAAAGAAGGCAAGTGATTAATTAGGGACGTGGAATGCTTCAGATTTGATTCCAGAAAGGTGGTTCAACGCAGGGATGTTATCTAGCCATTTAAGCTGGGTCTTTTCAAATTGGTTTTTAAATTGCTGTGCTGCGCTTTGGAGAACACCCAAAACAGGGTAAGCAAAGCTTCCTCCGCCATGAAAAGGAGGCAACGCCTTACTCCTTTGCATCTTTGCCTGGGGCCACTGTTAAACTTCCCTGGTCTAGGGTATTTAGACACGTCTGACCACAGCATCCACCATCAGCCTGCATGGCCATAATTTCCACCTAGTATGGCCTCTTTAGGGTTTACTGACATGACAAATTATCACTGGAGCCAGTTGTTGCCTAATTCGGATAAAACCCTCCTTCAGAACGCGTGGAAGGATGAACACAGCACCTGCCCACAACTCTTCAGAGCGAGAATATCTTTTCCTGGCATCACACGGCTGCTTTAAAAGTTGAAAGTAGAATTCCTTTTAGATGGTCCAGATCGATCAAGGTTTATGGAAAGAATCCAGCTCCCATCTCTAAGAATCTAAACATCTCCCTCTGCAATTTCAAAAAATGACTGAAAGAAATCATAAAATTTGCTATTGTTTGGTCCATAAAGGGGAGCAATTGTTATTTCCCCATGTTTAGCCTGAAATCATAATAGTATAAATGTCCATTCTTCATCCTGACATTGTTTTTCCAGATTCCATAATAAATTTTTAACACATTCCTTTTTTTTTTTTTTTGTATCCACCGGAGGCCACAAATTTTTCACTGAGTCATTTACTGTGCATTCTAGCAATAGTCCTTTTAATATGAGTCTCTTGAAAAGGTATAATATGTGTGTTTTTCTTTTTAGCTACAAAAAATATTTTTTTAACTATTCAAAATATTTCATGAACTATTCAGCTATTAATATTAGTTGAAAATATTTTAATTTGACCCAAGATGCCAGTTATCAGGTTAATTTATGAAGAAAAACACCTGCCTGGTCTTGTTTTTGAACTTCTGTCTGTTCTGATCTTTTTTTATCTGTTCTGTAACAGCTAATGGCTCAGCTGCTATCGGAATTCTCTATTGAATATACAAAGACTTTACAGGTAGTCCTTGTTTAGTGACCATAATTGGGACCAATAACTCAGTCATTAAGTGAAACAGTCACTAAGTGAAACCACAACTGTGCTTATGACCTTACTTCAGCTTTCCTTTGTTTTACAGACCTGCAAAGGTTGTAAATGCGAGGATTGGTCATAAAGTTACTTTTGGTCATAAGTTACTTTTTCATCACTGTTGTAACTTTTTTCATCACAGTCGTAACTGTGAACAGTTGCTATATGAGGCAGTTGCTAAATGAGGACTACCTGTACTTCCATCCATAAAGACCTCCAGTCAAAATGGAATAGCCCACCTATATCTGACCTTTCTTTCTTATATAATAGATATCAGAAATCTCAGATCTCTTTCGAATGTCCATCAGAACGTCTGGTAAAATCTCATTTATTTTGTCTCCATGTTTTAAAGGAGTATCATGCCCTTTTTTTGTTGTTCTAATATTGCATCCTTTGTCTTAAAAAATGTGAATTTGGGAAGATAAGCTTGAAAATGTATCTTGATAAATGTATTATTAAATAAGTTAAATAAATAAGTTCCTTATTAAATAAGCTTCTTCACACTGTCTGTGAATTTATTCTATATATTTCTTGAATTTTTAATGATTTATCCTGATCTAGTCAAATTCTTTGAGTAAATTTTCCATTTCTCTTTCTAACTCTTCTCTTCCAAAATATTCAGGTAATTCTATGAACTTTAAATTATTTTTATGCAGTTCTGTTTCAGATATTTGCAGTCTAACCTCCACCTTCTTTGTCTCTGACTTTTATCATTAATATCAGTCTTAAAGGAATCCAATTTTACGTCTAAATCATGTTGTTTGTGTAGGATCAATTTAATTATGTTAAATCTTTAATTTTGTTGTTAAAACCTACTCAACTGACCTATAAGTAAAATTTTAATTTGTGATAAAGTGACAGAGAAGCCAGCTTCTTAAAATATTTCTCCAAATTTTGTTGGATTCTCATCCTCATCCTCTCTTCTCTTATTCAATAAGATCACATCCCTACATGCTGTTAAGCATCTTTTCATAATAGAATCTAAAATTCTGCACAGCCCTATTCATGATATGAACGTTCATCCACTTTAATTTTTTATAAAGCAATTTTACTGTTTTGTACAACTGTACAGATTTAAACAATTGTATAGTTTAAAAAGGCACCATCTGAAAAAGTGCAGCAGAGATGCAAATGTACACACAGACACAATTTGTGCACATCACTGGAGTCAAATCTCTCACAGATGTTTTTCTGGAGGGGAAAAGTTATCTCCACTGTATTGCCCAAATTAATCCCCTCTGACAATCAAGTGCATTTTCCAGTATTTGTCATGTACCACATTGTTCTCTGTTTCCCTAACCTATATGTCGTCTTCTGAAATGGAGAATTCTTTAGAAATTGTACGGAAAACCTGTCCTACTTCAATATTTTATTCTGACAAGCACAGTTAGGGTTTTCCAAATGCAGAACAGAGATGATTTTACTGGAGAAAATTTAAGCTTCCTTGTTGCAGGTTGATGCATAGGAGAAAAGGAGGTGGTAATTGGCAGAGGAAGGCTCCCCTGGTATGCCCGAAATGCATTGGTAATCAGCTTGACAATTTTATGCACCTGGTAGTTTTTGCCTTTTGCATCTTCCCACCTGCAGAATATGAACAAAGGTAGATCAGTGTAATTCTATTACAATTGATCTTTTTGTTATATTTATGCCATTTATTTCTCTTTCTGCTTTTTGTCCAGCTCTCTCTCTTCCAGTGCAAGTAAGAATCTCATGAATGTCCACAGATGCATCAATGTTCTTGGTGTAATTGTTCCTGTTTCAAATGGGTTTTACAGGACCTTTTAGAAATAGAGGCAGAACAAGCTGTATTGTACCCTTATTCTCAGGATGCTAAATCCATATCCCAAATATCTTTGTCCAGGCGCAGGCAGCATTCTTTTGAGAATACAGCTTTCATTTTTAGAAAGATCTTCCTGGATCTCATGTCTGGGAAGATAAGCTTGAAAATGTGTGTGGGCAATGCCTGGTGGAAACTTGGAAGCCACAGGTGGGGCTCAGCAGGATTTCCAGCAGGGGGGGAGGCAGGACTTCTATTGACCTACACAGCCTTTTGCGATCCTCATGGCTTTCTGATGAACACATAAGCAAAATGAAAACAAACAAGCATGCACACAATTGCATGTTATAGAAAGTCTATATTTAGCAGTCTGACTGCCCTTGTTTTCTGGTTAATTGCTGTCAGTAGTTTGCCTGTTGAAGATACCTTATTATTAAGATTTTCAGGAGTGCCTTCTTAACTCCAATCAACCTGCCTGCCTCATTTTGCCCCAGGATAAACTGCTGGTAGTTGCCTGTTTCCATGAGATACATACTATGGAGACGTGTAGGTGCTGTTTTCTGAGATGGCCTCTTACTTGAACTGAGGCTGGCCCATAGAATTCTAGCCTCCTGGAAACAATTGAAATCAGAGCAGTTCTGGAGGGTCTTTGGTGATGCACAATGTTTAGGATGTGTGAATGTACTATGGTTTGGGGGATATGTCTTTATAATTATGTGGTTTTATTTTTACTGTGAATGTTTTATTTCTTATGTCTTAATGCTATAAACTTTTGAGAGTCTTCAGACTGTTGGGTAATAAATCCAATAACTACATGGAAATACATTAATAAAATGTTGCTAGTATGAGTTGGTAGGATGTTCATTTTTTCAAAAGCTTAGTTTCCCTCCTTAAACATCAAAATGCTACATCTCTGACTGAGTAGTTGGTGCAGGTTCTCTCTAATGGATGTGTACTAGGTTACTGAACCTACATGTACATATGCAATGTATACATATATTGCATGATGCCTCAGATGAATTGAGGCATTATGCAATATATACTCTCCTCGTACTGCACTTGGTGGTTCTCAGGACACACAGGAGGACTTTCCCAGACAATCCTGGCAGTTGAGCCAGCCTATAATGTAAAAGGCAATCCATCAGGAATCCTAGATTGAAGTTGTTTAGGGATTTGCATATCACAAGAGAAAAACTGTGAACCTCGCTTAGTCAGTCTGCAGCTGCTTCAGTAAAAATGTAACATGAACAGGAGCTCCATTCATGCCACCTGGCTTCCCCATACTGCACCATCTTCAGCTTCTGGTCCAGACACAAGAAGAGCTTTACACAGAGTACACTGCATTAGTTTTTTCCCAAAATGAATTTTGGGGATTAATAAATATAGTTTAAAGTGTCCCCACCATCCTGAAACAGTAAACTTAGAATTCTTACGCTGATGTTATCTTTTCCCTTATCAGCTATTTTCCTGGTTGTATAGTATTTTAGGCATGGAGAAGGGATTATATTCTGTGTCACTTTTATGTAGAGGACCAGTTGTTCATAAGCAATTAGAACTTCATTTAACAGTAATGTTATATAAACAGATAATATAGTTGTTTCTCTTTTGAGGTACAGAACTCCCTGTTTATTTGCAGAAGGATAATTGACTTTTCCCAAAGGCTACCAGTGTCCTTCCCTTCCCTTCCCTTCCCTTCCCTTCCCTTCCCTTCCCTTCCCTTCCCTTCCTGCTGATTGTCTTATTTTCCTTTTTTTACCCTCTTTTTATTCTTTCCAATTTTTAATGCCTCCTTCCTCTTTTCTCATCTCTCACTCTCTCTCCCACCAAGTTCTGTTTCTACTTCATGTTCCTGATAAGGATGTGTCCAGTTTATTGTCTACCTGTATTCAACAATCCACCACTTTCACCAACCCAAGCTGGCAACAGATGGTACTGTGGTGGAATTTGGCGCTGCTGCTGATTCCCAGGAAGGAGTGAATGCATTCCAGGCTGATAAAAGGACTCACAGTCTGGAAAGCCTTGGCAGCGGGTGAAAGAGAGTCAGGGTAGCCCCGCTCTAGCTCTCCTGGGTTATTTCCTGTGGGTAGTTAGAATAGCTTTAGTCTGGCAAGATTCTGTCTATTTGGTAAGACCAATAAAGAACTAGAGTTGAAATACACTGACTCAGTGTTGTTTCTTGGTCCGGTCTTGACAGGTACTAACCACAGAGGTCCTTTGGGCCTCCAGTTACTCTGGAACCACTCCAAACTTTTTATTTGTTCTTTCTGACAGAGGGCAACTCCATTGAGAACAGGCAAACAAGGCTTTCATACCTGGGAAACTTCCTTCCTGTGGTATCTGCAGAAAATTAGGGTGATTCCAAAATGTTGGTATATGCTGCCATTACATACTTGTGTCCTGACATCTGAAAACAAGTAGATGAGCCATACAGATATCATAATCCGTAGATATCTACATACCATGGCCATGATATGGCCATGGGTAACTATGTACTCATGGATATAGCCATGGATATCTACATACCCATCCACAAGATCTGTCTTGCTAGGATTCAGTTCCATTTAATTGGCCTTCATCCACCCCATCACTGCATCAGAACATGCAGAGCCTCTCCTAATTCTGATTTTATGAAGAAGTAAAGCTGAAAGTCATTATATGGATGACACCAAAATGCCTGATGACAGTGGTTTCATGTAAGTATTAATAGCACCAGGAACAAAATAGTGTCAGGGTGCAGAGGTGTTCAGTACTCTTCTGTGAGACCATTCCCACAAAGGGGAATGAAAAGTGTCCCCTGTGTCTTAACTGAAAGAAATTACCAAGGAGGACACCATAATCAACAATATCCAAACTGCTGGGAAATTAAGCATCTTCAGCACCCCTCTGTCTCTCTCCCATAGACCATCTAACAGAGTGACGATGGATGATTCCCCCAGAACCAGGTCTGAATAGACATGGGAAAGGATTGAGAGAATTGGTATCTTCCAATTGTGTCTCAAGCAGATAGGCACAACCCGCTCAGGCACCTCCCCTGCCCATACCTGACTTCAATTTCATATTCTACAGCCATGGAAATGCATTTTGAACTGCCAGCAACCTGTTACAAGACAATTATATTTTTAACGTATACAGTATATTTAACTGCAGACTCTTTAAAACTTCAAGAGACATAGGCATGGGCATCTGTTTTTGTAGTGAGGGGAGCAGGAGCAGCAAACCTGAAGTTTAGAGTGTGATATGTGTTTGTACATGTAGAGTTCACTGTTACAATTCACCTGTTTTTCTTGTTCCTTAGTATCATTTTCAATGACATAAATGTTGTAAGCAGTCATAAGCATGTATCACATCTTTGGCAATACCACCTTTTCATAAATGTGATAACTTTATATGATTTGTTGGAAAAGGATTCCATGTTTTAGCAAAAAAACTTGGGAAACTGCCTTTGATCCATCTAGCTTAGTATTGATCTGCTAAGCAATTTTCAGGGTTTTCCCACTGGAGTCTTTCCTATCTTTGTTTATACCCACCCCAGAGGTTAACTGTGGGATGTTCTGCATGTGACACAGAGGCTTTACCAAGGAGCTACAACCCAACCTTCCTTGATGAGCATTCAGCAAAGAGTGGGGCAGCGGGGAATGGCTTTTGCAAAAGGGATGGAGAAAAACAGAGATACTTGACCAGAGTTGGGAGGTTACTTTATTTTCAGGCCTGTTGATCCACCACTTGGAATCACATGTTCACTCCTGGAACTATTAAGCTGCACATTAAATTTAAAAATACTGGTAGTGTCAAAAACACTAGGTTCATGATTGCGTGAAAGAACCATCACTTCACTTTTGGTTTAAAGCAAGGCCATTTTTAGAAGAGAACAATTGCCCAAGGCCATGCAATGAAGGAAAGTATGGTTTCAAATCCAAAGTATAGTTCAGTATCTGAAATGATTGGTTGGGTCAATATTTTTTATCTAAATACAGTTAAAATAGAGAAATCAGCTTTTCTTCGCTTTTCATTGCTATTATATCTGTTATTGTTATGGAATTGTAGAAAGGTCCAGTATTTTGGCTCCAGCCAAGGCAACTCTTTCTGTGTTTATGAAAAGTTATGATGCTTGCAAAGCAGAGAGAGAAAGAAAAAGGATAATAAGAGAATGGCAATTGGGCACACTGAATGCAGCTGAGAGTGAATTCTCCTAAATATTCCTTTGTGGTGCATCTGGCCTGACTTGGTGTTCTTCTAGTGTGTCTTCTTTTTCTGCTGTTGGTTGCAGGTAGAATTATCACCTACCTATCAAGACTTTCTATAGGGTAAGACAAGTCATAGTTACTAATGGAAATAACAACTGGTGCCATGTATTTCCCATTGCATTTAATGCTGTATTTGTGGAATTTTCAGCTTCACTTACACAGAGGAAAGAGTCTTGATGTTGAAAAACTGAGGGGAGATAGATAGATAGATAGATAGATAGATAGATAGATAGATAGATAGATAGATAGATAGATAGATGAAAATGTTTTTTAAGTGACTTCATGCCTTATGTGTAAAAAAGTAAGCACTCCAAATAACTTGGAGTGAGGGCCCCTGTATCTTGATTAATTGATTCTGCCTGAGTGAAAAGTGGGACGATTTCAGAGATAGCCCTTGTGCCATTTACATTGATGATTGTTTCATCCCCATGTGCTGGCAGTGCAGAATTACTCAGAGGTGCACTTGACTTGGGCAGCCATGTCTTGTGAATGTGATCTGTGAGTAGATGAATACCACTAGTGCTGCTTCCTCTGTCAAAGTATGAGTTCAATCATGCTGAAGAAACCAAAGATTTCTCATCCCCAATGATACCTCCAGATGATTTGTTCTCCAAGCAAAGAAAAAGCATTGTTTTCAATGTGAGGGAAATTCAAAACAGTAGTTTTCCCAAAATCAAGAATGGGGTTAAACAAAACCCTGGCAGGGCTCTGGAAATTGCAGATCATCCAAGGTGAAACTGTGTTTCTCTCTGTTCATGTAGGAGTTCTCTGCTTGGAAACAAATTTGCTGTGGATGGCTAATTTGAATGTTCTGTAAATGCTGTTGATAGCTGGATTTTCATTTATATGAACACTTGTTGGTGCAATCTGCCAATGGCCCTATTCCATCTAAGTTATGATATTCTTCTTCTAGAATTTCTTTAAGCCTCAGCAATGAATAATAACAATAACAGTGGAAGAAAAACAATGTCAGTTAACCCATGAAAGGAGAAAAGTGCTAGAATCCTATTAAATTTTGCAGGAAAAAATGAAAAAGAATATCATTTTCTTTCATGTGTGCATTTTCAAGGTTATACTGACAACCGTGACAACTAGAAATCAAGACACAGAACTGTGAGCATAAGTCAACAAGTCATAAAAAGGAGTTATTCAGGAATTGCCATGTATTGGCCACTCTTATTCTCTACTGCGTTTGAGGAAAGTTTGCACAGTGTTCCACAGAGCCCTATAAATGACTTACAGTATATACCATTCTTACAGATATTCCTGTTCTGAATAGCTGAAAAAGAGTAAGTGAAGGAAGTCTTCCCTTGGGCTTTGTGCTTCTTTAAGCCCTGTGAACTGAGCGCAGTGTGTTTAAGGTGAGATGTTGCCTGTTGACCTCTTTGACTAATACCTGCAGAGTTTCTCCCCCTCTTTCCTGTTGGACTTGCAGTCTCTGAAGATGCAGAATGAGAAGTGAATCATTAATTGGTTCTGACAAACACTTTGCTCCTTTTGTTGTTGCTCCCATTCATCATGCTCCCATTTTTCCTATTCTTTCCCAAATAGCTCATTGTGTTTGTTTGGCACACATCACTACAGAGGACCAGATTGGAAAAGATTATGTTGTAAACTTCAATTTGCTGGTCTGGCATATATGCTAAATTACTGTTTTTAAATAAAGAAATATGCTAAATTTGTATTCCATTAACCGAACCATCTCCATCTTGACTCTGAGTTTCCACCTTACTTGCCTACCTTTGTTTAAGCTGTAGAAAAGGGATGTTGTATATTTAGAATGATTTACGATTTATCTTTGTTCAGGTCTTTTTGCCTATCACTTTTTTAAAAGTGCAAATTTTGTTCCACCCTACCAGATTACTCTGTCTCA
Source organism: Candoia aspera (assembly GCF_035149785.1). Classification (NCBI taxonomy): domain Eukaryota; kingdom Metazoa; phylum Chordata; class Lepidosauria; order Squamata; family Candoiidae; genus Candoia; species Candoia aspera. The sequence goes on along the minus strand of NC_086154.1, from coordinate 114,813,719 downwards.
TTCAACACACTGTTTGTGAACTTGTAGATCCACATCTGGGAATGAACTCTCAGACCACACAGTGTGTAGACTTAGGAGCCCTGCCTTTCCCCTGTCATACTGGACTACAGATTCCCTTGCATAGCATTGCTATTTTAGATGCTGCTGGGTCTCTTCTATTCTGAAAATTCTGTAGGTCACTTTTCTGGAAGTCTCATTTTCTTACCTCGAGTTTTCATTCTTGTTGCAATTTCCTCATAAAAATTCCAAGACGGACCACCAATGTAGACATGTCTTTTTGCAGTTGTCATCCTATCCATGTCCCTCTTTCTGATATTTCTCTTTTCATATGGGTTCCAGCTCTAAATTCTACTCCTCCAGTTGTTTTCATCGGACAAAACTTTATAGCATGTTAGCTCTAATTCTTTGTGCATGAAGACTGCTGCTTCAAAACCTTCAAGCTCTTAGACCATCTTCATCTAAGACCAAAGTATTTCTCATCCAGTTTGATGCCATGGGCATCTGTTTTGTCAGATTTTATGGCCCTTAGGGATGCTGTCATCAAAAATAGAAACTGACAGAAGAAATACTATAAGGGTAGGACTTTGACTGCACTCAGCAGAATGAGTAGGAGAGCCCAACAAATAGAGCAGAATTATTACACTTTGGAATAAATAAAGCAATATCTATCTCTTAAAGTCTGCCTTTTCTAGGAGAGGAGTGTAGTGAAAAGAAGCAGAAGATACAAAGGACAGGTAAAATGCTGTGTAACTCACTGACCTTGGTTTTCTCAGCAGAGCTGTTAACTCTTAAGAGTGTAACCCCCCTGGATGTTTGAGACTCTTTGCCTGCAGCGATGAGGCACAAGAATCTTGAAATTCGTTCTACTCACCAAAGAGAAGGATTCAGAAATATTGGTAAGACTTGAAAACTCATCAGAAGTCATGTACATTTCTGACTTGACTGTGATGATATACTAAGCTTCTAAAATCCTCACATCTGTAGGGGTTGAGTCCCTGCCTCTTTCCTATTTTGCGCTGGGCAGTGAGTGGGAAAGTTGGCTTTGGGTCTTTTCTCTCTTGCACCTAACCATTGTATGGACATACATAGTCTGGCAATCTCTTTTTTAAGCTGTGTCCCCCTAACATTACTGTCATTTTGTCCCCAACTCATACCTGAGGCAGTTTAAAGCTATCCTTAGCTATTCCAATGTTAAAGTAGTGTATTCTCCCTTAGCCTGTCAATGGGTACCGTCTGATGTGCTGAATGACCATTTTGTCAATAGTGCTGTCAGGTGACTCCTATGTGTGGGATCTGCCCAACACCTATTGGCCAATCTACCACCTCAGGCTGGTAGGGTTACAATTCCTCCCCTCTAGTTCAGGAGTGCTATCCTCCATGGACATTCTGCTTTGGGCAGAGGAAAAGTCCAGCTTTTTCAAACTGGACTCTCCCCCATGATAGTTGAGCCTCCCAGCTGATAGGTGAGTGGATCAAAAGACCATGACTTCTGCCTGCTTCCACAAGAGTACTGAAGCTATGTTCAAAAACAGCACAAATGAAAGCTGACAAGAGGAGAGGTTGGATATTGAAGAGGCAGAAAGAAAACCAGTTCACACAACCCTTCTGGGCCTGTCAGTTGTTAGGGCTGTTGGCTGTTTTGGCTGATCCAGGACTCCAAGATGGGGATTGTCTCAAAGATCTGGTGGATAAAATGTTCTCTCTCCTTTCTTCAGCCATCTCTCCCACTCACGCAGCCAATCCCCAAGCAGTGGTGCTGTAATTAGCCAAAGGTTTTCCTGCTGACTGATGATGTTGAGAAGGTGGGGAAAGGCATTTGAACAGAGCCTTGGGGAAGAACCTTTTCTGATGCTGAGCATTGGAGAAGACATAAAAAAGAGTAAATGACATTGTATTTTCTAAGCCCTCTTTTTGAGATCCCCAGTAGTTTAGACCATCCCTTACCCTTTTCTAAATTGTGATGCAAGATAGGTCCACTTTTTAGAATAAACAAGGTACTTGCCAGTGTATTTGTAGATTTAACATGCTGTTTCTCTTGGCGTTCTTCATCAAGAGTTTTATGTTTACCTCCATGTATATATAATTGACAGAAACCTTTGGACTGAAATTGCGTTTCCTTACTCCTATCTCCTCCTGCTTGTGCCAAAATTGAAATTTCAGTCTCCAAAGATGTTTTATGGTTGATCTCAAAGCATTTATAAAAGAATGGCAAAGAGAGATTACACCATGAAACTGAAGACGAATTCATCATCAGCTTTGATTCAATTGGGTATCAGCTGAGATCCGAACGTTATCTTCCACTAAAAGTCCTAAATTAGCATAGCAAAACCAGGAATATAATCACGGTCCTTATCTTGCATGCATTTCAAATTTGCATGGAAATGTTTATGGATATTCTATCTTTTATTTCTTGGTCAGTTTACTGACTTGTTTTCTTTGCATTTTATATCCACATGCATTCACTAATGTAGAGCTAACTTGAGTTTTTAAACCATTGTTTAAAATCTGCTCAGCACAATCTAAGAACTTGAGCTTTTTAACAAACTGTGTTTAACACAATTGTGACTTAACATGATATGTGAAACCCACCCATCTATTTGAAGGCTGGTGTTCATATGCTGCCACAAAATATGTTCCAATGTCAGGAATAGGCTTGCTAGAACAAGTACTTTAAAACCAGTAGTTTTCTGGTTGTCTCAGAAGTAGCCAGTCGCTGCACATTTTTAATAATGCCTTGAGCTGCCTTTTTCCTTTTACTGTATTTGCTACTTTTCTTACTCGATTTGTAGAGAATCTTGGAGAAAACATTTATTCTATCTGAATTATGGAAGAGATTTGATGAACAGGATTATTCTCCCCTATAATTTTAATTGACTTTAGTGTTTTAAGGAACCTGTATGAAAACAAGACAGTGGTTATCTTCATATCAATGGGTGCACATTAAGCACACTTACTTTAAAATAACTGTAATTTAAATAATTAGGATTTGAGATTTGTCCATAGAAATACTCCTTTGCTGTGTTTCCTGGATATACCTGCATTACTCTCAGAAGTCTACATCATGTATGTTGTATTTAGAAGCAAATTTAGTGTGGCCTATTTCTAAGTAAATATGCAAAAGATTACTGTCTTGATGCATTCCTCAAATAACTCTTAAAATGAACCTGCATGTTTTGTTCTGGGATGCACACTCTTAATAAAGTGGGAGAATCTTATTCTCTCTGGTTTGGAGGTAGTTGAATCAAGTGCTGTCAAGAAGAAAATAACTACAAAAAGAAGTAATTATTAGTGGGGCTGACTAAATATATACATAGGTATAATTATTTTAAATATAAAGTAAAAAGAGAGGGAAAGAGAAAGAAGGAAGGAAGGAAGCTCTCTTCATAGTAGAGGAGGTACGGAACTGAACAATGGCCAAGAAGAATGTTGTTTAGGATGTATATCTAAGTAAGCAGTGAAGATGTAATTAGATTTTAACTTTCACATGAACAACCCCAGAAGTGCAACTCTGTCTATGGGAATTGGGGGTTGAAACCTTGCAATGTATTTATGATAAGTTTTGGAACAGATCATGCAAAAGGCAAGTGCAGAGTTAATTGAATTTCCAAATTAAAAACATTGTAAAACCTTCCCTCTTTTATTTGGTTATCAGGCAAGTTGCATTAATAATTATCTGGATGCTGAACTGAGGTATAAAGAGCAGAGATTTAGCAGTGGTAGGTGTGAAAGAAAATAGAGAAGAAGAAAGAAGAATGCTGCTTTGAGTCATTATGTGATACCTGCAAAATGGGCTTCTTCAATCAAGGTTCACAAATGTTCATCATGGGTGACTAGGGAGGGTTTTTCTTCTAACATGCTGATTAAGGAGCTTCCTAGTTTTGTGATATGTGAGATAAAATATTGGATATTGCATTCCTTGCCTTAAAAGTTAATTAAAACTATATATCAAAAAGCAAGACCTATGCTTAATAAAAAAAACTGGGATAAAAATATGCTAATATATTTCAGCTTCAGTCTAGAGCTCCCTGATGGAAGGTGCTGGAGAGGCCAGCCTTGTAACTAGATTAAAAATGCCTCTAATAGCAATATTTATGGTGCTTGGAAACATGAGGCCTGGGAGCCAAGAAGCCCCTGGCTTCACTACAGACCTGTGTACCTAACACAAGGGCAGAAGAAGAATAAAGAATAATCAGACTAAGAGAAAGCAGCTTTGCTTGCAGATCTATTGGCTTGTAGGTCTATCGGTTTACAAATCTAGGACTAACTTTAAATTCAATTTTTTAGGATTCTGACAGATCCTCATTTCCTAGACTCATGACTGAAGATGCACACATGTCGTTCAGCTTGTAAACTCAGTTTACCCCATTGGGGAAATTACCTCCGTACCAAGTCTTACAGGTGCATGACTGTGTTTGCTGCCTGGCATAACATTCCTTGCTTTTAACAGAGAAAGCCTGTGAGAGGGACCTCAGGGCTCTCTTGACTGGCACAACTGCAGCAGAGCTCAAGAGCTGCCTCCAAGGGCCATCTTGGCAATGGGAGGCTGATTGTTAATGCACAGCATAAATTGCAGCAACGACAAGGTAGATTGGAGGAGGAAGATGGGATCAGCCAAAGCATTACTGTCAGGGGAAAAACAGGATCTGATTATAGAGAGGAGGAGAGGATATGGCATCAAAGAGGCTACAAGGACCAAAAAAGATTTGTATTGTCTTTCTGATCTGAAAAGCAGCTATCCTAGAATCTGCCTGGCTAGATAAATGTTCTCGAGCTGCCTGAGAGTATCTTATGAACCTCAGCATCCCAGGAAGAGAAATGTACTCTAGTACTCTGGTAATGCAAGTCTCGGTGCTGTTACTGGAGAAGGAGGATCCTCTGCAGCTCTGACTGTAGCTTCTTTAATAAAAGTCAGCATGAGGAATAGCTCTTTAGGGACCAGACTGAGGGAAGAAGATTTAGCAAGACATAAATGAGAGATGTGTTCTGCATGGATGATGAGCCCAAAAAAACGAATGGGAAGCAGACACTGGAAAGAACATATTCAGCAGTTTTCAATATTCCACCGTGACTCAGTGTTTCTGGCATTGTCCCACTAAAACAGCCTTCTGGGCCACCTTGTATGGGAAAGACATATCCGAAGAAGACCTAGCTGTGGAAGGATGTACTCCAACATAGCAGAAATGGAGAACTGGTAAGGAAGGGCAGGGAAATGCTCTGAGCTCATTGGGTCCCTTCTTGCAGTCCTTTTCGCCATCAACCCAAGAGGCTTTCTCTTCACAGGTACTTCATGGCAGACGTGATTGAGGAGCAGGGAAAGGAAAGTCAGGGATCAGTTGGAGAAGCCTAGATGATTAAAAATACCAATGGAGGAAATGGTGAAGAAGAATATTTATTAGGAGAGAGGATTGTGATAACAAACCATTTTCCCATTCTTTCCTGTTCTGAATATGTAGCAATTAGATGCTCTCTCCACCTTTTAGTTTCCTTCTTCTATCTTCTTCAATTTTTTGTATTTTTTTCTATATTTATAATGGCTTTATTACTTTTATTTGTAAGCTGCCCAGAGTTACTTTTATAGTGAGATGGGTGGTGTATAAATTTAATAATAATAATAATAAATTAAAAGTTTATTAACATTTAAAAATTCTCATCAAGGTTCCAGCATGCTTAGTTCTAATACTTTGGCTAGGTTCATTCATTGTGCTAAGCCATGGTTTGTTTTCTGAGCCATAACTACCGGATTCACACAGCATGCTCAGCCATAATGTGATTTATTTGGTTTTAGCTTAGGGTATAAGTATCCTATAGTATCCTATGTGAAGGAAGTCCCTGTGTAATTTCTCATTTTAACCACTTTCATAATTTGCCAGTTTGTATCTTTGATTCTTTTATGTGCAGATCTTCCCTGGCTTAAGACAGTGCTTATGCCTTAAGTACCCTCACAGCAACACTCTCGAAATAGACAAACTGATGCCTATTAGAATGATGAGGATGCAACAATTCCTGTGCCCTTGTGCCTTTGCAGGAGGGAGTAGTGGGCAGGCATATCTGAAAAATCCACTACTTTCTGTCCTTAAGAGGCCTTCCCTTATTCATTGAAATCAGAGGTCTAGAAGAACGATGAAAAAAAGTGTGATCCATTCCTTCCTTATGGTGTAATAATTGATGTAGGCACAAAAAGGGGATTTGCTGAAGTCTAGCATAGGTAAATATGGGTTACTTGGGCAAAAGTGGTATAAGATGGGAATGGTTCTAGGAACATGAGGATTTGCTCCCTTTTGCATTTATAGAAACAAATGACTCCCCTCGGCAGGCTAGCTGATGAGAAAAGTGCCAACATACTGGTGCTAGTTCCAAGGCTGCATTGTCAAACGTAGTTTTGCTTCATACCCAATGAGTAGTCAGTTACCAGCAACGGACTATTAGTTTGGTGCCCACTTCTCTCCCTTTGCCCCTGAGAACAATTGTTTTGACAATGCTGTTTGTATTCTTTTCCACTGAAAAATTTGTTTTAAGTGTACTTTTTTGTTTAACTTTTGGAGATCATATGCTAGAACTGTGTTCTTCGGCCTTGGCCACTTGAAGATGTGTGGACTTCAACATGGCTGGCTGGGGAATTCTGGGAGGTGAAGTCCACACATCTTCAAGTGGCCAAGGCTGAGCAGCACTGTGCTGGAATGATGATGCTTCTAATGTTTACTGATAAAACACTCCGAATGCTTGAATATGCTCCAGAATCTGACTGACTGACTGACTGACCGACCAAGGGGAAAAAACTTGGTCTTTTTGCGAGATTTTGGGCAGGCACACTGAATTTGTCCAAATATACTGACTGCCCAAATTTGATCATTTTGAGAATATGGGCAAGTGAACCAAAGAGATATTGTCATTTGCTCTTGTGCTCAGTGAGGTTTAGGGACAATTTTGAGTGCTGAAGCTCCCAACTGACCCAGTATTGAAATGGAACTCTGTTTCCATTGCATGTACATACATGTCCCTGGAACATTGGCAAAATGATGAGGTAGAGAACTACATAGCCTGTGGTTTTCTTTCCCAAAGATGAAAAAGTTCAAAAGAGCTGTTTCTGACTACAACTCCTGGTTTCTCCTCAGTGTTAGTGATGGGAATTGTAGTTCAATTTGCCTAGAGAGAGGAAGTCTGACCTAATACGGATCTTCACCCTTTCCTACTTAGCACTGCTTTGCTTTCAGCAAGGAACATTGAATGATGGGAGAATGGTTACAGAATAGTCCGCACTGCTCTTAGCAAAACCATTTTTTCTCCACCTTATTTCCTCAGAGCTGATACTGCTATGCTATAAAGGTTCCTTCTTCCTCCCTTTTAAATCATATCAACAACAGCATGGGGGGGAAATCCTCCCCTGTAGCTGTTGGGGGGGCAGGAGGGGAAGAAGGAAGGGGCAGGCCAGTGGATGCCTCCAGGGGAAGGGGAAGAAAAAGGACTGGCTGCTTTATAAGATAGCTGAAATTCCTCTGCTCTACTTCTTTCAATTAAATCAAGCAATCGATGCTTGAAACAGAGGTTCTGTGAATTCAGGCTGCCAAGATATAGCAAGGGCAGCTGTGCTACAGTTCTAGGGATTGCCCTCCCCTATGCATCTCTGGTTTGCTAAAAGGTTTGGTCTAATGGTTAAGGCAACGGGCTAGAAACCAGGAGACTGAGAGTCCCAGTCCCGCCTGAGGCATGAAAGCCGGCTGGGTGACCTTGGGCCAGTCCCTCTCTCTCAGCCCAACTCACCTCACAGGGTGGTGGTTGTGTGGAAAATAGGAGAAGGAAGGAGTACTAGGTATGTTCGCTGCCTTGAGTTATTTATAAAAATAACAAAGGCGGGATAGTAAATAAATAAAGATCAGCCAGGGGAGAGTTGAGTAGGAGTACCCCTGCATCCAGCAAAGGGCTCCTCCTTTGGAAGTTGATGCAGAGGTGGTCATTCTGTGAGATTTTCATCTGTTGTTCTGGGACTCTGTTGCAATACAGGATGGTGGCTCTTGTTTTTTGGTGCCTTCAAGCCTGTCTTGACTCTTGATGACTGCCTGAGAGAGAGGGTGGCTGGCCCAAAATGACCCAGCTGGTTTCCATGCCTAAGGAAGAACTAAGGTCTCCGGATTTCTAGCCTGGTACCTTTAACCACTATACCAAATGGCCTCCCAATATGGGGATTACTGAAAGGGTGATAGTTCTTGCCTTTTGGCATCTCAACTTATGTTTTCCCTAGAGAATGCTGGTTATAATCCTCCCATTGTGGCAGAAATCAGGATACATGGATTTTTAAGACAGAGCAAACATTTGGGCAACCCTACTCCACTTGTTTTTGTGTGTTTGTTTTCTGGTCAGAGGATAAAAGTATGACGTATACTTCTATTTCTGCCAACACCTAGTGTTTTAAAATAGTTTTCTTGCTAGAAGGACAAGAGTAGGTTTCTTTAGCTACAGGTCCTCTTTCTTCCTTTCTACATCTTCTTATCCTTCTTGGCTGGAGGGGTGATGTTGCTGCTGCTTTTGACAAATGAAGCAAAAGAGAAGGCCAACCATGTTTGTAAACTGCTTAACTGTTGTCTCTTCAACTGGTGCAGGCTCTGTACATTGTGTTTTTCTTTGGGGGTACTCTATATTTTTAAACTTGTGCCTTTCTAGTGGGCAAGAGCTCAGAGCCTGTGTAAACAGTGTGCGTTTTGCAACGCACCTCTCTCATTTTGGGAGGCAGTGGGGGTGTGGGGATGTCGTGTGTGTAAAATTAGCACTGCCTTGTTAGGCCTTTTCAGGCTAATTCAGAGTGAAATGCTCTAGCAGCAGTGGGCTGATTCTATCAGGAGAACAAGGACTAATTAAATTCACTCTGACCATCAAGCAGTAAATTATTTATATCCAGACAGATGCAATCTAATCTCTAGCATCCAGCCCAGCCCCCATTCTCCTCTCTTTCTGAAATGGAGGAGAGGAAGTTATTAAAAAAAAAGGTGGATTAAAAAGAGGAAAGATGGAAGAGGACCAATGATTTGGGGCACAAAGCTGGAATGGGAAAAGAATTCAGCAAGCACCCATATTTACCCTCCCTGCTTTTCTCAAAGTCTTAAGTAAGAATGTCAGTGAATGTACTTTTGCTAATGAGACATACCATGCGAATGGGTATGTAATGAGAAGAAGGATTAATTGTTAGATAATCAACTAAATTTTTAGTTCCAGGGTGGAGAATATGTGGCCATCTAGTAGATGCTGAACGCGAATGGTAAAGATATCTCCCCATTAGCCGTGCTGTCCAGGGCTCCTGGGAGTTTTGCTCCGTGACATTTGGATGACCGTGGACTTCCCTCCTTGCTTTGGTGATGGTTGAATACAGAGCTTATTAGGCAGGATAAAATTCAAGGGCAACTTTTTAAAAGTTTATTTTGGTTCTACTATATAAAGTAGTTAAAAAATTTCATCTTTAATATTTTCCTTCAAATAAGGTGTGTGATAACTCTTAGTATACACTATTGTAAATTAGCTTATACTTTAGTTTCTCATAGATACTGATTTCCATAAAGTAAACTTTTACTTGAATTTCATCAGTTAATTGACTGGATATTTATGTGTGTTAGATTTATATCTCTTATATGAGGATCTCCCTCCATTTTATCCCCATAGCAGTCCCCTGACTTATTTTAAAATATTTCTGAAATGCTTATTATTCAGATCCCCTCACAACCATCTTTTCATGGCACCTGTGTATAATTGGAATACCAGGATCCAACTTAGATTGAGTTTTCAGAATTACCAAGAATTTTTTTAAAAAATCAACTTATAAAAAGCACTGGTTAATCTAGTGCATATCGTTCTGCCTTTGTTTAAACCATGTGTGTGCCAGTCCTTCAACACAGAAGTTTTCTCGGATCATCTTGTAGCGTTCTGAAATTACAGTTTGATTGTTTGGGAAAACTGAAACACTGATGAACATACATAACATATAACAGTGGAAAACGCAGGAAATAGATTGATTTTAAAAGGTAGTTACTTTTGCCTGGTGCCTGATAAGTAAAGAGCATGCCAGATATGCCCTACTGGAAGACCATTCAAAACCTGAAGGCAGATTACCATTGAAAAAGCCCACTCCCAGGAAGCTGCTTACTGCTCCACAACATGGGTGGGCTAAGCAGGCACTCTGATAATGATCTTAAAATATTTTATTAATTAATTACTTTTTATTTATACTATTTTATTAATTCATTTATATCCTACCTTTTCCCTGGGAACTCAGTGTGGCATGTAACGTCAGAACATACTATATGAGGTATTCTTTCAGAAACCATGTTCTCAAGCTGTGAAGGTTTCACAGATTGATACTAGCACCTAGAACTGGACTGTAAATTAACTGGAAATCAATGAAGATCATGTAGAACAGACATAATATGGTCTCTATGCCCCACTAATGTCAATTCACTTGCTGCCATGCTTTGTACTATCTGAATTTTCCACAACATCTTCAAGGTAGCCCAGATATAAGGCACTGTGGTTATCTAGGTGGATTACTGAAGCTGACCTAACTCTACTGAAATAGGGCATGAGTGGCACCCTCAGCTAAGCTGTTGAAAGATATTTCATGTTGCAAAGAGTACTTGTGCCTCTAATAGCCAAGATTAGTATAGAAACACCCAATCTGTGATTCTGATCCTTTAAGGATAGTGCGGCCTCCTCCATCTCTACGCTCACTCTATCTTGTCCAGATTGGGTTTCATCTTATTGCCCTCATCCAGTCCATAACCACAGTCAGGCATGAAAGCTGGCTGGGTGACCGTGGGCCAGACCCTCTCCCTCAGCCCAAACTCACCTCACGGGGTTGTTGTTGTGGGGAAAATAGGAGGAGGAAGGAGTATTAGGTATGTTCGTCACCTTGAGCTATTTATAAAAATAATAAAAGCGAGATAGAAAATAGACAGACAGACAGAAAACGAAGGAACAAATGAACTGTGAACACCTTTTTCTTGGCTTCCGGAACAGAGAGCCAAACCAAGTATTACATTCTACATACAAACTGTGGAGAAGCCAAAGCTCTTTCTACAAAGTTGTACTTTTATGTTCACCACTATAAAAAATTACCTGGATCATCCAGAGTGGTTCTCCCATCTGGGAATCTTCCAGGAGTTGAAGTCTACATACATGGAGGACAGTAGGGTGGAAAGGGCTGTTCTATTGCAAGTTGTTTAACAGAGTGCTTTATTCCCCTTGGCGTATGCTTGCACACCTTCAAACACAGCAAACTAAAAAAGATCCTCAGGTATGCAAAGAGCAGGCTGCAGGTATGTGTGTAAATCAAATTATTTACAATCAGAGATCGGCAGTAGATACAACCAGATAAAATCAAACAGTTAAAAGGAAAGTGAAATGGTGGTCAAACTATGTTTGGTGTTAGTTGTTGCCTCGTTTTAACAGCTGCAACAATACATTTGGCTAATGTGTAGGTGATTTCATGGTCTGAGTCTGGGACTAAAGGCAGGTGTAAAAATAATCTGTTCTTCCAGGTGCACTAAAGATCCTTATGAAAGTTACAATCATTGTAACATTGTTGGCAAATGTGTAATGGGTTGCGAGATAGGAGCATTTACTTTATTTGTGCATTACTTGGTGACAGTCTATGTAATGCATATAACGTCTTTGTTTTCAGAGCTCAAATGTCCTAGGGTAGATTTCATCTTGGGAATATTTTTATTTTTAAATTGATAATATTGTTTTATGGTTTTGTATGTGTTATGTGTTAAAGCCTCCTTGAGACTTTAAAGGCTGATTTATAAATTAAAACAAAATTCCGGGGAAGTTCATTCTGAGCATGTAGATAAGCAGTATATTCTAATCAAAAAGTAAAATCAAAGCATCCTCTTGTAGGGTCAGTTTCACTTATCCTGGGAATAGCTCTTGCTTTCAGTAGCAGAACAATTTTTTGGATGCTATAAATGTGCATCATCTTTTTTTCTTTTGAATGTAAACAGAATGTGTGATCTGGTGAGAAGACATCATCTTAAAGGGGTATGTTCAAAATTCATCCCGGGCATGACATCGTGGCATCTCATGTTGAGTTTTGTTAAATATACATTATAGGGTAATAATTAAGGGATGGTTACAAGGTGATTCTGGTGGATGGTGATTCTGAACAGCTCCATATTTTATGAAAGATGGGCTACACATCCTGCTTTTCCTGTTAGAACAGCCATGAAAAGTGGTGTGATATAGTGTCTAGTATATTGGACTAGAACTAGAGAAGCTCACTGCATGATATTTGCCCAGTCACCGTGTCTGAGTTAATCTAATGCAGTGTTTCTCAACCTTGACAACTTTAAGATGTGTGGACTTCAACTCCCAGAATTCCCTAGCCAGCATGGGATTCCAGGGAATTCTGGGAGTTGAAGTCTAAACATCTTAAAGTTGCCAAGGCTGAGAAACCCTGATCTAATGTCTAAATTACAGAGCTATAAGGATAAAAATTAGAGGAGGGAAGGAAAAACCACGTTCATTGGAAATACGGTGCTTCTGGAAGAAAGAGCAGCATAAGGACTGCATTTTAGGATACCTGCTGATTGATAACATTGCCTTAAAAGTTCTTGTAAGCAATTCCTCCTGTCCATTTTCATATATCTCAGTGTCTTGGACAGGAAACCTCAGAGGAGAATATCAAGAAACCTCCAACTACTTTATGCACGTGAAAATAATTTCTGTACAGAAGAAAATCACTCCAAATCATGTAGATACATCTTGTGCATTTCATTCCAGTATGTTTGTTTTTTCTACTGTTTTATTTAGGGAAAATAAACAGACCTTTACTGAGCATTGTTTTCATCTGTAGAATGTTCAGCTATAATTTGACTATTTGCAGTTGTCCCTTGGATAATGGCCATTTATGAGTCTAGCTTTCAGGAATGTACAATACTTTTCAAATCTAATGACTGCTGTAATATCACCTGGAGATGGATTCTAATTAAGCTGATGTATTTATATGCAAAAGCCAGAAAACACATACTGGGTTTCATGATGTAGGTGTCCAGCAAGAGGACAATTTCAGAACAGTTTTAGGAATCTGATAGTATCTCTTGCCATCAGTTGATCATTCCAAAATGCATGCAAGGATGGCAAAGTTTTGGTAGTGGGATATAATGTTTGCTTCTAGAATCCTGTATTAGGATGGATTAAGCCAAAACCAAGTTATTGCCTTCTCATTTTTGAGTAGCATCTGGCTAGCATACATTTCCACTGGTGTCCTTAAGCTGCGAAGTAATCTCTTCTTTCTTTATCCAAAGGGTCACCTGACATGACTTCCCGGTGCCTTCCTTTTAGGAAGGTAGGTTGCTAACACAGCCCATCTTTCACACAGAAACTGTTACAATCTCTAAAGATTTTTTTATTGTTATCTGACCCTGTGTCTGATTAGATCATTCTTGTGTCTTGTTGGTAACATCAGCTTTGACTGCTTAAAAGCAGCAGTTCGCTCTAATTAACTATTGAACGGACCCACTACTATTTCCTCTTGAAAGGAAAGAATGGGATGAGGACCAGAAGGATGAATTTCTGGATTATTCCTTCAGGCTTGTAAACATTCGCAATATCCAGCAACCTTCTTTCAGCTGATGTCTGATTAATAGTATGTTTAGGAAGAAAACTTATCTGGCTATGTTAAATATACAATACAGTAGACTAATTTCCAAGGAGAAGACACAGTGGATTTCATTATGTTATGTAGAATTTTAAAAAGGGAAGGGAGAATTTCATTCTTCCAGAGATTTATTTTTTAATCCATGGAATGAAAGACAAACATACATACAAAAATGACAGATTTTAAAGCTAACCACCTACTACTAAGATGTTCCAGTGAGGGAGGTTTGATAGACAGCCTTATCCATTTGCTTTAGAAGTGTCCTTTCCATCCCATTTGGCCCCAGACCAAAGGTTTTCTAGGAATGGGACTGCTAACAATACATAGCAGTACGTATATACACACACACATTCACACAGAAGAAAAACTCTGATGATTAATGTACTCTTGTGGTATTTGTTCAGATGTTGGTGATTAAATCAGCTGTAAGTACCCTTCCATCTGATTTTTCACAGTCACTCAGTCCCTTCTTTCTCCATCCCCTCCTGCCGGTTCTTTGTCTCCTGATACTCAGCTCTATAGTATGCCAGAACAGCTTTCAATTCCTCCTTCACCCACTTTCTGCTTTCTGCTGCTGATGCTCCTCCTCCTCCTCTGTGCTGCTCTTTCAACCATCAACAGCTCTCTCAGTTCTGTACTTAGGACATTATATAAATAGACAGTGTCTGGTTTTGGGTAGAAGTACACAGTTAAAACATACTGAAAATGGATTTTGTGCAGGTAAAAATAGCATGCCAGCAGAGACCTCTTTTCCTTGATCGAGGAAGGGTTTCTCTGATATATGAGGAGTGTTTGTTTTTGTGTTTATATGAATATACAGTAATATAAGGAACTATATTCATGAATATAATCCACCACTGGTTAGCTGCTACAGTCCAGCAAGAGCTAAATTATATGGATTTGGCTTAGAATGTAGATGGATGAGAGACTATAAGAAAATCACAAGGCTTTGCCTAATCTGGGAAGTCAAAAAGCATCCTAGAAGTAGGCAGTGATAAGCCACTTCCATAGCATTGCCAAGAAAGCTGCTTGCATTCACCAGGAGTCAGGCTGAAGGGCATAATTACCTTTTAAACACACACGCAGAGACCACTTCCCATCTAATTCTTCATGCTACAAGGGAAAGGAGAAAGCATCAGCACTTCATGCAGCCTCCCCATAATGTTTTTCCAGGGCAGGCCTCTGTAGTCTGGGCAGACAACTTTTTCCCCTCCACCTGCAGTCATTATCATGGAAATGGGCGCTTGGTCTCCTGTAGCCAATTGTTATTTGCCACAAGTGGTCAGCCAAGTGCTGAATTACAGGGTTGTTTTTATATCTCCCAAGGCCAGTTAGAATTTTTTCATCTTTAAACAGGCAGCTGTACCTGTGTGCAGAGCTTGCAGTCTGGCCGACAAATAGTATGCCTCAGCTGCTGATCTGATACTTTCCCTGGTAAATGTATTCTTCCTTCTTATTTTAAGCATTTAACTTTAACTATAAACCTTATGGAATGATTAAAGAAACACTTTTCTTCTGCTCTTCCATGTCACCTTGCTTGAAGGAATTGGATTTAAGAGCTGTTTCTGGCTCTGCCCATTTCTTTAGAATGAAGGCAAACTGCTTCATTCATTTTCGGCTCAACCACAGGGCCTAGGGGATTTGAATCCTTTGATTGATCCCAGTTCCTATCAGTGGAGACTTCAGTTGTAGAAAAGGGTTACTAAACTCCTTTAAGACCTAAAATGGTTCTAGATGAAGGTCTTGGAATGTAATCTGTCTCATCTCAATTATCTATTTTTCTACTGTTCTTTCCACAAAAACTCCATTAAAAAGGAAGAAACAGACTAGCTACATAATTTTTTTTTACTGATAGCTCTACAGGTAGTCCTTGTTTAGTGATTACCTCATACAGCAACTGTTTGCAGTTATGACAGTGATGAAAAAGTAACTTTGCAACCAATCCTTGCATTTATGATAGTTGCAGGTCTGTAAAGCAAAGGAAAGCTGAAATAAGATTATAAACAACAGTCATGGTTTCACCTAGTGACTGCTTTGTTTAACGACCAAGTTGCTGGTCCCAATAGTGGTTGCTTATATGCATGTTGGTTATACATGTTAAGTAGCCCTGTACAAAAGATGTACAAATTTCTGGGGCAAATGAGGAGGCCTAAAATCTCTAATACCAGATGTTGCAGGGCATTGGAGGGATAATGAAATATTCACTTCCAGGTTCTATAAACTGATTTAGTAATATTGCTGAATCTGAAGACATAAGTTTGGTTGCTTTGCCTAATAATGGATGACAAATAAATATAGACGACATTCTCTGTTCATTTGATTAATCTCCCTGGTGCCTTCTGCAAGCTAATCACCCAAAAAGCAGTGACTGACCTAGCTGATACCTTATTTCCACCTTGCCCCTCCTTTGTGAATAGCGCACTGATAACACCTCCTCACCTGCAGAGATGGCATTGTTGACTAACAGCAACGTGAGTTGCTCGATGCACACATACTGCACTTGAATGCAGTGAGGGTAGTATATAGACTCATTTGTTTTTAGCAGGATTATTGGAGCCCTGAAGCCAGGGCAACCCAGAGCATGTAGCTAATCATCCTAAAATGCTTTTCAGCAGCATGAGATTTCCACTGTCACTACATGGGCCATGTGGAAATATAGAATCTGCTTCAAAATGTCAGGTTAAACCATGTTTGCAGGAGCAACATTGTGTTCATGAGACATGTACATAGCCAGTTTTGATCTCTTGCGGGTGAGAGTCAGTTAGGAAACCTACCATCCATCAGATAAACACAAAAAGCTGAAAAAAGCCACATGAAAAAGCCAAACCATGGATTTAACTTGCAGGCGAATTAGATAATGGGAGGGTTGATTAAACAGCTTTTCTTAGAGGGAGGAATTAAGAATTTTCCTCTGGCTTTGGTGAAATTGGTTGGAAGGGAGAAGGGTGCACTGAGTGGCAAGGAAGTCAGCCAGGCAGACTTTTTTTTTTTTACTCTTAATCATGCATGGACCTAATCCTAATCAGAACTTTCTGTGTGGGAATTGTATTTTCCCTTTCCCATCTCAGCCACTGGCTTCCAGACTTCTCCCTTGCAGAGGTTAAAGGGGAAAAAGCTTAAATTGATGCCAATGCCATATTCTTCTAGCTACCTCTCCTCAACTGCTTCTTAAAGCTCTGTGGGCAGGAATAGGGCAATATTCAAGCTCTGCAGTGCTGGAGGTTTTAGAGGAGCTGTGGCTCCTTACCCAGTAACACTTTCCCCCACAGGAAGCTGATGAAAGGAATATTATATATTTGTGCAACCTCTAGAGCAGGGTTCCTCAGCCAGGGTTCCGTGGCACCCTAGTGTTCCACGAGAGATCTCTAGGGATTCCCTGGGAGATCATGATCTATTTAAAAATTATTTCAAGTTTGGGCAACTTCACATTAAAGAGGTGAGTTTCATTCTTTTAGTTTAAGAACTCTGTTAAGGCATATATACAGGCCTGCACATGAAAGAAATATAATAATTTTGTAACATCTGGCCTGTATTTGAGCCTGAATGTTCAGGGGTTCCCCAAGGCCTGAAAAATATTTCAAGGGTTCCTCCAGGGTCACAAGGTTGAAAAAGGTTGCTCTAGAATAATAGCTTTGAACGCCCTGTTCTTGTAAATCAGTAGAGAGTTGTTTTAAATAACACAAAATTGCTTTCCTGTGATCTTAATTTGAGGTTAATACAAAAAAAAAAGCTTTGTATTTGAAGAACACTTAAGCTAATACCTAGTAAACGTTGGTTACAATCACCTTTCTATCCGAGATGCAATTCAGGGATGTTAATGCATATGTTTGGATTTGTCCTATTGCTGCCACATTTTGGGCTGAAATCGTATGACTCTAGATTACAGTACTGTCTATTAACAATGCATATGGTATGTTCTTCTTAACTATAACTCTAGTGATGGAATCTATCATACTTGCTGAAAGAATGCTCCTACAACACTGGATGGAATTGACACATTTGTTGATGCATGTTAGCCAATTTAGAATGGGAGGGGTTGTCAAAGTGGTAAGGAAGAGGACTTTCAAATGGTATGGTCAATTTTTTTTTAAAGTTCTGTTCATGGCATAATTTTCTGGGGCTTTCCCTTCTCCTTTTTTTTCCTTTCTCTTAAAAAAAATATTATCCTGCCTATTAATGTTGAGGTTACATCTTGTATATATTGTTTTTCTGTTACTCATTTAATATATTGTTTTTTTAAAAAGGAGCTGCTGAAGGAGAAAGAGGTCAAGCATCCTCCTCAGTTTGGTGTTACCAGTCTCATTTAGAGCCCAACAGTCTTCTCTGAAGTAAGAGAGTGTGAGTGAGTGTGTGTGTGTGTGTTGGCTGCATGTTATATATAGCTTAACATCTAATTTGATCTTAAGAGAAAGAATTCTTCACTGGATCTTTTAGTCTCCCTGTTACAAATCTAAAATGGATTTGTTTTAGGCTCCGTGTTACAAATCTAACTCAGCTGGAAATGAAAGAAGAGTGGCATTTTCCTGCAGGGAGGGCAGTGAGTTTGAATAATTATCTTCTGAATTAAAAAAAAAGAGAGAGGCTTATACACCAACTGCTAGGCTGATGTGAAACTCTCCACTTTAGGAAGTATGGTTGAAGACCAGAAGAGTTTTGAATCCTTTGGATCCAAAGCTTTTTTGAACCCACCCAAGCTTTCCCTCCAGTCCACTCTTTTTATTTATCCTGATATCAGAGTTCTGATGTTTAAAAGTAAATAATGCAATTTCTCTGTAGGTGTTGTGAAGAAGGATTGGAGATGGGGTGGCTTTTTCATAATGGATCTCTTTCTCTGCCATTGGGTAAGAGAGGCAAAAGCTGATGTATCCTATAACCCCCAGAGTATTCTCCCTGGGGTTACAGTACTTCAGCCTAAGTAAACTTCAAGGTATACTGTATTGATCCCATAGATAACTTTTCTCCAGGATGATCTGTCCCCACCTGGTCCTTCAAATCTTCCAACAGTATACTCTGGGCCACTGCAATCCAGTATATAAATTGTGTACCACACAAGGGCACTGCATGGAGAGGTCATCAGTTGCAATGTAAAAATAAAAAAAATTAAACAGTGGGAGAGTCCACATGCACATGGCTGGATTATTAAAATATTTTTAACAGTGTACAAGGGCACATGCACATGGCTGGAATATTAAAATATTTTTAACAGTGTACAAGGGCACATGCACATGGCTGGAATATTTTTTAAAAAAATTTATGCTCTTGTATACCAAGAGCACCCCTGAGACCGCTCATCACCACTGTAGTTGAGTATATCACCTTGCTGCTGGTTGTCCTCTTTTTCTCTTTCCTTCTACTCTTCCCAGCATTACAGACTTCTCCAGAGAGCCAGGTCTTTGCATAATGTGTCCAAAATATGATAATTGGAGTCTGATCATGTGTAGCGTGCATGAGAACTCTGGATTGATTTGTTCTATGATCCATTTGTTTTCTTGGCTATCCATAGTAGTCTGAGAAATCTTCTCGAACACCAATGTTCAAAAGCGTCAATACTCTTTCTGTCTATCCTTCTTCAAAATCTAACTTTTGTATCCATAGACTGTCACAGGGAAAACCACTGCTTGCATGATTATTATCTTTGTAGATAAAAGGTTGTATGAATATAGTTTCCAAAGCCTTCACTGCTACTCTACCAAGTGCTGGTCTGTGGTATATTTCTTGACTGCTGGTTCCTTTACTGTCGATAGTCAATCCTAGAAGGCAGAAACTATTCACCACTTCAGTATCTTCATTGTCAATGTAGTGATAGTGAAGGATGATGGGATGGAAGCCTGGGGGTCCCATGCCTCCTGTTGCAGAAACCCTTGAGGCCTCCATGCACTGATTTGCTTTCTGCTTTGGGATAGCTGCTTGGTGGTTCCCGTTGCCAGCACCTATCTTCCAGGAGATACCTCACCCGCTAGCCACTTCCAAACTCAGGGTGTGTGTATGTATGAGAGAGGGTTCTCACACCCTGTGCTGCCTTTCTGGTAACTGAAGAATCAAAATACAAATGTTAAAATCATTTCTGTAGTGCCACCTCCTTGAACATGGAGGTGTGGTTACTAAAGAATTCAGCCCTTTCTTCCCCCTTGGGAGATAAATAATTTCACAATACAATACATATACTGTACAATACAATAAAACTTCATTGAGAGAAATGTAAAAAAAAGGAAAAAAATAAGGTTGGTATTGAAATAAAGACCTTCACTGTGGAAGAGACTAAGTACAGAGCTGTCCAGATCACCATAGTATCACAGTCTGCAAATTAGTTAAGAAAGAAAAATCCAAAATAAAATGCAATGTTCTTGACAGACCAACTCTCTGCCCCAAATCTCTGAAAAAAAGACTAGTGAAGGAGGTACTAATATACATACTTGTCTATCTTCATGGACATAGTGTAAAATAGGAATGAAATTAAATACCCAATTCCATACCTTGCTTAAAGAGATAAATTAGATTTAGCACCACACAGAAAACAAACAAAAAACTTAGTATAAATTCCTGGCTATACATTTACTGTACTTAGTTCTATAATCTTGAAGCAAATGGTCCTCTGCTTTAATTGTCCTGGATTTCTCCAGCTTTTGGGCTGTTCTAAACTCCATTAAAAGCTGTGTGGAATGATGGTAGACCCCTCTTTTTTCAGTCTTCCCCCACAGAGTTGTCTTTGGTTTTTAAAAGGCAATTTGTTCCCCCTATGTCCAGCTGGGGGCGGGGCTGGGTTCTCTGTATGTGACAAAGAGCCACCTCTCACTTGCAAGGATGTGGATGGTGAGTCTGTAGTCTGGTGTGCAGGTTAAGTGCATAGCAAAGTCATTTCCTGATGTCTTCATTACTTTAATATAAATTCAGGAGTCGAGACGGGGATTTTTTTTTTGTGTGGAGGGCTGTTTGACCCTTGGGAAAAGTAAGTCAGAGATTAAAATATTCAGCAACCAGAGGCAAGGCAAAAATTTGCAGCACTGTTTCCCCCTCCCCCGCCAGACCTTGTTTTCCTTTCTGTGACCTACCTCTCTCCTACCCCTTTCTGTTTCAGGACCTGTTCCTCAAGCAAAAATGACCTTGCTCCAGACCTTGTGTGGAATGTTTGAGAAAAACAGCATGAAGTGTTGATGAAATGAAACTCCCCGTCCCTGCTTGTCAGGGTGGTGGTCCTATAAGGCAGTGTGAGACTCATGCCTTGGAAAGTAGCTTGAAAGGGGATAGCCTGTATTCTGTTAAAAGTCAATCCTAGCTAAGCAGGGTTCTTTCCATCAGTGGGATCCAGTGTCTGACTCTGAGGAAAAACTTCCCAGCCAAGGAACTTTCAGTTTCCTAAGGGGAAATACCAGGTGGGACAGGGTGGGGCATGTACTGTTGGGCCCTGCTGCCCAAAGGAAGGACTAGGCAGAGCAGTTTAACACTGAAGACAAGATCCTCTTAGACATAGCTCCAGATGCCAAAAGAAAAAATTATAGCACAATCTTCCATTTCTTCAGAAATTAACCCCTCCAGAGTTCAGTGGGACATGTGCAAGTCAGAGTGTTCAGAGATGCAACCTGAATCACAATTCCTTAAAGTGGGAATGAACTGCTTTCTCAGCCCGCATTACCATTCATTAAATTCATTTAATGGATTTCTATACCATCGTTTGAAAGGTCTATCTGGGTCATTTGTAATGCAAGCTCTAATCATTGACAATAAGAGACACACAGTTTAATTGGTCTAGAAATTTGTCAGCTTCTGATAAAAAGGTGGTTGGTTTAACCCTGCACCCATGGATATTGTGGCATTCTTTTACTATGACCCATACAAACCTGGGACAAGCAAGAGCCAATGAAGGTTTTTATTTTCTGCACTTTTCTTTCTTTTTGTACTCCTCTCCACCAATGAATAAAACATTTTGCCCACCTTGCTCTGAACTTTAATCCATGTCCCAGTCATCACTTTCGCTTCCTGGAGGATGAAAGAAAACCAGCTGAGTTATTCAGTCAGTTCCTGTCCGGAATCCAGCTGTTCTCCCCATCTCCTACTATTCAAGGGATGGATCCAAAGTCCAGACACACAATTCCTTTTGCTCGCTTTGCTTTTTGCCTTTGAGAGAATGACAAGGAGTAACTAGAGCAGTGTGGGAAGCACTTGTCTTAGAGAGCTGAGGTAAGCCAAGAAACAGTGCAAGGAGAAATGAATATACACAGTTGACACTGTCATGTCTCCAAGACTAGGAGCTTCGCATCTTCTCTCATGGAAAGATGGTCCTAAACCATTGTGCAAGTTGGTAAGAATAGGGGGTACCAGGTGGCAGATTTATCAGACTGAATCACATTTTTAATCACTTGCTGCGTGAAACAAAATGCACACACACATACTAAGGGTGTACAAAACATCTCACATTCAAAATGCCTCATTTCAGGTTTGAAACAGTGTGTCAAGCTCACAAGACTTCCAAAATGATCAAAATGCTTGTTTCCAACTTGAAATGGGGCACCTCACTTTCAAGACAGTTCAGATTCAAAATGTTTAAAATACCCCTAGTACACCCAAACCACTAACCAGCACAGAGAGGAGAGAAGTTTAATGGACTCTCTTCCTGGAGGTACTTGTTGACAACACAAAGGCGGCTTTCTTTGTGGGGAACATCCCAACATTTAATTGGGACTTCATTTCAAAGGATTCTACAGTAACACAGCTGAGCAGGCACACTTACTTCCAATATGTAAAATGGTTAGAAAGTCTCAGGAATAAAGCAGTACCAAATAAACTATATCTGGAGGGGAAAAAATCCTAATTTCCATTGCTCTGATTGCTATTGTTCTTTTCCACATCCCATCTAAAAAAAAATCATCTTTGCTATATGTAGAGATGCTCCTATGAGTCTACATGATCTTGAGTAAGACAGTGCTAAGCTTATATCATAAGCAGGTGAGACATAGGAATAAAAACCACCCTAAAATATTTGAAACTGATTTGTGGAACTTGCAAAATCAGAGCCAATTAAATGTCAGCATATACGTGTATTATTTACTTGTCATAGACAGTAAAGCCCAAAATGCTTGAGGCTTGTGTTAAATATTTTATTTTGTGTATGAACTGAATATTGCAAGAGAGTGAGAAGCTGCAAATGTCACTCCCCAAAATGTAACATGAATATTATGCTTGTGTGTGTGTTTGCATGCTTGCATATATTTACATGCTGTAGAAATTGAAATTTTATTTTGAAGCAATGATCCAAAGGGCCTAGTTTGGCAAGGCATCTGTTAGTTTCTTCTGAAAAGAGGAACCTAGATGGATCTCTGTAAGAAATAAGCAGATACCAAATCCAGTAAAAAATATACCAATATTATCAAAAATGAATCCATTGTATTTAAATCAAACCTCTCATCTGTAATATATGAAACCTCTATATCAGTGGCCAGGGAATTCTGGGAGTTGAAATCCACACATCTTAAATTTGCTGAGATTGAGAAACACTGTTCTGTATCTTGGAACCTTACCTTTTCAGCTCTTTTGAGAGCAATTTCCAAGCTGGGAATTTCTACAATAAAGGAAACCAACAGCATCAGCATAACTGGATTCCATGCTTTTTTCAGTTTTGAAATGGAGGAAAGAGCATCAGTCCTCCGTTCTGGGATGAGTAGGATAAGGAACTTGAAGGGATGTCACAGTATGCTGTGGCTTGCGAGCAATATGGAAGAGAGAGCTGAAAGGTTTCATGTCAGGCTTCATTCTGAATCTGCTCCAACCTGCTCTTCCGCTAATGTCTCTTAGAAGCAGCACTTTCGTTACCAACAGAAGTAGCAGCTATATTTGGCAGTAGAATAGTAGCATCACTTAAGAAGCCAAAGTCTTCTAAAATTTCTCTCTGAGTATTTGTGTGTGTGTATATATATATATATGTAAATATGTACATGTGTTTATGTATATAATTCTCCCCCTTCTGGTTTTGACGTTGTTCCTCAACCTCTCTTTTCATGCTGCTTGTTAAATTGTTAACTCACTCCATTTATTTAGTGCACATGTTGCTGAGAGCTCCATTTTTATCTTGGTGAAAACCAGGCTTGCTCATGGGCACATAATGAAATTGCATAAATATACCCTTAGCTAGGGAATCTAATTTATTTTCCCTGTTCATTATGGGGGAGAAGGCCATTATGAAGTGTATAAGTTTTTTTTTTCCTCTTCCTTTCCCAGTGTTGGAATTGAAAGGCAAGCATGCGGGTTCTTTTTATACTGATGATTCCTCCCTGATTCAATTTAAAGCTGGTTAGAGCTCAAATGCTGTCATGTAATTGACAAAGATCAGTGTGGGTTGTAATGCTAATGTCTTGGCTGTGGCTGTCCAAGAGAACAAGCTAGTAAAGGCTTTGTAAGAACAACTGGACCTGTGGTATTCTGTTTGCTTGATGAGAAACCAAAAGGTAAATTGATTATCATTGAATCCTCTTTGAGCAGGAGTGTATGTGGGATGTGAATACAAATATATATTATATATACACGTAGACATGCATAAAATAGCAGCATACCTAGTGGTATATGGCTGTGTGAGATTACGTGTGCAAGCCTAAACAGCGCTTCTCTATAGTCATCTGCTGCTTGTTGCATAAAAATTCTGCAGGACAGAACAAATTTAAAAGAATTTGCAAATGTATACTATAGTTACCTTTTCCCATATCACATGGTTTGAGAAACTGAATAGGGCTATCAGAACTGAGCTGCGAAGGTCTGTATAACCCCCAGAAGGCAGCAAAGACATAGAGGAAACTGTATCTCTTTGCTGGCATCTAGTGGTCATCTAAATGTTTGCAGCCTAGATGTGATAATTCTGGAACTAAATAATTTTATCATTTCTCCAAAGGTTTAGTTTACATGTGGCACACTCTCTCAGTGATAGAAAGATGTGTGGGAATCTAGCCTGTAATGACCATGGCATACAGGGGCAACAGAAGAAATAACTAGTTACTGCAAACTTTCCATGGATGGCCTGGTTTATACAGAAATATCTCTGTGCAGCCCTGTATGTCAGAAGAGTAATGAGAAGAAAGGACCTTGTTTGCATATATTCAGTAGCTCTAATAGTTTTGTGTACAACATCTCTAGAATTATTGGCATAGCTTGAACTGGAAAATATTGTTGCGTTGGAAAATAGGTAGTCATTGTTATAAATCCCCACAGTGTAAATGAAAGATATATCCAGAGAAATACCAGCCCCTCTATTTCTTAGCAACCCAAGATTTAAATATATCTGAAACACATTGATCATGCTGGCATACAGTGGTTAGCCAAAATTCAGAACTTTTCAGAATTTTGGCTTATCTAAAATTAAGCAGTATGTTAATGAATACTTACAGTTCCCACTCCTGATAGCAGACTCAGTTAATAAAGCAAGACAAACTTATCTGTGGTTTATTATTATGTGCAAAACAGGGATTCTGGCGGGTTTGTTCTTGGCTTTTGAATCTGGCTTGTTTGGAGAGAAAAAAGCCAGATTTTCTGGTTCACATATAATGATAGATGGAGCCATCCAGGTGTATTGTCTGTGCCCAATGATGAAAACAGCCAAGAGAGTATGATCAAGTATTGTGTTCCTGTATGCTGCTCACTACAAGGTCAGTCAATATTCTGGAAAATCCTGTCTTAATGTTGCCTGTGAAAATACTAAATACTCTCAATAATGCGTTTATAAAACAAACATTGATAGAGTCATAATAAAGTGAGGGTTATTTAGGTAATGATGTGGAGTGGGTTTTAGAGAGATGTATTCAGTAAGCTGCAGAGATTTCCTTACTTCGTCCTTCTTTTAAAAAAGAATTTTGTATATTGTGCTAGTTGGACAGTCATGAGTAACGCCGAGATTCCTAGGGTCATATTGCCAAACTGGGAAAATGCATTCCAGCCAATGAATCAGATTAATTCGTTCTCCTGTGAAAAACTGAGAAGGCATCTTGGATGAGAAAGGGTATGGGATGGATCAAATTGCCATGGGAATTTGGGGAGGGATCCCCCACCAGGCCAAATGCCTTGAGCTGCATGAATTCTTATAAGGGCCTGAAAGATCTTGAACTCTAGCCTTCTGGACCTGTATTCATTAAATGCACTGCTATGCTCCAGAAATGAGTTCCCTTTGTCTCTATTTGTCTGGAGCCAAGTGAATATGCCACCTTCTGAGTGTATCTTCAGAAGGCAAGCTGCCTTCTCTTTGGCCTGGTCTGCCTTTCCAAAGGTCTTGTGCTAGCTCTGACAAGCATAATTGGGTCCCCAGATGCTCTCTCTGCTCATCATCTCTTTCCTGTTTGGCGCTCAATGAAATGAGGTTAATATTTGCTTCGCTTAACCACTGGAGTGCTTGTGAGGATTAATTACTGAAAGCCTGAAAACTGCTTTTTTGGAAAGTAAGTGAAGAACTAGGATTTTTAAAAATCCTGTTACACCCTTAAGAGACAGGGCAGAGTTTTCTTTATGAGATTATGAGACTTGCCATTTGGTAGAGCTTGTTAGTACTTCTCCTGTCCTCAAGAACAGAAGGAAATATTAACTTTAATAGAAGCCTCTGTTTGTCTGCTCAGGAAGGAATAGGCCTTTTGTAGCTGCTGCTGGGCTGTGTGGGGATAGATCATTCCCCTCTATGACATCTGTTTCTGCTCACCTGAGCTGTGCCCCAGGTGTAATAAATAGATTGTGTTGTTTGATCTGTGTGTGAAAAAATGGTTCTGAAATGAAGTAGAGGCTCTTGCAGAGCAAGAGTAGACAATATGCCTTATTTTTTTAGCAACGATGACCATGCATTGTTGCCATTTCCACTATTTTATGCAAATATAGAAAGTGGACGCTCCTGAAAAAAATCTGAAAATACCTTCTCAAACTGAAGGATGTTTCCTTCTTTTAAAGAAAAAAACTAATAGGAAAATAGTATGAACAATAGAGTTCTGTGATTGGAAGTCCCAGATTTTTAATATTTTGGTGAGAAGCAAACAAAGTAAAAAGCATTGCGTGATATAGATATACCTAATTGTTTTCAGTTCCTATAGTAGATTATAGAAACTGGGGGAAATTGGTATAATGAAACTTTACCTAAACTTTACAGAATATGTATAATTTTTATTATTGATTATAATAGTCAAACCTAATACAAACTAAACTTAAGAGAGAGAAAAGAATAGAGAGAAAGAGAAAAAGTACAAGACAAAAAGAAGAAAAAGAAAAGAAAAGAAAAAGTAAGAATATAATGAAAGAGAAAAGAAATATATAAAGAAGTGACTTCCAACCTTCATGACAAGTATAAACAAATTTAGTGGCTCTTCACCCTCTCTAAAGTTACAAACATTTAACTCTCTCATCCCATATCCCATCTCTTATCTATAAACAAATCCATAAAGCATCATCTTTTCAGTCTTGGTGTCAGCAGAAAGTCCATAAAGGGTAGCCAGAAGTACCAGCATATCTTATTTTAACCTTGATCAAATAAACCAACTTTATATTCCTTCCTTTTACTTCTAACAGTCTTACTCTTTAGTTCATTCAAATATTATTGTGGGATTTGATTTCCTTTCATTTCTTCTTTGTCCCACTGCACAGAGTTCTTCAAGGCTTTAACGAGCCTCTCTTGTAAATCCAGTAGGAAAAAATTATCCAGGTCACTCTCTTGGTTAGTCATTTGTATTTCCCTTTTAAATTTTAAAACCTCAGCCAATTTCTTTTGTAGATCCAGTGAAACATCCTTTTCTAAATCATTCTCTTGGCCTGTCAGTTGTAAATCCACTTTTGATACCATCGCTATCTTGTCAGCTAAAATTTGTTCTACATCTGTCATTTCTTCAATAACACCTTTTGGACATAATCTATCCATGGAAGCAGACATCATTACTGACATTGTTGATATTGTGGCTACTATTTTCTAATTCCATTCTTCAAAAGTCTCCTTCAGTATTTTTACTGTCATAACCTTTTGCACAATCATGCAGGCCTATATATCTATCTTCTTCCTAAAATCTTTAGTCCCTTCTAGTGTCCACTTTTTGAAATCATGAAATTATTTATCTATGTTATATCTTGTAAAAACCAAAACAGGATCTATTTCCCATGAGGAGCTATTTGTACTTACATTTAGTTCCAAGATCTTATTGCAAAAGTTTCAATAGCCCAATTATATCTGGACCCTTAGTCTGTTTATAACTTTCTTAGATCAAAATCTTATTTAGCTTTTTGCTGTTTATTTCAGATTCTTTAAGTTCTTAAGCTTATGATTAAAACTTCCTTTTGTTCAGGGTGAAAGGCAAATTCACCCGGTGTTTTCAAATTTGTCATTCTGAAGGTCTCTGATAGCTTAGAAATAGTTAATGAGCAATTTCAGTTCGGCCAGTTTGGTCTAGTGGTTCAGGCACTGGGCTAGAAATCAGGAGTCTGTGAGTTCTAGTCCCGCCTTAGGCATGAAAGCCAGCTAGGTGACCTCGGGCCAGTCTCTCTCTCTCTCAGCCCAACCCACCTCACAGGGTTGTTGTGCGGAAAACAGGAGGAGGAAGGAGTATTAGATATGTTCGCTGCCTTGACTTATTTATAAAAATAATAAAGGCGGGATAGAAAATAAATAAATAAATTTCCCAAAGTGATTAGAAAGTGAGGTTCGCGAACTTAGTGTCCCTTAATAGTCTCCCCCGCGGTTGCGTGCAAGAATGGCTAATCCTGTCGTGTCCTGGTGCTCAAACCTGTGGAAAACCACTGTCCTGAGGTCTCCTGGTGAGGAGCAGCCATCTGGAGCATTTGCAGGTGATCTCCCATCCTCTTTATCTGGAGAGGTTCCAAGGAACTGGTCTACTCACCAGTTCCTTGGCCTTTGCCGCGGTTGCTGGCTCCGCTTTCGCAGAGCTGCCTTCAGTTTGCCATACCTCCCCTGGAAGTCCAAATTTCACTGCAGATTTGACACATGCTGCAAAAACCACCACTAACTTGATTTTCGTTTCAAATGATATTTTTGTTTTTCTCCTTTGGGCCATGCAGGGCTGGTATCTGTGTACCTTGTAATGACATATTTTTTCCTTCTGTGAAAGCAGAAGTAGTGCCTGTGAAGCTCTCCCCACAGAGGGTGAGAGACAGATGTACAAACAACACAGGCGATCCATGGAGAGTTACCCATATGCTGTGCTTTCTCCACTAATACACTTATTCCATGGATACTGAACTCACACCGTTATTAAAAGCTCAGCAGTCTTTTTGGCCGTCTGTTCCGAGGCTTCTTTTGCTGTTTGTCACAACTGTCGTCTAAGATAGCAGAATCTATTTAATTCCTCTCCCCTCCTGCAGTAGCGTTATGGCCAGCATTGCAGCTTATATATCTAGCAGTGATACTTTACTTTTGTAGAATCAGAAATAGCATCAACTGTAAACGGAATATGTGGTGTAGCATATTTATGTTCAAGAGTTAAGTGGTTTTCTCTTGGCCAGATGATATTTGAAATGGTTTCTGCTTTTCCAACAACAATCCAGCATCATCATAGATACATTAACGTATTCAGTCTTTAGAAGATCTCTTTCGGTTCTTTAGTGTATGATCTGTATGTTTATTTTTTAAGAGTTTAGATCCCACCTTTCTCCTTGGCTAAGACAGCTCACAATAATACAATAAACATGGTATTAAAACAAAGATGATCAAAATATATAAAAGCAGAAGACAAAAGAAACTTTTATCTCAAGGCACCATTAAAAAGAATGAAAGAAGATGATGGATTTTGCCTGGTGTGTTATAAGTTTATTGCGGGGGGAAGTTGTTTCAAAAGTGAGACGCTCTCTTCTTTGGTTATCAGCTACCTAATCTCGGAAGGTGAAGGGATCTGAGAAGGAGACTGAATATTAATTTAAAGTGGTCTTTCCATATCTGATTATTTTTAAATCAGGAGGGTGATTTTCTCATTGGCTTACCTAGGGTAGAATTTATGAGTAGAGTTATACTGAATCAAGGTAATCACCATGCAGCCTGGAAGGCAGTCTCTGTCATGGTCTCTGTCAGATGTTATGTAGGGGAAGTTTTTAAGAACTGCCATAACAGTCTATCTGATTTTGTTGTACCTGAGTGTTCTGCATATTAGAGGGCTCCCAGTTGTGCATACATGCATGTACTGCAGAGCAACAAAACCATGTATGAAGTAATTAAGTTTCCATCATAGAAGTCTAGAGTCAAGGAATATTGGCCTGTGTATATATGAATATATTTATCTGTCTCAAACTATTGGTAAGATAGCATGTGGACTAAATACTCAATTATCCGTTTTCACTAGGCACAGATATATATCAAAATGCATTACAAAAACAACTCTCTCAAATGTAAAATTCATGTTACTTGTCCAAGTTCTTCTTCATTTGTTAGACTGGCAGGTTGACAAGGTTGCTTATGCTTAAATCTGATTGCATTGCTTTTCAGACTCCACTTTGCATATGCACCAGCTAAACCTGTGTCTGTTCACAGCCAATCATTATCTTTGGCCTAGAAATTGTGCACTTTATGGTTCCTTTTAGCAAACCAACTTCACTGAATATTTTCTTGTTTTTAACTCTTTCAGATAGACAGTGATCAATGATATAGAGGGAGGCTTGATGTGATGTTTATAGCCAATCTCTCTCCGCATTATCCGTACTTTTATCTTACTTGTACAACAAGGATTCACAGAAAAATATTGCCCTGTAGTGTATTGGAGTCCATCTGCATGTAGTCTGTTTCGATGGGTACACTTGTATGGATTAAATCTCCAATTCACCTCTTCCCTAAATGCAAATCTAAATAGCACATTGAGTTTCTATCACATTTACTCTAATTAATCATCTTTGTGACTTTTCATTATGTTTATACCA
The DNA here is from genome assembly GCF_035149785.1 of Candoia aspera. Classification (NCBI taxonomy): domain Eukaryota; kingdom Metazoa; phylum Chordata; class Lepidosauria; order Squamata; family Candoiidae; genus Candoia; species Candoia aspera. The sequence goes on along the minus strand of NC_086154.1, from coordinate 114,783,229 downwards.
CCTTGTGAGCTCCCAGTCAAAAGAACTCTCTTTAAAAAAGTATGCCCCTGCCAACTACACAGCTCTAATTTATTATCAGCTAATCTGCATTGCCACACCTGAAGCCTGAAATGTGCTTGCTCTATTTGTTTTCTTTTTAGTTACAATTTACAACTGAAGAAAGAAAGTATGTTGGCTTTCCTTGTAACTTATGGTAGTAAACTAATCGGACAAAGGTGCATGTTCTGACACCATCCGGCATTCACAGCGTTGACAGCTGCTTCCCAGGCAGGGAATATACATCCCTCTGCATCAAGCAGAATCTTCCTGGGGTAAGCAGCTTGCTTTAGCATAGAGCCAAAGGAGAGATCACCCACAACCCCTCCCTTTCCCGTGGAAAAGCCTTTGTTCTTTTAGAAATTGTAGGTGGTTCTCTAACAGGAGGAGACAAGCTGAGTGCTGGGAGTGGGAGGAGAGGAACCGAGCCTTAAGATTTTCCTCCAGAATCTTATTAAAGTTAGTGTTTGCAGGACAAGGATTTGGGGTGCACAAATTTTCACAAATATATATCTGTTCCAAGGGCTATCCATTCTGCTCAGGAGTAGGAAAATTTACTTAAGAACAAGCTAAGTTCTATTTCTTTTTCTATGTGTTTAAGCCTAATTTATTGTCTCAGGGATTGCCTCTGTACAAGCTCAATCCTCTGTATTTTATGCAGACTGTTCCCTTTTTACATCACAGCTGCTTCTAAGTAGAAGCAGATTAGCCTCATCTTCAGATCTGTTGAGACCCTTCTTTTTTCGTGTATATTTTTTCTATTGGAGATTCTTCAAAGATGATGCCTGTGATTTGAGCAGCACGCTGTTTTCATTTCTTCTACAATTGATTGTTTTATGTGTAAATACTTCAAGTTAAAATGGATTTTTTACATTCTCTGTTCTCCTTTTTAAAATAATGTTTGATTCAATTTATTTCTTATGAGATTGGTCTACCTCCCCATAAAGTGGGAAGGGAAGGAGAAGCTCAACTCCCCTAGCCAAGTGCCTCCATGATACAGGGCCAGGAGGTAGCACTACAGAATGTATTTCCTTTTATCATTTTTTTTCCTTGCTCAGAAGGCGCACAAGGTGTGGGAGCTCCATCTCCCTCAGATGTTAGGTTAGGAGAATGAGGTTAGATCAAGGCATCTCCCTGGAAGAATATCTTCAATAAAGAGTTGCTGGCGATAAAAGCAGTATTTCGGCAATAGAGACATATGTTAGAAAAAGCAACCCATCCAGTACAGATGCAGATAGATCACAAGAATTTAGAGCACCTACAGGAGGCAGTTCAGTTCACTCATTGTCAGTTCACGTGGGCACAATTTTTCTCCCGCTTCAATTTCTTTGTTACCTACATTCCTAGCTCACAAAATAAACTATCAGAGGCTGTATCAGGCAACCCTGAATTTGACATTTCCTTTTATTCCCCAACCCTGAGCCGGAAACCTGTCAATTTTGCTCCTTCTCCCTAGAACAGACTCTCCAGAGGGGCTAGCGGCAAGGAAGCCAGCAGTAGATCTGTTGGATTGGATTTGCTTACAACAAGAAGACCTCTATGCCAGGACATGGATGGATGTAATGGGAAGTAGGAATAACCTTGAGGAACAGGAGGAAGATACGCAACCAAGGCAATGGTCAGATAAAAGAAATCTGAGCCTGGCACAGAAATGTGATTTGAGCAAGCATCTCAGACTCAGGAAGATCAAGGGAGGGAGGGGAGACGTGCATTCAGACTTGCCAGATTCTGTAACCTTACAATAAAGTGGTATTAGCATTCATAACTCTGGCGACCTAGACTGGTCTACCTTGAAGGGCTGACAATTGATGACCTCCAGGTAGATCCACTGACTGATCTTCTCCTTTCCCTGTGACTGAGGGACAACTTCAATAATTTATATGGTCCTCTCCCTCTCAGAGAATATATATTACAAATTTGCCATATAGTTACATTGTAGGACATGAGTTCAAAATGGGCATCTTTTACTCATGGACTTCTAGTGGGTGGATGTCAAAGACTATGTGTCATCCTGTCATGTCTGCTGCTGAGCTAAGGCTGTCAATGCTAAGTGGCCAGTTTGCTCCAGCTGCTCCTCTCTCCTGCAGGACCGTGGGATAAAATTTCCCTGGATTTTATTAGCAGTCTTCCAGATATGGAAGTGGCTCATTTTATTCCATGGAAGGGCTTTCATTTCTAGACTGGTTTTGTACTGGGGTCAATCATGCAGTCTTGACTTGGGGCTAAATTTTTGCCAGGTATTGGAAAGCCCAGTTCCACTTGCTGAATATTCATAGTCATTTGTCATCACCTCATCACCCACAATCGAATGGGTAATTAGAGAAGACTAACACTAAGACTGGGAAAAAAATTGCATTGTTACATTTCCTAGCAACAGGACAATTGGTCTGATTTGTTGTCATTTGCAGAATTTGCATATAACAACTCTCTTCATTTCTTGATTGGCATGTCTATCATTCAAGCAGTTTATGGTTATAATCCCCACTATTTGCCCTTTAAAACTCCTGCCTGTACAGTTCCTTGAGCCTCTGATTTTCAAGAGAGAGAGGTGGCATAGCTCCTCTCAAGGAATGGTTAGAGTTGGCCAAGACTGCATACAAACAGATGTGCATATACAAGAAGCCGCCAATTGTATAACAGATGTGCATATATAAGAAAGTACCAAGATTGTTGTGGAGGATTTGGTATGGCTTTCCACTGAGTTTTTATTCTTCTCACATCCACAAAGTAAAAACAAGAGTGTAGTTGGACAGATGCAATAGAAAGAGAATATTCAGGACTTCCCAGTTGATACTGGCAATGTGCTGAATTCGCAGTCTCAGTCCTTGCCAATTTAAGGGCTGTCTCCTTATTTACTATGTTATTACTTAATTGGTAAGCAGAACACCTATTTTGTCTTAATTTAAAATATTGCCCTGTAAATTATGGGCCTGAACACAAGAAGACAGAAAAAGCAGGAATCACCCTCTGATGGGGAGCTTGTAACCACTTGGAGCTGAAGAATGGGGAAAAATTATACAAGAGAATGTTGCAGCAAAAGGAAGACAACAAGAATCATGTGTAGCTGCTCTTTAAAAACTCTCATGAATCACAATCATTTAGAAAGACCAAATTCATTTAGATAAAGTGGATGAGGTGAAACAGAACTTTTTGGAGATGAAGCACAGATCAGAGAATGGCAGGGGTAATTAACTCTATGACAAAAACTTCACTCAGCTTGAGAATTCTGATAAACCGTATGCCAAAGATGTTGAAATGGTGTTGAAATAAATATATTCAAGTGGAAGTGACCCATTTACAGAGTCTACTTCACAGAGATAATTTACAATTTTTAAACCTTCCTTATAGTGTTGATCAAAATCAGTCTATAATACTCTGTATGGAAAAAAGGCTTGGTGGATTTATGGTGACTTTTAAGTCCTTTACAGCAACAAGGCCTTTGTTTTTCAATCACACATCCATACTTGTTCCCAACTTCATTACTTTTTAGTGTATTAATCCTTGGTTCATTAGATAAATTAATAATATGTAATCATGCTCTACTAACACCATAAATTATTATATGAAAAAGTTGTCCAATCTTTTTGAAAATACTTAAAGTATATTATTATTATTATTATTATTATCAGAAGAAACCAAATTTTGAAGAGATGGGTGTGCACATACACACATAATATCAATGAACTTATTGGTTGTTTTCATGTTGCCCATCTTAGATAACGTTTAAAAATAGTTGACTGTCTATTATCCTAGAAATCTAAAATGATGGAGGAGACTCATATATAATGGTATGGGATTTTGGTTTAATAAGCACAAATTTGTTGATATGGTTTGGGGAAGAGTAATATGCTTTAAAGGTATGAAAAAAATTGAATGTATCAATACATGAAGAACAATGGGTTGACCAAGTATGGGGCATAGGAAAAGATTACCAGGTAGTCCTCATTTAGCATCAGTTTGCACTTACAGCAGTGATGAAAAAGTAACTTTACAACCAATCCTCGCATTTACAACCTTCACCGGTCTGTAAAGCAAAGGAAAGCTGAAGCAAGGTCATAAGCTTATTTTTGCAGTTTCACTTAGTGACTGCTTTGCTTAACGACTGAGTTGCCTGTCCCAAATGTGGTTGCTAAATGAGAACTACCTGTATTGTTTAGAATGGAAAGACAGTGCTACCCTGGATATACATTTGATTGATGATACATTTTTTTCCTTCACTTACGAACATGTTCTTTATCTATGTAATGGTATTATTCCATATTATTCCACATGATCAAGATTTAATGCCTTGTTTAAAATGTTGCTTTCAGGCTTTGGTTATCTAGTGAATATCCTTTTAGAAATAACAGCAAATATACCCTCACAGCTGCTTATTCTGCTCTTATTCAGTAGACAGTGATCCTACACTCTTGTCACACATTGCATTGCTAGTTTGCTATAAATAAAAATGTCCCATTGTACAGAGCTATGGCAACTTCCTTCGGGTAGAAGTGGTTATGGGCTGGCAGCTTTGTAACTGCAATCTCCTGTATTAAGAGGGCATTTCCTCAATCTGCTATACACAAGCAGAGCTGAGAATGGGAGAACTGCAGGTGGTGTCCTAAACACAGCTGAAGCCTTTGATGTGGAAATATCCTGCTGTTGTTTCTTTTCATGTCAGTCACAGTTTCTGTCTCCTCAGTTAAATGGTTCATCTTTGGGTGGCTGCTTAGGTACCAGTGCAGCTGAAGCAGAAACTGGGGAGGAATAGAGAAAAATAGATATTCAACAGAATATCTTCCCAGAAGACTTAACGCTTTTATATCCCAATAATAAATATATATCTTCCACACTCCACAAATCTACTATGAGGGGGGAAATACAGCAAAATAGAATTGTGTTAAAGAGTATCTGTTTAAACAGGAATGATAGAGCATCAGTTAACCATATTCTAGAAATCTCTTGATCTTATGCTTCTTCCAGATACATATCCAAGACCCAACCCACCAGGCTTGATGAAATGGTTTATTGGAAAATGACACTAAGCCTAGTTTTTTTAAATAAGAATTTTATTAGGTTTCAAGCAAAGATAAAAGCTACAGAAAAACAAAAAGCTACAAAGAAAAAAAGAAAAAACTAAGAAAGTGTAGAAACACAAGAGAAAATTTTTCAAAATTACAAAAAGAGGTGACTTCTGACTTTTAACAGCAAGGATATACAACAATTTAACACAATCCCTTCCTCTATATTATATCAAAATCACTTTATTTCTATAAATCATTCCATTGGCACATTATAAAAATCACTAAATGCAGTTGCTCCCTCCCCTTATATAAAGAAAAGAAAAAATGTAGACCTTCTAATCAACTTCCCTCCCAAAGATAACGTTTATTTCCTTCCTACTACTATTCTATACATTCCTGTCTACTATAATAAAGCTCAAACTTAAAAACATATAAATTGTCTGCCATTGTACTTGATAATACAACAGTTTTAATGATCTTAATAAATGTCTGGTTTTGGGTTTAATATGATTATTTTTTAATTATACCTTAATAATCTGAATCCAAATAGTTAAAAGATAAATGAAATCAGCCAAACCCTAAAAGGAATCCAGATAAATATTCTTAAACCCTTATCGCACTTCAAAATAAACCACAGCATTTACATATCCCCACAATGTGCATAGAGCATTTTTTAAAGAAAAATCGAACAGCCCAACTGCCCCCTCAAAAACTCTGACTTCTCTTCAGGAGACCTCATAATAGCCCCCTCTTTGCCATAGTGTTCCATCAGAAGATCAATTTCACTTAAGGCTTGCAGCTCGATCTCTCCCTTTAATTTCTTCAACTCGACTATCAGATCTTCATCCATCATTTCAAACATTTCAAGTCCTGATCTCACCCTTAGAAGAGATATTTCTGTCACTGGTAATTTCCTCAGTTCCATCCACAACAACTCCAACCAGAAGACACTTTTTAGATCTCATATTTTTCACAATGTCCTGAATGCCTTTCATAAAAACTTGGTAGGAATCAGAAAGAATCTGGTTAAAATCTTGTTGGAAGTCAGAGAAAGTCTGTTTAAAATCCTCCATGTCTCAAGCAGTAGATTATGGCGCCCCTTAGGAGCTTAACCAGCGAAAGTCGAAGATACAAAAGAATTCTGAAATGTGTTTACACAAGTGAAGGTGAGATAGCAGACAGTTCCCCAGGGAAAGTAGAAGCAGAAAACTGAAAGTTCAAAACAGCCTATTCAACATGTAGGAAAATGCTGATATCTTCAAATTTAATACACAAATAATAACAGGGAGACAGTTATTTACTCTTAATCCTCCTTAATATTTGGATGAAAAACAAAGTCCAAAACTTAAAAAGAATTTTTAAAAAAATTGATCCCAAAAATAATGATAAGCACCAAGAGAACCCTCTTCTCCTTGCTGTAGAAAGCCTCTCTTAGGGTATGCGTACTTAAAAGAAATTTAAATTGGGTGATTTAGAAATGGGGTGGCTGGTCTTAGTGTCCCTTTAAGGCTACAGCACGGCTTGGAAATGGTGACGCCCCAGGCTCCCGGCTGCTCTTACCAGTCAAGCGCGAACACTGTTTGCGATCTTCTGGCTGCAAGCAGCTGTCCAGAGGACTGATGGGGTGATTCCAGGTGTTCTCCTTTTTCTGCAAAAACACTCCTGGGCTTCAGGAAAAACCTGCCTGAGCCCGAAAAAACTGCCTCATTGTCAGTTCTGCCCGCTGAGCCTGTGGGCACAGCTGTTCAGTCCGCCATGTCCCCACTGGAAGTGAGAACACTAAGCATAGTTTTATACATTAACATTACATATAATGTAACCCACAAATACATTAATCTGTATTGAGCGAATACCTTTCTGTGCTTGCAGTCTTAAGTTCCTAACAAATCTGTCCGATTAAAAGAATAAACTGTAAGAAAAGTATTTTGAAGTATAATGAGTACAGTCTGCAAATATAGTGGCAGAGTGTTAAAAATGTGTAGAAAGGGTTATTTTCTTATTTTATTAAATGAACAAAAATATTAATGATAATAGCATACTGGCAAACACAAAAATATACTTGCAAATCTAATATTTTGATCTTCGTTGAGTATTAGCAAACCCATGAACTGAATTACCAATTTCAACACTGTCTAAAACTGAAATTGCTCACAGTGACTCAGGCCTTACTTACCTCCTGCTTGGATCACTATAATGCATTCTACATGAAGCTACCTTTGAAGAGTATTCAGAAGCTGCAGCTGGTCCAGAATGCAGTGGTGTGGGCAGTTTTTGTGGTGTCTCTTGATATTACACCGATGCTTAAAGAGCTGTGCTGGCTCCCAGTAGGCCTTTGGATCCAGTTCAAGGTATTAGTTACCACCTATAAAGCCCTGCATGGCATAGGACCAGGCTATTTGTGGGACTGCCTGTTTCCACCAGGTCTAGCAGAAAGGGCATGCTCTGGGTCCCATCTATCAAACAATACCATCTTGTTGGACTCCTGATTTGTGTCTTCTCTATGGCTGTGCCTACCCTGTGGGGCAGCTTCCTCCCAGAGATCCCGATGGCCCAGACCCTGTTAGACTTGAAAGGCTCTGAAGACCTGGCTGTTCCTCCAGCCTTTTGGGCCAAGTGATTAGGTGAGCTCTGCTGGCAATGTGGCTTTTGTTTGGGGTTATTGTTTAACTGGGGCATCATGGGTTCTTATTGTTATGATGGTTTTAATCTTTTAACGCCACCCAGAGTCATTGCTATGAGATGGGTGGCTCTATAAACTGTTTAAATAATTAAATTAGTAGAACGAAAAAAGGCAGGGAAGTCTGGAAATATCTTAGGGAAATCTGAGATCAAAGCAATGTTTTACTGGAAAGACTGTCAGTCGCCAATAGTGCAATGCCCTCCATTTCTGATGTCACCAGTATAATTAGCAAATTAGAGGATTACAATAACATTTTTACACTTAAACTATAATAGAATTGATCAGCTTTGACTGAACACATCATTGTGTGAATTGTGGCTGCCTACTAAGGAATAAATGGTAAGAATAGAACTATTCAGTTTTCTCAGGAGAATGCCAACTTACCAGATGGCTATAGTGATACTGTTGAGCTACATCAGAATCTAGCAGTTGTTACAAAGGCAAACACAATGAAATGAATATAATTACTTTCTGAGCTAGTACAGCACATAGAGATAGGGCTATAATCTGTAAGTAAATTCCAATGGTTTTTTGAAAGAGATTTATTCCCAAGGCAGTTTTCAAGAAGTTGAAAATAATACAAATACTGTATTAGTATTACTAATCTATCTATCTATCTATCTATCTATCTATCTATCTATCTATCTATCTATCTATCTATCTATCTATTTTACTGGCCTCTAGGCTGCTCCAGTTGCAAACAACCCTGGGTTCCTATAGTATTGTACAGTATACTATTTGCATTTATATTACATGAATATTTGAATATTGTGTATATTACACAATAGTGTTAAAGAGAATTAAAACTCCAAAATATAAAAACAGAATAGAATAAGTTCAAGAAGTATAATATTTATTTACTGAAGAAAGGAATGAGAAAATAAATAACTGCCTGGCACTGAAAGGCAGACACCATATAAACTTTGCTGGGGAAAACATTTCGGTGTCAGGGTGTTGTCATTGAATAGGATCTTCTCCCTAAAGCCACATAAGGCATGCATTGTATTTTGTATATGAATTTTAAGGTGTGGAGGGCATTTCAGTCCATGTCCTCTTCAGTCCTTTTGTCTTTTCTCAGTTTGAGATGTTGAACAATTCATAATTTAGAAAAAACAAACAGTTGATCAAATGTAAATCAGCAATTTTTGGAAACCCTTCCTCTATTTCTCAAACAGGTTCTTGTGGTCCACTGTCCCATGATTTCAACTTCTGTCAGGTTGCCTAGATGAATAGTTGGTTTTTCTTTATCCCACATTTGAGCTAAATGCTGGTTGAATTGCATGCCAGAATCTTTCATGCTGTTTTTTCATTTTTTTAAAGAATTGGTAAAGTTTCATCAAATATGCCTGTCCAATGGCTCCTGTACCACACCAATCTTCTACATCTTGCTCATAGGTATCACTAATAAAGATAGAATGTTTTAAAAGCAGTGGACACCGTATCTTAGGCAGAGTAACATTTATTCTGTAGATTAGAAATGGGTATATTATGGAGTTTGTGTGTTTGTGCTGATGTTGAAAGCTGCACTGGGGAATGTAATTGCACTTTCAAGTTCATGGTACAGATTCCTGTTCTTAGGCATCTCCCCACATTCTGGAAGCTAAACAGACCCTAGAATTAATTAGAAAGCCTTTCACATTTCATCTATTCATACTCAAATAGAACAAGCAAGTGATAAGAGTAGATAGATATGTAACAGAATGTGTTAAATACTAATACAAGGAAAGAGCACAGTCTGGACATGTGTGGGTTTTTTTTTTAATAAGTAGTGCATATAAAACAGCTTCTACAAATACCAGTTGAAGTTTTCATTCACGAGGAGTAAGTATAGGAATATGAAGAGAGGAAGCAAAGGAAGAAGGATAAAATGAAAACTTTGCTTACAGTCTAGCTGCCAGCAATTATGAAACCCTCATCTCTTGGGTCATTGTCTCTCTACTTTCCCTGTGATTGATGCTCCTGGAGATAGGGTGATAACCAAGCAACTGCTTTCTCTTTCTCTGAGGGCCAATTGAATGCAAGTTTTATAACCTAGAAAACCAGTCTCTTTTGAGGAAAGAGAAACGGGCATACTAACTTCTGTATAAAAGGAAAGTATGGATGTAGGAACCATAGATCTCCTTGTCTACGAGTGCACATAAGCCTTAGGGGGTGTAGAGAAAAGGGATGATGCATGACCCTTGTATCTTTGAGAGAACAAGGGACCAGACATGATATTGCAGGAACCAGAGAAGGACTTTTGCTTTTTCATATGGCACCCTGAGCTGGAAAAGCATAGAGATGCATCTCCTTTCCTATTCTACCCAATTCCTTTTAGAAACATTTCATCACACTCTGCTGTCAACATTTGGGAAGGTATTATTCTGACCCCAGAGTCTGAATGGCCCCCACATTGTTCAGCTTTAGGAAGACAGTAAAAGTGGTTTTGTTTCTCTGGGGGTTTGGGGCCTAAGTGGTGGTCCTTGGGTTACCTTTTTGTTGGATTTTTAATAATTTGAGTTTTTTAATATCTAATTTTATTGTAGAATTTTGTTAGTGGTACTCTGAGTTTTAGGAGATTTAATTGAGTTGATTTGTTATACTGTGTGCTTTTTTGTTTGTGAACTGCCAGGAGACCTGTGATAGGGAGATAAGTAATTTTATGTAATGAATAAATAAAAGTCCAATGGACTTTCCATGCATGCTCGTTTCAGAAAGGTCGCTTACTAGGAGGGGGTGGAATGAATTAGAAGGAATGTGGATGACTTGGGGAAATGTTACATTGCTTGTTTTCTGGTCCTGCTTTCTTTCTTCCATGGAAAACAAGTCCCATCAATTTCTCTGGGAGACTGTTATAACAGTTGGGAGAGTGACCAAGAAGGCTGAAGCGGATGGGATTCTTGTTCCACAGACATTGGGCTTTCCTTTGCTCAGGGTGGGAATAGATATTGTTTATAATTCAGCAATTCTACCCACCCCACCCACATTGGACTCTTTATACTAGTGCTTCCCAAACCTGGGTAAATTACCCAAAATTGGGTAAAAGTGGTTTTTCTTTGGGTAATGACACACAAACCCATTACCCAATCACAACAGGGACAAGGGACATTTAAATTTACTTAGTGTTTTACCCACATTGGGTAAAAAGGACTTTCTGATAAGAGGTTTTGGGCAATGAAGGAAAAAGGGAAGCACTGTTTTATACTCTTGAACAGAAATAAGAATTCATTTTGATATGAGGCATCAAGGAGCTGAAATTGGAGACCTAGGTGAAATGGAGAAAAATCTTGCACTCTATTCTTTTAATGATTTTGAGAGTGCATCTGATTGTCATCTTCTTGCTCCCCCTTCCCTTGGCAGTTTACCCTTGCCTACTTGTTTACTTCCAGTTTTGTTGCTTTACTTATTTATGCACATAGCCGAATATTTTGTTTGTGCATTAATAGGCCCTGACCTGTTTCATAGTAGCCATGATGGGAAAAACAAAAGTTAACAGAAAGGCAGAATGTATGCTGGATGCCATAGCCTCCCTTCTTTTCTTGCTTCCTTCCTCCCTTCCATCCATTAGAAGTTGACTTCCCAGGGAGTACACTGAGGATGTTTCTGCATTTGTTCAAGGACATCCCTTCTCAATTAAATTCTGGTGTAGGACTAAACAAAGGGGCTGCTGAGTTCAAAAACAGTTTTTTATATCTAGGTTTTTAAAAAGCCTTCTTAAAAAGCTGCTTGAAAGGCTCTGTCTGATGGAAAGGGAGAGCAAAATGCTTTTTTTTTTTTAACTTTTCCATTAGCCAGGCTGGGAGGGGAGGAAAGAGGCACCCATTACATTGTGTATATGTTAACATAAAACTGAGCATTTGTTAATATTGGATTATATCCAATAAATTCCATCCAGTAATGGAATAGCATCTATCCACAGAAGAAAAAGAGGGGTAGACCCACTGCTGGAAGAAGCCTATAGGATGATAACATGTAGTAGGGAATGGGACATAGCTCAACTACTTTGCTTTGATTGTCTTCCAAAATGGAACTATGCTCACATGGATCTAAGCTGAACAATTTGCAAAAGGAAGGGATGGGAGCCTAGAGTGAAATGGCTAGGGGACACTTGGCTACCATGAGCAATCTTACCTCTCGAGGACCAAACCAATTACATCCCAGAGTCATGAATGAACTTTCAGATGCTATATTGGAGCCCCTTTCTGTGATGAGAAATCATGGAGGACAGGCATAGTGCCAGAGGACCGGAGAAGGGCAGATGTTGCTCTTATCTTCAAAAAGGGGAAAAAAGGGGACCTGGAGGAAAAGAACAGACCAATCAGCTTGACACTGATGCTGGACAAAATTCTGGAGCAGATTATTAATCAGCTTGTGAGCATTAATGGAATAACCCATTGCTTGGGAGGAGCCAACATAGGTTTATAAAAAATAAGTCTTGCCAGGTGAACCTAATTGCCTCTTTTTAAAAAAATAAAGTAAGCAGTTTACTTGACATGGGAGCACCTGTCAGCAAAATATTCAACAGACTCTCCTGTAAGATCCTGGTAGAAAAGATGAAAAAGTTGGGCTGGGCTATGCTACCAGTAGAGGTCATACTCAATGACAGTTCTGCATCAAGCTAGAAGGAAGGGTTGAACTGCTACTCCAGATTTAATATTGGGCTTTATGATGTTCAACAACTGTATAAATGTCATGGATAAGCTCTTAGAAAATATGATTATCAAATTTGCAGGCAACATAAAAAAGAGGGAGGGGGAACATACGCTTTAGAGGACAGTATCAGGATTCAAGAGGATACATAGAAATGCACACAGACACACACATTAGTTAAACTTTGGGATTTGAATATCATCTAGATAGGGCGTTGTACTGTCATCCTTTCTAGCAATTGTCCTGTTACTATCCCTCCTATGTTTCCTCCTTCCTTCTTCTGTAGTTCACTTGCATAATTCCACTCATATACTGTATCTCTTCACTTAATATGACTGGTTAATTTTATCTGCTAATTTTACTTGGCTTCTTTGTGGTTCCAGAGCCTGGACAACTATACCAGATTAATTGATGGAGCTGGTGGGTGGGTTGGGGGTATATGCAAGTGCAAGTTCAATTTTCATTAAGTTGAAATAACATAGAATTAGAGCTTGGATGAAGAAGTAAATATATTCAGAGAGAGAGATTTGGTCTGGGTAATGAAATTGGGATTCTGCAGAAATAAGTTATGCTGATCTTTTTGTATTCCTGGAACATGTGAAAGGTCCAGCAAAGGGGCAGGGCCATCTACTTGAAAAGCTGCTCTGCATTGTCTCCTCTCCAAAGTCATGCTGTCGCCTTTTAAAACTTTCATTATACAGGGGTACAACTGGTTTTCTTGAAAGCTCATCTTCAGCACCCTTTCCTTATCATTCTGAATGAAGCATCTGCCTTCCCCTATAATCCTCCCTCCCTTTTTCCCCAGGCCAAAACGTACTTGGGCTGCTCTGGAATTGATGATCTCGTTAAAGTGTCAAGCCAGCCCAGGGATGGTTCTATCACGAATGAGGATTTATGGTAGAATCTGCCTTGGTGAAGGTTTTATCGCAGGCTTTAAATGGAGCTGGATAAGTCCTCCAGGGCCTGGCTGTACCAGCTGTCTTGTTCCTTAAAAGAGCCAATCAGGAGAGCATGGCAAGGAATTTGGAAGGAGTCGGGGTAATATTCAAGAAATAGAAAAAAAATGAAGGTGATTAATTAAGGTCTTCTTCCATGGCCCTGTGGAGGGAATAGATTTCTTTGCTGTAAGAGCTGCATGCAGGGATCAGTTTCCATAGAAGCATACTCCTTGATTGTGGGGAATAGGCTCTGAAATAATCCCTGGTGATTTTTCCAATTTTGAACTAAGATCTGAAACTCCAAGTCCTCTGCTTGGAAATCTTTTCATCTGTTTTCTGCAGTGACTGGACTTGAGAGAGAGCAGGGGTGATGAATCCTAGTTAATTGTGTTCTTTCTTCTTTAACATGAGACAAGTTGGGTCTTGTTATTTTGACATATTCCTTTGTGATCAGGACAGACAGAAACAGGCCAAATGTCCACCCTCGCTGTTGATTTAGAGCTAAGGTGCTTGCTCAAATACCCCTTTAGGCATGAGAAAGGAAGGTGAAGTGAAACCAGAGGATTCATGGAATACAGTAGCCATCTCAAATTTTCCCCCTTATCTGTGTCCTTGACAAGTCACCAACTTCAGTATCCAGAGTAAAGACAAATAAGCGATGTTAATACCATGATACCCTAGCTTGACCCTCTGGCTCTGCTCAGTGAGAAGAATTATGGAATTGAAGAAGATTAAAAATGGTAAGATTTTATCTGTTCTCAATTCAGCTAGCTTTGCAGCATATTTTTTAAATGTGTGGAAGAACCTGTAATACTTTTCTGTAATTACATTGTAGTGGCATAAAGTCCCAGGCAAATCAGGGTCATGTTTAACAGTGATCTGAGAATATCCTGGAGTTTGAAATTTCCTTTGTGAAATTCTTATAATCATCAATAATAGATCTGCCACTATTGCTGAGGACATTCTCATCACTAGTGACCTGCCCAGTATGAGGAGCAAAGTCTCTACGGTCTCTGTTATGGGGAGATCTTGGTCCCAAAACAGGAGAGAGTGAACTGTGAATTTTGTTACTGTTGTTACTCTGGTAGGGCTATAATACTATCCACATACTACCAGCAAGTATGAAGTACTGAGGAGTCTGGGAAAACAGAATAGCACCCGCCCACCCTGTCCTTAATGTAAGATCCTATTTCGTTTAATACAATTCTCAGACACATATACTGTTGGTTTGTCCTAATAATACAGTATAAATATTGGCACAAAATAATTATTCAAAGCAATTCATCAAATGTTCTTAGCAAATCTTGAAATACAGTAGAAAAGTAGCAGCCTATTTGCAGACGACTTCCTTCTACAGACTTTTTACAGCAGAACCCTTTCTGCATTTGATATATGATTTTTTGTTGTTGTTATTGCTATACACTTAACAGGTATCTTTTCACTGAAGGGAAATCAGACCGATTTCTTCCTCTGATCCAGAAATGGTAGGAAGGGTTTCTATGGTAGGTTTTTTGTGACTCTTTGTGAATACATTATTAATTTGAAATATAATTCTGGAATGTGGCTAATCAGAATGAATCTGAACCTGTTGTGGACATTTCAGAAGCCACTGAGTGTTGATACAGGATTAATTCCACAGAGTTTGTCATAATAAGTCCCAGTGTTTCCATGATTTTGCAGATGTGGCAAGGGACACAAAGAAGGGAAGTTACTTACCTGGTGAGATGGTGGGATGGATACCAGGTTCAACAGAGTACTGTTGGGATTAAAAGTGCCCTTTTCCTCCCATTGCTATTAGGCTGCTGTGACTATAAATCTGTCAGTGAATTTTATGCTTGCAATTTTTGCTGATATACAGGATGTTGCCCTGGAGAGATTGCAAACAGTGGGATGGCTTTCTTATAGGGTGACCTCCAGCTGATAAACCAGCTTACGATAACTGTGCTCTGTGGGCCTTCATTTCAATCTGTTTAAAGAATTGATTCTTTCTTTTTCCCTACTTCTCTTCATCTCTTCTGGCATCAAAGGCTAAGCCTGAATTTCCCTTTGAAAACAACATTGCTCTTAAATTTTCTGTCCTCTTAATAGATTTTTATATAATCACTACAGTGCACTTTTAAAGAACGATAGATCACATTCATTGCCTTTCCCTGTGATTAATTTCCAATAATAGTCCTAGATAATGCCAAGGGAAGGAGAAGAGTGGGGGAGAAAAGAAACACCATCCACACATTATTCACTTTGTGCTGAGAGTATAAATGAATTAGATTTAATTTTTGTTGAGTTGTCTCAATCGTTCAGACCCTAAGTTTGAATGGCCATCTATTTTGCAAGTTGGTGGGGTAAAGAGAAGCAAGAAAGGGAAGGAGCGTTTTGAAAGTCGACAGTGTTATGCTTAATTGCATTGGGTGGGCTTATTTCTGTATAATTGTTAGTCTCACTGGAACTTGCATCACTGCCCATTTTCCCCCTTGGCTTGTTGTTTAATTGATGGAGGACAGAACCTTTGAACTATGGCTAGCATGAGTAAGTAGGTAGCTAAAACTAGGCTGGAAATCATTGACAAGAGCCATACTGTCATGAGTACTGATGGTGAGCAGGAGGGGGCCCCTATCCAGGGTGGGAAACGCATGCGTAGTACTGAGGAGTTAAGCAGCCATTCAAAGAGACACAGATCAGACCCGCCTTAACTTTTGGGGTTTATCTGTCTGGGTTTTTCCCACGCTTCTTCAGTTTGTTAGGATTTTCTGTCTAATGTAGCAGTAATAAACACTAGAGACCTATTCCTTGTCTCAGCGTGGTTCCTGGATGTTAGGATCTTGTAGAGCTGTTGTTATGAGAATACCATGAGGAACCCTCCCCATATTTACTGCCTTGAGTCTGCAGGGGAAAGGTAGGATATTATAAATAGATACTATAAATAAATAGACAATAAACAAATATTCTGCTAAAATTTATCTTTTATTGATTTATTAATACTCATTTATGTATTAAATATGATAGGAAATAAATACAGAGCCTTGTGTGGCACAGAGTGGCAGGTGGCAGTATTGCAACTGAAAACTCTCCCCATGACCCAAGTTCGATCCCAGAGGAAGCTGGATTCTCTCTGGGTAGCCGGCTCAGGTCGACTCAGCCTTCCATCCTTCCAAAGTCGGTAAAATGAGTACCCAGCTTGCTGGGGAAGGTGACGACTGGGGAAGGCAATGGCAAACCACCTCGCTCTATAGTCTGCCAAGAAAACGTCGTGAAAGTGGTGTCCCCCCAAAGGGTCAGACATGACTCAGTGCTTGCACAGGGGACCTTTCACATATCTGAATGGGCCCACTGCGTAAGTGTTTTCACAGATACTGGAAACTTTAGTTTGTTTACTGAGATTCTGCTGCGGAGAACATTGTACACATTCCTTTTCACACAACTTAATTCTAGTAGGCTTTCTGCTACATGGTGAATTTAAGTATAGCTCAAAGAAGTCTGAGCATTTTCTTTGGAAGCACTACCCCTTCTAAATTGGGATGGTGTTCAGTTTGTTGCTGAAAAGGTTTTATTCTCCTCTGGATTTGGATTTTCTTTAGTACATTATTACTGTGATTGGAGATCTTACCTATACATTATATATTCGTCCTTTTAGAGTGAAGAGGTATCTTTACTGATCTTACACCAAAGCTTCAATGCTATGAAAAATAACTAAGAATCCATTTTATATGATCCAATGTTGTTTAGAATACATTTGCCATGTATTCCTGCGTTGCTACATCTAAAGCTAAAAACATTGTTCTCTGGGCCAACATGGGTTGACATAAAACGTGCCAGTTTTTAAAGGTATAGATGAGCTTGGTATTTTTACTCTTCTGTTATATTTAAAATCTCCTTCCATATTAAAACAACAACTTGTGAAAAAGAGTAACCTTTACAAAACTGAAACCGAGGTCTCAAAGGCAGTACTAGCAGAATCTGTGGGCCATGCTGATTAGGTATCTGAGATTTCTGGTCAGGTACGCATACACATTCTTACTCATGCAGCCACTTGAAATGGAAAAAAGTACTTGGATTCAGACTGATGCTGCTGTAACATTGTACTGTCATGCAGTTTTCTGATGAGACAGACCAGATATGCATTACTGATATCTCCATTTGGACAATAGCACAGAAGAAGTGAGAGCTAACTCTTTTTTTTTGCATTTTTGTTTTGTTTTGCCATTGTCTGTTTTCTTCCAATCACCACCAATTCCTTTTTGTAGCAACTGGCCTGTTCTTGTTTTAAGTAAACTCTGGATCTTGGGCTCCATGTACAGGCAGAGGGAGGACCAAATGGATATTCCTTCCTCTTCTGCCAGCCTATTCGCTAATATGGGCAAATATGGAGTGTCGAGCTTTTTCTTAGACTGCTCATAGGGAAATGGTCAAAGAGGGCAGGTGGTCTTTTCTCATGACTGCTTTCAGCCAGTCAGTCACTACCTGTACTTTCAACATGGGATTTATCAAGAGAATACGAATTAATACTTGTGATGAAGAGAGGTGGCTGTGTTAGGGAAAGGTAATTTTGGTTGGCTGGGCCTCTGACATAAGTTTCTTCCCTTGTCATTTGTAGGGGTGTGTGTGTGTGTGTGTTTGTGTATAGCAGACATTGAGAAAAACATAGAAGAGTTTCCATAGCCATTGTGTAGCGCTTGTAATTGCTTTTCTACTGCATTTTGTTTCATGGGAAATCTGTGTCACAAATACTACCAAGCTGGTCACCGATACTCAAAACCATTACAATTATTAGAAAAGTAAAGAGATTTAAGGTTTTTCAGCACATGCCAAAAGTGAGAAAATGTAACTTTATCTAGCTAGAATGCAAATGATATCAGAGCTTGGACCTCTCCTGATCTCTCCTCATAAATTTGTCTTCCATCATTTAAAAATAAAAACAAGTAAAGGATTTGGGTGGGCACCTTGTATAGATTGACAGAAGATAGGTGCTTAAGTTATTTATTAGTGTTGGCCCAAAGAATGGATTGATCAGAGAGAAGCATAGATGTGGCCTGAAAAGACAGCAATACAGAAAAATCCCATGCAAAGGATACAAACTCTAGTAATTTATTGTTGCTCGTTCAGTGTCTGTGTTGATTTGTGCACAAGCTCCACATTCAGCTGGAGGTAGTTATGCCAGGTGCCCTCTTTTCTACTGGGCTATCAATATTTTGAAGACTGCCTGAGGAGGCATCCAGTTCTGATTTTTCTGGTACTAGACAAAAAGCTGGAATGAGGTAATTGCTGATTTTTCTTTTTAAAACACACTAAAGTGAACCAAAGGTAAGATGCCACTGCAGCTGGGTTTCTGCTAGATGGTAAGAATCAAAACTTCAGATGCTTCTGGACAGAGAGTAAATTAATGTTGTTTCTATTTCCTTTCCAGGGACAATTACACAAAAGAAAAAGAAATAGTTGTAACTATAGGCTCTGTCTATTTGGCTGACTTATTTAGCTTAGAAAAAGACTTGCTATGCACCTGTCTATTTTCTTCTCTTTCTCTCAGTCAGAATCCCATTGGTACCTCTATCAGAAAGAATTCGTAACTCTACAGCTATTTATCATTAATTTAACTTGATTTAAATAAGATAATATTGTGAATGATTGAAACAAATGCAGGTAATTTATTGAAATTGATTTTGAAGCAAGATCTTCAGAATCATGGGGATAAATTAATTAAGAAAACTCATTTGGTTGACTTTGTGTGAGGTGCAAAATACTTTAAAAGTTTTGGAGGTGAGCGGGGTGGGAAATTCATTAGCTTATTTTCTGTTAAGACTAAATTACAATAATTTTCCAGTTGTGCATTTATCAATATAACTTGATGTATGCAACTTTTACACAAGTCAGTGCCTTTTGTCCTTTTTTTGGTCAATGTTTATTCATCTAACCTAATCAAAGTGATTTGTGGGAACTGAGAGCTCAAGGAAACAGCACAAAACAAACAAATGATCATGAGCAAACAACTGAGCTTATGAGTTATCTGGCATCCAAAAACAGCTGGAAAAAATTTTTTGAGTAGTTCTTCCCTTGGAGGAAAAAAATCTTCAAGTCATTTCTTTTTAAATGTTCCACAAATAATTTAAATTGTGAAGAACTGGAATGATCATATAAATAGAGTAAAGACGTGGACAACTCATGCTTCTTGCCATACTGCTGAGCAAATTAAAGGCCCAGCAGGACAGTAGAGGAAGGCTATCTGGCCTAATTGTTGAAGAAACCTTGATCATGGGAGAGCAGTTTCCTATTTTTTGTAACTAGAGTGCCAAAATGCCTAAGGCTGTTCCTGTTTAGTCAACCCATGCTGGCCAGGATGGTATATTTCTTAGATTGTGTGAATAAGATTGCTCCTCTAACAGAAGGCAGATGTATTTAGGTTTAAAGATGTTTATGATTTTGTGGAAGGCTGGCCTCAAGGCAGTGTAGAAAAAAAAAAAAAACCATTCTGGGAAGGAACCAGCTGTTTCCCCAAGGATTATATACTTCATGGTAATATGTTAAAAGGGAGAGTTTATATGAGAGCACTTACATAGGAGAGTTCTATTAAGTATGAAGGTATGTTTGAATTTTTGGTATTGTACAAGTCATATTGCCCCAGCTAGTTCCTGGTCTATAGTTTGGCTCAGAAAATCAGCCTATGAACTAACCACTCATGAAGCCTGCATATAACAGACATGCTAAATCCATTCACCTTATACTAAGAAAAACATCATATCTAAAATCACAGTACACGCAAATGACAGCTGCCTGCCTTCCTTTGAAATAAATCTTTGCTGTGAGGAATGAACCTGCATTGGGGAGGAGCAGATATTAGACCACACATGTTGAAAAAGCTCCTCCTCGAAAAAAATTGCCGAGCAGTCTCTAGAATCACATAGTTTTTAATATTGAACAGAGTACAGCTGAGGAGAGATGCATAACAAAGAGCAGGTTGAAGGACATTTAATATTAAACTCCAGGAGGAGTGAAACTAGTTGGAGGATCAGCTTCTGTTTTGAAATACACCTGGTCTTCAATTAACCTTGCCCAGCACAGCTTCCTCTGTTCTGTGGACCAAAATCAAGTATGCAGCAATCACTCTGAAGCATTTGCCACCTTTCCCATCTCTGCCATCATTCTTTTCTATTTCCTGCCTGCACCTTCAGCTCCCTCTTTTTCACCCTGATCATTTGCTTTCCGAATCTGATTAACTTCCTCTCTTGGACTAAGTTTTCTGAACATGTGAAGTGGCATCTGCTTATTTGAGTCCTGGCTATTTGTTCTTCGTTTCTGCCCAAAACTGATTTTTCACTGTTCATTCCTCAAGTGCTACCAAAGTGGCAACTCCCATTCATTTTTCAATCCATCAATCTGCACCTTCTTTCCCAGAGAGTTCTTAAATAGTTTTTGCTAAAGGCTTTCCTTTTCCTCTTCATATGTAGGCCATAAATCTGCAGTTCAACCTTTCTTGTCTTTGGAGTTTTACCATTTCCAAGCAATCTGACTCATGTTCAGAAGGAATTTATTTAAGTTGTGAGTCCAAAACTCCTTGCCCCAAACTGAACTGCAGTCTGATTATCTACTTATAGTTACATGTGCATGGGGATAGTAAGAAATACACACATATACCAATTTTAACTATGGAGAAATTGGGTCAGTGGCTCAGAAACTGGATGATTCCTTTAAGAATCAAGAGGTGAATTAATGAGTGTTTTTTTAAAGTAAATTACACACAATTTCTCAGTGCCTTCTGTTCCTGCCATTTCTTTTACCATTTTGCTCAAATCCCTCAAATTAAGAGAAAACTCCACATTCTAACTGAGCACTACCAGCATGTATGAACAGTACTGTAGATAGGGTTTTGTAAATGAGGTGTGACATCTAGAAATGTACACAGTAGCAAAATGCAAACTTTCACCATCCAATTGTTATGCTGGATATTCAAAATAAACCAGCAGTGTGAACTTGATGGTATGTGACTGGCTGCTGGAAGCTCTGCTCTAAAGCAAAAGTGCAAAAACCATAACCCATTGCCTACTCACGATGCCATAAGCCCTGCATGCCCCCAGACCATACCACTACAATCCTCCAGAGATTATGTTTTCAGATTGGAAATGAGCAAACCAGTTAGCCAGAAAACAATTATTTACCCACTAGGGGTAAACATTTGTTTTGAAACATTTCAAGCATGGGAATTTATGGAATATCAAAGAGAATATTTGTAGCTCAGGGTTGAACTGTGGAGTCCTTGATGCTCTCTGAGCCTTGTTGTTTTCTTGCAGACGTTTCATTGCCAGACTAGGCAACATCTTCAGTGCGAAGAGGGAGTGGGCCTTGCTCTCAGTTTATATACTGTAGTTTGTCCTGCTTGTGTTGGTGGAGGTGTTGTTCTCTCCTTGGGAGTTCCTTGAGTTGGCTGTTGTTTGCTGCTTGGTTGATTGACTGAGTTAATAGTTCCTTGATTAGGGTGTATTGTGCTGTTTGGTTGTTCATCTGGTGTTAATCCTGGTGTTAATCTTTGCATATCATGCTATGAAAAGGATAACACTGCCATACATCAGAAACATCTCAGAAACTACCAACAGACTGCTACAACCACACGGCATCAGTGTAGCACACAAACCAATCAAAGCCCTTCAGAACATCTTAAGCAAACCAAAAGACCCAGTAGCCCAAGAAGAAAAAACAAGAGTCATCTACAACCTACAGTGCAAGGACTGTAACAGCCACTATGTAGGACAGACTGGCAGAAGACTAGCAGAGTGCATCCATGAACACCAACTAGCAGTCAGAAGACACTATGAGAACTCCTTAATCTCACAACACATGGACAGACTCAAACATAGTTTTAACTGGGAAACTGTGAGCATCCTAAACCTAGCCAAATCCAAAAACGCCAGAGAATCCTGGAAGCCTGGCACTCAAACAAAGCAGCCATCAACAGACACATAGAGGTAAACTATTCAAAAGAGACAATAGAAAAGTAAAAGACCAGTATACCTCCTCGCCAGCGATCAACACCCAGATATGCAAAGATTACCACCAGGATTAACACCAGATGAACTATCAAATATCAAGGCACTATTAACTCAGTCAATCAACCAAGCAGCAAACAACAGCCAAATCAAGGAACTCCCAAGGAGAGAACAACACCCCCACCAACACTGGCAGGGCAAGCTACAATATATAAACAGAGAGCAAGGCCCTCTCCCTTTTCTCACTGAAGATGTTGCCTAGTCTGGCAATGAAACGTCTGAAAGAAAACAACAAGGCTCAGAGAGCACCAAGGACTCCACAATTTATGAAATGTCTCATTTTGAGTGTGATTCTGTTATTCCAAGTGCAAAATGGGATGTTTTGTGTGTTTTGAGTTCTGAAGTCAAACAGAGCTGTTTTGAGCACAATGCACCTACAGATTTCTCAGAACGGTTCATTTTGGTCTCTGGCCAGCAGTTTTATACTTAAATGGAATTTTTGTGAGATTTCAAATACTTCTACTACCTATATTTCTATCCTCACTTCTAGCTACTGGACTCATGAGAGAGGACGTAGAGATGCTGCTGTGCTGTTCTGTGCTTCTGTCTTTCCCCTGCTCAGCTGCTGAGTGCTCAGGAGCAAACTACTGTACAAGGGTCCCAATGTCTCTTTGCAGCTGTTCCAAGTTAAACAGAGAAGGAGAAATTGAAGACTCCATGATCTCTCTACCTTATACACAATCTGCATTTTCCAGAGAGAGAGAGAGCGATCCTATTGCAGCCACTTCTCTAGAGAGAATTCCTTCCTTTGGCTTGCCCCTAACTTCCTATCTACTGACTTGTAACTGTGCTTCTGAGTATCCATCAGCAGATATTCTGGATCACTTATTTAACCAGTAAGACAACCAAGATCTGTGAGAGTTGACTAAGGAATTAATTTGTTCTAAAGATGTCAAAGCATAGATAAGCCATTGTAATTTATCTATTTTAAAGTCAAGAAATCAGTTTATTTTAGAGATGTGGTAGAAAACATTGCCTTTGTAGTCGGAAGAAGAATGTTCATAGGAGGTAGAGATTTTTGCTGCTGTAAGTGAAGTTGATAACTGTATGGTATGAGAAGGGAGTAAAGCAGCAAAGATGATTTTGGGGTTTCCAGGGGTGGGGTTCTGGGCATTTGAAAGAAGCACAGAATATGCCATGCCAGACTTAACCAGTGAAAAAATTGAATGTAAAAGTAATTGTTATGCTGATCCTTTTCACTTTTTTGTCGTGACCCATCCACCCTTGAAGAATGCATCTCTTAGCATTCAAAGGTCAATACAGTTCTCAGTCTGAACAAAATGAGTGGCAGGAATAGAATAAAATGTATAGCTTTGGACCACCTGATCATTTATTTTAGTCATTTTCTCCTTCCCTCTTCTCTCTTTGCCTGTAGCATGTTTTGGCAATATATATTGTATATGCCACCTTACTGGCTTGTGGCATGGAAGACACCAGTGATAGAAGCATCTGTGACTGTCAAGTTAGCAAGAAGAGCACTGTTTGCCTGCAGCAAGAGCAAGTATAATTTCTACCTATAGATCATGAAAACCTGGTGGCCAGCTTGCTAGGGAAGATAGTACTGCACAAAGGATCTCACTAACAGACCAATATGCAGTGTTGAAATTAATTCAAAAATTGGCTTTCTTTTTTTTTTAAAAAATAAATAGATGAACTACAGCCAGCTGGAGAAAGAGGACTGAGCATCAGTTGGCTTCAACTGCCACTTCTAAGCACAGTAACAATCCCTTAAGGAGCACCAAGGGTCAAGGGGCCATCCCAAGTCAGAATTATGAATTCCCCTCATTTCCTGGTGCTTGACACTGACGGGGCTTCTGCAAGCTGATCAAAGTGAAGCTGTCATTTCCCTCTTTAAAATATGACTTGTGAGTGACAGATGGTGAAGAGAAGAGTTTAAGATCTAATAATAAGAGAATGAGTGGGAGGGGGCTAATGAATACATCCCTGCATTCTAAGATGTCACCTTGAGAGACAGGTGGAGATGTGTGTGTGTGAGTGAGATTTGCGTGTGTATGGAATGGAGACATAGAATGTATGAGCCTGTTTGCTTTCTGATGCCTAAATATAGAATAAAAATGGGGAATGGAGGTCAGATTGTCTCAATCTCTTGAGGTGAGGGTAGGTGGGAATCTGTGGGTGGGAATCTCCCTCACCTCTGCTGCCACCTTCGGAGAGTATTCACCAAAGATTTGGAGAGGTCATCATGTTATCCTTTGGTCCAACAACAGTTGTTAATAAAGAATATGAATAAGTGTCTCTGAACCCAGAATTCATATTGATTACTAGAGAACCCTGCCATTCTTTTCCTCTGTGCAGTGCCAGGAGTGTGAAAGGAAAGGTACCTCCTTGGTACTTCAGTGATTATTGTTGCTTATTCAAGTTTTCTACTTAGAACTTGGCTTTAAGATGTATCTTCCTCCTAGTGCTAAGTTGCTAGTGATGCAACAGTCACCAATGGGTTCTATTTTGTATCCTGTGACTTGAAAGGAAGACTTTTTTTAATTGTAAGGTATGTACTAATCAGTTCACCAGTGCAGGATTCCTTTTGTGGATAGGCATCGTCAATAAGGTAATAATCACTGTCTTTGCCTCCAGTATTTCATTACATCCTAATCTCAGAGTTTTCATTCCCATTACTGCTATGGTTTTAAATACATGCACAATACACATGTCAAAATAACTATGTATGTAAAGTGGCTTGTACCCCATAAAAGTGTGTAAAAATGTTAATCTATTAGCTCACCCAGAATTCTTTGTTATTCAAACTTAGTTTATGGGTCTTCTTAATAAAAATTAGGTTAAGTGTATTCCCCTCCCCCAGGCCAGGCTTTAGATTTTGATACGGAGCAGGGCCTCGTGTCCGCTGTTTCTGCTGGAGCAAATTGATCATTTTTTCCCCATGCAAACAATAGCGCAGGACCTGTGATTACAAAAGCCAGCTGTACTCCATATTCATGTTGCATCTCTCACACCTGCAGTTTACTTTTTAAAAAAAGCATTTGTGCGGGTGCTAATTTTCTGAATGATGTCTTGTTTGGCCTTGAAATGAGCTTGCATAGATAAAGATATGGATCATGGTCTCAGAAAGACCGTTTCTTTCCTTGTCTTGAATTCTGGCTGGATAGGCAGTGGACACACTGAAAATCTTTTTAGACCATGTGGCGGCAATACTGAACAGATGTTTCACGAGAAAAAATGTGCTTGTTCTACTTGCCATTTTGCAATATTATTCTTACTTTCCTTCGCCTAGTGCTTCACCTTGCTGTTTTAGTTTCTGTGTTTTTTTCTTCTTTCTTTCTTGAAAAGGATAATTTGTTGCTCATGGCTGAAGGATGAACAGATGTTGCCAACTGAGACAAATATATAAATACTGGTTGAAGCAATTATGGATGCTACGATCCACAAGCACAGCTATTGTCCCCTGTCCTCAACCTCCATTAAGAGAATATTAAGAGGTTTTGTTAAGTGAAATATCAGTTCATTAAGAGACGTACCAAAACTTGCCTGAAGATGGTCAAGAGCCTCCTTTTCCCACTCTTCATGTGGTGCATCTGCTCCCCCTGAAAAGTACAGCCAATGTTTAAAATTGGGAAAAAACATTAGAACCAGCTTGCCATTTGTATAGTTATTTCACATGTCCAGTAGTACCATTAAGTATGCTTTGTGGGAATAAAGTTGAGGTTATGTGATTCCTAATTTTAAAATGTATATTTGGATTTTTGTTTATTCTCTCTCTTGCTTTTTGTCTAACTGTATGCTACAGCAGTGGACGGAGAGCTGATACAGGCACTGTAACTATATTGCTTATCATTTTGTTCTGTCTTTAAGTCAGAATGTCCATGTCCTCAACCCACTTAAAAATCCAGGCAGATTGATAAACTTTATTCCTGGCAAAGCTAGATACAGAATTTTGTACCAACCTACAGTGTTAGAATGATGCTTCAACGCAGTCACTATACAGAACATTATTTGCAACAGATTTCTAATCTAGCTCAGTCTTTATATGTGAGGAAGCTTCCTCAAAAGTTTTCTGTAATTAATGAAATGTTATCTTAGATTCCTGTAATTGTTATAATTATTTTGCCTTCCACTATGACTTTACAATGTATATTTCATTGGTGCTATATACCTAGTGGATAGTGGCATTTGATATTAGAAATACATTATCCAATTTTTCAGCTGTTGAAGAAGTCTTAAGAATAATGCAATCAACCTGCAATTAGACTCAAGGAAGTTAAGTCTGACAAGGGTCACACACTGTAATGTGTCTTAGTGTTCTCACAACACATGCTTGTTTCAAGTGTTTTTCCATTTAGTGTTGTAATATAAAGACAGTTTAATACATTTTAAAAGCACTTGGAATTTTGGGTCTGGGCCAACCTGGAGAAACAGTGTCTCAAGCTAGTCTTAGTGTACCTAATGGGAACCTCATTGAGCACAATCTGTTTTACTTCTAAGTAAAAATGGATTGGGTCAGAGGTTATGTTAAAAAGGGAAACAGATAATTGGGGTAAAGGGGCATCCAATCAAGAACATATTCCCACAGTGGTTGCCTCAGCTGCACACTCTCAAAATAACAATATGGAAATCTATTGTCCTGATTTTTAGGAGAGTGTGACTACAAATTCTGTCATTCCCAGTCAGCATGGTCATATACTGGAATACTGGAAGCTGTAGCCTCAATATACCTAAGGAATACTAGGTCAGACTATGGTGATCTAAATATTCAGGTCAAAGATACTTTCAAAATGAATGTCAGTTTCTTTCATACTTGTAAGTCTCCCAAGGATCTGTTCTTTCCCAACTTAAGCCACTTTCCAAGTGATTGTTACCTCAGTAGTGTGGGGGACAAATAATATTCCATCCTTACCTACAGATGCTGAAGGGCATATTCGACAGAGCATGCAAACTGAAAGTACCTAATGACCCTGGTGGGGAAGGAGATAGATAACAAAACCCAGATTGCTGTCTTTTCCATGGTGTGAAAGGAATCAATATATGGGGAAATTAAACCTTACAAGGCGCTAGTATCAGTAGGAAAGGGTGGGCTTGGAATTTGGAGAGAAGAGAAGAGAGGTGCTGGATCAGCCCATAGCAAGGTCATCCCATGTTATTACCAGATCCCACATTCCTGAAGTAAAGGTCACGTTATAATTTACACTGCTTTTGTCAGTGCTATATGTTACTTCAGAGGGTATATAACCTGTAATTTTGTGGGCTTTGGGGCTCTTCTTCATTCCATTGGTGAGGAGTGATCCCTGTAGTTCTGTAAAGTTAAGTTGGCATTTTTCCCACAATGCTGGAGAATACTGAGCAATATAGTGGCATAGCAGGTTTAATTATTGCACAAAAGCCTGCACATTTCCTTGAGTGAATGGGATTATCCACAGAAATGTTATCAGCCTTTCTTTTCATATTCTGTTATACACACACACCATTTAATTTTTCGTACTTGCCTTGCTTCTTAGCCATTGATGACTCTCACCATTGGTGAGATCATTTGAAAATTAAGGCTTTGATGTTCACATGCAAGTCATTGTCAGCATATACGTGTGAATGCAACCTTAATTTTCACCTTCTGTTTTATTGTTAATTTTTTTCCTAGAACTATGATAATCCGCCCTATCTTGCATTGTAGACAGGTATGCAGTTTGTTAACTAATATGAGTAAAGTTTGCAAGAACCAAGACAATATAAAAAAGTAAAGGAATTTCACAGTAAAAGAAGCCTCAGGAGGAGTTTGGGGAAATAGTTTATGCCCCCCATAAAAAGACAGCTTCTGAGAACTGTAGAGTTATTCTGCTAGGCTGTTGTGGATCAGCTGCTCATGGTTGAAGAAGGGGTACTTTATAAATACTCACACCAAAAAAAAAAAAAAGGCAAATCCATTATTCTTGTTTCCAGCATTCAGAGGTTTGGGAATTGCCTGAGGACAAAGTTGTCTTTCTCCCTCTCTTTCTAGCAGTTACTCTGGCAAATTAACTGTTGATGGATATAGCTACCATATATTTATCTAATCCTTTAGGACAGTTCTCAGGACAGTTGTGTGAAAAAATCACTTCCGTTTCTATTATAAACTCTATCACTTCTTGTCAAGCAAGAAGAAAAGACATATGTCATGAGATGTTAAAAAAAAATCAAGGGAATGGTTCTCCTCTCTTTTAGTTGTAGAAGAACCCACATCTGCACCTATAGATACTGTTCGGGCTGACTAAATGGCCATTATGTTGCCATTCTCAGTGCCTTTTCAAAGCGCTTCTATGGCTTTTCTGTGATGCAGTAATCTGGGCTCTTCGCTGTGATTGCAGTTTGGGCACATGATGATAGTTCTGTAGATTTCACTTTAAGGTCATGAGATTTATTAATCATCTGTTGAGAATAGAGTCTTTCTTGAAGAAGTAAGACACTCAATAGTGGAACTTGTCTATTG
Organism: Candoia aspera; assembly: GCF_035149785.1. Taxonomy (NCBI): domain Eukaryota; kingdom Metazoa; phylum Chordata; class Lepidosauria; order Squamata; family Candoiidae; genus Candoia; species Candoia aspera. The sequence goes on along the minus strand of NC_086154.1, from coordinate 114,754,484 downwards.
ACTGGTATGTGCTGCTGGCCAGGATTGTAAATACATGTGATCTGTTGTAATGGTGTTTCTTGTCTTTTAATTTCTCCAGACATCTGCCTTGGTTGTTAAGTGAAACATTTTTCCACTGCCTTCTTCCTGCTGATATAGAGACTGGGCATACACCCCAAACACTTACTTTATCCTGGCATACTAGCTATCCAGCAGCAAGACATCCAATACGTCTTATTACTATTCTTATGAGGAAAAAGGGAAAGGACTGCAACTTTATGCAAAAGGTATTATTGCTGTTGTTAGTGTTACTATTACAGTTGGCTTCATGGTGAGTTTAGTGCTCTGCTCTGGTGGCTGCTTGACCAGAGTAACTTTAATTGGAGATGGCTTTTAGGGCTGTTGTTTGCACTACAAGTAAACTTTGGCCCTGGACCATCATACAAATATCTCCTTTCCCTTCATCAAGGAGAGCCCATCAGCTGTTGGAACTAATAGCTGTGGAGACATAAGGCACATTGATCTGAAGCCGATGCCATCAGGCAAGTGATAGGACTTGAAAGAAGGATCACTGGTAGAAAATGTTCATAAATAGCCAATGCTTTTCTAGTCTTGAAAGCTCCTGTTTTAAAGGGATTTCTAAAAATGCAGGGAGTGCTGCTTTCTTTTTCTGCTACAGTCCATATGGGGCTTATAATAGCACATTGGCTGTTTGTTTTATGTTAAGGATTATTCTCAAGTACCTTTTGGGATGCTCAGAATTGGGTGGTCAGTGAGGATTTAAAACTGTTCTTTCAAGTAATTATGATTCACAGCCCTGTGTGTTCTTAACATAGGCTATATTGGAAAGTCCAAGGCCTACAGCTTTTCAGTGTACTGCAAGATTCTCCTTTTGTCAGGATCAGGGTCTTAGACCTCTACTCTGCTATTGATGCAGAAAATAAGCATTCTCATTACATATTCTTACTTGATTAGCTAATGCACTTTCAGAGCCGAAAAAAAATCCCAGTCTTTGAATGTATTGCTTAACCAACCTCATTTCTATTGTGCATTTAGAAGCTTGGAAAACAATAAAACCTTTTGGATTTGACCCAAATGTTGTTTTGTTGTTTTTTTTAAGTATGGCAAATTGACCTTTGAGACCCTCAGCAGTGAGCCTGAATGGAAGTGATTTAAAGCAAGTGTGCGGCTTGGAATATTTATCATGCTTATGCAGAAAAGGACTGCAGCAGATTAATTGCTGCCTGTAATTGATGAAACTCTGAAGCTACTATCACTTTTACCTGTGCATCTCTCTTGGCCAAACTGGGTTGATTTGGGGTGGAAGGGGTGGAGGAGGAATTGCTATATAGAAATGGATAAACAGGCTGTGGTTTGGGTCAGAGAAGGGAGAAATTGAACCCTAGCCCTAACCATAGATTAGGTTCACATACAGCCAAGCAATGTTTTATTTTAACAATGGTTTGTTGACTAAGCCACAATGACTTACGTTCATACATTTTACTGAATTACAAACCTTGCACAAACCACAGTGCCTGATTGTAATACATTGAGTCAAAACTAATTGTTTAGGCACAAGTGGATGCAGTCACAGAAATGTCAAAAGTATTTTCAATGATGCCCCAGAATACATTTTTCAAAAGAGCTTTCTCTGCTATAAATAAATGGCTACCGTTTATAGTACACTCTCTCTTGAAAATTTTGTAATGTATGCTGTGTTTTGATGACAACTAATTGCAAGCCTAGTTGATTCATTCTGAAAAGTACACCAAACTCTAGAGAGCAAAGTAAATGTAATATCTGTTCTTTAAATAAGTTATTTAAAAATACTGCATCTTAAGAAAGCAGCTCACTATTCACTCATGTGGGGCAACAATGAAATTTCTTCTAGATAGAGTAGCTGTATTATTTTCTTATTGGAAGACATAATAAAGAATCTTTGTATCTTACAGACTAACAACTTCATTAGCGAATAACATGGAATAAGCTTTCATGGATCTGATCAACTTCCTCAGATAAATATGAACATGTGGGCTCAGGTGCATGGAAATTTATACCACAGTAAATTAAATTGTTGCAATAGGAGCTGGAATTCAGTTTACCAGCCATGGCTGTAAGGCGCATTGAAAATAGCTATATGGCTTGAAAATAACTATGTTTGAAAGTAGCTTAAAGGCTGCTATGTTCAAAACAAGCCCTGGAACTCTTCTTTTCCTTCTCCCCAAAAAGCCAGATCGAAACATCTACAGATGGAACATCCATTTCTGAAAGTAAGCTGCTATTTCTTGTTCCAGAAGATACATTTCTGGAATGCTTCCACTCAGCCCTGACAAGACTGAGTGGCTGTGGGTTTTAGACCCCTCCCCCAGGTCTGGAAGTCTCCCATTGTTAAGTCTGGATGGGGTAACACAATCAGGTGATAGCCAGGACCAGGAAGGCTTTTGCACAAATTCATCTTGTGTGCAATTCAAGCAGGTGGCAGCTGTGGCTAAGAGGGCCTTTGCACACCAAGTTGTGCCCATTCCTAGATCAGGACTCACTGCTCACTGTCACTCATGCCTTGGTCACTTCCCATTTGTACATGCATTCCACGTGGAGCTGCCCTTGAACAGTATTTGGAAACTTCGTCTGGTCTAGAATATGGTGGAACATGAGGTTTTGGGTGTACCATGGTACACCAATGTAACACCACTGCTATGTGACCTGCACTGGCTTCCAGTAGGTTCTGGGTGCAGTTCAAAGTACTGGTTGTCAGCTTTGAAGACCTGTAAGGTAATGGGCTAGGTTACTTGTGGGACTGCCTGTCTACTGTGGTTTTGTCTCTCCCATCAGATCCAGTATGTTGGGCATGCTGCAGGTCCCTTCTGTGAAGCAGTGTCACATGGCAGGGCCCAGGTGGTGTGTCTTCTCTGTTGTGGCACCTGCTTTATGGAATAAACTCCCCACTGAGATTTGGACAGCTCCAACCCTGCTAACCTTCCAGAAGACCATTGTAATGATTGCCCTAGCCCCAAATACTCAGACTCACAAGAGGATGCTAAATGAAATCTGATTTATTAGAGTACTAAAGACAAATACAGAGAAAGCTGAGAATGAGCAAAAGCGCGCCAAATACAAACTTAAACCCTTGCTTCAAACGTATCCCGCCTCCCTCATAACAGCCCCGCCCGGCACAGGTGCCAGCAATCGTCAGAGTTGCTAGCCTGGGAAAGTAACCTTGAGCGCAGTAGATAACACAAATACATTCCAAAGCAAAGCCAAAATATAATCGTTCCCATCCTCCCTAGACAAATGAAACACGCATCCAATTAATGACATGCGAAACGTTACGATGCATCAAATACATTGAAACGGCGCACATGACATACCGCCCTCCTAAAATACCCCTAGGGACCTGGTTTCGAGGGATAAGCGGAGTGGAAACGGGCCACCAGAACCGGGGAAGCTACATCTGGTGCAGCGACCCACTCAGGATGAGGGAAATGCTTCCAACGAACTAAATATTGCAAAGTATTGCGAAGGCGTCTAGAGTCCAAAATTTCTTTAACTTCAAAGTGTTGCTGACCATCAATCATGATGGGGGTGGGAGGTGGAGGTTGCCGATGCCAGCGATCAGAAGGAATAGTCGGTTTGAGTAAGCTGCAATGAAAAACAGGGTGTAAGCGTTTAAGGTTATGAGGCAAGTCAAGTTTAAAAGTCACAGGGTTAATTTGAGCGACAATCGGGAAAGGACCCACAAATTTAGGCGCCAGTTTCTTTGAAGGTTGTGCAGACTTGATAAACTTGGTAGAAAGGTATACCGAGTCCCCAACTTGGAACGCAGGTTGTGGGGCTCGCTTCCGATCAGCATACAGTTTATAATCTGCCTGTGCATCAGCCAATGCCTTTTGAATCATTGGCCAAGAGTCAGCCAGTTGTGTGGACCAATCATCTGTAGTGACTGCACCTGCAGGAGGTTGTGGGAGATCAGTGATAGGGACAAAGTCTTTACCCTGAGCCACCCGAAACGGGGTTTGCCCAGTGCTTTGATGCACTGCATTGTTGTAAGCCACTTCAGCAAATGGTAGGAGGTCTACCCAATTGTCCTGCTGATAATTCACAAAAGCGCGAAGGTACTGCTCTAGAGTAGAGTTAACCGCCTCAGTGGCCCCGTCCGTCTGAGGATGCCAAGCCGTGGAGAGGGCTTGCTTCGTGCCTAACAGCTTGAGAAACGCCCGCCAAAACTGCGAGGTAAATTGTGTACCTCTGTCCGAAATCAAGCGGGAGGGACATCCGTGTAGCCTGTACACGTGTACAAGGAATAGGCGGGCCAATTGACGCGCTGACGGAATGGACACGCAAGGGATAAAGTGAGCTTGTTTGGAGAAATAGTCTTTGACCACCCAAATGACCGTTTTGCGTTGGCTGGGTGGTAGCTCTACAATAAAATCCATGGAGATTTCTTCCCAAGGGGAAGAGGGGGCTGCTACCACCTGCAGCAGCCCTTGGGGCTTGCCCACCTTGCGCTTGGACATTGCACAGACAGTGCAGGAAGCAATGTAGTCTTTGACATCTTTACGTAATGTGGGCCACCAGAATTGCCTCCGAACGAGGTGCAAGGTTTTTACAAACCCGAAGTGACCTGCGAGTTTGTCATCGTGTGAACGTGTTAACACATCTTTTCGGAGGTTTTCAGGAACGTAGAGGCGGTCGGATTTCCAAGCGAAGCCTCTGTCAAACGTAACATTGTCTTTATTCGCAAGCAACCAAGTATCCGTTTTTAGTTCTTTTAAAAACTTTTGTTGCAACTGGGAGGGAATTGACAAAGTGCTTGGCTGAGCAGCGCTTGTGGTGGGCGGTTGCTGCGCGCGCGTTTGGCTTCGCGTCACAGCCTGCAAGCCCAATTGGGGCGCCGACCATAGGGTGCTTACCACATCTGGCGCCGCCCCAGAGTCTTGAGGTTGCCTTGACAAGGCATCAGCCAAGAAGTTCTTTTTCCCTGGAATAAATTTGAACTGAAAATTGAATCGATTGAAAAATTGAGCCCAACGAACCTGTTTAGGGCTCAGTTTTCGAGGGGTACTAAGTGCCTCCAAGTTTTTATGATCAGTCCATACCTCAAAAGGATGATTTGCCCCTTCCAACAGATGCCGCCAAGCTTCCAATGCAGCTTTTACTGCAAATGCCTCCTTTTCCCAAACATGCCAACGCCTCTCAGTCTCAGAGAACTTGCGGGATAGATAGGCACAGGGCTTGAGGCATCCTGCCTCGTCTTTTTGCATCAACAATGCGCCAATAGAATAATCGGAGGCATCTGCCTGTACAACAAAAGGCTTTGAGGGATCAGGGTGTTGTAAAATGGGCTCTTTGACGAAAGCTGCTTTCAGCCGCTCAAACGCCGTTTGACAAGCAGGCGTCCACCTCAACAGCGCTCCGGGATTCTTGACTCTCCTAGTATCTCCCACCCCTTTTGTTCGAAGCAGGTCCGTTAGGGGCAAGGCAATCTCAGCGAACCCCCTTATGAATAATCTGTAGTAGTTGCTGAACCCCAAGAAACTTTGAAGTTGCCTGCAGGTACGGGGACTCTCCCAGTCCATGATAGCCTGCACCTTGGCAGGGTCCATTTCTATACCTTTATCAGAAATCCTATACCCCAAGTAGTCAATTTGGGTCTGATGAAAGGCACATTTCGATAGCTTTGCATACAATTCAGCAGATCTGAGTTTACACAAGACTTTCTTTACCAGAGCTACATGCTCTTTCATGGTTTCCGTATAAATCAACACATCATCCAAATACACCAGTACACCTTTAAACAGATGTTCATGCAAAACTTCATTGATTAATTGCATAAATACCCCAGGGGCCCCAGCCAACCCAAACGGCAACACCTTATACTGGAAGGCTCCCAACGGGCAATTGAATGCAGTTTTCCACTCATCACCCTCCTTGATTCGTACACGATAGTAGGCTTCTCTTAAATCCAGTTTAGAGAAGATCTTGCCTTTGGCCAGATGTGACAACATGTCCTTTATCAATGGCAAGGGATATTTGTTGGAAATTGAGATGGCATTTAATCCGCGGAAATCCGTACAAAGTCTCAATGTCCCATCCTTTTTTGGGCGAAAAAGAACCGGCGCCCCCACGGGTGAATTCGCCGGCTCAATGAATCCGCGCGCCAAATTTTTATCCACAAATTCCCTCAACAGAGTCAGTTCCTTTTGCGTCATGGAATAAATTTTTGGTTTAGGCAATTGAGTGTTGGGCAGCAGTTCTATGGCACAGTCCGTTTTGCGATGGGGGGGCAACTGGTCAGCTTCCTTTTCACCAAATACATCAGCAAACATCCTGTACTCGGCCGGCAAGCCTTCCAGAGGAGAGGCCGGGTAAGGCGGAGTCGCAGCTGCCGCAACCCCCACCATCTCCTCTGGGGCACCCTTCCCCTCTGCCGCTTGATAAAACCCATCCCTAAATGTGATGGTCCGGTAAACCCAGTTTATTTGGGGGTTTTGCTGCACCAACCATGGTACCCCCAACACCACCAATGGCCCCCCTACGGGAGCCACGACAAAAGACAACCCTTCCTGGTGACTGCCCAGTTGCAAGGCTACCCGCCCTGTAAAATGGGTGACCGGTTTGCCCCCTGCCATGGACCCATCCAATTGAGTAAATGCGATGGGTCTTTGTAGAGGGAAAGTGGGGAGCTCCAAAGCTGCCACCACGTCGGGGTGCATCAGACACCGGGAACACCCCGAATCAATCATGGCCCATACTTCCACCGTCTTGACTTGGGAACCCAATTTCAATTTCACCATGAGTATGCGGTAAGTGCCACTCACCGATGGAGGCTCGCGCCCGTCCTCTACCACCTGCCCAGCGGCGCCCTTTAGAGCAGGTGGCTGGCGTTTCCCGCCGGCTGCGGGATTTCGGTCTCCCCTTCAATGTCGTAGAACATCACATCATCTCCCTCGGTCTCAGCCACCGCAGCTTTCTGTTTCCTCGGCAACGCAGGGGACTTCGCCGGCGGTTTTCCGGGCCGTTCCTCTACCTTTGCCTTCGGGCATGCTGCCACTCGATGCCCCTCCTTACCACATTTCAGACACAAGCCTTTTGCGTAACGCTTCTCCCGCTCCTCGTCCCAGGGTCGTTGTCCCGGCTTCCCCCCGGTGGTCGATGGGCGGCTGGGCTTCACCTCCCGCCCCGACTTGGCGGTCTTCCGCTGGGCAAAGACCTCTTGGGCATGTTCAGCCCTTCCTGCCAGCAGGATCCACTCATACAGCGTGTATGGGTCGTCCCTCCCCAGGGACCAGCGCAGCACCTCTGTATTCAAGCCATCTTTGAAGAGCTCGATAATGGTTGCTTGGGACCAGTCATCCACTTTCCCAGCTAGCGCTTTAAACTCCAAAGCATAATCGGCCACTGATCGGGACCCCTGCTTGAGTTCCTTCAGGGCTCGCTTTGCTCTCTCCTTTGCTAAGGGGTCCTCGAAGTGTTGCTTCAACGCCCAGAGGAACTCCTCGAGATTTTCCAGTTCAGGCGCTTCCGACTGGCACATCTGGACATACCAGTCTGCCGCCCTCCCCTTCAGTTTGGTGGCAATGGTGATGATTCTTGCCTTCTCCGATTGGAAAACCGGCCCCCATTCCTCCATATAGGCTTTCGCATTCGTCAGGAAGAACGAGAGTTTGGTCGGGTCCCCATCAAACTTGACAGGGAAGTCTCGCATGCCGCCTCCCGCCGGGCTGCGCCCTACCACCGGGGCTGCTGCGGCTGGTGCTTCCCTGACTCGGGGCGGCACGGGGCCCCGGGGCGATCGCCCGGGCGATGCTGCGATTTCCATCTGGATCGACTGGTCCCCTTCGCGCCTCCGCACCACCCGTCGCCGTTCCGGGGTCAGCCCCTGGGAGGAAGGGGTTGAATGCCTCTGGCTTGATTCTTCCCGGAGCTCTCGCATCGAGGTTACATCCAAGCTCAGCTGTTTCAGGATAGCCTCCAACGAATCCATTTTCGACTCCAGCACTCGGATCCGATCCGGAGTGGGTGAGCCCTCCGTTGGCTGCACCTGCACCACGTTGGGGGATAAGGGGTATCTCTGCCTCCAGGACGGGCCCCCCGCTGCTGTGGCATCTCCTCGGGTCTCATCCCAGGTGAGCAGCTCGCCCGGAGAATTCACGGTGGTCTCCGGGGCCGTTTTCAGCCCCCCGGCTTCGCTCTCCGACCCGGAGCTCGCCTCCTCTCTGATGGCGGACAGCTCCCCACCTTGGGACGGTCGGCCGGACGGCCTCACGGTCGAGTCCGGTTCCCCTTCCTCCATCATCACGATGTTGGGTTCGGTCATCGCGGGCTCTCTCCCTCACAGGTTAGACGCTTGTCTTTCCTGGACAGGGGCCAGCGGAGTTAGGAACTGAGATTCTCAGCTTTATGTAATGATTGCCCTAGCCCCAAATACTCAGACTCACAAGAGGATGCTAAATGAAATCTGATTTATTAGAGTACTAAAGACAAATACAGAGAAAGCTGAGAATGAGCAAAAGCGCGCCAAATACAAACTTAAACCCTTGCTTCAAACGTATCCCGCCTCCCTCGTAACAGCCCCGCCCGGCACAGGTGCCAGCAATCGTCAGAGTTGCTAGCCTGGGAAAGTAACCTTGAGCGCAGTAGATAACACAAATACATTCCAAAGCAAAGCCAAAATATAATCGTTCCCATCCTCCCTAGACAAATGAAACACGCATCCAATTAATGACATGCGAAACGTTACGATGCATCAAATACATTGAAACGGCGCACATGACAACCATAAATGCCTGGCTTTCCCCCCAGGCATTGAGGCCAAGATGTTCGTGGAGCCCAGCGTGGGTGGGTATGTTGGTTGGTTTATGATGTTTGAGAATTTTTGGTCTCAGGCTATTGGAAAGTTTTTTAGGATGCCTCAACTGGATTTTTAATTAGCTGTTGTTTTTACTGTGTTTTTACTTTACTACACATCACCCAGTGTTGGTTAAGATTAGTGACCATATAAATGTGTTAAACACATAAATAGACCTACCATGCCCAGAATGTTTGGATCCGTTTGTTCTGGGGAACAAATGGAATGTCCCAGGAACAGAACCGCTCTACTTTTCATGTTCCTGCTTGAAAATGGAGCTGCTTCTTTTTGTGTGGTTTTCTGTAAACAGACCTTCTGAGCTATAGCCCTCCCACTCACTGAATTGCCCAAGCTGCAGCAAGGGCAATTCAAGGGGCTTGTTTAGAAAAAGGAGTGGTCCTCCCAGTATGCAGCAGGAGCCAACCACACTCAAGACGTAAGACAGGCAATACAGATGCAGCCTTGTCGTAACTAGTTTTGCAAGTTAGGGCATTGGCTGTAAGCGTTAATGTAAGGGCAGGACAGGTTCTCTGATGCCTCCCTAAAAGCAGATAAAAACCAAAATGTTCTTCAATACTTGCTTTGGTATGTTTGAGTAGACTTACAGTTTGTTCTGTACTTGTCTTGGGGAATATAAGCAAGAAACTCTGTTTCCAAGTGAGCACAACTAAACTGCGCTGATTTTGCAAGTCCAGTTGACCTTCATTTAAATCCCAATTACGATGAAACCAGATAGGAATGAAAGGAGAAAGTTATATTGGTTATTTGGTGCTCATCCCTCATTTCTCAGCTTTGATGGACTCATTGCTCTATAAGAATGTGAAGGTAACTGAAGTGAGCAAGAGTTTGCATTTTTAACAATAGAAAATCTATTTTATGTTGAAGATTTTTGTTAATCTTGGAGGACCAAGCAAACGCTGCCATTGTTGTTACTAATTACTGCATAGAATTGTCAAAACAGACAAATCTCTGCCAAATGTTAAAGAAAAATAAGATTCAAAAGGGAAAGTGAAGAAATAGATTTGGAGGTGGAAATATCCACGTTATCAAATGAGCAAAAGTATAATAGAGTAGGAGGGTGGCTTATTCTTTTCATAGAGGTGTTTCTTGCTTCCCACCAGTAATTGGATTCCTTTTCATTGACTTGGCTAAGTTGGGCATCACAATAATATTTGTGGATTCCCATATTGGTTTCTTTCAAATGCATTTTGTAAAATATGAAGCAATAAGTATTGTTGTTGGAAGGGAAATATTTTGGAAAGTGATGAGGAATCATTTACATTGACTTGATGAATAAAAAGAGGTGTGCTAACAGATCATATGAAAAACTCATCATGCCCAACATTCTTTTTCAACAGTGGCCAACCAAGTGCTCGTTGGAAGCCAACAAGCAGGGAAAGAATGGGAAAGCCCTGCCTCCTGCTTGTATTCCACAGCATTTCTATGAAAGAATGCTGCCTTTAATCCTGGAAATGGTAGAGGGCTATTATGATTAGCCACCATGGATGATGGCCTCATCCTTTATGAATCATCCAGCTTTTTTTAAAGTTATCCAAACTGGCCATTGTTACATCCGGGTGTAGAATGGGGAAACAAGGACCATAAGCTTTATTTAATGGACCATGGTGGTTGGGGGAGAGGGGAAACGTCCATTAAATCTGAATGTCCATTAAATTTGAATTCACATCTTTAGCATCAATTTATGTCATTGATGCAAATGGTGTCATTTATAGTAAAACCCTAATTTAATGGACAAAGCCTCAATTGAATGGATGATTCTTCAATGTATCAGATGCTGCCTACTAAATCAGGGTAGAATCTGAATGAAAAATGTGCTGTTGTATACAAACTCTGCTAAACAGAGGTCTGTAAAAAATGGACTTACTGTATTTCCTTTTTATTCTTCATGGATCTTCCACTATTCAATGTCAATGGCTTATTCTGGATTCTGCTATTTGAGAAAAGGAGAAAAACTTTTCCCTCTTCATTTTATCTATTCCATGCATCATTTTACTATGTTCCTGCTTACATTTTTCATATATAAAGAGTATTTTTCACATTTAAAAGGACCCAAACACTGTAAAAGAGAATCTTGATATTCTAGCAGAGCCTACAGAATGATCAACATGAGGGGTAACGCCTTACAAGTTGTGTTCTGTTGCATAAACATTGGCTGAAATGGGAGGAGTGTGTAGAGCTACAGTACCTTCTGCTATGGTACTGCTGCACTATTCAACTTTTATGTGAACAATGTTTTCTGGAATTGCTAATTAAACTAATTTTTTCTTCAACTTTATCAAATGTGCAATTAAGCAGTAATTTGTTTTCTGGTATCTTTAAAGACAGTCACCCATTCCTTATCTAAATGGTATGATAAAAAAATCAAGACAGTTATAAATAAGCCATATAAGGTGTAACTCATAAGTATAGGGTTGCAGGTTATAAAAATGAATAATAATTTATAAACCAAAGCCTGTAACATTTTATGGTCATTGTTGTTTCCAAAATGCACATATCTGTTCTCTGTTCATCATTCTAATCTGATGTTCAAATCAGAGTTGGGCAATCTATAGCTCCTGAGCTGGCATTTCACTGTCTCCAAAGCTCCCCTTAATTGTGCCACCAAATTTCATCAGCATACTTACCAAAAATCAGCAATGTGCATTCCAGCCATTTGGAAGTAAAATAATCTTAGCACTGCTTTACAAATGTTCCTTGCCAAAAAGCAAGTAATCCTTCCTTCATCCAGCTGTGAGATGAAACCATACTCACTTTACATCATTGCTTGGGCTTTCAGCCCCTCCCCCCATGTCAAATGTGGCCCCCAGCCTCCTTGCTTCTTGCTGGCCTTAGGCAGATGGAAATTGGAATGGTTTCTGCTTTCCTTTAGGAAAAATTGTTTATATAGCATGCTAAGTGAGTATGAGAGCCAGTTTGGTGTTGTGGCTAAGGCCCCAGGCTAGAAACCGGGAGACTGTGAGTTCTAGTCCTGCCTTAGGCACAAAGCCAGCTGGGTCACCTTGGACCAGTCCCTCTCTCTCAGCCCTGGGAAGCAGGCAATGGCAAACCACTTCTGAAAACCCTTGCCAAGAAAACTGCTGGGACTTGTCCAGGCAGTCACCAAGAGTCATCAAAGGCACCAAAAAAAGGTCATTTTTTATTTTATTTATTTGTCATATTTTTATTACCACCCATGTCCCCCACTCGGGGGACCCTGGGCAGTTCACAATAAAACAGTATAAAATACAATAAAATCAGAATAATATCAATAAATATAGATATAAAATATAATAAAATCCAAGTGATGGCAGATCTAATTCCACCCAAAGGGGACCAGAACCGGTTCTGGCAGGACTAGGGAACCAACCAGCCCCAAGAGTGGCTCTTCCTCTCCCCACTCCAGGCATGGTGACAAAACCAGGTCTTCAGCCATTTTCTGAAGTCCAGAAGAGAGGAGTCCAACCTCACTTCCAGGGGAAGGATGTTCCAAAGGGCGGGAGCTGCTGCAGAGAAGGCCCGCCTCCTGGACCCCGCCAGATGGAATTCTCTTGCAGACGGGGTCCGTAGCATGCCCTCTCTGCGTGACCGGGTGAGATGGGTTGATGTAACGGGGATGAGATGGTCCCTGTCATGAGTAAGGATGGCGAGCAGGGGGCTCCCATCCAGACTGTCAAGCGCATGCGTAGCACTGAGGAATTGGGCAGCCATTCAAAGAGACACAGATCGGGACCGCCTTAACCTTTGGGGTTTATATGGCTGGGTTTTTCCCACGCTTCTTCAGTTTGTTAGGATTCCTGTTATGTACTAGCAATAAACATTAGAGACCAGTTCCTTGTCTCAGCGTGTTTCCTGGCTGTTAGGACAGTCCCTTAGGTAACCTGGACCCATGCCATGTAGGGCCTTAAAGGTAATAACCAACACCTTGAATTGGACCCGGAAGCACACTGGCACCCAATGCAGCTTGCAGAGCAAGGGAGTAATATGTGCTGATCTTGAGGCACCAAAAATCGTCTGTGTGGCTACATTTTGGACCAGCTGTAGCTTCTGGATACTCTTCAAGGGTAGCCCCATTATGCTGGAGTTAACATAGTGTGTAATATATTAGATAATATTCTAATTTACTGTGATGATGGCCTGATTTACAGAACATACTAAGACATAGTGTGATTCATCTGGTTTGAGCTAATATTGCAAACCATGGTTTATGGTCATGCATGTTCTACAGAGAAAATGTTAATTTTCTTTGTATAACATGCATAACCTTATAACCTTCCTTCCTTATGGAGGAAGGGGAGAGAAAAAGAAGCTGTTGCTCTGGCTTCCCTACCCCTTGTCAGCTTCCCTCCAGAGACTCCCCAATCATCAGGATGCTGCTCACAGCCTGGCCACAGTAGCATCGTATTCTTAAATCACTCTTGTGTGCTGCTGTTACCTCTTATCCTGGAGCAAAAACTAGTGAATGTGCCACAGATATAATTTCAGTCAAACAGGCAAATTGAGGGACCATCTCATCCCCATAACATCGACCCGCCCCACCCAGTCAGGCAGAGAGGGCATGCTATGGACCCCATCAGCAAAGGAATTTAGTGGGGTCCAGGAGGCAGACCTTCTCAGCAGTGGCACCTGCCCTTTGGAATATCTTGCCCCCCCCCCCCCCCCAGAGTTGAGACGGGTTTCCTCACTCCTGCCCTCCTGGAAGAAATTGAAGAACCTGGTTCTGCCGCCTTGCTTGGGAGGAGGAGAGCAACAGCTCCACCTGGGGGTGGTTGGCACCATAGCACCCCCTATTGATTGTGATTCCATCTCCTCTTGGATTTTATATTCATTATCTTATTTATGTTTTTAGAGTGCAACTTAGGTTTATATGCTTTTATTATTACTTTTATTGTAAACCGCCCAGTCCCGTCCCCCATTGGGGGAGATGGGCGGCGATATAGAATTAATTAATTAATTAATTAATTGGAACAGATCAGGCCCAGCTAGGTGTCTGATGGTATAATATGTACTTGACAAAATCAGCTCGCCTTTCCTTAGTGCAGTGGGTTTACAGTGTCTGCCTGCACACTCTTAGGTATTGTTGTTGAGACACTGGGTGTCCAAAATTTGATGTTTTTTCTCTTTTTCTGCATGAATGGCATGTGCCAGATAAGCTGAAGGGAAAGTTGTGGTGCTTCCCTAATCTTCTGGTCTCTTGCCTGTGTCCCTGTCAGCAATGATAAATCCCCTTGACTTCTCTATTGGCAAGATACAGAAGGATGGAGAATGCTCAGCTAAGCCATCTCTGCAGTTCCTTCCTTTTCCATATTAACAGGAAGCTATTTTGTGTCTTGTGTGATGTTGATGTTGTATGGCTGTGCTCTGGGAATGGATTCTGTAGCAGCAGCAGCAGCAGCAGCATACTTCTGTCCAATACAAATATTGTTGAAGGCATCTCCCTCCCACAGTTCTCAGGGTGTTCTCAGCCATCTGCAGCCTGCATGGATGACTAAGAGAATTCTACAAAAATAAATGATTACATGGTATCTCTCCTTTTCGACTGCATGCACCTTTGTGGCCACAGTAAGAAGGAAACAGAAGTCTTTGGAATATTTCATATAACAAGCTGTGATTGGAGTGGGACATGTTTATTAATCAACTAGCATTGTCCCCACAGGAGTGGAAACATTGCTATATACTGTAGAGACCTGATTTACTAGGTCCTAGGTTTTCTAAATCATCATTAGTAATTCCAAAACAGTGTTGTTAATGTTGCATTACCTTGGTCATAGAGGCCAAGTGTGGATGCAGTCAAACACAACCTGTTATCCTCCAGGTATTTTGCCTGCAGCTTGCCCAATTCATGGTCATTGTCTATACTAGCAGGGATTAATGTGAACTGCAGTAGATTATATGACATGATGATTGGGGGACCGACTTGAAATAGGATGCAGTATAAGCCAGGATCTAGTCAGGCTGTCTGATAGCAACAGATAAAACACAGGGTTTTTCCCCCCAAAAAAGCTTATTATCTAAAGCATTGCTTCTCAACCTTGGCAACTTGAAGATGTGTAGACTTCAACTCCCAGAATTCAGCAAGCTGGCTGGAGAATTCTGAGAGTTGAAGTCCACACATCTTCAAGTTGCCAAGGTTGAGAAACACTGATCTAAAGTGTGGAAATACACACATTGAGCATCTGAAGCTGTCATCTCATTAGTGTTCCTCAAATGAAATTGCAAACAAGCAACTGAGGTTGTGTGTGGCCCAAAATAAACCATCCGAAAACTGTATGTTCAGGACAGGGTGTCTCTGATGACATATGTCAGCATCAAATCTCATCCAGTGGTTTATTCTGGCAATTTCTGCAAGTTTCTGGGGCTGTGCCCTAAGTCTCTTGGAGCTCCATGCAGAACTGGAGTCTTGGTGGTGAAAGTTCTTCTTTAGGAACAGTCATCAAGGGGAGTAGCCTGCCCAGTGAAACAGAATGAATGGGATATGTTATACCCGATACACTCTACTTGCTTAAGCAAGGGTGTGGGCTTCTCCTTCCAAGGTCTACACTGTAGGCCCCAGATCTAGGAATCCTTAAAGACAGTAATAATACAAATTTAAGATTAAGATTAAAAAAATTTATTCATTTCACTATACACCAAAGTGTACATTAAAATGAAATTTCGTTGCAATTGGCTCGAGCAATAAAGTAAGAATACCATAATTACTATAATATGTAATATATATGCTTTACCCATTCCACTCCTCTAATCTTTATCCCTAATAAATATCAGTCCTACACACAGCATGTGTACCCACGGAGTGAGAAGGGATTATTAAGAGTTCAGGAGTCTAATAGCCCAGGGGACAAAACTATTACCTAATCTGGCTGTTCTACATCGAATGCAGTGCAACCTTTTCCCAGGGGTAACAAGGAGAATAAGCCATGATGGCGGTGGAAGGGGTCACTAACAATGTTTCAGGCTCTGGACAGACAGCGTGTATGCGCTATATCCTAAATGAGAGGAAGTGAAATCCTAATTACCTTCTCTGATGCCCTCACCACCCTCTGCACAGACTCCTTATCCAAGGCACTACAACCTCCAAACAAGATAGAAATACAGTTAGTCAATACACTGTCTATAGTGCCTCTATAGAAAGTAAGGAGGATGGGAGGTGGAAGATGTGCTTTCCTCATCCAGTGCAAAAAATACAAATGCTGCTGTGCTCATTTTATC
The DNA here is from genome assembly GCF_035149785.1 of Candoia aspera. Lineage (NCBI taxonomy): Eukaryota > Metazoa > Chordata > Lepidosauria > Squamata > Candoiidae > Candoia > Candoia aspera. The sequence goes on along the minus strand of NC_086154.1, from coordinate 114,738,451 downwards.
AAAGATGCAGTATTAAGAGACCAAGTCAAACTATTCGTTATCTGCACCCCCAGATACCTGATGCTACTGACTGACTTCACAGCTGTGCCATTAATAAAGAGTGGTGTATGGCTGGGCCAGTTCTTTCTAAAGTTGGTAATAATCTCCTTGGTTTTTTCAACATTGAGAACCAGGCTATTTATATTACACCAATCCACCAAGCCCTTCACCTCCTCCCTATAAGCCCAATCATTGTCATCCCTGATAAGACCCACCACTGCCGTATCATCCGCATATTTCACAACAGAATTGGTGGTAAACCTGGCACGACAGCCATGGGTCATCAGGGTAAACAGCAATGGGCTCAGGACACAGCCCTGAGGAGAACCGATGCTCAAGGAAATAGGGCTGGAGATATTGTTTCCAACTGGCACTGACTGGGATCTATCAGTGAGGAAGTCAAGTAGTACACAAAGCAGTACTAAAACCCAAAGAACCCAGTTTGTCTATCAGATGCTGAGGAAAATAGAGGAAGGCTGAATTTCACACTCAGATTTAATCAAATCTACTTGAAGAGAGGTGAGACAAATTTGAAGCTGCTCCAGGAAGGTTTCACATAGGTTATGAAATACCAGCATTCTTTGAAAAGTTCCCTCCATGGCAGTAGTATCACTGGGTGGAGCTGTGGTTGAGGAGGCTTCCAGCAATTCTGCACAGCAGGCTTAAGTTGCTTGTTTCCTGTGCTGATAAGGTAAAGGTAAAGGTTTCCCTTGACGTAAAGTCCAGTCGAATCCGACTCTAGGGGGCGGTGCTCATCTCCGTTTCTAAGCCTTGGTGCCGGCGTTGTCATAGACACTTCCGGGTCATGTGGCCAGCATGACTCACGGAACGCCGTTACCTTCCCGCCGAAGCGGTACCAATTAATCTACTCACATTTGCATGTTTTCGAACTGCTTGGTGTGCAGGAGCTGGGACTAGCAACGGGAGCTCACCCCGCCGCGCGGTTTCGAACCGGCTGCTGATTGGTGGATCCCCCTACTTCTTTACCCCTTCCACCTGTGCTGGAGAAAAAAATCTCTTTCTGTGGGCAGGTCTTTCAGGGCATGTGTTTTTTATTTGGGTGAGCAAGCAACATCCAACAGTCATAGAATCATATAGTTGGAGGTAATGTTAGAGGTCATCTAGGCCAACCCCTGTGCAGTCCAGGAGTTGCTTGCTGATAATAATAATTTCATTACTCCATAGATAGATTGATGAAGCAAAAATGAAACACCACCATTTCATCTTGCATTCATTGGAGTAAGAAGAAGCTGATCAATTCTTGTGAATTTCACCCCAGGATTTGCACTCAGTTCAAAGAGATACCATTTTTCAGCACTTGCTCTGCCAGCTTGATTAGAAGAGATTCAACAAGCCAGAAATATTAGTAGATTCTGGTTCAGGAAAACTGGGAGTTGCATCTAGTGGTTTTTTTTTCTTTATTTCTACACAGTTATCAGGAAAAGGTATGGGGCTTACTAGCTTCTTTGATGTATTTGCCTGCATGAATGTGTGTATGCATGCACACACATGTATACATACATGATCTCTACCTTTCCCACCCTTTCTCCCCCTTGCAACTTTCCTTTCCCTTCCCTTCCCTTAGCTATTCCCAACCTCTTACTCCTCCATGATTTCCCTGATTTTAGGTCTATGGAATAGATTTAAATAAAAAAGAAACAACGGAAAGATCCATTATTTTACCAGTTCATCAGAGGAGAGGCTTAAAAAATGAAAAGGAAGATGTACTGTTTCATCAGTGGGTTGGTTCAAAAGAAGCAAGAGAAAAGGTCTAGCAGCTCAGGATGAGGTGGCCATGGAGGGGCAGCAACCAGTGACTCTGGAGGGGAGGAGGTGTGCTTATCACAACAGATGCTAGCAGTTGGAGCAGAGGTATGGCCTGCAACAAAATGAAGTACACAAGACAGCAGACAGCACTGCTTGTTCCAGCAGAAGTTGGCAAACACTGCTTTTGTCACAGAGCAAGACAAGATGGGTTGAGGAAGTTGCCTTCACGGGTTTAGAGGCAGGTTGAGGATGATGTCATGCATTCATGTCCTCCAGAAGTGGGTTGCCTTTGCCCCACATGATTCAGAGTTTTGCCTCTGTTGCTTGAATAGCAGCCAAAACAACAAATAGGATAAGATCAGAAGAGAAATTATTCCACACCAGCTTAATTCTAATCAGTACATGTTACAGGTTGTTGCTCTCATTTCAATCCACCTCATTTTTAGTTATATTAAAGAACATACACAGTACTTGACTCTAATGCTAAACCAATTTAAAAACAAAACTCCAGAGAGCAAATTACCTTAATTTCAAGTATGATTCCTATTAGTTAGAAAGTTACAAAGTATGCATATTGAGTAACCTCAACTAGTATCTTGAAGGCTTGTTGGTTGTTGATACTGGTTAATTGTATATAAGCCATGTCAAAATCCCATTTAAAAATAAGAGTCTTCCTAGCAAGGTGAGTGGACTGTTGTGTCTCCTATCAGGCTCAACATCTTTACCAAGGTTTTTTTTGTTAAATAGGTGACAGGCAGGTTTTGATTAAAGACCCTGCTTCTCTTTCAATCATCTGACTCAATTTTTGTCAACTATCAAGGTCCCTGCTTAATGTTCCCAGATGGCAGTGACCTAAGGCTGCTGCTTATCTTGTCAGATGTAAGTGTCAGATGGTTATGAGTCTTCCCAAAAGCTTCATCGCATAAAGGCAAGGCGAAGTCCTGCTAGTGCCGCAGGGGAAAATAACACAAGACAAAATGGTAGCGGGTATGGAAAAGGACTTTATAGGGAAAATACCAAGGTCCATAGGGTTAAAAGGAGACCTGAACAGAATTGCTTATTTTTGATCCTGAAACCCCAGTGCATGTGATCCAGGGTAGCCACTTTTCTGGGCTTGTGAGGAAAAGTGCCAGAATGTTAGAGTCTTTATCTGAGGCAAAGCTATTACTGGTTATAGCTCCCCCCACCCCCATTTTGGAGCAGGCTGGCAGCGGGTATGTTCTTTTACAGATTTGTCACAAAGGATCTAAGCCTAAAACCAAACTCTAACCCAGCAGCCTGTTTACCAGTTCTGGAGAACTGAACTGGATGAATTATAGACAGTTAATATATTCCAGTGGAGAGAAGAAAGGATATATGCATGCACACATAGAAACTGGAATGAGGTGTCACTGAGAGTCCTTTTGGATGTGGTTAGCAGGAGGATTTAGGAATTGAGCTATGACAGATTGCCTTGGTGGTGACTGATAGAAAGAGCTGGCTGAGAAGCCAGGAGGCCTTTTGGCAATGAGCTGACTCATGCGAAGCTGTTACCCAGCTGTGCATTTCAAAAGAGGCTAATGAATGGGTATAATTAGGTGGAAAGGGAATTCCTGCTAGTTGGGCTAAAGGGACTGTTTGCAGGATGTTGGTCTTCCTGGTTCTTTTTCTGTGCCCCCCCCCCATATCCTTTCTCCTTTTCTTTTACTAATTTTATCTATAGCATTAGTATGCAAATTGTTAAACATAGCTTATTTTGAAGAACAGGCTCTCAGCTAGCTAGATCTGAAATGGGGTGGGTGGCTGATCTGCAACAGAAAAGATGCTTGGGATCTGGCATGGGCATACTTGCTGTGTTTGTACCTCCATAAAGAAGCCATGCCTTTTGCTGTGTCTGAATGGTAGCCATGTGATCGCAAGGAAAATATTGCTTGGGTTAAATAATGCTTCCTTAATTATGTACTTCCTTGGGATCACATGGCTATTGTGCAAACACAGGAAAAGGCACAGCTTTCTTAAAGAGCTGCTGACAGATTCAGTGAGTACGCCCAAGCTGGATCCAAAGCACATTTCCTACTTCATGCACATCCTGAGGACTACCCAGTTGGGTGGACATCTGGTGACTGCATAGATGAATAACTTACAGTATTGTAAGTTATTACAATAGCTCTTCCAAGGACACTTCAGTGATCTCTTTGATCCCTCTATCCAACTTACTCATTCTTCACCTTCTTCTACTTACCTTAATCTTGCAAAGTAGAGTACTTTTTCTAGTTCACTTGCATCATGAGCCCAAAATATGTGAGTTTTTGTTTACCAATTGTCATCCCAAGGAAGCAGTCAGTATTTATTTGGTACAGTATGGTTGGAGTAGAGGTACCTTTGGCCCGTAAATAGCCACCTCCAAATCCATAATTTGAAGGCATTTATCTTATTTCTCTTGCTTTTTCTCAGTGCCCAGCTTTCAGAGCTCTACATTACAAACATTGATATTTATATATTTATCCTTCATTATCCTGTTTATCACTGCCCTAGGATTAAACTCCTCTACAATTCTCCAGCATACTGTCCATTCTAAATCAGATTAATCCAGATTTTTCATTTTCCTTTTTAGTTTCATAAGGAGCTCCTCTAAAGGCTTTTTTATTTTCATCTAATGAAGTGGTGTCATCTGTATATTTCAAGTTGTTCGTATTTCAGCTTACTATTTTGATTCCCACTGTCATTTCTTCTAGTCTTTCCTTTCTTATATTTGTTGTATAAATTAAACAGATAGAGGGATAACAGGGATCTTTGTCTCACTCCCTTTCCTATTCTGAGCCACTCTCTTTCTCCTAATTTATTTTTACAGTAGCTTCTTGTTCATTGCAAAGACTCCTGAGAAGAATAATCAAGTGTTGTGACACACCCATTAGACTTAATATATTTCACATTCTTACATGATCTACACAATCAAAGCTTTGCTATAGTCAGTAAAGCAGGTTAACCTCCTCTTTAAATTCACTTGCTCTCTCTGTTATCCATCTTACATTAGCTCTCTGATCTCATATTCCTCTGCCTTTTCTGAAACCTCCTTGTTCATTTTGCATTACTCGCTCCATGTAGGCTCTATTCTTCCTTGTAAGTTCTTAAGCAAAGCTTTGCTTGAGTAAGTAATTAGTGCAATGGTTCAATAATTCATACATTCTCTTCCAACCTCAGTTATATGTACATACAATGCTCCTGTCTAATCTCTGGGCCAGATAGCAATGTTCTATATTTATTGACATATGAAACTTTAAACAGTTGAAAGGGTATTTCATCTGAACCTGGGGCTGTCCTATTTAATAGCTTATCTATTGCATGTCTTGCCTCACGTTGCAGTAGATTTGATTCATGGATATATTCTTTGTGTATAATGATTTCTAAAATCCCATATGTAATGAGTTTCTTTCTTTAATATCATTGTCCTGTAGTGGATCTTCTCTGTGATGACTCTTGAATAGTCCTCTCTTACCTCTTGTCTGATCTTAAAAACATCTCTCATTTTTCTTTTTCTTTTTTCTTATTTTCCTCTACTTGTTGACATTATTGTTCCTTGTCCTTTCTTTCTTGACTTTGGAACAACTAATGCTTTTATTTTCCATATTTCTTTGGCTATCATGATAGCTTGTTCTAAAAGTCACTTGGATCTTTCATCTTTGAAATTTTGGGAATATTTTTATCTGTTTCAGTCTTCACAGTGTCTCTTGTCTATTCCTATAGCTCATCAGATTTTCTCTTGCATAAGAGTACTGAATCTGCTCCTTGTATCAGTCCTTTTTCGTAACTGTATGTCCTCTAGGTTAAATCTGGGACACCCACTCTCTTTAATTTTTCTATGTTTAACCCATATTATTTGATACCAATAATTTCTGATTCATAATCTGCACCCAGAAGTGCAGATTACTGACTGCTCTAAATTTTAGTGCATTTATTTCATTTCATTTCATTTTCTGGATCTAGGGAAGGGACATCTGCCAGGAACTTATGCACATAAAACATAAAGTTAAGGGGTAAAGCTATGCAGCTTTGGTAAGCCATGGAAGAGGAGAAAATACAAAGAGTAAACCTGTTTCTGATGGAAAACCCATGGATAAGGTCCTTTAGCCATTTCTGTTGGAAGATATAACAGTTTATTTCTACTGTGTGAATAACTGATGTGCTAGAGCTTTTTAAATTTAACTTAGACAACCTGATAAACTATCTGTGGCTCTACACTTCTTGCCTAGGCCTTGGGAAGTACTCATGACAGATTTTCAAAGCCATAAAAGTGTCAGTCACTATATTGGTTGATAATTGTATTTTATTTTGCTGTGTGAATGGGAATTGGGGCAAGGTGGAATCAAAGAACCATAGAACTGTTAAGGCCATCAAGTCCAATTCTCTGAGAAACACCACATTAATTTCTCATTCACATGCCAAAATATGTATGGACCTCTCAACCCTTTTGCAAATCCTGGTCTGGAAAACAATGCATGTTGGTTTAAATTGAAAATGCCTTGCAGTCCTATTTACTTATCCTTCCTTTGCCTCCCACATCCATTTCTGAAACAATCCAATATTGCTGGGGTTCTTGACTGTAACTTTCTGTATTATCTATTGTATCTCTTAGGCTTTATCCCTATTTTGTCCCTGGATAAATCTTTGATTCTGAATGCGTATATGTTTTGCTACATGCTAAAGTATTTCAGACTGATAGACATATAAGTGGAAAATGTTTGATAGCAGTGTGAGTGCAAAGTAAGGAGAGAAACAGCCCCATAGCAACATCTCTGTTAGGTGGAGCAAGCTACTTCTGCAGCTAAGATCCCATAAATGATGACATGATAGCCTCTTTGGGGGGAGGGATTGTCTCTATATCTATGGGGGATTATTTATTTAGCTATCTTTGCAGTTTTGCCCAGGAACATAAGGAATTGATCCCTGCAGAAACAGAGAAAGAAGACATCAAAGGGATATGTCTCTTGAAAGTTTACCCATATTCCCTGCTGCGACATTTCACACTTCATAAAGGTTAAACTGGAAATTGCTGGGCATATCCACTTGGAGTTTCATTTTAGAGTTATCAGTCCTTCATGCCCTTCAAGCTTACCATTGATCTGCTCCAAGTATAGGAAAAATGGAAGTTTTAACTGTGTTGTTTTGGATTTTAGTGAGACATAATGGAAACCATTAATTCTTCTTGTTAAGAAATTGGAGAGCAAGTTTAAATGTGCAGGCAATATATGTGCTTGTGTAGATTTGCTGTACCTGTGCTGGCTTGGAAGAAAGAATATAGTGCCTTTCTGCCTCCTTACAGAGGATTTGAGCTGTGTGTGTGTGTGTGTGTGTGTTTATCATGGGCTATTAGCTTTGTACTGAGAGTCTGATGGACAAGGATAAAGGTTTTTTCCCCCCACTACTTCTAAATTCAGAATAAACAGGTTCCAGTTCTGTGATCTCAGCTGGTGGGCAAGTCCTTGGATCGACTGCACAAAATTGCTGGAGTGGTAAATAACATTGAGGACAGAGCAAGATATACACACAGCAATTTGGATCGCTTGGTCAGCTGGGCCTTATTCCAGAAACATCTGTTTTAATGCAGCTACATGCAAGGTCATATCTCTAGAAATAAAGAATATTGGCCAGCTGAATCCTAGGATGGACAGCTGAATCCTAGAAAGCAAGGTTGACAGGATCCTTGTGGTATGACCGAAGGTGCTGCTGCAGCCATTGAAGATAATCTCATAAATGGTGCAAACAAGGAGAGAAATACCTGTCAAGCAATTGCTAGCTTCACTTCTAATTCGGTCTGAGTGATCACTGCTGCTGTTTTAAACAGTATTTGAAAATGGAATGGTTCTGAAAACTAAATGAAAAGATTACTTAATACTATTATATGCTTATAATAGTATTAAGTAATCTTTTCATTTAGTTTTCAGAACCATTCCATTTTCAAATACTGTTTAAAACAGCAGCAGTACAAGCAATGCGCGGAAGTGGAAGAAGACAATAGAATAGGAAGGACAAGAGACCTCTTCCAGAAAATTAGAAACATTGGAGGTAAATTCCAGGCCAAAATGGGTATGATCAAAAACAAAGATGGCAAGGACCTAACAGAAGAAGAAGAGATCAAGAAAAGGTGGCAAGAATATACAGAAGACCTGTATAGGAAGGATAACAATATCGGGGATAGCTTTGACAGTGTGGTCGGTGAGCTAGAGCCAGACATCCTGAAGAGTGAGGTTGAGTGGGCCTTAAGAAGCATTGCTAATAACAAGGCAACAGGAGACGACGGCATCCCAGCTGAACTGTTCAAAATCTTGCAAGATGATGCTGTCAAGGTAATGCATGCTATATGCCAGCAAATTTGGAAAACACAAGAATGGCCATCAGACTGGAAAAAATCAACTTATATCCCCATACCAAAAAAGGGAAACACTAAAGAATGTTCAAACTATCGAACAGTGGCACTCATTTCACATGCCAGTAAGGTAATGCTCAAGATCCTGCAAGGTAGACTTCAGCAGTTCATGGAGCGAGAATTGCCAGATGTACAAGCTGGGTTTAGAAAAGGCAGAGGAACTAGAGACCAAATTGCCAATATCCGCTGGATAATGGAAAAAGCCAGGGAGTTTCAGAAAAACATCTATTTCTGTTTTATTGACTATTCTAAAGCCTTTGACTGTGTGGACCATAACAAATTGTGGCAAGTTCTTAGTGGTATAGGGATACCAAGTCATCTTGTATGCCTCCTGAAGAATCTGTATAACGACCAAGTAGCAACAGTAAGAACAGACCACGGAACAACAGACTGGTTTAAGATTGGGAAAGGAGTACGGCAGGGCTGTATCCTCTCACCCTACCTATTCAACTTGTATGCAGAACACATCATGCGACAAGCTGGCCTTGAGGAATCCAAGGCTGGAGTTAAAATCTCTGGAAGAAACATTAACAATCTCAGATATGCAGATGATACCACTTTGATGGCTGAAAGTGAAGAGGAATTGAGGAGCCTTATGATGAAGGTGAAAGAAGAAAGTGCAAAAGCTGGTTTGCAGCTAAACCTCAAAAAAACCAAGATTATGGCAACCAGCTTGATTGATAACTGGCAAATAGAGGGAGAAAATGTAGAGGCAGTGAAAGACTTTGTATTCCTAGGTGCAAAGATTACTGCAGATGCTGACTGCAGTCAGGAAATCAGAAGACGCTTAATCCTTGGAAGAAGAGCAATGACAAATCTCGATAAAATAGTTAAGAGCAGAGACATCACACTGACAACAAAGACCCGCATAGTTAAAGCAATGGTGTTCCCTGTAGTAACATATGGATGCGAGAGCTGGACCATAAGGAAGGCTGAGCGAAGGAAGATCGATGCTTTTGAACTATGGTGCTGGAGGAAAATTCTGAGAGTGCCTTGGACTGCAAGAAGATCAAACCAGTCCATCCTCCAGGAAATAAAGCCAGACTGCTCACTTGAGGGAATGATATTAAAGGCCAAACTGAAATACTTTGGCCACATAATGAGAAGACAGGACACCCTGGAGAAGATGCTGATGCTAGGGAGAGTGGAGGGCAAAAGGAAGAGGGGCTGACCAAGGGCAAGATGGATGGATGATATTCTAGAGGTGACGGACTCGTCCCTGGGGGAGCTGGGGGTGTTGACGACCAACAGGAAGCTCTGGCGTGGGCTGGTCCATGAAGTCACGAAGAGTCAGAAGCGACTAAACGAATAAACAACAATTATAAGCATTGGGTGAAAATATATTTGGGGGGTCTTAGCTCAGTCCAGTAGTTGATAGGGTAGGCTTGAATAATAGAGATAACATGTAGCATGCTTAGTAGCTTAGCATTCCCATTAGTGGCGTTCTTCCATTCCTTTGTTGTCAGCAGAAAGATTAACATGTAATTTATGTGTAGTTTGCCATATATGATGGTCACACCATGGGGTTTTTTGGTCTGTTGCACATACATACTGGGAAGTGGCCAGTCTTAAGTTTCCTGCAGTGAAGTGTGTTTATGTGCACTAATATCACTGGGTAGCCATGTAGGTTCAGTAAAAATCCCTACCTTTCATATCAGAACGTTACTATGTCATGTGTAAGTGTGAGGAAGAGATGTGACAGTCCAAACTGGAAGTTAAAAGCAGAACTGAACTTTTTGGAAAAAGGATAGAGTTCACATATTTGTAATATTAGATGTCTGTTGAATGGACATCTCCTTGCTTATGTGTTTTGTGAAAAAAAAATAAGCCTGGAAAATAAAGGTTTCCAAAACTTGACATTAAGTATATATATAAGGTCATTGCTTTAAAATTCCAGTCTCTGAGATCATTTAAAAGAAACCAGAGAAGATATCTCAGTCCATGAGGTTGAATCAAACTTATTGAATCAAACACAACTCAAGCTTCAAGATGTCCTCGTTATACTTTGAGATAACTCTTAGAAGCCTAAGGATTATACTCCTAAATACATCTGTAGTAATAAATAAACCTCTCGTGCTGCTTATACTTAAGGTTTCTTTTCTTGCTGAAACATACTAGAGGAAATATAGTTATGGATAGCTATGTACATGAAGAAAGATTAATGTCTCATAGTCTCAAACAAATACACAAGTTTATTGAAACTTTCATGCACTCTGTAAGATACACCCTGTACCGAAGGTGTTAATTAATGTAGGTTCATTAATGCATGTTAGTAGAAAATTTGAAATGGGAAATCGTTCTCTGATCTCTTGTAGAATTCTTAATTTGACAATCTATACAGTTTTAGAGTAGGAAATTTTGCTGCAATTGTGTGGAAACTTCTGATAGTGTCATAATGTCACAAACCAGCCAGTTAGGCAAAAACCTACTTGCCATTGGCTCCATGTCTCAGTTGTTTATAGGAAAAGGAGGCTGACAGTTCAGTCACGAGTGGTCTATGAGACAAATAGGCTGAGAAGCTGGGGGAAGGGAAGTTAAGGAGACTAAACGGAGGGATTTAACATAGCAGGAGAAGTGGGCCAGAGGCTCACTGTACTTCTAGTAGTGTATGGAAGAGAGAATTCCAGTCACACAGTGACACCTGTATAAATTCTGTCTCCTACACAAAGGGAGGGACTACTCTATAGATAGGACAGGACTTCTGAATTTTCAGTAGTAATGTGGAAGAGGGATTTTCTACTGAAATCCCTTCATTTACACAATTCCAAAGGTGGAAGAGCGTTGCCTTTTGCATCCAACAACCTTACAGTGCTGTTTAAAGCCATTTGATGCTCATGTTGACATGTTCATGGAAGCTGGGCTACAATTTCTTTCCTGCTTTTTTTTTCAGACTGAGGAGCTAAAGTTGGCATAAAGAACCCGATGGCTTTGCTTTCCACCATACAGTGCTTATAGCTGCACTAGATCTCCTGAATCTCCACTAGAAGTGACACAGCCCTTTGGTATTCCAGGTGAGAGTCCCTAACTGGACAAAAAAGGGAAACAACTGTAACTGAGGCATTTGTTTTTCTGAATGAACACATTGGATGGCGTTGTTTTTTGAGGTGTTCATCTTCGTGAGTGGTATTAGACCCTGGAAATGAGCAGAGGACAAGACTAACCAAATCCTCACAAAGTGTCTGGCAATTCCTAAAGCAGGAAAGATCCAATATTGAGCAGAAGTTTGGGTGAATCTTCCTGAAAGACCTGCTTTCTGACAAACATGCCTCACTAAGAATCTTGCCAGCTCCCTTGTGGATAGTGCAGACCCGCAAAGTGGCTGGATTTAATGGTGCTTCTGCTTTTTATCTGGCAACCTTCCATTTACTATAAAAGGGCAGAACCGGCAGTTTCAGACATTAGTTTTGTTACTGCCTAGTGAAATCTTTCCCTGTGTTGTGACACTTGTCTGTCTTGCCTTGCTCTCTAAGGCTTGAGTTAATTCAGCCACAGATTCTGTCAGAGAAGGGTAGTGCAAAAGGATTCCAACTGAAGCTCTTAAGAAGTATATATGCAGTCCCTGGATAATGCAAGTTCAGGAATTAGAGGGAGCCAAAGAATCACTATATGTCTACTAGCAGAATGGAATTGGCTGTCCAACCTCACCTTTTCCAGGGAGGGCAACAACACTGTGTGATCCGTAGGCTCCAAAGTGGACATGGACTGGAGGAGGGGGCAGTGAAACCTTGTGACTGCAGTGAAGGAGGAAAAGCAGTTCAGGGGGTAATCTGTGAGGAAAGTATAGGCCAGCCAGAGCGATATTCTCTTCTGCTTTTAGTCCGATGTGTGGGAATTGAGCGCAAGGTGGTACTTCTCTTAGCTGGATCCACTTGGCAAACCGTACATGATGATTTTGTCCCCAGGGTTGGATTTATGCAACGATTAACCATTCCTCCTGGTTAATTGCTTATTGTAGCTGAACCTCAGTGGTCCAGCTCGCTCTTCTCCCATCACATGGCACGGCTTGCCCATGACTGCCACTGCTTGTTTAAGATTATGCTGCTTTATTTGCTGAAGAACCTTGCCATTAAAAAGAAAAGCAAACCAACAGGAACATATAGATTAGTTTGGGTATGCTTATTTTCTTAGTGGCACATAGAAGTCCCCAGGAGATGACATACAAACAATAACAATCTAGTACTAGCCAGTGATGAACCATGTGGGGCAGTAGGAAGAAACAAAATGGGACTTTAGGCCCCATTCATGTCAAACCATAAATCATGATGAATGTGTCATGCGGTCTTAAGCCTTTTGGTGATTTAACTACCCAATTCGTCTTCATCAAGATACACACTTTTAAGAAGAAATAAATGCATCTCCCTTTTAATTGCTGTTTTATTTTTTTCTTATTTTATGTTGAAACAGATGAGTAAATTGCAGTGTTATCTGTACTATACTGAAACAATGTCATTCTGTTCTTTGCTTAGCTAGATAGGCCAGCCTAAGGGCAGTGAACTAAATATTTAAGCAATAAAGTTTTTTTGGAAGAAACACATGGAAATGGTGCTGCAAGTGACCAAAAGTTATTTCAGTCTATTGAGTTTTTGGTGGTATTATTATTATTATTATTATTATTATTATTATTATTATTATTATTACGGTTGTTGGCTAGATAGTAACCCAAGTCTACCCATTTTATGTTGAATATGGTCTGGATCCAAGCTGGTTAGATTGCATAACAAGAATCTTTTAAAATATTTAGAGAAATAAACTTCTAGACCTTCCTTAGCCAGAATCTTGTGTACTTTGCCTACAAAAAGCCAGGTAGCCAATTTCTGCACCAAAATTCTCTGCTTCTGTTCCTTTGGCATCCATTGTTATGCATTGCTTCCACAGGTAAATCTCTATCACCCAAAGCATTAATTTATCGGGAAACTATTTTTGATTCTTATTTGCTTAAGTTATCTTAAAGAGCAAACTAGATAATGATGTTTATAGAGCAGTTGGTGACTTTCTAAAACGAAGAAGTTGATGGGATTGGAATGGATTGGGACCGAAGTTGCAAGAAGGGGGGCTCTTTAATTCTCTTCCCTCTCATGTGTTGTTTGCAGTGAGATAATTTTTTTTCCTTAATGCTTTTCTGCCATCCCAAGTCTGCAAAAGCTGGCATTTTAAAAGGCAAACCTGAAAAGAGTGTTCAGCAGTGAGTTAAGGGGTGTCTTAGACTAAAGCAAGGAAAAGAGCTGTACTATATATTCTGGATAGAGGAAATCCCTGAGAATGAGCTAAAGACATAGTATTTGGGGGCTAGCAATATTGTCTACATCGTCTGTCAGCCGTTCTCTGGGGATCTGGGTATGAAGCCTGCGTGCCACTTGCTGTGGGTCCTTTTCAGCAGGAGATTCTTAGTTGGATCTATGCATGTGAAACATGTGCTCTCCCAGTGAATTACACTCCTCCTCTTAAACAGGTGTTTCTAACTTTTGAAAGTTTGTTAACACTGAGTTAAGCCTGGCATTACAAACAAGGGCCACAGACTTACTTCGGGGTCTTCCAACTATTGTCTGAATATAAACAAAAAATTAACTATGTTACCAAGAAAACAAGTGATTTAAATTATTGACACAAATAATACTTTCTATCTCAATGTGCATATATTTCTTGAATACAAAAGCACGCTAATACTTCTCCAGAACATACCTGGTTTTCAACTAAATAAGGTCTTTTGAACCAGCTAAAAGCTTACTGTAAAATCTTTAGTCATTCTACCTGTAGTATCCTGAGGACAAGAGAAAAGTTTTCTCTTCTGACTTTCTCTATGAACATGCAAAGGTGAAAAACAAGATCAGATACCTAAAAGCTGAGACCAGAGTCCTGGGGATGCTTATTTGGAAGTGAATTTTGCTAAGTTAAGTAAATAAGCATAGATCTGGGTTGCATGTGTCCAACCCTTTCCAGAAACAAAAGCTAAGTTTAATTTCCCCAGGCTTGGGCCTTCTAGCTGCATGGGACTGCCTGTCAGCCAGTCTGTTTGTTCCTATAACTTATATGCCTCTCCATTTCTGAAGACTTTCCACAGCCTACAGTATTCATATCAGGAGATTAAAAACATAAATTAATTAATACTATTTTAACCAGTTTGTCTGATGTGCCACCATTTGGGGTAGCATGAGCTTATTTGTCCCCAAATGCCCTTTTGAAAATGCTTTTACAGTCCTCTGAAAATGTACTAAGGAAGGGGTGGTCTGGATATCCAAGAGTAAACTACAGAGGAGGACCATTAACTAAGGAGGCCTGAGCCCATAGTCTCTGAAGAGTGTGTTCCCTCAATGGTGTAAATACCTGAGACAAGCCTCTGACTGTCATAGTGACCATGAACTCATAAGCTTCTCACATCCTCCAAGCAGGTGCATTGAAGGCCTCCAGAACCCAAAGTCTAGGGATCTCCAATACCAACCCTGCAACAGGGTCAAGTAGCTCAGGTAGGGGTAATGCTGGGCAACAGGGAGGCTGGTCCAAAACAATTACCCTAGCTGGTCACTCAAGCTCTGCCTCTGATGGAACACTGACTCTAGTCACCTAGAGAGTCTCCCAGATGACCATCACCACTATCTGTCAGCTCCAGATGTAGATCAGCCCAAGAAATAAGCTCCATATTAAGATTAAAACTACTTTTATTAAGATTGGCTATAGTAACAGAATCTTGCAAGTCTGATTATGCTTTACCTCCTCTTTTTCTTATACTTGTGTAAATTAGGGGACTATCTCAGATGCTTATGCATACCTTCTTTGATGTTTGGGCATAAGCAATGTTTCCCTCCTCATTGCTTGTTTTATTTATTTATTATTAACTTGCATACCACCCAACTCCCAATGACTCTGGGTGGCTCACAACATTCAAAACAAGGAAATTACAATAAAACCCAATTAAAGGGAAGAAAAAAGATAAAAATATGATAACAGTCTTCAAGTATCCGAAGATGGAGTAGACTATAACTGGAAAGAAACATGGGTCCTAAAAAAGTTAATGAGAGAATATCCGATCATACAGGATAAATCAGAAGAGATAGCAAACAGCAAAGATCAAGGACAATGAGGAAGTAAAAAGGACCATGGAAAGATGACAAAGATATATACTTCTTAATCATGCCTTCTTGATCTGACACTGCTTTCTTTAAAAAAAAAATGAAAAAACCCTGAAGGCTGGAGGATGCTATTGACAAAAAGAATCCTGAGTTTGATACAGTAAAATTTCTGAGGCTGTGTAACAACGTTTTTCTCTCAACAGAAGGCCAGAAATGTACTTTGTTAAAAAAAAAAAAAAAGAAGCTGACTCTTGGAAGCATAGATGTAGAGACTGCAGAAAGAGATGCTCTTGAAATGTGAACTAGACTATGGTGTGCAGCTTCTCTCTCTGCTCCCTTGGGGTACCAGCAAGAGGCTACAGACTATGTTTAGGGGGGCCAAAGCCTGCAGCTGCATCACATAGTTAAGAAAACTCTACTATTGAATATGCCCTCCATCCCCAAGTAATGATTGCTTTCACTCTGTTCTTTCATTGTTCTCAAGTGTATGCATGCATATTCTGAGAGAATAAAATAAGGAACTCTGTTGACTTCCCCAACCCCTTCCCCAAAAATCTTCATTTCTCTGCTGGGAGCAGAGGTCATCCTGGGAGAAAAATGAAAGAGAAACTTCATCTTTCTGAAAAAGCAGGCTACCCATATTTCCCCAACTACATTAATGAGTCTCAAGGAAGCCAAGCTAGCTGTATCCCCTAGAAGCTTTGCAGCCCTTTGAAATTTTTCAGGAGAATTGTGCTGCTCTTGCAGACAGCAGAGGAAAAGGTAGTTGTAAAAGAGCCAGTCCTGCTGGGTTTGGGTAATGATCACGTGGGCAGGCGTTATGCAGACTTCCCACCTGTTTGTCAATGCATCTTAGTCCATAACATTGGTGTTCTCTAGGTCTTTCCATATTTTGCTACATCATTTATTGTCCTGAGTCTTTTATTGATGAGATTTATCTTTGCCTCTTATGCTTCATCTTATATTTTGATTACACACTTGAGACAGGGTTCTTCCCCTTATATTCTGATGCTCTGTCTGCCTTTTGGAACACATCTTTTTAAAAAGAAGCACCTCTTTCCCCATTGATAAAACAAGCAGTGGCATCTTTTCCTGCTCTTGTGTGGCTACTTCATAAACTGGTCCTGTCTGTTTCTGCATGTATGGGTGTGCATAGTCACTTGACTTCACATGCACACAGAGATGCCAGACAACAGTTTACAAAGCAGCTTCATAAGAATGGAATAAGACACAACTGCTTACTTGGTTCAAAAAGAGGCCCTTTTGCATGTACCTCCTCCAAAAGATTTTCACAGATTGAATAGCAGTAGGTGCATCGATACTCATGTGTATTACAAATCACAGGGTTGTTAATTTTGGTAGCATTTGGAAGATGGCTAGGTTTAACCTATCGCTTGAGTGCTATGCAGAGCTAACATGGTTTGTAAACCAGGATTTTTTGGTTTGGCACAGTGCATGTATGCAGCCTCTATCTTATAATGAGTATAGATTTGATTTTTAAGACGGCTGATTAAAAATGTTGTGAAACTCCCAACTACATGAGTTTGTACTATTTTGTGAGTGTGTAACCCCTGATATTGGAACATGAGGAGCACAACCTCCCAAAATTACAAATTTCTCAGCTGTGCCCAGTTGATGGATCAGTTTTTATCCACATTATATTATTAATAAACTATACTTGAAGCAAACCATGGCTTACTGTGGTGTGTGAACCCAGTCATTGTAAGATAGCCTGTCAGCTGACACAACTTTATTGGAATGTGTTCTTTCCCATTCTAAATGCTATAATAAGAGTCAGTTGTCTTTTACTCGTGCCGAATGCCCAGTGTCCTTAGAATCATAGGAATGTTGTGTGTTGAGGCTGGAGGCTCATCAGAGCAGAAACATGCAGTTAGGTAGACTTACAACTCCACTTCCTCCTGAGCACTGAGTTGTACAGCCTGGAGACCTAGACTAGAGGTGATTGGCTGATATGTCTAGAGACGCCTCTCTTGGCTGCTTATGTTCCTTGTTCCCTGCTATATGAGAGGCATTCTATTATGGCTCCATTGGATAAATGGCCCTGCAGCCTGATGCTAGTTGACAGCTCTGGCCATTAGCAAATGCAGCAGCATAGAGTCACAAGTAGTAAATACCTGGGTTCTCCAGGGATGATCCTTTAGTTTCAGAATCCAAGAGTATTAGTGTGGATGTTTGGCCATGATACTTCTAGGATAGCAGGTTTGTAGTGGTACAGAACAAGCTTTTGAAAGAAGTGTGTGAGCCATTCTCATACTTGCTCATGCTTGCGTATATCATAATAGAGAAGTGTTGTTCTGCACCCTGCTGTATGTTATCATTTGAGTTTGCTGCTTCAACAGTTATATAATATCCTGAAAGAGGGAAACCATCCCAAGCATGGGTGGCTTTAGGTGAGTTGGTGTATGCTCACCATTATGACAATTGCTCATCCCTTATTGCTTGTTGATGAAGCATATAACATTGGCCTACCTTTGTTTGTAAACCTGACAAATTTTGTTTCTTCATGTATATTTTGGAACATGTCCTAAGTTCTCTGCCCACATAGAAGTAATGAATAATATTTCTTGAAAATGGCAGGAAAATAAGCTTTTCCAGTTTCACTAGAGAAATTGGTTAATCTTAATTCATTTGCCTTCACAGTGGAACATCAGGGTTTGGTGTTCTTCCCAAGCTCATGGTCTCCGATCACTCTTCCACAGTTGCCATGAAGATTTCTGCCATTATGGTATCATAGCTGTGCTAGTTTTAAGAAATTTGGGCCCTTTGGGACATGTATTGCAGAAACCCAAGAGGTTTACCATGACAGAGAGAACACCAAGAATTTTGGTGCCTGCAGAAATGTTTCCTGTCATCCAGAAATACTTTTGGGAGGGGAAGCACTTTTTAAAGGAGGCCGTGAAGAAAACAGCAGAGAACTATCTGAGAAGGATCCCTCAAGGCACTTTTGCTCCAGTGAATAGAAGCCTTTAGATTGCTTAGGCATCATGAAAAGCAGCACAGCTTCATTTTCAAAGTCTCAGCTGAAGGAGGGGAGGGAGAAATGTGCCTGCAAAGGGAAAGAGGTCATAAATAAAGTGGTGGCTACATACGATGAAGGCCATTTCTCTCTTCTTCGCCCTCCCGATTCCACCCCCAGGAAGTAAATTGGGTCAGATTTGAAAGTGACGTTTCCTCATGGTGGATTTAATTTTAGCTCTTGCAGACTAGCTTTTGCATCATAAATGCCAGTGGTTTTTTAGGAAACATGCCCAGTGAGGCTTATCTGCCATGTAACAAGGTATGTGTCTATTTCCTATGGCAGTATGTTTTCAATAAACAACCATGTGTTCCCAGAAGCCTATAGCAAGGACAGGCTGAGATAAAAGAGGCAACTAATTTTGCATCTATCCTTCAGCTATTCAGTGATGCGCAAGTTCTGTTTAGGGCGTAATCAGCATATCTCTATCATGGATTTACTTTTTTCCTTTTTGATAAAGGAAACATTAAAACAACTGCAGTAGAAAATAACAAAGGGAAAGATAAGGTATGAGGATACTATTACCTGCCGATCTAGAACCAGTAAACCCATTATAGTTGACTATCAGCCTGTTTCACAGCCCCACCCTCCCATAGCAGTCATTATGGACTAAATTAGCTGAGACGCTGGTTCAGATCAGTGGGTCATCTGGAAAACTGCAGCATTTTTCCAGTTGTTATTGGCAAATGCTTCCAAGGCAGATGTGGAAGAAAACCACAGCATTATCATAAGCTGTTTTTTTTAAATAGCAGTGTAAGAGACTCTACTTGAGGGCACTTTATATGGTAGGAAAGAATGAAGGTGATCAAGATGTTGAAACATGTTTGAATATAATGGAACATTGACGGGATTATTGAGATCATGACTATATGGAAGATTTGCGTTATTCAGAATATGTTGCTGCTGAGCATCTTATCTGGGAGCTTCATCAAGCATCACCTTAAAGAAATTACCGTTTTAGCATTACATTGCTCCTCTTCAAATGATGGGCTTATTTAAACATTCACTTCCCTTGGACACTTTTGCTATGACGGATTTGGATCTGATGGGGAGAGATAAATACCATTTCTGTACATCTTGCTGCTGCTTTAAATCTGTCCAATTAGTATCTATTAATCACTCAGTGTGTTAAAGAATTAAGAACAATTAAGGGTGCAAAGAGTTTTCAGATGCAGTGTTAAGCATAAGTGCTGGCAGGCGGCTGTCTGATTCCATGTGCAGTTGGAGAGTCAAGAGCATGCAACAGAAGCAGGGAGCCCAAATGCTTGCAAAATAGGAAATCTCTAAAATACATTGGAGTGGCTGTCACCTTGGTGCTGGGGTGGGCAACATTTGAGGGACTGGGAGCTGCAACCTGGCCTCTTAGTTTTCTGGCAGGCTGCAGCAGGTTTAGATGCCACTAGAGAAGACAGGGTTGAATGTTTTTTACCCCTTTTTTTCATTTGGGTGATTAAGAAGGCAAATTGCTTCCAATCCATCGTTAAACTTCCCCAAATGCAGAAAATGACCCCAAACCCTGCTGCCAATTTTAAGTGCCCAGTTGGCTAAATTTTGGAGCCATGACTTCAGGCCATTTTCCAATTTTGGGGAGGTGGGGAGTTGGGAGATCTAAAGATACTAACATTTGTTCATTTTGCTGCTGGATTTGAGGTTGCTGAGATGCACATGCAGTTTCTCTTGCTCGCCTTGCCATAGACCATAGTGGACAAAATCCAGTGGCCTTTTGAAACTGTATATAGCCCAATTCCATATTATTTATTGTACTGGAGAAAGGTCTTGACAATCTGAAAAATTAGGAAATGAATTTCAGTAACCAAAGAAGTGGTATAAAATTCATTAATTAAGGATTGTTTAGTTCACATCATCACAGCAGGTGGTAGTACTCAAACTTGGCTGTTCTCAAAGAGCTAAGCTGGGTCAGGCCTGATTAGGACTTAAATAGAACACCACCAAGAAACCCCAAGTCTGCAGATAGACTGGGAAGGAAAAAAACAAACCAACCAAAACAACACACACTAAAGAACCATCCTAGAAAATGGCAGCAGCAAACCATTTCTGTAATTGTCAAGAAAACAGCAGGGATGTGCCCATGTGCCCCAGGCATCACGCTTGATCTGAGGGCAACTTGACTTGCAGTTAATAATCAAAGACACAGTAACATTTCTTTGACATAAATGACTTCATGTCTATCTGACTTTTTGAATTAGAAATAGCAAGATTTTGAAATTTTAAAGAATTCTGTAAGACCATCTTGTAGGTTACAAAAACCTTCATATCAAAAATGTTGGTACCTATTAAGTCGGACCTCTCCTTGGTAGTGCTACCTGAGGATGTGGAGAGTCTCCCCTCTAATTCCAAGAAGGGAATTGAGTTCCCACATAGAGTGCCAATGTCAGAGGAATAGGTTCAGTTGGCCACCTGGAACTGAAGCACCTATTTGAGCTAGACTCTCCTACATTGGTATTCAGAAGCAGCTTATCCTGAGGCTGTGGTTTTCTTCTGCAGCATTTGTCAATAACATCTGGAAAAATGCCTCACCTGTCTAAGTGGTCCACTGATCTTAACCAGTGTCTCAGGTAGTGTAGTGCAATGACTGCATTGGTAACGTGGGACTGCCTATTTGAAAAGCAAAAAGCAGGAAGTCTGTGTAAATTTGGTTCCGTTGAAAAGTAAGATCTTGCTCATGAGTGAAAGCACTACTGAGCTTATCTAAAGGTTTTGGCTGACCTTGGCCTTGCTCTGAGATCTCAAATTTAAAACTTTCAGTTGTAGTTTCCTCAGTGCTAGAAATAATCACTGAGCATTATACAGTATTGTATTAGATCATGCCTTGCTGAATTACCCATTACTGGGTGTGGTTGGCACAGCATGCTAAGCCAAAACCAAACAAATCGCATTATGGCTTAGCATGTTGTTTGAACCTAGCTTAGTCAGTTCTACCATACTGGCTGACAACACTACTGGAAACAGTTTTACTAAGAACAAATATTCTTTGTTCAGATAGAGGCAAGAAATAAGCCTCTTCCCTTATACATATGGATAGTTTGGTCAGTCAGGCTGCTCTAATTCAAAACTTATGAAATGCTCTCTGGAGGCAAGACCTATGTCTCTTGGACAGATGGCGTGCATGCTTTTTTTTCCCCATGACCTTGTTGTGCTCAGTGATTCCCTCAGCTACTGAGTAAAGACACATGGGCTATGACTGGAAACCAGCCATGGAATGACAATTGGTGTTTGCTGCCAAGATGACACCAGTGCCAAAGTAATGGCTTAGGTAGCAGCATCACAGGGAGTCAGGGGCTTAACTGTTATTATGGAATGGCCGGTAAAAATTGTATTTCATTTTTTCCATTAGTTTGGATGCCATTTTACATTATGTGTACGATTTAAATCTATTCAAATACATTTTGCTGTGCTATTCATTGGTAGATCGGAACTTCTCAACAAGCAGTTCTATTTTAGAATTGAGCATCTCCCATACCCACATTTCTAGGCTCCAGTACACCAGTCAGTGCTGGGCCATCTGTTTCCTGCTTCTCTCTCTGCAGGGTGCAGGAGGTCCAGTAACTGGATCCTATTCTGGGTTCTGGAAATGTTTTGTTTCAAAACATCTAGACTGGGCTTGGCAGCTGATCTCAGTTTTAATCTAGATGAAAACTGCCAGTTCCACCCTAGAAGTCCATCCCATTTGAGAGTTTACTTTTTGGGAAAAGAAAAAAGAATGGAATGGATGATCCCTTCAGCTAATAATGCTTTGCTATGAGCTGGCTGAGGTGATAAATATCTGGCATCAGGAGGGTGTGCAATGTCTGAGCAATGATAGTTACTTAACATGCAGCAAGCATTGTGCCCAGAGAAAAGTCGATGTAATTTTTGTGTGAGTGAGTGTATTAGCATGTAAATGTGGGTAGGTGCTGTCCTGATTGATGGCAATTAGCATTTTCTAACGGGAACAGATGTTCAAATTGCCAGGAGGCTGGTACCTAATGCCCACGCCGCCATCTGTTCCACTGGGCATTGCCACAGGAATCTGTGTTATCAATGTGTTATAAATGTGTCTGCGGAGTCCTTGTTGTGGTCTACTGAATAGTACTGATTTAATGTGATTTTTTTTTCCTTTTGAAGAATAATCAAGATTAAAGATACTTCTGAGCTTGATGATACTGGTCATGGCACATTATAGAAATGGTCTTTCATCTGAAAAGTTGTATTTTATAGCCCTTTACTGAGCAGCTACTGAGAAATCTGCATAAAATGCGAACTTGACTTTAGCCTTATGTAGGTAGGGATGTATCTTTGACACATATTTTTGCATGCAATGGTTAATGCTACTATCTGTTTTTGCTACCTCTTGGGATTTTTTGATTTTTGTGTACTTTATATCATGAAGGAAGTCAAGTTGTCACAACTAAAAGGTATTAAAATTCTATCATCTCTGTTGAAACATGCCAATCTAATTGACTACCTAGTATAGATTGCATACAACAGTTCGTGCCTCCAAGAACAACAATCCATGATATTTCATTGGCCTCAATCAGTCACTCAGTGTACCTTTAAACTGCCTTCAAATAAAAAGTGGGGATATCTTGGGTTTTAATTTAACTCCTTTCTATTCAGATTGATTGATTTGTGGATGGCAAATTGAGACAGTTGTGTCCAAATTAGCCTGCGAATAATTTCAGAAAGGTCTTTTAGCTCTTGCAGAATGTTGCTAAATGCAGATGAAGAGATTCTGGTTATATGCATATGCAGAACTGAGTAACAAATTTAGCAAAAGGAAAATCTGACAATTGTCACCCATGTTTCCCAGAAAATGATCTGCTTGTTATAATCAGCCACCAGGAACAGAAAGGCTTGTGTTGATGGAATGCTAATAATGATTAGGCAAGATTACATATTACTCGTGTTGCAGGTAGCAGTTGCAGGAACCATGAGCAGAAGAAGGTGGTCTCCCAAAAGCAATTGATTGGCCACTATGAGAACAGTGTGACAGAGTGTATCAGCTTTGGTTTAATCCAATAAGTTTCTTCTTATATTCTACAGATCATACCACAAACAATTGATAATTTTCCTACTCAGCTTGGCAAGCATGACCAAAATGGGGGTGCTATATCAGTTGTGGGCTATGAATTGCCCATCCCTGTTTTACAGAATCAGGAGTATAGAATAGAACTCTTGGGATGAGGATTTTTTTCCTCCTAAGTAATGGATCTGACTAAAATTATAAGGAGATGAGAAGTGATTAGGAGGCCCATCTTCCTCCTGCCATAGGATACTTGAGTTGGAAGGTGCCCAATGAAATGAACAAGCAGGTGACCTAAAACAAACAAGAGAAAAAACATTTTCTCACACACTACAGCTGACCTCTGGAAGTCTGCCATCAGAAGTACTGATGGCAAACAGTGTGGCTCAGTCAAACGGATAGTGAAGAGGGGAAGCAATATAATGGATGACAGGGATGATGTGAATCTTACTAGGTGGACCCACAAAAAAGGCCTTCCAGGCCTTTCCTTGTTGCCTTTTGTGAAGCTAGCCATCTCAACCCTGTATCTGCTACTGCTATAACACTGAGTGGATGGGAGAGGTTCTGCAGCGTGACTGGTCTTCTTCTCCCCCACCAGTACGTGTACCAGGATTAAGTAGGTCTGTTCTTGTTGTGTGCCAAACCCTGTGACCCAGCAGTGGAATGTTCCAGGGTCTCCCAGAATAGTTTGCCTTTCTTCTGGAGTGTACTGATCCAGTTGTTCTGGGGATGGTTTGCCATTTTCCAGAACTGATTATTCTGGAATAGCAAGTGGTTCATGGTATTCTGGGTGTTCTCTTTTTGAGGCCTGGGAGGATTGCAAATTTCTGGTCTATTCCTTCTCCCATCTTGAAAATGAAATGAAGACAGTGAAGAACATGAGTGGCTCATCCACATGGATGCAGAAGTTTGTGAAGTAATTTTATGGTCTTATTTTTCTCCTCAACTGATACTTCAATATTCTGTATCTCAACTATAGATTTGCTTCATAGGTTTCAATACCTGGTTTGTAGATATGCGATGGGAAACCTGCCCCTTCCTGAGTTATATTCCCTTTGGGAAAGGTAGTTGAGGAATAGACACTGAGGATGGGCAGATGAGACCAAAGTTTCTTGCTGTAAGTTCTCTCTCTCTCCCCGCCGCCTCTCTCTCTCACACACACAGATATATGTATATAGAGAAAAAAAATTAATTCACTGAGATCTTTTTTTCTAGCAATCCATTTAGCAGCCTGCATGGTATATGAGAAAAGTGAGGTCCCTAGGAGGTAGGGACAGCTAGTCTGGAGGCAGGATGAGGCCTGCACGGCACATCAGGCTCCATCATCATCATCATCATCATCATCATCATCATCTGTGGCCCTTCCCTGGATTCCCTCTGCCTGTCCAACTGCATAGCTTACCTCCATCAGGAGACTGAGAGGAAAGGAAAGTTTGTACAATATTTTCCATCTCACATTCTTCTGATCACTTGACTAGTGGGAAGATACTGTAGCTGAACAGCTTGAGGTATATGGGATTGTGGGAAGGGGGAGGGCTGTGAAGAAGAGACAGAAGTACCCCTTCCTTTAGTACTTTAGAGCCCATTTCCAGATGAGAAGCATGAGCTATCCATAGAAAAGAATAGAAAAACGTAGTTGTCATCTGCCTGTGATTGGGCAGTGTATTTCACCTAATACAGAAAGTAACAACAAAAACTGAAGTTTGATATTTATTGTGAACCTATAATTTCCAGATTCTTAAGGATCATAGTTCCTGTGGTGTTCATTTTATTTTATTTTATTTTAATTTTGGAAGGTCTGCACCAAAGTATATCAGCTGCTGTCTTCTTTTTCAGTGGTTGCCTTTCATTTCCAAATGGATAAGTAACCGGTCATTTGAATTCAAGATCAGAGGGAGCATGGAAGGTCTGAAACACAATGTTCCCTATTTCTGCCAGCAAGCTATGCCCTCCTCCAGGACAGTATAAAGAACTGAAGCAGGTCATTCCACTCCCACACACCACTGCCAATTTTCCACTTTCTTTCTCCAGTTAACACTAGAAAAAAGAAGAAAAAGCCACTGAACTTCCTTAATCCTTATTAGGCTGTCCTCAGGGTTTGTTGGATTTAAGGATTTTTTTAAAAATTAAATATTTATCTTTTTAATTCTGTGAAGCTATATTGCCCAAGCATTATATCATCATCTTGTTTCCCAGTAAATGCACTGACTTCATTTTTTTGGTGGCACTTACCACTTTCAATACCCTGTTAGAGGGGGTGATGCTGTTAGAGAGAATGGATGACAATAAAGGAGGACTCTTCTGTGCTATGGTTCCCCCCCTCTTAATGAAAGAATAAATAGTGCTCCTAACTGTTTCCTCATTAGCTAGTTAACTCTTTGGAATGTCTTACTCTGGCCTCTGAGTGATTGCTTTAGCTTAAAGAGTCATAGAATTGGAAGGAGCTCTTCAAGTTGTTGAGTCCAGTCTCGTACTCTGCCAGTATCCAAAATAAAGCATCCATGCCAGCATCAAACACATCCAGTGTAGGGAAGCTTGCTACCTCATTGGTGAACTGGTTCCATAATTGCTCTTATCATAAACACATTTTTCCTTAAAGTCAACCAAAATCGGACTTCCTGTAACGTAAGTCCAGTGTTCTGTATCCTGCCTTCTAAGATGATAGCCTTCTCCAGTGTAACATCTTTTCAGGTGCTTGACGATTGCTATTATACCTCCCCCCTCTCAATGCAAAATACCCCAATTCCTTCAACCTCTCTTAACATGACTTAGTATTTGCTCCCATTAGACATCTTTGTTGCTCTTCTCTGAACCTACTCTGATATGTCTAAAGAGTTCTTCTTAAAGTGTGGTGCCAAGAACTGAATACAATGTTCAAAGTTGGGGTCTGACCTTTGTAGAATTAAAAGGGATTCAACCGCAATCACAACACAGAAATGTCACTCAAGACATTTCCCCCATCTGGGGCTGGGGGAAACTAGAATCTGCCCCAGAGACTAAGTAGATAGCAGTCTCTCTCTTCCCCAAGATGATTTATAAAAACAGTTGTGTAATCAAGAGCCACTGAGAAGAAACTGTTTTTAGGACCCAGCAACTGACTGAACTGCCTTGGGCTTACAAAGCAGAATTTTGTGGTGGAGAGAGAAACTGTGCACTACGTATGGAGAGTGGGAGACAGAAATATACAGACTAGAAAAACAGTGCAGTACTAAAAAAAAAAATAGACAACTTTACTGTCAGATACAATTGAGGCCTATAAGGATGGGGGATATAAGTGTGTATATTTGGGGAAACAGAAAAATAGGGATGGAGAGGTTGGAATAAAATAGAGGGAAAGAAGGAATGGCAAGTTGGTTGTTTGGAATTGTGGATGTTTTTGTTGCAAGTACCTTTTGTAAATTCAATAGCCAGATAGATATCAGCTTTGCTATTGTGTTCAGTGGTATAAATGTTGAAAATTATGGATTAACTGCTACTCATGAAAAGTCCAATTCATTGAAATATATAGGCCTGAATTGGACTTTATATATTCATTCAGAATCATGTCCTGCATGAGCAATATTTTCCCAATTAATGACCTGGGTTTGAGAAGCATATCTTTTTTGTTGGAAGGTCCATCATTGCTGTTACCATGGATTTCATGGTTAGGTCACAATTTGAAACAATGCCAAGACAATCAATGTCATATCCTTTTTCCTTACAGCTGCCAACTATGACTCCAACCCACCCACCCCCCTCTAGTAATCATTCCTATGTCCCCAGATCTCCAAAAAAGACCTTCAAAAACAGCTGAAAAGTTCAAGGTTATGTTACAACGGTGGACACTTCAGTTAGTGTTTCCCATGCCACCATCATTTGCCAGAAATAAACAAATGGCCAGGATTTGGGTGCCTTGGCTACCCAGCTTCCCAAAGTGGCAACCCATTTTGATGCTACTCCTTTAGATGATAACTCAGCCAGAAACAACTTCCCTGTCTCCCAGCAGTGAGATTTGGAGTCATCCTAATCTTGTCTAGGAAGCAGAACCCTATGAACAAGATATCTTTGCAGGAGGTCTGTGCAGAGAACCAAACAGATGAGATGACTCAATCGCTGTTAGTTTCTAGGCAATGATGCCCAGTCTTTACTCCATTCCCCCCTTGCCACTATGAGTTGTGGCAGTACTTCTCTCTCACATCCACTGTATTCTATTTTGTGATCCCTGTTCTGTCCTTTACCATCGACAAGTAAAGGTTCAAAGATGACATGTTTATTTCTTTATACTTATAATCTGAGGTCATCTGTACTTGCACGGAGAAAGAGCCAGAAAGGAGTTCCTATTAATATCATTCTCCACCTGCGGAGGTCTGCTTTTTTATTTCTTGCTGATAGCTCACACTTTAGTTTTTAAGTTTTGTCTGGATCTCTCCCTAATCTAGTACATGAGGAATATCAAAAACTTAGAGAGTACGCAAGCAAAATGAAGCCTTTTTTTCCTGAAACACAACAGTATTTGATTTCTTCTGAAGATAAAGCAATAAAACAATAACAAAAATTGATGCAGTCTTGGAATTTAAAAGCTGGATAGCAGTATGTGATAAAAGGAACAGTTAGTGTTTTGACATTAAATGTTTGTGCTTTGTGACCTCTATAAATATATCTGGGCTTCAGATGTAGAGGGTCTACAGATAGACTGGACTTTTTTAAAACATTACTTTTTTAAATTTGGAAGTTGCTTTCAGGCTGCTGAAATCTGGCAGTCATTGGAAAGTTTAATTAATTTACTGCCTCCTAAATATCTTTACTGGTCTACAAATACCTCTACCTAGTCCTAGTACCATAACAGATAATTTAATGTTATACAAAATACATGTCCCTTCTCCTATCCCTTTCAAAGATTTTGGGAATGGTCTTACCATGTGACTCCCTCTTGTGGAATCTTTATGATGCAGCACTATCAAACTAGGAGAGTGATGTATCCATGACATGCAACTTTCTTCTTTCTGGGTCCTATTAGGATTTTTTTTTCTTGAAGTTTCTTTGCTTTGCAAAATAAGCTTTCCATGGAGAGAGAGAATCTCCTAGGTTTCATGACTGAAGGAAACTTTCTGAAGATGGTTTAATGAACAGCAAAAGGATGCTAAGATGGACTTCATGATGCCTCTGTTCCAACAAATTATTTTATACTGTATGTTGCAAGTGACTGGGAGGATGATCCAATCGGCCTGGAAATGTTGTTCATTTGCAGTTTCTACTTGCTAAACTGTTAATCCTTTTCTGTTCTGTTCTATCTTTTCAAATCCCTGTATTCAAATAATTTCCTTTTTTAAAAAGTCTTGTGAGAAGGGACAAAGAAAAAATGAAAAAAAAATCAAGTTCTACAACATTATCTGAATGGACTAAAGATTAAGATCATTAGAAGTAAAAGGAAGAAATGTTAAGTTGGTTTATTTGATCAAGGTTAAAATAGATATGTTGTTATCTCTGGTAACCTTTAGTGGACCTTTGCCGACACCAGGACTGAAAGGACAATGCTTTATGGATTAGTTTATCGGTAAGAGATGGGATATGGAAAGAAGAGATCGTTTGTTGTATTCTAATAGAAGATGATAAGTTACTAAAATTATTTATACTTGTTGTGATGAAGTCACTTCTTTATGTATTTATGTGTTGTGATGGGAAGTTGACCTGAGCTGGCTACCCGAGAATCCAACTTCCGCTGGGATCAAGTCTGCCAAGAAAACATCACAAAAGCGGTGTCCCCCCAAAGGGTCAGACATGACTTGGTGCTTGCACAAGGGACCTTTCACCTTTTTTTTTGATGGGAAGTCACTTCTTTATGTATTTCTTTTCTTTTTTACTATATTATTTTTCTTTTTTCTTTTTCTTTTCTTCTTCTTTCTTTTCCCTTTTCTCTTTCTTTTCTGCATCTTCTCTTTATTCTATCTTTTTTTAGCTTGTATTAGTTTTTACTGTTGTAATTATAATCTTTAATAAAATTATGATATATAAAGCAGAAATAATTTTATTTTGTTTTTTAATACTAGGTAGATAATATTTCTGAATGGTATTTGTGGAAAGTTAGTCACTTTCCTAGTTCAGCCTTCGTTCAGTGCAAATTGCCACACCCATGTGAAAAAGGGAATCCAAGTGGTAACTATGGTTGACTAATGTCTTCACCTCTTCCTACCCAAGCAGTATCCTCCTGCATGTGGGTTTCTTGTCTCCGGTATTGTGCAATAATTCCTGACCAGTATTGCCAATTGGTAAGCAGGCTGAGGGACATGGGAGTTG
Organism: Candoia aspera; assembly: GCF_035149785.1. Taxonomy (NCBI): domain Eukaryota; kingdom Metazoa; phylum Chordata; class Lepidosauria; order Squamata; family Candoiidae; genus Candoia; species Candoia aspera. The sequence continues at coordinate 114,708,845 of NC_086154.1, read as the reverse complement.
TATTCTAACATATGTATTTGTTTATTATCCTGCCTTTATTATTTTTTATAAATAACTCAAGGCAGTGAACATACCTGTCCTAACTGTCAGGAATCACGCTGAGACGAGGAATTGGTCTCTAGTGTTTATTACTGCTACATTAGACAGAAAATCCTAACAAACTGAAGAAGCGTGGGAAAAACCCAGACAGATAAACCCCAAAAGTCAAGGCGGGTCTTATCTGTGTCTCTTTAAATGGCTGCTTAATTCCTCAGTACTATGCATGCGTTTTCCCCCCTGGATAGGGGCCCCCTCCTGCTCGCCATCAGTACTCATGACAATACCAAATACTCCTTCCTCCTCCTATTTTCCCCACAAAAACAACCCTGTGAGGTGAGTTGAGCTGAGAGAGAGTGACTGGCCCAAGGTTGGCTTTCATGCCTAAGGTGGGACTAGAACTCACAGTCTCCTGGTTTCTAGCCCAGCACCTTAACCACTAGACCAAACTGGCTCTCAAGACACCTTGTTGGAAAAAAGTCAAATTATTTAGCTGCTAAAAATCCTTTCAGATTTGTTACATTACTGTGCATATTGAATCTCATTATGTACACAAAACACAAAATGCATTTGGCATATATTTCAAAATTGATAGCAATTTTCACAGTTTACTCAGGATCTTCTCTCCCTCCCTCCCTCCCTCCCTCCCTCCCTCCTTCCTTCCTTCCTTCCTTCCTGAGGTAATCGGATTTTATAGCTTGAATGAGATCCAGAGGAATAGTATAGTTTCTAGATATAGCTGGGAAATGACTTGCAACATATGGCATTCAATACTTAGCTTGCTAAATCATAGTTTGGCAGCCAAGAACTAATGATGAGACTGTATAATCTCCTCTCATCCCTCCTTTCTTCTGTTTAATTAAATTGTAATTGGGTGTTATATCCAAAATGGTAAATTGTGATTTAATCTTAAATTATCAACCAGGACCTTAAACTAAAGCTCCCTAAACCAATGTTCTCTATTTTGAAAATAATAGCTGGTCTCAGTTTATTTAAATTGAAATATGGAAAAGGCAAGGAAAGATGTGAAAAAGAAATGCATGGTGCAATCCTCATTCATTCCCAGATGTGGTTTAGCAAGCTGGGAATTGTGTATGCAGATCATCCTATGGAATGACTGCTTGCCTTAAAGTGATTTAAAGTGGGTTACTTTAAACAATGGCAGACACAAATAATATTTATCAAAAATATTCTGTGTGAGGATTTTTAATGGTAAGGCAAGGACTAATCAGGCTGAAGGAAAGACAAATAAATATTCTTCTTTGTTTTATAAGCAAAAATAGAAAAGTCCCTACTCCAATAAACTAACAATCTAGCTGGGGAACAATGACATGTGAGAATGTGGGTAGTGCAACAGATTAATGTAAGAACACATTATATGTACTTCAACCTAGGTACCCCATAGGAATAATGATTGAGAGGCAGAAGCTTCTTGAAAATTGTCAATTTTAGGAAGTATTTGGGAGGGAGGGAGGAAGAAGGGAGGGAGGCAGCTATTGGCCAGGCAATACAGGGAAAATAGTTTAAGATGACAGGAGACCTTCAGGTGGCTGAGAAGAATAGAATTGCCAGAGCAAAGGTCACAGGGAGGAACATTTATGAGTTAAGGACAGAAAGATAGAGTGGAGCTAACCCATGAAGACCTTTTTGAAGGTTAAATTTGAAGGGCAGGCAACATTCTCCTCTCAGGAATTGAATTTCTATTCTCCTCAGTCAATTCAGCTTCTTACTACCTTTTTCAGGTCCCAAGCAGGGGTGTGTATGCATCACTCTGGTCATGACTTCAGAATTTATATCTCCAGCTTTCTACTAATTCCCCCTCCAGTTTCTTTCACCATGATGCCTGCCAAGAGGCTTGGAACACCAATCAATTGTTTTTCCTGTTCGATAGTCAGACGGTGCCACTGGGCCACTTCCCCTCCCCCATCTAGACAGAGCCGAGCTTCCAATTTAGCCAGTGAGCTCCAAGATCAATACACCAATCTTTAGTGTGTTCTGTTTTTCTCCTCTTAGTTAGTCCTGAACATTCATGGCAGCAGCAATTGGCATGAGCTGTATGCACTCCAAGTGCTAAATATTATGAATTCTGGTGCTGCCTAGAAATTGGCTGAGCACTCCTTTCTGATTTTTTAGGAGTCAGGAAGGGCAAAGTGTGGGAATAAAGTGGTGTACTTCACTGATACTTTATTGGCATGGCAAGTGATGTATTGTGATACAATTGACAAGAGTCTGTAAAATTGATGAGATTTTTTTTTTGTTTCCCCCCCCCCCCGCTTTCATTTTTGTAGTATTGGAGAACAGAGCATTATTGCAGTCACCCCTTGATCACACAGCCTCAGTAATCCTTCTCTCTAACCCAGCTGCACTTTTGGTCTTCTGTGTTCGGTGATTACCCTCAGGGCCAAACTTAATATTCTGTGTGGAATCTGGGATTGACTCTCTCAGTGTGTAATGTTCCAAATGAGGTTTCCAAATGAGGTTATAGGTTGCAGTTTATTCCAGTGGCGCAGCCCTTGAAGGAGACATAATTCCTTCTCCCTTCCCATGTCATAGGCTTGTTGCTTGCTTTTTGTAAAAACTTACTAAAAATGGTTTCGCAAATGTAGTGCTATGAAAACTAAACAAGATGAGACATTGTAGTACAATATACACAAAACCTATGATCTCATTACAGCAAAAACTCTGATGATGACATTTTAAAGATTAACAAAACTATTTATGAAAGTTTATTCCCATTATACACTTTTAGCCTTGAATGCCTATGGAGGTTCTTTCTTTCCAGACTAAGGTGGCTGTCCTTCAAGAACCAAAGTGGTGTAGTGGTTAAGATATGGGACTATGGCCAGGTTCAAATTCAGCCTCAGTCATAAGAACTCACTGAGAGACTTTGGGCCACCCACTCACTCCCAGCACAATCTATCTCACAGCATGGTTGTTGTGGAGATAAAATGAAGGTAAATCCCTGTGTAAGTGTCCTTGAGTTCCTGGAGGAGAGGCAGGGTAAAAATCTAACAACAATTCAGAGAGCCATGATTTGTGGGAAAACTGCATTATGAGAAAAGAGATAGCAGTCCTTCTTAAGTGATGCAGATTCTGCAATTCAGATTTAAGTTAAATTGTGTGTGACAGTGGATCTCTCTTCAGTTGTGTGTGACAGTGGATCTCTCTTCATTTTTGAAGAACTGTTTTGAGTCTTTCAACATTTGAATATAACACATACAGCCATCCTGCCATATTACCTCTTTTCCACTTGGGTTGGAACAGAAATGGATATGTTAGTATAGAATTGCATTGTTCTAACTGTTGAATCAAGACTGAGAAATCTTAGGTTTTATACATTTTTTTTCCAGTTAAGAAATCAGAGCACAATGGGTCTTTATGCTGTTTGGGATAAGGAGCTGCAGATTTGTTTTAATAAGCTTCCTGCAGCCTAACATTAAGATGCATGGGTTCCATTTTGGACTGATAGGCAACATGTCCATTTCTATGTAGGCAAAATGCCATAACAAAAAACTCTGTTTGTATTAGTGACAATAAACAGGTCCTCTCTATCAGAATGATACAGAGCCTGATATGTAGAAATTGAAGAGATATTATGTAAAGCTTGTGCATCTGTGATACTGTCCTGAAAGCTAGAGCAGTCTTTCTCAACCTTTTGACCCTGGAGGAACCCTTGAAATACTTTTCAGGTCTCGGGGAGCCCCTGCACATTTAGGCCAGGTGTTCAAAAATAGGCCAGAAGTTATAAAATTATGATACTCGTTTTATGTGTAGGCCTGTACATATGCATTACCAGTGTTCTTAAACTAAAAATAAAGAATGAAACTTACTTCGTTAATGAGAAGTTGCCTGAATTTGAAATATTTTTTTAAATAAATCGTGATCTCCCAGGGAACCCCTAGTGATCTCTTGTGGAACCTAGGGTGCCACGGAGCCCTGGCTGAGAAACCTTGACCTAGAGAGTCTTCTGCAACCTAACAGTGTCTAAGAACTAGAAGCTGTTAGATTGATGAAAAATGCCTGGCTGTTTTATACAGATCAGACCTTCCAAGTTTTGTTGCATATTCATAACAAAAGAATCTTGTTCCTCTTAACTGACTGAAAAATATTTCTGCTAAGCCAGAGGGCATCTTTTGAAACACATTACAGCAGATGGGATTTAACAATGAGTTTAGAACCAACAGAATGATAGGTTGTAGAAAGCAGGCACCAGAGATCCCAGAGATTTAAATTTTTAATAAGAGGATTATGATAAATATGAAAAAGATAAGGCAGCCACTGTTTTTTTTTAAAAGCACTAAGCTGTTCTTCAGCTAACCTTGTGACATCAGAGAAGTTAATCCAGTCGCAGCTGAGATAAAATTGCCACTGTGACATCAAAGCAGATTCTGATGAATCGCTATTCATAAAGCATATTGACCAATACATGTGTGATAGAGCCAATGTAAAGGACATCTTTATGCCCAATATGTGTTGCCTTCTAAAAATATGCAGGTGGTTAGCCATAATTTTGGTGCCATTACTGAAAAAGCCCTGTTTCCACACCTCATACGCTGGCTGCTGAGTTCACCTCATATGGATGGGGCACATATCCAGGCTTTTATCCCTGAACAAGCCACATGTATGTTCCTAAGACCAGACAGTTGTTCTGTTCTGCACATAAGACAAAGGTCTGAATAACTATAAGGCATGAAATTTCTGTTCCAAGCAGGAATAAGATACTTTGACAGAGCTTCTGTTTGTTTGACTTTCTGCACTGAACCATCCTATGGTCTTTGGATGAATTAATTACATTGGATATATGCATGACTTCTGCAAAGCTATTTAAAAATCTAATTTACTTGTAGTCTTGCAACAGAAGCATAACTTAACTGGATCCATCTTGTTTACTAATTACTCTTTAAAAAACTTGTTTCAAGAATGTTTGCACTCAGGTTGGTGCTTAATTACCCATTTAGCTTGAATAGTAACAGAAATAGAATTTAGGACTTGATTGGGATTAATCTGGTTTGATTTAAATTAGACAAACAGAATTTGCATTGGGCTTTAAAATTCACTGGGTATGGGCTTGAATTTTCTTTCACTTTCCATTTGTTTAGTGATGGTTTGGACTTAAAATGGTGCCGAAAAAACTGACAACCAGTCCTCACACTTATGACCATCGCAGTGTCCCCGCAGTCATGTGATCACAGTTTGGGCACTTGGCAACCAATCTGCATGTATGACCATCTCAATGTTCCGTGGTCAAGTGATCCCCATTTTTGACCTTCCTGGCTGGCTTCTGGCAAGCAAAATCAATGGGGAACCACATGATTCACTTAACGACCATGTGGTTGGCTTAACTCCTGCAGTAATTTGCTTAACAACCACCACAAAAAAGTCATAAAATCAAGATGGATTTGTTTAATGACTGCTTTGCTTAGGAACTGAAATTCCGGTTCCAATTCTTGTCATTAAGTGAGGTCTATCTGTAAGTATAGGGCAGCCTGGGATGCATATGTGTGCAAATCTGCAATATCTGATGCCTGCAAAGAACTGTGGAAAATGACATGAAATGTGCAAACAGCCCGAGGAGGGTGACTTCATCTTTTTCTGTTCCTCGTGGGTTGCTGCTGTGCCTTATATTCTTCTGGCATGAACAAGAATATTCTTATTGAAAACCATGGGTTTTGCCAAGGTGTCAGCTGCCTAGGAAAGACGGTGGTGGCTGTTCCTCCTCCTGCTCCTGCTCCTGCTTTTAGCAGCAGTAGTAGTAAAGCAATATTTACTAAGGCCAATTTGGGAAAGATTGAGTTGGTAGATTGCCTCTTTGATGGATGCTGCTGAAGCTTAGAGAATCCCACTGTTGCAGCAGGGTGTGCATTAAAAATATTCTCTGTCTTTTTTCTGAAGTGCTAAGAATCCTGAAGATCCTGCTATCTCATCACCAATGCAAGCCTATGGATTCCAATCTCAAGCTATTTCTGAATAGAAAACAGGTTTTAAAAATGATCATTGGAAACAGTAAATTGAATGTCCAAGATCTCCCTGGCAGTATCAAGCTATAAAGAAGCCAGATTTGTACTTAGTTCCTGATCTGATTGAACCAGAAAGTTCAGGACTTGGGAGGTTGGATAAGAGATGGCAGTTCTCAGGTTCCAGTCTAGAGGCATAGACACTAATATTCTTTCTACAGGCCAATTGTAGACCTATAAATATTCTTTTAGGTGGACAGGTTTGTTGTTGTTCAGTTGTTAAGTTGTGTCTGACTCTTTGTGACCGCATGAACCACAGCATGGCAGGCCTTCCTGTCCTCCACTGTCTCCCAGAGTTTACTCATTTCATGTTCATTGCATCGGTGATGCTATTTAACCGTCCCATCCTCTGCCATCCCCTTCTCCGTTTGCCTTCAGTCTTTCCTAACATCAGTGTCTTCTCCAGTGAATCCCCTCTTCGCGTTAGGTAGCCAAAGTATTTGAGCTTCAGCTTCAGTATCTGCCCTTCCAATGAGCAGTCAGGGTTGATTTCCTGTAGGATCGACTGATTTGACCTCCTTGCAGTCCAAGGGACTCCCAAGAGTCTTCTCCAGCACCACAGTTCAAAAGCATCAATTCTTTGGTGCTCAGCTTTCCTTATGGTCCAACTCTCACAGCCGTACATTACTACTGGGAAAACCGTAGCTTTGATTATACGGACCTTTGTCAGCAAGGTGATGTCTCTGCCTTTTAATATGCTGTCTAGGTTTGCCATAGCTTTCCTCCCAAGGAGCAAGTATCTTTTAATTTCATGGCTGCAGTCACCATCTGCGGTGATCTTGGAGCCCAAGAAAATAAAATCTGTCACTGCTTCCATTTCTTCCCCTTCTGTTTGTCAGGAAGTGATGGGACCAGATGCCATGATCTTAGTTTTTTTAATGTTGAATTTCAAACCAGCTTTTGCACTCTCCTCTTTCACCCTCATCAAGAGGCTCTTTAGTTCCTCTTCACTTTCTGCCATTAGGGTGGTATCATCCGCATATCTGAGGTTGTTGATGCTTCTCCTGGCAATCTTGACTCCGGCTTGTGATTCATCCAGCCTGGCATTTCTCATGATGTACTCTGCATACAAGTTAAATAAGCAGGGTGACGAAATACAGCCTTGTCGTCGTCCTTTCCCAATTTTGAACCAATCAGTCATTCCATGTCCAGTTCTAACTGTTGCTTCCTGACCCGCATACAGGTTTCTCAGGAGTCAGGTAAGGTGGTCCGGTACTGCCATTTCTTTAAGAAATTGCCAGTTTGTTGTGATCCACACAATCAAAGGCTTTAGCATAGTGTCATGTTCATCGTTCCAATGGTCTGGATACATCATAACGTTTCGCATGTCAATTTCCTGATCCGTGTCTGTCATTTGCTGGGAGGAGAATTTCAGCCGTGCAGGGCTGTAATCTCCTTACTGTTACTGAGGAATGTATGTCTGGGTTATTGCATGTGTTCAAGGTTACTTTCCCAGGCCGATGTGTAATGGTTACCAACACCTGGGAGGGGGTGGTTGCTATGCTGGGGCGAGGGGCGGGATCGGGTTTGAAGCGAGGGTTTTTAGTTTGTATTTGGCGCGCTTTTGGTCATTCTCAGCTTTCTTTGTATTTGCACACTATTCTTTCAATAAATCAGTTTTCATTAAGAACCTGCTTGTGAGGCTGAGTATGTCAGAATAAGGCAACCATTACACATAGTCAATGAAGCAGAAGTAGATGTTTTTCTGGAACTCTCTTGCTTTCTTCATGATCCAGCGAATGTTGGCAATTTGATCTCTAGTTCCTCTGCCTCTTCGAAACCCAGCTTGTACTTCTGGTAGTTCTTGGTTCACATACTGCTAAAGCCTAGCTTGTAGGATTTTGAGCATAACCTTGCTAGCATGTGAAATGAGCACAACTGTATGGTAGTTTGAACATTCTTTGGCATTGCCCTTCTTTGGAACGTAAACTGACTGTTTCCAATCCTGTGGCCACTGTTGAGTTTTCCAAATTTGTTGGCATATTGAGTGCAGCACTTTAGCAGCAGCATCTTTTAGGATTTTAAATAGCTCAGCTGGAATACGGTCATCTCCGCTAGCTTTGTTGTTAGTAATGCTTCCTAAGGCCCACTTGACTTTACTCTCTAGGATGTCCGGCTCAAGGTCAGTGACCACACCATCGTGGTTATCAGGGACATTAAGATCTTTCTTGCATAGTTCTTCTGTGTATTCTTGCCACCTCTTCTTAATCTCTTCTGCTTCTGTTAAGTCCCTGCCTTTTTTGTCATTTATCATGCCCATCTTTGCACAAAACGTTCCCTTGATATCTCCAATTTTCTTGAAGCGATCTCTAGTCTTCCCCATTCTATTGTTTTCCTTGATTTTTATGCTTCGTTCATCTAAGGCCTTCTTATCTCTCCTTGCTATTCTCTGGAAATCTGCATTCAGTTGGTTATATATTTCCCTTTCTCCCTTGCTTTTCACTTTCCTTCTTTCCTCAGTTATTTGTAAAGCCTCATCAGACAGCCACTTTGCTTTCTTGCATTTCTTTTTCTTTGGGATGGTTTTAGTTGCTGCCTCCTGTACAATGTTATGAACCTCTGTCCATAGTTCTTCAGGCACTCTGTCTACCAGATCTAATCCCTTAAATCTATTCAGCACCTCCACTGTATATTCATAAGGGATATGATTTAGGTCATACCTGAATGGTCTAGTGGTTTTCCCTACGTTCTTCAATTTAAGCCCAAATTTTGCAATAAGAAGCTCATGATCTGAGCCACAGTCACCTCTAGGTCTTGTTTTTACTGACTGTATAGAGCTTCTCCATCTTTGGCTGCAAAGTACATAATCAATCTGATTTCGGTATTGACCATCTGGTGATGTCCATGTGTAGAGTCGTCTCTTGTGTTGTTGGAAGAGAGTGTTTGCTATGACCAGCGTGTTCTCTTGACAAAACTCTTATTAGCCTTTGCCCTGCTTCATTTTGTACTCCAAGGCTGAACTTGCCTGTTATTCTGGTTATTTCTTGACTTCCTACTTTAGCATTCCAATCCCCTATGATGAAAAGGACATCATTTTTTGGTGTTAGTTCTAGAAGGTGTTGTTGGTCTTTACAGAACCAGTCAACTTCAGCTTCTTCGGCATCAGTGGTTGGGACATAGACTTGGACTACTGTGATGTTGAATGGTTTGCCTTGGACTCGAACTGAGTTCGTTCTGTCATTTCTGAGATTGTACCCCAGTACTTGCTTCTTTTATTGACTATGAGGGCTACTCCGTTTCTTCTAAGGGATTCTTGCCCACAGTAGTAGATATAATGGTCACCTGAATTAAATTTGCCCATTCCCATCCATTGTAGTTTGCTATTCCCAAGATGTCGATGTTCAATCTTGCTACATCCAGCTTACTTTGATTCATAGTTCTTACATTCAAGGTTCCTATGCAATATTGTTCTTTACAGCATTGGACTTTCCTTTCACTTCCACTTCCAGACACATCCACAACTGAGTGTCCTTTCGGCTTTGGCCCAGCCACTTCACTCCTTCTGGAGCTACTCGTAATTGCCCTTCGCTCTTCCCCAGTATCATATTGGACACCTTCTGACCTGAGGGGCTCATCTTCCGGCATCATATCTTTTAGCATTTTGATACTGTCCGTGGGGTTTTCTTGGCAAGGGTACTGGAATGGGTCGCCATTTCCTTCTCCAGTGGACCACATTTTGTCAGAACTCTCCGCCATGACCTGTCCATCTTGGGTGGCCCTGCACGGCATAGCTCATGGCTTCATTGAGTTATGCAAGGCCCTTCGCCACAACAAGGCAGTGATCCAGAAAGGGGGGACACATTTAGGTTTATGCAAATTTAAGTGCCTGGATGAGTAAACAGTCTTGGCCCAATCCAGCATGAGACTTTTTTTTTTCTCTTCTAAGAATTAGCAAACCCATGGCATCAGCCAACTGTGTTCATGAATCCAAGATCTGGGGTATTAGAAACTTGTCACTTTTTGGCTGGGCAGACTAAAAAAATCCAATTACTTGCATTTAAGTGTGAAAGGTAGTCTGAAAAGACCAGTTGCGGTTATCAAGGAGGCAGGATGAAAAGCTTTTTCCAGAGAAAGTGACTTTATGGGATGATAAATTTGGGTAGTAAAATAGCTTTGTGCTTCTTCACAAGATTGTTCAACTGCAGCCTTCCCCAGTGTGATGTCTTCCAGAAGCACTGAACTACAACTCCAATAATAACCAGCCACTGACCTTCCTGGCTGAGAATTATGGCAGTTATCCAACACATCTGGAACATACTGTACCAAATATTCTGTCTAATATGCTGCTGGGGCAACAGCAGAGTTGTGGGATGTTCTCCATGCTGCAGTCGTTCTTTCCTGAGTTTTACTGGGTCCATACATAATCAAAAAGAGATCAGCCTTGTTATTATTTTTGAAGTCTAGATAGTCTAGTGTAGGGCATTGGGGTACTTAAGCTTGGAATAGCTTGCTGCAAAAGCAGTTTAATCTTCTGATCCTTCCCTTATATTCCTCCACCGTTCAGTTCTCCCAGGGGAGTCTCTTGCTCTGCTTTGAAGTTTTCTTACTGTGATGATTATTCTTTCTGCATTGGCATTCATTACAGTGACAGCAGCCAGGGAGAGCAGTGCGATCGGAACAAATTTCTCATAAAAAGGAGCTAAGTTGATGAAACCATTACAGTGCAGGCATCCTGTACTTGATCATTCTGACACATCAATGGGGGAGGTGTGAGCCGGACACACATGCACATGTGCACACACAAATCCCTCTCTCTCTCACACACACACACCTAGTTTGAACCACATTCTGCCCCTGTTTGTTTATTGCCCCTTTTCCTTTTCCTTTTCCTCCCTCACTATCCAGGACTGCCCGGGCGCTATTTCCAGTCATCATACCTGAGCAGAAACCTCTTCCTGATTTCCCTATGGCAGATCCAAGTGGAAAAGGAATTTCTGTTGTTGTCCCAGTACTTGATGCACACTTTCCTTTCATAAGAAGCAAGCAGGTGCATCATCTCTGTTTCTTTCTATGGTTCACATCTGTATTTTGGAATGAAATAAATAGCTGCGCTATAGATCTGAGTTTGGACTCCCCTAAGCTGAGAATGAATGTGCTGTGTGGTCTTAGTAGCACCATAAAGCAACCTGGGAATCCGGAGTTCTCATCTCCATATTGCTATAAAGCTCACTGGTTAGCATCATATTAATAACCAGTTTGATCTTCTTCAGAGATTTGTTTTAATGTAAAATGGAGGAGAAGAATTGGCATGTAAGTATGGGCTAGAAATGGAACAAATGACTTTTTATTGTAAAAGCTGTGCAGTGGATTGGCTCAGCATGGCAACTTTATAGGATAGATGTTTAATTCATTTCCTTAATTTATTTCCAGGTAAACATTCCACAAGGTGTTTTTAGCCTCCCTGGAAGAAAAAAAAGATGGCAGGTTTTTATCCTTTATATATTCTCTCTCTCTCACACACACACCCAACACACACACACACACACACACACACATGATTGTGTGTGTGTGTATATATATACATACACAAAATATAAATACTATAAGCTTATAACAAAAATGATTAAATATCAAAATATTGGCATATCAGTTAAAAGCACAAAATTCCCCTTACAAAGAACAGTTGATAAAACCTTAAAAGACTCATATAGTTACCTGTTTCACTAGATGCTTTTCTCTATGTATTGCCCACTGCAAGGTTGCTAGAAAAAGTGCTATCTGGAATAGTCTTAAATCACTTTTTTTTTAACTGTAAATGTTTTTTGTCATCCTTTTCCCTTCCTTTCCTTGTATATACACATGCAGGGTAGGCCATATAATAAACAAGATTGCCCTGTTGCTTAAATATAGGATGGAGTGTTAGTTCCACAGTGTTTGATTCTGATTTGTCTGATTTCAAGGCAGCGAAGAGGCCATCAGGAGCTGATCTTAAAATCTGGGCAGGTTCTTCTGGGAAAAAGCAGCTCCAGAGCTGAACCTGATCTTAGGCTCTCAAGGATTTTATAGGTAATATCAGCATCATTCAGGATATCTGTATTTCCTGTCCCATACAGGGCTAATGAGTTTGAGTGGAGGAAGTTTAGAGCCCCACTGTCTCAGCACTGCTCCTGAGAGCTGACTGCATCTACAATCTACTTTTCAGCATTCAGGACTTAAGTTACCCTCTGTAACACATTTGCACAGTTGCACCAAGACATTCAGCCTACCCACTTCGGGTTGAAAACTCAGATGTAGGAGAGTTGTTTTTCCAGCTGCAACCCTGATAACATGTAGCACTCTCCTTGTGGGCTGGGTCTGTATGGGTAGCATTAACCCAGACATCACTTACTCTCAAAGTTAATTATTTGCCTTGCTATAGCACATTTCTTCTTGGCTCAGGTAAAGCTGCTGCTTTTCACAGCCTCAAAATAAGGATGTACTCAAATGTAGGATGAGCTTTCCAGCAGTAAAGAGGAGAAAGAATTGGCCCACAAACAGCAATGGATGGCTCTATTTTACTGATGTATTTAGTTATTGAAAGTTCCTAAAGATCTGCTGTCATAAAACAGTAGCTCTTCCAAATTCAACGTCAGCTCTGTATTTGCATTTATTTTTCTAGTGCAGCTTTTGTATTATGATGTTTTAAATTCTGTTAGCTGCTTAGAGCCACTCTGTGAGTGGGTGGCCAAATAAGATAAATAAATACAGTAATATACTTGATAATGAGTTTTAGCTATAGCACCTTATATTAATAATTTCTCCCTGTCCTGTAAAGTGACTCAGGTCAAAGGATTCTACGGACAAAGTTGTGTTCTCATACAAACGCATGTGTAGGCAAAAACACATGAAAAGATGGAAGAAATGAAGGTAGGGGAATTGCCAGAGCATATCCCATATACCAAGATATTAACTAAAGATTTGTTTGTGGGGGGGGTGTTTGCGGGTTTTGGAGGTAGAGGAGGTAATTCTTCAATTATTTTCTCAAACGCCTTACCCCAGCTTCCTTTCCTACTATGTGGCCAAGCCCCTCAGCCTTCCCTAAGCTGAAGTTTTTCATATGTATTGGATTACATCTCCCATTATCCTCTCACAGTATAACAGAGCTATTATTCCCCTACCCCCAACAGCAAGGCCATGATTTGCCCTGGCTGTAGACGGTGAGAATTGTAGTCAAAGGCATCTATAAGGTTGAAGAACCTTTCCTTTAAGTTTATTTTTAATCTTCTCAACCTAAATGCATTGGCATTAGTAACCTCTTTTGTTAAGTTCACACACACTTTCTATGCACTTTTAGACACATACTTGTACATACTGCAATCATACAATTAATAGAATAAATGCGTACAAAATTATTTGTTGTTTCTCTGTCCTTTTATGAGGCTTCTTCACTGGAAGACAGTTGGTATGTTTGAATGGAGAGGTGGTATTTTGTGGTGTGATGGAAAAAATGTCTTCCTCCCCTGGTTGTTTTGGTTCAGATGGTTGTCTGAACCACTACTGGCACAGGTGGTGCTTGGTTTGGTATGTTCATTAGTTACCGCTACTAAATGGACTAGTCTGTCATTCAAATATTCTAGGAGAAATGCCTCCTTCATGTTGAAGAATTCTTGCCTTGCTAGTCCAGGTAGACGGTGTCTTGTCTGCATCTCATAGCCACAAGCTGCTGAGGCTTGGTGATGTGCTCAGATAGCCAGGCTGAATGTAGCACCACACATGCCTCTAACTCTCTTCTGTTTGGACCTGGGGCCCTTCCAGTCAAGAGACTTCCAGAGGACAAGCATCCTAGCAGAAGTCTCGTGGGTGGTGAGGGCCCACCCAGTTCCCCACAATTACTCCTTAAAGGCTGTTCAGGCTACAGGTGTCCTTGCCCACTGTGTTATGGGTGGGCCTGAGGTTGTGTGCAGGCTTCTGTGTGTATCAAGGGGTTCAGAAAGAGAAGCAGCGCCCATTCTTTTCAAAGTGCCTCACACTGAGGCCCTAAGATGGATAGAGGACTTTGGAGAAAAGAGCACTGACTATCAGCTTGTACTGTTAACCCAATATTTCCCAATTTTCATTGAAACATCTGTGTCTGGCTGCTGCTTGTTTCCTCTCTTTCTCTCTCTGGAGCTCTCCTGCCTGCTGGCAGACTAGAATCAGATTCTGGCTTCTCCTTCCCACCCCATAAACTAGGCAGCTCATCTTTGGCCGTGTCAGAGTTCCAGGATTTATACTCAGCTCCTGCCAATTGTGCTACCTCACCTTTCTCCTGGCGTGATCCCCATCGTAGATCACCCTGGGTTCCTTGCCTGGCCACCACAGGCACACTTCATCAGACTGAACTTCTCCCTGCCCACAGGGCAGGCACTGAGGAACCTTTTTTAGGGAGGGAAGGAGTAGAGAAGAAAGGAGTCCAAGAACAGTGAAAGCGAGCTTTCTTTCCTTTCTCAAAAGAGGAGCCCCCTTTTTTATTCTTAAAAAGTGAGCAAGAAAGATGGCTACCACTCAAGCCTTTTTTTTCCCCCTGTTGCCTTTGAGTCAGTGTTGACTCTTGGTGACTGCCTGGACATGACCTTGCAGGTTTCTTGGCAAGGTTTCAGAAGTGCTTTGCCCTTGCCAGCTTCCTAGGGCTGAGAGAAACCAAGGGCACCCAGCTGGTTTTGTATCTAAGGCAAGACTAGAACTCACAGTCTCCTGGTTTCTAGCCTGGTGCCTTAACCACTACACCAAACTGGCTTTCAAGCCTACAGGGAGGGAAATATGAACTAGATGATTTCAGCTTGCAAGTTCACGTTTGCTTTAGTATTCATATTTTAAAGTAAGTTATCCTCTATATGTCATGGCAGGTGGGAAAAGCCAAATGGGATTAGACATGTATGGATGGGAGACCACCAGGAAACTCCAGAGTTGTAGACTGGGAAATTGGAAAAAAAATCCCTGAAGAAGGCAATAGCAAACCACTACCATGCTTCTACTAAGAAAGAAGCACTGTATGGTTTGAACTCAGTTTGAAGGAGATGGCACTTTGTCTGCCCTGAGTGTGCATACCTGGTGCTTGACAGATTTTAGTTACAAAGTAATATGCTGATGATACCCAGTTGTACATCATGACTCGGGGTTGTAAGGGAGATGTTGTTTATATCCTTTTGTGTTGTCTGGAGACTGTAAGGGCCTGGATGGGAGAGAAAAAGCTGAAGCTGTTGTTGCTCTTTATACATTGGGGTTCTCAGTTGCCACTAATGTTATTTCTTTAGGAGCAAGCACTATCAGTGAAAGAGCAGGTTGGTGATTTGCGGGCCATTCTGGACTCATGGCTCCTGTGTCCAGCTTTGGCTGGTGCACTAGTTCTGGCTTTACTTGGTGCAGAAGTACAACTACAGCAAAGCATGCCCTTGTCACCAACCAGTTAGTCTTCTGCAGTGGGTTTGTGCTTATAGACTACTCAGAAATTGCAACTGATCCATAATGCTCATTGGTTTCCATCATGCTCATTGGTTTCCATCATGGGAGCCTATAACTCCAAGTCTATGGCCCTGTGCTATTTGCCTATTCATATCCGGGTAGAATTTAAGGTGCCGGTTTTGATGTATAATGCTCTTTATGGCTTGGGACTGAGGTATCACCTTCTCCAACCCGTATCAGCCCAGCATATTAGAACATTTAGAGGGAAACTACTTTGTACTTCCCGCATATCTGACAGGTTTGGGCGGATGAAGCTTAGAAGACCCTGCTTTTCTTCGGCAGCAAGAGTGTTTTGGAATAGCCTCCCACTGGAGAGCAGCTTAGCTCCCTCCTTTCTGCTTTTTGGGAAAATGTTAAGAATGGAGTCCTTGCTTAATGACCACAACTGGGACCAGAATTTTGGTTGCTAAGCAAAGCAGTCATTAAGTGAATCTGACCCAATTTTACTACCTTTTTTGTGGTGGTTGTTAAGCAAATCACCACGAATGTTAAGTGAACCATGTGGTCCTTAAGTGAATCATGCAGTTCCCATTGATTTTGCTTGCCAGAAGCTGGCCAGGAAGGTTGAAAATGGCAATCATGTGACCACAGGACACTGCACCCAAATTGTGGTCACGTGACTGCAGGGATGCTGCAGCAGTTGTAAGTGTGAGAACCAGTCATAAGTCGTTTTGTTCAGCACCGTTGTAAGTCCGAACCATCACTAAACGAATGGTTGTTAAGTGAGGACTGCCTGTATAGAGAGTTTTTTCTTAAGTTTATATTTGACACCATCTTGTTCTTTTTCCTTTTTCCCTTATTGTTACTCTCCCCTTTATTGTTCTCTTTCATTTGTTTCTTTTTATGGTTTTTGGTTGGGATTTTTATCCTGTGATTGTTGTGATTGTGATTGTGGGTGTTTAAATTTTTGATCTGATTGTGGGTGTTTAAATTTTTGTCTTTTATATGCTACGTTTTATATACTGTGTAAGCCACCAGGAATCATTTCCTTGTGGTGGGGTAGAAGTTCAATAGTAAATAAATAAATCCTGCCAACCTCAGTTAAAGCATTTTGAAAATTGCAGGCCGAAACATCTGCGGCAACCATTTTGCCTTCCCAGCTGTGAACTTTTTTTTTTTTGGCATTACCTCCTGAAATATAAAATGTTTGGGCACTTTTCCTAGTCTATTCTGCATCTTTTCTTTCCACAGACAAACTTTACCAGAAAAACGAAAACTATTTCACAGCCAAATGTCCTTCTACCCACTCTGTTTTGTCCTACTGAAATAAACTTCACACCACCCACTGACACACCACAAACATTCTCCCCAAATTCATACTCTCTTCCTCAGCCCTAACCAGCTTCTCAGGGAGGCTTATGTTCAGGTTGCATAAACAACCCAGATCAACCCAGCTGAATTCAATATGCTTTGGGGTGGTTAAAGTGATGCCACACAGGACATCTGGCCAATGCACAGGGCCCGGCCATATTTACTTCAGCAAAAGGATAACCTCATAACTTTTAACTTTTTTAATTGAAAAAATGGAAAGCTGGCAAGTTGCAAAGTAGTAGTCCCCAGCATTACCTCTAGTCCTCAGAGTGTCTTGGGGCTCGGTCCCATGAGTTTTCTTAGAAAATAAAGATTATATTTGGCTGCAGCCCAGTGCTTTATTTAAAAGTGTGTGCACCCGCCTGGTAGCATGGGTGGGGCGGGGAGGTTCTAGAGAGGGTGGCAAGAAGCATACTAGTAAATTAGAGCTTTATAACTCTTCTTATTGCAATCATTTTGTAAATGGTCAAACATCTTCCCAGGAGCTGTGTTGTGAAAGCATGTTCTCAAAAATCTAAGCATCTCCATCAGCCTCAACAGCCTCCATTCTGTTAAAAGAAGATGATACAAAATAGAAGGGGGGATCATTGAAAATCTCCTTTAAGACCTTTTCTTCCAAGAATTCCCTGGTAAAAGTTGCTTATGGTTGGCTGTCACTATTCAGGCTGAATCTTCTGACACCCCTTCATGGGTATACTGTAGCTGGACAATTTTTAACCCTTCTGCTAAGGGTTTCTCCATTAAGTCCAGCCCTAGGAAAAGTAAAAAGGAAGCTGCTGTGGGGATCTTCTTGCCCAAAGACCAGAAATACAGAACCATCTGTATGTAAATTCTGAAACACAAATGTAACCATGCAGTCTTGCACACAGAGAAAGTTTTGTTAAGAAATTCCCTTTCCAAGCCAGTGAAGCCAAATCTCTGGATATAAACAGGAATTTATTAGGAAAAAAGGAAAACAAGGGAAGCCCCCCCCCCCGCAAAATCATGAACATAAGATTCCTTCTAAAATCAGTTTAATTAGACCAGCTAAGCTAATTGCATATTATCTCCTTGAATAAGATTTTGGATTTCAGCACGAGTTCAGGATTCATTGTAGACAGAATGGTTGATCATCTGAGTTTATTGAGAAAATGTTAGTAAGTCCCTCCTTGTTCTTCCTCCTTTTTTTCTTTTTTCTTTTTCTTTTCCCTCTGAGCACAAATTCATACCTTATAGAACATGGAATATAAGTGAAAGACCCTTTGGAAAGACTAATCATAGCTTTACCCAATGAATAAATGCTTCATCTCTGATGACTTGAATTTAGCCAGCAAATAAAAATTACCTGCTGGCTGCAACCACAGTCCCAATGACCTTTGGTGGAATCAGAAAGGTGCACATTCATTTTCACTAATTCTTCCATTGTAGAAAAACAACTATGTGGAATAAATCCTTTGGAAATCAGAACCCAATTTCAGGTCTCTCAGCAAGGGGTAACATACCAGATGTTTTAGGGGAAACTTGTACTGTAAAAGAATGAAGAAAGTTGCCATATAACATGAAGTTGGTAGGGATATGCAGGGCCGTTGTATCCCCGGATTGCTTCAATGTCCCAGAAGCTTTCATTGTCAACATTTTATAACTATTTGCAAGGCAACATCAAATATAGCAGTTTGGGGGGATTACTGTATTTGGTAAAGTTGAGTAGGCTTTCATAGGATGTCAAAGAATACCATGCTGAATGAAAAGCAGGTCTGATGCTGATTTGTGAAAACTGAAAATATCCCTGTGGAAGGAATCCCATTCCACACATATCATCATTGAATGGGGGGAAAAGTCTCTGTCACCCTTGTTTTTATTATTTCCACTTTTGGGACATCACCTCTGACTATTGAAAATAGTTGACAGCTTAAATGTGGAGCATGCTGCTCACATTCTGCTCAATTTTCAGAATCCCAAGGTTCACATGGCAAAGAATATAACTGGTTGATGATCAGCAGTCACTCAAATAATGTCTCAGTTCCCCAGGCTGTTTCCTGTAAGTGCTAACATTTTTGCAACAAATTAAGTTATACAGACTTACTGACTGACATCATTTATTTGAGGTACTGAATTGAATGGGGTAGTAGGAAACAGGAAAGAATACAGTTCTGACATGCCTTTTTGTTTTCTTCCTTGGGTACCTTGCAATAGCCTCTGAAAACATTGAGACAGAGAGCTGTCAGTTAAGCATGATAGACTCTTAGGGGCCTGGAAATAACATTTTCTGTATGGCATAAGAAGGAAATAGAAAACGGGTATAGTGCTGTCCATATGAACCTCTGAGGAATCACCATGTCTAACATCTGAATGGTGCAGGCATACAGTATCTGAACCTGTGGCATCATTATGTGTTGCAGTAACCTGCCAGTCATGTAACAGACAGCAGAGTGACCAGAAGGAGTCTATCAAGAGCATGGCATGACTGCGTGCTGGTAGCTAGCTAATCACAAAGCATACACCAGTCCTTATTCAGTGAAGGTCGGGGGTTCTTCTCATGGCAGCAAAACTGTTCCGTTCCATCAAAGAGTTTCAAAATAGATTGAGGGTGATGGTGGGGGGAGCTGTTAAGCTTGACTGTTACAGAATATGAGAAGTAGAAACTTGTGCAGACAGAAATACTTTGTATAAAATAGAGCCAAGTCTGTTCCTGCTTCTAAGAAATTTATATCTAGAAAATTTAATCAGCTGAAACATCTGAGGATAGTAAAAAAATTAAAGCAAAAGAGACAATCAGGCAATTCAATTGCACTGAATGTTAGTTGGAAGCCTCTGCACATGTGGGCTTACATATTAGAGCTGAGAGATTACAAAGAAAGGAATCAATCAATGTAGGAAGCAGTTTGAAGACTGTAGAAAATCCCAATTCTAGACCCCTAATTTTACCACATAATCCCAAAGCATTATTGCACAGGATGGATCATTTCCTGGATTTGCACCCTATGTTAATTTGCTTGATGTGTTTTTCCAATATGCTTCAACATCAGAAATTTGATCCTTAAAAGCCGAGAGGAAAGGTGTGAAAAATTGTGCATGAGAAAACCTAGCACCACCAACTATATTTTTTGGTCAGTAGCTGTGAAATACCTCAGAGAGCTGAGCCTTCAAAATACTGGAAGTGTCCATACTGTTTCCCCAGTATTTGGTGACTATCAGCAGTGTTGATTCACATATGTTTGATAGATCTAGGGAGTTTTGTCACACTATTTAGTGTTACAATATTTTGTTAAAGTACATGATTCAGAGTTGAGTAGAACTGATAAACATGGATTACTTTTATTGGCTAAGTCTGCATCCTGGATATGTGGATGATGGTTGGTTTTCTCAGCTGCTGTGTATTTTAATTTTTGTATATGTATTTGTTTAATTTTTATTATTGTTCACCACCCAGAGTCATTATTGAGATAAGCGGCTATCTAAATTGATTACATAAATAAATATTTTTCCATGCAACTGAGATGTGTTTTTTTTAATGGTGCATGCATATATTACAGCAGTTGCTATCCCTTTTGTGCATGTGTCTAAAATAGAGCCTGACCTTTGCAATTTTTAATGCAAAATGGTAGCCCAACGTTTATTAATACGATTTTCGTGATTGGCAGGCACTGTGCAAAAGGGTTCCTTTAATGGTAAAAAAAACACACAAATGCACTAATGGTTCCTTCCTTATTTATTCCACAGCCCATTTTCTGCAGTAGTCCTGCTCCCAAAGTTGCATATTTTCAGAACAAATAAGGGGCTGCTCTGATGCTCTGTGGTATAAAATAAAGCTGGAAGTTCCAGAAGAAAGTTTGCAATAATAAGCAAGTTTGCTGTGACCAACATCTGGACATTGTAGCAGAGCCTTAGAACTTTGGTACATACAGTGGTGCAAGGCATGTTCTTTCACTTCCCTTCTTTGCTGCCCTGTCCTAAAATAATTAAACTAATTATTTTAATGAGACACTGCATGCTTTTTCTAGCAATGCTGCCTGGGCTCACTAGACCACTGTTGGCAGCGTCACAAAAGGCCTGGAAGAAGCTGAATTCCCCAAAGAACTAAGAGAGCTGCTATAGGGGAGCCTCTGCCAAGCCATCCCTCCAGTTCTAGCTTACAAGCCAGCCTTGTTAGCATACTTCATTCATGAATACCAGGTGCATTAACCCAAAGAAAGGCTAGAGGGCGGGCAGTTTCCTGAATGTGGAACAGCTCTACTGTATCTTACCTCTAGGTTAAGTTCCTTATTATTTAGCTGTCCAGCTTCTCCAAAAGCAGCATTGTCCATAGTGCCAAGTTTGTTCATGCACAAAACTTTACTTTCATTATCCTTTTTGTAGCAGTAAACTTCTAGAAATACAGGAGCCTTGATCCACACCATCCCAGGATGTGTTTGTAGCTGCACTGCAGGCTGGAACCCACCGTCTGTTTTCAGAAGTAGCAGATAAGTTCAACTTTGCCAGTGTGCAAGCATACATGTCTCTGATACTTGAAGTGGATTTTGGAGGGAATAATCACTGCCCAGTTTTAACTGCTAAGAGCAGTGTATTTTTAGTAGAAAGGACTGGTTCTCTATTCCAGACTTTACATAGTATGTATGTTCTTTTATATTGACTCTCTATATGAAGCAACAATGTGCAGCAGCTAGGAATGTATGCTATTCAAAGCATGTTGTGACTTCAGAAGGGGTGGGGGGTTTGGGCTGCTCCCTACCTTACTTTCCCTGTATTTGAGCAATAAACCATCTCCTTCTCTCATTCCTTCCATCAGCATCATTCTACTTAGTTCCTGTCCCTTACCTGTTGTGAATTGGTGCTCTTGGCCTCCTAAATTTCATCTGGGTGATATTTTAATAAATCATTGAGGACAGCACTGAGACCTGTATATCACTCTTGTAGCCTCTGAAGGCTCCTAGCTCAAATGATGGATGCAGTGGCAATGCTAGTCCTAGCCGGAATTGCATCGGTGCATCAAACCTTTTTCTCTCCCTGCTAGGGTGTTTGGTAGTGGACGGGTGGATTACAAGACAGACAGGGAGGAGCTGGTGAAAAATCCTTCTATTTGCTGTTTGCCTACACAGTCATTTCTGGGACAACAGGGCCTAATGAAACTAGGTTGCTTGGTTTCATTTTGACAGATTATTTTGAAAAAATGTGGCATTTTTATTCTGTTTCTCCTATTTATCATTATTCTGGGCTGGTTGCTGTGAGTGGGAAAGCAACTTTTCCATTGTCAGCTATGGAATCTCAATCCCAGGTACTATTGGTAATTTGGGTGAGGTGTAAACCAGGGGTGGTGTCTGAAGTGTTTCCATTCATTTTGAGTGAAGGACAGTGGCTCTGCTGATTTACGAATATGCTCAGCTGGAAGTGCTTGATGCAGCTTGCCTTCTTCTAACATAGTGGGCAGGACAATATTTATGCTAGAGCCCAAGGGAATCCCACAGTCCTTTGGAGTGAATGCTTGACTTAAAAACGGGAAGGGGCTCTTCCAATTTAAAATGGCAAACAGCATTTAACTGGGTGAGGATGAACAACATGATTTCCATGGGCACTGGAAGTACAGCCACTCTCCTTGATGTCTGCCAGGCTCCCTGCCCTTAATTAGGTGGCATCTGTGTTCGTGAATCTTGTTGACTGCATGGACAAATTCTCATCATCTTGACCTGTCTTCAGAAATAACTCCTAGCTTTGTGAAAGACATGCCAGTAATCTCTTTAATCTGATTCATCCACCTCCTCCTCTTTTCTTAAGATAACCCTCAAAGGGTTCCTCCCAACCTAATGTTTATTTTTTTTACAGCCTTTAGTACCATATTTATTTACAAGAATGTTTAGGCTCTCTACATTTAGAAAACATAATGGTGGGTGTCTTTACTACAATGCTTGATTTAGAAGTAGGCCAGCCTAGAAAACAGGGCAAAAGTCTAGAATAGGTCACTGGAAGCCACCTCCCTAGCTTGCTTACTGATAAATAAGTATTCTGTACCAATCATAATGATAGCAATTTTGTGAATAGCCAAGCCTTTCCACGGTGGCAACCATTTTGTAGGAGCACCTATTCCATGCTGTCAAAGATTTGAATGTCCTAATCAGAACAAAAAGGTTGCTTACCCATGACTTGAACTTTTTAGATACTGTTGTTGCTGTAGACAAAATCCCTCATCAAAGACTTATGAGCAAACACAGTACCTGTCAGCAAAGAAGTTCTGTTACAGATCTGTAACTGGTAGGAAAAAAAAAAAAGCAGAATGCAGAGAACAGAAATACATGGACATTTCTAGCAAACATGCAAAAAAGGGTTTCCTCAAAGAGATACGTTGTATTAATGCTTTTTTTAAAAATGGTAATAACTGGCATTAGAAATGAGTTAAAAGGTCATAGCAAAGAACTCCAAAAGAATTTCTACAGACTGAGGATGGAGACCAAAATAGCAGATGCGTTTCAGTGCAAGCAAATGGAGAGTGGTGTCTGAGCTAGCACTAACTAGCTGGAAAAGAATCTTGGTGTTGCGGTGCATAGCTTGATGAAAGTGTCGGCCCAGTGTGTTGCTGCTGTAAAAAGGCGTGCTGTGACCACAATTGGAATATTATGTGCAGTTCTGATGACGGCAATTCAAAAAGGATATTATGGTGCTAAAAAAGATGCAAAAAATAGCAGTGAATGTGATTTAAAGGGCTAGAGCGACCTGTTGTTAGAAAAGATACATCAGTTAGGCCTTTCAAGTTCGAAAAATGTTGTAAAAAAGAACGGGGAACAGGATAAAAATCTATTTAGTTATGCATTATCGGAATACGTGAACTTTTGATCATCCAGTGAAACTAAACGGTAGAGGAGTAAGAGTACAATGTACTTCACATAGTGCATAGTTAAACAAAGGCAGTTGCTGCCACAAGATGGCACCAACTTCAATGGCTTTAAAAGGGGATTAAACAATTTCATAGAAATGAAGCTATAAGAAGCTGATATTCACAATGGCTACATGTTGCCTTTAATATTGGAGACAACACGCCTCTGAATGCCAGTTACTGGAAACATGGATGAACGGGTGCTGATGTGTTTTTATGTGGCTTCCCAGAGGCATCGGATACAGGTGAAGCCATAACGCTGGGGCTAGATAGACCTTTGGTCTGATCCTGCACTATTCTGTGTTCCCATGGTAGATTAGTGTTTTTGGATTGTTCAGTAATAGGTAGACCTGTACAACAAAAGTGAAATCTGCTTCCACTTTGGAGGTTCTCATCTCTGTGGTTGGCACTTCAAACTAACAGCAAGGAGTGTTAGACTGCCACTATGAGAAGCCAACAGCCTCGTCTGGCGCAGACTGGTAGGCGGAGGTATTGCAACCAAAACTCTCCCCACAACCTGAGTTCGATCCCAGCAGAAGCTGGATTCTCGGGAAGCCGGCTCAGGTCGACTCAGCCTTCCATCCTTCTGAGGTCAGTAAAATGAGCACCCAGTTCACTGGGGAAGGTGACGACTGGGGAAGGCAATGGCAAACCACCCCGCTATAGTCTGCCAAGAAAACGTCGCGAAAGCGGCATCCCCCCAACGGGTCAGATATGACTCGGTGCTTGCACAGGGGACCTTTCATATTTCACCATGAGAAGCCAGCCTCCTACTCTTCTTTCCTTCAACAGCTTGTATCAAACATCCTAAGAATCTCATCCATCCTTTTTTCTTTTGTGTAACACACGTACCTTTTTATTTGTCTTTGGTTTTTACTATAAGTAAACAAAATGTACTGTGAATGTAACAAACAAGTTCAACTATATTATAAGACTTGGTTTAGCATACTGTCATCCATTCCATCACCTGTGCACAGAGCAATACTGTGTATCAGTCCACCACAGATGTTTCTGGGGTCCACCCCTGGATTGCAATTGCCAGAGGCATCATTATACAACCCACTGAGCAGAAAGTTGATGTCTTCCAAGTTTTCCCTCTACAGCAGCTTGACTTACCCCGTTGGTGATTTAAGGCTGGAAGTCTCAGCTCTGACATGGAGAGAGTTCCCCTGATAGCACAATCTCTGCCAGCAGATGAAATGACAGAAGTGCCATTAACAGCAGCATATGTCTGAAAACACACTCATACGTACAGCAAGAAGAATGGAAATGAAAAACAATCACAAGAACAAAATAAGAAAAAAAAAAGGAAATTGTCAGTAATTCCTTTGTATCTTGCATTTGGAGTGCATTGTGCACCCCAATGGAACTAAGATCTGTGTATGAGGTGATAGGATGCACACACATCAGCTTTGACTGGGTTGTCCCCAAATGCATGCAGATGTAATTATATACATTTAATATACACACAGACTCTGTGTGTAGCTAAGTCTAAGTAAAAATAGCCAGAAATTAAATCTGGATGTAACAAGGAGTACTGAAATTTCTTGTCAAGCAACCTCATTTGCCCCTGACATCTCCTGCATGCTTCCCACCTCTTTGCAAATAGGGGAGGGTGAATTGCTTTGTAGATACCGGCTCTCTCTTAACTAATTTCACTCTTTTCTTCAAGAGAAAGGTCTGTCAGAGTGATCTTGCTGTTTAGATATAGAGACACTGTGAGTAAATTGTTCCACTATTAAATTACTACAATCATAGAAGCAACTCTTTATCATAAACTTGCTCATAAGCTGATGTTCACTGTTGCATTTCATTGTATTGTGGTTGCAACAGTGGAGTTTTCCTATCCTTCCTCTTCATTCTCCTTGAAATTAAGAATAGAGGGAAGTCTGTGGAATTCTAGAATAGTTTTTCAGGTAGTAATAAATTTAGAAAAAACCACGGTCCTTCTTGGATAGTTAGCAATAGTACCTGAAGACTTAGAAAATCATTTGGATTGTTCTCTATTAAGCAAAGCAAGGTGCAAATATCCTGTGGTGTAGGAAACAAAGTATTATTTGTTTATTTGTGGATTCATAACCTATTGCAGACTCTCAGCAGGCTTGCATGATATGAAAAGGTTAATTAAAACATCCAAGGTAAACCATATCAGCAACATTCAAAAAATAGACATGAAGACAAAAAAGGTTGTGAACTTAGCTGGAACACTCTCTGAAAGAGCTCAGTGTTTAAAATCCTCTTGAAAGCCTTCAGGAAGCAGCTAGTCTGATCTCCCTTGGGAGACTATTTCAAAGTTCCTGGCTTTAGCTCCCTTCACAACACAGAAGTGTGGGACTAGTTAGGAGGATCCTCTCAGTAGAAGATCTGGTAGGTTGGGCCAACTCAGGTTAGAGTAGGCTGTCCTGCAAGTACCCAAGTGCCAAGCCATAAATGGCTTTATAGATTAAAATAGGGCTTTCAATTGTACCTGGAAACCAACTGGCAACTAGGGAAAGGTCCATGATATTGGTGTAATATGCTCCCAGTTAACACCAAGCCACTGCGTTTTGGACCGGTTACAGTTTCTGAGTAGTCTACAAGGGCAGCTTCATATAAAACACATTGCAGTAGTCTCACTGGGTGGTAATGAAGGTGAGTTTCTATAGCCAGGTCCTCCTGCACCAGGTAAGGCCATAATTGGCACACCAGCATAATCCCATCTGGCCATGGCTTCTGCCTGCTGCTCAGGCAGGAGCCAAGGATTCAGAAGAACCCTCTAATCACCAATTTCACTCTTTTCTTCAAGAGAAAGATCTATCAGAGTAGTGCATCCCTCTCCAGAGATAACACTGGTGTGAAGAGAAAACCACAATGAACAATCAGCAACTGCATCTTGCTTGGATTCAGCCTTTCTTTCTCCTCAGAGTCTTATGGCAACCAACATATTTCAGCCATAGTGAAGCCACTCTAAGACAGCCAGTTTGGTCTAGTGGTTAAGGTGCTAGGCTAGGAACTGGGAGACTGAGTTCTAGTCCTGCCATAGGCATGAAAACCGACTGGGTGACCTTGGGCCAGTCATTCTCTCTCTCAGCCCAAATCACCTCACAGGGTGGTTGTTGTGGGGAAAACAGGAGGAGGAAGGAGTATTAGGTATGTTTGCCACCTTGAGTTATTTATAAAAATAATAAAGGCGGGATAGTAAATAAATAAATAGTAATAACTCTTAAGGGCTATATATAGCTAATAGTAATTAAATACCAGACTGCTTTCAGAAATAATAATGATGGTACTTTTCTTTCTGCAGTATTCTAAGTTTTGTACTGTGGGTTATAATTGTTTTAATTTTATTTTAATATTGTTCACCTAGAGTCACTTGCTGAGATGGGCAGCCAGCCATACAAATTGATTAAACGAAGAAATACATAAATAAATTCTCTACTCAACTCTTGTAGTAAGGCTACTTGGCTTCTGTGAGAAAACAAGAACTGCGTAGACAGAGAATCAAATCCATGCCAGTGAGCAGTTTGACCCACCTTTTGTGAGTAGTAGTAAAATTAGCATAGCAACTGGGAGTGACAGGAGCTTTCTGACTCCTTTGGAAAGAAATGCCTTAATTGCAGTATAAATCTTGCACTCTGTGTTTGCAGGAGGTTAGACAGAATGATCATCATGATCGACATGACCGGGTTGAATGAACGTTGCTGGCCAATATTATGATAGCTTTGCCTAATAGAAGATTAATAAGATTCATAAAGAGAACATTCATTTAATGGTTCTTGGCTGGAGAGACCAGGCTGTATCTTCACACTTTGTGTATTCAAAGTGTCTGGAACTGCAGAAGATGACACACAGAGCATATTGTTTCTTTGATTTGTGACTGTGGTGTCTGGAACTTTTCCTGCAGTCTTGAGGGAAGGACCTGTTCAACCAGCTGATGCATTAATGAATATGCAGAGCTGGGGCTGCACCTGTATTGTTACAGCTACCCTGAAGTTTCATGGGTGTCCATGTATTTGCTTGCAAAGACTAGCATGAAGTAATATGTCAAGATCATGGTCAGACATGGGCAATGGATGACAGATTTTCAGGTCACTGAATCAGGCATTGCCACACCTGAGACCTTAGGACCCCATGAATTTCTCTTCTCTTCACGCACTGAACTCTATGACACACTTGGCTAACAGACTTGCACAATCCTGTCTGCTTGCTCTGCCTGGAAAGTATACAGATAGAAAGTATGGTGCTCAAGGGCATGATTGCCTTACGATAGCTGCAGAACCACAGAAGCTCTTGACGTGAGGAATAATAATCACTCCCGCCCCACCAATCTCTCTCTTGGAACCATGATGACTGTCCTTACAAGGTTCGGGTTGTTGGCGTGGCAAGAGTTAATCTAGAGTGATTTGTTATTGCGCTAACCCTGTGGCATAAACAGTCTGATATGCATGCTGACTTCCGCCTGCATATTGATATGTGTCCTGAAGGGTCTCTGTTTAGAAAGTGGTTGTGTTTTTTTCCCCCTTTTGGTGCTTCTTTCAGAAATCCATCTTCCCATGCAAGGGTGGAAATTATTCATAATTAAAATGCAATAATAATATAGAGTGAAGGAACCCAGCTGCATCATATAGTTAGTGTGTGTGTGTGTGTGGAGTGAGGGAACATGGGAGAATCTATTTTTAATAGTTTCCACAGCAACAGAGGATTTTGCTTACAGTAAATTTCATCCTGCTTGAGCAAACCGTTCTGATGCGGCACTTGGGAAACACTTGTCTGTGAGTAAAAAGGAATTATGGTAGGTGTCTCCTTCCTTAATCCTGTGACTTGCTTCAGGGTTTGAGGGGTATTGCCCATAAGACAAGGGCCGCTGATTGACTGCTGAAGCAGCCACTACCTCCTGTGAAACAGAGCTGCTAAGAGCTGCACCTGAAGGAAAGTGGTAACGGCTGCGTTGTCTCCTGTTCCAGGCCTCTGTCAGCCTAGCTCTGGCTTGACCTCCAGGCATTCAGTTCTTCTTGCTCCAGGCTGAGGTTCTACAGAAGTGCCCTGAGTGGACAGAACAGCTAATTATCTGTATGGAAGTTGAGCCCTTGACTGTAGCGCATGAGCTTCTTGACCTTATCTTCCTTCTTCTTCCTCCCAGCACCTTTTCTCTACTTCTTCCTGTGGTTGCTGAGATTAGCAGTACAATCTGCCAAGTGTATCAGATGGTAAATTTGATGCCAATCATTCTCCCTGGGTTCTTCACAGCTGGAGTGGCAGGTGGCTGTACCTTTGGGAGGGACGTCACTTAGGGGATTGGATTCCAGAAGAGCACTTCACAGCTGGCTTACCAGAATCTGGCATCTCATCCTGTGCAGATTTATGCCAATTTGCCAAAACTAGTATCATGTGTCCTTATGAGATAAAATAGCATGGATATTGTTATGGCATTTTCATTCTACATAGCCTTTAAGGCACATTAAAAAAAATTTTTTGGTCATCATTGAGATTTGTGTGATATCAGTGAAATTTAGCCCCAGGGGGAGATCTGCCCAGCTCCTTGCTGAGGTGGGAAACCAATTAGATCTGATGTGTTTTTGCACTGTTGTTTCTCACCTTCCTCTACTGAGAAATTTCTGTTTCGCATGTATTCCTCTTCTATGCTTTTTTTCCACAGAAGAAAATACAGAACATTTATTTTATGGGTCTGAGAGAGAAATAATGAATCTAGATCTGTCCTCATTTGGAAATAAACACTTGTGTGATGAGCGAAAGGTTGGATTCAGTGGCCCAAAGAGCCTTTCCAATTTTGTCTGCCTTTTCTGGCATGGCATGGAACTTAGAACTTTGTGCTTATAAGTTCTAAATGGTTAGAAGTAGCCAATAGTCTTAAAGAAGATTTCTAAAATTAGATCTTATTCATATCTGAGGGATACATGCTCCCTTTTTAAAACTGAAAAGTAGAACAGTATTGGGTATATGTCCCCATCCCTCCTAAAGTAGACAAAAAAACCCAAAAGTGACTTCCAAATCCTGGAAATCTCTTGTATGTTCCCTGCCTCTTAGTTGGAAGGTATGGCCGCCCTTCTTCCAGCTGACTTTATGAATCAATAGCAGAAAGCTTTTTTCACATGCTCTAGATAATTTTCAGTGGCATGTAATGACTTCGGGAAGCAAGTAATTGCAACAATCAGTTTACATGTGTTGGTGTTGAAAGAATCAAAATTGGGACTGTGGGGAAAGGGGTTGGTTAAGGCCATTAGCTAATTAGCTGCCCTTCTGCTGAACCAAAAACATATTAACCTTTTGCACAATTGCATGTTATTAAAACTGGAAGGGTATGGCTTGAGGGAAACAAAATGCACCTTTGGCCTCTATATTTTCCATGTAGAAGCATCTGTAGGAAGGGCAAGCATGGGCAACGGTCCAGGAAGGCAGGAAGGTGCACTTTTGATGAAAAGCATGCCTGGGTCTGATCTTGTTTTATCATTTGGGAGACTGAAGAGTAGCCCTGTTATAAAATGGGTGCACAAGACAGCAGGGACAGGTGGGGCTATCTGTAACTGAGGCATGCCAAGAATGAACTGAAAAACAAAGGAAGATTCCCAGGTAGAGAATTACGGAAACAGAATGTAGGAGGGAGACCCTGCTTGACCTCCTGTTGATCTGTACTTCTCTCCTGCCTGCCTGTGTCCTCTCTGCATCATCTAAGCCCAGTGGCAGCTGTCTCTATCCAGTAATACCATATTTCCCCTTGTCACAATATCAGACAGATGTGACTGAAACTAGCAGAGGTCCTTCTTCCACGGTGTTGTCCGACTCTTCCTAGAGAAATTTTAAGGGATGAATACTCTCTCTGGCTTTCAGGCTACCAAGCAATGCTATGGGACAGCTGAGGGGATCTGTGGTAAACAGCAGAATCTTTCTTCTTGCTCCTGGGCAACTGCACCTCAGTTCCACCGATATTTCCACCTGGATTCTCGAATCGAAGGCTAAGAACCAGAACGTGTCCAGTGTTAGGGAAGCAGGGACCACCTATGATTGGAAGAAGAGGAAAGTCTCTTCCTTATAGTCCTGTGGTTCCAATATGCAAACTCGGATGTGTGAATTTCAGGGTTTTATTTAATAGGTTCAACAGACAAACCCTGATACAAATCATGGGCAACTATGTTCACCTCCAAAGTCAAATAGGGAGTGAAGCAGCATCTGTGAAGAGGAAAAAGAGGTAATACTTAACCTCAAGCTGTTTGATTGTGATACCCGTGATGACCCTGCAGCTTTCCTAGTCTGTATTCACATTATCAAGAATTAACACAGTTCTATTGATTGTACTAAATCAGCATGTTTGGTATCACCCCTTTGTCTGCTGTATCAGTATGGCAGCCTGAAGAGGACAAGTGGGATAGGATCTTGTTTTAAGAACGTGAGCATGCTAAAAAGCACCTGCAGTTCTTGTGAGTTACATGATGTTGTATAGTGCCTGTGACTAAGACCAGCAGGGATCTATGCAATTGATAAATTATTTATTGGAAGAGAATTTGTCTTTATTTCAATTTAACGTAAAAGTGCCATGCTAGAACCTAAGGCAATTTTTTTTTGCAGCACATATTGCAGAGACCAGCTGTGGTTTATGTTCTAATCAGTAATTTGTAGTTTTTGTAAATCTATGTGTCTAATAATTTTCCCATATACTCTGACAAGTTGCTGTAGAAGATATGTGCACATGCAAGTTTAGGGTTAAGTGAAGTTCATGAACAGCAGAATTTTTGCTATCTATTCAGAATAATCTTAGGAAATTTCAGGCAGTGCATTTACCTTGTGTGTGTGTGTGTGTAATTTTTATTAAGGATTTTGATTGCAATAGTTACAACTAATACAAACTAAACAGAAAGAAAAAGGAATAGTAAGAAAGAAGAAAAAGTGCAAGAAAAAGAAGAAAAAGAAAAGAAAGAATATGATAAAAAGAAAAGAAATATATAAAGAAGTTACTTCCAACCTTCATTACAACAAGTATAGACAAATTTAGTAACTCTTCAGCCCCTATAAGGTTACAAACAGATATCTCTTCACCCCTTTTCCCATCCCTTATCTATAAGCAAATCCATAAGACATCAACTTTTCAATCCTAGTGTCAACAAAAAGTCCATAAAGGGTTGCCAGAACATTGCAACAAAATGCCTTATTTTAACCTTGATCAAATAAACCAACTTCATATTCCTGCCTTTTACTTCTAACAGTCTTAGTCTTTAGTTTATTCAAATATTGTCATCGGATTTGACTTCTCTTCAATTCTTCTTTATCCCTTCATACAGACTTATTCAGGGGTTTAACAAACCTCTTTTATAGATCCAATAAGAAAACATTTTCCAGGTCATTCCCTTGGTTTGTCATTTGTATTTTCCCTTTAATTTTTAAAACTTCAGCGTTTCTTTTGTATATCCAATAAAGCATCCTTTTCCAAATCATTCTCTTGGCCTGTCATTTGTAGTTCCACTTTCGGTACTTTCTTTATCTTATCAGACAAAATTTGCTCCACATCTGTCATTCCCTCATTAACATCTTTTGGACATAATCTATCCATAGAATTAGACATCATTACAAACACTGTTGATATTGTAGCTACTAATTTCTGGCTCCATTCTTCAAAGATCTCCTTTAATATTTCCAATGTTATGACATTTTGTGTCATTTTGTAAGTCCCAGTTAAACAACACCAAAAGCAGGCTTGTATTTTTTTCCCTTCTAACTCAGAATATTTAGTCCCCTCTAGTGTCCAGTTTCTAGAATCATAAAGTTGCTATCTTTGTTATGAGCCAAGATAGTCAAAATAATTCTGGTTCCCAAGAGAAGCTATTCATTTCTTACAGTTAATTCCAAAATCTTATAATAAAAGTCAATATTCTAACTTTAAATGGACCCTTAATCTGTTTGTAACTTTCTTAGATCAAAAACTTATTTAGCTTTTTGCTGTTTATTTCAAATTCTTTTAAGTTCTTAAGCTTGTAGTTATTTTTTCTTTTGTTCAAAGTTTAACTTACCTGGTGACTTTTCAAACTTGTCGTTCCAAAGGTCTCTAATAGCTTTAAGATGGTTAATAGGCAATTTCTGAAAGTGATTAGAAAGTGAGGTTTGCAAACTTAGTGTCCTGTAAAAGTCTCTGCCATGGCTGTGAGCAAGATGGCTGATCCCTTCATCTCCTGGTGCTCAAACCTGCGGAAACTGCTGTCCTGCAGTCTCCTTGTGAGAAGCAGCTGTCCAGAGCACATGTGGGCAATCTCCCATCCTCTCCTTATCCACAGAGGTTCCAAGGAACCAGTCTACTCACCTGTCGGCTCTGCTTTTGTAGAGCTGTCTTCAGTTCACCATGCCTTCCCCAGAAGCCCCCAGGCAGTGCATTTATCAACTGTTGCATGATCAGTGGATACATTTTAAGCTTTTTTAGAAGCCTCCATTATCTTTGGAATATGCATCCCATTTTCATATTGTAAACCTTTTGTGTTCAACCACCTCCTTTCAGAATCATCCAGTCTTTTAATAACTATTATCTTTGCCAAAAAGGACAAGTGTTGTTACAGCAGGCTAGGATTGGAGGTGAGAGGTTTAATGGCCTTCCATGGAAATGCCATCTTACAGAACAGATGCTTTATCCAACAGTCTGCCAATTCTGAATGCATGCTGCTGCACTTCAATGGCAGAACTAGAACAGTGTAGGGGTAGTGTACTGTTTGCACTACTGCTTAGTTTCTTTTTCTAGAGGCTGGGTTAGCTGGATTGATTTTGGGAGTAGTGCTAGACTGCCCTAGGTTCTTAATTCTGGAGAATTGCAGTGCCCATGTTGAGACTGTTTGTTCAGGAGTGGTTTGGGACTATATGTCCTCCTTGATTACCTAGTACCCATGTCAGCTAATACCTAGCCCTGTACGTGTGGCAGAGTACTTGTTGGATTTAGTTCATTGTTTTGGTGGACCTGGTGATCTGGAGGTGGACATGTTCTGTGTGATTCTGTGTTGTCATGGGCAGGTCACTTCCTGGTCAATTTTAGAGTGATGGCTAGCACAAAACTCTGTGGGGGTGGAAGGCTGGTTAAAATGGTCTGACCCAGGCATGTGATGAAGCTAAAGCATTTCCTGAATGTACCAGTGGAGTTTTTTACATTGATTGTCAGTGATACTGATTATATTTTGGCTGATTTATGGCAGTTGTGTCCTAACAGTCAGGAACCACGCTGAGACAAGGAATAGGTCTCTAGTGTTTTATTACTGCTACATTAGACAGAAAATCCTAACAAACTGAAGAAGCGTGGGAAAAACCCAGACAGATAAACCCCAAAGTCAAGGCGGATCTGATCTGTGTCTCTTTGAATGGCTGCTTAACTCCTCAGTACTATGCATGCGTTTTCCCCCCTGGATAGGGGCCCCCTCCTGCTCACCATCAGTACTCATGACATCAAGTTTAAACAATGTATTTGTAAAGAACCGACATCACCCTCCCCTCCAGATTCACATTCCATTTCAGCCCCCTCCCTTCCAGAGTTTCTTCCTCCCTCCAGGGTCTCATGAGAGTCCATCTCCCCCTCCAAGCTCCCATGGGAACTGGGCAATGATGGAAATTCTTCAAAGGAAAACTCCTCCAAGGACGAATCAGTGCTGCTCTCCAGGTCTGATAACGCTTCTGGCCCAGGTGGCTGCTGCTGGAAAATAGCTAGATAATTAGAAGATTCTTACCCCCTCCCCCTTGGCAAATGCAAGCCGGAGGTGGAGGGCTGCGGCTCCCCCTCCTCCTCTCTCTCTGGCCTCAGAGCCTCTGGCGGGGGTGGAGGTTGCCAACTTACAAACTCCTCTGCTTGGGATTCCTCTGCTTGCTCAGTCAAGTAAGGAATCTCTGGTAGAGTGCAAGGCTTGGGTTTGTGAGGGAAAAGCTGATGGAATCGTTGAGCCAGCACTGGTGCATGCACATCTCTGGCATTTTCCCATGTGCGCTCTTCCTCAGGGTACCCTTTCCAGTGTATTAAATATTGGATGCCCCTTCCCCTCCTCCTAGAGTCCAGAATTTCCTCGACTTTGTATTCCTCCTCCCCCTCCACAATTACTGGAGGGGGGGGGCATTTGCGATTGTAAGGTACTTGGGGGAGGGTCTTTGGCTAGCAAGGCTCTGTGAAAGACTGGATGGATTTTCATGGATGCTGGCAGCTTTAAGCGATAAGCCACTGGATTTATCTGCTGTACCACAGTGAAAGGGCCCACAAACTTAGAGTCCAACTTCTTGGAGGGCCTGGTAGAGGTCAAAAACTTGGTAGAGAGCCACACTTTGTCTCCTACCACAATCGCTGGCCCCTCTTGTCTGTGAGCATCTGCAGCTCTCTTGTAAGCACTCTTTGCCCTGTTCAGCTGCTCCTTTAACAACTCCTGTGCGGCTTGTTGCTCTTTAAGAAAACCAGCCGCAGCTGAAATGGTTCCCTGCTGGGAGGAGGTGGGCAACACCCGAGGGTTAACCCTGTAGAGTGCTTGGAAAGGAAACATCTTGGTAGAGGATTGCACAGAGTTGTTATAAGTAAATTCTGCCATGGCGAGCAGGGCTGGCCAATTGTCTTGCTGATAAGTGGTGTAACACCTGAGATACTGCTGTAACCATTGGTTAATTTTCTCAGCTTGCCCATTACTAGCCGGATGATACGATGATGATAGGTGGGTCTGGACCCCTAATGACTGGAAAAGGGCCCTCCAGAACCTGGAAGTGAACTGAGGGCCTCTGTCACTCACCAAGTGATTTATCATGCCTCTATACCGAAAAACATGGTCCATAAACAACTGCGCTGTGGCTTGCGCAGATGGGAGGCCCTTGCAAGGAATAAAATGCACCATTTTAGTGAAAAGGTTCACCACCACTAGTATGGAAGTCAGCCCCTGGACCGGGGGTAAATCAGTGATGAAATCCATGGAGATTGTATCCCAAGGCCTACTGGGGGTGGGTAGGGGTTGCAAGAGTCCTGTGGGCTTCCCTGGGAGAGGCTTGGCTCATCTACAGGTATGTCAAGAAGCAACGTAACCCTTTATGTCTGCAGTCATCTTAGGCCACCAGTAGTCTCTCAGAGCTCTATGGAGAGTTTTGAAAACACCTCCATAGCCTGCCGTTTGATGGTCATGGCAAAGTCTCAGTACTTCTTCCCTCAATGAGGGGGGAATGTATAATCTCCCGCTATGCCAGAGGTTTCCTGCCTCCACATTAAATGGGGAGGCAGTGTCTTGTGGGCCCCTCTGGAGGTCATCCATCCTGGCCCTGGCATATGGGTCCTGTTGCTGCTGAGCTCTGACTCTTGTAAATAGGTCCTCTGCTTGTCTGCCTGCTGCTAAAATCTCTGTCTGGTTCCCCCTCATAGACTGCTGAAAGTTGTGAGGTTGTAATATGGTAGCCTGTACCTCCTGGTGAGTAGCGGGGTTGCCTGAATGGATCGAGACAGGGCATCTGCCAAACAGTTCTGAGCCCCGGGAACATAAGAAATAACAAAATTGAAACGGGAGAAAAACTGGCTCCATCTGATCTGGCGTGGGGTGAGGGATCTGGTGTTTTGTAGAAGCTGTAAATTTTTGTGATTGGTGCAAACTTTCACAGGAAAGGCTGCACCCTCTAGCCAGTGCCTCCACTCTTGAAATGCTGCTTTAATTGCCAGCAACTCCTTGTTAAAAACATCATAGTTTCTCTCTGCTGGTGAGAGCGTGCGGGAGAAAAATGCACAAGGGAGCAATGTATTCTCTCTTTTGTTAGTATATTGCAATAAAACAGCCACGATAGAAAAATCTGAAGCATCTGAATGCATTATGAATTGCTTCGTGGGATCAGGGTGCTTTAAAAGCGGCTGGGATGCAAACAGCTGCTTAAATTCTTGGAAGGTTGCTTGCTCCGTCTCCCCCCAAATGAATTTTGATCCTTTCTTCAAAAGCTGTGTGAGGGGTTTAGCCCTGTCACTAAATTTATTTATGAATCTCCTGTAAAAATTGCAGAATCCTAGAAATTTTTGTACCTCTTTCACATTTCGGGGGGTTGCCAAGACAGAATTGCCTGGACCTTAGAAGGATCCATGGATATGCCTTCTGTTGATATTTTATAGCCCAGGAAATGTAATTCAGTTAAATTGAAGGTACACTTCTCTAGCTTGGTGAACAGCTTGTTCTCTCTCAGTCTTTGTAAGACATTACGTACATGGGTTTCATGAGTTGTAGCATCCTCAGAGAATATTAATATGTCATCTAGATAAATGACCAGATACTTATCTAGTAAATCAGAGAAAACTTGATTCATAAATCAGGAAAATATGGCTCCTGCATTAGACAAGCCAAAGGGCAAAACAAGGTACTTAAATTTACCAAACCTGGTATCGAAAGCAGTCAGATATTCATGCCCCTCTTTCATCCAGATCAGATTGTACGCATTCCTGAGGTCCAACTTAGTAAAAATGCATGCTTTCTGTAAGCGATCCAGCAGATCAGATATTAGGGGGAGTGGGTAATTTTCCTTGACCGTGACTTTATTGAGGAAACTGAAATCATGCACCACTCTCATGGGTGCCTCCTGGTTTGCCAGTTCCAATGGGTCAGGCTTCTTTGGTACGAAGAAGGTAGGAGCAGACGCTGGGGAAGTAGATGGTCGGATGAAACCCTTTTGGAGATTAGAATCCAAGTAATCCTTTAAGGTGGCTAGTTCCTTGGGGGACATGGGATATTGTTTCCTTGCTGGAATCTTGGCTCCTGGTATCAACTCAATGGTGCAATCACAGTCCCTATGGGGGGGTAGTGCTGTGGCCTCTTGTTCGCTGAAAACGTCTGCGAAATCTGCATACTTGGCTGGTGACTGGACCCCCCCCTGCTTCCGTGACTGCCTTGGTTGCTGGAGAGAGAAGACCAGCTTGAATCTTGTGGTGCTGGCATTCCTTAGCTGGGAAGTCCAGTTCAACAATGGGTTGTGGATCTTCAGCCAAGGTGTGCCCAGGACTATAGGCACATTAAGTGATGCAGTAACATAAAGTTGGATCCACTCAGTGTGGTCTCCCATTGTTAGTTGCAAAGGTTCTGTGAAACTTCTAATCGGCCCTGCCTTGAGGGGCTGGCCGTCAATGGTCTCAACTTCTATGGGACATGGCAATTCTATGGTCGGGATGTTGAGGTCTTGTACAGTCTGTACATCAATAAAATTGGTGGAAGCTCCGGAATCCACAAGGGCCTCTAGCTTGACTTGGTGCTCTGGGTTTACGTGAATTATGACTGGTAAGTAGTAAAAGGATTGCCTGGAATCCTCGGAATGAGCCCTTCTTAATTGATTGATGGTCTCCCTGCTGAGCTCTGTGGAGGGAGACCGATGGAGTTTCCCTGGTTGGAAGTCGAGGTGGAGGTGGCTCTTGGTTCTGCTGCTTGCCCTGGGGCTCTTACGGAATTTGCTTGGCTTCTCACTGGGCAAGCTCTCACCATGTGCCCCTGGACCCCGCAGTAGAAACAGAGGGCTCTCTCTCTCCTCTGTCTCTCAGCCTCGGAAATAAGCCTCCTGCTCGCCCTGATCTGCATCGGCTCCTCTGGTCCTGAGTAAAGAGATGCTGTGGAGAGAGCTGGAAATCCTGGAAGCGCTCTAAGGCCCCTGTTTCTCTCCAGCTGCATCTGTCTGAGCTCTTCTAGCCTGGCATCTACGACCACAGACAGTTAATATAAACCTTCTAGGGTAGCTGGTGTTCCGTGGCGCACTAATTCATTTTTAATTTCTTCATCCAGCCCCTATTTGAATTGGTCTTTCAAGGCACTCTCATTCCAGTCCAGATCTCCTGCTAACAGCCTGAAGTCAGCAATGTAAATTCCCACCCTCTTGTTGCCTTGCTTGAGCTTCCGAATTTCCCGGCTGGCAGTGACCTCTCTGATCAGGTCATCAAAGTGTGCTCAGAACCCTGCCAGAAAATTCTGGTAGTCGTTGAGAATTGGGTCGTTGTTCTCCACCATGGGAATAGCCCATTTAGCTGCTGGGCCCTTTAGCAGACTTAAAATGAAGGTGACTCTGGTTTGGTCTGTTGGGAACTCTGCCGGTCTGCTGTCGAAAAACATTGTGCACTGTGTGAGAAAGGTTCTCAACTGTCCTGCTTCTCCTCCAAACTTCTCTGGTAGACTCCCCTGGGATCTCCAGACTACTGGCAGAGCTGCTGCTGCTGCTGCTGGCACTGGTTGTGGGTTAATCGGAGCTGGTTGTTGTAACTGCTGTAGCGTGGCTGCTTGTAATGTGCTGATCTGGAGATCTACTTGTTGTTGATGTTGCAATGCTGCTGCCAGTTGTTGGATGGCCTGCCGAATTTCCTGGTTTTCCGAAGACATTTTCCCAAATGTCTCTTCCTTTTTTTTTGTTCCTCCCTCTTTCAATGGGAGTAGTTGAGTTTGTTAGGATTGATGTCCTAACAGGAAACCACGCTGAGACAAGGAATAGGTCTCTAGTGTTTTATTACTGCTACATTAGACAGAAAATCCTAACAAACTGAAGAAGCGTGGGAAAAGCCCAGACAGATAAACCCCAAAGGTTAAGGCGGGTCTGATCTGTGTCTCTTTGAATGGCTGCTTAACTCCTCAGTTAAGCACGCGTTTTCCCCCTTGGATAGGGGCCCCCTCCTGCTCACCATCAGTGCTCATGACAAGTTGTCCCTATTGTTCTGATTGCTCTTTTCCCTCTTACAGATCCAAATCAGCCCCTTGGTGTTCTAGGAATCTGGGAATGATAAAGCATGTGGGACATCAGCTGGAGTGCAAGTAGAGTATCCCTCAGGATAGATCAGAACAAGCATGAAGTGAGGCCCTTTGAAGGCCCATTTGCACTTCTATCCCCTGCAGTGGAGGCAGAGAGAGTTCTTAGTTTTATGCCTCCATTGCATCTGCACAAAACAGATGCCTTTCCATCCTGTGTGGCATCTCCTCCACCAAGACATTGGGTGGAGGAAGCCAGAACAGTTAGTGTCTTATGTTTGCATTGTTCAGGATAGATGAAGTAACTTAGATCTTTATTAAAATGTTGGGGCAGATCATAGGAATGTAACTTTAGCATCTGCTTGTCCTGTTGCTTTGGATTTTTTGGGGCTTGTAGATCCTTGGGATGTGGGCAGGGTGAGTGGCGAGATAAGGCCTGTTACTCAACCCTTGCCCCATGATTAAGGGAGGCAATCAGTTGTCTCCTTGCAAGAGGGACATATTTTCCTCTTTCTAAAGGGGACAGTAGTAGGACGCTAATAAATAAAAAAGTATTCCTTTGTCCCAGGAAATCTTTACAATTAGACGCTAGTCTCCAATAGTACATTTTGGGAAAGTTCTAGGGAAATATGATCTCACAGATGCGTCTAAAAGATACTGATTTGGGGAGGAGGGGGAGGGGGAGCCTTAATTATTTTATTTTATTTTCTAATTGAACAAGCAATAACAAAATTAAAAATTAAGAAGTTAAATAAACTGAAAAGAAATACAAAGAAAGGAAAAAATAGAAACTAGAGAGAGAATATGTTTGCATGTGTGTGTGTGTGAGAGAGAGAGAATGTGTATATGTTTTTAAAGGAAAGTACAAACTTCTTAAGCATCCAGATTCAATATTTCTATCCAGAATTATGTTTGAACACATAAATATAATCAGTTTGGTTAAATATTGTTAATATGACTAATCAAAGCTAATCAGGCATGAATAAATTTTTCCTTAACTGTGTTTCAAAAACATTTATTAATATTTTAACCAAATCAATTTTCCACACTTTTAAATACCATGAATGAGAGATGTATTTGAATTTTCCAGTGTTTTCTTATAAGAAACCTAGCTTCTAACAAAAGGAATTACATCAACTTTTTAGGTTGCATCTATTTATATACCTTAGGAAATGTGAGAATAAACCAACAGCAGGCTTCATTATTGGCTGATATTTTCAATTTTTTCAAAAACTTTTTGACCATACAGATTTCATATTGTATATTGCCACCAAGGATAGTAATATGAACCAGTGCATTTACAGCCTTGCCAGCATAATCAAGAAGAATTACAATTTATATAATGTAATTTTAGCAGGTGCGAAGATTACTGCAGATGCTGACCGCAGTCAGGAAATCAGAAGACGCTTAATCCTTGGGAGAAGAGCAATGACAAATCTCGATAAAATAGTCAAGAGCAGAGACCTCACACTGACAACAAAGGTCCGCATAGTTAAAGCAATGGTATTCCCAGTAGTAACATATGGCTGTGAGAGCTGGACCATAAGGAAGGCTGAGAGAAGGAAGATCGATGCTTTTGAACTGTGGTGTTGGAGGAAAATTCTAAGAGTGCCTTGGACTGCAAGAAGATCAAACCAGTCCATACTCCAGGAAATCAAGCCAGACTGCTCACTTGAGGGAATGATATTAAAGGCAAAACTGAAATACTTTGGCCACATAATGTTAAGACAGGACACCCTGGAGAAGATGCTGATGGTAGGGAGAGTAGAAGGCAAAAGGAAATGGGGCCGACCAAGGGCAAGATGGATGGATGATATTCTAGAGGTGACTGACTCGTCCCTGGGGGAGCTGGGGGTGTTGACGACCGACAGGAAGCTCTGGCGTGGGCTGGTCCATGAAGTCACGAAGAGTCAGAAGCGACTAAACGAATAAACAACAACAACAATTTTAGCAGAGTATAGAAGTATTTATTGCTTCATGCTCAATTTTTGGTGACTTGCTGAATAGATTTAAAAGGATTTCTGTGTCATGAAGAATTTAAGTGAGAAGAATTGAATCCTTTTTCATCATCCCAATTTTAAGAGTTTCAAGAAAATCTGATTAAACTATCTTAGCTACTACAGGCTGAAAACTATGAATGAAAAAAAAGGGGAATGGGAACTGAAGAGCACGATGCCCAGTAAAGAACGTTATTGTCAGCATAATGAAACAGCAAAATACAAAGGAACTTGATGTCATACACACAACTGGGCTATGTGATTGGAATAGAAAGACTCTGTGAAGTGCTACAAAATTACATTTGTCTTTGTGGATACGCAAGAAGAAAAAACTAAATGAAGATTTAAAACCAAAGCTAGAAGGATAGTTTTAGAAACACACCATGTTTCAAAACTAATAAAGCATACCTAATAGGAGAAAAACATAAAAATAATTTCAGGCTGTGAAATGGAGACATTAAGACACCAATTATGAAGTTAATCTTCATG
This sequence comes from Candoia aspera, assembly GCF_035149785.1. Taxonomy (NCBI): domain Eukaryota; kingdom Metazoa; phylum Chordata; class Lepidosauria; order Squamata; family Candoiidae; genus Candoia; species Candoia aspera. The sequence goes on along the minus strand of NC_086154.1, from coordinate 114,667,078 downwards.
CTGTGCTTGTGTTTATCATACTTTAGGAATGCCTGAATTTTTTGTGTTCAACAAACTTTGATTTCATTCTACCACTATTTGAAAATTACTCTTCCAATGTTAAAACAAATACGTGGCCAAGTGTAGGTCCTTTAGAAATAGAATTTATTCCATGTTACATTAAAGTGAACAACTTTAGATTAAAATATAGGTTTTAAAACAGCATCATATAGAAGCTCTTAGCAATAAGCATTCAGTTTAGGCTATATAGATTGAATTCTTTTATTTTGCTTTCTTCTTTAAAAGAGAAAAACGAATTTAGCCAATTGTTTCCTAATAAATATTAATTAATTAAATGGCTCTGGGTGCATAATACATTCAAATAGTACATTCCAATACTCTCCTGGTACTCAGAAGTGTTGTTTACTATACCGACCCAGGATGCTTCCAGTAATAAAAGATATTTGCTGTGGCTTGGTCCTTGGTCCTTTCTCAGGCACTCCTAAGCAAGCAAATGTTCCCATTCAATTGCACAGCATTTCCAGCAGGTGGCAGCATTAGCACATACAGTACCTACTGTTCCAGAGGCTGCAGTAGTACTGATAAATAGGCCCTAATAATTAGCACTCCAGTTGGCAAAAAGGAATTGCTATGGCACTGATAACCCCTCAGAGAAGGGCCAGCCATGTTTCAACCGTATTTTACTCTTTGATGTCTTCAAGGGAAGTTGGCATGGTAGAACTTGGAAGGGAAAAATGAACAGACGTTGGGAACAAGGCAAGTTAAGAACAGATGCTTAGGACTTGGTATTTCTGTGCTTGAAGATGTAAGTAGATGTGGGGGGTGGAGTGGAGTGGAGGGAATCCCATTATGAAAATAGCTGTAAAGCTGTTGGCTAGACTGGAAAAAGATGCCAGAAGAAAGCAATACTAAACCATTTCCTTAAAGCATGAAATCAGATTTGACACAAGGGCACCTTTTTCTATATTTTTACTGTTCTGAGGATTGGTTCGGTTGAATTCTCATGCAGAAAGATATCATTGTAATTCTTTTTCCCCACCATTCTTTGTTCACTGTTAAACCAAATTTGTCTTCTTTCCATGGCATGACTGTCTGTGGCTGTGTAAGACTTGGGCCTTGACATTCCCAGAAGATTAGAGTAACTACCCTCACCATTCTTGCCACACACAATCAGCCCACCTCTGATCATTGCTGTATCCTTTGGTAATTCTGTCCTCCAAGCCAAATCAGATGGAAGCCAGATTCCTAATATAGCACTATCGAGGTTTAGTGTGGTGCAGTGGTCAAGATGTTGAACCAGCACTGGGGACATCAAGGTTCAAGTCTCTTAGGCCCAGAAGCTCCCTGGCTGATGGTCCGGTCATTCATTTCCACACAGCCTACTTCATTGTTGTGGGGAAAAAAATGGGAGGAAAGAGTGCTATGCATACTGTCTTGAGCTCCTGGTGGAAAGGCAGGACATAAATGTTACAGCTAAATAATACATAAATTGCATTAAACAAAGGAAGACAGTCACAAGTACGACAGTTTCATACATCCTGTAAATTTACTTTTGGGGGCTAGGGAGAGCAGTGCACATGTTATGCAGTCTCATTTGTTTAGCCAATTGGCTGCAGAGATCTAAATTGTGGCATTTGTGACTTTCATGTGCTGAGGTGTTGTTTGACCAGGTGGCCACCGTTGGCTTGCATTTCAGGCAGCCCAGCTAAATGTGATGTTGTTACAGAATGAGGATGACTGTGTCCCCACTGCATCTTGCGTTCCAGGCATGGAAGTTCTGGAAGCGCACTGTGCGGGTGTTCCAGAGCAGTGTCTGTCTTTACTTTCTCTTGCAGCTGTAGATGGCTGCAGACTATACAAGAGCCGCTAGAGGGTGCTACAGCTTAGTGTGCTGGGGAAAGCTTTTGCAATAAATCAGTTGTTTGCTCAGAGCTGGCTTCCCCAGCAGAGCTTCTTGCTTTGTGTAAACGACACACATCCTGTTTTTAAATGTAGCTCCTGGCAGCGGTGAAAGGGATGAAGACACCCTTGCAGGTTTCATGGCATTTTCTGATTGGGAGAAATTAAAACTCATTTCTAGTGCTTGAAAACAAAGCACAAGCAGCAGCAGGACAAAGAACAACGAAAAAGCCCCCAAACCCAACAAGCACGGCTTCCTCCTGCAGAGTTTGCTGCTTGAACAAACTGCAGTATTGAATGAATGCCTGAGAACCCCGCAAAGGAAACTGATGAGGAAGCAGTAATCACCAGCTGAGATAAAGAAAAGTCTTTATTTATAGGACTAATCAAGGCACCCCCTCGATAAGAACAAGTAGGGTGAGTATGAAATACAGAGAACTGGAGGTGGTCCTGACTCTAGGATCTAGAACAGCCTTTCTCAACCTTTTGACCCTGGAAGAACCCTTGAAATGTTTTTTAGGCCCCGAGGAACCCCTGCACATTCAGGCTCAAATACAGGCCAGAAGTTACAAAATTACTATATTTGTTTCATGTGTAGGCCTGTATATATGCGTTAACAGTGTTCTTCAACTGAAAATAAAGAACAAAACTTACCTCTTTAATGTGAAGTTGCCTGAATTTGAAATATTTTTTTAAATGAATTGTGATCTCCCAGGGAACCCCAAGTGACCTCTCATGGAACCCTAGGGCTCCACAGAACCCTGGCTGAGGAACCCTGATCCAGAAGCTCAAGTTCTGATCCTGGAAATCTTTGCAGGTAGAGTTCTTATTTCTGCAGGAAGCCAAAAGTCTTCTCCTATGCATTAAGGAGTTCCCAAGCGGATAAAAGCAGAGCTGACAAACCTTACTTTTAAGCTTGAGCAAGTATCTGAGTAGAAAGAGCAGGATCAGTGCTCATCATCATTACTACTGACCTCTGCAGATTCTGCTGAAGATCTGAGCAATTTTTGATTGCTCACTGTGCAGGATACCCTGGGAATGACTTGGACAGCAGTTACAAACAGCTTACTCACATAAGCAGTCTTCAGCTGATGAGCAGATGTTAAGACTGGTGACAGCTGACCCGATCCTCATCCTTTTCTCACACACTCCACCATTTTATCATTGAAACCAGGCGTTGGTAATATCTTAATAGAATAATTGAATTTTTACTTCATTGGATTTTAAAAGCCTGTGATTAGAGTGCTGCTTTTGGATCCAGCACTGCCTAGATTTTAGGGAGAAAAGAGAGAAGGAGAAGAAGTAGAGAAAGATTAAAATCAGTGCATTGAAGTTGGGGTGTGAGCAAAGGAAAAAGTAAGCTCTTCCTGAAACATTAGAATAGCAGAGAGAGAGCAGCTTCTGAGTCCAGTGGCCTTAGCTTTACGTGTCTACCCTTCTGTGCTGAATACATCCCTGTTCACAAGATGCGAAGTCCAGTCTGTAAAGGCCTCTTGTGTTCCCTGCCTTTCTTTCAGGATTCAGTTTTCCCATTCTTTGATAGCCAGAAAAGGGGCTCCCAAGCTCTTGAATTAAAAAAACAAACTTCCTTCTCAGGCGGAGCAAGTCACACGTTTTGAATTGAGTGGCAAAAGATGTTAGTTCTATGACATTCACCCGATTCTCCTCAGGCTGTTTTTAGAGAAAAGGGCTGCCTCTCTGTGCCTATGCTAATTCTGGCTCCTGTTAAAAATGCTTTTCTCTTAGAGTCTGTCCAGTTTGTTGTATTGCCCCGTCATTTGCTACTGTCGGTCCAAGTGCTGCATTGCTGCTGTCATACATATCTACTCAACTTCTTTGAGGAGGATGAGGTGTTTGAGTAGAGATCACAGGCTCATAGTGTGACAGAGGGAGGAAAACTGACTGAATTGTGGACATAAGAAGTAATAGAATCTGGAGGAGTGTATCTGTGGTTTATGCCGTTTCCAGACCTCCCAAGATAGTTCAAATTTGCCTGAGGCAATTTTCAGCCTTCAAGTGCTGCTTTAATAAACTGGATGTGATCTCTCAGGACACCAGAAAAACTGAGCCTCAGTGCTACTGTCAACTACTAACACACCTCTCTTTCTAAAATTAACTTTGTGAGTTACAGTATAGAAATGTATAAGCTTGAAAAAAAATAGCTCTTTCTCAGGTTTTCTGTTTTAATTCATGCTGGCTGGTCTCTATTTTGTCTGCCTTCCTTTAAGCCACCTGAACCCAAGTCTTTCTCAGAAAACGTTTTGTTTCTGATGGAATGATAATCATCTGAGTGAGAAAAGTACTTTGAACATGCTTGGAGACTCTTTTCAATAGATTTAGCCCTCCAAGGAAGGTGGCTCCTTTTTGCTGGGAGTCTACTCCACTTTTCCTGAACTTTCTGTCCTTTTCTGCAACGTCATAGTGGAGAGGTGGGAAAGAAACCGCTAGGGAAGAAGACTGTATTGGCACATCCTTTTCTGAGTTGTGATTCACATTGAAAGCCTGAGAATTAGTGTTTAAGTTATAAAGCAGGAAGTGCATTTATAGAAAGTTAATGTTTAAAAATCAGTGCCTGTGTGAGCTGAAATGGAAACTATTGACAGTTTGTTATGTATACATTTTGTATTGAGCCCAGTGAAAAGTAGTTTAAATCCAGGTTTATAAAAGTTGCCTTGAATTTCTCAAGTGACTTTTGAAGCACAGGGTTTGAGGAATAATTCACTGGAGATGAGCGCAGGGCTAGGTTGGCTCAAAGGTGCCCTCCATCGTGCCCTGCTGTTTTATGTTTGTTTTTGCTAACTGAAATCCTTTGCACCTTATTCGTCTTATTTGTTCTCAGAGAGAGTCAAATAGGTGTTAAAATAAAGCAGAACTCTAACCTGCATGGCTTTTTCCAACAGGAAAGAAGGGTTTGGGCAGTGGAGGTAGATACAGGACTGAGGCAGTTTCAGCTCTTACTCCAGAAAAACAATAAAAAGCTTGCACTAGCAGAAGGGAGGGAGGTGTGACTTTTTTTCTTTTTTTGCAGCCAGAACCATACTTCCCTGTCTTTTTTCCTTTACCTTCAGCCACAGCTGATTTTGTCATGATACCATCAGAGTGGGTAGGCTCAATTTTGTTCAGTTGTAGGTGCTGTTAAAGGGCAAAATGGGTGACTTCAGTCTTGCAGAGGCTCTGTAAACCTCCCAGTCACCCCATTTTGCTCTATAAACCTTCCCCAGATGGAAAAAAAGTCCTGCATGGGCCCACAGGTTGCCCAGACCTGTTTAAATGGTTCTTAAATGCTGTGCAAGTCAGAGTGAAATTCTACAAGTGAAACAGACTTCAGCAGATGCATTTGGATTGTGGGAAAGCTATGTAAGGCTAGACCTGGTTGGCACATGGATGGGAGACCACTGAGAAATCCCAGGGCTATAAACTAGATACATATAGATATTCTAGAAGAAGGTAATGGCAAGTCACTTCCATACTGTTCCCAAGAAAATTACATGCATATGTCTGTGTAATAACCACAAATTAAGCTTGACTCAAAGGAGATTTTACAATATCTTCCCCTTCCTAATTTTACTTATTTATATCTAAGAATAGTTGCTCTGTATATGGCTAGAGAGTATTCCAGGAAATAATCCTCTATGGTGTGAAGTGGGAGCTGGGGAAAGAGGAATGCCTTCATGTGTTTGCTAATTGGTTCTCCTGTGATTTCATCACATCATCCAGACAAGAGATTCTAGAAAGGCAGAGGTAGCTGACGTTGCCCCACAGAAGCAAAGCAAAGCTATTCAGCCTGACTTCATGCTGTACAACATGACTCTAAGGCCCCAGCTGCTCGGAAAGTGTGATGTGGAACTTCCCTGTATGGTGATTGTCTCTCCTATCTCTGCTGCAATAAGAACGTTGGCCCCTGTTCTTCAAGGTTCCTGATGAGGAAGTGTTACTTGGGGAAGAAAGTCTTCCCCCACCAACTCTTCCTGTTTTTTCTCATGTGCTTTGTTTCCTATTACAGGTTGCAAATTGTTGTGTTAAGGAATCCATTTTACAGCCTTTCTAGATGAGTGTTTTTAACACTAATGATGTTGCCCCTAATATTACAAAGAAGCCATTGAGTACGGTATATTTCTGTAAAATGTTCTTGCATGGTTATTGATTTGCTTTTCAAGTTCCTTGGTGGAGTTATTAATTGTCATTTTATTAAGTGATATATGTGCTGGATTTATAAGATGTTTAAAAGCTAATACAAAGCACCAACCAGAAGAGAGGAAGGGATGTCTTGTTGAAAGCTGTGCTTAGAAGAAACTGATTAAAGCCAACTAAAGTTGCCCATTGTCTGAGAGTCAGAAAAAGCTTCTTAAGGAGGGATTTTTAAGTCAGCTGTGCTGGTTTGTGGAGGAGAGATAATCCAAAATGGCCAATATGGAAAGAGGAAGGGAGGGAGGAATTAATTAATTAATTTTGGGAACACTGTAAATTTACAAGGCTCATCTCAAAGAGAAGTTCCAAAATGAAGAAGGTGATATTTTTAATTGATGGATGATTTTGAGCATCTTGGAAAACTGCATGCATAACATATAGGTGAAAGAATTGACTAACGTGCTAACCCTTCAGCTTATGAATCATTATTTTGATCTTATTCTCCTTCTTTGGAAGAAGAAGAAAGTGCAAAAGCTGGTTTGCAGCTAAACCTCAAAAAAACCAAGATTATGGCAACCAGCTTGATTGATAACTGGCAAATAGAGGGAGAAAATGTAGAAGCAGTGAAAGACTTTGTATTTCTAGGTGCAAAGATTACTGCAGATGCTGACTGCAGTCAGGAAATCAGAAGACGCTTAATCCTTGGGAGAAGAGCAATGACAAATCTCAATAAAATAGTTAAGAGCAGAGACATCACACTGACAACAAAGGTCCGCATAGTTAAAGCAATGGTGTTCCCCATAGTAACATATGGCTGCGAGAGCTGGACCATAAGGAAGGCTGAGAGAAGGAAGATCGATGCTTTTGAACTGTGGTGTTGGAGGAAAATTCTGAGAGTGCCTTGGACTGCAAGAAGATCCAACCAGTCCATCCTCCAGGAAATAAAGCCAGACTGCTCACTTGAGGGAACGATATTAAAGGCAAAACTGAAATACTTTGGCCACATAATGAGAAGACAGGACACCCTGGAGAAGATGCTGATGAGTGGAAGGCAAAAGGAAGAGGGGCTGACCAAAGGCAAGATGGATGGATGATATTCTAGAGGTGACGGACTCGTCCCTGGGGGAGCTGGGGGTGTTGACGACTGACAGGAAGCTCTGGCGTGGGCTGGTCCATGAAGTCACGAAGAGTCGGAAGCGACTAAACGAATAACAACTCCTTCTTTGGAGCCTCTGTGAATAATTCTATCTACACGTAGTCAGAGATCATGCAGCATCAGGTTTCTTTTTAGTATAGCTCAACGCGGGGGCATTGGGTGTTACGGGGGATGGAATGGAGCCTGCTGATTGAAGCTTTTATAGCATAGAAAGTTCATAGGAGAACTTCCAGGATAGTTTTGTTTTTTGTTTTTTTACAAATTACTGTAGATATCTTGGGACACAATATAGGGGAAAGCTCAAACTAGACTCTGCTTAGTTAATATAATGCAAAAATTATGTTCAGTAACTGATGATTTTGCTATTTTGGGATATTATAATTCTTACTTGTACTCCCTTTCCCTTTTCAAACTTTGTAGGGTATTATGGTCCTATTGCAATTCATAAGTCCACAATGAGGACTAGAATACAGATTTAGCCACCAAGCATGCCATTGTCCACCAAACTAATCTGCTCTGCTGAGATTTAAGATGCTTAATCTGAGATGGATTTACACTTCCTGCAAAATGATTCATGCAAATATACTGAGCCTCAGATCCGGCTCTGTTTCTGAGGCCAGCTGTTTTTTATTCTTACATAGCATTTTGTAATAGGAATACTGTTGGTTCTGGCAGTGTTTGCAGTTGCTGAAAAGGCTTTTGTCAAAGCTGGCTGACCAGGAAGCTAATTTTCTGAAGGAAGGAACTTTGGAAGGAGTTTGGGGGAAATGGAGAGGATCGGAAGGAAGGGAGCATGATTCAGAGGTGAAATTATTGATACATCCGATGGCTGTCTTACAGACTATGATGTTGCAGAACAGATTTCATATATGCTGCATGCTAAAGAACTTACTACGCCCTGCAGGGCCTTCTGGAAACATGGGCAGATGAACCAAGCAAACATTTGCACTTTTTTGCTGCTCTGTCCCTCCAGAGCTATAAAGTCAAGAACAGGAGTGGAAAGGGCTAGTGGTCACCCCATCTTGGGAAAGCACAGGCCCTGCCTTAATTGTTAGTTGAGACTTGGCAGCAACATCACAGGACCATAAGATTAAGTGTTTCAGTGAAAGAGATAATTGAAAATCAAAAAAAGACTTTGTTAATTTGATTAGACAGAGCTGGAGTTGAATTGTTCTTCATCAAAAGAGATTTAATTCTGACACACAATTAAATCCTCCTGCTGTACTGGTGCCCTGCTCTCTTCCCGGCAACTGAGGACTCAGGGATGCAGGAGTGGAAAGCTTTAAGAGAGGACGAGGTGATTAAAGGGTCCAAAAGGGGAGAGGCAAAGAGAGAAGTCCTAAAACAGGCAGGAGGAAGTATTTTAGCTGAAAGAGATGAAGGATGGAAAAAATGTGACCAGGAATGTGAAAATGTGCTGGAGAGACCATTGCAAACTCACGAAGCCCACGTTCTCTATTATAACCCTCCCCCTTGAACTCATCATCTCAGACAATGAAACTCACATAATTGACATATCTTGAAATTTCAGATCTCTTGATTAAAGAAGTATTGGATTCGGTGTAGCAGAATCTCAATAATGTAATAGTGGAGGGAGGCAAAGGGGGGATTCCACAGGGGTAGAATAGTAGTTTCAATTCCTCTGCATCCTTTGAAAAAGAAAAATTCTGGCAACTTTAAGCTTTTATAGGTATTATAAGACTGGCAGGATTCACATCAGTACTCTAAAACTTTGCAGGGCAGAGGGGGAAAAGTAGAATGAAAATTGACATCTCTGCCTAGGGCTGATCTGCACATCTGGCTTGCCCAAGCACAAGACAGGCTGCCCCCTATTGGAGAGGACAAGAACAGGGGACATGATGCTCAATCTGCCCCAACCCCCACCTGAGTTTTCTGACTTTGCATCAAAATTAGTGATTTCCTTCCTTTGCGGGCAGAAACAGGGGAATCTGGTTCACCTGCTCTACTTCATTCCATCCTATGTAAATACCTTCATTCCAATTGGCTGATGCATGCTCTGGTGGGTGTGTCCCTGTCCCCACTCTCTGCCTTTGACAGCCATTTTGTGCTGGGCTGCCTGCCATGAAAAGCTGGACTTTTTTTTTTTAAGCAGGTTCAGTAGCAGAACAGTGAAATCCTGGAGGTTGTTTTTTTGTTTGACTAGTTGAAATTGACAAGAGTTCTGCTCTTGAGGTAGAAGTGACAGGGAGAACTGCAACATTGGTTGGGTTTTTGTTTTGCCCTCAGTGGAACCTTCTTTGTTTTTTTAACTGGATGAAATTGACAAGAGTTGGGCCAAATTTCCCCTTCTAGCCCATGTGACAGGAAGAACTGAAAAAATGATCATTTTTTTCCCCACCAGTCCTCAAAAGACATGCCCACAGAAAGGAGACCAACTGATGTTTGTTTTCTTGGCATGGGTAGTAGGGGAGAAGTGGCAAGAGAATCCAAGTTAACTTCAGTCCAGACATAGCACATGGCCTTCACTGTGGCCAAAGTGGGGTTGAAATCTGGAAACAGATTTTCTGAGCCAGTTTCATATCCAGCTGGTTTACACATGGGAGACAAATCGCTGAATGCTGTAGTGTGGAAAATCCTCCATCGTGACATTCACAAGCAGGTGGCCTTAGTCCAGTCTACCATGGTTTAACCTTAAAACCACTCTAAGGATTATCTGAAATAAGGAAATGGAACCATTTTTTTATTTGTGTCAGAAGCATTGCAATTAAAATAAGGCATACTGTAAAACATAGAATTTAAAATATAAAAGTTAAAATAAACAGATCTTGCCCAGAAACCAGCAACATTGTGTTCTGTCATGCTGTCATGAGGTCCTCAAATGTGCATTGATCAGAGCACAAAGGACAAGTGTACTTATGTATTGTCTGTATGTCTCCACAGTCACAAAGGGCAGAGGCCACCGGTTAGCCCCATTTGTTCAGAGTGTCTCTGGAACTTGTTATGCCTGTGCGCAGTCTGTTCAACGATTTCCATACTTCCCAGCGTTCACCAGACCCAGGTGCCAGCTCCTCTGCTGGTTCCATCCAGTGTTGGTTTTTTGTAGCTTTCCATAGGTCCAATCTACTTTTAAATTCATCAAAATCTTCTGTCAACCTAAGGAAATTTTCCTGGATTTTAATCTCTGAGGAGCTGGTTGTAGGCCATACAGCGTTGTTTGGATATTGATGATTTAAGCCTCTCTCCATATGCTGCTGCTTCTCTACGGACAGCAGGCAGGGCAATGCCGGCTAGGTGGTAGATCTCTAGAGAGGTAGGTTTCAGACATCCAGTAATACTTCTGCTAGTTTCATTCAAAGCAACCTCTGCTTTCCCAGCATGTGCTGATTTATACCAAACTGGGCAGGCATATTCGCCTGCCGAGTAGCAAAGGGCTAATTCTGTTGTTTTAAGGACCTTTGGTTTGGCACCCCAAGTAGAGCTCGTTAATTTCCTAAGAATGTTATTTCTTCCCTTGACCTTCAATTTAGTATTGATACAGTGCTGTTTATATGTTAGGGCCCTGTCAAAAGTAACCCCTAAGTATTTAGGGTTGTAGCAATGCTCCAATAACACTCCTTTCCATGTAATTTGCAGCTTCCTAGCAGCCTGCTTATTGCAAAATGGAAGGCACATACCTGTGTTTTTGCTGGGTTTGGCCTTAGCTGGTTATCACGACAGTGTTGATCCAGCTCTTCCAGGGCTTCAGTTAGGAGTTGTTCTACCTCCTCAAATGTTTCTCCCCATACAGCCATTGCTCGATCATCAGCGTATATATAGTTGTTAGTGCCTGCAGGAAGCGGCTGATCATTGGTGTAAATATTGAAATATGGAACCATGAATATTGCACAAGTAAAAGTTGAGTGAAATTAAGAAAGATCTAACCCCAATTTATCCATTTTGTGTGAATGCCTGTGACACTCCCTGAAAATTCAAATTGTGCCAAGTGGCCCGAAAGTGTAGGGGATCACTGCTATAGAGTTCTGCCAAGATTCTACTTCTCCCACTAGCAAAGCAGGCTTGATTTATGTAATGCTCAAATTGGGTGCTCTGAATATAGCGCATTGGCTCTGATTACACAGGAGGCTGTAAAACTGGGCCAGTTACAGGTTTTAGCCCCTGAGCACATGATTTCATTATCAAAGCTGTTGGTAGTTCTTGCCTGTCTCCCCAAACCCTACATCTCCCTAGCAAAACTTTCTATCTCATCCCAAACTCTATTCTTTCTTCCCTACTTCAAATCACAGTTCTCTTCTCCTACCCCGGTTGTGCCTTCTCTCCTCTTTTCTCCCAACTCCTCCATGGGTCTTCTGTGGGTATAGCTTTTTGCATGGACAGGGCTGCTGCAAGGGATTGCACAACCACCTTTTTTCATGCTCCTTTTTAAGGGCATCAGTGCCAATAAAGCTAGAAGCCTTGGGGGAAAAGATGATGCTTTGCCTTTTTCCAGTAATCTTCACAATACAGGTAGTCCTCTCTTAACGACCACAATTGGGACCTGAATTTTGGTTGCTAAGTGAAGCAGTCATTAAGCGAATCCAACCTGGTTTTATGACCTTTTTGCAGCAGTCATTATGTGAATCACTGCAGTCATTAAGCAAACCACATGGTCGTTAAGTGAATCATGTGGTTACCCATTGATTTTGCTTGCCAGAAGCCGGCTGGGAAGATTGAAAATGATGATCACATGACTGGTTGCTAAGTGCCCCAATCACGATCACATGACTATGGGGGCGCTGCAACGGTCATAAGTGTGAGTACCAGTTGTAAGTCGATTTTTTTCAGCACCACCATAAGTCTGAACCATCATTAAATGAATGGTCATTAAGTGAGGACTACCTGTGAATAAACAGCAGCTGGCTGATTTTGAAGAGTTCTTTGAGAAACGTTCTTGTTTCCCCTTGTCAGGGACATCACACTCACATTCAAAGAAGCTAGTGGGAGTTGCTGCTGATCTATCAAACTGGACAGTGAAGGATCATTTCAGAACCTGTGGTAACACTATAGGGCCCTCTGCAGCAGAAACACATGTCCCAGTTGAGAGTGACGAGCCAAACTCTGTCATCTGGTTAGGAGTCTGTAGGGCTAAAAGAATCTGCAAAAGCTGTTATTTCGCTCTGCCAGACTTCTGGGGCTGTAGCAGAGTCTGTCTGGGGCAGACTCCCATTTCTCAATGGGAGCATTCTTGGCGGGCCTTTGGAGTGCAACTTCCTTTGTTCTCCATTTATTGTGCAGCTGCCAGACTCTTCTCCCACTGAGGAACTGGAAACTGGTTCCAAGACTGAGGTCAGCAGTGGGCACTCGGCCATGTTGTAGGCAGGTGCCCAGCTCTGCTAAGCTGTGACACTGGTCCTGCTGTGATGTCCTTAAGCATAATGAGAAGATTCCAATGGACTTCCTTCTGGCAGAAGGACGTTATGGGTGGTTTGCCTAGTCCATAGTCTCTTCTGTTCTCCATGAGTTAGATCAACATGCATGACTGTATTCCATAATTATTATTTATAGAGCACTATTGGATTTAGGGGAGACAATGAAGAAGAGGCAAAAATAAGAAAAATGCGTGCTTATTTCAAGTACATAAGCTTGGGAATAATGCCCACACGGTTTTTCCAGGTCTAACCTAAAACTTGCTATGGGTTTGGGGAGTCAAGGTAGGTCTTTTCAGAGTAATATGGAATAGATTAGGCACAGGATTTACCAAGCTTGCCATTTCCAATGTTCTAGATGAGGGTGGAGAACATGCACTCAGACAGGCAAATAATTACATCACTTCAACCAATTTCTTGTAGTATAAACTTCCAAGGGTTGAAACCACTTTGTAAATTGGAAGCCAGATGGTTGCTTTCACTTGCAAAAGATTACACCACAAGTCAACTGGTCAATTTTTAAGGAGCCCTAGGACTTGCTTTTTTTGCAGTATGAGCTGACAGTTGTCATCCTTACTGAAAATTTAAAGCTATTGCTGGTAATCAGTTCCAATCCCAGAGCCAATGAATAGGCTCCTGAGAATACAGGCCAATGATACAGGAAGTGCCAGTGGCAAAGGCACATCACAAAGGCAACTGCTTGTCCCAAGGACTCCTTCTTCGTAGTGCTTTACTATTCTCCATCTCTAGATCAGCAGCACTGCAGTCTCACTGGCTCATCTGGGGTGAGATAATTGAGCAAACAGGCGGGAGGCAGGGGACACTGGGGCCAGTGTTAATTTAATTGAGCCAGTTTGTTCACAGCAGAATATTAACCTCTCGGGCAATAGCTTGAGAGAGAATTCTACTCAAACACTGGTTCAGTGTGGGGGCAGTAAGCTGACATACCCTGATATTATTGATGGAGAGACTATGGGAATGATCTTCGTGCACCCCCATTCGCATGATCTGATGATGCAGACATGCTATTACTGCAGCAGCCAGAAAGAGATTCCACTGGGGAAGGAATTGCAATTAAGTCACCCCCAGGGAGGCTGGCTGAAGAATGAGGAATGTCTTGCTTAAAGCCAGAACCCAGGGAAGGCAAAAGGAGGCACATCTCAGGTTGGCCATGAGCAGGCCGTGGGATAGGGAAGTAGAATGGGGAAGAGGGGATTCCCTTTCCCCACACAGATTATGATTTCAACTGGGGAGGGTTTGCAGAGGAGACCATTTGACCATTTACACAAAACGAGAGGGACAGAAAATAGTGGCAGTTTGATACAGCTCAGTGTAAATGGAAAAAGCCTCTGTGCCAGAGCAGTAATGAATTGGACAGGCTGGGCTTTGCAGGGGTCTGACATCTGGGCATTCACAGGGTTAAAAACAGAGGAATACTTCAGGATGGAGGGCGGGGAGAAGAAGGCAGGTCATAATGCTGTAGGATGATGAACAATAGGCATCTTATTCACCAAGGGAAACCCAGGCTTTGGTAGCAGGAAGGCTGATAAATTTGAGTGATGAGTTGGTAATAGGGATGATGATGGGAGGGCATGTCAATGATTATAGGCTGGAATTTGGGACTGAAGGGCAATAGCAGGAAAGAAGATCCAAGAAAAGGAAGTCTGGTGAATGCCCTGAGTCAGAACTGAAGATTAGTGACACAGAGTGATGCAATGCAGTGGCAGTTATGTCTGGATGAGAAGAGTGAATAGAAGATATATCAACTTCAGAGTTTCTTGTGGGCTGTAATTCCCTCAGTTTTCCCTTGTGGCCTTCAAACTATCTACCTCCCTCTGTCTTCTCCCACCTTTCCGTGGCTTCACGCCAGCCTGTTCCAGCAATAGCTCCCACCACTTCCAGCCAGCAGGGTTGTGGAAGGCTGCTTTATATGTAATAGTTGTAGTTTCAATCAGAACTGGACAATTAATGTTCAATAGAACTATCAAACTGAGTTCTGGCCCAGTTCTTAATTCAACCCCGCTCTGCTTTTCTACCACTGGCCAGAAGACAAATACCAGTTGCAATAAAGTATTGTGAAAGAGACTAAAATACAAATCATTTTGGAAAGACCAGTGTCTACCTTAAGGTAAACGAGTAGTGTACAGAAAGCTTGGACTAATCCCCTCTTTAGAATCTGATGTTCTTAGTAGCAGAAGGCAGCCATGAAGTATGTAATTCTGAAGTCCACTCTGTTGTACAGAAAATCATATTTTGTTTTAGCAGCCTTGACTATTTGTCTGGCTTGGAAACTAAGTAAAGGTATGGTAGACTGAATGGAATGCTTTTTAATCCTCAATTTTGCTATAAGGTGGAAGAAATGGAGCTGGGGAGGAAATTGGCCTGTGACTAAGCAACCATATCCATCTCTTTTCACCATATTAATCTTTATTTTTCTCTCCCTTTCAACTTCTACCAAAGTCAGTAGCAGCAATGCCTAAGAAGTTGAAGCTGCTGGAAAGAGTGTGTTCCACCAAATACAGATTGTGCTCTTATGGATCCAAGAAGGAGTTGTGACACTGCAACCTATTGAAGATGCTTTAGCAATTCCACAGCAATGATGTCTCTTCCAGAACAGTGACTTTTGTCCTCGATAATGCTGTGGTCTGTTATCCCCGGTCCCTTGTCTGCTGTCAGAGGCAGGATTTCCACTCTGCAATGTAGAAAGAGTGCAGGTGGCTGAGTCATAGAGACTCTGGAATGAGAAACTACTATTCTGAGTAAAACCTTGTCTCTTCCAAAGCACTTAAAGCTATAGGGGCAGCCTCAGTGTTAGTTGACAGTGGGAATCAGTTTAACCCCAGATGTTCCAACAAGCAAATGGGATTTCTGGCTTTATCAAGGCCACAAAATGGAATTCAAATTGAAACTGCAGTTCTCATTATCAACCTATTTGTAACACAGCCGAATGTGCTGGCTTGTAGAAAACAAAATTGTGTGAAATTGACAGGATTACTTATGCTTTATCTAAGATCAAACATCCCAAAGAAAATAGAAGACGGATCTTGTTTTGTTTTTAGTAGAATTCAGGCTAAAGTAAATAATTGATTAGATCTGAGGGCAGAGAATTAGCGCTCCCTATCTTTGACTGTCAACCAATGGTTGAAAAAAGTTTGTTTCTTTCCTCACCATCCTTTTCTAAACAACTATTGTGTAGAGGTGCTCCAGCAGCAACACACTATTTTTCATTAACCTTTCACACAGTGGGCTGCTTTTTCCGTCAAAATATTAAAATAGCCTTCAGAGTCTGCTTAAAATCGAGATGGTGCTGGTGTAAGAATTCAAGTATAATCTTCAGTCTGCTCTGTGTGTGCTGGTTTAGCTTCAAGGGAGTATATACCAACCAGGTTTATCATCATAGCCAGCCATGTATCCCATCTTATTATATTATATTTTGCACAAGGAAATGTGTTTCTTCCTGTCCACTTATTCCAACTTCGTTCCTGGCTTCATGTGAGAGATTACACAAACTAGTAAAACTAGTTAAACATTGCTTCCTAATACAACTGAATCTGGAACTATATTTCCAAACAGATTAGAATTGGGGTTTGACTTTAGTTTATAGAGCCTGACTTTTTGAAACAAAAATTGACCTTCAAACAGGAAGGTTTGCTGTTTGCATTTTGACTGATTTACCCACTTGTACAAAGGGAACAGCAAATTGGGAGTGAATGGTCTGCATGAATCATGATATGGTTTAGTAAACTGGGATGCACATCATGCCATAATGTACAAACAATAGTCACTGTAAGTGAAGTACATTTATACCACTGGAAGAAGAATTAAAATATACTTATTGTACCATGTATATATGTATGGAAAAGCTGTGACTTCAGCATATCTTCTATAAATTGTCAGCAAGGGATCTATAATGTTAATAAACTCCACTAATATTCAGCTATGTTTCTAACTTTTTTGATTATGAAGAAAAGACACTTCTTCCAATAACCAGAAACAGAATTATTACAACTCAAAATCTCCTCGACTGTTTGAAGACTTTCCTTACCTTCCACATCTACTTTTCTATCACTCATATACAGGGAAACCGTACTGCTGGAATAAACTATTCAGTTAAGCTAGAGTACTTTAAAAATATTTTCCTCTGAAGCAGAATTCTGAAATTTTGGTTTCGGCTTTTCAGGTTGAACTGACGTGCTAGAAGCTCCTGGTCATCTGAGTTTTAGCCGTATGCCCACAAATGCATGAGAGAGCAATTGAAATGGCAGAGGAAAAAAGACTTGAATTCGGAAGAGAGAGAAACAAACTGCAGTTGCATTTCTCTTTTTGCTTCTGCCTTACATAATTCAGAATAACAGGTTTATGATTTTTTTTATTGATTAGCTCTCCCTGTCCTTTTTAAAGGAACACCTGCCATAGGGATTCCTTTGTTGAGGATGGGAAGCACAGTCTTTCTCCTCTGTGCCAGTTTACTGCTTAAACACCCTTACCTACAGATGTGAGTTACACCCAACGTATTGCTACAAATCACAAAATTGCAGCTATTTCTTCTCTGACTGCAGAAACCTGTTTCTATGGTGTTTACCTAGGCCATGTTGGCTTGTTGCCTTATTTGTTCCCTTCTAATTGAGCAAATGTGCTGTACGCATGGAAGCTAGGCCAGCATCGACTTTATTAGAGGAGAGCATCAATAAAAAATCTGCACGTTAGTAGGCTCTGCTTGGGCTCAGTCAGATGAGAGGAATTTTAAAGTTGCACTTTATTCATGATGTTTTGATTTCTCTTGCTCTGGGGATGCTGACTTTGATAAATCACAATGCAGCAGCAGAACAATATTGTAGTGTGCTTTGGTAGCCAGCTTCTAAAGTAAGGCTTGCTGTATGCCTTGCATTAAATTTTTCCATAGTTTGGTTTCTTCTATAAATTAGGCTTAATTATTAACTACAGCCTGTGTTTTCTCTTTCCTTCTGGATAATACAGTGGGTTAAGTTTGCTGTAATGCTGCTTGCATGCTGCAGCATTGATAAATAAATTTGCTTTTGTTCTAGAATTGGCCTTTCACATTATTGATATTGCTCTATTAACTAATAAACTAATGGTTACAGGAGAGGACATGTTCTTGAAAGTGGTTCTGTGCTACCTAGTAATTTCAGTAGCATTTTATGATTGAGAACTTTGGTCTGGCCATCTGTTCCTTCTAGTGCACTTTATTAGCATTGCAGCCTGTTTCAATGCCTACTTGACATTGCACAGTCCTTTGAGGAACCCATACTTCAGACAACCCCTCTCATCCCCAACATGGATGAATAAACTTCTTTGGGATCAGGATTCTAACTGCAACCATTCTGAGGCTAGCATTGAAAACGAACAAATAAACAAGGAAACCTAGGTTAAAAAGTTGCTTACCCCAAAACTGAAGTATTAAAAAGTTGAACCAATCTAGTTCTTCATCCCTTCACTAGCATACTTAAAGGCAATATAGTGAATGGAAAGATAGTTTTATGGAAGACAAACTTCTTAGTTTTCTATGAACGCCAATTTTTTCTGTCAGTCCAATAAATCCATATTAAACCAATTGGTGAAAATTCAGATTAATCCTCTGAGCATACAGGTGCCAAAGTGTTAGCTACACTAGGGAAAACTTCCCTAGCCATCATAACCAGAAGAACTGTAGACCCCAGAATGTCTGCAGCCACCTCCTTTTGCTGCCTATTATATAAATTCTTTAAATAAAATAAAAATAAAATGAGAAACTAGCATGCTGCAAAGTGCCAGTGTCTGAGTCCCCTTTATTTACAAGAATCCCTCTTGGTCTCACATGGGCTTCACAGAAATTCTTAGAAAATAAAACGTTGAGTGACTAAAGCCCAGTGCTATTCTGGGAAGTGTGGCCACCTTCTCAGAAAAGGTAATCTGGGTTGGTATATGCTGCATCTTATGAATCTAGGTAGAGTGTTAGGGAACATCTTATAAACATTTTGTTACTAGTCATGCTCAGCACTGTAGCCATTACATACTTCCAGAATTCCAAATGTCTTCATTCTTTAAAAAGGTTGCCTGCCCATGGCCCTACTTTTGATCAGAAGCTTGCCTGTGATGCTTTATTGTGGTTTTTTATGGGCCTAAAGCACAAACTCACAGAGTTAATGATTCTACATCGTTTTCAAAACTCTGAGAAAATTCATCAGGTAATGAGGAAAGCACTGGTGAAATCTAAAATCTAGGAATGAAAGGGGAGACCTGTACATAATCTGTTTGCTCTTTCAGATGTTATGTCCAGTGCGCAGCACATGAACTAGATTATCATTTTCTACCGTGAAGACTGAAGAGAGCTTCTTCCCACTTTTCCATAGACCGGGTGTGGGGGGAGCTGTTTTCAAACTTCATTGATCAACCATGTGAAATATATCCAGCTATCACAGGTTTGTTTGCTGAGCTCTAAGACTCCTTTCCTGAATATTCAGTCAGTTCCTTTATCTGTGAATGGTTTCCATCAGCAAGTCAACAATATTTATGTAGGTTAACAGTGTCATTTTAAAAAGTGTCTTTTCCCTTTATACTAAGTGTGATAATCTAACAAAGTCATCTGTATCCACAGTACTAAGATTCCTCGGTCTCCTCTTTTCATTCTCAAGGGTCAGATTACCCAGGAAAAGGTTTTTGTATTGTTGTTTCATCAAACAATATTCTTCAAAACTGATGGGAATTCTCTTTTCGGCACCCTGAAATAGTTCAAACCAAAAGTAGATTTGAAAATACTCTTGTTCAGTGACATTAGTTACCAGTTTTGGTCCTTAAAGTACGCCACTGGTGACAAAGTAGGAGAAATATATCCTGGTTGGGGTAGAAACCCCTGCAAACTGTGGGAGATGCCACAATTAAAGAGAAGCTGCTGTTATGATTTAAGGAATACCAGAGAATGAATAAGGCTACATCAGATGGGAGAGAGAAAAAAGAGAAATTGCATGTCTGTGTAGTAGTGATGGGTTAGTTGGTGTGTTGTGTTCGTTTGTTTTTATTTTGAAAATATCTTTGAATGTTTTACTGGGAAAATTGGATTATCAGAAGAGAAGGCCAACATGTTTCTATATATTTGAAATTATTTAAAATTCTGTCTCCCTGAAAAGAATTAAAAAAGAAAAATTAAAAAAAGAATCAGAAATGTAGAATGTAAAACTGAATTGTTAAACAGG
Source organism: Candoia aspera (assembly GCF_035149785.1). NCBI lineage: Eukaryota > Metazoa > Chordata > Lepidosauria > Squamata > Candoiidae > Candoia > Candoia aspera. The sequence goes on along the minus strand of NC_086154.1, from coordinate 114,647,342 downwards.
GATGTAGGAGTTACTTTAAATGCTTCTTGAATTAAAACGAATTGAAATGCTTCCTAGAAAGAGTTTTAAAGCTGGACCAGCCTCCTCCAACCTGCAGGAGTGTTGAACTACAGCTACCATAACGATTGGACACAACGGCAGTAGGTCGGGTGTGGCTGGTTTTGTAATACATTCTGGGCAATGTATTATAAAATGTGTAGCATTAACTGAGAATATTCTATTCGGTATGAGGCACAAGCAGATGCTGGTTATACCCAGCAGATATTAAATGGTGGACGGGCTCATATGAAAATAGATTTTTATAAATAAATAGATAGTGCCAGGAACGGGGTTTGAAATTAACTTTAGTTGTTGCTGCTGCAAGTCTTCTACAAACAACTGCTGAATTCTACCCCAACAGAAATATTTATTTATTTATTTATATTTATTTATTTATTTTCTATCTTGCCTTTATTATTTTTATAAATAACTCAAGGTGGCAAATGTATTTTATTGTAAGCTGCCCAGAATCCCCCCGTTGGGGACAGATGGGCAGTGAATAAATGTATAAAATAAAATAAATAAATACCTAATACTCCTTCCTCCTCCTCTTTTCCCCACAACAACAACCCTGTGAGGTGGGTTGGGCTGAGAGAGAGTGACTGGCCCAAGGTCACGAAGCCGGCTTTCATGCCTCAGGCGGGACTAGAACTCACAGGCTGTAGCAGGTTACAAAGGCATAGCTGCTAGCTCCCTGTTTTGTTTTGTTTTTTAAAATTGCAGTGAAGATTATGCCTGCAGAGGAGAACAAATAAAAGGATCTATGTTTAGAATGTCAACTAGGCTGAGGACTAGCTTGTCTATTATAAGAGGGATAAGATTTTTAAGGTATGGATATAATTGGAGGTGTGACTTACACATATAGATCAATGGATAGTAGGATCAATCAGTAGTAATATGTAACTGATTGGCTGTGCCCCTGAATACAAGTATAACCTTTTGTCTCTGTGGGAAGAGGCAGAAAAAAAGGTTTATCCCCTTTATTCCTTAACCTTCCACTGTCATTTTGAAATGGTATGTTAAAGCATGGTGGGGTGGGGATGATATTACTGAATGCTGTGTTAATATATAAGTCTGTGTGTGCTTGTATACTCACCCCTGGGTGACAGCACCTAGCTAACCTTGGCTGATCTCAAAAGCAAAACAAAGTAGGTCTTGGTTAGTACTTGAATAAGAGACTTACTACCAGGAAATCTGGGGTTGTAGACTAGACTAGGAAGTTGAAGAAACATAATAGAAGAAAGAAATAGCAAAACACTTCTGAATGGTTGCTGGGAAACTCCACAGACACATTCATGAAGTCCTCAGGAGGTTCAACGTAAGGGAGACTTTACCTTTATTAACACTTTAAAAAGATATGGAAAAAAACGTATATTAATACAGTATATTAAAATAGCAGGTAGTTGCACTGTTTTTGCCTATATTGTTCAGGAAATAGCCACTGAAAATGAGTGCCCCATACCCTAAAGATTTATGGTTTACAAAATAAAACAAAACCTGTATGAGGATTGGATAAAAACTAATTATCATCATTAAAATTACTAATTATTAATACTATTAGAAAAAGTTTTTGAAATTCCTTAAGCTACAGTTAATGTTCATTTTCACTTGAAAGGTTATATTAAGATACATATGGGTAATTTACAAGTAATTTGGAATAATGAGCTGGAATTTCTTTTCTTAATAGATCAATGGGGGCCTAGGGTTTAAAGAATGTTACATTAGTGTTGTATGATTTTAAGATAAGATTAATTCACAACAAAACATTTTTGAATATATTGGATACTGCAGAAGTATAGCAAAGGCTGGGTTTCATCTTTGGTATAGTGCAAGTCTAGCATGTTGGAAGGGGCTTGACCCATATGTTTGGGGCCTGCTCTATGGTGACATTGTCTCAGTTTATTATTCATCAGGTTGTAAATGGAGCGATTGGAAAAGAAATAAGTGTCAAAGGTGGGAATGTGGTGCTGAATTGCCTTCCTAGCATTTGGAATCTACTGAAGTGCAAAGACGTATCGTTTGTAGACAGCAGCAAAGAAGATTGTTTTATTACGTCATGAAAAATCTGATCAATATGATTCTATATGGTCAGAGTTTAATTGTTAAGATCTGAGTCCCACTGTATATTTAATTTTTCTAATACATATAAACCTTATTTTTAAAAAATATTTGAATTTTCTTTCCTTTCTCCTTGTTTTTTAATCTTTATTATGACACTTGGTTATCATTTTTCTTTTTTCTTAGTTTAAAAAGCAATACAGACACACTCATACACACACATACACACACACACACACACACACACTAGGTGTTCCTTTCTGTCAGGTCCACTTGTTTGCCCATGACCAAACTACATACAGCAGCTTTCTCCAACTTGCTGCCCTTCTGATGTATTGGTCCTAGGATCCCCAACCAGCATGGCTGCCAGGTATTCCAACAGGGATGTCAGGAGGGAGGCAGAACTTGGACTGTAACTATCAGATAGATGTCTAGTCTATGGTGAAGGAGTGGAATGGGTCTACTTTGATTGGCCTTGGGTCCTCATACAGCAAGAAAAAAATCTACTGGAAGTAACTGTGCTGCTGAAGGAGGGGAAGAAGTAGCAAATGCACAAAATTGCTGTGCTTCCCCTGTCTGCCTTGCTGGTCTGGTAGATAGCTCACAGATCAGAGAAGCTGCCTTTTTTTATTTACAGAAAGGCATAGAGTATCTCCCAGGAGTGGAAGTGGAGAACAACTTGCATATTAAACTGGCAAGTGCAATTAACTACCGAAATAGACATTTTTATCACACTTTTATTGAATCCTTAATGAACAAATAAAGAAGCAGAGAAAAGAAAGAACAAACTAGCTTGAACTAAAAACAAAAATCACCATAAAATCCCAGGTTTCACAACCCATTCTGATGGATAAATAAAAGGGCTGTGCAACAAGCAGGCAAGAAAGAGCTATGAAGTATCTCATGGACAGGAGAAGGCTGAGCAAAGAAATCTGTGGAGCTCTTTGTTTGAAAATAATTCTCATAAGGACTTCACAAAGTGTGAGTAAAATGCACACATGGTGCTGGAAACCAAGTGGGAGAGCAGAGCTAAACTCTGAAAGCAAAGGCTATTATGAATAATAACAGTAATAATAATTTTGTATTACGGTTGTGCCTGGAGCACTCCCAACAGTTTTACACTGTAACTTATATTGTAATTTACACTGTGTGCTTAGATCAGAGTAAGGCTTTTAAGTGTATTTTTTGAAAATACCATCTGCAGCATTTTGAATACTTAAGATGTTTGGAATAAGAAGTGAATATAAAATATTTTGGGTGTGTGAGTGAGAATGAGAGAGAGATGGAAAAATATGATGGATAATTCATGAAAATGTAATCTGTTGATTAAATCCTGTAAATAGATATAGATTTGATTTAATGGAGACAAGGCAAAGGGGAAGGGAAGGCACTCTGAACCTTCTGAAGTTCTGCAACTGCAGCCATTAAAAGCAGAATATTATGATTTCTTTATAGTTCCTTCAGACCTATGTAAATAGTAAATTGAATGACAAACACTAAGACTTGGCAGTACTTTTAGTTAAAATGGCACCTGAACAGTCCCTTCCATATGACATATGAGCTTTTCCTTGGAAGAGATGTTGCAAGACTTTTGCAGATTGCATGACAAGGTTAGCCAAACGCTGCAATCAAAATTTTATATAGGAATCAGATTGGAACCTCATTAAATTGTACAAAACACTGAAAGATTTTTTTTTCTCAGTTGTATCTCTTGTGATCTTGAATTATAAGAAAGGCTTTATATAATGTATAAAGGTTACATAATTATAAGGATATATAATTCAGCTTTCCAGATATCTTAGACAATCACTGTTATCATACCTAGCCAGCATGGCCAGGTTATGATAGGAGTTGTAGTTCAAGACAACAGTTAAGAGGGTACCAAGTAGAGAAACAGGGTATTTGGATTAATAACATCTTTTAAAGATCTGCATTGATAATTTAATGTGTATGTTTAATTAGACCCTTTCTAAAGAGGTATATTAATAGAACATAGGTTTCTTTTAATATATTGTAAAACCACGTGCCACTTTGCCACCCTCTCTTGCTGGAGTCATTAATAGGCAAATATTCAGACATCCCCTATTGTGAACATTTATCCTGCATAAGAACACAGGGGCTGTGTTTGTTGCATATAAAGCAATAGCAATATTTCAATAAATTTCTCTAATTCCATGTAATTTCAGTAACTTGGCCCATGCAAATTTGAGAGGTCAGCATCATTATAGCTATGAGATTTTTTATTATTATTAATTTGATTTACATCTCCTTTCTTTAGCAAGAAGCCAAAGGCAGGTATAATGTTGCACTTGGGAATTTGTTTGAAGCTGCATCCAAAGTAGTTTTCTCAACCGTGGCAACTTTAAGATGAGTGGATTTCAACTCCTAGAATTCCGCAGTCAGCATGGGGAATTCTGGGAGTTGAAGACCACACATCTTAAAGTTGTCATGGTTGAGAAACACTGATCTAAAGGATCCTACATGTTGCACTGCAAGCAGAGCAAAAGGCCAGTACATCCACAGCAAAAGTGCCCAAAAATATTGGAGTTTGAGTACAATGGGGACAAGCTGAATATCCCTTATTTCTCTTGCATCTGATTTCATGCAGACTGCAACAATAAATCTATTACAACACTCAGACATCAGAAACATTGTTTGCTCCCCTCATCTTAGGTGGTTTAGGCATTTAGCACCATCTGCCTGATCTTTGGCTGAAAGATTAAATCTGGCCATGTGGCTGGAGCTCAGTCTGTCTCCTCATTTCTAATGAATCAAGCACACCATCTTATTAAAATGTTTATAGACAAATGAGATGGAATACTCTCTTGGCTTTTGTCTATGTGTTGCTCTTTTTTAGTTAAAAAGCTCTATAGTACTAGCATATATTGACATTTTATTTTGATTTATAGTTATTTAAATAATTTTTAATTTATCTAAATTTTATATCCTGGCAATAAAAGAGTTCCTCCTTAAGCACAATTGATTCATGGATGGGGCTCAAATGACATAGTAATCCAAATTACAGTATGGTTTAGCTTGTCATGCAATCAGATCAAATCTTGAAATGGGAAACTGTGCAGTTGAAACAAAAACATCAAATAAGTCTATCAGCTACAATTCATACTCTGCACTAAGGAGGGAGGTGGGCTAGATGACTTCCGAGATCCCTTCCAATTTTACGATTCTACCTAAACAAGATGGGCTTTATCTTATGTTAAAGAGAATGCTAATTTAACTGGATGGAGTAAAAAGTTCTATAATTTACAGGCACTGTCTGAGAAGATTTCATTTCATTTCATTTCATTTCATTTCATTTCTTTTATTTTCTTTTCTTTTCTTTTCTTTTTTGTCATGGTCAAGTCAGTCAATCACCTTCCATCAGATCTTAAGATGCAAGTAGACTGGTATGAGAGTTGAATTATCCATAACGTATCCAAGACCTAAGTTATATATGGCTTTGTGTCACCAAAATCTTGTCAAAGAGTTACAGGTATGGTGTCAACCACAAACCAATATGAAGCCAAAATGAAAAGTGTGGTGATGACACCACACACATGCCATGATTACACACTTGCATCCCAATGTCTGATGTAAGAACATAAGTTGCATCATTTGTGTGGTATTATCATTTGTACTACATTATTGGCATAATGCTAAAGTACAATACAGTACAGAATAAAGTTGAACAATTACTCCCTATTGTTTGTAAACTGTATTTCCGTTGATGCAGTCTAAATTTGCATTTGCCTTTTTTGCACCACTTTTGCACTGCTGACTGATACTCAGCTTCCAGTTAACTAGTCTACAGAATCATTTTTTGCAAGTACTACTGCCAGCCATGGTATCTCCTGTTCTATAACTACACATTTGCTTTATGTTTGCTAAGTGCATAATTTTGCCTTTTTTTTCTTGTAATCTTGTAGGTAAGAGAAATGGACTGAAAACCACAGAATGAAACTTGATAAAATTTCATTCTGTGGTTTTCAGTCCATTTCTCTAACCTACAAGAGTGTTTTGAATTTTATTTCTGTCTTCTAGAGTATTAGCTGTCCTATCTAATTCTGTGTAATCTGCAGATTTCATGGGCATTCCCTTCTCTGCCTTATCCGTATCATTAATAGAATATTGAAGTGTACAATACACTGGGCCCAAACTTTGTAGCACCCCACTCAATACCTTACTCCAGTTAATGAGGAACTGTTGATAAGTAGTATTTGAGCTACACAGTATATCTTGTTAATTGCCATGTCATTCAGCTCTCAACTAGTTGTGGTAAAAAAAAGGTATATTACGAATAGCATCCCACAATCTACTGAGGAGGTTACCCAAGCCAAAACAGAGAGAAGAAGAAAGATAGTTTGGCAATTGTTGCATTGTTTTCAATATGCTTACCAATCTTATGATCTTCTGCAGAACCTTCCCGGTGTCAGGCTGATTGGTCTGCAGTTCCTTGGAATCTTCTTTTTTCACCATTTGCTTTCCTCCAGTCATTTGGCACTTCTCTCATTTTCCACGTTTTTTAAAGGTAAAACAAAAAGTCCATTAGCAAGTTCCTTATGTAATCTTTGATGCAGTTGGCTCTAGAAATTTAAATATTGAAAATAAATAGGTATTCTCTGCCCAAGTGTCTGTCAACCTCAAACCTCAATCTTGCCTATTCATCCTCCTCTGTATAATTGCCTGGTAGAATAAATATCCTATCATAGAATGACTGCATGTTTGGGTTAGGAAGGAGCTGTAGTTCATATAGTCTAATCCCCTGTTCAATGCAGGAGTCCCAAAAGCATCTCCAGCAAGTTAATAAAGCCTCCTTTGAAATCTCACCAGACACTACTCCAATGTTTTCTTAAAGGTAAGTTTTCCTGTTTTATGACATGGGGAAGAGGAGGGGGTCAGGCTCATTATTATTATTATTATTATTTATTTATTAAATTTATATCACCACCCATCTCCCCCAATGGAGGACTCTGGGCGGTTTACAAGAAAATAACACTAAAAACATAACCACCTAAAATTAGCATTAAAATATACATAAAAACAAATGTAAAATCCAAGTGGAGATGGAACACAATCACTAAAAGGTGCTATGGCGCCAGCCATCCCCAGGTGGAGCTATCTCTTTCCCCCTCCCAAGCAAAGCTCATGCAGTACAGTCAGCAACAGCTGCTTGTTGCTTCACATGAAGAGACAATCAGAGATGATAAAACAGAAAGAAGTGATAAGGTAAAAACGAGCTGTACTTTAGCTGGTCCAGGCAGTTGCTTTTGCCTGCTGATCAGATTTTAATTATGGAGGATCCCTGAATGGCTGGTCCATGCAGAGCACTTTGGGATTTCCAAGGATCAGGTTGCTCCCCAACTTAGCTAATTGCTGGAGGATTTTAGGATTTAAGTGGCTGTGAAGTGAATGGTTAGCAGCCATTTACATAACTAGGCCAATCAATTCTAGGCAGGGGGGATAGATTAAAAGCTCCGGAACGACAGTGCAGAGCACCAGAGCCCTAGCATTACATGGTCATTTACTTTGAACATCCCAGCTACTTCTACATTCTCAGATGAGTCTTCCCAATTGGTTAGTATCAGGGCAAGGATCACTGTTCTCTTTTGCCTTCTCCTACTCTTTGAGAAGATTTTTTTCCCCCATGGAAAAAAATCCTTGGTGGAATTTGTCTTCTAATAGATGCTGGGATGATTAAGCCTCTTATCAAAACTATTTCATGCCTTTTTTAAAAAAGATTTACAACTTGCTGCTGGAAAGCATTATCCACATCTCTTCAGTTGGATAATACACAACAGTATTACTTTGATTCTTCACTTATTTTAATCAGAATGCTCTCCACAGAATCACAAAATTCATTAACTTGAATTTCTGGTGTGGATACTTTTAATATACAGTGCAATTCCTCCTCTCTTTCTGTTGCTTTTTGTTTGTTTTGTTTGTTTATCAAATTTATATGGCTCCCCATCTCACATAAAGTGACTCTGGGCAGCATATAACAATTCTTAAAATGATAAATATATAAAAACAACTGTTATTAAAACTATAAAACAGTCATTATTAAAATATAAAACCACATGGCACAAGAGAGACTGAATATTAGCCACAGTAATATTTTGGACAAGTCTTAGCCTCCAGTTGCTGTACTGAGGTTATGGGATAACCTCCACAGGTCTCCATTACATCTATTAAAGACTTTTTGTACTAAGATTTCAAGCTCATCTTGTTTATTTTCCATACTTTGAGCATTAGTGTATAGAAAATGAAGGCCATGAACTTTATGAGCCAATATTCCTCTTGATTCTTTATTGAGTGGTTTAATAGACCCCATTAAAGCAACACGGCTGGTTCCTTCTATAGTGCACAAGTCTTTATCTGAGGTCCTTTCACCAGGATTTTTGTCTCTAAGACCAAGGATTCAGTTTAAATCTCTCATCATCCAAGCTTACCATGCTTTCACCAAACAAATATTTATCAGTTCTTGGGAGTGCAAGAACCCGCTTGTGCCAGCAGCCTACCATCTAGATAACTCAGGCCATCATCTTAGTAACTAAATCACTCCTGAAGCAAGGACTTCCATAGCCAATAATTCACCTGTAATATTCTTGCTTCCCAGGTCCTCTTCCATGGTTTTGTTCTTCATAGGACAGAGTCACCCACCACCAGATTGCTTCTCTTGTTTGTCTTGTAAGAAACACCTACATCTCTCTGCCCTTCTGGTGTTAATTATTATGTCTCCAAGCAGTACTCCTTTTTTTTTTTTCATGTAAAGGCTGAAAGCATGTTCTTTCCATTCCAGTAATATGAAATAACTTATATGATGGGATATCTCTGACATCTCCTGTTTCTGGTTGTCATTGTCTTCTACTGGGCTTGCTCCTTCATTTGATTCTCTTTCTCACAAAGAATTCCCTTTTTTTTGTCACCTGCATTATAGTGTCTCCATTTTCTTTAATCTGATTAATCTTATTCCTCTTTTATGAGCTGAAGTGTGGCTACTTGCAGCTCCAATGCTGGCCTCTACAATGCTTGCCCTTGCTGCAACCATATGCAGTAAATGGGATCAGGCTCACATTGTTCTAACTTTGGCCCACAGTATATTCAGGCATGAATGGAATCAAGAGTGAGAGTGCAGCCCCAGATGCAGATCTCTGTCTTCTGTGTGTTTGGTAAATGGAGTTATGAAAAAGGCTGCTAGGGCCAGCCATTCATTTATGTAACCAGAATGATATACTCTGGCTGGCAACAGCTCTCCAAGGACTCAGGCCAAATCATATTGCAGTCTTGCTACCTATGAATCTTTTATCTGGATTGGACTGAAACTTTAATCCTTAATAAGGGACTTAACTTGGGACTTTAAAAATGCAAACATGATTGAGTTTACTGTACCATCATGTTTCCTCAGTGCATCTCTGATGTCAATAAATACAGGGATGATGGCAACTTTCCTATTTGTATTGTGTATTCCAGCTTTTCTTCTCTTGACTTTTTGTTTCTTGGGGAACATTGAGCTGGTCTTGGCTTTCAGAAGTCATGTGAGATTAGGAGACTTGCTTGCTACACATTCCAGCTCCAAATTGGAGCTAGAGAGAAGGGCAGAGGATTGTTCTTCTGATAATATGGTCAGAAGATCTCAGAAGGTTACCATGTCTGCAGTATATGGTACTATAGCATTTCCTCCAGATGTCAGGAAGAAGGTTGAGACTTGTCAACCAGAGGGAGTAGGGCACTTGAGCATGAAGGAGCAGGCAGTTTCCCCTGGTGGCCTGGTGAACTGCTTCCTTAATGGCCTGTGCCTTTTAGCACTAAAGATGGTTTGTCACCACTAATTGCTCAAAGCAAGCTTCTTTTAATATGCAAGCTCACATCTGTGTTGCTCCAGTTCATTGGAAATGTTTTTTTTTCTTCCATGTATCAGGTTGAGTTTGCTTCAGAGTGAACAAAGACTAATATATGCCATTTTCATTTCTAAATCTGTGAAATGCAAGTTCTCTTCATAAAAACCAGTAATCCCATTTCTAAACTGCATCTGTGGAAGATTTTTTAATTTTTTTTTCCCTGACATCATTTTTGCTTCTTTCTAAACTGCTGACACAAATAACCCTGTAAATTAGCAGATGGTGGCACAGGGAAATCTCTTGGCGTCTCTTTTTTTTCCATTTTTTAAACAGTTTGATTTTTATAATAGGAGTTTTGGATGGGAGCCAGAAATTCCTCAAATAGCAAAATGGAGACAAAGTTAGTGTGAGAGAGAAGAGAGGTAGGGAATGAATGAAAGCATATGTAGCTGAATTGCATAAGATGGTATGCTCAAGATTTCTATAGGGTTTAGAATTGTGGGGCTGGAGGCACTCTCAGCTCTCTGATCAGTGCAAAAAATTCAGGGCTGGAAAATTCCTTCCATATGGCTATCCCACCTCTGCTTGAAGACCTTCAGGCAGGGTAACTGGCAGGGTGTTGAATCAGCTGAGATTCATGTGAGGTAACATTCAATACAAATTGAAGATTCTAGATAGAAATGCAGTGTGATTCAATTCAGGCCAATTTGTGTTTCGATTCAGTAAAAGATTTGATCATAGTCTCATGAAGAAGCATGAAAATGCTGCCGTGTTTTATCTTTGGGCAGAATAACATGAAGATAGCAGAGCTGATAGCTCATTTAGAGCACGTTAATGTTACAGTGTTTGAGTTGAGTAACATCAAGAACTCCACAATAATTTTTTTCAAACATTTTCCCCTGTATCTCTTTTTAAAGGCAGAAATAACCAGGATGAGAAGAAAAACTACACAGCAGCTTCAGAACTCCTCAGCAAAGTGTGTATAGAGAAGTGATGCTGAAATCATACTTCAGTTTCAAAATAAAAACTTTCCAAAACGTTTAGCATAATAAGTACACTACCTCAGGCCCATTCATGTAATAAAAAAGGTTAACTTTTGCAGGATAAGATAAAACAAAGGCAAGTATTAGAAAGAAAACAAAGGACTTGTTCTGGGTGGCAGTGGGGAGAATGAAAAGAAACTAAATGGGGAATTTAAAAAGCTGAAGAACTTGAGATAAAACTGGACCTAGGGGCTAATACTATGGGTCAGACAAATTGAGCGTTAGGGTAAGGATAAAAGGGTACTGATCTGAGAAAAGGCAGAGATTCACAAGAAAGAGGAAAAAAGATTAAAAGGAGCAGAATAATAAAAATCTCCCTTCCAGCAAACCTGTCTAGACAAATTCTAAGAGAAGAGCTAGACACAAACAACAGGGCAGCACTTTTAAAAACCCTGGATAGGTACACAGGTGATTAAAGCCAGTGGACTAGCAACTCATATAGGTATTGTGTCAATAGCACCATATTCCAGCCCACCCGCTTTGTCCATATATGGAAGTAAACTTGCATCAGAATTTGTTTGCAAAGCCAGAAAACCTACTAAATTTCTCAGTCACCCTCAAATCTCTTTGACATTATTTGAAGGCACCTCAAAGATTAAAACTGGCTGCAATTTGATTCAAAGATTCTGTTTGGAGGGGTGATTTGATCAAATCCTTGGAATCAAATTACCCATTCGAAGCATCACACAGCTCTTTTTCTCAACAGTTTCTCCCCTCCTCTAATAGAAGCCTATTGTATGTTGCACCTTCTGGTATTTGAAGAGTACTATTTCATCCTCCTCCCTTAACCGCCTTCTTCAGACTGCCCAGATTCTTCCATCTCTTCTTACACAGCTTGTTTTCTACAGCCCTCAGAGTCCTCAAAATCTGGCCTGCACTGATTTGTATTCACCTTTCTTTGTGAAAGCGAGGTACCCAGAACTGGACATAGTATACCTGGGAGTGAACATAATCTTAAGCTGGGCTTGCTGGCAATGGTGTGTGTGGATTCAACTTTTAACGTAAGTATTCAGTTCCCTTTAATTTGAAGGATTTGGTTTGGAAGAGTAAAAGTGGTATTTGCTAGCAAAGTCTGAAAAAGCATTGCTCGATTAGCACTAGAGACTAACTCAAATGATTTCATATAGTCACTAGATTTGCCCTTTTTACCCTTTACAATTTAAAGATTCCACTAGCCCAGTGATTCTGTAAATGGAAATGAAACACACACAGAGAGCCCTGCAGTGTGTTTTCTTTAGAACTCCTTGCTAGATTACTTTTTCTGATTTTTAAACTTTTTTTTACAGATCCTGCCAATATGGGAGGACAGTTTGTAATCTGTCAAAAATAGCTTGAGTTCCAACCTTTCTGCTCTTTGTCTTAGCTAATCATTCAATTTTTTTTCACACTGAAAATATAATTTTGCTTTGAACATTGGTGTTTGACTGATACATAACTCAAATCTTCCCTGCATTCTGAATGCTGCTTGATGTAATAAAATATAGTTCTTCGCTTGACTTTTGGTTTTTATTAGGATAGAAGAGAGAAGGAATATTTAGTTCCACAGGAGCAACTTGGATTTATTTCAGTTTTAGACACTCCCATTTCTTCCTCTTTCTCCTGTTTGACTCCTCCAGTCTTATGTAGATAATTGTAGCTGACTCTTATATATTAAGAATCTAACGTAAGATAGCATAAGAGAATTACACTGCTATATGTAGGCAGGGGAGTGGCGTAATGGTATGTAATTAATTATTCCTAATTCAACTTTCCAAGCATCTTTCATGGCCAGTGCTGTACTGGTTCTAGCACATATCAGCATCCAGTTGGGAAAGACTGTCCCAGATGCCATTTTATTTCATAGATAGCTAGAGATAAGCTGATCACACAGGTGGAAAAGAAAGCCAATTCAATTGCTTCTAGCTTTCTCCTGCTCCTCCAAAATATTAATATAAATAGTGATGAGCTGTAGTTGCAGGCCAAATGGAAATGGCACATCTCAGAGGCTGCCTAGGTTCCATCAGGACAGAGGTTTGGAGCAATTGAATAAATAAAGTAATAAATGGACAGGTAGAGACCAGAAGGATCAGTGTGAGTGACAGAACAAAACAGTTATTCTCTCCGTACTCCTGTTCCTCTAGCTTATAGCTCAAACTTTCTGTATCCCAGGTTTAACACGGTCATGCAAGAAGCTACTATTTGGACAAACCATTTGAACAAGGTCTAGCAGTATTCCAGACCACCTTCTGGAGCATTTGACGGGTTTGGAGAACTAGAAGGTAAAGTGAGTGCTTGCCTTTCACTACTTAAAAAGCCTCCAACCCCCTCCCCTAATCAAAGTAGTTTTTCTCATGGTGGAGGGGGTAAAAGGACCCCTTAAAACTTGGCCAACCAAATGGGCTGAAAAACTGACTCTCCACATTCTGGTAATGTCATTACTGGCTACAGCTGCTACAGCCTTTAGAGTCCAGAGAAATGAAAAGTGTGGCCCCAGGCTACAAGAATGTTGCCTGAAGAGGTTTTGCAGAAGAGCTACAGACTATCCCTTATCTGTTTTATGTCTTCTGGCAACTTTAATGGGGTCCCTGTGATCTCATGGGAGGCACCTGTGGTTTTCAATAGGACATCCCAAACCATTGCCTCCAGTCTAATTCCACAGGCTAAGCAAGAGCTCTAGATCCCTGTATTTAAATATGCCAAGGAAGCCACAAGATACTAGGCTAGCAATATGAATTCTGAATATATAATAGGGAGGAGAGAGCCAGTTTGGTGCAGTGAAGGCACCAGGCTGGAAACCGGGAGGCTGTGAGTTGTAATCCTGCCTTGGGCATGAAGCCAGCTGGGTGACCTTGGACCGGTCCCTCCCTCTCAGCCCAAGGAAGAAGGTAAGGGCAAACTACTTCCAAATGCTGCCACGAAAACTGCAGGGACTTGCCCAGGCAGTCACCAGAAGTCAGTTCAAAGGCACCCCCCCAAAAAGGGGAAACAGGAAGAAAGTATGATGCATTGATTCTGGAAACAGAAACTTACCAGAAGGGGAGAAAACCTCACTGGACAATGCATGTATAAGTGGCCAAAGAAAACAGAATACCTTGAAATGGGTCAGCATGAAATTGGATTCTTATCATTTAAAACTCGGGTTTATACCATGAGAAAAGACACTGCCCCCATCCCATCCCAGCTTTCTAGAAGCTGAGACAGGTAAATTACCTCTGGGACAGTAGCTTAGATGCATTATTGTTTTGCAGTGTTTTTCCCATCATATATCCATCTCCTTTAATACACTCTAATTGGGGTTGAAGTCAATTAAAGTCAGGAGGCCTGGATCAACTAATCAACCACATGAAAGGTGGCCTTCTTCCCACAACTCCTGTGAAGTTTTGGATTAGGAACAAGGAAGATTCTGATTCCTCAGAGAGGATTTGGATGGAAATAAGAGATCTGAGGCTTTCTTGAGCCGTCTTTGGCAAGCAGTAGAAGTTGCATGGAAGTGGGAAGTACTGAAAGTAAAACTACTACTCCATAAGTGAATTCTGAGAAAGGGATTAACAATTCCTTATTTCTCTTCCTCACTACTTCCCTCCCTCTCACCTTATAGACTCTCAGTCCAACAATGCACATTTTGTTCCTGGTATGCAATCCAGTGTTTGTGCTATGCAGCCTATGATAATCCACAATGGTTTATCGCTATTTGCTAGAAAGCTGTAAAAAAAAATCCCCTTATTCCATTGGGGAAAGGTTTTGTTCCTCCCCTGAGTGCCAAGAATCCAGATTCAAATGTATTCCTCTCAAAGTGCAGTCATCAGAGAAAACCAAAGACCGTTTGTCAGGCCAACTTCAGAGGAGCTGCATGCATTCTGACAAACTGCAGAGGTTTATGTTTTATTCACCAGGCCTGAAAAATACCTACCCGAATAAGGGGGCCCATAAATAAACCAGCATGATGAATATTACACAGAATAAGAAGGGATACAGTGGGGGCCCTATATGAGCAGTGCACAATGGACTGGGAGAAGGAGGCGGCATTCTTTGAAGCTAATTCTGCTGGATGTTCTTGATAAAGGAAGGGGAGAATTTCCTAGAGAAATTCTTCTCTCTCTAGGGAAGTGGACACGGTTGGATATTGGTCTGCTGTGATTTTCCCTACCCCTCACTGCAAAAGATAATGCTGTTATTTTATGCTAAAGGCGGGAAGACCTAGCATACTGTTTCTGTATCATACACTCTTCACCAGGTTGCAGTTTCTAGACCTAGCCTGCAAGAGACATAAGTGTGACGGTAGTGCTTATCTTCTTTCTTGCGGTAATAGTCCAGGTGTCTCCTTCAAAGCATGTTGAGCAAGAGAGCAGGAATGCTAAACAGCAGTCGAGGAGGTAGTACAAGCCTAGTAAAAAGCTCTCCCCTTATTTTCCTAAGTAAGGAACCCTGGAACTTTGTACTTTGCTCTGGACTATTAATTGTTTTCATGATATTCTTTTTGGTATTCTCAGGGAGTCTGGGGGAAAGAACCATTGCATCATAGTATTCTTGTTCCTGTTATGCAGCAAACTGGGTAGCTAGCTTTTGTCTGTGGTATGGCAACATCATATATGAGGGAGTAGAGGATTGTTTGCATGCTGTGGCTAGACATTCTTTGCTGTGAAGTGGGAGCAGGTTGCTCTTTAAATTGTCAGGTAAATGGTTTTGCCAGATACCATTTGCAAGCAGTTTGTTTTATGCCTGAGCCACCTCCCTTCATCAAAGCTGCTTGAGAGAAGGGGGCAGAGTCTCCCTGGCCCATCACTGCAACCACATAGACTCATGTGCACCGAGCAATACTACTTAGGGGCTTCCGTAGCAGACTTCTCACCTTTGTTCACTCCCACTCAAAGATCTGAAGTGGAAGAAATGCACAGTAAATTGATTTTGGCACCAATGATTAGCTTCCCAGAAGTGTGGCCAAAACATTGTGCTTCCTGACATCAGCACAGCCTTGGTTGGTAATGGATATATTCCAGTTTATTTCCAGGTCTTTCTGGAACTTGTATTGAACATGCCCATTTTTGGCATGGTGAAGGGTGAGTCACATCTCAGCACCCATAGCACAGTACCTCTATAAAATACAGATCTCTCTGGTTCCCCGTGGTATCAGTGAGGAATCCTTTCAGGTCTAGATTCTGTCCAGAGGCCACATCACCTCTGCTTTACTGAAGAAAGTAGCTGTGATTTAGTGCCTTTAATGTGCATGAACATGCTGAAGTCTAGTTATGATTCAGGGAAGCCCTGGGTACAGTTTTGTTCCAGAAGTGATTCATATGCAGCCACCACAGGACACACTATGTGTTTCATCATTCTGCATGAGTAGTATGCAACTGTATCTTTTCTTCATAAATTGAAGGAGGAGGGAGAATTTGTACAGTGAATGGGGAGGGATTGCTTCCATTCTCAAATATGATTGCACACCACCACCACCCACTTCTAAATGAAAAGTATAAGTACTCTTTAGGTAGCAAACATAATGTGTAGTTTGGCTCTTAGGGGTACTACTTTACATTCACTCTCTTACTGCTAATCTTCTTCTGTGCCTTCAGCAAAGGTTGCTAGCTAGCCAGTTCTAAGCCATCCTGCCAGTGAATGGAATGCAGGGGAAGTATTCAGATATATACGTTTGCTTGATAACAGATGCAATTCTGACCAATTCTGAATATGTAGCATGGGATAGAGGACCTTGAATGTGAGTGAATGGCCTACCTCCACAGTTTGGCTGCTTTCCTTTTTACAGCTTTTCTGAAATTCTACCTAATCTGATGTGGAAGGCAAGGTTGAGTCTTTTTCTGCTTAGTTAATAAGGAAGCATTCACAGCTTGTCTCAGCACTGTAGGCAAACAGAGTCTCTAATCTCATTTGCTCCTGACAGTTACTTGGAGGATCCACAGCAGAAGCTAGGCTGGTAAAATGTAGGTTCAGTCTCCGTACAAAATGGCTCAATGCGTTCCTTGCAAGTCCTCTCTTCAATACTGGCTTTGGTGTAGTGGATTTTTGTTTTGTTTTATTTTCCGTATGGAGTAGAGCTGTCTGTTTTAGGTCCTGCAAATGACCAGGACAAGACCCAATGTGTTCCTGAAAATATTTATATCTCAAGAGCATTTAGCAATTTGCAGACGGAAATCCTGTAATTCTTTTAAGGGTTTTCCTTTTGCAGGCTGTTGCATATCACTGAAGAAGGAACTGCAAAATCCATTATATACTAGGACTTCAATACTTTGGAATTTGCTCTGGTCTTTTGCCCCCATCATCATTGGCCGCATTCAGTGTCTTGTCTTGTGCTTTTTGTTGTGTTTTAGATCATGGACACAAATAAAGAGGCAAACCAAATTCAGGATGGAGGGATGGATGATTGAGGTACTTTGCCCCAAGTCAATCATACTGTGTTCTGACAAATTATTTATTAAAAGTCTGACTTTCTGTAGCTTTCCCCATTATGAAAAATGTTTTTAATGTTATAAAAAAATTAACACCGGCTGGAAATATTCCCATTTCTACCCCTCCCAAAATTGGATTTTAATGATCTGAAATGAAGTCTACTTTACCACAAGCTCTTGCTGCAAATATTCATTTTTGGTTAATTGTTGCTTTTGATGTTAAGTGTCGCTGGAGTGAGAAGTGCCTTACGTGTATATGT
Source organism: Candoia aspera (assembly GCF_035149785.1). Lineage (NCBI taxonomy): Eukaryota > Metazoa > Chordata > Lepidosauria > Squamata > Candoiidae > Candoia > Candoia aspera. The sequence continues at coordinate 114,629,727 of NC_086154.1, read as the reverse complement.
GATTAAAGCTGAGGACACTTGGACCAACTCTGTACTTGGATGGGAGACTAGCAAGAAACCCTATGGCTGAAGGCTCAACTGGAAAGTTGAAAAAACATTCTGGAAGATAGCAATGGCAAACCTCTTTTGTGCTGTTGCAGAAAAGCTATATGGATGTGCTCAGTTTTAGGGAGAACTTTTTAAGTGTCGGTACCCTCTTTCTCTCTGTGTGTTTGTGTATGTATGTATGTGTGTGTGTCTGTGTGTATGTAGCTCCTGCACATGCAGGCCCTTTATTTTATGCCCACAACATGTCTGTGAGGAAAGTGACTGTCCAAAGTTGCTGAGGTCAAGTTCCATCCTTTGGAATAGAATTCCTGAGTGTGGAGCAGTGAGGCTGTCATCATGTTGGACCCAGAGATTTTTTTAAAAAAGGAAATATGTATACTCCTTTTTTTATTCAGCTATTCTTGAGTCTCTACATGTCACAAATTTCCTTCTCAGAAAGTACAGTACAAGTTCTCAGTGATACCTAACACAGAGAATAAGGAGTCTTCTATCAACTCTTTAAGACTGTGTTCCCTTTATTGCAAAGACATCTGATCATTTCTGCATACTTCTTCAGTTGCAGAAGCCTAGCGGTCTTATACAGTACCTCCTGCTCAACCAAAGAAGGAAAGTGTATTTCAGCAAATCCTCAAGTATTTTGTTGGAATTGGACCAAACAGGGCATCCAGATTGCATGGGTTTCTCACATACAATGTTCATTCCTTTATTATCTAATGACATATAAAAGCATCTATAATCAGATTTAAAATTTATATGCAGTGTTTTTTCTTCAAAGATTTTGTAGACTTCAGTGACTTATAGTAACTGTATATATTAGGCCAGTATTATTATTCCTATCTTCCGGTTTGAGGGATAAAATTTCAAGACAATAGTTCTGCTTCAGCCAACTACTGAATTCACAGTCCAGGGAAGATTTGAACTAGGGTTTAATGCAGTATATTTTTAGTCCCTACACTTTTCCTGTTAGTGTTCTAGTTTCGGTTTTAAAGCTGAAGTGAGGCAGGAGAACTGGACTATTTTGATATGGTAGCTTCTTATAAACATGGATAGAAAACCTACTGCTCTTTAGTCATTTCTTATTTAATCTGCTTATTTAATGGCATTCCTAGGCTGCCCCACTCCCAACAGACTCTGGACAATAAACAATAAAACAGCAACAATGCAATCAAAGCAAATAACTATTATTGTAAAATTCCTATTGAAAAAAAACAAGCATCGTAGCACCCCCGTTCAGCTTGGGCCAAAGACACAATGAAATAAAACTCCAATAAAATAAAATTTACTTTATAAATTATTTTGAAGGAAGAAGGTATTTTTCAGAGAAATTATGTCATATGAAGTATAGTTTTCTTGTGTTTATTTAACTGCAAGAGGGTGTATTTGTGAATGTCATGTCTTTCATTATGCAGTCATCTCTCCAGCAGTCTGTCATCTCCCTGGCATCTCACACTTCGATTAATTCTTAAGGGAAGACATGATGAGGGAAATCTTCTATTTCCCCCAAATGTTTTCTTTCGCTTACCTTGGTTCACAGAAACAGACTCCCACAGCCTCCAAAAGAGAAGCTCGGCTTCCAGCCACAGAGACAGAAAAATTAGTTCTTCCAAAGCAAGCTGATGAAAGGCAACTTAAGGAATATTTTGGAGTGGATTTCCCAACTATCTTCCTGGGATCAAGACATTTGAGATGAGCTTTGCCCAAAGTCTTCCAAGGGGAGAAAGAAACCCTTTACCCTCTGGCTTCATAATAAAAAGCAGGGGAGCAGCACATTTTGGTCTACCCTCATTCTCCCTACAGCAGAGGAGACTGAGAACCATGAAATACGATCACTTAACATTTTATGACACCTTTTTAATTGCCACTTGACAGCCATAATCCATGGCTAAAACAGCAGCAGAAGTTCATGGAACTGGCCACTGTTGTTCATTAATATATTTTCCCTATTCACATATTGGATCTTTGATATCATGGTGTGAGGAAAAGGAAAACAGGAGAGATCACTGGGAAGGTAAACAGGACATGTGTGGGTAGGATGTGTATATACACATGTGAGTGTATCTCTTGTGGCTATCTATAGGTGTGCCTGTTGCAGCCTCCCTGTGTGGGCAAGCATGCACATGTGTGTTTAAATCCTGTGATTATAGAATGCATATTTTTAGACACCCACGCCTTCAGAAAATCAAATAGATGTTAAGAGATGGGTATTCATTTGCCAAATTATTATTTATCTCAATTTATAATTCAAAACTAGAGGTTGCTTTTGTAAAGTGGCTGTGGACTTTTAAGCGAGTTAAAAGAAATTACTTCTTCCTCTCATTGAACAAACGAACTGCGGAATCCCTCTCCTTGAATCATTTGAAGGTTGAAAACATGATCAGTTTGGACAAGGCTGTCCCACTGTAGCTAACATTCAGAAGAGAAAATAAACACTCATTTGCTAATCTCAGCTGCAATATCTGAATTTCATATATATGTTTCAGCTACCATGGTAGTCTCTGTTTGCTAAGAAGGCCTTATTTATTGATTGATTGATTAAATTTATCGCCGCCCGTCTCCCAAAAGGGACTTATTACTTGGATTAGCTGCAAAGTTTTAGTCAGGAGCTTACAGATCTGTGAAAAATTATTTTTTCCCATTTGGATTTTCTGAAAGTTTACATACCTTTGCCACTGAATGTTATCAGAGCTTTATGTGGGTCCTACTGAGTTATAAATGGAGTCTGAGTGAACAAATTCCATTATGGTTTGGTAGTTGTTTCATTTATTTTGTAAACAAAATTATCCAACATTCAATGTGCCGGTGTAAAAATTATAAACACCCCATTACATTGAATGATGATACTGCACCATCTTTAACTGCAGTAACTGCAACCAGATACTTCCTGCATTTGGTAATCGGCTTCTCACATTGCTGTGTAGAAACATTGGACTGTTTCTCCATGGCAAATGCTTCAGTTCAGGAAGCTGAGAGTTTTCTAGCATGAACTGCTCATTTCAGCTCCACTACAACATTTCTGTATAAGTGAGGTCTAGGCTTTGCCTTGGTCATCTCAGAACGTTAAATTTATTCTTCATCAGTTCTCTTGGAGAATTGCTTGTATATTTGGAATCACTGCCTTGCTGCATGACCCACTTGTGCTTCAGCCTCAACTGACAAACAGATGGCCTGATACTCTCCTGTAGAATTCACCGATACAAAATAGAATTCATGCTTCTTTCAATGGTGGCAAGTCATCCAAGTTCAGAGGCAGCAAAGCATCCCCAAGTAAGGATGCCACCATCTCCATGCTTAACAGTTGATAGGAGGTTCTTATCGAATGCAATGTTCGGTTTCTTCCAGATATAAAAATGATGATGTATCCTGACAAAAATCACTTTAGACCCCTCTATCCATAGAAGAGTCCTCCAAACATATAGAGAGTCATCCAGGTACTTTTTGGTAAACTTGAGATGAGCATCAATGGTCTTCTAAGTGATAAATGGCTTCTATCTTGCTACTCTCCCATGCCTCCCATTTACACCCAGTGCTTTTTTGAGTATCATAGCATTGACTTTAGCCAAGGCAAAAGATTAATGCGGATTTCTGGATGTTGTTCTGGGGTTCTTTGTGACTTCCTGTGTGATTTTATGCTGTGCTCTTGGAGTGATTTTGACAGGATGGTGATTCTTAGGAACATTAATTATTGTCTCAAATCTTCTATTTCTCAAGACTATGTTTCTGTGGATGGGTAGAGACTTTTTGTAATCTTTTATAGATTGGTAATATTAGTGAATTTTTATAGAAGTCTTGAAATATTATGTTTGAGCGGGGCATCATGTGCTTACAGAACCCATGTAATGAGAATATTGTTATGGACATTTACTTAGGACAGGGATGACCCAAATCATCCCTGCTTGATTAACAAATGCTCATACAACTGACCCTAATTATCCCTTTAATTGAATTGATTGACTGGAGGAGGGAATCACATGTTTGGTGACCTTGGTAATGAAATAAGTGAAAGAAGCACCAATATTTAATGTTACTTATTCACTCAGATTTCTAATATATATCAGAAGGACCCCATGTAGCTGTGATCATATTCAGTGAGAATTATAAACAACATTTCAGAAAATGCAAAAGACAATAAATATTTTCTCATAGAATTGTAGTTGCAGCATGCCAGATGTGTGGACTCAAGCTTGGCTTTTTAAAGACTACATGTGTATTTACTGTACTATTATCAAGAAATATAAGGTCCAGTTCTAATTCTATACAGATGTGTCCCTCGCTGTATCATGCATATGTGTGTGTGTATGTGTGTATTCTTTCTTGCCAGTTCTTAACCTGGACGTTGCAGTGGTGGCAGAAAATGCTTGTTTAGAAGAGGCCAGTGAGTTATAGTAATGGACATTCTTTCAGCTGTCTGTATAGCTCATAAATCTATCCTGCTCTGAAAGTGCAGATGGTCCATAATCGTCCATCATCTCTGAGTTCAGCACTGGACAGCTCCTGTGGTGGGTTTCTCCTGAGAGGCTGTTTTTCCCCCCCTTCTTTTTCTTTTGCAAACTAAACGGAACCACATTGCAGCAGTACAAGGCTCTATGTAAGGGAGCTCAGGTGAATAAGCAAGCCAGCCTTCAGCCATGATTTAGAAGGGAATGTGCATTAAATAATTTGGAGGTTAGAAGTGACCAGAGGTGGGTGGGAGAAAACAAGAAAGCTGAAGACTGTAACTGTGAATAAAAGCAACCACTTTGGGCAAAGATGTCATCACAGAGAGGAGACACTCGTAAGCTTTTCCCTGTGTAAGAAGGCAACTGTAAAGAAATTTGGAAATGGGAAACTGTGTGAACATGGTCAAATTAATCTTTTCTTCCTTGAATTATTTCTTATTCTTGATATAGAGAATCCAGCTAGATTCCCAGTGTCTAATACAGTGTCTGTACTGAGATACAAAGCTTATTTTTAAAATGCAGAAATAATGAATAATGTTTCATTATTTAACAGAAGAATCATGAACCAATACCATGAACTGTAGGCATTGGAACCAAATTGGAAGCATCTGAGAGTCTAAAAAAGTTTTAAATTTAATAAACCAGAGAAAGGGGAAATGGGTTCTAGCCAAACTAAATGAGTTATGCTGAAACCCAGGTGCTTTTGGTATATAAAGAGCAAGTACACCAAAACAATCTGTAATGCCTTGTGTATGTATGACTGCCTGTGCTTGCTTGGGCAGACATGTTTCTGTGTTAGTCTGATTAGCACTCCATGCTTCCACCTTTTTCTTGCATCTTAACTTCACTGTGAGGTAGTTACAATTCGTGACAAATCCCGTCATCACTGAAGATTGCAGATTTCTTGCAGGAATCACAGGAATCAAGCAGCAAGCAGCAAACCAATACTGATTTCTGCACTGTGCAAGTTATCTAAAGGCAGAAAATTTCTTTAGCAGAGCTGTTTCAATTGAATATGCACCACTGAAACCACCTTAGCTTTACCAAAGAAGATTCTTGCCTCTTTCTAACCTGCAAAAAAACAGAACAAAATCCCTCTGTCAAGAGCTTGTATAATCTCCTGGATCACTGCAGTACATTCAGCAGTGGTCCTTGTGGGTCTGAGAACCAGCAAGCTGCTGCTGCTGCTAATTTCAGAGAACTGTAAGTAGGTCTCATCTAATTGTCACAGATATACTCATTCTCACTTCAAAGCCACTTGAAAAATTTGTCCCACTGTATTTCAAAATGATCCCTTAGCTGTCAAGCTACTAGATCTTTAGGAATGAAAAATCCAGAGAGATTCTTAAAGTAAAAAAAAATGATGGGAAGGTTTATGTTAATACATTTTTTATCCCACCTTCTCTTCTCCCTTTATCTCCACAACAAGGAAGATTAGGCTATGAAACAGATTAGGCTGGGTAAGATTGTAGCACAAGATAAGGTAAATTTCAGAGCTGAATGAATATTTGTCCCAGGTTTTCTCAGCCTTAATTTGTCACTGCTCTAGCCATTCTGCCACAGGAGCTTGTACAGCCTAAAGAAGGGAAATTCAAAATTCATTTTAATATGGTCATCAGAGGTTGCTCTTTCATTTCTAGAAGAACTGTATCATCCTATCTATAAACGTTTCTTTATTATTATGAACAATCAGTATTTGGAAACTTGTTTTAGGAACACCTGTGTATTATATTAGGATATTTTGCTAAAGCTTAATGTTGCTGGTTCATCCGGAAGTCACTGTGTGCAATGTACAGGTATTCCAAGCCTACAGTAGATGGTAGCACTTAGCTGATCTTGGCTGATCTCAAAAAACTAACCAGAGTTGCACCAATCTAGTACTTGTATAGGAGATCACCAGGAAATGCCAGAGCTAAAGGTTCAACTAAAAAGATAGATAGATAGATAGATAGATAGACAGACAGACAGACAGACAGACAGACAGACAGACAGACAGACAGACAGACAGACAAGAAGTCAGTGGCAAACCATTTTCTTTTTGTTGCCAAGAAGACCACATGGATATGTCCATAAAATCATCAGGAATCAAGCTCAACTTGAAGGAAGCTTACACATGGCTTGACTCTTGTGTATCCAATGGAAATAAAGGCAAATACTCCATAGCCCGTTTGCTCACAATCTGCTTACACCACTTCTTTGAGCAGGGTGAAGCTCCAGACATGCAGTGCTTCCCTATATTTGATTTCTTTGGTGGGGAATCCAATACGATTTATTGGTGTGCTGTAATGTTTAAGTATTGTGTTGAGTGGAAGCATAACTTAAATACTCCAGCAGATAGCAAAGTCCCATGCTTCCTCATTATCTTTGTGGGAAGATAGCCAGCATTCCAAGATCCTAGCAGAGCCTGAACTCAACTATTTGCATCTCTACTCTTCTCCTCCCCTCAATGGTGGTCTGTTGTCCTCTCCATGTATGTCCCCTTCATCTCATGAAATAGAGGAGAGGGGGGAATCAGATGAATTATTTCTTCTAACCATGACTTTCTTGCAGCATCTAAACCTTCTTGAGCATCTTTGGACTTCATAATATTTTACCAAGTCCAGGTGTTGCCTCCAAGCAACCTACAGAAACCTGATAAGAAACCCATAATACTCCTCTTTTTATTAGCTTATATCTGTTCCCTAAGGAACAGCACAGTGTTTGTCTCCCAAACACTAAAGCCCTTTACTGTGTGCAGGAAAGATTAGGAAAACAACATTGCCTCCACAGAGAGGAACTTTCTCCTAGCTGATTGCTTCACTTTTTTCTGTCTGTTAACTGCAGCATATTTCTCATCAGCTACACTCAAAATAAACCTTTTTCCAAGTGTTTACTGAGAATAAAGAAGGCATTTTGATAACATCATATAAAATACAAACACCGTAATAGTCTTTCTGTAGTAAGGTGAAATGTCCAGGAGATAGTCTGATGTGGATGCTTTCTCCTCCTCTTTGATTTCACACTTCCCTGGAAAATTCCACTGCCTAACTAGCTAATGCAGAGTGGAGGAGTTTCACTGTCACTATTTTACTTCGCTGCTTGTGTCATAGGCATTAGCTTCTATCAAATGCCTCCATTAACTTCATTAAATGTACCAAGAGATATCTAAAATGAATGGGGGAGTAGTACGAAGCAGGAAAAGGTAACTCTTCTTCCACAGAGAACCCCTCTCACAGACAAGTAGGTCTGTTTTCTTTCTGGAAATTGGCATCCTTACATACATTCCACCTCGCATGTATTAATGTGTTTGGGTGGGTGCGAGTGGGAAGGAAACATTTCAGAGAGACTTTACCTTAATTGGCTTACAATAAGTCTGCCTGGGACTTCACCCTTATGGTTTTCAAGATTATGTTTTCATTCCTGACTAGCATTAAAGGTGCCTTTCTTAAACCTGTGTGGTTCTCAGTTTTTTTTTTCCTTGATTGCCAGCAATGTGGAGCCTGACAGTGGAGGAGGTAGGAAAGGAGGAAATGTATGTCCTTTCCAAATTCCCTCATTCCTCTTCTCACTGGCCACTCTATTTTGAGAGCAAGTGGCTCTCAAACAGTTGGTTGTTGAACATACATTGGGGGCCCACATTAATTTCCTTTTCCCAGCAGGTATATGATAGGTAACTTCTTGCTTCACACAGGAGGCGGTCCCAGTGTTTTGAAACCGATGTACATATACTGTACTACTGCTGGTCATTGGTGAAGTTTGTTTGTGCGTTTGCTTTATATTCTGCCTTTCTGTATGGAGATCAGAATGTTTTGCTCAATCCCACAAACACTTTTGACAGACCTCCAGGGAGCCTTGTACTCACTATAACTTAGTGTGAAGGGCAGTCCATGCTCTAAGCAAAGCAAAAGATTTGTCATAGGAAGGCAGGTCAAGGAGAGCTATTAGGCAAAGAGCCTGGGATTGGGTGAAGATGGGTGGGTGGGATGAGACAATCCAGCCCCTGGGAACAGTAATCGCTTGCATGGAACTCCTGTTTGGGGGTGATGTATAAACCCTGAGGGGTAGGAAAGGACATCATGCAAAGATATTCCTCTGTAAAGAGTGACCTGGATTTTGAGTACCCAGGTTTGATCTGCTTGTAGTGTCTGGAACTGGGTAGGATTACTATTGAGCTGGCATACGCTTAGTGAGAAGGGAAGAGTAGGAAGGGGCGTGCTGAAGCCTTGGCTGGGAGTTAAAGACACCAACATCTATTAGACAGAAGGAAACCCTGTTATTAAACACATTAGTCTGGCAAGCAAGCTTTCTGATGGGATCACCCCCAAGGCCAGCCCATTCCCTGGAGATCTCTTAATCACTTCCTTTGTGTTCTGTGCCGTGTCATCAAGATTCCTACAGGCACTCATAGAGCTGGCAACTAGCTGATTTCTGTTAAGCAAAACCTATTTTTGGTCCCAGTTCAGTAGTTCTGAAGGAGAGATCAAAGGAGAATGCTGTCCCTCGGGGAGTTTATACTACAGGGAGCATGGAACATATTCTTTGTGCAAACCCAAATTCTAGGAGCAATTCTACTTGCAAAGTATAGAATGCCCGTTTTCCTTCAGGACTGTCATCAGTCTTGGGTCAGTGTGCTCTCAGTAGGTATGGTAAGAGCTCTGACTCACAGCAGCAATTTTCATCCTTTAGGGTCACAGAATCATAATGTAATCCTAAGCATAGTTAATCAGAGTGAAGCCCTACAAAGAAAAATCAGTCTTTCTTCCCTCCCCACTTCCCCCAAATCTCAATGCTGTACATACTTACCTAATACTAGTTACATCTGAGTAGACATGCAAAGGATTTCACCAATAGTTACAAACTATTTTAGGCTGCAAATAAAGAATATGACCATAGAACAAGCTGGGTAATCTCAGCATTTGGTGACTTGTCAGAGTAAATTGGCTTGAGATTCAAAGGCTGGATGAAATTGTAAGGATGTTGAGCCAGTGATTTTCAAAGAACAACAGGCAGAGGACTGGGGAATCAGAACCAATAAGTGTATGGTTGTATATATTCTAGAACTTTAATGAATAATAGCTAAAGTGATGAGACAAGAATGAAGGGTATATTGCATAGCGTGCCCCATATACTGCCCCAAATTCAAAGTGATCTCTCTAATGCTCAAAATGGTAAAACTGGGCTCCAACTTGCTCTCTCCTTGGTATCTGCAGCCTATCTCAATCAGAAATAAGTAGGTAGCTTAGCATCTCTATTTTAAAAAGATTAGAGAAATAGATTGTATTTCTTTATTTGTTTGTTAGTTCACTGGGCTTTACATTTCTCCAATCATTCCAGATTCTGAACAGCACACATACTCAGTTATGTTAATAAGGTTAAAAAGATATACATATAGCAAACCTCATATTACACTTCCCCACCAAGGAACAATACAAGACTTCCATATAGATAAAACTCCAAACTACAAGAGGGAACAACATTCAGCACATACCAACCTAAGGTCTGTTGAAAAAAACAGGTTTTAATTTTTTTTTTCTAAATCCCTGCAGGTTTGGGGCCATGCAAATATCAGGGAGGTGTGGTTTCCTAGAAGGGAAACAGCAACTGAAGAGACCTGCCCATCTCTGAGGTCCCTGCAGCTGACATTTCCTGAGAGCAGGGACTGGAAAAAGCTCCTCCTGCTTTTTCAGACAGCCAGATCCTATTGGGACAAGATATCTATGTCCCAAAGATACCCAGGTCCTTGGCCATGAAGACTTTAAAAATGACAAGCAGCACTTTGAATGGGACCCAGAAGCAGCCTGATAACCAGTGCAGCTCTCAGAGCAGAGCTTTTTTTAAATTTACTTGGGTAAATCAAGGTGGCCCCATAACTACCTGAACTGATGCATTCTGGATCAGCGGTAGCTTGCAAGTGGTCTTCAGGGGCAGCCCCAAATAGGGCACACTGTAGTAGTCCAAATCAGGGGTGATCAAGACATAAGTGATTGCAGGTAGGGCCTTCCATTCCAGGAAAGGTCATAATTGGCGCATCGGATGGAGCTGTACTTTTGAGCAGAAGCTGTAAGTCAAGGAAAACCACCAGATTACAAGTCAGTGTACAATGAGAAAGCATAATCCCATGCAAAACTAAAAATGGAATATCCCTAGAGTCAGATGGTTCCCTGATCCACAGCCAATCAGTCTTGCTGGGATTGATTTTAAGCTTATTTCTCCACACCAAGACCATAAGAACCTCCAGGCACTAGGACAGCACTTCAGCTACATCATCTCTGTCATCCAGAGTTGAAATGTAGAGCTATATATCACCAGCATATTGATGATACATGACCACTTGTGAATGGATGATCTCCTCTAGTGGTTTCATGTAGGTATCAAATGGGAGCAAGTAAAATTTGAGCTGGTGGCATGCCTTGGGCTTGACATCTGGTCTATCTGGACCAATTCCTTAAGGAAGTGCCTCCCACTCCCAACACTTGAGGCTGTCCAGAAGAAAGCTATGGTCAATGTTATCACAAGGTGCTAAGAAGTCCAGCAACACTAGGGAGGCTGCCATCCCCCTCTCCTGGTCTCATCACAGGTCTTCTACAAGTATGACCAATGTAGTCTCAGAACTATACTCAGCCTAAAACTAAACTGAAAAAGGTCTAGATAATCCATTTTCTCTAGGACTCTGTGCAACTGCACCCCATCGCTTTATCAGCAAAGTTTCCCCTAGAGGGGAAGTTGAAGACAGGATCATGGTTGTTTAATATTGCTGGGTCAAGTGACAGGTTCTTGAGGAAGAGGTCCACCACTGCTTCTGTCATGGCAGAGAGCATTACTTCCTCATCTAAGGATGCATTCACCCCTGCCTTGACTCAGCATCCTGTCACCACCCAGGAAGATCTCACCAATCAGGTTAGGCAGAGATCCAAGCTGCAAAAAATTGAGCTTACACTGCACAGGATCTTGTCCACTTCCTCAGGAGTTATCTGTTCAGATAACCTCACAAGACTTGGTCTCAGTCATCTCTGCAGGACTTGCCCAGCTGGCATTAAGCTTTGAGTGGATCCAAACAATTTTATCCTCCAAATGCTTAGAAAATTCCTCAGAGCCCAGCCCTGTAACTTTACTTCCTGCCCAACCTACCCCAGTAGGATCCACATCTCTTTAAAGAGAGCCTCTGGGCAGCATTCTGTGGATATGATAAGAATGGAGAAACATTATCATTTCACTGCTCTTATCACCAGAGAGTAGGTCTGAACCTGAACTCTTATCCATTTTCAGTTGGATTCACTTTTTCTTTCATGAATGGCATTCTAGCCATCTCCTTTGTTGCTTCATCTCCCAGAGCTCCTCAGTAAACAAAGGAGTTACCCTGATTTAGTGAGCAAAAAGAGGCTGGTCAGATGCAATTCTTTTTAAGAATTAAGCAGCTGCCTTATTCCAGTGGGCAGCTAAGACCTTGGCAGCATTGCCTATCAGAACCTCAGAAACTCCCCAAACACTTTCTGAAAGCCAAGTGGTTCCATCAGGTGCCAGGGGTGGACTAGTCAAATATGTCCTTTCTCCCTGTGGAGGTTGGTGGCACTGGTCAACTCCAAAAATCAGAGAGTGATTCAGCCATGACAAGGGACAGGTGTTAACATCTCCCAGTCTCAAATCATACCATATCTGCCACAAGTCAATGCCTGGAACCACTCAATAATTGACATGAGGGGGCCATAAACTCCTGGGCCATCTCTGACTCTTCTCCCAAGGAAGGCTGATTGAAATCCCCAGCACCATCAACCCAGTGGTGAGGTCGAGCAGCCTAGACAGGGATGCTGTTGTACGACAGGGGGAACCCATCAGCATGCTTTGGGAAAACCACTCTAACGCATTCTTACTGCCCCCCTCCACAACCATGCCAACAATCACACCAAATAGATTGCACTTGTCAACTTTCCAGTTCCCAAACATGTACCATTCAACCCACCTCCAACCTCCTCCCTCCTTCTCCTCCTCCTCTCTCAGACTCAACTCTCCACCATGTGGGGATTCGGTCTTGGTCTCTCACCCCAGAACCACCGACTTAAAACCTTCTCTCCCTCTCATCCAGAAAAGGCCCCTCATTTTCTCCTTCTGCCACAATTCTAGTAGTCTAGTGTAATTCATGGCTCCCTTACCCCTCTCTTTCTTCTCCTTTTCTACTCTTCAACATTCTTACAAACTGTAGAGAGTCAGAGATGACCTTGAGGGAAATAGGCAAGAACCATTATATAAGCAAAGAAGGCTGAAACATCCTTCAAGTCCTGGGAAATAAGAATGTATTTGGAAGAGACTCAGGCAGGCTCCTCCCTGATTCACTGGGGTATAAGAGGGAGGGGAGATAAAACACCATCAGGCACAAAAGATTCTGTTATTATAGCCTATCTCAATAAAATAGAGTTCTAGTCTTCCTGTGGATTCTGTTTCCTGATCTTGTTTACTCAAAGGGCTGACATCAAAGCACTCACAAGCTGAGTTCACCTCAAATTGGAGGTATCCAATTTGACACAGTTTCCTTCAACACAGTTGCCTTGGGGCTGGTAGGAATGGGCCCCAGGTTCCTCCTTGACCCCATATCTTCCATAAAACTGGTTGCACAGGCCCTCTATTAGCAGTCAAAACAGAGGAACAGTGTGGAAGGGAGAGGAGCCACCACCACCACTAGTGTTGCTGCTACATCACCCTTTCTTCTGCTACTGGTCCCTACTTATCCCTTACCTTGTCAGCAGGAGTAGGAGCAGGAGGACTCCCACCAGCTTTCTGCCCCTCCTCTCCGCAGTCAGGAAAGAGGTATTTTATGGTGACTGAGGAGGTAAGGGCCTTGGGTCTGCTGCTGCAGCAGAAAAGGAACAGCCGCCTGACCACCTTCTCTTTCTCCTGCTTGCCTTCAATAGCCATAGCTGGGGGGGAAGGGGCTGGGGGGCTTGGCACCTGAACTCTCTCTCCCTTGGAGGGAGGCCTTGGCCCCCAAATGGCTGTACGTATAGCCCTGCCTCAAGTTCTCTCCTCCTTAATCATATACCGGTTCACTGTTAGTTTTGATGAACTCAGGAGGAAATCCAGTGAAGTCAAAAGAAGTGTATAAAAGCCAAAAGGGAAAATATAGAACAAATTGCACAACAAAGTGAAATAAATATGCAAATTTCCATTCTAATTTGGCATTTCTGGAATCTGGTATCTTCCATAGCCCATAACATGCATGTTGCACCCAATCCAGGACAAATACTGCTGTTCTCCAGTTTTTTTCAAGGTCAGGTATTATAGGATCCCCCACTGTCAGGCCCAGACCAAGAATGGCAAAGAATCAATCCAGCCAAACTTTAGTTCTTAAAATGCTCACACCATATAGATAGAATCTTGGCAGACTGAAGCTACTTTACCTAACTTAAGGGGAAATAACCTGGGAAGGCTCTAGTGTGGGGCTATTCTGAACTTCTTAGTCTTCCCACATTCCATCTCTGGACTGTGTTTTCTTTTATCTTGCTCTCCTCCTTGGCATGTGCTCCCTCCTTCCAGAGAACCAGCAGCATTACTGAAATCCACCACACCCACCCACCAAATGATGTGACTTCCCCCGGATGTTTCTGAGGATTTTTCCTCCATATGGAACACTTTTCTCACTTTCTGCAAGATTAATTACAGATGATTTTTATTTCCTTTGTCATGCCGAATCCCTAAATGGCAGAACATCTACAGTAAAGCGGAAACTGGATACTAATTGTATTCAGCCCCCAAAGTCTCTTTTCTGGCCCCCTCAGATTACACCATCAAATGTTGACAGCATGACTGCTGAATGTGGACACTGCTCTCCTGCCATTTTGAGGCAAGAACCCACCCCCCACATACATAATATTGTAAGTTTTAAAGTAGGTTTAGCATGGTTTAAACAGGAAATAGAAGCTTGATCCACCACCCAAAGGAACAAGGAAAAATGGGAAATCAAAGCCCAAAGGGCCTACAGTAGGTAAAATGGCCCTATTCACTTTGCATCCTCGCTCCACATGCTGTGCCCCTTGTTCTTCCCCAGATGTTAAATGCAGCACCTGGCTATCAAAGACTTGCCCACTCCTGAACTAAAGAAGACAGAGGGAAAAGAAACAAGAGGCATCTCTTGGCCAGCAAAGAATATTGAATTTCTGATTGCTTTGAGAAAAGCTAAAAAAACAAGGTACATATACGCACATACAGATTACTTTGTTGGAGACTGCTGCCTAGCTATGGAAGTATTGATGGCTCTGGTGTTCATATACAGTATGTTTAAGCTCAAGGCAATCCCAGCCACTCATGTATAAACAGGGTCCATTTTTCTACCTCCAGAAACTTAGAAACCACTGTAAACCTGTTGTCCTGAAATTTCCCAGGTAAATTGTGTGTAATACGTTCTCCAGCAAGTCCCCTCTTTTTACATGATAGTTGGCTTGGAAAACATCCCTAACTAACAGATTTGTGGATACCATGCAGAGCAAGCAACTGGTAATAGCTAATAATTAATAGAGCACTAAGGTAGTGAGGTGGAGAAATAAAGAGATAATTTTCTTTATCCTTGGGGAGGCTATAGTTTGCACACTGCCCTTTTTAAAACTCTGTTTACAGCAGCCATTTGAGTTACACATCACTTTGTTAAAGCCCCCATGGGGATAGGTAATAATGGCTCTTTGATTAGTGGCTTTTGGGCTGGAAAGGGAATAGCAAGGCACTGCAACAAGGCTCTACTAGGCAAACTGAAGTGGGAGGAGATGCAGCCACCCATCAGGCTAGGCCCGACCTGTCTCATTGGCTGGTCCTAGAGGTGGCCAGCCCAGCCCAGCCCAACAGCAGAAGCTTGCTTTTTCATACAAGCAGCTTATCCAGTTGCTTACACCAAGCAGTTGCTCCCTAGTGAGGAAACTACAGGGCTGGAGTTTGTCATCCCATTTTGAATGTTGACAGGCCCCTTCCATTTAACTATGCAGCCCCAAAGCAGAGGTGAGGAGAGTCTTCCTGCCTTTCTCTAACCCATCAGGTTGTGCTTTGTCTCTCACCAGGACATAAGAAGCAGTCTTACCAACTGCAGTGTGGTGGGAGCCAACTACAGTAGGTAGATGCTGCAGCCCAGCCAGCAGTGTTGGCAGCAGGGAGAAATAGGAGCTAGGCAGAGGGAGCACTGTGCAAGAAGAAGAGAAGATAATGATGCTCTGTGTGTCTCGTACTATAATCTGAAACACATCGTTTCCGAAAAGGTACTCTCAGTTCCTACTAAAGACCCTATTGTTGTTTGCTTTTCTATCCAAAACCCCTGCTTTGCTTGTTTGTGCCAAACTCCATTCTCTGAGAACTAAACTACACATTAGAATTGAATGTCTAGCCTTTGGTGTACACATACACATTTTCACATAGAAACTGCTGAGACAACACAAGGGAAACATGGGTTGGCATGGGTCCAATGGCAACTGAGTATCTCCTCCTTAAGGCCCATAAAACTGCTCCTGACCTTTCACAAGTTGACTTACTTGAAGTATTGCAGCTGCAGACCCATGGGTAGTGCTATCACCTGTTCAGAGCAGTAGGCTGAAGCATCTTTGGGAAGTGAGGAAGTGACCTGGTTAAGTGCCAGAAATCTCTGCTAGTGGCTTCTAGGAAAGAAGTGTTGAGGTAGTGGGCACAGTCCAAACAACAAAATCCTTATTAGCAACACCTCTGAGTTGTGATTTTGATTAGGACTTAGGCTTCCCAAAAATCTGCCCTTGATGCCTGACTTTACTCCTAGAAAGAGAACAACAGCCCCAGAGTAAAGTTGAGCTTCTCATAGAAGAGCACCCATTTAATTCCAGCACGATTAGATTAGATACTGGACAGATAAGCCAATTTGGAGGTTTTATTGACGTATGAGAAAAAAGAGTGAGGAGACCAGATACAAATGAAATTCCTTTCCATCACTCTCTAGAGCTCCACTTACAGTATAAGGGAATTTTTTTGCTGTCAGTCTCTTCAGAAAAGCCCCACCACCTTTATCTCTGGTCTCTTGATATTTTTTTGCTGATACCAAGAATTTTTTGGTTTGTTTTGTTTTTTTATACCCCCAGTCAACTCTCTGGGCCTGCGCTTCTCAAAGGATCATAAATTCTAAGTGGCGCAATCCTGCCGTGTCAGCAGGTCCACAAAATAAATTGATATTAAATGCAACAAAGTCTTTTCTAATTCACAGTGGTGCCTTCCCCAACTTCCTTTCCCCCTCCCCCTCCATCCCACCCCACCCCAAGCGGTAACTAGGGGAAGGAAGGAGAGCAGTGCTGTTCCTGCCTAGAACAGCCCTCAGCCTTCCAAGTCAGGGAGCTTCTTTAATTAGGGATAACTTTCAGATAATGTGGAGTGCTCTTGGCCTGTGCGCTCTCAGGCACTTTACTGCCTCTTTGTCTATTTTAGCATGGAACTACCCTTCTCTACCACAGCAGTTTCATCTCTGTGCATTTCTTTAGAAATGCACATATATGCACATATCTGTGAAGAAGAGTCTCCCGCTTGTAAAATCATACGTGCCATCGATTCTCTTCTCTTCTTTTACACACAGCTCCTTCCTAAACTTGTTCTCACTCATCTGGTGTAGGGTGGCTATGGGAAACATCCAGCCTGTGGGTCAAATACAGCCCCCACATCTGGCCTACTAGCTTTGTTCCCCAGGCCCCACCCTTAGAATTGATCTCTCATCTGTAACAGGTTGAACGTAACATCCTTCTTCTTTCCTGGGGTGAAAAGGAGGGAAAAAGGTATTTTTCCCAGCCTGCTGTTGATCAGAGATGAGCCTTTTTCTAGCACTGTGTTTTCAGAAATAAGTTAATTTTCCTGTCATAGTAGAAGTCACTCTAAGAAGGCAGATCTGGGCTCTGTATGTGAGTGTATACATGGATGTAAATGATACGTATAGGTGTGCTTGTGAATGCAATGAGATGGCATGAATGAGTGAAGATACAGGATAATGCTTCAACGTGCCACAATTAAATACAGACACACACATACAAGATTTACAGCTTGCTTCAATCCCATTGGACTCTGGGTAGCATACAGCAGTACATAAAAGATGAATGCCCCCACTCAGAGCCACTAGGGGCCAAAGGTTTGCTGGAACAATACAGCTTTGGCTTGCTCACAGAATATTAACTAGGTAGGGGATGCATGTAGCTCTGTAGGGAGAGAGTTCCATAAAGAGGGGGCTGCCCTCTTTATGGAACTCTTGGGTAGTGAGATCCCAAGCCCGGGGGACCCTTTCGATGACCAGGCGGGTCAGGCCATTTCCATCCTGGCAGTACTCCAAAACTTTTAAAAACAATTCAGTTGCAGTTGGACTGTCCCCAAGTCTTCATCTAGTGCATTCTATCAAGTCTTGGTAGATACATGTGTGCGTACCTTTGAGCCAGCCTTGACTCCTGGCAACTGCGTGGACAAGTTCCTACAGTTTTCTTGGCAGTATTTTCAGAAGTAGTTTGTCATTACCTTCTTCCTAGGACTGGGAGAGAGTTACTGGCCCAAAGTCATCCAGCTGGGGACTAGAACTCATGGTCTAGCCTGCTGCCTTAACCACTACACCAGACTGGCTCTTAGCATGATTTTGCTACTTCCTAATTCTCTACCTTCCCCCACTCTGATGTGAGGTACTGGCTTATATTAAAGTAGATTTTCCCATAATGTTCAATCTATGGAACTTTGACTATAACAAATCAAGAATATAAGCCATGTTTTAATGTAGCATTTGCTGGAAGGAGGAGAAGACAACTTCGTGCCTTTTTGATGAAACAGTTGTTTAACAACATGTTTGTTTACTCTGAGTTTGAATTAGAGTTGGTCCTGTGACCAATTAAATAATTAATAAAGTGCTTCTTTAGAGAGAGGGGGAGAATTGAATCTCTGCTGTGTCTATTAAAACATAATTGGCATCAGTCAGCATCTGAGGGTTGTAACACATGTGAAACTTATCCGTGCTTTCCTCTTCATAAGCTCTGCCTTGACTTTCCTATTTAAGGGCATCTGGGATAGCTGTAGTGTATTTTTGGGCCCCTTGAGGCCACTGTATAAAAGTTGTTAATGATTGGGCAGGGCAAATATTTGAATGTTCCGCTTTCTGTCAACTCAACAGCTGTGGGCATTAAGAACTATATATCTTTTGGTTCTGTCCTAGCTTCCATGTTTTTTTTAACCTGAATACAGGATCATTTAGCCACTGTTTGCTATGATCACCTTCTTTCCAATTTCAATCGAAGTAGTATTAATACTTCCTCAAATGCTATAATTAAGAATTTGTTATGGCTATCATCTGTATATAATCTGATTTGTGCTAATGATTGCTTTATGGTAACAGTGTGGCCAAAATCAGACCATGGTGGTTTGTACGGAACAAGTACCCCTATGTAATTAAGACAGGGGAACTCTTCCTTCATATGCTTTGTATCACAACAACTTTGGTTGGATCATTTTAGGGAGATAATTGTCATGGAAAGCTTGTGCCTAAATATGGGATTGATGCTGCAAGTCAAATTTCCAGTTCTAAACTGCTTTAGGGCAAAGCAAATCAATATGTTGTTGATATGTGACTGGACATCCCTATGTAATTTCCTTTGGAAAGATACTACCGTTAGCTGCAGAAAGGTAAATGTGAAGGTATGCATATTTTAGTACAAGACTAACTCACATAACAATATAAGCAAAACTGTTCTGGATGAGACCAGTAGCTAATCAAATGCTTCCAGGAAGCCCAAAAAACAAGACTTGAGAAAAATAGTAAATCGTGCTTATGTTCCCTAGCAATTGGTATTACTCTGCATGACTATAATTACCTTATATAAAATATAGTCTAACAGCACAAATGGCTCTTTGAATATTTGTGTAAATTTTCCAGTTAGAGAGAGGAAGATATATAAATATGATTGTTACCTTCTTATCCAGAAACAGATCCTTCTGGTATTTCCACACCAATGTCACAGCCATTCAGCCTTGCCAATATTATAGTGGGCAAGATATCAACTCTGTTCCATAGAAATTCAAAGAAGAAAGATAAACAGTTTTGCTGTAGCAAGTTGACCAACCATCTCAAAGCTGTTAAAAGAGAAGGGACAATCTCTGATTCAGAAAACAGTATCTGAAATGACATCAAGTGATCAAGAAGGTGGAGACATCTCCAGGGTCACAAATGAACATAATAAAACTGTGATGTCAAGACCCCATGTAGTCCAGTCTTCTGTGTCACACAGTGACCAATCAGATCCAGGAAATTCACAAACAAGGACAGGAGGATGTTAGTCCTCTTCTGTTTATTGCTCCCTGGAAGCTGGTATTCAAGACATGCTGTCTGTGATTCTAGAGATAGCATACAGCCATCAAACCTAATTATAGTCTTGTATTTACATACAGTATAATTCTTGCCTAGGTTAAGTCTCCATGCATTATTTTTTAACCTGAGAAACCAGTCTTTGCCTCTCCCGCCCATTCTTCTCAATCCACAATTAATATATTTAAATGAATAAGGAATGGGGAATTATATACTTTGTCTAACATAAGTTGCATAATCTGATTTCAGAACTGCTGTCTTCCGTCTGCAGAACAATGTGGTTTTTAAAACAAGAAATCTAGACATCCCAGGCTAATATAGCTACATATCAATTCATTATTGGGAAGAGCAATATGGAGTAGACATCTCCATATCATAATGATTTGATGCATAAGTCCTGACATCCATAAGCCAACTGCCATATACTGTACTTCATATTTTTATAGCATTGACTGGTGGAGGCTTTGCCTGTGATCAGGTTGATCTTCAGGGGGAGCAGTAACCGTGTTGGAGACATCTTTCTTTGCAGCCTCTGTATGACTACCATGACATAGAACTCTGAGTCAGTGACTTTGGAATGCCTTGCCAAATAAGATTCAGCTGGAGCTGACCTTGCTTTCTCTTGGCGCCAACATAGGTTTTTTTCCCCCATCTAGGCATTTTAAGTTAAAAAAAATAGATTGATTTATTTGTTGGCTCAACCATATGCCTTCAACTTTGTAATTTTATTGTTATGATTTGGCATTTGCCCTTTTATAAAAGTATACACCCTAGCCTGGCATTCCGCAGGGATAAAAGCCGGGTTAAAATTTTTAAAAATAAAAATAATAAAGTAGAGAGGTAGTGCATGGCTATACCTTTTTGTTTCCTCTGCTCTTGCATTTAAGCTTTGGAAAGAAACAATCTTTGCAAAAGGTATTTAAATAACTATAAAGTTTCATATCTTAGCCATCACAGCTGTCATTTATATTGTTAATTTTAAAATACTTTTAAAACTTATTTGTCCTGTAATAAGTTTGCCCCATTTTCAGCAAACAGATCTTTCTAGCTGCAGCCTAGTTTTATTGCCACTGGAATCCTTTTTTCCATTTCATGTTTTTTTCTCTAACTTCTTTTGGACAATATTGCATCTGTAATATTGTCAATGTTATAATTTTATCCACAGTAATGGGTATGTTGCATCTCAGTCTAAGTGTGTTTCCTCACTGAAGCAGGATCCACCAGATCACAGCATTATCCTCTATTTCCCAAAGCAAATTGAATCACTAAAGCCACCTTTCACTGCTTATCCTCTGGTGGGTGACAACTGAACGATCTATAAGTTCTTAGAAAACAAAAGCTGCAGCTGATTGTATTGACCAGGCCTGTCAGTATTCTATACTTCAAAACAACCAAGCAAAAAAGCGAATGGCATGGTAGAGATAATTGATTTCAGCTTCTTGATCATTTCAGTGTTTATATTGTTTTTAAAAAAATCAGTACTGTAGTTACAGATACTATAGAAAGAATGTGGATAGTGGTTGGTGAACCCTGAGATGTACTCTAGCATTCCCTTCTCCCAAAGAGGCCGTCTATGTTCTGATACCAGCTGATACTTTCCAGATGTATTGGACAACAACGTCTGGAATTCACAGTCCCCATATTGATCATGGTGGTTGGGAATTCTAGGAGTTACATTACTTTGGGCAGAGATGATGTGGGCTTGTGTACAAAATTTTTGGAGGGGCAATGTTTTTGTCTAGCTCTGCTGTTAGCTAGCTTGAATGATCAACTTTTCATGTTTCTTTATATGTGTTCTAACATAGATGTTCTCAGGGAAAAATTGATAATATTGGCAAATTTTCAGGCAAATGAGCAAGCAGAATGGATTTACTTCTGTTCTCTCTTTCTCCTTCCCTACGCCTGATATTTTCCTTAGTTGCATCAGCTCCATGCCTCATCTTGCTATGAAATTCCTACTTTTGTCTTTCATGAAATTACTAGCTGTAGAGCTTGTATAGAGAATTTCTTAAATTACCTTTGGGAGTGAGTCATTCTTCCAAACTTTTTGGGGACTGAGACTTGGATGCCTTCAATGAATTCCCTCTTCTTTTGCAGTCATATATGGGAAAGCCAACTTCAGCTTGAGTTCACATTAAAGATGGGGGAGCAGATTGTTGGTTTGCATTTTAAAGTATGCTTTTTGAACTAATAGTAAAATATAAATGTATTTACCGTTCAGCATACATACTTCTCTGAATATTACAATGAAATTCACAATTTTTAAGTGGTGTACAAATGTATGTCTCTAAGAGGAAGTGCATGAAAATGTGTGAATGTTAGTGAAAATAATCCACACAAATGCAGTAGAAAAGAGAAACTACTTGCAAAATGTATGTATTTGGTAAAATTATATAAAATGCTTATGAGAAATGCACCTAAAATGGATATTTATTTATTTAGAAATGCAAGTTGATTCAACATCAGGCAAAACAAAGAAACCAGTTCAAATTTAAGATTGGAAAAATAAGAAATTAAGAAATCAAATTAACAAACTTGTACATCCTTATGTTATGAGTATGGATGGTGAGCAGGAGGGGGCCCCTATCCAGGGGGGAAAATGCATGCGTAGTTTAGAGGTTTTGAACTGTCATTCAGAGAAACCCAGAACAGACCCACCTTGAGTTTGGGGTTTATCTGTCTGGGTTTTCCCACGCTCCTTCAGTTTGGTAGGATTTTCTGTCTACTATAGCAGTTAAATAAACACTAGAGACATTCTCCTCGCCTCGGCATGGTCTTTGCTTAAGCCAGGACATCTTAGCTTGCATAGCTATTTTCTCTTTATTGTAAGACGGCTTCATGTACAATCTCAAACTTCAAGATTCTCTCTCTCTCTCTTTCTCTCTCTCTCTTGCTTATTTACTTGCCTAGGTATGTATGGTGCTCAGGTCCAAATGGCTCTGAGTGCCTTTACATCAAGTAACAGAAAACATTAGAATAATAATCAAAACAACATCCTTTTCAGTGCCACCTACTGGGGGTAGGTAAATCCTTATTATCTCTAAATCAGCTTTTCTCAACCTTGTGACCCTGGAGGAACCCTTGAAATATTTTTCAGGCCTTGGGGAACCCCTGCACATTCAGGCTCCAATACAGGCCAGAAATTACAAAATTATTATATTTGTTTTATGGGTAGGCCTGTATATATGCATTAACAATGTTCTTAAACTAAAAATAAAGAATGAAACTTAACAATTTAATGTGAAGTTGCCTGAATTTGAAATAATTTTTAAAATAAATTGTGATCTCCCAGGGGCAGAACCCTTGGGTGCCACAGAACCTTGGTTGAGAAACCCTGCTCTAGATGCTTTCCCAAGAACCGTGTCTCAGCCTTGTGTCATCTTCAGCACGTATCTTTCATTTATTTATTTACATATCTATTTGTTACGTTTATATCCTACATTCTGTAGAGGAACTCATGGTGGCATACTCTGTACACCCTCCTCCTATTTTGCCTGACAACCGCCCTGTGAGGTGGGTTGGGCTAAGAGAGAGTGACAGGCCCAAAGTTACCCAGGGAGCTTATGCAGCTGAGGGTGACTAGAACCAGGTTTCCCTGCTCCTCATCTAGCACTTTAACCCCTGCACCACACTCACTCTCATTATCTTATATAGAGGACATGAATGCAAAATACTTTTATGTTACGTTTACCTTTTGGGAGCAAAATTTCCAAAAGGAACTATTCCCAAGACCAGATGGAGGCTAACACTGACTAGGAATTGTTTGCCCAAAACAATTCAACCTAGTGGGCACAAAAGGGTTCCTTCAAAGGCCTAATGTGTTTCTGTCTTTGCTCATCCATTATACAATGATTGAGAGACCTCTTCCTGAGCTAGTTTTCAAAATTCTGTGTTCCTTGAAAAACAGTTGCCCTGTTAAGGAAAAGACACTTCCCATTCACGAGTCAGCATGCATTGTCCAATTGTACCTAGAATCCACCGGGATCCCATGGTTTTTCTTTCTAAATTTCCTGAATCCAACTGCACATCCTGTGTAGCCATATATCTTCTTATATGTACATATCACCTGCCCACTCTGGGTGTAACTTCCTTGCCCAACTTGCATCTTTCAAGTGTTGGACTGAAACCCCTGTTATACCCAGTCTGCAGGGTCATTCTGCCTGAAGATAAGAGAATTTTGGTCCAACCCACCCAGAAAATGCCAGATTTGCAATATATCTTATCTACCAGCCTCAGTTGCATATTGCAGGCATATTAGACTTCGGATTTAGTATCTTTAAGTTTGTTAATAGGGTGTTAAAAAGATTCATATGGTTGAAGATGTGAATGTGTTTTTGAACTATATACCAAAATGGTGGAATTGATCATCATTCAAAGAACTGTGGATTTACCAAGCATTGAATGCAGCAAAGAAGATTATGCTTTTATACTTAGATGTTGGGGGAAAGGGTGACCAGGATTTACAATCTTGTAAAGATGATGCTTGCTCATTTTCTGTCTATGAACTCTCCCTCTATTGATGTAATAGAAAGACAGATCAGTATGATTCCATGTGGTCAGTGCTTAACACTATGTTTAAAACTGGGCTGAGGACTTTATATTTCATGTAATATGTTTTCTTTTTTATTATTAATTTTATTTAAGCTTATTAAAAACTATGTTAATTAAATCATAAAAACTAATGCAAACTAAACTGGAAGAAAAAAGAAAAAGAAAAGTTCAGAAGGTGTAGAAAAAAGAAAAAGAAAAAAAGAGAAGAGAAAAGAGAAAGAGAAAAAGAAAAAGATAACAAAGACAATAATAAAGAAGTGGCTTCCAACTTCATCATACGAACTATAAGCTGGTATAGTAACTTTTCACCCACTTTTAAAGTTACAAATAAAAAAACTTTTCTCCCCATAGCCTAACTTTTATCTATACACAATCCAGAAAACATTATCTTTTCATTCCTAGTTCAGCAAAAGGTCCATTAGGAGTTACCAAAAATATCAAACAAATAGTTTATCCCTGGTCAAATAGTCCAACTTTATATTCCTTCTTTTTGCTCTGCACAATCTTGACCATTAAATCATTCCAATGGCACTGCAGGTTTTGTCAATACATTTAGAGCTAAATTATCCCTTTTTACATAAATCCTGA
This sequence comes from Candoia aspera, assembly GCF_035149785.1. Classification (NCBI taxonomy): domain Eukaryota; kingdom Metazoa; phylum Chordata; class Lepidosauria; order Squamata; family Candoiidae; genus Candoia; species Candoia aspera. The sequence continues at coordinate 114,604,821 of NC_086154.1, read as the reverse complement.
CACATTAAGATAAAATATGACATTTTGTGGTGCTTGAGATGGGCAGACAATGCCCCATGGCCAGGGATTGCTAAGGGTGTGTGTCTGGGTGGGTGAATTTGGGTAATATGTTTTCTGTTCTCTTTTTTTCTTTTCCTGTTTCTTTATGTTTCTTTTTAGTTTGTCTTCCATTTTCCCCCTTTCTGTTTCTGTACATTAAAACAAATTTTAAAAATGAAAATGGCATTTTCTCCTTCTGTCAAATAAATACCTTCTATAAATGCTGTGCTAGATACATTCTGCAGCACCTGAGTATTGACACTATCTGTCCTAGCCTTCTCTTTGGACCCACATCTGTCAAATTATGTTGAAGCCAGGAAGATGTCATTTCCACCCAAACACTCTCATGCACAGCCCTCCTCTACTGCTTTTGTGCCATTCTGGACAAAACAGCCTGCCTTGAGCACCCTTACAGCAGCAACGCTTCTTGCTTTGGTGTGCAGATGGTCTCCTCCCATGCTGCAACTTGTGAGCCATTGCTGTACAGGTGGTCCCTGAATTACGACCATTCGTTCAGCAACTGTTCAAAGTTACAGTGTTGCTGAATGAGGGGACTTACAACTAGTCCCCAAAGTTACGACCATTGCAGCACCCCCTCAGTCATGTGATCGCAATCTGGGTGCTTGGCAACCCGTTCACACTTAACAATCAGTTACCAAGCACATTGCAATCACATGATCGCCATTTGCAACCTTCCCTGCCGGCTTCCCCAGAAAGGCAATGGGGAAGCTGGCAGGGAAGGTTGCAAGTTGCTGGGGTAAGTCTCCCCCACCTGTGCATCCTCCCCAGCCCCTCTGCACTCACACTGTGCTGGCTATTTGCACCCCCCCCATGTGTCCTCCCCAACCCATGTGGCACTTCTCACACACCCTTCCTGATCCACGCCATCCCCTGCTCACTCTTCTCAACCTGCATGGCACCTCTTGCACACCCTTCCCGACCCGCACACCCTTCCCAAACCAAGCAGCACCTCTTGCACACCCCCTTGCACCCCTGCACACCCCCTCACTACCTCCCCCACCCAGCAGCAGCCACTTACCTGCCTGCTGGCCTGGGACTTGCAATTTCCTGCTGGCTTCCCCACTGACTTTGGTTGTGGGAAGCCGGCAGGAAGTTGCCTCACCTAATGACCATGGGATTTAGTTAATGATGGCAACTGGGACTGCAGGGATTGCTGTCACTAAGTGATGTGGTCGCACTTTATGACTGCATTGCTTAGCAATGGAAATTCTGTCCCAATTGTGGTTGTAAGTCAAGCAGTACCTGTATGGGGAACACACCTGTTTGCAGCAAACGCATACAGTGATTTTTATGATCCTGCTCTGAGCAGCAACCAGTCGGGGCCAGACCCAGGTTATTAGTTATTTTTAGCGATCAATGTTATTGACGCTCAAGAAAGCCACTGGAGGGCTGTTCTTCTAACTCATTACATTTAGAGCTGAACTATCCCTTTTTATATAAATCCTGACACATCAAGATAAAATATGACATTTCGTGGTGCTTGAGATGGGCAGACAATGCCCCATGGCCAGGGATTGCTAAGGGTGTGTGTCTGGGTGGGTGGGTGAATTTGGGTTTGCCAGGTTGAATAGCAGAACTCTGACTCTTTCCCTGTACCTTGGCAATGGGTCGTTTTTCACACAGTGCTGTTCATTCTGCGGTTCATGACCACAGAGTGGTAAGTCCTCTGTTTCCATTGGTTCAAATAGTAGAATTAGCACTTCTCTCTTTGGATCAAGGGAGGCAGTCTCTAAGGAACACCTAAAATTCACTAAGAAATCCATGTTGGAACAAAACACTGGGCAAATATTGCTGGCACCCCAGCCCCCGTAATTAATAGCAACTTAATCTTAAAAGCAGTTATTTTAACCAACTTTCTTCAAATTTGCACAGTTCCCAGGACAAACAGCAAATACTGCCATCCAAGGATAAGCTCACACCACTCTTACAGGGAATAGGCTTTACAAGACCATTGTACTCAAAAGGTACTCATCCTGAACTGAGCGCACAGCCCTCGTTAATCCTGCACAGTGTGGGCACAGAATAACGTGCACAAAAGAGGAAAGATTCTGGCTGAAGCTAGCATGTCCTGCTTCTGTGGCTGAAACAGTAATGAGTTGGCAATTAGTTGGCATCCTTTTTTTTTTTTTTTTGGCTTGGCTTTGCTCATGAGGTGCATATGGCCAGGGTGGCAAACCTATAGCCTTCTCAGCGTTGGACTCCATTTCCTGTGAGCTCCAGAAGATATGGTAAATTGTCAATGCTTTTCTAACCCAACAGTAGCTGGAGTGCCACAGGTTCTCCGCTTCTGATATAAATACAGTATGTCACATAGAGAGGAAACTCTGCAGAGCAGATATAATGTGCTCGAGATACAGTGTTTATAGGAGGTCATGGAATGATTGTGGAATGAATGAGAAAGCAGTGAACTTGAGTCACCTTAAACATCTACCTGCTCATGCTGAAGTTTTCATAAAACTTGAGACCACCCTTGAACAATCCTAATTGCATATCTCCTCCCCCTACCCTCCCCACAGAACTTTCCTAGAACTTTCATTATTAAAGATAGGCCATGGTCTCTTGGGAGTTATATTTCTCTGCTCAGTTATTCTTGCAGATTTGAATATTTGTCTGATAGCTAAATTAAATGTGCTCTTCTGTTACTTAGGGCAACATCTTGTTCATGAAAAATGGTCAGTAATGTTCCTGCTTCTATCCAGTCATGGAAAATTGTTCTATTTGGTACTTCTGGATAGCCTCAACAGAGGAAGCCCATATCCAAACAGGTTGATATATTCATTTCATTTCAGGCAAATCTATCGCCTCTGTCCTGACACCTTACTTTACAAAAGATTAGGAATATAAACATAATTTGTTCTTAGGCTTCTGAAAATTCTTGCCATTTCTCTTGACTCTCCTGATGTTTTTGGCCATTTATTTATTCTTCCTTGAATGGAAGATGGAGTTTCAACTCCATAACCAATTAAAAAGCAAATATGTGGCCAATCTATTTGTGCTAAGAATTAGGTTGTTGTTTATTCGTTTAGTCGCTTCTGACTCTTCGTGACTTCATGGACCAGCCCACACCAGAACTTCCTGTCGGTCGTCAACACCCCCAGCTCCCCCAGGGACGAGTCCGTCACCTCTAGAATATCATCCATCCATCTTGCCCTTGGTCGGCCCCTCTTCCTTTTGCCTTCCACTCTCCCTAGCATCAGCATCTTCTCCAGGGTGTCCTGTCTTCTCATTATGTGGCCAAAGTATTTCAGTTTTGCCTTTAATATCGTTCCCTCAAGTGAGCAGTCTGGCTTATTTCCTGGAGGATGGACTGGTTTGATCTTCTTGCAGTCCAAGGCACTCTCAGAATTTTCCTCCAACACCACAGTTCAAAAGAGTCTATCTTCCTTCTCTCAGCCTTCCTTATGGTCCAGCTCTCGCAGCCATATGTTACTACGGAGAACACCATTGCTTTAACTATGCAGACCTTTGTTATCAGTGTGATGTCTCTGCTCTTCACTATTTTATCGAGATTTGTCATTGCTCTTCTCCCAAGGATTAAACGTCTTCTGATTTCCTGACTGCAGTCAGCATCTGCAGTAATCTTTGCACCTAGGAATACAAAGTCTTTCACTGCTTCTACATTTTCTCCCTCTATTTGCCAGTTATCAATCAAGCTGGTTGCCATAATCTTGTTTTTTTTGAGGTTTAGCTGCAAGCCAGCTTTTGCATTTTCTTCTTTCACCTTCATCATAAGGCTCCTCAGTTCCTCTTCGCTTTCAGCCATCAAAGTGGTATCATCTGCATATCTGAGACTGTTAATGTTTCTTCCAGCAATTTTAACTCCAGCCTTGGATTCCTCAAGCCCAGCATGTCGCATGATGTGTTCTGTGTACAAGTTGAATAGGTAGGGTGAGAGTATACAGCTCTGCCGTACTCCTTTCCCAATCTTAAACCTGTCCGTTGTTCCATGGTCTGTTCTTACTGTTGCTACTTGGTCGTTATACAGATTCTTCAGGAGGCATACAAGATGACTTGGTATCCCCATACCGCTAAGAACTTGCCACAATTTGTTATGGTCCACACAGTCAAAGGCTTTAGAATAGTCAATAAAACAGAAATAGATACTTTTCTGAAATTCCCTGGCTTTTTCCATTATCCAGCAGATATTGGCAATTTGGTCCCTAGTTCCTCTGCCTTTTCTAAAGCCAGCCTGTACATCTGGTAATTCTCGCTCCATGAATTGCTGAAGTCTATCTTGCAGGATCTTGAGCATTACCTTACTGGCATGTGAAATGAGTGCCACTGTTCGATAGTTTGAACATTCTTTAGTGTTCCCCTTTTTTGGTATGTGTCATGTTCACCGTTCCAATGTTGCTGGTACATCGTAACATTTCGCATGTCATTTCACTGATACGTGTTTCATCTGGGAAGGGAGGAGGATTCCATCTCGGGGAGTTGTTATCTGTTGGCTGCTGGGTTGGAATGTGTTTGGGTTATCTCATGTGTTCAAGGTTACTTTCCCAGGATGGCAGTTCAAATGGTTACCAGCACCTGGGGGGGGGGGGAGTTTGCAACGGCAGGGCGAGGGGAGGGATTACGTTTGAAGCGAGGGTTTTTAGTTTGTATTTGGCGCGCTTTTACTCATTCTCAGCTTTCTCTGTATTTGCATACTATTCTTTTAATAAATCAGATATCATTAAGTACCTGCTTGTGAGTCTGAGTCTATTAGGATAGGCAACCATTACAGTATGGGGATATAAGTTGATTTTTTCCAGTCTGATGGCCATTCTTGTGTTTTCCAAATTTGCTGGCATATAGCGTGCATTACCTTGACAGCATCATCTCGCAAGATTTTGAACAGTTCAGCTGGGATGCCGTCGTCTCCTGCTGCCTTGTTATTAGCAATGCTTCTTAAGGCCCATTCAACCTCACTCTTCAGGATGTCTGGCTCTAGCTCACTGGCCCAGTCAAAGCTATCCCCGATATTGTTATCCTTCCTATACAGGTCTTCTGTATATTCTTGCCACCTTTTCTTGATCTCTTCTTCTTCTGTTAGGTCCTTGCCATCTTTATTTTTGATCATACCCATTTTTGCCTGGAATTTACCTCCAATGTTTCTAATTTTCTGGAAGAGGTCTCTTGTCCTTCCTATTCTATTGTCTTCTTCCACTTCCGCGCATTGCTTGTTTAAAAATAATTCCTTATCTCTTCTGGCTAACCTCTGGAATTTTGCATTTAATTGGGCATATCTCCCCTTATCACTGTTGCCTTTTGCTTTCCTTCTTTCTTGGGCTACTTCTAGTGTCTCAGCAGACAGCCATTTTGCCTTCTTGGTTTTCTCTTTCTTTGGGATGTATTTTGTTGCCGCCTCTTGTACAATGTTGTGGACTTCTGTCCATAGTTCTTCTGGGACCCTATCTACTAAGTCCAGTCCCTTAAATCGATTCTTCACCTCCACTGCATATTCCTTAGGCATATTAGTGAGCTCATATCTAGCTGATCCACGGGTCTTCCCTAATCTCTTTTGTCTGATCCTAAATTGTGCAAGAAGAAGTTCGTGATCTGAACTACAGTCAGCTCCAGGTCTTGTTTTTACCAACTGTACAGATGTCCGCCATCTTTGGCTGCAAAGGATGTAGTCAATCTGATTTCGGTGTCCATCTGGGGAAGTCCATGTATAAAGCCGTCTCTTAGGTTGTTGGAAGAGAGAGTTTGTTATGCAGAGTGAATTGTCTTGGCAAAATTCTATCAGCCTATGTCCTGCTTTGTTTTGTTCTCCCAGGCCATGCTTACCTGTAATTCCAGGTGTCATTTGACTGCCCACCTTAGCATTCCAGTCTCCTGTGATGACAATAACATCTCTTTTAGGTGTGTTGTCCAGTAGGTGCTGCAGATCCTCATAGAACTGCTCTACTTCAGCTTCTTCAGCATCTGTGGTTGGGGCGTATATTTGGATCACTGTGACGTTAGATGGCTTGCCCTGAATTTGAACTGAGATCATTCTATCGTTTTTTGGATTGTATCCAAGCACTGCTTTAGCCACTTGACTATTAATTATGAAGGCTACTCCATTTCTTCTGTGGTCCTCTTGTCCACAGTAGTAGATCTGGTGGTCATTTGATGTGAAGTGGCCCATTCCAGTCCATTTCAGTTCACTGACGCCCAAAATGTCTATCTTTAATCTTGACATCTCACCAATAACCACATCCAGTTTGCCCTGGCTCATAGATCTTACATTCCAGGTTCCAGTGGTGTGTTGATCCTTAGAACATTGGATTCGCCATTCACCATCAGCACCGTCGGCCGCTAGCCGTCCTTTCGGCTTTGAGCTAGCTGCGTCATCACGTCTGGGGCTAGTTGAACTCATCCTCTGTTCCTCCCCAGTAGCATTTTGACCATCTTCCGACCTGGGGGTCTCATCTTCCGATGGTATACCGACATATCTCTGGTTGTACTGATCCATTTAGTTTTCACGGCAAGAATACTGGGGTGGGTTGCCATTACCTTCCCCAGGGATCGCATTTAGTCTGACCTCTCTGTCATGACCTTCCTGTCTTGGGTGGCCCTTCACGGTTTAGCTCAGAATTAGGACACAAGGTTAATTCACAGCTGGAGGTTTGTTAAATATTGAAGTACAGCTATCACGTTTTTCCAATAGAAGAGGATATTTGTAGCTCAGGGTTGAACTGTGGAATCCTGGGTGCTCTCTGAGCTTGGTTGTTTGATTGCAGACGTTTCATTACCCAACTAGGTAACATCATCAGTGCTGTAACATCATTGGCACTGATGATGTTACCTAGTTGGGTAATGAAACATCTGCAAACAAACAACCAAGCTCAGAGAGCACCAAGGACTCTATCAGGTTTTTTGTTTATTTGTTTGTTTCTCTGTTGAGAGCGAGCCAGTTTGGTGTGGTGGCAGAGGCATCAGGGTAGAAAGCTGTGAGTTCTAGTCCCGCTTAGGCACAAAGCCAGCTAGGTGACCTCGGGCCAGTCCCTCTCTCTCGGCCCTAGAAAGCAGGCAATGGCAAACCACTTCTGAAAAACCTTGCCAAGGAAACTGCAGGGGCTTTTCCAGGCAGTCGCCAGGAGTCAGCACTGACTCAAAAGGCACAAATAAATAAATAAAACCAGATTTTTAGTGGATGGCATGATACCGGTTTATGCAATGAGTTAATGCAATAATTCAGATTCTTTGATGCTAACATTGGTTTCCAAGCACTTATGATTTAAGCCCTTTTCAATATCATCACCATCATCACCATCATCATCATCATGAATGTCCCTAGGGGGAGGGGCAAGAGAGACAAATGACAATATTTGTATAATTGTGGATATACTTGCATCAGACTTCCTGGCAAAAATCTGTAATTATGATATTCATGTGATTACAGCATTGCATGCATACCATCATTCTGGTGTCACTGTAGTTTAATGCAGACACCTTTAATCATTATAATCTAGGGCAGTGGAGTGATTTAGCTCCGTCCCCCAGCATTTGCCCAAGTCTGTTCAGAACTCCGACTGCCATAGTTTTCCCAACCCTGCTGTAAATCTACTCCCAGACACTACTAAGAAATCAACCTACATCTAGGGGAATGAACAGAGCAGACTTGGCAAGTGTTGCTGGGCCCTCGGGAGCAACACCAGCTCACTATGCTCCTAGTCAGAGCAGTGAATTGCAGATGTTTCTTGATGGAGCTGTGGTATCAGGGCTCATAAGCCTCCTGGCCTAGAAGGGCAGCTGTGTGAGAGTTCTGATCCTGGTGGGAAACTCGGTATTGAGTGATCACCAGCTCCTTTCTATGTACCCTCAGACTGCCAACTTTCACCCTACCTGCCAGCAAGTACTTGCCCGGTTCTAAGCATCAGAGAAGGAGCAACACAGAATACTCAAGGATTCTTGCAAGAGGATGGAAAAGGGAATTCATTAGGCAGAGCCAAATGCGATATGTAATGCTTGATGCCATAATATTTACAATGAAATAATAATGACATTTATGCAATAATATAAACCTGTTAACTGTAGCACGATGGGACTGTTTATATCTCCAAAGCAGACATTTTTCTTCTTTTTCTCCTCCTCCTCCTCCTCCTTTTGCATTATTGAGAGGAGAGTCAATTATTTTTAGACTCCAAGGGAAGATAATATACTTTGTATTTGTTAACGGGAATTCTCTGTCACTGGCTGAATTTATGGTAATACCTCTAGTAGATGAGTATGAACTGTCATCTTTAGCTCCTTTGCGTTAATTGATTCCTTCTCCCCAAATGCTTGAATACAGAAATGCAACGCGGATGTTAATGTATGTTCACGCAACAAGGGCCACCTCTGTATTATTGAAGGACGTGAAAAGCAGCGCAATGTTTTGGTGCTAAACTGGCTGACAGCGACATTGCAGATGGATGAGAATGGATTGCCAAATACACAGAATCCGACAATAGTGATGTACTCTTACCCAAAAAACCCAAGCGCCTTTATGAAGTTTGTCTACCGGTCAGCCCTACAAGACAAGTTTTTCCACAGCAACGTATTCTGAGGAACAAATCTGATGCCAATTTGAAGACAGTAACAATAACTGGCAGAAAAGGCTTTTCCCGTTTATTTTTCTAGTTGCGATGAAGTTAAGCTATTGACAAGAAATTTTTAAAAAAACTTTTTTTAAAGGAACATATAAGTAAACACCTTGGGGTGAAAGAGTTCTGAATGGATATTTCACATGCATTTTATTCAGCCTTGCATCTGGGCTCCCTTAGCACTTTCAGACTCCTTCCTTCCTGCCAAATTTCTAAACATCCTGGGCTGTTTGTAGAGGTGTTCTTTTTTTTTTTAAGCAATTGTTTCTGATCAATATAGCGATGAATGTGTATTCCTGATGAGAATCCTTTCCCATCTCTGACTATTCTCATTCAGTAGTGAGTACCAAAGGAAACCAGCTTGGGGTCCGCAGACACGGAGGCCTCTGTGGGCACTCCCTTGCCAGCCACTCTTTGCTCTGTGTCTTCAACAAGAGAGAGGCAGTTGAGCGGGGCTCTTTTGAGTGGAGGGGTGTGAGCGCCATACGAACATGAATGAGAGAGGCGGAAGAATCTACTCCAAGGCTGTTGAGCGGAGAGGGGGAAGAGATGACTGAAAAGTGCATGTGTCACCTATTTGTGGGAGCTGCATTGGTTGCCAATTTGCTTCCAGGTCCAATTCAAGGTACTGGTTATCACCTTTAAAGCCCTACATGGCTTGGGGCCAGGTTATTTGCAGGACCACCTTTCCCCAGTCACAACTACCCGGCCCACCAGGGTATGCTGCGGGTCCCTTCAGTTAGGGAAGTACATCTAATGGGGCAGAAGAAAAGGGCTTTCTCCATGGAGGCTCCCTTCTTTTGGAACATCATTCTCCCAGGCATAAGATTGGCCCCCTCCTTGCTCCTCTTCTGGAAGGCCCTGAAGGCATTTTGTTAGCAGCCCTGGGGACCCCGGGTCTCTTCGGAGCCAATCAAGTGGCTGATATGAATGTGTTCGCTGCCGCCATGGGGTGTGTATTGTGTTTTTATGGTTTTTAATTCTGTAAGTCGCCCAGAGTCACCATGTGTGAGTTGGGCAGCCTTATACATTTGTTTAATAAATAAATAAATAAATGGTGAGGGGGACCTTCATGGGGCTGCTGTGGCTCTGGTAGGGAAAAAGCAGCCACATCTTCCTCCTATTCCCCGGCTGCCACCAACCTTCAACCGCTGAAGCTTGTGAGGATGGCTTGACAGCTGAGCTCTTTCACCATGGGCGGGGTGAGGGGCTCATCTGAGATGTTCGCCTCTTGGGGCCCCAAGGGCTGAACTTTGCTCTCTCCTCTGCATCCCTAGAATCTATGGTAGATATGAATACAGGGAACAAAATACTGTGAGGAAGACAAATCACTTTGTTTATTTGTTTTGCATAACCTATTTTAATTTAGTTTCTCATGAAAGAGTGATATAGCCTGAACCTAATTCTTTGATCATATGTACAATCGTTTGTGCTTCAGTGCCTGGTTTTTTTATAGTCTAATTTATTGGAGATGTAAGCTTTTACAGAAAACTGGACCAAAATCACAGTGTTTCATTTTGTAGCTGTTGTCTATTTTCCATTAAAGCCTTTTGTTTTTAGAACTCTTACTACGACAGATTTTGGCTCTGCCTATAAGCACCCAAAGATTTTGCTAATTTCTTTTGCTAGCAGAAGTGGACAAAATAAAAGCCCCCTTTCTGACCATTTCATCAATTGTTTTTGTGAGGAGCATGGGTGACCTTACACAACCCTCTTGAGAAAGTGAATTTTAAAAAATGGTGTGTAATCTGGCCATTAGCTATGTTGCTAAAGATTGATGGTAATATAGTCCAAAGACTCTGAAAGGCACTAAAATTCCTGCTTTAGGGTAGACCAGTGTTTTTCAACCTTGGCAACTTTAAGATCTTAAAGTTGCCGAGATTGGGAAACATAGGGGTAGACTATGCAAGGAGTGGGTCTGCAGGGGAGGCCAGGGAGGGTCTGACTGATTAAAGCAATATTGCAATCCTGCCCATTTTCTACATACTTTGCAATATCACACCCACCCACAAAAGGGGCAGAGTCTTATGTTGGGAACTACAATTTCCCAGAGCAGGCATGGCAGTTATGTCAAAAGCCAACTGCCACCTACTGTACCACCAACTGCGAGAACTGCCAAGTGAGGTATGAGTTAAAGCACAGGAAAAAGAAGTGCCAGATGTCAACTGCTGTGGGCATAAGAATGAGCTGCACTCTTATCTGGACAGAGGACAATCCACTGCTTTAGAGGAGCTTCATCCTAGAATGCAATAAATATTCTAATGTAGCTACATCATGTGGAGCATCTGGGTAGTTTCTCCTGATTTTGAACTGGGGAGCCTGACATATATGAAGGAATATAAAATCAGAAGGAAGGTATGTAAGCTTTCCTCAGAGTCTGTGTGCGTGCGTGTGTATATTTGATTAAGTTGGCCTCTTCACAAGCTGCGGGTATAAAGAAAATGTATATTAAGAGGTGCTTGTGCCAAGAATCTGCCTCACTTACGGATTAGTTCTCTCTGCTGTATACAGATGTGACAAACAACAAACTTGAGGCCATGGCAGTCTTGCTCACATTGAGTTGCTCCTTGAAATAAATCTTTAAAGCACATATTCTTTCTTAAGTGTTTCCTTGTCTCTCCCTCTCCCTCTCTCTCTCTCATGCAACAAATACTACTATTATTCAATTAGTCAGGAAAGGCAGGTTACCCTGGATTGCTGGTTCACATATAGTGCTAATCCATAATACTGTTGGTCTGCTTTTCACTTAGCATATTGTGTGTAAACCTGTCCACTGTGGCTTGTAACTGTTCTTGTTTTTCCCTCGCATTGGTTCATACTTTCCAATAAGTCCATAATTCACTCTGGGTGAGTGAATTAGATTATGTACCTAGGAATGGTTACCAATGTGAGGACTATACCTTACATTATATCACATTTATGTGTAAGTAATATAAAATGTAAATGTAATTATTATAGCCTTACTGGATTAGAGGTCTAGAAAATGTTTCGCTTTAATATTTAGAATATCAAGTAGTTCAATAATTATTTATAAATTCTATATCAAGGCAAATACACTTCTGCTATCCGTGTAAACCAATGTAAATATGTGCACATTTTGCATGTGTGCAGTCTTTTTTGCATGCAGTCAGAGGAAGCAAGGACCTCAAAACTGTCCTGAGCTATTACTCCAGCTTTTCTGCTTTCATCAAGCTTAACTCATTTGCTTTCAAGACTATCTTTGCAGTCAAAAGAATTAAAAGATATTTTTGTTTTTAAAATAGAACTTTAATTAACAATAAGATGTTGAAATGTTCACCTAGTACCTTGGGGGCCGAGGGGTAGAATCTTAAATGTATATAGCTCTGGTTGCAGCAGGCAGAAATTATCCATTTGAGATGAAGTACTGCCTACTCTTCAAACTAGATAGGATTTTAAATTTCTCAACTCCATACGATGACAGTACGCAAAACAAACTGAATATATGTATATATAAGTGATCTTCCTAATTTCATCAAATATCAGAACTGTTTTCCTAGTTTGGGATTTTATATTTGTTTCATTCTTCCATATTTCGGTTATTAAAACAAACAAGCAAACAGACAGTTCTGCTCAGAAGTAATAATGTCATTCTCTGCACGCAGCTCCCTTTGAGGCTGAATCACTTGCCTGTATTCTAGATGTTTTTGTAAAAAATCTAAAAACCATTTTTCTTAATACTCTTGGTCCATCATTGTGGAATGGCCCTTGCTTCACCTATAAAAAAAATTACTGGAAATAATGTTGTTGTTTTGCTGAGTTCCACAGGGATAATACTGTGCAAAAAGCTGTTGTTAGCTGCTGTGTATCATGCATTTTTATAATCTCCCAGATTTTGAAATATACATGCCTCAATATCATTCTTCCCTCATCACGCTTGCCTTCTCAGCAGTTTCCAGAACAGTTTTACCAACATCAGAATCACAAGTCTGTTAGCTGCAGAATGTGATGCAAGTGTTCCATGATTCAGCTTTGCAATATTAGCCCTGAACTCTTTCCTATATCATATACACATACAGCCAGCAATTGCAAAAGCGAATGCAGGGACTGAATGATGGGAACCTGTCAATCTCTAAGGGAAGAGGGATCATGAAGCAGATAAAAACTCCGGCTTTGGGTAGTCACATGTTCCGCTGGGTTCAGAAAACCTCATACATATACTGTATGGGTGTATTCCGGCCTCCCACCCCACAAGTCTACCCCTAAGTCCATACTACTTATTACAGTATATGGCTATTGGACTCACACTGAGGGGTATATTGTGGGAATTCCATTCAGGGTGGAGAACAAGGTACAGCTTCTATTTACTCAGGGCTGACTGCAAGCAGCACCAAAATCCCAATTCCTTACTAATCAACACCTCCTATAGATAAAAGTGATGATGAAAGGGTCCTGCCCTCTGAGTAGACAACCACACCAACCTTATTGAGGACCAAAATCAATTTACCCCATTTCCATCCTCTCCCAGTTCCCCATGGGATAAATTGAGTTGTTACCCATTGATTTTCCTACCCTTCCCTGAGAAAGGAAGGGTAGCAAAGCAATCTATGAAGTGTGGGTATTTGCCTGGAGAGCAGCCTGCGTCTGGTTGCCAGGCTGGAGAGGCACTGCCCTGTCTAGTCCTCCTGAGCGTGTTGTATGTGAATGCAGAAAGTACCTTCCTTGGCTCAAAGGAAAAGATGAACACCTCAAAGATCATGGGGGATCAGAACAGTTTTATGCTTTAGCTAAGGGCCATACAGCAGCTCAGCATTTTAATCTGACTCATTTATCTCTTCCCGTCATTTGGGTGTGTTTTCTTGGGTTTCTCTTGACTGCTCTTATGCAATTCCTTTTAAAAATTTGCTTTAAATTCTTTAACATTCTTTCTATTTCATTTGTCTTTACTGTAATTTTATTCCTTTGTTAACTGCCCTGGGGAACTGCTTAAAAAAAGTCACTGTAATCAACAAGCTATTTCCTATTCTCACTGTCATTGCTTTTCTCTTGATGGCCCCTTTTTCATAATGTCCTCATAATAATCAAGGCATGCATGCACACACACAAGGTCATTCCTCTGTGTTTTTCCTCCTTCCTGAGGAATACTCTGTGCTGATGGAGGCTGGACTAGATGATTACCCAGGCTGCTTCCAATCCTTGCATTCTATGAGTCTGGATTTCCACTCCTGCCTTCATCTCGTAAATGGAGGGAGGATGTTCAGCAGCCTCTTATTTTCATAAGGCCCAGTTCTTTTCCAGTGTTTCTCAGCTGAAGAAATAACAAGGGCTCTAGACATGTGAGGTAAAGTGAGGTAAGATATGAAAATACAAGGTTTTTCCCCCCATCACAACTGCTGAGTAGATAAATATCCCTCCTCAGAGGATCTGTATGCAATTTCTCTTCTCATCAAGCCTCCAGTTAGAAAAAAGCTTTGGCGCCAGTATGAGAATCTGGGCAGTACATCAGGTTTCCCCTAGCTTTGGGCTCACCAGATCTTTACTCTTACTCCACAGAATGGATATCACCTGGCTTCTGTCTTGCCTTGACAGCTGAATAGATTCTGAATGTGTGGGCTGAGTGTAGTGCATCGAGTGCCAGGTTTACATCTGATGAAATAAATTGTAGCCCGTGAAAGTTTATGCTGTAGTAAATAGATTTGCTAGTCTTAAAATCTTTAACCACTGGTATTTTTGATCTAGGACAGAGACACTAATATGAGGTGTGAACATCCAAGGCTGAGCTCACACATCATGCAAAGCCATAATGTGGTTGGTTTGTTGGGTTGGGTTTAATTTCACACAATTTGTGATTAGAAGTGTATCTGAATAAACCATGGCTTATTTTAGGGCAATAAGCTACAGTTGGAAAGCATGGTGTGTTTTTGGTTTGCTGATTACAAGTTGCCCACTCCAGCTCTTAGCAGAATGTAAAAGGATACAGCTGCAATAACAAAAAGCAGATTTAAGGGTGGTCTCTAAGAAAATCAAGCAAATGATGTGTGAAGGTATAGGATTCCATGCTATGGTCTCAGTGCATGTTGGGAAAGACCTTGGTTCTCAGAAGTGGACATTCGCGTTTCTGTTTTATTCTCTTCGTTGTTTCTTTCTTTTCTTACCCCCTACTACTATTTCATTTATTAAATATTATGTTTGTTTTTACCAGTACAGTTTCTGACCACTGCCCTATTTAAAAGGTTGTTCAATTAATATAAACAATCATGCTCTGGATATACCAGTTCCACTAAAAACTTTGAAATATTTCTATCAGATCTCCTGGAAGTTCAGAGAAATCCACAGGGACCATATGTGGAAGCTGAGAACTCTGGTGAGGTTGGACGAACCTTCCTATTTGGAATGGGGATGGCTTAAGTTATGTTTAGCGATGAGCCATTTCTCCTCGGGTTGATTCAGAATTGGATTTGACAGATTGAGCTATTTTCTCAAAAACATAATCAGAAAATGCTTCTTTTTTTTCCTCTAACCCAGTAATAAATTCTGAAGTATCGATGTTCGTCGTGACAGCCCCCATAACCATATCCCCAAAGAAGAATCCATACTTATGCCTCCAAGAATGCATTTAAAACATCCGCAGAAAAACTCTATACATGCATACATACTGTTTTTCTATTATTTATACTCAAAGGAACTAACACTCTGGTTTAAAACTCCATCATAAAACACAGACATCTAAAACAAACAAACCACTAATCAAATCTCACCGTAAAGTTTATGGGGCATGACTGCAATCGTATGCATATTTAACTGGGATGACGTTATTGCTCTTGTTCTGAAAAGGGCCTGGAGTTCTGCTTCCCTGAGCTTTTCTCCTGGCTCTACACCTTTGCCAACCTTCCTGAAAACTGGACCTCATCATGCTCCCAATAACATAATTGGGAGCACAATGGGTGTTTTAACCTTTCTCCTCAATTTTCCTGCAAGCCATTTATGTCTTTTAGTCCCCAGTTCTAACAGAGAAGTCTCATCAGAGATCTCTGTCTGAGTTCTTCCTCCTGAGTCTCTCTAAGGTGACTGCCTCCCAAGCACCAGAAAAAGTCATTTTTCCAGGCAGTCCAAGTCATTGCCATAGAAGACAAGGATATTCAAAACTTTCCATGCATGGAATGGCCAAAGTCAGGTGATCCATGCCCAGGCTGAAAGACGTGTGTTTTGTCCAAGTGTGGACCCAAAACACATCTGTTGGGACAAGAGTATTCTGAGGTGGGAGAGTGTGGGAAAAGGTAAGGCCATCAGCACTGGCAGTCACAGTAGCTATGCAGAAGTAAGGAAAGGAAGGCACTGGGAGGACCAGAGGAGGGGCAAGTGGGCTGTGAAAGTTAGTTTTCACGTGGTCAGAAATAAACAACCTGATTCTACACCAGGATGTTGCCAAAATAAGTAGTAGATGGAACTGTATCTACCACCAAAAAGAGAAACAATTCTAGTCCTTTACATAAAGTGGCTGAGAGAAAAATATGTAAGATATTCTGATATTATTACATATAGAAGTTCCAGTTGCTGGAACTTTTTCATAATGGCTTCTTATCTTTTCTACAATACATTTCTGATCCAATGTTCCTAGAATCTTGTATGCCTGTTTAACTGAGTTCAGCCCAGCCTTGCTGAGAAGACTGACATGAACCAGTTGAATGCGCCATACTTAAATTTAGGGTCAGCTGATGGCATGTAGTGGCGGCGGCTAAAAGGATGTGAGAAAAGGAAGGTGCAGCGAAGATGAGCAGGTAGGCTGGCACACAGGCTTGGTGGAGGAGCAGCAGAGAGAAGGGCATAGTGCAGCAACCTTGCTCTATTCAACTCATAAGACCGTTAAGCTATTTTGGCCAAAACCCAGAACAAATAAGATGTTCCTGGTTTTGTTTTGGCTTTATTGCAACCTGCCTGGAATGGTTCAGCCAGATTCTGAGCTACAATGTGTTTGTGTCAAGTTCAAAACAAAAACATTTTTTTGGCTTGTGCACACTGCCAAAGTCAAATATGTTGGAAACTTTAGGTTCCAGTGTTCCTGGTGCCTGGCTGTCAGCCCTTCAAAGTAGGGCAGGGCAGGAAACAGACTCAAGGTGTGGCCATCTTGCGTTTCTTTATCCTCCCTGCTACTCCCTCTCAGAGCTAAGCTGATATTTATGGAGCTGCCCTTGCATTCATTGTCTGGAGGCTATCTTCATACTTCTCCGTACTGGCACTCTATGCTTATAATCCAAGCTACCATACACTTGGGGACTGCTACAGTATTCAGTTTGGAAGGCAGCCCTTTATTATGCACTGAACAAATTCTTATTAAGAGCCTAATAAAATTAAAATTTGATGACATCACTAGTTTTGATGCTGTTCAGATTTGTTCATGTTGGGTACGCAGAATAAAGATCCTGGGGTTGGGAAGGTATATAGCTAATGACTACAGTACTGTGTTGAATTTGCTTTCCACATCCTTTGCTGCTTTTCTTGACAAAATATTTGTGGTTCATCCCATAATATTGACAATTAGCATAATCTTAGAAGATTAATCTTCTTATGTATGTACACCCAAATGTATTAGATCTCCATAAATATATCTTGTTTCTGAATTGCCAAGTTAGCTATCTCAACTGTTTTTTCTTTCTTGAAAATAGTTTCTTAGGGCAAATTCAAGTGTTGACTTGCATGTGTGAAAGAACTATCAAGATAAGCATCCAATGTCAACTCGGTTTCAAGTTCACATTATTTAATTTTTCAGTGAACACAGTTTGCACATTCAGCTGAATCATCAGTCTCATTCAGATGTCATACTAGTATAAAATCAATGACTGGCATGGGGAAATGCCTGCTGAGTCTACCGTTGCCTTCTAAGCATTGATCTAAAGGTCTACATGATCCCACTTCATTTGGCCCACATGGCCATTCTATCCTAATATGCCTTCTGACTAGGGCTCCAGTGTTGAGGGATGTCATGATTTTACATCCTTTTTGGAACCTGCCACACTTTGCAGTCTTTTCACTTAAAAATCTGCCTTAAGTTTTCATGTATAGAGTGAGCATTTGTTTCATTGTTGGTCAACTCCATGTTTCATATATTTTACTACTGCATGGAACAGGGAGATTCCCAAGAAACTCACAAGAAAACATAATACCTCATAGGGCCAACCCAAGGAGATAGTTTTTGGAAACATTACCAAATAAGCAGAAGTTTTAACTTAAATTAATTCCTTAATTTTTGGTTTACTATGGACCTTTTATTGTATTTCTTGTATTGCTAATCACCAGGAGTCATTTTGAAATATACAACTTTGATAAATGCATAAATAAATCACAGACGCCTTAGCAAAAATAATCAGCTGGATGTGCAACAAAACATTGCATTGTAGAGTGCCCTTTTTCACTCGAGTCAGCTGTGCCTGCCACTGAGATACTTCATTTTATTCTACCTAATTTTTCATTTGATCATCCTGTCTGTCAGTAATCTCTGGACACTGGGAATGTTTATATTGATAGGTCTGTTTCCAAGGCTCTTCCCTCAGTTCATTTTTTCCCGTTAAACCTTTGCTATCCTTCTTTAATGCTTGAAGTTCCCCAAGCTTGAGATATTTTCTGTTATGCATATATACATTTTATAAACTTAAGGAATGGTAATATTTGGGATCAAACCATCCTCTGTTGGTTACACTCAGCCCTCCTGTGAGGGCAGCCCTCTAACAACAGTGTACACAATTAGTTGGGAAAAGGAGTTTGAGCAGTGGATGTCCATGGGGAAGGTGGGTCTGGAACATCACTTCAGAATGTTTGTAACAGTTGCTGAGTTTTCAGAGTGCTTATCCATTCTCTTCATCATCTTTACTTCTCTCATATAGAATTCTCCCTTTATAGCACAGCAAGTTCCAGAAGAAGAAAATAGAATTTGCCTAAAAAAAACTGTAAGTTCTTTAAGATAACGTCTCAACCTCTGAATTCCCTTGTCCACATTTTCATCCCTTTGTCAGCAGTGATGCAAGCTATGTAATTTTAGGCCCAGGTTTCTTAGGTTCTTACTGAAGTTTATACTACCGGAATAACCACTATTTTGTTATTGAAAATAATATTGTTAAAGTAAAAGTAATAAAATAAACATATGCAAATTAAGAACAGAAAGAAACAGTTTGCTTGCAAGTGGTGCCAGGACCATCCTTATGTCCTCACTAGTACTAGCACCAGATCCATGTGCTACTGAGATGCTGCACCACATAGGTCAGTGGGCAGCATCAGTTTTTATTTTTTGTTCCAATCTGGGAAGAGGATTAGGGGATTATGAAATATTGTAAGTCTACTCAAAGGTTTAAACAACAATTTTACCCTGTTCCCTGCCTAACAGTTATGGGAAATCATGGCTCCAATTTTCAGTAGGAGAATTTTGAGTTTTGGCACTTCAATAGCATGGGTCTCTAACATCTGCTAAAAAGTGGTTGAGAGACTATGACTGGGCCATACATGGGCCACAAGCTGACAAACCCAGCAAATGATCATTGAAGGAGGGGCATATTTCATAGGAAGACTACATAAATGTGTACGATTTACTGACATATGTTATTTCTGTAAGATTTACTTTATGAGCATCCCAAAAAAGTGTTTGCCTTTTGGAGCTTCTTGTTTCTCTCTCTCTCGTATACATACGTACATACATATGTGCACAACAGACCCAAATACATGATGCTAACTTTATCTTTCATTGCAGAATCTTAACTCTCATTAGGTCAAGATGAGGTTTGGGATTTTAGGATTTATTTTTTTTGCCCTTCTTCTTTGTGGATTTGATCTATAATTAATGTCATATGCATATTCATCTTGAATGTGATCCTTTATTAAACAAAACCATTTCTGTCTAGCTAATCTTTTTTTGCTACCTCATCTGTTCATTTTTCTCCATCTCTCTTTTTCAAATTCTAAAAATGGTGTGTAGGCAGTATTAAATTTATTAGGCTGTTTAACGAGAAACTAATAAATTGTCTAGTGCCAGAACTTTGCCAACTTTTATCTCTACAAACTAGCTAAATAGCACTGAGGATGTTGGTTGCCTTAGTAATAATACAACAACAACAACAACAATAATCACAATAATAATACAATAATAACAACAATGCCTGTTGTGGTTTTTTCTCTTCTGAAGATCTTCTTCTGGCACTACCAATGGCAGCATCAATAGATAGATGTACCATATATGTGCTCAACCAAGGTGGACTTAAACTAGGGAAGGTTGATTAAAAACCATATCCTACTCAGTAATGCATTCCATGTACATCTATTGCACTGTGCTTTGATCACCAGGTGTGACAGGGTGGATTAGGACGTGGTATTACCTTCCCAAGCCGCTGCGCCTATGTGACTAGTTTAGCGGTCTAATCGCCACCAAGGGGGCAGTTACCTTCTGTCCTCCTCCTGCCCAGGATTTCATATTATCAGGCATGCATTGTTTTCCCAAGGCACATATGGTGTATCAAGGTGAGGATGGGAGCTTTGTCAGATGCCTTGATTGATTGAAGTGGTTCTCTCTTGTGTATGATGGATATTTTTGTTTCTTAGAAGAGGGGAGAAAGATGACACATGATTCCCCAAGTTCTTTCCTCTAGCGGCACTTGTACGATTTACATTAAGGCCTATAACCGGGGTTGGAGTAAATGGAGCAGGTTTGCAATTAGTTTTCAAAGTACTTATCTCATTAAAGTAAATGAATTATTGATTTAGTGACACTCATGCTTTTAGTGAGCGGCACAGTGCCATCATTGCTCTGTTCTCCGGCTCGGTGAGCCAACAGCCAACCCAAGCAAACTTGCTTTGTGTGTGTTTTTTTCCTTTTTCCTTTTCTTTCCAACTCTTCTCCCCTTCCTCCACTGCAAATTTCTAATATTTCCTTCTTGTTGTTTAGCCTTGTAATTAAAGTAGATTCATGTCAGGAGGGAGTGGTGCAAGGACTGGAAGCACCCCAGATTAACCTTGGATGGAAGCAGGGGAGATGTGGCTGAGGAGTGGAAACCTCATTGTCTGAATAGAGCACAGAATAGGTTTGAGAGCAAGCCCCGGTTGCCGAGTGTGTCAAGGAACAGCCACTGCCAGGGACGCCTGCAGCAATTTTGCCTGGCTCCTCCTGCCAACCATTTCCTGGAGTGCCTACAACAATGACACAAGTCTGGCCATTGGAGAAGAAGAACACAAGGGCAGGTGAAATGGTGCTGTCTATCACTCTCAGTAAGAGCAGTTGCTGGGTAGAACTGGACTGAAGGGAGCGTGGAGTCATAGCCCAGAAGAGGTCATTTGTTCAGCCTCTCTTACTCATATTTACCCATTTCACAACACTGTGTTTAAGAAATCCAAGCCTGAGAATTTCAATTCATGAAAAGAATAATGTAGAAGTGAATCTAGGGAAATACCAGGGCAATGCCTAGAATTCCTAACAGCATTAAGAGGCAATTTGTATTGGAATTATAGTAGATACCAATATAAGAAGCAGGGGAGTGCTCCAAATAGATGAATACTTCCTGATGAATTGTCTATTTCCCTCTATTCCCTACCATCTTTCTCCCCAGCCTACACTGCCTGTAGTGACTGTTGGAGTTTTTATGAAGCAATCATTCATGATCCTTGGATAGACTAGATTTCAATCCCAAATCTATTTTTTGGACCTGAGTAGCTTAGATTTTATGTACTGTACCAACTCTCTAACTATATACACAAAAGCAAGTAGTTGCAAATATTGTATGTATTCATATTACCCATGCTGTGTGGGCAAAGTGATTCACTGGTTTTCTAAAGTCATCGTATTTTTTATCTAGGTGATATTCCGATACAATGCTTTTGGGTCAGACCAAAGGTCTACCTTGTCCAGCATGCTGTTTCTAGCGGTAGACAATTTGATGGTTTTGGAAGCTTCCAAGATGAGGGCAAAGGCCATTCCCTGATTTTTACCCTTTAACAACTGCTTGTCAGAGGCTCCACCTGACCATCAGGGTTGAACGTTTTGGATAAACTCATTCTCTATAAATAGCCCTAGTTTTCTTTTAAAGCCATCAGCACCAATCTGGCAGCAGCAGAGTACCCTAATCTGTGTCTGCCTAGTGCTTTCATTTGCCTAAATTTCATTGGATATTCCCAAAGTTCTCTGTTTTGATACAAGAAATCATGCTCTTATTGCAGCCTGCTTTTGTTTTCTACTTAAGAAATTATCTTTGCCATTTGGTGCATCCTTGTTGCACAAAGGCCATTTTAAAGAGAAAATAGTAACAACCCATTAAAAAAATGGCAAAACCAGCCACCATTGCAATAGTACTTCTTTTAGAAGAAGTGGGCTGTGCACCCTTCTGAAAAGCAGCAAGAACTGATTAACTATGATCTCTGAAGCTGTTTCATAGCCTTGGAGCAACTGCAAAAAAAAAAAAGTCACAGCTCCTTCCTTCAGCTGTCATCACTTTATTGGTATAGGTCTAGAGATCACTCACATCTGTTTCACATAACACAAGCCACAGCTTCTAAGTTGCTTCCAGGCCATGAAGGGCTTTAAAGAATAGCAGCCATGATAGGAATTGGATACCTGAACAAGGAAAAACAACTACAGTGCATCCACTTCCCAACATTACATTCTAATCTTGCCTCTGATCATTTTATCCAGCTTGAGAAGCTGCCCAGTATAGACCTGCTTGTCTCCTCCAACAAGGTTCAGTAATATTGACTTGTTCACCCACAGCCAAATATATTGTACCAATGGTACTCACTGGCAGCATAGTTGAAATAACTGAAGTTGGAAGCTTAAGAGCTGTTGATACATTGCACACTTTCTGCCTTTATTCATTGTTCCATTACATAGTTTTCCCCCACTCCCATTCCACAAATTTCACAGAAGGAGCTTCCTAGAAAAACTAATCTAAAATTATTTTTTATAACATACAAGTTATGTAGAGTATAGAACTAGAGCATGCTGTATTGCAAAACCAATGGCTTCAAGTTTTAAGAAAGGTGAAGTATGTTTCTTATGATCAATCCTATAAAGTAGAACTCCTCAGTGGATGTTCAAAAAAGGTCGGTTGTCATCTTTTCTATGCTGGAGATGTAATAAATTTGAAGAAACATTATAGCATATGCTTGGGGCACATCCATTGGTAGTTACTTTTTGATTTGACATTAAATAATACGTTGAATTAGTTTGTTGGAAAGAAGGTTCAGAAATGTTAATTTGATGTTAAATTATATTCCAGAACTTTGGAACTTGTCTATTAAGAGCTTTGGACATATCATGCCTGGATGATAGTGAAACAGGTGATTTTGTTTTCCTACAAAGATGTAGGTATACCAGATTTTAAAGCTTAACTTAATTATACATGTCAGCTCTTAGCCTTCAAGATGGCCTTGTTTCAACAGAGGCAAGATTTGAAAATATGATTCCATATGGTCCAGTCTTAACTCACTGTTTAAAAGTGGAATATTATATTATACTATTATTATTTTGAAATGGTATAAAAGTAGCTTTTTTTCCTTTTCTATTTTTCCTTTTTCTTCTAACATCTTTTCTCTTTTTTGTTTTTTCTTCTTTGTTTTGTTTTCACTGTTGGGATAATAGTATAACTGAAATGAAATTTAATAGCTTTACATGCAGTTATTTTTATTTGTATCAGTTTGAAATTAAATAAAAAAACCCACCTTCTTAGCACAGCATTCCCTGCTCCATCAGAAGGGTGAAAAGCAGTGATATGCTTACCACAGGCATGGGGGTGCCATCCTTGGGTGCCTACTGAGGTCCCTCCATTAGTGAGCTCTGAGGCTCATCATAGTTCTCTCTTTTTGTTACTGCCTGTTCACAAAGACCTCTCTAAGAGAATGACAAGAGCAAGGGGAAAGAACATCAGATTCCACTTGCTTTGCTTGCCCTTTGTTCAGATTGGAATAGAGGATGAAGACTGGTGAACCGGCAATGGGTAATGGTGACAGCCTTGAGCTGGCAAGCCTACAGAAGTACCCACCTGGATCAATCAGTGGTCAACTTCTGGATAACATCTGGATCATTTTACATAATTTGCATATTTTCTTGTAAAGGTAACCAACCTTTTAACACTGAGAATGGTGATAGTTGCTGGTCAAGTGCCAGGTGCCACACATGGGCACACTCCATACACAAACAACCTGTCTGCACTGTCCATACGCTCATATATGCATACCTCTAAGTAGAGTCACTGGGAACTTGGCTCATTTTCTCCCACAGTACAATTACATATTGTTCATTTTCCAGTTCTGATGACAGCAGGAAACCAGAGTTGGAGGCAGGGGGAAGGAACAAGGGCTCCTTCTTCCTTCATTAATCCTACTGCCCGTTGCTGCTTTCCGGCTGTCATTAGCTAGCAGTGGAAGTAGTGGGCTGGTCCACTGGTCATCTCCTCAGCTTGTTGGAGAAAAAGCAGGCGAGACTTCTTGTAGCTCTATGGGCTGCAGGTAGTCCACAAACTTTGGCTGATCACCAAACCTGCATTAACTTGAAAGGCTTGGAAAATGGTGAACAGTAGGGAAAGACAGGGAGAGATGGCTTATTGTTGCATTTATGCCTCACATTTTTCTCAAAAAGTTCATGGTGAGTCACTCCTAGATTGGGCTGAAAGAAAGTGGCCCAAACTCAGCGAAGTACTTTGTCAAGTGGAAATTTGATCCTGTATTTGTGATCCAAGTCCAATACTTTAATCACTACACTACATTGGTTCCTTGTACTGGTTCTTACAGTGAGAAGAGCTTAACAGTCAAGATGTTTCAGGATTCTGTGCAAGTTGTAGAATTATAGATTAGAGGTCTTGTTTATGGATTTATTTGATAGATTTATATAACCTGTTATTCTTCCCCTTGCTTTCCAGGGTGGTAAAACAGATTTTAAAACAAAGAATAATTAATCAGCTGTATACAAAATTCTATAAAAGGAGAACAAAAGAAAGAGCAAAAGCCAGGTTGAAACAGGAAGTAAAAACATAAATCTGAAGGATTAGAAAAACTCACAACAAAGAGCTGCTAAAAAATGTTTGATGAATAGAAAGATATTCCTGGAAAAAGATTGTCTTTAAGTTACCCAGGTTGAAATTGTGAGGATTCTCAATTAGACATATCTGTTTATTTGTTAATTTGTCGAGGTAGAGGGGTACGTGATCTGGCAGTGATCTTGTGCATGGGCAACCAGCTTGTGCATCCAAAGCCAATTGATATTATCTTCCTCTTCCAGGGCTGGGGCTATCCTTCAGTAGCTTTTGCACTTGCAGCAATGGTTGATGTAGTGGCCCCCACCTGTTTGTGAATGCTGCCCAAGGAACTCTGGCTTGAATCAAGGCTCTTTTGCCTAGCTTTCCCTTCCCCCTCATTCAAGTGCTGTTCCTGGGCTTCTTCCTGAAGGGTGTCGCATTGAGATCTTGCACTGAGCCTGCGTGACTCCTCCAGGCAACCCAGGTCTGTGCTTCTTGCACGAGGAGGATGCCTCCTGATAGGACGCCAGCAAATCCCTTGTTTAACCTTAGTCTAATAAGGTTATTGCTAAATCTAACTTAAAGAGGTATAATTCAGTTTAGCAATTATGATTTCAGGTTACATTCTGAATCTTGAGAATTATGGCAACTTGTACAATGGGGCCTTAAGTTCTTTGAGTAAAACTATTAAAACCAATGCCCTGAACGCAGACCCACAGACATGTACACCTGACTGCATTTCTGTGCAGTCCCTTTTTCTCAGATAAATAAACCAAGCACTGCTCCTCCCACAAACATGAGTAAGCCCATTAGACGGTGATGTGAAGAGGCCAAAAGGAGCAGAGTAGAGCCTCTTTCTGACTGACAAAGGCCATGCATATAACATAATATATATATATATATATTGATTTACAGTTTCAGCCTGTCTCTGAGGGAAACCTTGTCCTGACTTTCACCCACCAATAGATGAAAATTGCACAAGTGCACCAGAGCCTAACATGTGCAGTTTTTGCAAAGCATTTCCTCTCTCTCCCAGTGCAGTGGATTAAAGCAAATGAAGCACTGGAACCATGCACCCTCTCTGGATGCTTTGGCAAAAAACATTCTGCCTGCCAACCCAAGCTGACCCCTGTTGCCGACTGACTCCTGTTTGCCACACACTCTTTTTCCAGGGCAGGGAGGGGGATGCATTATGCTGGTCCTGGCACTGAGTCTGTGCACCCACACCAGGCCACCAAATGCATTGGCTCTTGTAGCAAGGATGACAAGAAAGAGAGACGTGGCTCAGCAGACAGGTAGGCTCAATGCCGGAACCCAGTGTGACTCCACCCAGAAACTGCTACCCTTGGAGCGGAAGGAAGGGACTAGGCAAAAACACCTTGGTCCTGGCCAGGGCACCTTGGGCAGCACTCAGAAGCAGGCAGGAACTATTGCAGGCATTGTGCCTGTGAGATGAAGTGAGGCTCACTGCCTGGATCCCATCCCCAGCACAGTCTAGCCCCAACAGTTTGTGAAGATCACCAGCAGCAGAGTGGGACCAAATGCAATCCTCCTCAAATTTGCTAATAAACTGCAAGTCATCTCCCAGGGGCTCATGACACATAATTTGAAAACCTTTAGTTTAGGGTCTTAAAGGTAAGAATCAACACCTTAATTAAATCCAGAAACTGTTGTCTTTCTAAAACCTGACAAGTAGTATTTTAATGGCCAGTCATCTGCTAAACTGTCTTCAAGGGGCAGTCCCATGTGCAGTTATTCAAAGACATCACTGGGGGGGGGGGGAAGGATGTGATCAGATTATCTCTGTCAATGTTGTATCTTTTCCATGCTCTGTAAATGCACATTCGGGTGTGCAGTTGTTTAAGTCCACTACACATCAAAGTGGCCAGTGATCTGATCAAGTAACTTCCCAGGAAAAGAGGTTTTGTATTCCAGTACTCAAATAGATTAAATTGAGGGAGCCTTTTAAGGGTCTACGTTTTGCAGTCAGAGCTATTCCTTATTTTAAGGAAGGTAGGAAGGAACTTAGAGTCACACTACCTCTTGCACAGAAAGCTCATCGGTGGGTAAGCATGAGCAGGAAAATTGGGGAATGATGTCCTGAACAAACTGCAACTGCTGCCGCTGTTGTCTGCTGTCAGGTGAACCTGCTTGTTCTCCCTCCAGATTTTCTCTTTCCTACATGTCATGCGCAACTAGCAAGAAGAGCAATGTTTGTCTGTGTTGTCTGAGCTGAGCCCTCACCCCAGTAGTTCCCTGATTAGTTGCTGGAAACGTGGCCCCTTTTCTGTGCAAAAGCTCTTCGTGTTTAATTAAAAGTGTTGACATTGGGACCAGCCAACCCACCCACCTGAGAATGCACCAATAAATTAAACATTACACTTTTAATGGCCCATAAAGAAACTCTTCACTGCTGCTTGAGAATGGAGAGAGAGAGAAAATAGGGAAGAGGTGGGGGGCAGGTTATATAGCCAGATAATCTGAGCTAATACGTTTAATTAAACAGCTACATTAATTTAGGAATTATTAAGGAGGCGGGACAGTATTTTGGACATCACAGGAGTTACTGAAAAGCAAAGAGATAGGATGGGGTGGTGGGGAGAAAGGAAAATGTCTCTTATACTTTGCAATGGCTCCTGGGGTGGATTTGGTCATTCCTGCCCCTTACCATTACTGAGAGTGAACATTCTACAATGTACGCGTGCTTATATATTTTTTGCTTTGATACGTATGTTTTTGCTTTGTGGAATTTAATGTGGTTACATGCACCATTAGAGTGCAAAAGCAAAACAGAAACAATAGATGTAAATAAGCTAATCCACCTACCGAAGCTGTAACGTTGCCCTTTTTTCCAGCAACTATCTCTAGGTGGCAAGAATAAAGCATGGGGAATGAATTTGTATCAGCCACTCCAGCCTGGTATTTTCAAGGTTTGTTGGAACTGTGGCAGTTGTAATCCAGTGCAACTGGATGGGCCAGGTTAGGAGAAACTGATCTCAGGATTAGATTCATTTATTTGCTTTGCCACAGAGCTGCCTCTGCGACCTTTGAGATAACATGTGCCACCTGGGAAAATTAAGGCAAGGCTGACTGCTTGTGGAACAGTTATAATATATTGACTGCACTAGGTATCATGGTCTATTGACAAAGCAAGAGGGAATACTTTGAATGGTTCCCCTACGCAAGTAGTGGCAATGCTCTAATTTATAAGAAACACAAACAGAACAGTCTGGAAGGAATAAGGTGTAATAGATTGAGAATTGGAAAAAAAAAAGACAGTGAAAAAAGATCCCTATTTTTTTTTCCTTAAATCCAAGGAACGTTACATGAAACATTTTTCTTTTATTGCTAGAGTATCTATAAACAGTTGTACTTTTTGTAGTTTATTGCCAAGATGCGCAATGTGTTGGCAAACATCAGCTCCCAGGAGATTTGGCCAGCATACCCAAAAGAGAAGGACACCGAGAGTTGTATTTTAGTCACATCTGGAAGGCTACAGATTGATTCTCCTGTTTTAATTGTTGGATTACTGAGTTTTAATATTTTATATGTTTTGCTTTAAAACAGTGATTTTCTATGTGAGCCATATGGCCCCCCTGGGGGGACATACCATATTTCTAAGAGGCCACAGTTACCTTTTTTCCAGCTAACAGTGACTATGGGTGGGGGGTCCCAGAAGTAAATGAGGTTCAGAAGGGGGCCAGGAGCAAAAAAAGGCTGAGAAACCCTGCTTTAAAACTCTATACATCCTAAAGCCAAACCCAGACTTGCTGTTATTTCAGTAGAATAAAGGAAACCATTGGTGCTTAAGAAATGCCCATACTACAATCTTCCAGTCATGCCAGAAAGATGCCCTGGGAACTCTTTCAAGAAACATGTCCTCATGTTGTCACCACTATTTTGTTCCCAGGCCCCTGCACTGGCAGCCTGAAGTCTTGTTTAACATCTACTGTTAAAGTGATACTATCTCTCTTCTCCTGACACACATCTTACTATATGAGCAGTCTATGACAACTTAGTGATAAGGGTGGCCATGCCACCTTTTTGCCACATCTTAGACTGTGAGAGAGACTGGGCATCAGGTTTGTACAACTTCTTTATTCATTTGTTTTCCCCTGGAAGACTTTAAAAAAAAATTAAGCATAATAATGTTGACCTCCTGTCCTCTTGCTAACCATTATCTTCTGTATCTATTTTGCCTTTGGCTGCTAGAGAGACTGGACACCTGGCTTACACAGAGAAGACCTGATAGGGTTTATTTTTATTTTTTGCCATAGAACTATTGATCTTTATAAGTCCA
The DNA here is from genome assembly GCF_035149785.1 of Candoia aspera. NCBI lineage: Eukaryota > Metazoa > Chordata > Lepidosauria > Squamata > Candoiidae > Candoia > Candoia aspera. The sequence continues at coordinate 114,575,971 of NC_086154.1, read as the reverse complement.
ATAGTCCTATAGTCTTACGACAAATCAATTCATTAAAAACAAAACAAAAATGTTCTGCACCAATCAGTGTAACATATGAGAGGGAGGAAGTGGGTGGATATAGCTCTGTTGATGGGTGTGCAACCACCATCCCATGAGTGCTGTCCCATGTGACAGGTCCTTTTTTTTTTTACATAATGCAAAGCAACAAATAACAAAAATCCAGCTTACTGAATTTCCCTTTGGCTGCCTCAAGATCACTGATACCATAATTGGTCATCTCATGTCCATCCTGGTTCCAAATGGTATCCCTCTCCAAATTTGGTCAGTTCCATGCTGTCCTGCTCTTCTAGGGCAGATCATTGATCCTCCTGATACCAAGCAATTTGTGGTCTCTTTGACAGTATATCACAGTCCAGGGCTGTCTGCCATCCTGTCACATGAGCTTGCAAACATACATACTATTTTGGCTGGTAATAGAAGTTGGGAGAAGATAACCAGAAGCTGAGGGGAGGAAACAGAGCAAATGTTTTCATGGACATAAGGACTTTCTTATGGGAATGGGGTGCTACTGGCAAGAGGAGGAGGAAGAGGAGAAAGCTGGAGGCTGAAAGGGAGGCTTCTGGAAAAAGGAAAAAAATAGCTGGTGATCTTAAAACGGATTAGGGATTTTGAACTACTGAATACAGGTTAGATCCATGATGGATTCTGGGGAAGACTACTGAAAAGCTGCAGGTTCAAGAGTGGCCTTAAGATCATGAAGGGGATGAGCCATTTATACCCAAGGCAGAACATAGTAAAAGGTCATAATCTGCCAGTCTAATAGAGAATGCCAGCCAGAATAAATATTCCCCTTACTTAACTCTAAGTAGGAATCTAGAAATAGCAATGCATATTTAGTCAATGCTATAGGCTGTGTTCCAGTAGAAAGTTAATTAACTTTAAAATGTTGGCCAGATGCTCTTAAATCAAGCCTTTGTACTACTACTTCACCAGTCTTATCAGAAATATTGTAGGGAGATAGGAGAGAATAAGGCATGCTTAGCCGCTGTAATGAAATATTGCCTGAATTGCTTGACATGCTTGAAGACAAAGCGAAGAGTTTGCCTTGTTTTGCTAATACAAAGGGGGGAAATTCATAAGTACTGTAGGCTGTCTGTTATATCACTTCCCATGAACTCACAAACCCTCTGTGGTAGTCCCAGTAGGGGCCCTGTACTTCTGGAACAGCGGTAGATAATACAGGTAGTCTTCATTTAGCAACTGGAAATGGTCACTAAGTGACATGGTTGCTAAGTGAACCACGTGACTGAGAGAGAGAGAGAGAGAGAGCTGTGAAGATTGCTGGTTGTTGCCATCTGATTTATATAAAGTTCTCTCATGCAGCAACACCAGCATTACTCTCACTCCCATATGCATTGTTGCCAGGCGCAGAAATTTGAACGTAGTGTGCACATTGGTTGGAAAATGTACTACCATTTATTTCCATAGTATTAGTGAACAGTTGCTATCCAAAACAGATGCACAATGAGAACTACCGGTAGTACCAGTACATATATTGGCCTTCCATTTTATAGTCTTCTCAAATTCTGTCACCTAATTGTCCCTTGGTTTGACCATGTGACAGACAAAATTTATAAGCATCTAAGCAATTTATAAGATTCTGTCAGCCTTGCGGGGCAGACCAGATAGGAACTATGACCAGATGAGCTACTTCTACAGTACTTTATTTTAAAGCTACATTGACAGAATCTTGCAAGTTTGAAAGTATACCTCCCTCCATCCCTGTCTCTTTCACAGCCCGAGAAACTAGGGAGGATCCCTTCTGAGCCTCTTGCCCCAACCACTATCCAGCTGCAGGCTATGCTGTCTCTTATCTGACTGTTCCCTTGGCAGTGTCTCTTTGCCCAGTCTCCCAAGGTTATTCCCACAGACCATTACACCTACCAACACCAAATTGGCTAGGATGGCACACTTTTGGGCCTTGAGGTTTAACAGTCTTATCAACAAGGTGGAGGATCTAGTAAAGCAGTTATTCCAAGATTCTACCACCTCACCAGTCCTCATTCCAATATTTCCATTCTTTCTGAAGGCAACAAGACATTCCCAGGCCAAGCCAAATTCTGTGCCACCTGGCTTTTCATTGTGTTCAGATTATGTATAGAGTAAAGGCAGAAGGATGCCTTTGCTTATTCCAACATCTATTGCATTATAGCAGAGGCCCCACCATCAGGCTCCCACCATCAACAATATTCTGCACCCACAGATAAGGAGGGCAGAAAATTGGGGAGCCTTGGGTGGAAATCAAATTCTGTGAAGACTTGGTTCCTCCAATCATCAAGCATGTCCAGCAAAAAAACTTTTTTGTGTGGGAGAAGATACTCCAATTGCTATCTCATTTGCCTTAGGGCAAAAGACAAACAGTCAAGCAAATGGGGTCTGCAGTAATCCTACTTAGTCCCCTCTAACTGCATTCCTAGTCCCACTCAAGCCTCAGTCAGGGTCACCAATCTGTCAAATGGAAAAGACTTACTGTCTATACCATGGGGCTCACAGGATGTCAGCACTATCTACCCAATCAGTACAGCAAAGGCATGGATGCTAGCTTCAAGGTTTCAAGCAACATCTGTTACCTTGCTGTACCCCCATACTGGCCATTCAGGGATGACCTGCCTTGCTTTCAAGATGCATGAGTTTCTGTTACTAACTTTTTTTTACTATTCCCCACCCCAAAGCTTTAAGGCAATTTCAAAGATAAATCAGGAGGTTTCCCTTCTTCTATAGTAAAGGGTACTGAGAGCATACCTCCCGGGGGGGGTGCTCCCATTTTCTTTTTTATGTGACTTTACCTTTCCAATTTTACTATCTTGAGGCACTCTTATGCCAAGAAGATATCAGTTGCTTCCGTTCTTCCCCTCTGGCATAAGGGGATGAAGCTTACATTGCAGATTTTCAGGAAGCATGCTTTCATGAATCTTTTATATCCTACCATAGGTTTTTATATTTTCTACAGGTATGGCACCCATTGTCATGTTCCTCTACCTACAAGGTATCATTTTCTTCCCTTATCTTGCTCCAATTTGTAGGCCAATGATAAATACCACCACTGTACCTTGCATGACAGATTTGTCATCGGTACATCCATCATTTCATCTTGGCCCTGGCAATCCATCTGCCTGAAAGTGACAACATCCTCACTGACCAGCTCAGCAGTATCAGAATGGCCATCCATGAATGGACATTGTTTCCATCAGTGATAGCCTTTATCAGATACTGTTGGGCATCCGTAAGGTAGATCCGTTTGCCACATACTTAAGCTTTTACAGCAGGGGCAGGATATACTCCTGGTCTTGCAGTGATGCCTTCCTTTTTTTCTTTGACCCCTGTTTTATATGGTTCTTTTCATTCCCCTGATGACTGGAGTCCTAGCAAAGATCATCAGACACTTAAATAACTGCATTTTCATCATACCTTAGTGGCTGCAGCCCCTATGATTCATCCTGTACTCTGTCCCATGCACTAAAAGTACCTCTGGCTGCTGAGCCAACCCAGCTTACTCACCATCCACCTGGGACAAGTCTTCCATCAAACCTTCATTCCCTCAGCCTTACAGCTTGGAAGATTCAATTCCACAGCTTCTCTGGGATAAGCTGGAAAAGGTTATGTTAGCTTCTTGGGAGCCTTCTGCAAGGACATCCTATGCAACTGTATAAGAATTCTTTGAATACTGTCCAGAAACAACACTTTAATTCCCTACAATATCAAGTCCATCACATTTTGGCCTTTTTCCTGAGCTTGAAACAGCTTTGCTCTCTTTTCAACAAAGGTACACCTTGCAGACATCTCTTCCCTTTTTTCTTCATTGAGAAATATTTCTCTTTCTAACCAGCTAATAAGGCATTACATGAGAAGCCTAGTACATCTCCAGCCCTGATGCTTCCATTGTTCTTTCTAGGTTAATGCTGAAACTCTGAATCTATGGTTATTGCCCCAGTTTACCTCCTATCAAGGAAAGTAACTATAATGTCATCTTGTTGAGCTGGAGAACTGTTTATCTTACATTCTCCTTTCTTCATTTTTCATAGGGACAAAATAGTCCTTTGCCCAGATATTTCTTTTTCTTCAAAGTTAATCAGGGCTTTCCACTCGAATCAAGACATTATATTACCTATCATTTTCCCAAGTCCCTCAAGACCCAGAGCGAAGTTCTTCATTCCTTGGATGTCCGTCATACTCCCACCGTGTCCTTAGATGTTATGGTACCATTTTACTAGGACCAATATTCATTCCTGACTTTCCAAGGCCCATCTAAAAATGTGTTTCTCTGAATGGGGAGTGGCAGGCCTTTAGTTTTCTGTAAGCTAGCCAAAGAGTCATGCCCTCTTCCAGTCTGTGCTGACTCCACAACAGCAGCATTGTCAACCTTTCTATAAGATATTCCTATGCTGGGTAGCTGTATAGCCTCTGTCCTTCAACTTCATCCAGCCTCTATAGACTAGACCTACATTTCCAGAGAGATGGAACCTTTGGAAGAATTATCCTGTCTTCAGTCATCTTACGACAATGGGACCTTCTTCCAGGTAAGAAGTGTGAGGCTTACCCATATATGTGAATCACAGGTGACCGCTCAAAGTACTGTAATTACAGGCAATAACCCATTATTCTGTCTAGTATTCTGTCCATCAAATCACCAGTGTAAATCCAGAAGGCTGGTAAGCCATTTATTTAGAATATCATAAAATAAATAATTACGTGGGTGAAGAGATCAGCATTACACAGACTAAGACTCAAAATCTTTATAACGTCTTGTTGCAGATGATCAGATCAGATCATGGTGTGTATCATGTCTACTTTTGGACATATTCAAGAAAAACCAATGAACAACCTTTCCATTTTTACCCTGTTTGAGCAGCTTTTCCTAATTTCTGAGATCCCCTTGTCCCAACCTGTGTATGGTATAGGATAATCTCCAGGGAAGCAGTTAGCTGACATCCATAAGGGAGTGGTGAGGTCTTTATGTGGTGACCCACTTGGAAGCTGACATGTTCATCACTGACCACTGTACCCTGAATTGTGCAGAAAGTTGAATTCCTTACTCCAATTGTAAGCTTTAGTATGTATGATTCTTAACTTTCTGGCATGCTCTACTCACCAGTGTCTGTGAACCCAGTGGTTTCCTTTCTGTGCTTTTTCTATGGTTATGACTGCTTTGAGTAGTGGTATTCTGAGCCCATGGTTCCCTGACTGATGTTCCTCTGCAGCAGTAAATGAAAACATGGGGCGACTCTGTATTTTGCCTGCTCAGGTGATGCCATTCTCTGTCATGCTCTATACTTCATGTAAATTATTCTGGCAGATAAATTTCTCAAAGCATGGTTGGCCCTTGAGTGGGCAGGCATGAGGACATGGTAATGAAAGTATCTGTGGCGTTGTTATCTCACTGGCTTCTATTATCATGATTATTATTTATTCCCTGAGAGACTTATCAACATGTCTGGGTCCCCAAACACTCTGCTGTGAGAATTCACTATTAGCCCCCAGGGAGGTGACTACTGTCTCAAGGCCAGCAGCCCTATGGGATAGAAATGGCTGTTGTGTTTCAGCCATGAGGGCTCTGGAGTCTGCATTTAGTATGTGTTTTTTTCAGGAGAAGGGTAGACAGTGGTTCCTGGAGAGCACATAGTATCTTTCCCTTGAGCTGTGGGTGATCCTGTGACTACTAAACTGAGTTATAGAGAGTTTTCTGGGCAATTTCCAGGGAAACCACTGTGGAGGAGGTGGATATCATCATGGCTTCAATGGAAGCAAGCCCTGGCCTAATGAGCTGTGATTCTCCCTGAATTGGGTTCACAAAGGCAGGAATTTCCATAATTGATCTCCATACTGCATGTCACACAGTCAGAGCACCCAGGAATCCATAAAAGGTGGTGTAGGCTTGAATGCAAGGAGTGGGGAGGGAAAGGAGCATTTGTGCTTGGGACAGAGCTGTCTTTTGCAGCAATTGGTGAAGAGGACCTTCTACCAAAGCAGTCCTACCTTTTGGGGTCAAACCTTTGGCCCTCAGGAGCTGCTGGCTAGCAGGTACACAGGATATGGGGCTCTATGCAATCCTATCTTTGGTTTTGTCTTTTAGCAGGAACCACCCTTCTTCAAAAAAAAAAATCTCTTCTGCCACTAAATGTTTACAGAATTCCAAGGGTTAGAAGCAGTCAGGTTAAAAACACCTGGAGCACAGAGTTCTCTGTTAGTATTCCTCAGCCATGATACTTACATATCTTCCTGCAGTTCTGAAACTCCCCTGTTGCCCTGGCCTTGCCCCCCTTGGATAACTGTAATAAACAGTTTCAAACAGAACTCATAAAGAGTGGCAGATTGACAAGAATCAGCACTTTTGCAAAGCTTGTGCAGAACTAGAGTTTTGAGTAGGGAGATGGGAACAGAAATGAACAGCGATGCAGAGGCTTCTTTGAAGAAGTGTTGGCTTGGCTTATGGTAGTGGAGAAGCTAAAGCCTTAACATAAAAACAAAGATGGCATCTTCTGGTTATCTAAATGACCTACTCCAGCACCTTCCTTCAACTGGAGTGCCTCCAGATGGGGTGGAATAGAGTTCTCTGAATTCCCAGTCAGGTTGGGAAAGGTTAGATTAAAATGTACCCTTTTAAGAGGATAATCGTGAAACTAAACCATCACTCTAATCTTTCTCATAGAAAGGGTAGGAGCATAAAATGTGAGGAAAAAAAACCAAGCAGATCATTTCAGTCCACCCATTTCACTAGCAGCTGTTCCTTTGGTTCACTTACCCATGGCTCATATTGTCATTCTGTTTCAAAATGCAGGTAAGTTTCTGGAAATTCCTAAGAAGATAATAACACATGTTCAGAAAGGATGTTGCCAGTCAGTGAGCAAATGGCATTGACTGTGGGTGCGTTAGCCATAACAATAATTGATTTTATTTCTTTCTGACCTCTCTGTCGTTTCTTAGAGAGGCCAAACTGGGACCGGGGGCAGGGTGGAGGGCAGGGGGCGGGGAAGAGAGCTTGTGATTCCAAAGGTACCACAGGAAGTTCCATTTCCTTTCCTAAAGGCTTTGAAAGGGAGAATACTCCAAGTGGGAGTATACTTAGAAAGTCCTTTACCAAGTGTGGGCCTAAGAGACATTTTGCTTTCCTCAGATAGGAATTCACTTAAGAAAAACATAAAAATAGCTGACAAGGTCATTGTTCTCTATTAGACTTACACAGGAGAAAATTCCACATAGGTTCATCTTCAATCTCAAAAGACAAGAGCATTTGGTGAAATGCCATCTGCTAAATCTTATCTATTGTGCCCACATTCCAGAGCCAGAAACTGAAGCTAAAAGCTTGAGAAAGCAGTAGTAGGTAGCAATAATAATGCTCGGTTTAGCACTTTTAACTGTTCAGAGCACTTTGTCTACGTTGTCTCCATAATACTTTTAAATTGTCCTGTATGATGGCTGTTGTTGATATTTATTTAGGTGCCTTCGAGTCAAGTTCAATTCCTAAGGATTACATAGACAAAAACGCATCATCTTGACCTGTCTCTAGTAAAAATTTGTAGCTTTTCCAGAAGAGTGCTGGATAGCCTTATCCTTCACAATCTTGTCTAAATTCCTCTGTAGAATTAATCTCTTTACTTCTCTGACACTCTGCCCATCTTTACTCTTGACCCCCAGAAAATAAAAGTATCTACCACCTTCTTGTTTGCCAACAACTGGAAGCTCAGTAGCTTGACATTAGCGTTATCTTCTTAATACTGAACATTAGGCCAGATTTGCCATTTTCCATTTTTGTTTCATAATGAGCTCTTCTAAAGTGTCTTCTGCATATCTCAGAAATCAGGAGCCTGGTAGTCCACTGTCCAACTAATATGCATGGAGGCATCTGATGAAGTGAGCTGTAACTCATGAATGCTTATGTCTTTAAATAAAATGTGTTAGTCTGAAAAGGACCTACAGCACTCTTCCTGATTTTGGGCTATCATAAACTAACCACGATCTCCTACAATGCGTATCTAACATTGTTAGTGTTTAAGTTCCCTATTTTAATTCCAGCTGTCATTTTGTCCGATCCTGCCATTCTTGTAACCTATTTACTGTACAAGTTAAATAGATATGGGAATAATATGCATCCTTTTCTCACTCCCTTTCAAATTCAGTAGCTTCTCATTCATTGTACATGGTTCCTTTACGAAGAATAACCCTGTGTTCTGGCACATCCATTAGCCTTAATATATTCCACATTCTGGCATAATCCACATAGTCAAAGGCCTTGCTGCAGTCAATAAAGCAAAGGTAAAACTTACATTCTCTTGCTCTCTCCATTATCCATATTACATTAGCTAACCTATCTTGTGCCCCTTTTCTGAAACCTGCCTGTTCACTTGTCGTTTCTCTCTCCATGGATGGCTCTGGTTTTCTCTGTAGGGTCTTAAACAAATATTTGTAGTGTAAGGAATTAGTGAAAAGTTTCAATAATTTGCAGATGCTCTTGCATCACTTTTCTTCAGTAATAGATACATACACCGAGCTTTTCCTATCTTTAGGAAAGATACTGATCCATATTTGCTGATATAGAGCTGTTACCTCTTTATCTTTCTTTTCTGCAATTTTAAACCAGTTGTTGGGTCTATGCCTGGTGCTTTACCTTTTGATTGCTGGTCTATTGCTTGTTAAACCTCTCCATCTTTTTCTATAATTCCATAATCCTATTTGTAAAGGGGATTTTACAGTATAGTCTTTCCATCGTCATTTAATCGCATTTGCTTCTATTAGATCTCTTCCATGATAATCTTGAATATTCCTACCTTAGCAACCCATTTCTCTGTGACCTCCTTAAAACATCTCTCATTTTTCTTTTCTTGCTATTTTCTTCTAGCTGCTGACATTCTTGATTGAGATATCTTACATTGTCCTTTCTTGCTTGATGTTGGAAATCTGTGTTCAGTCACTATTGCCCAAGGCTTTAATCTTCTGTCTTTCCTTGGCTGTCATGATAACTTGTTTTGAGAACCACTTAGATCTTTTCTCTTTGAAATTTGGAAAATATTTTTTTTTCTATTTCAGTTTTCAGGATGTCTCATCTCTTCCCTTGGCTTTTCAGTTTCTCTTTCACATAAGGTAAGTGTAAAACTAGTATAAGAAACTGAATCTGTTCCTTAATTTCTTAAATTTAACCCTTATATTTGATCTAGATAATTCATGGTCTGTTCCACAATCTGAATCTGGAAGTGTCCTGGCTGATTAGATTACACTTCTCCATCTTCTCTTACCTCCATTTGATTCTAATGCTAGACATCTAGTTATGTCAATGTACAGAATATACATTTATGTTGCCTGAAGCAGTTGTTGGCAATAAATAAGTCCCCCCCCCACTTTTTATTTTTCAAAATTCTATTAAACCATTCCTTGCATTACTATATTTACTCAGTCCAAAGCTTCCTGTAATTTCAGGTTCCTGCATTTCTCCGTTACCCATTAGTAGTCCTTCATCCTTTCTTGATGTTTCATTTAGCACCTCTTGTTATTTGTCATAGAATTCCTCAATGTTTTCCATTTTTTTCTCTTTTGGGGGGGGGGTTACTTTCAAACAGAAAGGGAAAAAACCTCATTGTCCCCAAGATCTGTTTCTTAGTATCCATGCTGCTCAACATAGAGTACAACTGAGGTAAACAGATCTTCAGTACAACAATATCCTGTACATACTTAACTGGGAGTAAGAGCCTGCAGAACGCAATGGGATTTACTAAAGAGTATATATTTACCACCTTATATTTACTATGCTTTTTTCCCACAGACTGCAAATATATGTGTGTATCCATCTACAAAGAGGTGAGCAGTTGTGCTCAGGGTATGTGCATCGATGGCTTTACAGTACATCAAAGAGGAGGGACAACTTACGTAGAGCATTACAGGTCTTTGTGCCCATCTGCTTTCTGCAGTTCAGACTTTTTGGAAAGTATATGAATGAAAGTGAAGGGGCAATGTTTAATAAAATGTAGCTGACACAGAACTAAAAGGGTTATGCTAGGCTATAGAAATCAGAATGAAAACTCAAAAGGTTCTTGACAGGCTGGAACAATGAAACACAGTCTCAAAATATGTGTATAGCTCCAGAAATAATTGAAAAAAATACCACTGAATTGCAATTTTATATGATAAAAAGAGAGTATTATTTATTACATGGAGTGTGATAATACTTATATTTATTTTGATTTGATTTTAATTAAATTTATAGTAAAATTACTTTACTATTCAAAAGCTAAGAATTCCTTGACTGAAACACATTGAAATTCAAAAAGATAAGAGTAAACTGCATTTAGGTTTAAAATATCAGACAAAAGAGTGAAAGAGAACCAGCTTGGCATCAATACATTTTTAAAAGATCTAGATTTCTTACTGGATCACAGACTGACTATGAGCTGCTATAAAAACTAACACAAATTTTAGTTGCATTAAGAAAAGTTCCAGGTTATGAGAAGTACTAGTTTGCTCCATTCTGCATCAGGCAGCTGCTTCTGAAGCATTTCTCCACATTTGAAGAAGGCTTTTGGTAAATGAAAGTGCATCTCAGAAAGAGCAAGCAGAATGACAAGGAACTGCTAAGCCCAGTCCTCTGAGCTTAAAAGGACTGGCTATGTGTAGTCATGAGAAGACAAGATTAAGAAAAAGCATGACAGCTGTTTACCAGGATATGAAAATCTGCTGTGCAAAAGATGGATTAGAATTGGTGTGTTTTGTTCCAGAGGGGAGGATCACAACCATTGGGTTGAAAGTTTAGGGCTAAACATTAGAATAAACTTCTTGGTGCAAGAGTTGTTCAGCAGTTGCATCAGGAAGTGATGGCTTTCAGCTAGTCCAACCAAAGCAAAAAGGAAAGCTGAGAGATGCTCTTACATGGCTGTGTCTTTTCATGTGCCTGTAGTGCAAAGCAGGATCACTTTCAGAACATGTTCCCATTCTGCCCGAAGAAGCTGATTGTTGGTTTGCTCAAGCAAAGTGGAGAGGAAAGCCAGACTGGGATGTTACAGGACTCCAGCTTTGCATATGCAAGCAAAATGGCATTTGCACTCAAAGCTGGATCAGTGTCAAATTTCACTCCCATATTGCCTGGAGAACCCAGTAGCAAAGTCAAGATTTTCTGCAGTTGCTGTTAGAAAAATGAAATGTCTGTCCAAAATAAACATGGAACAAGGTGTGAATGGATGTCTCAAAAATAAAACTCAAGATTTCAGGGATTATGCAAAGCTCATTCTTTCCATTAAAAAGCAGTTGTAAATCTGATGGTTTTATAGTTTTATTTTATGAAATTGCATCATAGGCTTTATCTTTATCTTATATATACATTTAATGTAAGCATTAAAAATAAGCAGTAGTTTTATTACTTACCCAGCCCTATCCCAGTGACACCATTAGTTTTATTCAAGGGGATATTCCACAAATTCACTTACCAGTTTTAAGAGGCTATGATACCACAGAATTTGAGAGCCTCTGGCCTAATGCATTTAATGCTATAACTTGTTGCGGAATGTGGAGCTGATGATTCCTACAGCCTTTCCAATCCTATAGTTCTATGATTCAAATGAATTAAGGATGCCCTAGTCCCTGGAAAAACTAATACATTTCTGGTTTTAACCATTATACTGAAGTGACTGCTACACTGGAGTAGTTATATTCAACTGCAGCAATTAGATAATGGTAATTATAAAATGGGAGTATGTTATTATAAATGTATACAAGTTTGACTAAGCTCTTCACAGTGAAGAGGGGTTTTGTGGTTACTTTTTCTCCAAACTTCCAAAATATGTGTAGATGCTAAATGTTTTGTAGACCTTATCATGACACATTTTCAGCTTTAGTTCTCAACTAGATGAACTCTGTCCTGTTGCTGTCAACTGAAACCATAGCCTATTGTTAAAAAAATAAGGACACTTGGACTCAACTATTTCATATTTTGGATCTGTGACTGCTTGGCCCCTCTAGCTCCCAGCTGTTAAAATTCATCCAGTATGTCAGTTTTGGGCAACCCGAGAGCCAAATACTGTATGGAGTATAGCCCAAGTAGAATAACCCAAAGTCTCCCTGAAAGAGAGAGCCTATGTGTAAGAGTTGTGACTGCCTTTTCAATAGTTGCATCCCATGCTTGTGGGATGCATGGAAGGCCCAAGCATATAATAGACAGGTCATCTGTTACTGTATATGTTGAAGGACTTCACTCCTTTTGGTCTTAATATGAGCCTGAGAATCTCAGTGAAGTGGGATGGGATCAGTTGTGCATGCTGTAAGACACACCAACTGCCCCATTACATATTTGTTCTTTCACTTCTATGCATGTGATATGATCTGTAAAATTCTAGGAACACTCAGATTGCATGATTTCACTCTTCCAATGGAACTAAATGCTGCAGGATGGACCTAGTTGCTGCTATTCCATTTTTTCTCTCCCTTTTTTCTGGTTAAATCATCTATAAAATCATGTATTTTATTATGTTTTCCTGCTGTTCATTTTCTCCCCACCAACAACCAATGGTATGAGGTTGGGTAGGTAAATACACAATACAGAATCATATCACTCAGTTTTAATAAGGAGTAAAAGTAAGAGAAAAACACCTACAGCATCTTGCAGTATCTAATTCAACTTTTGGACCAGGAAGAGAGGTTGAAAGACAGTATTCCCTGGGTTTTCATTCTTCTAATGCCTTTTGCATCTTCCCACCAAAGAAGTTTAATTAGTTCATTAAAATGGTGGACAACCATGTGGACTCTTTCTGAAAATTTCCTGGGATTCAGTGAGGGAGGGGGAGGGGGCTCCTAATGCAATGGCTTTGGAAACCAGACAGAAAATGTCTTGCCAAGAGAATCAAGGAAGCTTGTCTTCTGATTTGGAGAAACATTTGGTTATAAACATACTAAAAGTAGATGACGTGGTAGAAGACAGATTGGTTTTGAGCATGCATTCTTTGCTAGTCTTTTTGCCAAATTTTGCATTTGGATAATGTAAATGCAGTGAATGAGAAATACAGTGCTCTGTAGACATCTTCCCACCCATTGTGGGAATGGAACAGTTCTCTGATGACACCCAAAATGATCTTCGTGTGGCAGAATCCCCACCTGAAATTGCACCTGAGTCCAGAGTTGGTGGACATGCAAGGGCCACGAATCTATGTTGCTTAGCATTGATTGGCTGATAAATGTGAAAAGAAAACATGGTTAACTCTGTTCTGTCCCATGGACATTATTACAACACCCAAAATATCCCAGGTGGGAGATATGGTCTCCCCTGTGGTCAGACAGCTCTTGGAAACTCTCCCCAATTGAAACCCAATGTCCCAGTGTTTAGCACACCTATTCTGGACAAGGCACTTAGGTGTTTAGCTGGTAAGTATTAGTAATGGGGATTCTGGGGAGAACCCAGACTTTTGCTTACAATTGCCACAGTGAGAATCCGATTGCAGTTTTCCTAGCTCTAAAATTAAGTGAAACAAATCCAAACTCTCCTGGGAGCCTGAAGGCCGACTGCCCTGCAAAACTGCCTGGTGCCCGTCACCCTAACGCTGCTTAATCCCAGCAAGGCTGACTGGGAGGAACCCGGCGAGGGCAGAGAGAGCCAGGATGCCTGGAGGCTCAGCACCGGGACAAAGAAAGCTGGCACCTCACAGGTTAATTACATGAGCGGCCAGTTCCCTTATTGACAGGGTAGCTTAGAAAATGCTGAGGCAGGACATACGCTGCAGAGTGTCAGAGCCGCAGGAGCTTCTGCTCCCAGATGCCTGCCTGCCTGCCTCTCTCTCCGCCTTGCTCTTTCTCTCTCACACACGCACACATCCCCACAGCACAGCCTGCACATGCACACACACACACACACACAGCAAGCCTGTCAACTTAACCTGCTCTTCCATGAGCAGAGGTGCCTTCTCTCTGATGGGAGCTAGCCAACCAGCCACCCCTGTGCTGCCATCCAGCCCTCCTCCAGCTCTGTGACAAGAACAGGTTTGGGTTCTGCTTCCTGGCCATTTCCCTCTAAGAAGTGGGTATTCTGTGCCCAACCCACCCTAATCGATCGTTTGTTGCTCCCTCACCCTCCCTGCCCACCTGGAACACTTCACTCCCACTGTCCCTCTCTGCGATCCCTGCACGAAGCCGGCACAGCGGACACCCATGGCCGGCTCTGAGGCACACAGCGGCCTGCAGCCTGTGTCGACAGGGCTGTGCCTGTGAAAGGGGAAATCCCCGTCGGCATCCCAGGACAGAGAGAACCAACCAGGGGTGGGGGAGCTATCCAGCGGCCTGAGACAGATCACCTCTCCGTGGCTGTGTGGACATCCTGGCTGCCAGCATGATGATGTATTTCTGGGTAGGTCCCTGCTTTGGGTTGGGTGAATCCAGGTTAGCTCATTTGTGCACTGTTGGTCACTTTCAGAGTTTTGCAGACTGTTTGGTGGGGGATGTTATCAAGTAAGACCTTTTGCTTTGACTTCTTCTTCCAGGTGGATATGGATCCCTGAATTTAGATCCCGATTGCCTATTCTAGACCCTGTGAATTTCAGTGGGCTTTGTGCTTGATTCCATTTTCCTGACTGAATGTCTTATGATACTTTTGATGTTGTTGCCCAGAAGATATTTCTCCATTTTTCTTTTCTGGAGGAAAGTCATCACCCATCTTCCAATGGAATTATTCCATGGAAATAAATTAGAAAGCTTCCTAAGATGTTAATTTCTACAGAGGTGTTGCATCTACAGGCCATTATGGGCCTGGATCCCGGTTGACGTCTGTGGTTCTGCCTGCTACTCAGACTCCTTGTTTCTCCACCCAGTGCTCACTAAACTTGCATGTGATGGCAGCTGAAATAGTAAATCTCTGTCTTCAAGGAGAAGAGCCAACTCCAGTTGCATATATTAACTTGAAGTGAAATACGCTGGGATGACAGGTGCATCGTCATCTGGTATCCTAGAGGGATGTGGTGTAAATGTAGATTGGAACGGTAGAGAATCTTATAGCAGCCTATTGCTTCTCTGCCATTTTTGTTAGCATCATGTCTGAATTTGCAACACATAAATCCACATGCGATGGAATGCCAGGGCCACCTGGAATCCTGTCTAGCTTTGCCTTCTGCACCATTTTCCTTGTGCAAAAATGGTGAATGGCTATGATTATAAGGCACAGTGCAACTGGATTATGGATGACCAGTCTGAATCTTGGTTTTGCAGTCTTCAATCCTCATAATTTTAACCTACAAAATACTAAGGAACCTTAAGGCAGAAAGAAAAGGAAGGAAGGAAGGAAGAGAAAGAAAAGAATTCTGACAACCAGGAATTTATTTCAAGCTTGAATATGTGCATGATGAGAGTGAATTAAGGTATTGCTGGGAATAGTATCTTGCCTCAACTTACTCCAAAGATGCCATAACAGTTCCTAAGAAAACCAGTTCCTAGTGTTTTGCTGAAGGTGCTTCGCTCAATCCCCATATTTTACAACTCCATTTTAAGCAACATCAAACAGTGTTTTTCTTTTTTCGACAAAGTTATCACCCTATTTTCTTCTTCCAATTTATTGACCTGGAGAGTTTGGGTTTCTTATTCTAAATTTTCTTGGTTCAGCTCAGAAACCATACGCTTAACTAATGCCAGTTTGTAGAAGGAGCCACAGTGAAATCTGCTGAATTGTTGCAGAAGCATGAATGACCAGTGTAGAATGAGTGGCAATGTGGCTTGGGGATAGTGAGTTACACAGATTTTTCTACAAGTCTGACCACAAGAACACCCTGTGGTCGATCGTTTTCTGACACTGGCAGATAGACCCAAAATTGCTTAAACTTTGAGTTTCCTTGCTTGAACAGCAGATTGCAGCAAGTCCTAAGTAATTCCCTCTTTCGAGAAGAGGCTTCACCGTATTATTATTATTATTATTATTATTGAAAAGGTATAGGCCCCTCTGTTTCCTCACTTCCAGGTTGAATGCACGTGTACTTCTGCCACTCTGTGTGAGGAAGAGCTGGCAATCGCTGGACTGCACAACATGTGCAAGAGTTGCCCAGTTCTGAATGTAGCCAGGGAGTGCTGCTTCCACAAGTCGCTTACAACTAGTTAACAGTCTCACGGATTGCTTCCTGTTGTATTAGCCATTCCCACTGCTTTTTGTGCCTGCAGCACTGATTGTGAACCATGCATCTGCCTTACGGTACGTGTGCTATGTGTGTGTATGTATGGAAGAAGAGGTGCATAAAATACAATCTGGCTCTTGATTTGGGAATGACAATTAAATACAGGTTTCTTCAAAACAGATTAAGGATATCAGCAATCTTGAGGCTCTGTCAACCTTCCCAGATAGACCAGACAGGAAACACGGCCAGATGAGCTAATTCTACTTTAATGTAAGGCTACTGTCCTGACTACCAGGAAACACACTGAGACAAGGAACTGGTCTCTAATATTTATTACTAGTACTTAACAAGAATCCTAACAAACTGAGGAAGCGTGGGAAAAACCCAGCCATATAACCCCCAAGGGTTAAGGCGGTCCCGATCTGTGTCTCTTTGAATGGCTGAACAGTTCCTCAGTGCTACGCATGCGCTTGACAGTCTGGGTGGGAGCCCCCTGCTCGCCATCCTTACTCATGACAGCTACATTAACAGAATCTTGCAAGTCTGAAAGTATAAATCTCCCGCCATCTCCTTTACAGCCCAAAAAACTAGGGAGGGTCCCTTCTGAGCCGCCTCCTCCGTCCATTATGCAGCTGTGGGCTATGCCCTCTCTTATCTAACCATTCCCTAGGCAGCATCTCTTCGCCCCGTCTCTCAAGGACTTTCTCTCATACCATTACAGGCTCACTAATGCCTGGTTTTGGAGTTCCATAGGTAACAACCATAGCCAACAATCAACAATCTCTCTTTCTGTTTCTTGGAAGAACCTACTCACCATTCCGAGTGGTATGCTGAGTAGGGCAATTAATTAACTGATTAATTAAATTGGCCCTGCAGTACTGCAGGACTCCTTCTACACATCAGGATCCCAGGAACTATATCTTAGAAATTGAAGCCAGGATGCAATTAGGAGACAGAGGCACAACTGTGGTAGCAGTTCTAGGGATGGGCAAGAAGCAAGAACTATTGAAGACTTAGTTTCATTTGCCTCCAAGCTGTCTGCGTATCCATTCAGGTGAATTCTCCTTCTGAGGAAACAATAGTTAACAAAGTAGTGATGGTAGTAGTTTCTGCTTGGCCATAAGGGGTATGGATGGCTGGATTTGTAGTCCAACACCTAAGGATATCAGGTTGGGGAAATCCGTGTTGATGGATATGCCTGAGATGGAATAAATCTGTTTCATTTTTAAGGGGGCTTGCATGCTTAGTCAAAAAAAGGTCTATGGTGCCGACACTTTCTAGAAGACATCGTGCCCTGAGATATCCAAGTTATGTTTAAGGGGGGAAAGTACTGAGAAATTCCCCTGCCACCCATAATAATTACCAACAATGTTGCTGCACTGTTGCAGAGATATGAGCTTGACTCACCCTTTTGTTGGGTAGATGGCTGAGGTAATGAGTTTGGACAATAAACATGTGGTGTCAATTAAGAATAGTAATAGTGAATATGAGAAGAGGTCTGGGAAGGGCAAATCCTCTTTATCTGGGTGAGAGCAGATAATGAATAGTGGCAGCGTGTGTGGGTTTGGGACAGCACTATTAACATGTGGCAGGAAATCATTTTCTAAGAAAAAGAGATTGGCACCCAGATCATTTCTTTTCTTGCCCATACAAATACACCTGAATTTCTTCAAATCTGAGCTTGTGCTGTCCAACCTATCTGCCACTTTGTATTGTCACAGGAGGTGAAATGCTTAGAAAAATGATCTCTGAAATTGTTCTGAATCAGATAGCATACATCTGGGGATAGCCTGGGTTATTGTGTACAAGGGATGACTTGTGTTAAGTAGTTCTTTTCCATATTCCAGTTTAAAGTGTGTGTTCTCATGTATACACTTGCCAGCACTGTTCCTTTGTTTTTGTATCAATCTTGAAAGTTGAAGTGGGGAGAGAGAGCTGATTCTCACGCTGACATTTTATGCATAGGTGGTCTTGCATAGAATTAGTGCATATTGAAAAAGCTGAAAACGGTGAGCCAGCACACGTTTTAATATTTTCTTTAAGAAGTGTATACTTGCTGGTACATGTATCTATTGTTAAAAATAGTTGCTATGGCATTAATTTAAATCATGCTTGGTTATGTTTTAAAACCCCAAGATTTGCTGTATTTATTATGAAGTTTCATTGACAACTTGAATTCCTGACAGCCCTTTATCTCTATATTGAGATGGTTTAATGATACAATTCTGATTGTTGGGCTTAGATTTAATTTTTTTCTCCAGAGCAATTAGAAGCGAACCACAGTTGTGAGCAGAGGTAAAGGCCCTTCCCTAGTTAACTAAATGGAGCTGGGTGTGCACTTCAGAAAGCTGCATGAATAATTGCAATGAGGTATAGCATAATTCTGATCAGAATCCAGTTTCCCCCATTTCTCTTGCACCATTCTCTGACACTGGGCCAAACTAAGAGGTAATTGCTCCATCCACTCCACAATCTCAGGTTGGGTCAGGTCCTGGAGACCAATTTGGCAAAAAGAAGGGTTAGAATTAAGCTATTACTACGTTGTATTTTTTTTTTAAGATGCAACAGGTAGTATTGCAACTGGCTTATCTGTCCAAATTATTGGAAGTGGCCTACATGCTGTAGAAGTCTCTTCTATTTAAATTTTTTTTAAAAGCATGCTAAATACACACACATACACGAAGCGTCATGAAAAAAGATGAAGCTATCAGCCCCAAGGCCCTCCTCTGGCATTTCAGTTCTTAGAGGAGGAGGCCTCACACAGAAGCAGTTGCATTAGCAAGCCACATAAACATCGTACTGACTCCCATTTCCAAGCTGCTGACAGAACTCCTTGGTTGGTTGTTCTGTAGCTGTTGCTGTGGTCATGGCTGGCCCCAGCATAGAGGATACCTGTAGCACACTGAAAAAGATAAAGCCCTTTTACTGGCTTAACAGCTGAGAAGAGAACATCTCCAGACAGTGTCAGTTGTTGCTATTGTATGATCAGCAATAAAATATATGGAGAGAAAATAGACAGGGAGTTCTTAGAAATATGTTGGGGATTGGAAGAGGTTAGGACAAGTTCTTAGCCTGAGTGATAGCCACTGTTTCCTGTGGACCCGTCTCTTGTACCAAAACGTCTCTAAACAACCTAATGAGAGGTGACTATGCATGACACTTGTTGCAGCATTTCATCTCAGAAATAATAGAGTGTAGTACCATTATCTACCCCAGGACAATGCTGCAGAATTCCTCTCCTATAAATCCACTCCTAACAAGCACGGTATTTCCCAATGTCTGTTTTGAAAGGCTGTGCACGTGTGTTGCTAAATAAATAATTAAATGTTTCTTAATCCTATACAGGCCAAAGTTTGTTTGGAGAGCCAGCATTTTCTACTTTTTTTTTTCTTTGAAGCTTTTCTCACTTAGAAAATGGCACGTCCGGTTTCTGCAACCCACAATACATTCTCATAGGTGGTTTGACCTAGGCTGTCCTCATTTCACCACAGTTTTGAAGCAATTAGAGCCATCTCTGTGCATAGCTAGCTTTGTATTTCTAGTGTAGAGTTATCCCTGGGGAAAAGAGCCTTGCCTTTCCAAGAACACATCATGTTCCTGTGCTCTTAGTTGTGAGCTGCACTGTTCAATGAGATGTTATGTAGATGTGTCTTAATGGATAGCTGCTGGATTTGGATGGCTTTTTCTGATATATACTTGAGGGACTTGATCATGGGAAATAGTTTTCAATCAGACAGCAATGCTTTAAGCTAGATAGGCATTTCTTTAATCAGGTGGCAATTGCTTCAAAATCTGGCATTAAGTATAGCATTCTATTATGCAGCAGTCTGGGTTCCCATGGTCCACATTTTTCTATAGCATTTACTCAGAAGTCCTATTCAGCAAAAGTCTCTTGCAACTTTAATTAGAAGCTTCCTCCTTCTAGCATTTATAGCTAATTGTTTCTTTTTTACCACAATATGGCATGATTGATGAACAACCATATAACAAATCATTTCTGGTTCTAGAGGGGATATTACAAGACATTTATATATTTCAATTTCTGATTAACTCACAGTTTTCTTTCCTACAGAGGCGCAGTATTTGGATCCAAAGTGGGCTTCGTGTCCAGCATGGGCAACCTTACTCTGCCTGTTAATTGTTCCTTAAAAGAGCTACACCTTTTTCTGAGCTCAAATGGAAGTTGTGTGGGCTCCAGAAAAGGTATATCTGAGTACAAAAGATAGTAAAGAGGTATTGATAGCAGGGCCGCAACTGGTGGGGGGGCAACTGGGGCATGTGCCCTGGGTGCCGCACTGGTGGGGCGCCAAAATGAGTGCTGGGAGGGCACCAAAATGGGCACGGAATCCCTGTTTGCCCCAGGTGACACAGACCCTAGTTGCGGCCCTGATTGACAGACAGACTTCCCCTCTATTTCAGCTGCTTTGGGTGGTTTACCCCTTTATAATGGAGAAATCAACAAATGAACAGCAACTGTTTTAATGTTTGGTATAATTGATAACATTCTAAATTTCACATGGAAAGAACATTCCAAGCTAAGGTGAGGGGCATTACTTGTGTGGAGCACCACATTTTTGAGGGAAAATGTCAAGAGCAGTATGGTAGTGAAGGTTAAGGATACAGCCAGAAATGAGTTTTGGCCACCTCTCTTATCTCTGTGTCTTTCTGTCAATTTCTTCTCTTTATCCAGAAATACCCCCTTTTATTTTCTCTTTCTGACATCTGAAAGAGAGAACTAAATCAATAACTCTTCCACTTATATCACTGAACATTTCAACTCCGTCTTTGTTGGCACTGAATAAAAGTTTTATTTTTCTCTTTGTTATCAAAAGATGCCTTTCATATGTTATATAACACAAAGTTTTATACTGTGAGAATAAATTAGCATTCTTTCATTTATGATGGTCTAGTAACTTCATACAGTAATTTTGGTCTGAAGGCTTTACAGAGATAGGACTGATAGCAGAACCACAGATTAAGCAAACACTACAATGTAGAGTTCTAAAGATATTTACTGTAGAGAATAAAAATTTAAGAGGCAAAATTCTTTTCTTTTCTTTTGAATAACAGCAAGACAAGTAATAATAACCTGTAAAGGAAGGCTCATTAAAGCTCTGGGATGTTACAGTTACAGTGGGTCTTTGTTTTTATGGAAAAGATAACCTAAGTTAAAATCATTAGAGAAACACAGTGGAGAGTTTATTTTATGCAGATTGCTGTGACTTTATCATCTTCTTGAAGAATTCAAATATTAAGATCTCTCCATCTAAAGAATTTCAGAAGCTTTCAGAAAAACTAAGTGTATTTTTTTAAATATAGACACACACACACACTTTTGGAAGGACAATTTGTTGTATTCTTGATTGTGGGTTGTATATGCTAAAAGAGTGTTTGGTACATATCATAAGACATATCTGTAAATCCCTTAGAGCCACAGCAGCTCCTGTTTCAGGTGGGTGGGGTCCCTCTGGGCCTCCCTGTGGACCCCAGCTCATCATAATGATTTACTTTAAAGATGTTTCCAAACAAAACTTTTATTGTATAATTGCCCCCCTTATTAATGTGATTTTACAAGGGGCCCAGAAGCTATCATCCTTCATTTGGAACCCTCCCATCTTTTCCCCTCATCCCTTCCGTATTTTTCTTTCCAGAGAAATTAGTTGGGAGGGAGGAATGAAACTGCTGAACAATTTCAATTAGTAGCAATAAGAGCTCCCTATCTGAAAATGAAATGTCCTCAGAACAGTGAAGAGGAGACTGCAGATATCACAACATCACTTCTCAGATTGACAGAACTGGCAGAATAGGGTTTGCTTCTCTTCTATCAAGAAGGCAAGACCCAAAAGAAGTTCTTTCGTGTGCCTTGCACGGAAACCCCCTTCAGGTTTTGCTTTCTTTCTCACAGAGATCAGGGGTACCCTGCCAGCTGTAGTCTCTGGAGCCAATTCCCCAAAAGTGGGGGGAAGAAGGAAGGGAGTGAGGGAAAGAAGGAGGGAAAGAGAGTCTGACTGCAGAGGAATGGTGAAAAGGTCAAGCAGTAGACCTTGATAAAAAGTTGGACACCCCTCTCCCTGGCCTTGTGGACAGCCACTGAGCATTAGGGGGTGATCTAGGTGGGATCAGGATAGGGCCTCGTGGCATCTAGAGTTGCTGGCAACTCTAAAAGAAGCAGAAGAACCTTCCAAACTCAAAATGTACCAGAGGTGGCAGCCAGGAAGTGTTTTCAGCACCCCTTCAGCAACCACAGGTTGGCAATGGGAATTCCTGACATGAAGAAAGCTTCCAATGGCCACCAGGGAAAGTAGGCCCCTGATTAATTGTCCTTCTCCCCCGCCCCCCTCCAATTATGGTGGGAAAGGAGGATGGAGAATAATGAAATATCTGGGGAGAGGGAGAAAAGTTAGTGTGGGGAACATGAAGAGTGTCAGAACCAAGCTTGCCTCTGACTCAGAATTAGTTTCACTTTCTGAGTCAGAGGAGGAATTGGAAACTTACCAGGCTGGAATCGGAGAAACGAAACTCCAGCATGACTCAGCAGAGCGGGAAGAACTTACAACACTGGGCGAGATCCGGGGGAGGATTTGAATATGCCAATCAGCGCGCGCCAGAGACGGGCTGAAAAGCGCCTGAAGGAGAAGGCAGCCCGATTGGCTGCAGGAGACTCCAAGCGCACCAAAGATTGGGATAAAAGGCAGCCACACAGACAGCGAGCTGCCAGAGACAACTGATCTTCTAAACCTGCAGCTTTGGGAGAAGAGTCCTTACCGGTGTCGGAAACAGCATCTGTGGCCAAGGAGGAACCAGCGCTTGAGCTCCACTCCGAAGACGAATCGAATCCTGCATTTGCTGCCAATGAGGAAACAAAGTCAGCCGTGCCCAGCAGCTTTTATCTTACTTCCAGCCGTGAATCTCCGCGATATCCTCAGCAGCGTGAGCAAGCCTTGACATTCCAGCACCACCGCTTGTCCGCAGTTCTGTGCAACCGCACTTCGCAGACTCCAGAGTGTTTCGAAGTTTCACACCTATCTTGTTAAGGATCTGGGTTTGTGGCTCACACGGTCCTCCCAGCCAAGTCCAGCCTAGTTCCGAGTTCCAAGCCTTGCTCCAAGTCTCCAGTCCAGAGAATCCAGCCTAGTCCAGGGCTTCCAGCCGACTTCAGTCTTGTTCTGAGTTTCCAGCCTTGCTTCAAGTCTCCAGTCCAGAGTACCCAGTCTAGTCCAGAACCCCCAGCCGAATCTAACCTCGCTCTGAGTTCGAGTCCCACTCCAAGTCTCCAGTTCATTCCTGTCTGTTGTTGGTAGTCCTGTTCCAGGTCCAGTGAGTCAGAGATTCATTGTCAGTGTTGTTCCAATACCATTCCAGCTCAAGAACTGTTACTTCCAGTAGCCCAGTTGGGCTTGCTTAACCAAGTCTTTGCTTAACCAAACTACATATCAAGGATTTCATTACTGTAAATAGTTACTTAATAAAAGATATTCTTTGAGAACCTGTCTGGTGCTTAGTCTGAACAGGACAAAGAGCAGAGGAGATACAGGCATGCCAGCTGTATTTCTCACAAAAGGGAAGTCACGGATAGCCCCTTCCCAGTCAATGACTGGAAGACAGTCCATCACTATACAACCTTTCATGAACAGAGATCACATGTAGGATGAACTGGCTTGTCTGCTGATCAAAAGAAGGGACAGCAGGGGAGGGGAACAGTTGCACCTCCATAGAGCCTCTAGGATAAGGATGAATCATCTACTTTTTGTTCTTAATTCTCCTCTTCCTCAGTGTCTAGATTGCCTGCTCCCTCCCCCTCTTCTTCCTGATCTAGCAGAACAGAGAATAGATGCTCATGCTGGTGACTAAAGAAAGAAGAACAGATGGAAGAAAAGAGGCCTCAACAGCAATGGAGCTTGTTCTGGATTCACAAGATAGATCCAAGAATCTTCATCCCAAATGGTGGCTTCATTTGGTTCACTCTCTCGGTGATACAGAGAAATTCATTCTCCCCTGGGAGAAGCAGCCACAGTCTCCCTCCCAGAACCATCAGCTTTTCAAGGCAGTTGGTCACCACAAAGCTTTACCAGATGACTCAGCAAATCTTCCAGAGATAATTTAGAAGGCAATGTATGGAGACTGAATCAGCAAAAATTCCAGAATTCTTGGAGTATCTGTGATCTGGACTGCAGAGGGAAGACATGGCAAATATACTTAGAAGACATGCAGATTTACTGGGTTCGGTTTTCCTAGGTATTTAAGGTATGGCCCTTCAAAATACAAGTACATAATTTCCCCAGGGATAACCTTCTCTATCAACAGTGCACCATTTCCTTACTTTAGACCTAACTCTAATCCTTCAGGGAGTAATATCCACTCCATTTGAACCATCGGACAGATCTCAAATAAGATTTTTGCATGGTAGTTAACATTCCTGGTACCCCTAACCTTAACAAGGAGAGTGGAGGAATTGGTTACCCTGTCCATGGGTATAGATCTATTTGTTTTCCAATCAGTCTAGGCAGTCTATAAGATGGACCACACTAGTTAAACTTTCACATATCACAGGAGAGCCTCTTAATTGATTTCTATCCAATTCCATCTAACTTCATGGAATGTACTTGGCATAATTTGGATGTTTAGGATCTACCTAAAATGCATGTTAGACTTCTGTCAATTGTACCATCTGTTTTTCTTCCCTATAAACTAAGGGGCCAGGGAAAAGGTATCTCTAATGCAAGCATTAGCCTCTGGTCAGAGAACATATCACACTGGTGCATTCCACCCAGTGCCAATCAAGTCTCCTGGCAATGACTTCAACAGCTCTGGGGTAGCAGTGACCCTAACTGACATCTGGAGGACAGCAAAGTTCACTAGGCATTACATATTAAAAATAAATAAATCCACCTCTGTGGATGAATCCAGTACATCTGGTTATACAATTCTGTGGGTGTTATAGGTGGTCAAGGCCTGCCCATGGATACTTCTACTGCTACAGTACATTCATATGCTATCAGCTCAGCAGTCTAAGGAAAATAGTTGGACCTATGAAGTAGCCATCTGGTGACTTGATAATAGACCTAATAATTCCACCCAAACTATCATACAGAACCAAAGCATGTAAAGGGGGAACACTTACACAGTGCCTACCTAGTGATGGGGATGCACTTCTCCATGATTTATCTTACTCATTTTACTGGTTTCTATTTTGTGATTCTAAGCAACAAGTGGATAATTCCATACAGCTGAAGTCAATTCCCCATGATGAAGACTGTTTCCTTCCAAGAGACAAAAAGGAAGTTCTTCTCTTTAGAAAAGGAGTTAACCCTATTCTGTTGGAAGTTTATCATCTGGTGACCAAAAGTCTAAGTAAAACACATTCTCTACAACCTGACTCTGCTATCTGACTGCCTATAGCTCTGGTCTCCCTATATAACACAAACGGACACATGCACACACAGACTTTAGATGGTGTTCTGTCTTCCTTTGATCAAGTTATGGGGTCTCTGTGAAACTCCATATATCTCACTGGGGAGTTGGTGTCAGCTACCCATTGAACAAGCAGCATTGGGAAGCAATTTTCCATGTATTGATGATTTTCAAGCCATTTGTGGAAGCCCCAAGTGCTGCTGCTAGATAGATACAGTCACAATAAGCAGTCATCTGAAAATACTGAAACAACATCTAATTAAGTTTTGTCTATGTTCTTCCCAAGAGCACAGTGATTAGGAATAGAAAGAAGATAGCCTGGTTGGAAGCAATCATGGAGTCATTCCCAGGCTTGAAGTTAAAACTGTCAGTCACAGTTCCTGTGTCTCTTGCTTGTCTTTTTCATTATGAATAGCTTGAAGACACTTCTGAGAGTTTCAAAAACGTATGAAATTGGCCTACAAAAATGTGCAGAAACAAATTTCCAAAGATTTCTGAAGACTTGTTGCCATTTTGGAACCAGGCTCCCTGGTATTTCCAGACAGCATTACTATCCTCCTCTGGGGCTTTTGGCTTTAAATTCCTGCCTTGCTAAAATTATTGTTGATATTGCATGGTCGTTTTAGACTAACTAGCACTGCAGTTGTATATTACTTTTTTTAAAAAAATCACTACAAATCAGATCTGATGAAAAACAAAACTAAACAAAACTGGAAGACCAAGTTAGTCTTTAGGGTCAGAAAAAATCTCAAGGATCAGCAGCAACCTCATCATTTTCTAAAAGTGAGTGAACATGGCAATTCCAGGCACAAATAGTGTGGCAATAACCACTGTTTCCTACCATGCTAAGTAGGTATATCAAGGCACCTTTTTGGAATGGCAAAACTCCATACACTTTTGTTACTCAGAAGCAATCTTGTGAATAATATTTGGCATTTCCTTATTATGCATTGAGAAGAGTCCTGCTCTGGCCCAGATCTCAGTGACCTAGCTAAGAGGTCTCCCAGCTGAGTCCAAGAAGGCAGGTGTTTTACCTGCTCCAAGAGATTCAGCTTTTTTTTCCCTCCAACTGGTTCAAATCCTCCTAAAACTTGTACACCCAAGTTTTACTGAGAAGAACCCACATATGAGAAGTTAGTAATGTATGCATATGTGTAAGCGAAAGCTTATTATAATTGTATGACAGCATATAAGAGGATATCCAGATGGCCCAATTTCTTGGAAAACAGAAGAGATCCAAAAAGCAGATAGACCCCAACATGAGAAAAACCAACTATATGTCAACCTGATGCTTGGGAGGCAGAGTGTGAAGCCCAGAAAAATCTGCCTTTTTACTTTCAGGAGGAAATTCCTTAACAATCAGTAGGCCACAAAGTTCATAAATGAAGTAGAGCTTCTCACTTTTAAGTGAAAAGGACAGAATACAGTTAGTCATATGAACTGTCTGATATCTCTCCTTCCTCATCTCCAGCAGACTTAGATAAACTTCCTGTATCACTGATAGGCTATTCATAGGCTGCTTCAATGTTAGCAATAGGCTGCTAAGCGGATTGTTTTTATGTGTTTGTTTAATTTCATGATCAAAGAACTCTGCTGATTCTATCATAGGGTCGTTTCCAGATTATTTGGGGACAAAGAAAGAGGGAGGACATAGAAAAATGTTCACTGGTTACTGTTGTTAAAGGAAATCTTATCAGAACATCACAGTTGTTTTGCCTTTATTGCAGGTAATTAAGACAGCCTTTTCTAAGATAATACTTTTTTAAAGAAACATTTTATTTTCTCAACACTTGAACCATAATCTCCATTAGAGTTGTGAGCAGCCAGTGGTGGCTGAGCTGTTGGGGTTACCTGCTAAGCACTTTCTGTGACATATCCAGTGGCCCCTATTCCCCACCAACTGGCTCAACCTATTTTGTGCTTTCTTATTAATAACCTTAGTAGGTGAGTAGTCCTCCACAGTGCAACTAAGTCAGAAAAGCTTGTTTAGTCATTTACATCACAAACCTATTCATGCCTCTTCAGAAGTAAATCTCATTAAGTTTAATGGGGTTTATTCCCATGTAAGCATGCTTAGGGCTGCAGGCATAAACAAGCACAAAAAATGTCAAGTGCCAACCCTGCCACCTCATACATATGAGTGTATCTCTGAGCAAAGCTCACCTGTCCCCAATGGCACAGTCCTCTTCTGACTGTGCAATCAAAGCCCTGCCCTTTTTAACATGCATTGCACGAATGTAAAAAGGGATGGGACTTTGGCTGCACCCACCATCTTGGTTTTTTTGAACCCTGTGCAGATGCCCCTGCCCCTCACTTGGCTCTCTGCCTTGCCCATCTCATCCTGCTTGCTTGTTTCCCTCTTTGCTGTGTCTCTTCTCTTGGTGCCATTGCTACCACCTGCACAGCCGGTGTCTGTATATTTGAGGGAAAATGCCCTAGGTTGATGGAATCATACATATTCCTCATCAACGGTCATTATTTAAGATCATGTCTTACAGTGAATGAGAGTAAGAGAAAAGCCTATATTCCTTCAGAGACTGAAGGGCTGACTCTCTGCACTAAGTATAATTTCCTTTTTCTCAATGCATTGCCTGTTTTTAAAATAGTTGCTTTTATGATTAGGCAACCAAAATTAAGTTATTTCCATTGTAGCTCACTGTCTTGTTATTTCAGTTCAGTTAGCCAATTTTTGCCTTGGCACGAAATTCCTGGTGTTTCCGTACAATCTATTCTGTGTTTCTCCTTGTCTCAGTTCTCTGACTCCATTCTAACAGCAGCTATGGAATTTTGTACCAGCTCAGCTAATAGCACAGGATAGGATCTCATAGGAGACAGATATCTAAAACTTGTTCAAGAGCTAGATCTAAGCGATTGTGGGCACTAACACCAGTGGAACATGACCATATACAGTTACATGCAGAAGTTTAAGCACCTTTTTAAGCACGTTTAAACTTCTGCATGCAACTGTATATGGTCATGTTCCACTGGAGTTGGAAACAATTACAGGTAATTGAATATGATTCAATTACCTGTAATCCTAAGTGAACATCAGCTCACAGCCTCTACATAGTACAGAGTTTAAAACAACATATTTCTGGAATTGTGAATACACTCTTAGTATTTATGTGCAGTTGTTTATGGGTTCAACATAAGAAAACAATGAGTATGGCAGGTTTGGACACCCTTTCAGCCAGTACTGAACACTTTCTTTGGCGAAATAACAGGTTCCAAACATTTCCTGTAGCCGTATAAGAGTGAGATATTTTTCTCACCCTTTCTTGCAGAACTGTAGTAACTGAGCTTAGGTCTCCTTGCAAGCAAAGATGTTCAGTAATACTCAGTAGAGTATTCACAGTTCTGGGAACTGTGAAGATCATTTCAACACCTTTATCTTTCTTTCTCTAAGTACTTTATGGTTGATATGGAGGTATGTTTCAGATCATTGTCTTGCTAAAATGCCCAACTTATTTTCAGCTTTAATTTCTTCACTGACTATGAGACATTAGCTCCTAGGATCAGTTGATGTTTAGTGGAATCCATTCTTGGTTCCACTGACGATATTTCCTGTGCACTGGCTGCATCCCAAAGCATAATAAACTCCATGAATAACGGTTAGTGAGGTGTTCTTTTCTTCAACCGCTTCTCCTTCTTTTCATCTTAATGTGTCTTGTGTGGTTGTGGCTGAACAGTTCAGTTTTTGTCTCATCACTCCAAAGCAGTTCGTTCCAAAATGTTTCAGACTCATCCAAGTTTTCTTTCACATACCATAGGTGGGGGCTTTGTGATGAGGTCAGAGAAAGGTATCCTTTTCATACCTTCCCCATGCAGATCACGGTTGTGTAAGTAATGCTTTACAGTAGACCCATGGACACCCGCTCAGCTAAACTATTCAGCAGGTTGCTAGCAGTAACCTCTGGCTTTGTTTTGCAAGTCTAATATGTTTTTGGGCAAAATATTAATATATCGTAGAAACTAATGTTCCACAATCAGTGAAGAGATTGAAGCTGAAAAGAGTTTGGCTGTTTTACCAAGACAACGTAATTTCAAATCTACCACAAAGTACTTACTAGTACTAAAAGATTTTGGAATGGCCTTCACAGTCTTCACAGAATATTAGTGAAAATCTGTGCAAAGAGTTCAAACTCACAATTCATACTGGGAGACTTAAGAATATTTTTGAGCTATAAGTATACTGTAGGGAAGATTAGGAAAAAAATCCAAAAGCAATAACAGAAAGATTCCTAGATGGCTACAAAAAGTGCTTGGAAGCTGTAATTTCTGCCAAAATAGGTGTTATAAAGTACTACCTGAAAGGGTGTCTAAATTCTTGTATCAGCCAAATCCACAAATGCACATAACAGTAAGAATGCATTCAAATTTGCAGAGATATGTCAGTTTTAACGCTGAATCATATACAGATTGTAGCAGCATCTGTTCGGTTAGAGATTCATTGAAACATGCAATTGACCGTGAGTGCTTTTTTGTGCAGCTGTTAGGAACTTCACCAAATTGGCTGGTATAAGGTATATGTTTCATACTTCAGTATGAACAATGGGAGAATTTCACTTGCCCTTGATTATACCACAGGTTAGCACTATAATATGAACTTGTTCTCTGCAGGATCCCTGTAGGCACTGTGGCATTGTGTAGTAAAAATGATGTACAGGAGTGGAATATTGCTAAAGCAGAACTTTTTCAAGGACCTTTTTGCTTCCTTGAAGTCTGCCTTTTCATGTCAAAAACCATACTCCACCAATGGCAGAAACAAAACAAAATTCAGGGTAGCTGTGTTCTAGCTCACATTGCTTTAATACAAAACAGTTATTTGAGAAGTTGGGATTCCTGGATAGCTGAAATATAGGTAGCCAGCTGGCTCTTGTTGCTGGAAATCTGTCTGCTTTATTGAGATCAGGAAGGTAGGAATTACCTGCCTGATTCATCCCCCCAAACCCATCCAACCTATTATCCTGTCTCCAACAGTGGCAGCACCTGATTGCTTCAAAGTTTGATGCCAGACTTTCCATGTATGGGCAGATGGGGGCTAATCTACTCCAGGACACAGTTGTCCAAATGGCCTCATGTTGGAAGCCAAAGCATGTATCCTTCTTCAGAATTTGATTACATTAACTCATTTTTATAGCATTTTATCAGTTTCCTGGCCTTTCAAATTAGACCAAACCTATGATATGCTTTTCTGAACATCCTAGATCCTATCTCATTGGAGATGAATGTGAGATAAAACAAGGCAGTCTAGGTTCCAAGATCTTAAATAAATGCTTGTGTTTACCTAAACTGCTAGGAAGCTGCAGCTTGTTAATTAGGATATTTAAGGCTAGTATTATTTTTGCATGTTTCTAGTAGCAGCCCCTTATTGCTTAAATGGAGGAAGAACCACAATAGAACACAATTTTAATAATGTTCATTGAATACACTGTACTGTTTAAAATTGCACACCCAAATGGCAGCTATTTATTATTGACATCATAAGTAGGCTGACGCATAGTATCACCACTGCTATAGGCTGTCAAGTAATATGTGCTGTCTGATAACCCCATAACTCTGCATTTAATTTGGAAATACTTATGAGATTATGATGCTAAGGCTGAAATACTGGGAACACTTACTTGCAAGTAAGTCTCACTGAATAAACAGGCACAAGATTAAGCTGTAACAATGCTTTCTTTCACTGCAGTGGGTCTTGATTTGTTTATTTGTTTAGCTTCTGACTGTCTAATCTCTGCTCTTAACCCCCATTCAGGTGGTTGTATGTCTTATGGATTAATTATATGCTTCTGCATTGACAGATTTATCCTTATGGACCTTTTCCTGATGCCTGTGTATGAACTGAGCCAAACAAAAGCAAGCAGACCCTCTTCTCTATGAGCATTTATTTAGCTAAGAGAAAAAATGCTTCCAAAACTTTATGAAAGTGAAATTTGGTTTTATAGAACTTAAACTTTGCATAGATCCACTTCAAATACCTTGAGTTGTGAAATGATAACTGGCTTTCATATTTCCACCAATGGGGAATGAAGTTACTCTTACCTGTGTGGAAAAATCCATTTTTCCCTGAAGGTCCTGGCTTCACACTTTCAGGATCACTGGATCCCAAATGCTGGATTCATGCAAGTCTGGTACTTTTGTGGTGATGCTACCAAGATTTTGTTGCTCCCCTCACTAACAATCAGCATCCTGCCATGCCATTCACATTGTTGTTGTTTCAATAAACCTTGGCTTCACATCCCTTTTCTCCTACTTTTAGAATGGCCTTCTAAGCCCATTCACATTTCTGCTATCCATCTCATGTCATCGTTCTTCCATACCAATTCCGCACGCCCTGCCTGATCATTAGAGGAAACTATCAGAGATGGCAGCAGTAGACAAGCGAGATTTTTGAGCCAAGCACCCTAAAGAAAAAGATCCAGATATTAATAAAAACCACAGTATGAATTCATTCATTTGTTCATGCTGATTTAGCAATAACCAGTATATGACTAACCCCCCAAGTAATTAGGTTTCATGAAAGGAAAGGTTGTAATTTGGTGGAGGGAATTTACTGTGCCCAGATTCAATGCTTGGCATCTCTAGACTGGGCAGGAAAAGAACTCTTCCTGCAACCTTTGAAGAGCTACTACCTGTTGGTGGAGATAGTGTAGAGCTTGGTGGACCAATCATTTGCAGAGGGTGTTAGGCAACTGTCTACACTCCAGTATTGCAGCT
The DNA here is from genome assembly GCF_035149785.1 of Candoia aspera. Taxonomy (NCBI): domain Eukaryota; kingdom Metazoa; phylum Chordata; class Lepidosauria; order Squamata; family Candoiidae; genus Candoia; species Candoia aspera. The sequence continues at coordinate 114,543,743 of NC_086154.1, read as the reverse complement.
TCCAATTCTCTTCTGTGCTGTTAACAAAGGCAGTTCTAAGGACATCTGTTCAGGTATGAATTTATTCCACGAGTTATTGCCTAATTAGCATTCATAAGAATGTAGCTTAAAGCCAAAGAAGCACCTGGATGCCTGGGATTTACCTGAAAGTAAGGAAAGGAAACAGAATGTGTGCTGCTCTTCACCATCGCTTCTCAAAGGCTATATGCCATTTCTAGATCAGTGCAATTTATTGCTGCTTCTTCAGTCTCTCCTCTTTGCATCAAGCAGGCATGTAGATGATATCAGATATTTCTTTATTTTTATACCATCACTTTACTTACCTAAGAAAAGTGGAAAAAGGACTCTTTGTGATTGGCATAAGGGAAAGCCAGTCAGTGCTATGCATGCCCAGATTTTGCTGCAAACAATAAGAACAAGCTCTATCTGTATTCAATCTGGGGAAAAGGATGTCTTTTTATTTGATTCAGTGGACATGCTTACACAGCAAGTTTGCTACTGCATGTATGGATATCTGTATAAATACTTAAAATGTGAGTAGGTGAAAAGGATTATTTTGTTGGGAGGGAATTGTGTGGGACAATTCCTTTCACACTAGAATGTGCAACCTAGGTAGAACGAGCAGAGATGTGTTAGTAATGGGGGCGGATTATGGAATCACAGTGATTGAATCATTTGTGATATCAATATGTCAAAAAGGTTCAGATCAGTAATATAGTACTTCAACAAGGGAAATGTAAAGGTTTTAAGGAAAACTATAGCTTTTTAGGACATTCTAATACGAATATTCTTTGGAATCAAAACAGCTTATTTTGCAATCCTTCCAGAGAAAGCATAAGAAAGAAAGTTGCTGACATCTAGTGGCTGTCTGGGTTTTTTCAACCCAGATACAGTGGCCCTAGTCTTGCAGATATAAACTTGAATGGGCAGTGATAAACCCTTCTGTGTTTGCCATCTATGACAAACAAGTTGGCTGCTCTTTTCAACCTAGTGCTGGGTATGCTGGATTGGCCACTTTCCCCACAATCTCATCCCACAGAACACTTATTATATTACAAGTAGAATGCTGTCCATACAAACATTGTCAGTGATATGGGAACTGGGAGATGAACAAGGAGCATCTTCCCCAATATAATACACACGCTGCTGCTTTTTCTCTACACTATTCCTTCTTTCTTTAAAAAAAAAGGATGGGCTAAAGACAGAAGCAATGTGAAGGGACATAGAAGCTTGTTTCTTACATTTTCTCATGGTGAACCATAATATGAGAATTTAAAAACTGATAACAACGCTCTTGGAAATAGTCCATGTAAAGAAAGCAGTGCAGTGTTCTGAACTGATCAAGGTGAGGAAGGAGCCCAGAGAAAACCTACATTGCATTAAGAAATTGCAAATCCTAGATTGGAGATTCCCCATAGATGTTGCCACCTCTCACATCCCCTCCACCAAGGAGCTCTAATACCTGCTGAATCCCATGCTCTCTTCTGCCAACTTAGAAATAATTTCCACTAAAAGTTAACTTGCCTGCTGGGAAGCCACCTGTCCTATGTCCTGGCTGCCCCCCAGAGTGATGAGTAAAACTGCTCTTTCTAGCCAAGATCACACTATGTGCCTTGTGGTCTTGAGAGAAGGCTACCCTCTCTTGGCTCCTGGCCAATTGAAGGTTACCTATACTATGATCCAGAAGCAGATGCTCAAAGGCAGACGTAGCTTTCAGTAGCCATATAATAGATAGACTTGCAACGATAACCAAAAGAGGAAATAGGAACTTGGAGCATGGATGTGTTTTGTCCTATTTTGTGCTAATGTAATCTCTTCATTTTGCAAGCTGCCTCTCAGGTTTGAAAAAACATAGTAGTCAAAATGCTAACTAAAGAGACCAGAAAGAACATCCTGATTCTCAGTAGTCAAAGGTTTCTATGCTTGTATGTATGTTTTACAACAGTTGTCTTTATTTCCTATTTATGAAGTCAGAAGATGTAGAATTAAATTGTTATGAAACCGGTAACCTGTATCCTTCCTGCAGTTCAGCATTCATGGTGTTTGAGAAACTGGTATATTTGAATTATGTAAAATACGATAAAATATACAGCTTAGAAATAGACATTGAAGGCAGCAGACACTGAAAAACAACTGGTTCATTCCTTTCCAAATGTGCTTTTCTACAATATAGTCCTGCAGTAATTCTGCAGTGTAATTGAAAATATTCCAGTATTTAATGTTTGTATAATAGCACATTGATACAATCTTAAAATGTGAAAGTTAGAGATACTCATTTCAAAGGGAAGGCAAACGCAAGATATCTGAATATTCATGGATGTGAAAAGCAGTTTACCATCATATCTTGCTCTCTTTGCAGCTTTCTGCAGGAAAGAAATTATAAAGAGTTAAACCAGGGCTGGCCAAGTGAAATACTCTTCAGCAATCAGAAGTACATGTAATCTAAGTAACCGATTTTATGGAATGTGAAAGATTGTACAGAAAAATAAATAAGAAGGACACCGTTCTGTGGAAATTTTAGCATTGCTAGGTCGCTGATGGATTTTGATAAAGGTTTCTAGCAATTTGCAATATCCACAGAATTATTCTTCTGTTGCACAATGGTTGTTGTAAATCTTCAAAAATATGATAACCAATAATACTTAGCCAATCACAGCACTAATTTAAAGTACTGAATACAGGAGGCTGATCTGACTGAATTAACAGTTCAAGCAGCGTGGAGTGAAAAGTATGCTGCACCAGATTATAATCTACAGTACAAACTTATTCACGTGGAAAGAAGAAGGGCCCTATGGGCTTCTCCCTCCCATCTTGAAAGGAACAATCACCATTGCACTACGATCCTTTTATATTCTCTTTAGGCAACCTTTTTCCTTTGTGGGGAAGAGCAGGATTGAAAAAAAGTGGTCCTCAATGTTCACTCTAATACTGAGCTCCACAACATTCAGTGAGTGGTTTTGAAGTTTGGCTGTAACACATAAGGAACCAGCATTGCTTCCATCGGAGAACAACTGCCTGTTCACCCCTCTCCGCTTATGACAATGCATGTGATTTCAGGATGCCCTTCTTGGGCCAAAGAGCAGGAAAATAATTTGGGCAGGGATTAACAGCGTAGAACACAAGGGGAATACAGCAATCTTCTGGAGGGCAATATAAGAAAAATTGAAGGAGGGAGGCCAGAGGCCAGCAAAAGAGTAATGAGAATGGTGGCCGATTGCAAAACAAGTAAGGCTTTTGTGGTCAAGAAAGAAGTAATTTTAAGGTTGAGGTTTAGAAAAGAAGGTGGGACTGTAAAGAATAGGGAGATATCAGATGAACATGCAGAAAAAGCTAGGAGTGAGGTCCTATTGGCTTGCTTCATTTTGTTTCCATTTGATTTCTCTCTCCTTGATCCTCATTTGTCTTTCTTTATTCCTGTGTTGATCTTTATACTGTATGTTTACAACTTCCATCCAAGGAAATAACAACAAAACATGATGCAAACAGCTAACTGGAATGACTATTCCATTCAAATTCTTGGGGCTTCCACTTCCACAGTTCTCAGCATGACTTTTGGCCCTGCTGACTGGGCATTTTGGCAGTTATGGCCTCAATATATATGGAAGTGCCAGTCAGAGGAAAGTGGGTAGAAAGTATGGCTGGCAAAGAAGCTTGAGGAAGGTGAATATCTTCACCCTCAACCAAACATTATTTGATTTTGATTTGATTTTTGTTGTAGTTTTTCTTCTTCAGGCACATTGTTTTGGCTGCTGCTTTTTCAGTAATATAGTTTTTGTATGTATGTATTTTGTATGTATTCGGCCTCATTCATACTTACAAACACACACACACAGAAACTGGAGATTTTTTTATTGGCATTACTGTAACACTATTAGATTCATAGGTCACACTATTTTTATGTGCCTTTGACATTGTGTTGTATTAGTATTAGTGTGAGGTGTCAGAAAATGGCCCTATATTTATCATGAATTGTACAGATGTCTAGAACTCCAAGTCCCAGCAGATTCCTTGGCTACAGTACAGCCTTGTGCTGTCTCGGGATTCTTGTGTATCAGGAGGAAGAGTACCATAGAAGAGATATCTTTAGTTGTAGCGGAAACAAAAAATAACAACAAAGGTAGGATTAGTTAAGCTTTAAGCTATGTTGTGGTAATTTAGAGCATAGGCCAATACTTTTATGAGTTCACTGCTGCTGAGCTGAAATTTTGAATGAAGCACAGAACTGAAGTGAGCCCCATATGGAGAAGTGAGTGGACTTTTAGCAATGCTGGTTGACTGAGAATGGCAGGGATTCTTCCTATTGCCTTAAACTTAGTGAGCCATGAAACTTTTTCTTGTGTTCCAGATGCCTAAGGCCTAGTGATATGAGGACACATTCTAATCCCACCCTTCATCAGAGAGAGAAAGATCCAAGCTCAAAATAAGGAAGAATTTCCTGTGAATGCTATTAAGCAGTGGAACAGCCTGGCTCAGAGTCATGGGTGCTCTATCTCTGGAGGTTCCCAAACAAAGGTTGGACAACCATTTGTCTGGGATGATCTGAGGATTCCTGCTCTGGGCAGGGGATTGTACTAGAAGACCCCTGAGGTCCCTTCCAACCCTATGATTCTACACATGTGGAATCTGTGGATTCTGTGAGCGTGATTCTATGAGCTCCTCACAGCTTTGAGCAATATCAGATCACCCGCCCCGTTCCTTCTAGATGAAAAATGTAGAGTTAGATATGCTGAGGATAAATTTTGACTAACTATCAAGGCAAGCCAACACTTATTCAGATATAGAGGGGAATTCATACTGAAATGTGCTATTTTAAATAATTGAAAATTACCTCAAATATTTTTACTAATTTCTACCTTGCCTCTTAGTACAGTTTCATCTGTTGGCAGTACCTGGCCAGTCTTGTCTGGGCTGAAAAGCTACATCGAGTTAGGTATGGTGAAGGTTGGAAGAGCGTTACGGAATCTCGGGGTGTAGGCTAGACCTGATAGTCCAGAAGCCATCCCAGAAAGAGACAGTTTTGTACTGTTGCCAAGATAATTATTTATTTATTTATATTCTGTCCTGCCTTTATTATTTTTATAAATAACTCCAGGCGGTGAACATACCTAATACTCCTTCCTCCTCCTATTTTCCCCACAACAACAACCCTGTGAGGTGAGTTGGGCTAAGAGAGAGGGACTGGCCCAAGGTCACCCAGCTGGCTTTCATGCCTAAGGCAGGACTAGAACTCTCAGTCTCCCGGTTTTTAGCCCGTTGCCTTAACCACTAGACCAAACTTATATGGATATATCTATAAGGTTACTAGAAGTCAAGTTTTACTTGAAAGAGAATTTATTTACTTTTACCTTTATCACTGACCCCTGTGACTTGGTCTTGTGAACTATTGGTATTCTTTTGGAATAGCATGTCAATGCACATAAGTAGATTTATGGGGAACTCCTAACGTTAAAGAAGTTAATGGGATGCTGAATTATATCCCAAAACTCTAAAATCTGACTGTCTTTGAGGAATTATAGTTGTACCAGGCATGGGAAGTAGCAAAAAGAATTATATTGAGAAATAGGAAAAGTGGTATTTTTCTGGGCATTAAGGATTGGCTTTCGGTGTAATTCATCCATTCTGGAAAAAGCAGTGTTTTCAACTAATCAGAGAATGAAGCAATATGTTCTTCTCTGACTAGATTTCATGAAATTTTACAATAATATAGTAATACTTTTAGGTAATAGTTTTTTATATTTCTGTATTTGATAATAAGAGACCCAGTTTGGTCTAGTGGTTAAGGCCCCAGGCTAGAAACCAGGAGACTGAGAGTTTTAGTCCCACCTTGGCCACGAAAGCTGGCTGGGTGACCTTGGGCCAGTCCCACTCTCTCAGCCCAACCCACCTCACAGGGTGGTGGTTGTGGGGGAAATAGGAGTATTAGGTATGTTCCTTGCCTTGAGTTATTTATAAAAAATAATAAAGGCAAGATAAATATCAGAAAATATTACAAGGTATCTTTTGTAAACCAGTGACATCTATACATTTAATCTATATTTTAGATGTTTAATATTGCAATTTGTTAAGTTTTGTGACAGTCTTTAAAAGTTTGGGGAGGGGTCTTTTTTCTTTTATTTATTGGCTTGGTTTAGGTTTTTATTTTGTTGTTGTTTATTAATTGTTTTTAGTATTGCATGGCCCTTTTCTGTTGGCTATCTTTTCTATTCTGGTACTGTACTCTGTTTGTTTGTTTGTTTGTTTTTTGGTAATCTTATAATAAAAAAAATAAAGATTTTTTTTAAAAAAACAAATACTACAAATAGCATCTGTCTGCTCCAGTATCTTTCCATAACTTCTTCCTTCTATTCATCAGCAACGTGTGTGTGTCTGTGTGCATGTGTGTGTTTGTGCGTGTGTGTTTTAATACAAAGCTGCTACTGAGCCATTAGTAAATATGTTCCTCTTCCTGGGAAACCCGATAGATTTCCTTCTATTACATTACTGCATCCTTTGGGGCATCACATTCAGAATTTGTTTCTGGCTGATTAGTCTGCATGGGATGATGATTAAAAATAAGATCAGGCTCCTTGAATAATGTGGCAGGATCCTTTGCTGGAGAAGAGTCTCTGCTTTGCTGTCAGGGTTAATTGTGCAGGGGCAACAGGAGACATGTGACCTAACCAGCCAACCCCGTTCAAGCAGCATTCGTGTGATCCCCATCTGTTCTCAGAATGGACCACCCTTGACACCCCTCCTTCTTGCTGTGGCTCTTGCCATATACCCTTTTCACCAAGAGCCCCAGGTCGACATCCATAAATCTCTCGCTGGCTTGTATTCCCTGATCATGAATGCTGCTCAGGAGCCCCAGGCCTCTCTCCTCCAAGGCTGCTAGTTTGCACCACTTCCTGGGAAGATATAATGAAATGCCAAAGCTCATGGCAGCTTCTATTGCTACTGTAAATCTGTAGGTCCCGACACCCAGTTTGTTCAAAAGCTACAAACGATGGCTGCACCCAATGTATTTTTGCCAATATCGGTACCACTCAGAATGAGCCCTCGAAGGAGAGGATAATGTTTTCTCGGGACCCCACGGTACAGCAAAAAGGAGCAAAGCCACCCTTCCTCAGTCAGAGTAGGGATTGTGCATCCGTATGTGAATCAGATCCGAAAATAATTTAAGTCCCCAATTTTATACGCTGCATTTTTCAGATGGCTGCTGCAGCAGGAAGAATCACCTAATAAAACTCACTTAGAAGCCTCTCTGCCTGGCAGGGAGTATTCTGCCTCGGAGCCTTGGAAGGCAGCCCAATTGCCGCGTACCCCACGTTCTGGCTGAACTGAATACCGGATTCACGTTTATGCTGCACAGTGAAGCTGGATACAGGTGGCTTTGCAGCTGGCTGGAAGACTTAAACTGGGCCCTGCAGAGAATCAGCCTTAAGCTGAAGCCCCAAGTGGGCTTTATGGGCTGGTCTAAAACCTGAATGATTGTTCAGACACCCTTAAGTTGAGTTTACTCCTGGTGACTGCAGCCATGCAGTGGTTTTCTGGCAGTGTTACAGAAATAATCTGCTACTGGCTTCTTATAGGATTATTGTTTTTTCCTTTTCATATTAGCCTACCGCCCTGAGATTCCCAAGCAATCTCCCATCCAAGTCCAAACTAGTCCTGCTTAGTTTCTGAGATCATCAAAGGTCAGTTAGGTGCTACCACCTGCTAAGGCATCCCCAATTTTCCTAAAGTCTGCAGGAATTCCATGGAGCCAAGGCTTCAGCATGCACTTGAGAAACAGGCTAGTACCTACATAACCAGCTCTTACTATTGATTTTCCTAGTCACTGTGGAGATTTTTTTTTTCCTGGAGGCTCCCCAGAGTGTGAACCTGGACACTTGTAAAGAATGTGATCCATCCTTGTTTGGCTGACCTGTTTTTTATAACTCAGGCTATATGATTTAGATTTGGTGGGTTTTGTATCAATATTAGCAAGCTTTGGGTTACGTTCTACTTGCCAATGCACTGATATAATAGGGATGTGATGGGTGGCTATCAGTGATCCATTATCCTGAATAGAATCTTCTTACTGCATAAATGAAATATCTGTAGCTCCGAAGCTCCAGATACCTCAGTGTCTGGCCTGAGACCCAGGCCCTTGCTTACAAGTTTCATGTGACTTTTTTTCTATCCTTTCCTATTGAAATGACTGTTCTGAAATTTACTGTGAAGGCGCTGATCAATACCAAAGATTTCACAGCAGGATTTTCTCAGAATTGAATTCTCAAGTTAAAGGTGTGCAACTATAAAGGCATGATAAAAAAAATGATCCAAGAATATAGATAATAATGTATTTGCAGCTCTGGAGTAATGTGTTGATGGTCTGTAAAACCCTGTCAAATGGTAAGGAGATATTACTGTATTTGTTTATGCATATGTATTTAAATTCCTATTTGTACATAATGCGGGGTTTATGAGAGCACAGAACTTGTCTGTGCGATGGAGCTCTCACTAGACAGAATTTAATTATCTGGCTAACTGTTGGACAAGAAGGATATAAAGTCAGAAATAAATGGAAACTTCACCAAAAGGAGGACTGCTACTAGGAGTAGATTCTTCCATTACTGTACAGGATGTGTGCTTAAGCTTTGCATTTTGCTGCAGATCCAAACATACAAGATTACTATCCGACAGAAGTTGCATCAAAAAGACGGTTCTGGCAGGTGCTATTACATATTGCATTACAGCATCGGGGGCCTTGTGAGATGAGAGATGCTGCCTCAGACAGCAATTCTTGATTCAACTTGTGTCAGGTGGACATCCTGCATGTTTGAGTATGATATGGCAGAGCCCTGAGCTATAGTACAGAGATGTCTCTGCCTTTTCCATTTCCTTTGATAGGATCATGTTCTAAAACAGAAACTGCTTCTCTTTTCAAGGAAAAGAGAATAGTAAGTGTTCATATTATGTCTTACTGAATTTTCCATTCTATCTAGGCTCACAAGCCAAATAGTGGTGTGTTTTTTTAAACAAAATCTCATTCGGCCACACTGTACTTGCCTCTCTTTCTCATGTCCCTTGACCCATACCAGTCTAACTTTCTTCAGCTGCGTACCTTGGGTTTGCTGGTTTCAATCCCCAGGGGTGGGGGGAGAGGCTGACTGGGAGAAACAGCTTTTGGAAGTTGGTATGCCACACCAGCCCTGGAAGTGCCCAGAAGAGCTCAGGCAGTTTCTCTGGGCTGATGCCCGGGCAGGCAGCAGAGCTGAGCTAGGTACCCCACCCTGACTGTATTGTCAAAGCAAAGCTTGCTTGGTGGCCTATTTATCGCAGGGCAAGAGGCTGAGCTGCAGCAGGTGAGGGGTTAAGTGCAGGCTCAGCTGTTCCGGATTTTCTTGGTTTCCTAGGGAGCTGTTTGATATCTGAATGCACAGGGGACTCCCCCGCCTCTCAGCCCAATCCTCCCCCCCACCCCCACGCGCACACGCACACACACACCCTTTGCAGACCATGCGCTCGTTCAGCCGCTTCGTCTAATGGCACCGACTCTCCGCCTGCACGCTGCTCCTTCGCCGCTTGAGCTGAGGACACAGAAGGCAGTTCCTCTCATGGAGCCCTCTTAAATAGCTCCACACGAGGGAGCTGCCAAAGGGGGAAAAAAACGGAGAAAAAGCCAGTCCTGTGAAGGGAAGAAGCAGAAGGAGCTGCCAACATCGCTGCTTCTGGGTTTGCTGGCGACCCATGCTCTGCTCGATGGCTAACTCAGGCTGCCTGCTGGTCTCCAACTCAGCTTTGCTCCCGCACTCTCTCCCTTGTCCCCCAGCCTTCCTCTACCTCCAGCAGGTAAGTCACCTCTTTGTGCCTCCTCTTCACACGTGCTTGGCATCCCCAGAGCTAAGGGTCAGGGCCCCTGTCGCCCCTTCCCCGCTCTCCCCAGAGGCAGGTCCACCTTGCTCACAAGTTGGATGTGGGCTCCAGGGTGACACCTGTGCGCTGTCTGGCTGCAGTGGGGCTGACTTGGCAGCGAGCTCAAGGAGATGACACTTCTCTGGGCTTGTTAATAGGGGTGCAGCAGTGTTCAACTTTACCTCTCCCCCCTTAAGACAAATAGGTGGCTGTGTTGTATATCTGGAGTGTACCTGTTTGGGTTAGCAGTGGAATCCATTCAGAATGTATTTGAAGCCTGATTTCTGCCAGCAAATGTGATGCATGTGGGCTTTTGATGGGCTGTCCTGCTCTTGCTCTCTTCCAGTTGCCTTTTTGTTGCAGTCAAATTTTATGCTTCCAGGGTGGGCTGGATGTGACTGTTTTGTATGTATGTGTGTGAAGTAATTTGAAAGATAGATCTGTCTGTCTCGACTTGGCCCTCCAAAGTGCTGCAACCCAATTTCCAGCCAGCTTTGGTTTTGCCAGGCGTGTCTCCCTCAGCCGAAGCATCTCGCTGCAATGTGAATCTAGTTCCTTAACTTCTCTCAGGGGGAGGGGGCTTGTGATGCCCACAGCATCCTCACCAGCAGGGCAATGACACTTCCTTTCACTTTGGCACTGTGATCAAGGAGCTGCACATGTTTCTTGCCTGGGATCTCCAGAGGAAAGGAAGCCGTTGCTTCAAAAGTCTCTTTGCAGCATCGGAAATCCCTGTCTCCCAGCTGTGCTAACCCTTCCATTTGGGCTCAAAGGAGTTTTAAAAAATTCATAGCTTCCCAACCATTGGCACTAAGCCGTTGACGTGGTCAGCCACCTTTGGGATAGAAGGGCAGTCCCGGCTTGTTCTAAAATCTTAAATAAAAGAAGGAAGGTCATTGTCGTTTGCTTTAATGCTTCAGACCTTTGAATGGAAGGAGAAGATAACTCACACCTAGGACTTCCTTAAGTTTGCAGAGTAATGTGGCTGCTTTTTTCTCTCAGCAATCTGGAGAAGGGGAATTCTCTGAATCATGGTTTTCTCTGCTCTTCGTACGTGTCAGTCAGAGAACCAGAATGGAATGGCTCCTATTCCAGAGGAAGCGTGGGATTTGGGATGAGAGGCGTTCTGTAATTTCACTGTCTTCTTGCTTATGCTTGGAATTCCCTGGGAAAATGAAGACTCATTCAGAAAAATATCACAGTCAGCTGCATGAGGGATTTATGAATACTTGAAGGGAATACGAGGGGAGCCTCTCTTGCTTCGAACTAGAAGACAGACGGGGCTAATATGATTAAAACCCGGAGGGTATTCTGTTAGGGGAATCCTTTGGGGATTTTGATTTTGGTCGCACTGCGTAGCACTTCGACCAGCTAAGACTTCGGCAAAGCTGCATGGACGTTTTGCCTGGTGCATATTGCATTTCCTCTAGGCTGGGCAAGGGAATATTGCAAGCAAGTTCATTAAATGAGTGGCTAGAGCCCAAAACACCAGCACAGGGGAATTTAGGGAAAGGAGAAGCTTCACCAAATAGCTTCATTTTCTTAGCCTTTCTCAAGCCACCTTGCTTTTATCTGGCCTCCCCACCCTCTCTGCTTTCTAAGCCTCTTCCACTTTGTTTGCAGGTATTAGGAGTGTGTGTGTTTGGAGGGGGGTGTTATATAATGTTAGGCAGATTATTTGTTTGTAATTTTTTGTTTTGTTTGGAGAATAAGCTGAAATTTCTCTTCTCCTACGCTGGGCGGGAAACAGTCTGCATTTGAAGTTTTTATTCATAGTAACATAGTAACATAGTATACATAGTAACATTCAGAGAAAAATGTAACTGGCAAAAACTCTGTATGCAAAGGACTTAAGGAGAGGCCTGTGTGAAAGCTGCAGCTTGTGACACAGTTATTTGTATCCTGTCCCCCACCATTTTGATTCAGGGTTATTCCTTTGAGGCCACGTGTGGCCTGGTGCCTGAACGCAGGCTGAGCGCCCTGGTTCACTTTGGGGCATTCAAGAGTAACTCTAGGCTTGAACCTAACCCTTAACTGTGGCTTGGTTCCTGTGGTGTAACTACGGGATGAAAGAACCCCATTTGATAGTAAGCAGGCTGCCTGAGATCTCTGCTGTCCAAGGAATTTTCACCCCAGTTGAAAACTTGAACCTTAACATTTGATTATGGAAACCAGATTATTAGACCCATCAACACATGTTTGTCAGATAATATCAAGGGTGTTCAGTTGCAGTTTATCTCCAGCTCTTATTTCAACGGGCAGAAGTTTGGTGGGCATTCAGACAATGTCAGAGCCAGTTCAAGTTTTTTGACATCAGCAAGAAAAAGTCCAAATGTTATGCGCACATGTGCACGGGCGCACACACAGACACAGTCTCATATTCCTATAATAATTAGATAATTGATAGTTTTGCAAAATTTTAATGGAGCTTCCAAATCTGCAAATTGAAGCTGCCATTTCACTGCCCCTCCAATGAGATATGCTTGTTTCTTCCCATTTCTTTTATTTAATATTTGTTCCTATAGACACCTTTTAGAAAAACAATATTTTTTAATAGCTAGGGTAAGATATTAGTTAAATGGATCATTGGCCTAACACAGTGCCTATGGGTTTTATCACACTAGTTTATCTTGTTTGCAAAATAAAGAATCATCATCCAGAAGTTTAAAATTTTAATATTTAGGCTCAGTTTTAATAGTGATGTTGCTAATATGTTCAGTCATAATAGGATTATATTGGTACATATTTAACATTTGGTTATACATTCACAGATGTTAAATGCAAAAGGACCACTAGTGCAATCTCTAGTGACCCTTTATCTCTCGTAGACGCATTAAGTGTTCAGAGTTTCCCCTCTAAACTTCAAGATTAAAAACCATAAAAATAAGTGTCTCCTTCATTAGTCCTTGCTAATTGCTTGACACTTGGTATGCATATAAATGGATGTGTGTACATATTGTATATTATATTAGTTTAACTGGAAGTGCGAGGACATAGCCAAAATATTGCATTAATTTAAGTATAATCTTATGTAGCATTACAGGCAAATTCAGAATGGGTTCCAGAAACTAAAGCTTTAGAAAGCAGGTTTGAATAGTAGAATTTCTTCTGCGTATAGATAAGCAATGAGTGTGAGGCTAAATAAATTAGTGTGCTTTTATAATGGATATCTGTGCATAAGTGTTTGTGCATGCATTTATCATACATATATGATGGCATATATTTTAGATGTGTAGAAGTAGACAGAAAATATGGGGCTTTATAGCTGGAGCAAGCTGAAAATTATTATTGTGTGTGTCCAACGACAGGCTGAATGCTGATGTGAATTTCCACACTATTGGCAGGGAATACTACTAGTAAACGGTAAGGCTGAAATTGAGTGTTACCACTGTCCAAATAAAATTTGAACATTTGGTTCATTAAGGTTGATTTGCTCCATCCCTAGTAAATGCCAAAGTTTTAGTTAATTACTTTAATATTAATTTGCCCCATATATACTGAGGTATTGTGCTCTTCCTATAATATTCTGTGATCCACTGCCTCCCAAATCCCATTGCAGATGCATTGTTATTTTTTTTAATTTGGAGATCAGCAGGTTAACATGCTACCACATGCTAGCTGACGTCTGAAGGCTGCTTCAGATCCTATCAAGATGCTGAGTTACTCTAAGCTGTGCATGCCCCCAAAATGGAAGTACTTTCCTGTGACAAAATACACAGGCTTAACTCTTTGCAAAATCCTATTCTGAATTTTGAGTTTATGTTCCCACATGTATTTGTAAAATTCAGCTGCTATTCCCGTCACTTAGCACTCACACACGTTCTGTCTTAACAAAGGGGATAAAAAAGTAGAGTTCTGTCTATGAAGAGGACTCATAATTTCTTACACATATAGTACACACAGTGCACACATACATTTGGAAACCAATTATCTATTGACAGAAGCCATAGTAAAAGGCAAACTTTGCCTTTGCTGGAGTTTTATTAAAATGAAACACACATACACAAACGTCATCCCTTGTTCAATATGATACCCTAATATTTCATCATGGTCTCCAATATTTGGAAAGCAATGATTGGTCAGATGATGGTGGCAAAATGCAACCAGAAGCCGCCTCAAAGAGCCTGGGCTGTGTTGCCACCTTCCCAACCGCTCCAGACTCTGCTGCCAAGATTTGTATGGTGGATCTCACAGACACGGCATGCAACAGAAACTATCCATTTAGCTGGCAGGTAGGAGGTTCTCTTGGGCGCAAATGGGAAGAAGTTGGGGAGAAGAAAGAGGTGAACCCAGGATGTGTACAGGTTGCATTGTACAAAAAGCATGATGGTTTAGACACAGGATTGTGGCTGACCTATATCAGAGATAAATTAAAGAGATGCTACAGAGCTACCAGAGAAGTTTGCCCATAATGTGGTGTTCTTTCCTTGGTGCAACAGAATCAACAGAGATAACAATCATCCTGTTTAGTAACTTGGTGCTTAAAAATTGTCCTTATCCTCATCAGATTTTTGCTACAAGCAGCTTTCTTTTGCACCAGTTAGTTCATGTGCCACTCCACCATGAATCATCCTGCAGAGCTGGTAACATGTTCAATGGATCCAGCAGTCAGTACTAACTCTATTAATGTGAGCTAATTTGTGGAAGGGGTCAGAGCTTCTGTTAAATGTACCCATGCTGATACATGTTGTTTGAAGGCAGCAAGGATCCTATAAAGTTTTGAGTCAACCCAAGCAGAGTTTCTCTCCAAAATGATAGTGCCTTCCTGAACTGAAAATGGCCATAGCTTAAGAGCCACTTTGAGGGAAGGGAATGACATCAGCAAGTTAAAAAAGATCACCAACCATATTGTTGCAAAGTTAATCCTTTTTAGGTATTTATTCTTGCTACTGGTTCTTCAACCCTTTCAATATTTTTTCTTTATTTTTGACAGTCTCAGCCTAGCTAGGATCCTTTCTGCTCCCCTGCCCCCAGCCTGGAAGTAGCGGGTGGTTAGTAGGCCCAGCTGGCCTACAGGAAATGTTTTACACAGAAAGAATTTTGAACAAATGCATGAAAATGTGTTAATATAGCAGCTTTTGCTAATTGATTTCATCTCTGCTGCTGGGGAGGGCCAGGGGAGGATTATGTTGTAAATTAAGGAAAAAAGTCAAAGCAAAGCAAAAGTAATGAAAGACCAGATTAAATGGGAGTTGATGATTATAGGTAATCTTCACTTACTAACCACAATTGGGACCAGCAACTCTGTTGTTAAGCAACACAGTCGTTAAGCAAAACATCACGAGACCACGACAGACTTACTACCTCACTTCTGCTGCAGTCATTAAGTGAATCACCCACAGTGGTTAAGCGAGACCCCATGTGACCACAACTTGCAACTTCTTGCCAGCTTCTCCATTGACTTTGCTTGTTGGAAGCCAGCTGCGAAGGTTGTAAATGGTGATCACGTGACCGTGGAATACTGCAACCATTGTAAATGCATGCCGGTTGCAAAGCCAGGACGCTGCAACAGCTGCAAGTTTGAGGACCAGTCATAAATCTCCTTTTTCAGCACCATTGTAACTTTGAACAGTCGCTGAATGAGGCAGTTGATGAGTGAGGACTACCTATATTGATCTATTTAGGCCACAATCCTTTTTTTCTTATATGGAAGAAAGAAGTATATAGGTATGTTAATTACAGGAAACATATCCAATTAGACTAATCTGGTAAGATTTGTATCTGCATTGCTTGCACACATTCACTTAAAGTAGAGATGTAAAAAGTGCAAGACAGGGCCACACTTCTGTGTGCCTAGAGAGTCCTCCACCCCTTAATTGCTGAGACCATTTTTTAAAAAAATTTGGGTGGGTCCTTAAAACTAGTGCCTTAAACCTTGCAGACTCCATTTCACCCTTTCACCTCCCCCAAATGTGTCTTGCGTGCACCCATTTGGAATGCAGCTGTGGCTCCTAGGCTGATGGAAATTGTGACGTGCTGACATATAGTCACCCAACTGAGGCTGTTTGGCTCCTGCACATGCAAATACATGCTGTCAGCTCCCTACCTGCTTACACAACATTTTCCACATGGTTTTCTTATATGGTACAGTTCCTATACACATACATACATGCATACATACATACCTACACACACACACACACACACACACACAAGAGTTTTACAGATTCAGACATATGTATATCTATAGATATACTTTCATGTGTACTCATATTATGCATATACTTACACATGCATAAATATATAGGCTTAGGGTTTTTTTTTAAATTCCAGCTTTCACTTTAACTGAAGGAACCTTATACATAATTGACCAAATTCAATACTTTTGCTAGCAGTGATATGCAACTTTAATTGACAAATTTGGTGAATACTTTATCTGGACCTTAATAGTTATAGCTTCCATTTTGGCATCTATGGAGTCATTTTATTCATTTTCAGTATTTCTTAATGGATAAAATTGACTTGGATCCCAGGAACAGGGATGTAGGGTGGCAATGATATGCTGTTTTAACTAAAAACATCCTGTGGTTTAATGAATGGTTTCACCCATGAACATATGTGTACACACAAACATTCCACTTTCCTTGATTTGAAATTATGTGATGGGGGAGAGAAACCTGCCAAACTACACCATGGCCATAAGCAGCAACCCAGGCCAGCTAAAAGTGCCAGGCAACATTTGCCATCATTAACAGTTGACTGGATTTTCTCAGCTTCGTGCTTTGGTCCTATTGGTTCAAAAGAACAAGTAAGAAGAAGGCCCACAGAAGGAGTGAGAGAAGAATTACTAAGCCAGAGGAGAACTATCAAGGAAAGTCAGAAAATCAGAAGTCCAGTAGCACCTTTTCTGATTTCATTGATTGATTGAGTTTGTTAAAGCCATCCAACTCCCAGAAGACAGATATGTTCAGCTTTAGATTTCAGTTCTGGAACTTAGAATATTTCTATGTGTGTTTATGGGTGAGATTGTGTGTGAAGTTTCTTGTTCATAATGAACTGTTGTATGCCCACCAAGAGGATACCTTCTGACCTTCTAGTTTGGTTAGACCAGTGTTTCTCAACCTTGACAAATTGAAGTCCACACATCTTCAAGTTGTCAAGGTTGAGAAACACTGGGTTAGACAAAGAGGGGCCAACAGCTGACTGATACTGCTTCCCAGAATTGCTTCAGAGTTTTGCATTGGCTCAGCTCGTTTCTCTTTGTGCAGGTGTGTCTTTGAAATAAGGCCTTCAGCAGAGATAGTCTGCTATTCCTGTTCATCCCAGTCCAGTTCACCTCTTTTCTTGTGCCAGGGGTACCCACATTCAAGGCATCCACAGTTGCAGGCCTGCCTTTCTTGAATTACCTCTCCCCACCAATGGAAGGTTCCCCCCCTTGACTTTTGTTGTGAAGTCAACTTTCCCCTAAATTCTTCTTTGTATAAGTTTCTGTATTTTTTCATGTGTGAAGAAGACTAGAGATAAGTATGTATACCAGCTGCCTACTTAATGGATTATTATACTAATTAATATTAATAACAACAGCTAATATTAATATTTAACATAACAGACATGATTTTTGTCATTTTTTAAAAAGAGTGTTCTTGTATATGAACAAAATCAAATTTTTCTCAGCACTGACCATTTACATCAGGCATAAAGTTTGTCCAGGTTAGGATTCAAGGTAGTTCTGAGTTTAGCGCCTCTCATTTTAGAAACTACTGATATTTGGAGTTCTAACTTGATTCCCTCATCCCAGCTATATATGTAGTCCTAGGGAAAAATGGATTTTGTATATATTCAAAACTTATTGTTACCCCATCATCATATCTGAGTTCTGTGTCCACAGGTTCAAGCATACCATATCATAATCTCCCAAGAATTTGTACCATTTCTATGTACTGTATGTGTGAACTTTGTGTTTCCTGTTGAGATTTTCAGTGGCTTTTTATGTCCCACAATAGTTGAGTTCAGCTCTGGAAGCAGGATATTCACTATGTTTAGCCACAACTGGCACACTGGAAGAGAAAAAAAAGTTTGTGCATAATAGGGTTCTATTTTTCTCTTTAATTCTCATTGTGCTACAGGGTTTAGAATCCTGCATTAAAATTCTGTAAGTAGAAAAAAGACAGTTCTGCTGGAGACAGGAGAATAATGCAAACATTTTGACAGACTAGATCAGTGTTTCTCAACCTTGGCAGCTTAAAGATGTGTGGACTTCATCTCCTAGAAATCTGGGAGTTGAAGTCCACACATCATAAAGTTGCCAAGATTGAGAAACACTGGACTAGACTAATGGAGGTAAAGGAAGAATAACACTCTCATAAGTTGTATCTGTAGACAATGAGATTAAAGGAAGGATTATGCTATGCAGATGTCTCATTCTCTTCTCACTAAACTGAAACCCTCATGAACTTGGTTGCTTTTGGAAACTGTTTATGCCATTCTCTGTAAGCATGGGTGTTAGGAACTTGCTCTTTAAATCTTTAAATCCAAGATACCTGTTTGGCAAAGATAGTTAGGTGACACAGTCCTTGCCTATCCTAGGCACTTTTCCATACAGTCATTCTGGCTGAATGTCTGGGGTCATAAAAAGTTTGTCTCACTTTTGCAAGATTTCTGGAAAGGAAGTAGTCCTAGCAAATTCAGGAAATTGGGCATCTGGCAAAATGCAACAGAAAATTGATGGAAGTATAGCCCAGAGGAATGTCCCAGTTCACTTAGAAGTACCCTTCCCAGTTATGTCCTAGCCTAGGATCTTCTTTGCCAGATCTCTCACTGACTCAGAGAATTCCAGCTGGCTCCTGGCTCCTCTGTCTCTAGAGAGCTTCTGCCAGAACTGAGCAACCTTCTTGCTGTATTGGAGATGAACATCCATTACTGATGGAGTTTGCACTGAATCAGCAGGTTCTAGTCCAAGCCTCTGGATGATCTGGGAGCAGATCCTGCCAGGATGTAATCTCTGGCCCTAAGGGATCAGCTACAAGGAATGAGGCAATCCCTGGCAGAGAAGATAGTCTGAAGAGCAAATCTGGGGAGTGGCTCCAATGGTCGGAGTGATGCTTAAAAAAACAAAAGAAAAAGAAAAAGCAAGTAGAGAGGGGACATGTAGGAACCTCAGATAAAGGACGATAAAGCAAGGAAGATATGTAAGCTTGGCTCAGAGAGGAGGGATAGAAAAGAGAACATGAAGCTGACCATAGCAAAGATCAGGTTTGAGCAGAGGAGCAATGGTTTCTTGGACTGGCATGCAGCACTCCTAAAATGTTCAGGAACCAAATTTGTTCCCTATTTCAGTTTCCATTGCTGCCTCCTGTCTGTTCTTTCCCATTACTTTCCGAGTGCTGCTTCCACTGTCTTGTCTGGCTCTGGACCTCGCCTAACTTTTTAATTGTCATGTACTGGCAGAAGATATGAAAACCTCTGGGACATCCTTTGGTGTTATCTTCAGCTGCCTTGTAGGAGTTTTTGCTTTAAGGCAGTGAAAAGGGGCTAATCTCTTTTGCCTACTGCAAGGCCAGCATAAATATTTAGCATGACACTAGTCTTCCCTTTCCAGTGCTTTCTGGATTTCAACACCCTTCCCCAACCAAGATTCTAGCTAGGGGATTAGGAACGTGAAGTCCAGCCCTTCTAGAAGGCCTGTATTTGGGGAAGGCTGTTTCATATCCCCGCTGAACAATATCCAGCATCTGAGGCCTCCTTTTCAATTCAACAGTAATTAATGAAATTGTGTAGTATTTATGCAGCACGTTTTTGTAGGGCTCAAAGAAAATTTTGCTGCTGTGTCATTGATTGTGTATACAGGTCCTTATTTGTCACTGAAATCTGTTTAAGTGATAATCGTCTTTTAACTGACTAACTCAAGTTTTAAAAACTATTTCAGTTCCAAAACATCTCTGTGGCTGATTGATTCACAAGATGAAAGAAGTATGACTTAGTTTAATTAACACCACCACTTTCTATCTTTTTCATACCTATAACAGGGTAGACAGTGCCTGCCCAAGACATTTTGCTGCCCAAGGCAAAGCAGGAAACAATCCTTCTGTCCACCTCAAGTCCAGGTACATATTCTGGCCTTAAAGAAAAAAGAAAAAAAATATAACACTAGTAAATTAAATATGACAGTTTGCTACCCTTTTGTTATTCTCAGAAAATCAGCTGCCTGAAGCCACTGTTTCAAATTGACCAGTGGTCAGCCCAGTCCTGAAAAATTTAATCAGAACCAGAGTAAGTGCAAGCCCTCGATGAGCAGCTCCACTAATTATAATTTGCCTTTACAGATTAAACAACTGATGTTTTAATTACCCAAATTGTAATTAAGCTAGTTCCATATAAACTTTTTAGCAACGATGGCATTGGTCAATCAAATCTAGCACTCTACAGTATGTGTGCAGTGGAAAGTCCTTTTGTACTCTAAATTGCACCCCCGTTATGTTTGTGATTGTTTTAGTAATGAACAGCAACCACTGTAGGGTAATCTTAGGAGCAACTAAAATGTCCCATCCTAGAGAACAAGGTTTGGAGTTGTTAAAATGAACTCACTTTTAATATACTAATGAGCATTTTTTCATTAATCCACAACAAAAATGAAACCATATCTCTATGCCTTTCCCTCCAGTATAAGCTTAATACACCATCAACTATACTGGTTATTTAACTAATTTTTTAATGGCACTGCCTCCCTAGACAGATGCGTAGTGGTCTGATGTATGTACTGAAGCCATTAGTGGACAGCTAGGACCACTGAATGGAGCAGAGCTTAACACAGCGGAGAAGCTGCACACGGAAAAAGAATATTACCGTAAATAGCTTTTCATGAGCTTGTCAGAGAAACACAGGTTATTGATCTTACACACTCAGCCCTCCCAAGCATAAAGAATCACACGCTTAGACAAAGTAGGTTTAAAAGTAAAAGAGTCTTACTGATTTTATTCTTGTTTCAGTTACATCCATCTTCGGTGGAAAAATGAAGATTCTTTGTTTCTTCTGTTCCCTAAACTTAATGAACTCTTTGCCCTCATAGCTGCTAAGAGCTGCATGCAGATAGGGGCAGAATCCTTCTTTGCTTAGGCCTATGCATGTGGCCAAGATGGAGGGAGCTGTGAAAGCATGCTGCCTCCTTGGACGGTGGAAGAAGGAGGAAGAGAAAGAGAGAGGAAGTGGGGGTGGCAACACACAGCTTCCTTGCACATACATATGCTAAATGAGGCATGTTGATTTGTTAACATCTCCAAGATGTACAAGTACCAAAGAAAGAGAGAGAGCCAGGAGATGGGATCCTTGGAAACTGGGAGCCAGAAGGAAGAAGAAGCAGATGCTAGAAAAACAATGGGTTGCCCCATCAGTGAACCCCCAGGCTAAATCACTCCTTGCATTGGGAGGGCAGCGGGCATAGAGCTTCTGTAGCAACTCTCAGTATCCCTCCAACTTTGAGAATCAGTAGGTTGGAGATGTGGGGGGGAGGACTTGTGTCCCTCCAGTTCATGCAGATCCACAGTTTCCAATATCCCTCCCACTGGCCATGATGGGAACTGGAGTCCAACAATCTCTGGAGCGTTGGTCTGGTAAGTCTGGAAGGGTAAGAGATAGGAAGGAATAGAATGAGACAGCAAGTTGTTTTGGGAGCTGCATGTTGTGGGGAGTTAATTAGAGTTAATTATACCAATTAGCTTGTAAATGAAACTCAGCATTTCTTCTTTTTTATTAAATTCTAACCAGATACATATTGTAATTTCTTTGCTGCATCTGACTAAGCTAGGGCCTTGTCAGCCCCTGCTGCTTCTTTGCAACTTTTCTTCTCTACACATGCATGTTCCAAGTTACCCAGCCACTGGGCCCCGTTAACACATCTTGCTTGAGGAAGTTGTATCAGGCATTGTTCCTTTGTGTGTGAAATGGTGGCCACTTCCAAGTAGGGCTAGTAGTGTTCAGTCATCTTTCATACTGATGAAATGTAATGGGGAGAAGTCCAGTTGTTCTCATAGCTGTACAGTGTCTTTTGATTGGTAACACAGGTTTTCTCCATCTGGAAGCTCTTCAGTTGAGCATCTCACAGAGTTCTCCAGGCCATAACCTTTCTGGAGACAATGTCCATGTTTCCTGCATCTTTCCAACATTACAGGTGCCCCAGTTTCTTGCCATTCCTTTATGCATGTTCTTAAAACATAAATAAAGAATTGCAGAATAGAGAAACTTTTTTAGAATAGTGGAGCCACTGAGGAAACTGCTACCTGTCTAAATAAACCTAATTTTCTCAAACAGAGTGCTCTTAAGAAATGGTTTTGCAACTCTGAAGCAGAAGCTGTGCATTTTTCCTCCATCACTAAAGTAGCTTTTTTTTCAAACAAAACCCTTTTTTTATTTTCATTCAGTAAAGAACAAATAAATAGATGCCAAAATATGTGGCAAAATATCTATATAAATAAGCAAAGCTAGATTCTACAGCCAAGAGATGCACAATGAGCTTTATCAACTGCACCCTCAAAAGCAGCCACGATGGTTTGTAGCGGTGGGTGGAACTCCCAAGGCATGCGAGTCTCTGGTGTGTAATATGGATCAGGTGTGGTTATGAACAGTATCTGTTGGCTGGTTTAGCAGTGTATCTCCAGGCTAACCTGGGATTGTTGTTTGTAAGACTCTAGGTGTGGTTATACCAAAGTGGTGAGGCATTCATCATCCTTTTTAAGGTGGCCATTTGATATATCAGGGGGTGTGAGTGTGCACATTTTATTAATTATGGCCTTGGCTTTTGGAAGAAGGGTGCCCCTCACAACTCCTTTGTATAAATACATTCGGATATTTCTATTTCACGGCCCCCATAAAACCATGACATAAATGCATCAGGAGAGAGACTTCTGACCTGGGATCATCCCAGCCCTTATTAGTTCAAGCTTGTGCTTTAACAGAGTAAGAGCTGGTAGAGTTTCTTCACCCCGTGCTTAGTACTCCCCCTCGCTGCCAATGCACGACTGCAATAACCTCGTTATATTAATCGCCCACCCCCATCCTTCCAAGTGGCCACTTCAGCACTTTCCCACCTAGCTGAGCCAGAGCACATTCCCAGGCCCTCACCAGCCCGTTCAGAGCCCCTGACAGCCACAGATACCTGACGCCGACACCTTCTCGCTCTGTATCGATCCCCTCTCCTTTCCAATCAGTGCTGCCAGGGTGATGGATCAGAGAGGCTGTGGCCTTGTGCTCCCTCCCTCCCTCCCTCCTCTCTCTGCTGATGCAGCCACAAAGTGTGGGAACTAGGAGGAACACCTGATTCCTCCATGGAAGGCTCACACAGAAATTAAGCTGGACCTACAACCGCCTAGCTGTGGCAGCACAGCTCCATGCTCTGCTTCACATTGCTTCCTTAGCCTTGACAGTAGACTTCTCTTCAACTGACATTTCATATCAGTGTGACCTCTAGCGTATCTGGTGAAGACTTTGATCCAAGCCGCCCTCACAAACTATGGTGGTTAATGTTTGGGGGTGGTTGAAACTAGGTTTTCTAATGTTATCTGTGCTGCATTTCTTCTTTTCAGTTTGGTGCTAAAGCACAGGTGAAGATTGGTAGCTGGGTGCGTGGTGGACTGGGGAAATTAGTTTGCTTAGAATCTATTTAAAAAAACACCTGCAATGTGCAATGTATACTTTTGGGTTCAAAGCAAAAGTGGCAGAACCAGGGTGCTTTTTACGATGGAGGGTCAACCACAGAACGTACATTTCAGCAGCCGCCACCACCCCTTTTTTTCCTCAGTACATCCTATGTCAACGTAATTCTTTTCTCTCTTGTTTTTATCTATTGAAATCAATGGCCTGATAAATGAGAATGCATAAGGGAAGACCTCAAACAATGAAATATCTCTTGGGATTATATTTTAAATGATTAACTTTATTGCCTTGAATGAAAAAGGAGCAGTCCATCAAATCATTTCAAATACAGATCTATATTTTGGATGGGCCCACTCCATGGGTGGGGCCCGGGGCATGGTCCCCATACCCTCCTGTTAGTAAAGAGCTCAGGCAACATTAACGTTATCCCTCTTAGTTTGCACAGAGTATACAACAGGGAGGGCTGTATCCTTAGTAATCAAAATACACGGGTATAGCTATTTTGTGTTTCCCTCCCTGACAGATTTTTTTCATGGAAAGGAACCAAGTCAAAATAAGCAATGGAAAACACAGGAGGTTTATAAATGCCCCTGCCCTCCCCCTCCAAAAAGGCAAGCAGCTTATACAACAAAAGATCACCTGGGACAGAGCACTAAGTATAAGCAATGACCTAAGAAATGGAGTGGTGGTGCAAGGTGTCACTTCCAGTTCTCCTCAACTTTGAATTTTCAGGTATTTCTTTAATAACCTTTTACTGTAGGTATATTTTTGCCACCCTTGAATGAATGTTCACTCTTCTGTTCGTAAGGAATATTGATCTGAAGAGAGGTGGCACGCTTAGTATTTGTTGTAGGTGTTTGTTTTGGGTGTTTGTTGTTTTGTGAAGAGATAGATCTCTGCATTCTTTGTCTACCCTGCGCAAGGACAAATAGTGTGGAGATTTTTAGGAGTAATGTAACAAGAGAGCTCATCTGTCTCTTGACGGACAGAAGATATACGCCTTTTCTGCCACTGAATCAAACACTGGCTCAGTCATTGCTTTTTCTCCATGCTTCTGATGGGATGCCTATTTTTTTTTTAAATTAATGTCTGTTCCTTTGTTCCTTTATCAACCAAAAAAAAGAAGCTATTGTTTTAGGGGGCAAAATTGCTCAAGTGATTTAATGTGGGAGGGCAGAAAAAGGGGGCTGCCTTTGCACTAATTGTAGGAAGGACTCTTCCAGGGTAATCTTAACATGAACGGGTTAAACCGGGTGACTTTATTAATTCTTCTAGATTATTTTATCATGACTCTGCCTCAAAGGGCCAACCGTGGCTTCATAATAGCTTGTAGCTAACATTTGTACACCATTTCCCAGCATTTCTAGATAGATGGGTCTCTATATAAATTGGATTAAAAATAAAGTAAGTAACTGTCACTTACAGATCTCTTACACAGTACCAGTTGTCCATTTAATCTGCTGTAGGTGCAGATGGACATACAAAGATGGCTCGATGGGCAGACAGACTGGGAGATGAAAGAAGGTACAAGGACAGCCCAGGAAGTTTGCTGCTGTCTCAGAGCAGCAAACGTTGCTTTCCTTGGCAGTCAGGGTACAAACTAGCCAAGGTCATTGAAGTTATCTTGGTATCTAAAGCAGAAAATCCCTCCAGGGCCTCTCCTTGCTCCATTCCAGGAGATGGACGGTGGTCGTGGTGGTGGTAATGATGCCATTTACTTTTCCTTTTCATGATGGCTCCCTTCCTTTACTAAGACTTGAAGTGTCTAAAAATGAATCTTTCTGAGGGAGGACCCTGGCTTAGCGGGAGAACTTCTCATTGTAGATGGAAGTTCTCGAGTTCAGCTGCCTTAAGGCTTTGGAGAACTGCTCTTTCCCAACGTAAATAGCAATGGTAAAACAGCGATGCCATTCTGGATAAAGGAAAGAGTGTGGGATTCCTGCACCTTGTCTGAAATGAGTGTGAGGAGAGAGGAAAGAATTCAAGAGCAAGGAGAAAGAATTCTTGCACGTTCTTGACTTTGTGTCATTCCCTTCTGCCTCAGTTCTAGAAGGAATGTGGGGAAAGCTAGTAGAGCTTACTATTATTAAAAACTGTTCTAAATAGCTAAAGTAAGTGAAATATGGGTGTGTTGTCTTATAATGGGTTCTTGAAAGTGACATTTTAAGTGCTGTTTTGAATATCAAGATATTCAAAATCTGCCTCTCTCTTATACCTACATCCTTCCTCCATTTCATCTCAAATAAGAGAAATGGCAGCTAAATTAATTATTCCCCTTTCAATAATAATCTTACAGTACATAATACTTTTTAACTAGTTATACATCAAAACGGCCTGAGATGCTGGTGGGTTTCCACTATAATGCAGATACTTTTGTTCTGATATATAAGAATGCATCCATAGGATAAAACCAACTTCTAGGAAATCCTTTGTATAGGCATGGCTTCTTATCTCATTTGGTGCCCCAGTTATTGCCATCAAAGGTTAGTTTTAAATGTTTGAAGATCATGGGGGCTGCTAATAGAGGACTTTCGTGGTTTCTTTTTATTTACCTAATTTTAATGTCCAGGTATTTCCTCCCAGAATGGTAGGAAAAATGGCTGGTTTTCCTGTATGAAAGCTGGGTTGCCCTGCTTTCAAAGCCATATCAGTACACAAGTAAAGACAAGGCCAGCTTTATGGTATAATCAACCCAGCTGGCAGCTTTCTGTTCTGTCCTGCATGGCTTCACTCACCCCAGATTCCCTTGCGCCCCTTTCCCAGCCCTGTAGTAGTTCTTCCCACCATTTCCACAGCAGCCGTAGGTTTTGTTAGCACACGGGGGTTCAAAAGTCCGATTAGTCGTCAGGAGAGCAAGGGGTCAATTTGCCAGCGCGCCTTCCTCTCCATTTAACTAATTTAACAGTGGAATTGTTACAAATTCCATTTTATTAGAGCCTTGTTTCTCAGTCCAGCTGAATTACCCAAATCTCATTTTCTCAGAAGTGCTGAATATGTAATTAGAGGAAAAATTATGCTCCTGTTTCCTATTAGCGTGGAGTGTGCCTGTGAGAGGAAGCGTGTCCGCACGGGGGTGGACCACTGTGTGCGTATGAGTAGATTCAGGACTCTATGTCCTGTGTGTATGTGGGCACACTTCTTTGTCTTAATCTATAGAATTACAGACATGATTCCTCAAGTCCTCATTCTGGGCTTAGGGACGTTTACAAGTTGTGTGAATGTGAATGCCTCTATTTTCATGTGCCAGAGCGTCTGCATGTACATTGTTTTGTATGAGAGAGCATATTTTTGAAGCAAAGCATTGCTTAGGGAATATTTGTTTTTCCATAAAAATCCTTAACATTTTGGTGTTATTTTTTAACTATCTGTCTGCAAACATTCTTATGTCCTAACTGAACAGGCATCCATCTTTTCCAGAAAAAAAAATTAAATCTCTGCTTGGGATGCATGTGAATAAAGGGGAAAGGGATGATTGGTTGCCTTTTTGGTTCCCCAAACTAATGGAAAGGATGTCTTCGTGCACTTCTTTAAGGCTGTTGACCCCAGAGCCCAACACCAAGGTTTCCTCCCTAGCATTTTGGACCCATATAAATTGTTGGGATCAATTGATTTTGTAAATAAGGTAACTCTTTGGTCTCCTATGTCTGATCATGTGTAACAAGAGAGAAGATTGAAGGAGGTAAAAGATGGGTTAGAGTAAAGCATAACTAAATAAAAATAATGAAAATAATGAAATGTAATTTCAAAGCCTGCACTGCCACCTTGTTTAGTCCATTAACACATAGGGGCCTGGAAAGCTGCATTGTCTGATATTATACAGTGTATCTCTCTAACCTTTTACTGGCTGCTCAAACTGGAAAAAGATCTCCATGTTTTAGATAGAGGCATTTCCCATTGCTTGTTACCTTGTCCTTTTTTCAAGTTGGACATACCCAGAACTGAATTTGAGGCCTTTGTCTTACCCTGCTATTGGGCTTCATTCCATGGAATATTCGCCAACTTGAGTTGTCTCTCTCTCTCTCTCTGGATAAAAATCTAATACAGTAGACTCTCAGTTAACCAGAACTCAAGCAACCAGCACTCTCAAGCAACTGGCAGAAAAATTGAATAAATAATACAGTAGACTCGCAGTTAATTGGAACTCACTCTCAAGCAACCGGCAAAAAAATCGAATAAATAACACTTTAAATAAAATTTAATAGTCACTCTCAAGCAACCAGAAACTACGTTTATCCGGCATCTGCCAATCCCCGTGGGTGCCAGTTAACTGAGAGTCTGCTGTAACAACAACATCAGAGTTCATCAGAGTTTTTTCCCTGCCTCTTTTATCCTTGTAACAGTCTCCATGGTCTGCTGTTCTGAGAGGGAATGACTGGTACAAGGGCATTCACTGAATGTTATGATTGGGGGATCTGAACCTGGATTTTATCAATGCTGTAGCTTTGCTGCTAACCTCAAGTAAATAGGAATGATCTGGATCCCTGATTTATAACTATATAAGGCTGATCTTGGAGGATTCACTTTAATTTCATAGATTCTGCAGTCCTGAGTTATCTACAATGAACAATAGTGTATCAACTTTCTAATCCTCATTCCTGCCATTTTCATTTTGGTCAGCCTCCAGTTTCAAAGCCAAGAAGGCACAGACTTTTTATGAGGGACTTACATACCTTTATTTTTCCCTCTCCTCAAACTTCTTAGATTATTTGCCAACCCAGGCCATAGAGAGGATTAAAAACCATCCTGTTTTAAAGATGACAAACTCCCCTGTGAAAAATATTGATGATGCCATTTCTCTTTATTTTCAAATTTAGGTTCCAGTCTTAGTTAAATATTCACTTCTCATGAAATCCTAATTTCCACCTGTAATTTAGCAATAAATAACAGGATTAAATATCTAATAAAAGGAGCAATAGAAAGTCTAGATGGCATAAACAGCCAAAGCTGGGGCTTTGAATTTGTTTGTTGGGCCGTTGGGTGCAAAACAAAACTGAATCTAACACATTTTTGTTGCCTTGTTGTCAAATGTAAGCAATAATGTGAACACATGTTGTTGTCCATAGCATAGTAGATTATCCTGAACCTGTAATTTTGTCAACACACTTGCATTCCTCTGGAGCTTCTTTTCCCAAGCTACAAGTCCCCTGTAATGGTTATTAATCTATGGGAATATCCAAAAGAAATAGTTGCTTGTCTTTTTGATCATTTACCATTTGTTAGTTATCTGTCATAAAAGAGAAAACACATCTATCTTGAATGAGACCAAAGCACTGTGTTGGAAGCAAAAGCTGCAACTTGAGGGATGGTCCTATCAGACATACGAATGTATTTATCTTGATCTCCAACTCACTTTATCCCCAAAGTTTAGGGCAGGCAGCAGCAATAATCCAATAACACCTATGATAAAATGATCATATAGAAGTTTATTAATTTTTTTCAGGTGGCCTATGCTAACACCAGCTATCATATATAAATTAACAATGACTCCTTCCCAAGGGGAAGATGGTAGAATATGGCTTGGTGGGTGAGAGGAACAGCCTGTCTGGATGGAGTATGTCCTAAGACCGCCTCTGCCTTCCTGCATCCCTTTTTCTACTGAGAGCTTTCCTGCAGGCTAGAATATGGTAGATGGTGATGGGAAAATGGTTTCAAGGCCCTACATTATTTTATCCCAACATTTAATCTCTTTTTCCATGAGTAATGCTTTCATTAGGAGGTTGAATGCTAGGGGGTGGGGAATTGCTATTCTCCTCCCACCTAGAAAATAGGAGTACCTGAGGTTTGAGTTAGAGGGAGATAAAAGGGGATGAAGTAGATTGGAGAAAGGGTGAGACAGTTTTCAATACATGATGGGACTAATTTTAAGGATATTTTTTCCCTAGTGTGTATCCAGTTGCATGCATCCTATCCAGAAAATGTCAGGGATAGGTTATTTAGATGGCTAAAATCCAGTTAAATTGTTTTCTAGACACTGTGAAACAGTACTGAAGTTCCAACTGAGAAATGTTCAAAGGAAGAGAGATTTGGATAGGAGAGCCTCTCCCTATCCCATCTTGAAAGTGTTGTGTGAATGCATGGCATGGATTTTGGGTCTGGAACTGTATGTTAGCTCCTGTATGTGAGCACACAGGCAGCTTTTAGTCTTGAAAAGCAGTGGAAGCAGTTGCCAGCCCTCCAAGGTAGACAAGACAGGAAACATGATCAGATGAGCTAATTCTACTTTATTGTAAAGCTACATTAACAGAATCTTGCAAGTCTGAAAGTACAATTCTCCCCACCCCCCATCTCCTTTACAGCCTGAGAAACTAGGGAGGGTCCCTTCTGAGCCTCTTACCCCTTCCACTATCCAGCTGCAGGCTATGCTGCCTCTTATCTGACCATTCCCTAGGCAGCATCTCTGGGCCCAGTCTCCCAAGGTCTTTCCCACAAACCATTACAGCAGTAGTGTGACTCTGCCTGGATCTCAAGTCCAGGACCCACAGCCAAGTGAGAGGGGGCACAATCCTGTGTAATGAAGGTTCACCAGAGCAGCAGCAGATAGGCCTAGAATCAGTGCCTTAGTTCTCCTGGCATATCATAGCCCACTGGTGTTGATAGTGGTGTCTTCAGTATCCCCCCACCTTTTTTTAAAAAATATTTCATAGTCACAGTACATATAGGGGTATATACAGTAAAAATACAGAGGCTCATTTTATTTTATATACATACGTACATACATACATACATATAACGTTTTCTCAAACAAAATGGTATTCCCAACTGGCTGTCTTAAAGGCGGGGAGGGTGTAAGATTATGAAGCCTGGATCAAAATTTACTTGGCTGCGTCATTGAGTGGAAGCTTTGTCCCTTGCTGCATCTCCATGCTAAAGAAGTCTTTCCTGGATGAATTTTTGCTTGTCATGCAGCTGTTCAATGGCACTGAATGCTTGCCAGATAAAAAAGTTAGCAAAAGTTGGCACTTCAGAACAATTAGTAGATGATAAGGAGGGAGGTTATTGTACCTCTTCGCTGGGTCTGATCTGTGAACATTCTGCCTGAGCTACATTCTTTTATTTTAACTTATTTTTGCTTTGTGTGTAATCCTGCTAGAATCTTTGCTTTAAAATTTGGAGCTTATTGGTCTTTTCTGCAAATCTTTCAGATTTGATGCACTGCTGGGTTGTTATGGATTCCTCATCACAAGTCTGAGCTTAACTGCTCCAGAATATTCCACCATGAAAAATGGAGGAAGTCTAAGTCATGGCTGAGGTACATGATTGAATTGTAAGGGAAAAATGGAGGCTAAATTTGGCTTTGTTGTCACAATTTAGGGTTGCAAGCATGTTTTGCCACAACCCTGGTTAATCCTATATAGGTAGTCCTTGCTTAACAACCATTTGTTTAGTAATGGTTCAGACTTATGACAGTGCTAGAAAAAACAACTTACTACCGGTCCTCACACTTATGACCGCTGCAGCATCCCCACAGTCATGAGATCATGATTTGGGTGCTTGGCAACTGGTTCACATTTATGGCTGTCACAGTGTCCCACTGTCACATGATCGCCATATTCAATCTTCCCAGCCAGATTCTGTCAAGCAAAATCAATAGGGAACTGCATGAGTCGCTTAACAACCACGTAGTTCACTTACTGCCCACGGTGATTCACTTAACAACTGCTGCAAAAAAGGTCATAAAATCGAGTTGGATTTGCTTAATGACTGCTTCACTTAGCAACCAAAATTCTGGTCCCAATTGTGGTCATTAAGCAAGGACTACCCGTAATTTTGTCTATAATGCATCAGTTGCAATAAAATGTTCTACTTCTACTGGAGTGAAAGCAGAATTACATGTTACAACAACCTTCTTGAACATAGTGTCCTCTAATTTTGAGAATTAAACTCTATCATAAGATATGTAGTTGGAAAGATTGTGATACAAGAAATTTGGGGTTGCCAAACGTAAACCAACAGCCCTGTGTCAAATTCTCCCAAGCCAAAATATGTAGTGAAACTTCCCTCAGTCTCCTGATGCCATTACTTCCTTCTTCCTCTATAAGCAGCTATAGCCTGACAATTTGAGGACACAGGATAAGGTTTTGTATACTTTAATAGGAGAGTGGAAATTTGATGTGGAACTGTGACTTTGGGCAGCTGTCATATACTTTTTGTAACATGAAATCCTACAGAGATTATATGGATGCTTGCTCATCTAAATCTTGGGGGGGAGGGGTGGACAGTAGCACAGAAATGGCTGCAGTATTCTTCTCTTATACAGTGTAGCATAGTGTCTGCACTGTGTCTGTATAGTGTAGAAAGGCCCTGCTATCTCAATAGGTTTTTTAAATACTTGGTTTTCTTCTGCAAAGGTCTTAAATTAAGTACATAAATTTGAAACCAATTTAATCTTATGGCTTGGGACTAGGAAGGAAGGCATGTTCAAGGATGTGTATTAGTAATCTTAATCCTTGCAGAGAAGGAGATACATTAGCAATCTGTGTTCTCTTGATCCAAAGTACCACAGCAGCAGAACAGGAGCATTCTGGATTAGGGGATTAGGAGGATCCTGACCATCTATGTCGTAGTGCAGGAGACACTAAGTGCCTTTATTCACCATGACTGGTATATCCTGAGATTCCTGGTGCTGTACTGAGTAAAACTGGGACAATGCTCCATTCTCAGAGCTTGATGCTTGAAGTACTTACTTATATGGAGCTGACCTCTTGCCCTCACATTTTAGAATACACTCCTCTGCACCCCACAGTCTGAGCAGCCCAAATGGGACACATGCCTTCCTGTAAGCCCAAGGCCCTGTTGGCAAAGCAGCTGAATGTGCCAGTCCTGGAGAGTCAAATTGTGCCCCCTTAACCAAACCCTTTGTCCACCATTTTGCCTCCATTACACAACAGTATCATCCCATCACACTCTGAAATATACATGAAGTTGGCTGAATGCAGATGAAATTGCACCATTTACAGTATTAATATTTCATGCTCTCTCAGCTCCTTGCTTTCTGGCTAAGGAAGCCAAGTAACCAGACCCCTCCCCTCTACACACACTTACTTATACACAGGCAGTGGCTAGTTCCCTGCTGCCAGCTGACCATGAGGTATAATAACTGTATATGTGGATGGGTGTGTGTGTATGTATGTGCATGCATGTGTGCCCAACAGGGGGTCAGAGAATGAATATGTGCCTGGTCAACGCAGGAAAGCCCTCTCCTGTGCTATTAGTAGGCAATTTGCACTCTGATTTCTTTCTGTCATTCAGGTTTGCAATGAGCATTCCTGACAGGAAACAAAACTAGGCACAATATCTCGGTGCTGAAGGGTACCGTATCTTGGGCTTTGCTTTCTGAGCACCCAGATCTCAACAGTCAGAGTTTTAGCTGACTTGCTTGTTTGGCCTGTTATTATTTAGGGCAGAGTTTCTCAACTGGGGTTCCATGAAACCCCAGGGTTCTGCAAGAGGTCACTAGGGGGTCCCTGGGAGATCACAATTTATTCTAAAAATCATTTCAAATTCAGGCAACTTCACATTAAAGAGGTAAGTTTCATTCTTTATTTTTAGTTTAAGAACACAGTTAATACAGGCCTAAACATGAAATGAGGGACGCGGTGGCGCTGCGGGTTAAACCGCTGAGCTGCCGATCGGAAGGTCAGCGGTTCGAAACTGCGCGGCGGGGTGAGCTCCCGTTGCTCATCCCAACTCCTGCTCACCTAGCAGTTCGAAAACATGCAAATGTGAGTAGATCAATAGGTACCGCTTCGGCGGGAAGGTAACAGTGTTCCGAGTCGTCATGCTGGCCACGTGACCCGGAAGTGTCTCCGGACAACGCCGGCTCTAAGGCTTAGAAACGGAGATGAGCACCGCCCCCTAGAGTCGGACACGACTGGACTTTACGTCAAGGGAAACCTTTACCTTTACCTTTACACATGAAATGAATATAATAGTTTTGTAACTTTTGGCCCATATTTGAGCCTGAATGTGCAGAGGTTCCCTGAGGCCTGAAAAATATCCCAAGGGTTCCTCCAGGGTCAGAAGGTTGAAAAAGACTGGTTTAGGGTGTCATCATTCTGGTGCTGATTTCATTGAGTCCCATATTCCCAGACAGAGAGGTAAGGAAGACAGTGAGATAGAAAGAGTGCTTGCCTTGAGTCTTACGGTTGGAAATGAGAAGGCAACCAAATATGGGGTCAGCTGTATATGTGAGGTGAATCTAGATGGATGGAATGTGTGAGTTTAAGTAAGATAGTGAAGTATGGAGATGCCACATGTTTAGGAAAGAACAGTATTCCCCTGCAAACCAAAAGGGTATAATAGGTTTCTAATTTCAGATTATTGTGAAGGGGGCTCCTGCTCCAGGATCCAGTTCTGGCTGTGAGGAAGTTCAAACCGTAGCCCGTATGTCTTCTTTGCTAGGTTAATCTATGGATTTTGTGTGGAGCACTTGAGGGATGGGATAGGGCAAGACAAACTCAGATTAAATCCCAGGAAGATGAAGTTGCCATTTGTAGATGATTGATCTGACTTGATCCTGGTTCTTGAATTAGCTCTAGGTGTGGTCATACTAATCCTAAAAGAGCAAGTTCATGACTTGAGATCCTCTTGGACCCTTGCTTCCTGCTGAAGAAGCAGATAGGGCTGAGCCAGGGGGCTTTTTCCCAGCTTCAGGTGGTATGCTACTTGGTCTTTTTGGATTAGCCAGCACTTACATTTAGACTAAACAATCTACATGGGGCTGCCTGTAAAAATGACTCAGAAGCTGCAGTCAATCCAGGTTACAGTGGTCCAGGTCCTAGCAGGAAGGAGCAGGTAGTGTTACATCTGTTCTTTGGTCACTGCATTGGTTGCCAAAAGGCTTCTGGGTTGAGTTCAAGGTGCTGGCTATTATCTGCAAAGCCCTGCATGGCTTGGCCCTCAGATCATCTCTTCTGCCCACATTTGACCTTGCCTATATATGCATTCCTTTTAGGACTACTAGAGTTTCCACTCTACATGAGGTGAAAGGATTGGAGGCCTGAAGACATGCCTTTTTTGGTGGTGGCCCCAATGTTATGAATACTTTGCCCCCTGAGCTCCAAGGGTCTTCCATTCCACTTGCCTTTTGGAGGACTTTAAAGATAACTTTGTTCTGACTCCCTTTTGATACACATGGTGGACCTGGTCTGAGTAGGTTGACTGCACTTAGATTTTGGTTTTATTTTTTTCTCTTTGTTATCATATTTGACTTGTTTTGTAAACCATCCTGAATTTCAAGAAATGAGTGGTATATACAATGAATAAATGCATCTGCCACCCCATAATTTGAATAATAACATCTTCTAAGCTCCTGTCTGTGATGGGTTGCAGGGCAGTCAGTTTAAGGGACTAAATCAGACTGGGGGATCTGGGGAGGCACTTCCTACCTGACACTGTCTCTCACCCATCACACTATTGGCATCTGGCAGATCAAATCTTGGCAACCCCTGGGTAACTTCTCTCACCAATAAATGAAATTCTGAAGTACACATTCATTCCATGCTGCGAGTTTATTCCCGTGTGAAGCAAACAATAGATTTATGGCCCAGCCTGCCTAATCCCACAGCAATATTTCCAGGGGCATTAATGAGCTCTGCCAGTCTGGGGGGGGGGGGGTTGGCAGAGAGTGCATCCTCTGCATAGCAGCAGGGATGGATGCTTCCTTCCATATGGAGGACTGAAGGCCGTCCAGAATCAGCACATATCCTGCAGTAGACAAGTATGCTACGGTAGTCCTCTACCGCTTCTCTCTGCCTTTTGCCTTTGGCTCTTCAGAAGAGGAGCTTAGCAGCACAAGGGGGAACGTGGCTGTTGGCTTTGTGCTCACCAGGGACGTGGCAGCTGGTCTCTGAAGCCAATCTGGGGGAACCTAAATTTAGCAGCTAGCTTTCCCTGTCCCCAGCCCCATCAGCTCCATCTGCCTTCCCCTGTCAATGTGACTAGTGCTTGTTCCCACTGGTTGGGCTCCCTGCTTTGTATGGATGGTGCATTGTTGAGGGTAATGAAATATTCACAGGTCAATGCTTGGCTGAATGATGGCATGAGCCGTCAACTCCTTCTCAGGGAGACAATTGCTTCCCAGGCGCAACCTCGGCTTCCTGGCGACTGGCATCAGTGTGAAAAGGAGGCCAAATTGGAGAGACGGCAGAGGGCAAGCCGAGCCCCACTTGCATCCAGACCAAGGCACCGGTGCCAGAGTAGAAAGTGGGCAGAGAATTAATTGACAAGCAGTGGCTACGTTGGGTGCTGGCGTAGGGAAGAAGCAGCAATGCTCATAAGAGGCGTTACATAAATTAATGCTAACATTTTAAAAGCCAGCCACAAGAACAGCCTCTTTTAGATCTGCTTCTGCATGTGCAAGTTGTGTTGGCACCATTTATGGCTGCAGCCTTTAGGGTTCCTGGGGCTCACCAGAGGGACATTTCCAGTCAGAGCTTCCTCCCATTGGACCTCCCAGGAAAAAGCCTATAGGGAAGAGGGTTGCTCTTTTCTCGCAGCCCTTCCGCTTCCTTTGTGATGTGCTGAGGTTTGCACAAATGGAGTGGCTGTGGGGCACTGAGAAGTGGGGAGGGGAGGGAGCTTTGGACCAGAGCTGCTGCTTAATAGCCTTTGTGCTGGGAACATAACACTCTGAGTGTAGTTTTATCTGGCAGCCAGCTTTGTTCTGGCACAGACCCAGCAAACACAGACAGAGACTACAGTGTGTGCGTGAAACCCTTGACACCATCACGGTGTAGATGAATTCCAGTTTTCACTGCCTACCCCATCACCACCACCTCCCAAGCCTCGCAAAACCGCTCTAATGTATAGAGTAATTTCCCTTCCAGGAACTACCTTTCACCATCTTCTTAGAGGTGTCCAAACTGCCACCAAGATACCAGGGCATGTGTGCACGAACAGTATATCCTGCCTCTTTGCATGCATGCACAAATATGCTGAATATTGGCATCTAGGCAGTATGTTGTTGTCGTATAAGCAATTGTTTCTGCTGGCTTGAGTATTAGCTGAATCGGTTTGTAGTTGTGACATCCAGGGAAGGTGAGAATGAAGAACGACACATGGTTTTGATTTGTGGAAAGTAAAGGAGGTACGGATTCCCCGATTCAGCACTTCCTCGTGCTTCCTCTTCAATTCAAAAAGAGACTGATTTAATCTCCAATAGCAAAGAAAACATACCCAGGCAATACTGCAGGCAACCAGCCTCCTAGTTATAGCAGGATGCCCGTTAGCATGCCAGGATATTATCACCCAGACAGATGCTAACTTTAAACACTTGGCAGCTAAGGGACCAATTTAAATGAGGTATGGGGTGCATAAGAGGCTGCACAGGTAAATTCTTCCAGCCTGCCTGGCATTGAATTGTAGTGGGCCCGCCTTTAGGGTCAGAAGGCTTGGCCGCTCACCTCAGCAAGAGGTTTCTGTGTTTTTAATCTGACTTGGAAGTCATTTGTGTTCGTGGCAGGGGGAGGGGGGCAGCAAATAATGGCATGTGCATGACAACAACATTGAGAAAAATCCCATGACTTAGGTACATGTACCAGATTTGGGGCATAGGAACAAATAGCAGCATTTGTGTGATAACATCATGCTTTGCTGAGAACGTTGCTACTTCTGATACCATCCCTGCATAGGCTGTGTGTGTTGAACTCAGTGGCCACAGCTCATGTTAAAGCAGGTTAAGCAACCCATGGGTGCCTTTGACCTCGAGATGTTGGAGGGAGCAACCTGATTACATGGCCAGAGAAAAACTGGTTGAAGATTTCAAGGTTGATTTTGGGATTTTTCTTGTTTTTTTAATTGTACCATCAGTGTACGGAGCTTTACAGAATACCAGCAAAGGGTTAGGGAGAGGCCCTGCCATGAAGTGATTGCCACCTAAATTCAATACAAGAGGAGACTGTAGATGAATGGGACCCAGATGAAGAAAGGGTAAATGAGGAGGATCCAGTTAATTCAGTGACATGCCCTTGGTCTTAGTTTCCCTGGGCAGTGAAAGAAGAGGAACCTTCAGCCCATTTAAGGGATTAGACTGGAAATGCTATTGATAAATACTGTACTGGTAGGACAGGAACTCTGTTTAGAGCCAGACTAATTTGTTTGTCATATTTTAAATGACAGCATGCTTTTATGGTTGCTTGGCTCATTTTTAAATCTCATTCTGACAATAATAACTCCGGTAAGAACAGACTAAGAGGTGGCTGATTGATACGGCCAGAGGTGGCGAGATTACAGCTCGGACCTCATATTTGGCCCATGGGAGCTTTTCCTTTAGCCCTCAAGCAGCACTCAGTCCTTCTTTTCCTCCTCCAGACCCTTCTTGGTCCTCGTTCCAGTGGGCCAGGGAGCTGATCTATTCAGCCCCCCTCTCCGCCTGTTATAAAAGAAGTCAGAAATCTGGGAGGATGACTAGAAATCAGTTTGGGTTGGTGGCTTCAGCAGTGGAAGCTTGGGAGGGGTGAGCCCAAGGCCAAGGCCACTGGTGTAGTTAGTCATGCCCAGCTGCTTGTCTGTCTCTACAGCCTCTTTGGAGCCGGATGTTGGGGCTGTTGCACCAAGAGGAAACCAGCCCAGCTGGCTGACAGATGGCACTTTAGTGGCGTGGGTGTGCAGGACCTGGGCCTGACTGACCCACCATTTTCATGTCCCATATATTTTCAGGGCTGCAGAGCTTTGCCCCCCACACTACTCCAGTGCTCTCCAACTGAATAGGGATATGAATCCTATATCAGTTATCAAATTTAATAACTAATATCCCAACTCACCCCATGCTGAGAAAAGGCAACATGAAGACTCCCAAACGGGAAATGATGTTCCATTTTCCTCCTGTGAAAGAAGGGGGATCAACTATGTGGTATGGCAAGAAATTTTGTTTCCACATCTCAACTAAAGAGGTCCTTGGAGCTTAGGAGGCCTTTGTTTCAAGACCAGAAGCCTGGTCTAAATGCAGTTTCCCTGGAAGACCTGGGTGGTAGCTTGATATTTGTACTATGAAGTACAACTTCCTTGAGATTTAAGGTCATGGACTTCTTTTTCCCCTTCCCAAAATAAAAGGAGGAAATGTTAAAAATGGAGTCATCAAGCAAAAGGCGACAGGCGCCATCAGCAAAATGCGGTGTCGGCAGGAACCAGCCCCACTCACTAAATGACTTGAAAGGGAATGGTCCCATGTTTGTGCTGAGGTGGCAGAGACCAGCAGGGAGAGAGCAATCCAAGCAAGCCCAAAAACTCCATTAATTAAAGAAACTCGTTAATGAAGGACATTTAATCAGTGCAAGATTAGATCCAACTCTGAGCGCTGCCAACAAGGCAGATGAGACCGCCTGGGCCAGGCGCTGCAGAAGCGTCCAGAGAGCAGAATGTCCAGCTCCAGTGGGTGGGTGGGAACCAGCAAATGGGCAAGAATAAGCATGATCTGAAGGACATTTGCTGTGAGGAGGGGATCCAGTGCAGGTTTCAGCTGGAATGGCTGCCTGTTCATGTAGCAGAGGCTCCACTTTCCTCTTTCACATGGCAGAGGCATTAAAATGAAAGTGGGATGTAATTGCACAAGTGATTTGTGTCTGTATTTATTCCCTATGTTATTTCATCCTGCCCATTTCTGATTGTTCATTTCCACTTGAGAGAAGACAGAAGTCTAACAGGAAAAGCAAATGTTGGAGGTCGGGGGAGAGCCCACGAGCCAAGGTATCTCCAGCATCCAGTGAGTGTAGCTACAGACATCATGCCAGCTGTTTCACCTAGCAGCAATTCTGCTGCCTGCCTCTGCTTGTCCTCAGAGGCATTTGAGAACCTGGAGCTGCACTTTGGTTGGGTGGATAAGGCATATAATAGGAAGCAAGGTTCAAGAAACTGCAGGAGCATTTGGGATGGTGACACGTTCAGTTGACTGATGAGGCAGCAAAATCCTGCAGTGACAGTATTATACCGACTCAAACTTTCAACTGACATTATTTCTAAATGCTCTCCTTGTGTTAAAAAAATAAACAAAACAGTCCTTGCCTCTTTCTTCTGCATTGTGGACCTGAGAATGGCTGTGGAATTCTGGAATCTCCTTCATTCATGCTTGAGGTGCTGTAGGGAGTGGCATATATTGAGATGTTTATGCACATGAAATAAACCTGTATTCTAAAAATCAGTGCATCTGTAGTGTGACAATGATGCTTAACTTCCTAGTTGTTCTGGAATAAATGGATATTTCTGTTTCAGTGGCCTTTTTGCTTTAGAGGCTGGACAGGCAGCTCTGGGAGCAGGATGTATTTGTGCAATTATACTTTCCTCTGATCTTAGCTACCCCAGTGAGGTTTCTTTCCATTAATCTCCCTGATAGAACACCACATGGTCTAGAAAATGCTCCTGCGTTGTTCCAAAGCTACACTGAAGCAGCAGTTTGGTGAAAGTTAATGTGCTCATCCTCTTCGGTGCAGCCGTTCTCATGAAAGCAAGAGCCAGATCTGGAGACAAGAAAGAATGATAGGTGGTAGGCATGTAGGAGAAGCAAGAGATTGTGGGAAATGGAATGGGAGACATTCCTGTTATTTGGAGAGATGTCTGATGGAATCCAGGAGGCAGAAGGGATTTCCCTCAGGAGCAAGCCTCAGCAGCCTTTCCTTATCCACTGGAGTGTGTGTGAGGAGAGAGATAGGATGGAAATCAAGAGGATAAGCACTGCAGTCCTACCACCACACCCAGCACGTTCACATGCACATATCATGACAGAGACAATATCCCTTTGCCAGGAGATCTTTCACTTGGAGCTACAGGGCCAATGAGATGCTCTGGAGATCAGGGGAGTCTAATGGGAGATTGGCCCTTAAAACAATGAGTGCTGCTGAGGCAAGCCAAATTATTAATGGAGATTATTTGCAGGGTTTCACAAAAGAAATCAGAACCTGCAACAACATTAGGCAGTGAGTGGGGCACAGTTGTATTTTTTCTGTCTGGCTCCTTTTCCACCAACCAGCTACTCCGCTTGTGTTTCCCCGTCTGTTCTGCAGTTAAAGAAGCTTCCACATTCTCCAGAAATTATTATAATGGAAATGCTACCCTGTTTTCTGAATCTCCCCCACACCAACATTGCCATCCTATCCCATCTTCGCTATCTGGGTACTGTGGTTTCCGATAACTTACTGTGTGATGGCAAATCAGTCAGTCTACTGGGTGACAGGTGCAAAAGCCATTTTTCCTGAGATACATTTCCTAT
This sequence comes from Candoia aspera, assembly GCF_035149785.1. Classification (NCBI taxonomy): domain Eukaryota; kingdom Metazoa; phylum Chordata; class Lepidosauria; order Squamata; family Candoiidae; genus Candoia; species Candoia aspera. The sequence continues at coordinate 114,503,083 of NC_086154.1, read as the reverse complement.
TTATGCAATTGCTTTGGATGAAGATAGTTGTTAATGAAGGGCACAGAGTCAAAAAATTGGGACAAGAAACCATGGCAGACCAGAATGTGTTTTGGTCTATCTTTATGCTAAGAGACCTGATTGGTCCAAAAACAATATACAGGCATTGCTAATATGTATGGGAAATGCTGTTCATGAATGAAGTATGGAATGGATGGAAGGTATCCATCAGCACTTCAGAAGGAGACAATCTGATTTTGTATGGTCTAAGTTGAATTCATTGTTTAAAAACTGAATAATAATGATGAAATTAAAGAAAATTATATAATTTTAATAGCCTGATATATCTTTTTTATGTTTACTTTTTCATTTATATTTAGAATTAGATATAATTTAGATGTGGGTAGGTTGTTGTTTTTTTTCATTTTAAGCTTAGTTGAGGTTTCTTGTTTTCTGCAGTTTTTGTCTTTTTCCCCTTTTTTTTCCCATTGGCTGTGTTTTGGTTGAGTGTGTTTCCTGATTGTATAGGGTTTTTTAATGAAATGGGTTAGGTAATTATTTTTATATAAAAAAATCAGGAGGAAGCACTCCAGTTCCATTGTTTATGGTGAACTGGATTCTTTATGCATACTTACATATATTGACCAGCCATCCTTCCCTTTCACAGTTACGGACATTTTCTTCTTTATTTTTGCAGATTTTAGATGAAATAACTCTACCCCTTCCCATATATTAGACATGGAATTCTCACAGGGCAATCCTATAGGAGTCTACTTAGATATTAAAAATTTGACAATGGCTTAGGTTTAAATGAAGACCTATCTCTTCCTCACCCCAGCCCCTGCATCTTTTAATAAAGTGTATCTAAAACAACCTATCGTTGCATAAAATCCCTGACTCTTACTCCAGTTCATTTGGCTTCTGTGTGCAGCGGGTAAGAAAACGTTAATTCTGTGATGTCCAACTATGCATTTTTCATCTCTTCTCTACATTGCTAAGGAAATGTGGGGTGAAATGTGAGTGGATATTACCGCATGGTATGGTATTTGGTCTTAATGCTACTACCTATAACACTTGGTGGGATCAAATCCCATTTAATTTTTTCTATTCCACTTTCTTTAAGTCTGTAATCTTTTGATATACATTTCCTTTAAGTCTGTAATCTTGTGGCTTTTGGGGATAATAAGAATACTACGAATTGACCTTTCTGTTTATATGTTATATGTTGGCAATCCAAAATGTTGAAATTATATACCAAGCCCTGTGTAGCTGGAAAAGTTGCTGCCCATTCTGGGAATTTCAAGACCATTGTTGTTTTAACCTATGGTATATACGTACAAAGTATCTTTCAATGGAAAGAGAAAGCTTCTTCAGGTTGAGTTTGACTCCTTAGGATTCTGTGGACATATCCGTGTAGTTTCCTTGATGTCAATATGGAAGGGTGCCACTTCTTCCAGGATGTTTTTTCAACTTCCCAGGCTTGCCCTGGGGTTTTCTGGTGGTTTCCCATCAAATTATTAAGTATGTCTGACTCTGTTTAGCTACTCAGGATAAACTATGGTTAGTTGGATGCTGACACCTGCTGTAGGCCAAAGTGAAGTATAATAAATGAGTTCACTTCATGCAAAAAAATGAATAAACAGGATGGTGCTATGGAAAAAGTCTTAGTGACAAATGTGTTAATTTGAATTTGGGCAGATTCACAACATTAATGACTTTCCTGTCATAATCAACTTAAAGGAATTATTAAAAAAATACTTCTTTCTCCTTGTTCAGTGAGAAAGATTGTGATCATAAACAGGCTTCCAAATATTAAGCTGATATGGATACAAATATGTATCTGGAGATACATGTCTGCCCTCATTCCAGTCTCATTTGGACCCTGCTGAACTGCCTGACTGTATTTTAATGCATCTGGAGATGTTAATTCCATCTCTTTCATTTGGGAACATCACTTAAGATGCATGGTTATCTTCAACAAACATTGCGTTGAGTTTTGTCATGACCTGGTCCCTTTTGCATAGCAATCTCATTAGAGTAATTAGAGTAGAGTTGTGCTGAACACTTGCAGCTGATTCTTTTCTCTGAAAGTTCCCCAGTACCTGCATCTTTTGTAACCCTGATTGGTTGCTCCTGCACTTCTTTAATCATTTTACATTTGAGTGGGTGATGATCTTACTGAATAGAGATAAACTAATTCAGAGGGAGGGCAAGCACTGACCTCAGTGTAAATTATCTTTATTTGCCTTTTGTCACAAAGCCAAATCTGATTGGCCAAGTGAAGTTGTTCCTAGGAATAGATATTTAAATAAGTGGTACTAAAGTATCAGCCATTTAGAAACATGAGCATATTCTGGATGCCATGTTCTGCCACTACCTGAATGCTGTGTATCATAAGGGGACCCTGAATGTGTACAGAGGGAGTATAACTGTAAGCATGGTACAGTTTCCAGAGAATTTGTGGTGAAGTGATAGTGATTTCTGCAAACTGTAAAGATAGCTGCAGAGTAGAAGGGATCATTTTGGCATAACTATATATTAAAGACAATTCTGAGCTTTATAGCTGTCCCAGAAATATTGGAAGGTCTTCCTTATAAAAGGGAATGGCAAAGGATGTCTTTCTACTTCACACATTTATTTTATTTGAAAGCACTAGTTGCCTGTTTCTAATTCAAGTCCTGCATTTGATGGATTGGTGTATAGAATTCATAAAATCGTGTTTTCACTCAAATTCTGTTTTGTTGCAATTTAAGACTCAACTCTGGGCACCTGGCACATGTAGTCATTTTTTAAGTCAGTGGAGCAGGCAAATATGTCCCACTCAGTTTGGTTTTTGTGTGTTTAGTGATGAGTATCCATATTGTAAAGATGTGGCCAGGAGGAAATCAATTTCATGTTCATGGCCTGTTTTGTTTCCTTAGGTCAGGAGTGGTCAACAGAACAATCCATAGAGCAGGCTTTTTATGGTTCCCTGCATGAACATTAGTTGTGACCTGTGTTGATGTGCCTCTCTTCCCTGCAATGTGTTCTTCAAAGTGCCCATCAGCACTCTTCCTGCTTTTAATCCGACTCATTTCACATGATGCAACATCATGATGGTTTCTCTGCAACACATTAAGTGATTGGAGAAAGTCTCCAAATGTGAGCAATGGCCTGGTAAACCACAGTGAAACATATTTACTTTGATTCTTTTGGCCCAGTTAGGTGGGATTTAGTAAGGAAGAAAGCGGATGAGCCAAAGAAGCTGCCAGCACTTACATTAGATATTGCATTATCCTTTGATTCAGGATGTTGCAGAGTAACAGCTTGCTGATGTTGCAGCTGGGGAAAACTGCAAGCACTTCTTGCTCCTCACTAGTGGCCCTGCATTCAAAAGATTTTCTTTATTACTCTCTGGGACTCAGAATCCACATTCTGTTTCCAGGAAGAGGACTGTTTTGGAATGGTGGGGAAAGCCTGCTCGTAATTGATAACCCTTTTAAAATCTCTTTGCTAGGTTTCCTTTATCACCAAGGCCGAGATACCGGTTATGTGTGACTTCTCTTTCCTGGACAGTAGAGAATGGTGCACATGGCCAAATTCCTACATTCCAGTAGATAACAAATTAAGGTATTATCTACTGTTAATGCAGTTATTTGGCAATAAGTAAATGCATGCATATTTACTGTTTTCTAATAAAAACATGCATACTTGGCTGAATTATAGTTCTGTTAAAAGCAAACAACTGAGACCTGCTTACTTCTCCTCTACCATTATCACTAGCCTGTCTCAGATGAGTCTTTTAAAGGGGTCTTCTAGCAACAGGGACTCTCAATCCAATAGGCCTTACAAGAGGGAAGAATATGAAGAATTTGCAGGTAACCTGAACAAAGTTTACTCTTGAAGCTAGAGAGTTCAGGAGGGTCAAAGTGCACAACCCACAAGATTGCCAAACGTGGTTCCTAACAGAGCCTGAACCCAGGAACCAAAGAACTTCTGAAGTCAAGTCATTTAAATCAGGACTGCCGAGCCAAGATTCTCAGAGGGGCTAGAATTCTCTTTCTTTTGTGATCTTTCATGAGTGCAGGCTGTGTGCCAAAAGAAGAGTTAAGTGGTGCAAAGAAACATCAGACTTTAAAGAGATTCTGTTCTTCGTTGGCAAGAGTAGGGAAGGGGACAGAACCAAGGAAGGTTAGATGGACTAAGGAACTATATAAAAGCAGCACCCAGTCCTTCTTGGAACAAGCATTGTTTCCTTTAGGCCTGCTTTGGATTTTCAATTCCTTGATTCCAGCTCCTGACCCATTAATTAAAATATGTCCAAACATGTTCTGAAGGCATTATACTTCTTTTTTCCAAACAAACTCTGGATGGCAATAACCATAATTATTTAAAACATTTCTGTATCACTTCAAGGCACAGTACAACATCACATGGAACACAAATATATAAATGCACAACAAAACCCAGAGGCAATTCAATAAAAATACAAATGCAAAAGACAATACCATAAAACCTGGAAGATTGTTTATGGGTTATCAAGTGGGTATCAACTTTTAGTGACCGCATAGACTTCTGCAGGATGATCTGTCCCCAGCCTGGTCTTCCAATAGTAGTCCAGTTACCACTGTAATTGAATCCATCCACCTCATTGCTGGTCATCCTCTTTTCTTCCACCTTTCCCAATATTATAGACTTTCCAAAAGAGCTAGTTTGTTGTGAAACGTGGCCAAAATATGATCATTTGAGCCTGTCATTTGTCCCTTAAGTGAGAACCCTGGATTGATTTGTTCTATGATCCATTTGTTTGTTTTCTTGGCTAATATATCCTCAGAAGTCTTCCCCAGCACCAAAGTGCAAAAGCATCAATACTCTTTCTATTCTGCTTCTTCAGAGTCCAATTTTTGCTTCCATAGAGTATCATATTTGTTGCATAATTCTGATTTTTGTACATATAGACACAACATGGCATCTGAATATCTTTTTCAAGGTCTTCGTTTCTACCGTATCAAATGCTAGTCTGTGATGTATTTTGTGACTACTGGTTCCTTTACTGTTGATAAGGTAAAGGTAAAGGTTTCCCTTGACATTAAGTCCAGTCGTGTCTGACTCTAGGGGGCGGTGCTCATCTCCGTTTCAAAGCCGAAGAGCCGGCGTTTGTCCGTAGACACTTCCATGGTCATGTGGCCAGCATGACTACACGGAACGCCGTTACCTGCCCGCCAAAGCGGTACCTATTAATCTACTCACGTTTGCATGTTTTCGAACTGCTAGGTTGGCAGGAGCTGGGACTAGCAACGGGCGCTCACCCTGTCATGCGGATTCGAACCACTGACCTTCCGATCGGCAAGCTCAGCAGCTCAGCAGTTTAACCCGCAGTGCCACCGCATCCCTTTTACTGTTGATAGTCAGTCCTAAAAGGTAGAAGCCATCTACCACTTCAGTATCTTCAGAATCAGTTCTAAACCTGGTTGCCATCCCTGCTGTCAGTAGTTTGGTCTTTTTATAGTCCCATTATAGTCACTGGGCTCCTCAAACTAGAGTGTCCAGATAACAAGAATGAAGACCTAAAACTAACCAAAATATATATCAGGTGTTAAAACATCCCCTATATAATAATCTGCATTACAGCCACTTCCTGTTGGTCCCTTGTTTTTGCCACCTATTGCATAGTACTGCACAGTATACCTCTTTAAACACCACTAGTGCTCAAATTCACCCCAAAATAATAGGACAAAATTGTGTCTTCTATCAGTCTTCACTGCAGGCCCTTTTTCCTTTCCATCGATCCATGTGAAGAAAGCAGCAAAAAAGGGACACTGTTGTGATTACTCTTAAAACAGGAACATAATTCTTACCTAACTCAAGGCTTATGGTTTCAAAAGCCATGGGAGTCATGTTTCTCTTTTCCTACAGATAATGTTCCCAGTTAGTTCTTATCCTATCTCTGTTCAGTTGTTCAGGAACCAGATAACAATATTCATTTGTAAAAAATATTTGAGAAGGAAACTCATTCCTTTTGTTGTTGTTTATTCGTTTAGTCGCTTCCGACTCTTCGTGACTTCATGGACCAGCCCACGCCAGAGCTTCCTGTCAGTCATCAACACCCCCAGCTCCCCCAGGGACGAGTCCGTCACCTCTAGAATATCATCCATCCATCTTGCCCTTGGTCGGCCCCTCTTCCTTTTGCCTTCCACTCTCCCTAGCATCAGCATCTTCTCTAGGGTGTCCTGTCTTCTCGTTATGTGGCCAAAGTATTTCAGTTTTGCCTTTAATATCATTCCCTCAAGTGAGCAGTCTGGCTTTATTTCCTGGAGGATGGACTGGTTTGATCTTCTTGCAGTCCAAGGCACTCTCAGAATTTTCCTCCAGCATCACAGTTCAAAAGCGTCTATCTTCCTTCTCTCAGCCTTCCTTATGGTCCAGCTCTCGCAGCCATATGTTACTACAGGGAACACCATTGCTTTAACTATGCGGACCTTTGTTGTCAGTGAGATGTCTCTGCTCTTGACTATTTTATTGAGATTTGTCATTGCTCTTCTCCCAAGGATTAAACGTCTTCTGATTTCCTGACTGCAGTCAGCATCTGCAGTAATCTTCGCACCTAGAAATACACAGTCTTTCACTGCTTCTACATTTTCTCCCTCTATTTGCCAGTTATCAATCAAGCTGGTTGCCATAATCTTGGTTTTTTTGAGGTTTAGCTGCAAGCCAGCTTTTGCACTTTCTTCTTTCACCTTCATCATAAGGCTCCTCAGTTCCTCTTCGCTTTCAGCCATCAAAGTGGTATCATCTGCATATCTGAGATTGTTAATGTTTCTTCCAGCGATTTTAACCCCAGCCTTGGATTCCTCAAGCCCAGCATGTCGCATGATGCGTTCTGCGTACAAGTTGAATAGGTAGGGTGAGAGTATACAGCCCTGCTGTACTCCTTTCCCAATCTTAAACCAGTCTGTTGTTCCGTGGTCTGTTCTTACTGTTGCTACTTGGTCGTTATACAGATTCTTCAGGAGGCATACAAGATGACTTGGTATCCCCATACCGCTAAGAACTTGCCACAATTTGTTATGGTCCACACAGTCAAAGGCTTTAGAATAGTCAATAAAACAGAAATAGATGTTTTTCTGAAACTCCCTGGCTTTTTCCATTATCCAGCAGATATTGGCAATTTGGTCCCTAGCTCCTCTGCCTTTTCTAAAGCCAGCTTGTACATCTGGCAATTCTCGCTCCATGAATTGCTGAAGTCTATCTTGCAGGATCTTGAGCATTACCTTACTGGAATGTGAAATGAGTGCCACTGTTCGATAGTTTGAACATTCTTTAGTGTTTCCCTTTTTTGGTATGGGGATATAAGTTGATTTTTTCCAGTCTGATGGCCATTCTTGTGTTTTCCAAATTTGCTGGCATATAGCATGCATTACCTTGACAGCATCATCTCGCAAGATTTTGAACAATTCAGCTGGGATGCCGTCGTCTCCTGCTGCCTTGTTATTAGCAATGCTTCTTAAGGCCCATTCAACCTCACTCTTCAGGATGTCTGGCTCTAGCTCACTGACCACACCGTCAAAGCTATCCCCGATATTGTTATCCTTCCTATACAGGTCTTCCGTATATTCTTGCCACCTTTTCTTGATCTCTTCTTCTTCTTCTGTTAGGTCCTTGCCATCTTTGTTTTTGATCATACCCATTTTGGCCTGGAATTTACCTCCAATGTTTCTAATTTTCTGGAAGAGGTCTCTTGTCCTTCCTATTCTATTGTCTTCTTCCACTTCCACACATTGCTTGTTTAAAAATAATTCCTTATCTCTTCTGGCTAACCTCTGGAATTTTGCATTTAATTGGGCATATCTCCCCCTATCGCTGTTGCTTTTTGCTTTCCTTCTTTCTTGGGCTACTTCTAGTGTCTCAGCAGACAGCCATTTTGCCTTCTTGGTTTTCTCTTTCTTTGGTATGTATTTTGTTGCTGCCTCCTGAACAATGTTGTGAACTTCTGTCCAGAGTTCTTCCGGGACCCTATCTACTAAGTCCAGTCCCTTAAATCAATTCTTCACCTCCACTGCATATTCCTTAGGCATATTAGTGAGCTCATATCTAGCTGACCTGTGGGTCTTCCCTAATCTCTTTAGTCTGATCCTAAATTGTGCAATAAGAAGTTTGTGATCTGAACTACAGTCAGCTCCAGGTCTTGTTTTTACCGACTGTATAGATGTCCGCCACCTTTGGCTTCAAAGGATGTAGTCAATCTGATTTTGGTGTTGTCCATCTGGTGAAGTCCATGTATAAAGCCATCTCTTAGGCTGTTGGAAGAGAGTGTTTGTTATGCAGTGAGTTGTCTTGGCAAAATTCTATCAGCCTATGTCCTGCTTCGTTTTGTTCTCCCAGGCCATGCTTACCTGTAATTCCAGGTGTCATTTGACTGCCCACCTTAGCATTCCAGTCTCCCGTGATGAAAATAACATCTCTTTTAGGCATGTTGTCTAGTAGGTGCTGCAGATCCTCATAGAACTGCTCTACTTCAGCTTCTTCAGCATCTGTGGTTGGGGGGTATATTTGGATCACTGTGACATTAGATGGCTTGCCCTGAATTCGAACTGAGATCATTCAATTGTTTTTTGGATTGTATCCAAGCACTGCTTTAGCCACTTTACTATTAATTATGAAAGCTACTCCATTTCTTCTGTGGTCCTCTTGTCCACAGTAGTAGATCTGGTGGTCATTTGATGTGAAGTGGCCCATTCCAGTCCATTTCAGTTCACTGGTGCCCAAAATGTCTATCTTTAATCTTGACAACTCACCAATAACCACATCCAATTTGCCCTGGCTCATAGATCTTACATTCCAGGTTCCAATGGTGTGTTGATCCTTAGAACATCGGATTCGCCGTTCACCACCAGCACCGTCGGCCGCTAGCCGTCCTTTCGGCTTTGAGCTAGCTGCGTCATCACGTCTGGGGCTAGTTGAGCTCATCCTCTGTTCCTCCCCAGTAGCATTTTGACCATCTTCCGACCTGGGGGGTCTCATCTTCCGATGGTATACCGACATATCTCTGGTTGTACTGATCCATTTAGTTTTCACGGCAAGAATACTGGGGTGGGTTGCCATTACCTTCCCCAGGGATCGCATTTAGTCTGACCTCTCTGTCATGACCTTCCCGTCTTGGGTGGCCCTTCACGGCTCATGGCATCACTGAGGTGCTCAAGCTCCAACACCACAACAAGGTAACGATCCTTTGCTGAAGATTCCTTTTGTAACATTACGAAATTCTCTGCATGAGAAGCACCACCTAACAAGTGTCTTTCCAGTAACTTCACTATTGGAGTTCGTTAGCTTCACTGCCAAATGATGGTGGTCAGAAGAGGCATGCATCTCAAGAAATATATCTGAATATATACTTGGACAGATCTCATGACAGAGTTCAGTATTTTAAGCTCCTTTCTATTTCTAAGATTGCAGGGGAAAATATCCCATGTGACATCAACTATGTTTCACAACAGAACTGCAGGGTCTTATTTGCTGAAGGCATCAAATAAGACAGCTTTCCCAATATAGCGCCTTTCAACTATATTGCAAATTCAACTCCCAAGTGCCATTTTTGCTGGGAATACTAGGAGTTGCAGAACTGGAAATACTGGGATAAGCTCAAGCATGGATAAAAATTTCAATGCCTAAGGAGAGGGATTGTCTTCAACTGTTGCCTGAGGAAAACAAAATAGCTTCTGTCTTCATAGGAAACTAGTTGCTGCCATCCAGAGGGAACAAGTGACTTATATATTCGATGGCACCACAGCCACCTTCACATCGCATTTTTCCAGTATAACAAAATACTTACATAATGGAATACAATTCTGTGCATATCAAACACATTTTGCAAATTAGTCATCCAAAATTTTTCTTCCTGTAATTTTAAGGCGTCATAAATGACAGCATCGGTCTCTGAGATTCTGTTAGTGAGCCTTTTACAAACAGAGTGCCTTCTAGATATATAGACTTAAACTCCCAGAATTTTCAGCAATGGCTCTGCTGACTGAAGAATTCTGGGAGTTGCAGTCCATCCAACTGGAAGGTATCCAAACTGCTTTATTATTGTTTTTGCTGCTGTTGTTATCGCTTTATTAGATATACTGTATATTCCACCTTTCCTTCAGGGATTCAAGGTGACTTACATGGGATCTCTCTTCATTTTATCATCCCAGTGCTTACCCTATGAGTAGGTTGGGCTGAGAGAAAGTGATTGGCCCAGAGTTACTCAGTGATTGTTCATAGCTAAGAGCAGACTCAAACCTGGGTTTCCCCAGTTCTGTGCTAAAACCACTCCATATTACTGGATGTTAGTACCATTTTCAGAGTGGAACTTTTGGGGATATTCTGATCAAGTGTGGCAAGGCACACATTAGGTCAGGGTTTCTCAACCTTGGCAAACTTTAAGATGTGTGGATTTCAATTCCCAGAATTCCCCAGCCAGCTATGGTTGAGAAACACTGCATTGGGTTATTGAGATTTAGTACCATGGAGAGCACCCACAAAGTCTGAGTTGAGTGAGATACCAGATTCACTAAGGCACCTGAATATTAGTTTGTAACAGGATTGAGCATCCTTTATTCACTCTCACACACAAGTGAACACACTTCATTCCTTTTCTTCCACTGTCTCTGTCTCTTAGAAGTTCATTGCAGATCTCAAACCAGATGATGTTTGCCATTTAAACCAGGAGTTCATTTGCTGCTGGCCAGCTAATTCAGCTGATCAGTTAACCAATAGGAAAGTGGATGGGTCTTCCTGCATTTTTTTTTCAGTCTAAAGTCTGCTTCCTGCCCCATAATTACTTTATCTATAGTTTACTTAAATCCCTCCCTCCTGTAAGGGATACTTTCTGGAAACTAGGGACTGTGTCCTCTTATGCAGATACACGCTAGTGCTAGAATATGTTCTTCAGACTAGGCTTCAGAGACATTATGAATTGCCAGCACTTTGAGAGAAGAGTTATTCAAGCTTGAAGAAAGGAATAGAGCTGCCTCCCTTGGACCCAGGGATGGGGGCCTAATTATCTGCTGGAGTTCCCTTCTATACATGCCTTTATTGAGGTCACTGCTTTAGACATGGTCTCCTGGAGAGCTTCAAGGACCAATTATTTCTGCTTGAATAACTTTTCCTTGGCTAAGGAGTGGGTGGTGGGTGGTCAGAAAGATACATAAATTTTAAGCAGAAAATATCTCCAGCATCAAAGGTGTCTCCCTTGTGAAGATTGCTAATTTGGGACCCTAAGTTCAGCTTTCTGTGACAGCACTGAGCTTACTCATCTACTTCTTTTCCAGTGTAGCATGATTAGTATAAAACAGCTTAAGATGCTGCCAGGAGCCCCTCATAAATGTATATTAGCACCTGCCTTCCCTTGTTCCCATTCCCAATGAAGCCTGGGATTTAACTTGGTGCAGGAAGAACCCAAAGAGGGACAGAACAATTTGCAGGTTCAGAAATGGCTTTCCCCATGCCCAACTTTCATTGCCACAGCTTTGCTGCATCCTCCAGAGTGTGATTGGGAATAAAGGAGCCTAGAGACAGAGCCTGGGGCAGAAAGGTTTCTCTCTTCAAGCAAGGAAAGCCTGCCTGCCCAAGCTTGTCCCACTGTGATGTTGCCTTGTCATAAATTAACCACACACACAATTAAAGAGCCTGTCTCAGCTCCAGGAGCTGTGGATGTATTTCATCCCAAGAGAGAGAGAAAGGCACTGTGGTATACAGCTATAAAGCATCTGAGCGCGAAATCTGGGCTCTTAGCAGAGGGCTGGTGGCTATTTGTCAGTGCAAGGCAAGGAAAAGGGGGATGAAGGGAGGCAGGGGTGTGGGGAGCAGTCAGGTATGAAGCTGCATTGGTGGGCAAGTGAGACAAAGTGTGTCTGCAGAGGGGAATGGCTTGGTGCAGGTTGTGAGGACTATGAGGCTCTGTGGAGGTGTACTTGAGAGCCAGTTTGGCATAGTGATTAAGGGGCTGGACTAGAGACTGGGAGACCGTGAGTTCTAGTCCTCCCTTAGGCATGGAGACTGGCTGGGTGACTTTGGGCCAGTCCCTCTCTCTCAACCCAACCCACCTCACAGGGTGGTTGTTGTGGGGAAAATAGGAGGCAGGAGGATCTTGAATAGCACAACAAAGGTGGGATATGCATCTAATAATACATAAATAATATCTTACATGATGACTGTCACCTGAAGATCAGTCATCATGCAAGCTGCTCCCATCATAGGCATCACATTCCCATCAAATATTTCTAGCGGTAACCAGTGGCTGAGAGGACATGAATCTTTGCATCATATGGGAGATACAGGACAGCAGACTGATCAATCCATTACAATTACCATCAGGCAGAGAATGTGGAAACATCTTTCATGTGTGAATCCTAACTTGAAATTCTGTGATGACAGTCTGCGTGTATGCCTTGACCCAAGCCAGGAACCTTCATGGGATTTGGAGAATTGGGAATCTCTTCCAAATGATTCATGTTGTCATGTATTTTGACTTCTCTGTCCTCAAGAGAGGACAGGCAATTCACCTGGGTTGCCTCCGGGTTGTGCTCTTGTCTTTGCTTCTAGCAGCCCCACCAGCCTCTGGTTCACCACAGAATGCTGAACAAAATATATATTTGACCCAATCCAACACAGCTCCCTTCTTCCTATACTGACCACTCCTTTCCATCTGCCAAGTTAGGCCTCTTATTATAGATGCAGCAATTTTCTACGGACTCGGTCTTTAATTACTGTCAAATGTTCAAGATGGACCAAGTTGAGGGCCAGTTTGGCATAGTGGTTAAGGTGCTGGTACTTAGTATATAGAATCCATACTAGAACTCTTGTCCATATCAATATTCCTTATTCCATATGGAGCATTTCTCTCACACACATTATATCCATTAACAAGTACAACGTAAGATTTAGGGCTAGCAAAAGGATTTATAGTCCAATAATTTTATACAAAGTTTTATTTAATGAATAGTTGAACAGAGCATAAATTTAGGCATATTAAAATAGTAGGATTACTTTTTTAACACAGATTTGGAAAATAGTCTAGATCAAAGGAAAATTATTAGCCATTGTCTGAATTCTTAGATTTCATAGATTTTTTCTCTGAAACTATTCTGGTTAGTTCACTCACTCTTGAAAGAAAATCCAGGACATTGCAATTTAATATTTTCTATGTTGGCCTTCTACATTTTTTTTCACAAATAATTCATTATGGGCGAGGGGCAATAAAATCCCATGAGTTACAGCCACAGCCTGCCCTATGGGGACAAGTAAAATGCTATTCAGATTTGGGGGGGAGGGGTCCTGTGCCCTTATTGAGTTGCCCATTTTGCAAAAAACATTACTATTCTTTCTGTGGGATACATTTCAGAAAAAATAACGATAAGTAGCCAGTTAGTAATGATAAATAGCCTTGTTTAATTGTCTCAGTATCAGTTTCCGTTCCCATAGGGTAAGGGTTGGTTTTAATGATTTCTTTGCTCAAAACCAGTAATTAAAGCCTCCTTTCATCTACCTACAGGAACACAAGCAGACATTGGAACAATTAAGAGAAGCTGTTCAAGGGTCAATAAATTGGCTATTTATAAATTGGGTAGTCATGAGCAAGAAGAAACAATATAATGGGTAGGATCTGTAAACTGAAAAAAAGAACTATGAATGTTAAGAAAGACCTTTATGGATGGGATGTAATTCTGAATAAACATTGTAGAAAAATCTAAACCATGAAAGAGTATGTTGTGGAATAATATAGTGGTATATTCAGTGCTGTGTGGAACTTCGATTTTAATTCCACTTCCAGCAAATTATGGAAAAGCAATGTCTCAGCCGCACCAAGCGTATCTAGTGTAGAAGCAATCACAGACATCTGAATGTAGTGCTTGTTTTCCTTTCCTGCCTCTCAGTGAAATTAACACATTTTTGAGGCAGTATCTAGGAAACTGAGTTGTTATCATTTGGGAAATGCCATGTTGTTCTCTAGTTCTGAATCCCCCTCCCCTTTTTTAAAATGGGAAGATAGGTCAGTTTTAGGTGTTGGTAATGCCATCACATATCAGTGGTTTTGAATAAATAATTTTATTTATCCTTACAAGGTAATGGGACATGTTGGTTCGATTCTTGCTGGAAGTCAGGAGGGGAAAAATAGCAAGATTAATAAAATCCCTGTGATATCCCATCTTAAATCAATACTTAGGTATACTTCCCATGTACATTTTGGAATAAAGGACATTTCCACCTCCATTTGGAAGTATAACTGAATTTAGCAAGCCTCACGTTTAGAAATATGATTGCAGTTTGGTCAAAAGAATTGGTTATGTTAATGTAAATAAATACATACTGTGTCTTACAAAGGCCTTGCTGCTTCCTTGCTCCCTTTGCTTCCCTTTCAATTGGGATAAGCATGACATGGAAACTTTCCTGCTGTCCTAAAGGCAATTCTTCCAATCTCTATTTTTCACCCAGCATCCAATTATTTTCTCCCATCTCTAAAGTACGGGCATCTATGGGCAAATAGATAACTCTGCTTAAGTCCAAGGATGTCCAGGTGATGTGCTTGCAGTTCAGATGCACAAGCATAAAAGTTTGTGGATGGTGTGCAATTTGTCATCCTGAGAATTTTTTTTAAAATAGCTAATTGCTTTTCATAATATACATGAAAAATAATGCTATCAAGAAATACTTTTTTGCTCTTCCATGAAGTTGCTGGGCAGGTTGTCTAGGAGTAGGTTTTTATTTGTCCTGCACGTAATTTTATCTTTTCCTTGTTACTCCAACCTGCCTTCAACGAGATGCTTTTCATGCCTCTAATTCTCCCAGAAGAAAACGAGAGTTTAATCAAATCCATTGAAAACTAGAACAACAATGGACACATCTAGCCTGCAGATTTTATCATCCTTTGCATTTCTTCCACTCTGCTCCTACAAAATGATGTCCGGCAATTTCATGGCAGCTAAAAGGTGTGTGGTGATAGCATTCTTTCTTGCCCTCATGTTGGATGCAATTACTGATTTGCCCAATACTTAACTGCCTTGTGTTATGGGAAGATTAACTGGAACTCACCTGAGTTGTTGGACAGATTTCCATTTTGGAAGGGAAGAAAGAGTGAGAAGCTGATGAAGGTTCAAGCTCATGGCCTGTCATGAGGTTGTCAGCTATGAATAAGGAGGATTCTCTTGTCATCTCTCTGCAGGGCAATCAGGACGCCACGGCTCCGCCTGACGCAATGGCTCAGCCCTATCCCCCGGCCACATATCCACCCCCCCCACAGAACGGCATCCCTCCAGAGTATGCTCCTCCACCACACCCGCATCCAGCACAGGACTATTCGGGGCAGAGCACAGTACCCGAACATGCCTTGACGCTCTACACCCCAGCACAGAGCCACTCCGAACAGCCGGGCACTGATGCCAGCACGCAGTCCATAGCAGGCACGCAAACGGTACCGGTAAGAGGATCTGCATACAGGGCCTGACAGTGCCATAGAGCACACCTGCACAGTGGCAGCACCGGGCAGCTCAGGGGAGTAGGCGTCCAGTGAAGAGGGAGAAGGCGGGTGGTTCTCCTGGAAAAATGCAGGCTGGAAGGAGGGACCTGTACAGAATTGGATGGGAAGGCCATAAGGAAACCTCTGTTGGAAGAATGAACCCATTGGCTCGAGACTGAGAGGCTGCGTTGTGGGTGGGGGGAAGACTGAGACCACTGATCCAATCCCCTCTCCACTCCCATTCCTGGTTTGTCTGCTTGGCCTTGTTCCACTTTCAGTTGAGACCCCGAGATGGTGGGGGATCGAAAGGGGGCAGGGTGAAAATAACAGAGTTCTTATGCAGCAGAAGGCCAGTGCGGAGAAACAATTCCAGCACCCTGCTACCCCCATGGGCATTTGTGGCTCAGCACTTAAGTTTCCTGGCTCCCTTTTTGTCCCTAATCACTTGTAATCTACCTGCTTGGCTGCTTGCCAATCCTATCGTGCCAATGATGTGGTTGTAATGCAGCTCAGCGAGGAAGCGCTGAGTGAGCAGTTCCCAGCTGCTCCTCAGTCCCTGAGTGCCAGGCTGGCTGCTCGCCACCACGCAGCTCCGAGAGCGAGTTCTCCCCTCCCCCCCGTTCTCTGTGTGCAGGAATGCATGCAAACCCAGGATGGCGCCAAGACATCGCCAACCGTCTCTTCCTGGAGCTGTGCATTTGGGTTGGTGCTAATTCTCATTCCACTTTCTCAGGTGCTACTGCTGTCCTGTGTAGAAGGACAAGACTAGGGCCCCTGTTTTATAAATGGGGAAGTTGAAGCTGAAAGAATGGTGACTGGTCTAAGATCAAATTAAAGCAGTGTTTCTCAACCTCAGCAACTTCAAGATGGGTGGACTTCAACTCCCAGAATTCCCCAGCCAGCCATATTGAAGTCCACCCATCTTAAAGTTGCCAAGGTTGAGAAACCCTGAATTAAAGAGTTGAACTGGGGACTTCTGGTTTCACAGCTCACATTCTTAGTCCCTAAGTGACAGCATGCACCACCAGTCCCTGAGTGGCCTCTCACATTGCACTAAGCCATGATGTGATCTGTTTGTGTTTGGCTCGCTGTATTGTGTTCACCTAGTTATCATGCTTCTAAGCCACGGTTTATGGCTTTGAGTGTTGGGCAAACCCAACTCTTCATTTTTTAATCAGTAAGCCACAGCTAAATAAGCCATGCCATAGCACACCGTGTGAACCTAGTCTCAGAATGACATTAAAAGCTGGCAATCATGTAACATCACTTTCATAGACATGCACATTCCCAAATACCTCTCAGGATTATGGGGAACCTGCAGCATGAGGACCCGGAGCCTTGGCCTAATCTTATACAGGTGAAGGGAATCTAACAGGGAGATGGCATAGAAGAGGGGGAAAAAATGTTGGGGAGAGCTAAAATGAAAGAGCCCCCTGAAGCAATGAGTTCAGACCTCCTGCAAAACTTGGGGGGTAAGAAACAAAACCAAAGAATGGGAGTGGAGCCGAAGCAATCAGAGTGATGGAAGGAACCCTTTGAAAGTAGATCACTTCAGATCTCTATCAAGAGCAATCTGCTTTCCAGCAGAGAGGAAGTGTGGGCTGGTGGATGGTGGGGTGGGAGTGGGGAGAGAAAAAAAAGAAAAGGACAAGAAAATCAGTTGATTAAACAGAGAAATGGATCCAGCCCAATCACTTCCAGAGTAAGACTTCCAAAAAATCACCGCAGCCTTCAGTAGAAGGACAGATTATACACTAAATCCAAAGATGTTAATATCCCCGCAAACTGAAAACCTAATTGCCCCAAATCCCATCCAACATGTTCTCTGGATTCATTCCATACCTGTGAAATCTGTCTTTCTCAAGCAGCAGTGACATTTCCCCACCACCTCACCCCCCCTGTACATGTGCAGGCATACACACACACACACAGACACAAAGAATCACAATGGTGCTTTAATTTATTTATTTTCACCAGCAGACAGATGAAGCAGCGCAGACAGACAACCAGACACTACACCTACCAGAGAGTGGTTCTGACAAGCAGCAGCCCAAGCGGCTACACGTTTCCAACATCCCTTTCCGCTTCCGGGACCCTGATCTGCGGCAAATGTTTGGGGTGAGTCTGTCACCTTCCTGTGCCACATACACACGGAAATGCACACAGACCTGCACTTGTGGTCTCCTTGAAAAGGAACTGGCTGGGTTCACTGATTATTTTGCATTATAATTTAGTCTGGGTTTTTTTCCATGTGATTTGTGAACCTAGCATTGTGGTTAGTAAAACATGGTTTATAGTTGAGTGTTGTGTGTGAGCCACTATGGATTATTCAGCAAACCATAGTTAAAACAAATCATTACTTAACACCATATACAAATTCAGCAAATGAGTCCCAGATAGAGATACCAACAGGGCTAACAATGTTGGGTCCAAATGTTGTCAAATCTACCTCATATCTTCATACAGTTCCACAACTCCTATTGTTATATCTCCTAATAGTCCATGTATCTAAAGTGCCTGCTTCTTGCTTTCATTCCCCTTTGGCAGGAACTCCTATCTGCTCCCCCTGACCCCCAGAGCTCTGCAGGTCTTGTGATTTTCAGGGTTCAGGCAGGATTGACCTTCTTTCTCAGTCTAAGCATGGCTAGAACATGTTGTTCGATGGCTGAGTACTGCTTCATGCGGAAAATACCTGCTGTACTCCCAGGGATGATGGGTCCTAGTGGCCAGTAGAAACAAAGTGGCATCTGCCGAAGTATGATGGTAGATCCCAGAAGTTGTTTCGGTGTACGTGTATAAATAGAGGTAGTCCTCACTTACCAAAGTTACAACAGTGCTGAAAAAGTAGGTTTACAACTGGTCCTCGAACTTGCAGCTATTGCAGCATCCCCATGGTCATGTGACCACAATTTGGGCACTTTGCAACTGGTATGCATTTACGACTGTCGCAGTGTCCCGCAGTCACGTGATCGTCATTTGCAATCTTCACAGCCAGCTTCCAACAAGCAAAGTCAGTGGGGAAGCCAGCAGGAAGTCGCAAGTCACGGTCACATGACATCGCGCTTAACAACTGCAGCGGAATTGATGTAAGTCCAGCACAGTCACATGACATTTCACTTAACAACCATGTCGGTTAGCGATGGAGTTGTTGGCCCCAGTTGTGGTTGGTAAGTGAGGACTACCTCTATTTGATACTCTAAGGATGTTCCCAAATTTCAGAGGTGTCTGCACACCATGCCCTTTGGGAATAAATCAAATCACAAGGGATTCCAAGCTGGGATAGAAAGAAATGATGTCTCCACTCCCATTTTCACCTTTCCTTCTTCCCCCTTCCCCTGTCCCTCTTTTTCTCCCCCAGCAATTTGGAAAGATCCTGGATGTTGAGATCATTTTCAATGAGCGTGGTTCCAAGGTGGGTTCAACATATCGGTGTCTGGTACAACCCAAATGTCCCTGTAGATGGGCGTCCCCGAGGGCCAGTCTATCTTCTCCGTTCTGCATTCCTGCCTTTACCATTTCCTTTCTATGCCACAGGAGGCCTCCTGGTTTCTAACTACCCCCTTCCTCACCATCCCTTCAAATCCTGTGACTTTCGATTTAAGAATGACATTTTGATATTTTAACTTTCCCTCTGAAAACAAGCATGCTGGTTGAAAATAATTAACTAAAGCGATTCTAGAGTCGGAATAATGCAGAAAGAGGAAAAATTGTGAGTCACAAACCCCCCACTCAAGTAATTTAATGCAGAAAAAGATCACCCTCTCATGGTGAAATTAGAAACTGCTCTAACCAGAGAGAGAGAAAAAAAATAACATGACACACTACTTAAGACAACACGGTATTAAGGTCTAGAGGAAACACGTGGATATTTCTTCCACCCAAACTAGACATGAAAATACTTTGTTGAATTTTGTTTCCAGGGGGTGATTCAGGTATTTTAAGTTTGAAAGAAATGGGAAACCCTTTCAGTGCTTCAACTCCTGCTGTTCCGCTATTGACTGCAGGAGCTAAACCAGACCGAAGCTCGGCAGTGTTCACTCAAACTCTCAGGCGTTCTGGAAGGGGCAAAACTAGACCCAGCCGTTCCCGCAGCCTCTCCATGTGTTAGGAGGGCCACCGTGCCTCTCCAGGCCTGGGTAGGATAAATGTGAAGCCAATTGTCAGGCACAGGAGAAAAAAGTCTACACATTTGCGGTCCTCTTGGGCCCTGCCTCCATAACGGAGTGGTGATGCAGATCTCGTCCTGTCCTGTTATTCCTCTCAGTCCTCACCCTCCCTCGTCCTCGCTCCTTCCCCCCCCCCCCGACCCCCTTGCCCAGTCTTTGGGGTGGCTTGGGAAGCTCACATCCTGCCTCTTTTCTCTGCTGCTCCTTACTCACCCCTTCTCTCTGCCCTGTTCCTCCCACCCCCCTTTTCTCTCTTCATCCTTTTCTCCTTTTCCGACCTCTCTCCATCCCCAACCTCTCTCTTTTTCTTTCCTTTTTCCTTTCTCTCCCTCACTCACAGGGTTTTGGGTTTGTAACTTTTGAAACTAGTGCAGATGCCGATCGGGCACGGGAGAAGCTGAACGGCACCATCGTAGAGGGACGCAAAATTGAGGTGCGAACAAATGCACTGCCTGCTCTGCGTCGGGCATTAGACCTCACACTTGCTACCTCATCACAACCCTTTAAAAAAAAATCTGTCTCTGGGATTACCCAGGACAAGCAGGCGGGCGAGTGAATGTTGCATGTCCTGTGCTTTTGATTCCCATAGGTTGGGTGGTGGGGGAGGATGCAGAAGGGAAGGAAGGCAGAACATCTCCACCAGGAAGCTGCTGAAAGCAGTCATTTCAGACCATTTAGAAGTATAATATCACTAAGCCTCCAGAATTCCAGAAAATCTGCCTAAATCATCATGTGCAATTGCCACCTGGTGGGGATTCTTGCTCTTTTCCTTCCAAAGAGGAAGTACAGAGCAACTTCAGAGTAGACCATTTAAGAGAAGCAAAAGAACCTTATGTGAATGTAGTCCTGGGTAGTGGTTGAGCCCTTTGTTCACACTGGAGTGCTGAAGATGCTCGCTGGATGACTTGGCCCTGCTTCATCAGGGTTGTGAGGTAGAGAGATGACGCTGCATTGTTGCCCCTGACATCCTCTTCTGCTGGAACTCCTACCCTTTCGCTGTCTGTTTGGTTTATTGGGTGTCCTCTTGCCTGGCATTGCTTAGCCTGTCCAGTGAATGGTACTTTCAGTATGCATGAAAACTGCCTGTGCAGGGCCCTGCATGTTAGCTGCGAACATGACACTGGGAAGGAGAGTTTCAGGAGTAGCTCCTTGCAACGTGGCCATGTGGTTCTAATATTGCGCTCCTGTCTGAAGCCAACACACTAGGAGGGAGCTGTAAGATCAGGAATCAGAAGGCTGGTAGTCCAAGATGTCAAGAACTGCCAAATGTAGCCTGGCAAGCAAGTTGCCTTTGCTTAGGAAGATCAGCCCATGAATCATGGAGGATCTGACACAAACCTTCACCAGCATTTTTGAATGCTGACATTTCCCTTGAGGTCCAGGGAAGAAGAATTCCATTTGGACCCAAAGTCTGTCAGTAACCTGGTGCTTGTTTCTCAACAGGTCAACAATGCCACCGCACGGGTCATGACAAACAAAAAGGCAGCTAATCCCTACACAAACGGTAATGGAATGAGGAGGGTGGTGAAGTGAGTCCAGAGCCAGGCATCCCTGGAAAGGGGGCAGGCCCATTTTCCTCCAGGCCACCCTGGAGCTTGGGGCCAGGGAGGTGTTCTGGTCTCCAGGGTCCCAAGAAATGCAAAACATGGATTTGGGTTGCATCTCTGAGAACAGAGATGGCAACAGGAGCACCCAGCCTATGAAAACAACTGGTCCAGCTTTCCCTCCTTAAGGACAATGCTTAGCAAGCCTAGTGCCCCCTCTGCCCACTTCTTGGAGTACTATTCCTTCCCCTGTTCGGGAGAGTTTAGGGGGATTGGGAGGAGTGGTGCTTTCTGACTGCCTCCTTCTTTGTTACCAGGCTGGAAGCTGAACCCTGTAGTGGGCACCGTCTATGGCCCTGAATTCTATGCAGGTAATGTCTGGATCGGGCCAGATCCATGGACAAGCGTTATCTCTTAGGGATCTGACAGGACTACTGAATCTCATAGCAGAACTTAGCTCTTGCTTATTCCTAAGATGCCACAGTCTGTTGCTCGCAGAGAAGAAAGCTAGAGGTTAATAAACCCGAGTGTGTAGGGATGAGTGCACTGGGACTGGGGAATGCCAGGTTCAAATTCCTTCTTAGCCATGAGGCTTTCTGCATAATTTTTGGCAAATCACTTTCCTATAACTTCACCTGGGACTGGCAGAATAGTAACTAGAATCTATAGGTACATTATTAAGTAATATATAGTCCAGCGGCAAGGATTTTTGACCCCCCATTGTAAATTAGGGTTCTAGAAAGGACAAATTATAACAGCTCAGATCAAGATTTAGGGTAGCATAAATAGGCCATAAAACGTATCACTGAATGTACTGAATGCATCCCACAATATTCTTGACACAGCTAATCTGCCTTTGCACAACATATTCAACCCAGCTAAATGGGACTGTGAAATTTCTAGCTCACTATGCTGTGGAACCCAGTTACTCTCTTAGCATATTGTACGAACCCAGCCATCACATGAAACCATAATGTGGTTTGTTTGCTTCAGCCTTAGCATGTCATGTAAGAACAGGAATTGTGTTTTGCTAACCTAGGTTTAGGGTTTGGTGTGGTGTATGGATCCAGATGGAGCTGGGAGGGATCCGGGACATCATTTAGTCCCCACCCCGTCCATCTTGGGCTCTCTTCAGGAGGTGGCTCTGTTTGTGGATCTCTTAGTTCTTGCAAACAGCCCAGTCACCTGTCCACCCTTTACATAACCAGCTTCAGACACTGGTTTAGATAAACACAGGAATAAAATGTACAGAGAGAACTATGTGTGCCATCTGGATTTTATTGTAGAAAAAAGAGAATAAATGTAATTAGAACTGAGATGTAATAATGTTCTGAAGCTCTACTACATAACTCTTGATAGAGGGCAAAATTCTTGAAGACAAACATTTGGAACAGATATAGGAAGGAAGATGTTGGATTCGTAGGTTAGCGGTGAGGAGCATGCCTGAGGAAGGAGGTGGGAAAAGCTCATCCCTTATTCAGGGTGGGTGGGGAGGGGGGAGTCTCATCTGCCCAGCAGGAATGGAGAACAGGCAGACAGTGCTTAACAGTTGGGGCTATTCCCGGCTGGTCCTCATGGCTATTTCTTCCCCTCCTCCAGTGACCGGTTTCCCATATCCAGCCACAGGAACCGCAGTAGCGTACCGGGGGACGCACTTAAGGGGCCGAGGACGCACAGTCTACAACACGTTCCGAGCAGCTCCCCCACCCCCACCCATCCCCACGTATGGAGCGTGAGTATTGGGGGGGGGACCCTGGCCTTATAAAAACAGGTGGTTCAGGCCCTTCCAAAGAAGATGGCAAAGTTAGCTGTGCTATCTTCTCAAGCCCCAGGGTGCCTTTTTCATGTGCCTCTGCTCTGGGCAATGTGATCTGTGCTTCATTATATGCCATGTTAATTTTAAGACATGCCTTTCTGAAGCTTCTTGGTTTGGGGTTACAGTGTGATTAAGACATAAGTCCCTGTTGTCCTAGATTTCTGGACACATGGTTGGAAAATTCAGAGTTACCCTTGGACTTCTCATTGGCCTCAATTTTCCTTCAGGGATACAACTCCTCCATGTTGTCTGGGAATTATGGCCATTATAGTATACCATTTCTGGAGGGCACCATCTCGGAGAAGGCTAGGCAGAGATGTTGCCCAGGGGGCACTGTATGTATTGCAATCAACTCACAGCTGGAGAAGCATGTTCCCAGGCATTCCACTTTTTCAACAGGAATCTTCTGTTTCCTTGACCAGCATAAATTATGCAAGCCAATAAAGTACATGCAGGTGTACTTTGCACAAAATATTTATTTTCGTGCTTCCTTCTGAAGCTGATCATCTTACATCTTGTGCTATATAGGCTTCTTTTAGTAATTAGACAAGCATGAGGGATACAGAAGGGAAAGCATCACTAGATGATATGTGGAAGGGGACAGGTAGCCATCTTGAACATCCTATAGCCTCTCACCAAGTGGATCATAAACCTGCTCCTTTTTAAAATGATGAAAATGAAGCAAAATCTCTCACAGAACGTGTGTGAATATTGCGTGGAGGTGCATAGCCAAGGGTGGCTGTGCCCTGATTCCCCCAGGAACACCTTCTCCTTCATGATCTTCCCTGTGGACTATCAGGCAGACATCTCCGTCAGCTTGCACAGCTCCTGCATTTGCACCTCTCGTGCCGTTGGGGAAGGGGAAGGCAACTGCTGGGGCCGAACACCAGAGCCACGAAGGCCAGTCTGATGCCTGCTCTAGCGCTCCCTTTGGAACAAACAGCTGCTCTTGCAGAGTGGGCTTCAAAGAGCCTTACCCTCAGCTCTCAGTCACAGCCACATTCTTCTTGCCTTTGCAGAGTGGTTTACCAGGACGGATTCTACGGTGCTGAAATTTATGTAAGTCCACCTTTTGGAGTTTCTTTGGAGAGCCCTCTTTCATTTCTAGTCCAAGCATCTGTCAGTTCTTAAGCTTCCGCAGACACCTGGTGACCTTTGCTGGTAACCAGGCACAGGCCCTTCCAGGGAGGCTGTTCTGGCAGAGACAAATCCCCCCGCCCCGCTCGCTCTGTTCATTAAGCAATGCGAGCAGGAGCCAAGGCTGCCGAAACACAGTGGGAAAACAACCCGGGGTCCAGAGTTCTAGAAGCAGAAGTAGTTGGGCAGTCACTGAATCTCCCCCACAAGCTGTACAGCTTTTCTCACCACTCCTCCAGTGCTCATCTGTGGAAGTCATCGCAGCACCTTCCACAATTAGAGGAGGTTTAGAGAAAAGGCTTGAAACACACTTCCCCACTTGCGTGAGTGCGCAGCAGCAGGCGATGGGAAGCAGGCTACCTGTTAGGGTGGGGTGAGGAGTGCATCTGCTCCTGCAGAGGGCAGGATTTATTTTCTGACCTGGCGTCAGCGTGCCGGGTTACAGCGGCGTTTCCCCTCCATATTTAAAGTGCTCTGGGCAATACTTCAGGTACACGCTGACAGATTTATCAGAGGCGACATCTCGTTAACACCGCCACCCGCTAGGGAGGTGACATTGTCTCCTCAGCATGTTTAATTTCTGCAGGTTAACGTTAGCAAGGCCCCCCAGGGAATGCTAATGAGATTGGAGATGGGCTGGGTTGGCAGCCTGGGCACATGTCTCCCTCCCTGGCACCTGAAATCCCCAGAAGATGCGCCCTTCTCCTGTGGCACTGCAGCCATACCCTTGCCGCTAATGCCTTGTCTCTCCCTTTTACTCCAGGGGGGCTACGCGGCCTACAGATACGCCCAGCCTGCGGCAGCGGCAGCAACAGCTTACAGCGACAGGTAAGCCGTCTTGCTCCTTAGCCTCTGGTTCCCCCATCAGCCCACAGCTCGGACACAGGGATTAGGAACAGTGTCCCTGGATCAAGGGATTCTTACCGATGCGGCAGGGTGTGAAGAAAAGGGACATGGCTACCTTCACTCAGAGGCATTTCCAACCCCCTTGGACCGTTTTGTTGAGGGGCAGGGGGAATCCTGGCAGGCCATGGAAAAAAGTAGCAGAGTCAGCAATACCCAAGGGCTGGGAGCTGTTTTGCCCACAACGCAAAGAGTCTCTGGTCTGAGCCCTGCCTCATACCGCACCACCACTACCCCGTCCTCGTTCCCCTCTCCTGTTCTTCCCACGCACAGCTGCCTCTCTTCCCCTTTTTATACCTTTCACTGAAATGCGTGTGCTTCTTAGCTTACCAGTACACAGAATTTCATGCTGATAAGATGAATGGCTATATTGAAGTGGCCTGCATTTGGAGAGGTTATGTTCTGTTAAACGGCTTCTCTCAGAGGCAACAAGACAACTCAATTAATCCTTTGTGCTTATCTCCTCTTTCTAACCACAATTACTACAAGGGGTGTAGGCAGCCTTGGAGGGGCGTTTTGCTTTCGATCGTTCGTTCAGCCAAGCACTTTTTCAATGTGGCTTCACAAAGTAGGAGCTGGAGCAGAGCAGCCACACCTTACAGAAAAAGTCACTTCACTGGCCTCCAAAAGACTTCTGGTCACACGCCAAAGACACTTCAGTCAAAGCAAAGTTGCCTGCCTTGATGCTTGGATCGGGGCATCAAAGCAGCTGGCCTAGCTTTTCCACACTGCAGGGTCTTTTCATCGCAGTTATCAAAGTCAAGGCAATTCTGCAAAGGCCTAGTTATTACAGTGGTAGCTAGTGAAGCTTTATCTGGGAAGTGGGAGAGACTATATTCTTAATCAGGTATTTATTGACATGCAGCATTCTTCCCATCATCCTACTTCCTTTACATGCTTTAGCATCCTATTAAAAAATGATTGTCATCTACTTAGATTAGCAGATTGTTATTCTACTGTTAATGAAAAGCAGGTTAAAAATGCATAACAAAGTAATAACTAAGTAAATTAATATGAAGGATGTGAAAAATGTTATGAGAAACACTACATTATAAGGGGCTTAACTAAGAAATATTGTGATAGAACTGGGGAGGAGTGACCCGTTGCAGGAAATATTGCTAGCAGAGCAGTACCTTTTTATCAGATTCTGCTCAAAAACCTTTCCTAGAAAACATTTTTCATTCTCCTGGTTTCCATATTTGTATTATTGTGCTCAGTAAAGCAACATGTGTGTTCAGCTGTTCAGTTCCACTTAAAATGCACATATGTTGTGTTAATACATAGGGAGAGATCATAAAAGGTGTGCAGTACCCTCATTAAGAAAGGAAGCTATAAACTAAGGGTTCTTCCACGTGGCAGCTTTTAACTGCTTGCCTTCCATGCAGAAACCTGCAGGAAATAAAGGCTTTCCAGATTTCAGTCTCTTCCTCCTCTTTGGCCATGATGGTGGCCTGGTGCTCAGTCCGGGCTGTGTTTACCATAGTCCCAAATGGTGAATTTTCCCAATTCTTGACTGCTTTCTTTCCCTGGGAGATCTTTGAGAACACTGGTTTCCATTAGTAAACCTTTAATACAAGCCCCTCTGTGTTGAGTCTCCCTTGTGTTTGACTCTTTCTCATCTGGTGCATCCACCTGTGGAGAAAGGAAAGGGAAGAGGAGAGGAGAGGAATTCTCTCATTCTTCTAGGCAGCTGGACCAGAAGGAAGTCACAGCTCTTGTAAATTTCACCTAGTTAAAAAACAGAAACAAAACCCCATTCTTGGAGTCCTTGGTGCTCTCTGAGCCGTGTTGTTTTCTTGCAGACATTTCATTGCCAGACTAGGCAACATCTTCAGGGGCACTGAAGATGTTGCCTAGCCTGGCAATGAAACCTCTGCAAGAGAACAGCAAGGCTCAGAGAGCACCAAGGACTCCACAGTTCAGCCCTGAGCTACAAATATTCACTTTAATTGGAACCCCATTCTATCAATTAATGTATAGAAAAGAAAAAAGCCCAGCCTTTCACCATTCTACTGGAAACTTGTTTTTTTAAAAAAATGCCAGTGTTTCACTAGATCTCCTGGTGAAACAAAAAAGTAACAGCTTTTCTGGTCAAGGCCTCTCAGAAAGGGGCAGGCAGCCCAGCAGTCCAGGGCCAGGAGGGCAGCAACCAATGGCCAGAGGATGGGATCATTCCAGCCACCGTGCACAGTTTCCCCTTGGAACGGAGGCATTTGCCTACAAGGAAATGAAGCACAGCAACAGACAAACCGGACAAGTTGGAAAACATTTTTAATGAGTGGCTGGAAAAAAACAGTGGGGGTTGTCTTCCTGGTGGCTTGAGGGCATTGTGTGTCCTTGCCCTTGAAAAACAGTGGCCATACTCACACTGGGGCAAGCTGGTTTTGCAGATCAGACTTAACATTCACATCTGGCAAGGAACATACTTGTGGTCATCACCATCTAAGACCACAAGTATGTTCCTTGCCAGATGTGAATGTGATGCTTTTAGCCAAGCCCTTCCCATCTGTAGTCCTGCAGCCCTGTAAAGTAGGTCAGTGTTAATACTACGGTACGGATGAATACTAACCTACTGAACAGGGCTGTTTCAGGATCACAAGATACAGACGTCTTTGATTCAAGCTTGACTTCTGTGACACACTTCATGATTCTTGATCTTAGCCAAAAGGTTGAGACGCAGTAATTTTTATGACATCTGCATAGTTTTCTTGGCAACAATATAGACGTAGATTAGCATTGCCCATTTCCAGAATGTCTTTCCGATTTCTCAATCTAACCTGTGAATTCCTGGTGGTCTCCCATCCAAAGAATAACAAGTTCCAACCCTGTTTGCCTTTTCAAAATCAGCCAGCACTGGCTATCTGCTGCTATCTGCTAAGGGGTTTACAGATAAGTTTGTAGAAATCCTAAGGATTCTTATGATAAAATCTTCTTAGAATGTTAGCTTTTCAGTATTTGTAATAATTTCGTTCTTCTCTGAGGATATTGGCCTAAGAGTTTATGAGATTTTAGCTGTTAGTTCATTCTCATGTTTTCTCTCTCCCCCACAAAAAATCCTCACATAATTTCTTCTTTTTGGCTCATAGAGTCCAATATTGACAAAAGATCAGCTCCAACTTCATCCACAGCCAGGAAACAACTATTTGCATTCGCTGTGTACCTTACAAAACCAGTTCTAATCAGCTTGACCCAGTCACCATATTATCATCTCCTTCTATTTCTCCTTTGATTAAAATAAATAGTCATCTGTGCCCCCATAGAATTTCAGGATGCATGCAGGAAGTTAAACAATGATAATGTTGAGGAGCCACAGCTGGGATGTCTCTACCCAACATCCTTTGGCTGCCAATGGTTTTATTTCTTCCCTCCGAGGAAAACAAACACTCTTTTCCCACTCCTGTGTCACACACTTTCTCCCCTGCAAATCAAACCTTCCCAATCTCCGTTTGCCCACTGGAGAAGCAGTGCTAAGGTAGATTTGGAGGTAGGAAATGCGCAGAACTGAAGGAAAAGCCCCCAACTCCTTGCAGACACCAAAGAGACAGTCATAGGACCACCCAGTTGGTGGCACTGTCCTTCCAACTTCCCACAACCCTCTTGTTTAGGCAGCAGTGATATCTGTTTAGAGCAGTATTTCCCAACCTTGGCAGCTTTCAGATGTGTGGACTTCAACTCCCAGAATTTCCCAGGCTGGCTGGGAAATTCTGGGAGTTGAAGTCCATGCATCTGAAAGCTGCCAAGGTTGAGAAACACTGGTTTAGAATACCTCTTTTTCGCCATTTGTATCTCCCTAGGAAAGGACATCTTTACAATGACCCACCCGTCCTTCCCTTCCCCCTTCTGAAATTGCAGCCTGACATAAGGAACAAGAAAGGGGATGGGGATTGTCAGTAAAACTCTAGTTTTTGAGTTCTAGTGCTCTCCTTTTTGAGATGTCTGAAGTTTGAAGTTTGAAATGATCTCTCTGGGGATGGGGAACTGGAGCAATCAGCTTTCCCCCGTTGGGCATTCCCCAGACAATGCTGGAACTGCAACTGCTGGCACTCCTGGACGGCAGGACCTTCTGGCTGGGGGTTGCAGTCCTAGCACATTTGGTGGATGCCCGCTTGGGAAGCATTACCCATGAGGTGTTTGCTAAAAGCTCCGTGAACATTCTTGTTGTTTCTTCTGTGTGTATCATGACTTGAAGCAAAGTTGATGATGACTGGGGCCTGATTCGTGGTTTTTTGAACACTTAGGATTGGCAACTCTGCGATTCCCCAGTTTCTAACGCTGCCCCCTGTGTTCGCTCCTAGTTACGGCAGAGTTTATGCAGCTGCAGACCCTTACCACCACACTATTGGCCCTGCTGCCACCTACAGCATCGGCACCATGGTAAGAATGGGCCCTTCCATTCCTTTGGGCAGGGCTGTCCAGATGCTGGGGGGGAAGGAACGTGTGTTCTCGTGGTCAGGTTGGGTACTTGGGATAAGAGGAGGCGAGAGCTGGGATGTCTCTGGGGACACCGACACTCAGACTTTAGCTGCAGTCCCATTGATAGCACTCCAGGGGCAGAGAAACCCTAAGAAGGAAGATTCTTAGAGGAGAAGAACACATCTGGGGCCTGGCCTAGCCCGGGCTGCCATCGTTGCCAGGGGAAGCACACGGTAGAAAGGATGGCTCCTTGAACACGTGACCCCCTTCTTAAAAGCCCCCTGAAGCAAGCAGCAGCTTGTACAGGTGTAAGGCTCCCTTCAAGGAGTAAATACTTTAGGAAGTGGGTTGGAGCAGGGCAAGGTGTGCGTGCACAGGGACACTCCCCAAAGCCATCTCCCATCCTTCTTGTTCTTGCACACACTTCCACATCCAGTTCCTGCAGCGATGCCTCCTTGTAATCAGCTCTCTAGGCAGCATCAAAGAGGAGAAAGAGTTCAAGCCATCCTGCAATCACCGTTGCCCATCAGGGCCTTCCTGGTGATACCACAAGAAATCCCACAGGCTCACGGATTTGCACTGAACCATCAACCCTTGGAAGGGGGGAAATACTGACAGGGAGGAATCTGTCTAGACTAAGGGAAACTGAGGCACAGGTGCAAACCCCTTGTTTCCTTTACCAGTGGAATGATTCACAGGAAGGTGCTAGGCACCTGTCCCCAAAGCCTTATTTTCCTTTCCTTTCCTTTTTTAAATGTACATTGGCCCTATCCATCTGGATGGTCTTCCGGTGAAGTCTGCCCCAAGGCAGCTTTGCATGCTGGGAGGTTGAGTCCAACCCCCACCCACCACCTGCCCCTGGCCCTTGTGGCCACTCCCGAAGGTTTCTGCCCGCCTGAGTGCCCACCACCATAATGGCTCGAAGGACAGGGCAGGGATGGGCTGTGCCTCTCCTTTATACTGATTGGCTTTTTCTCCATCTTTGATGTTGCAGGCTAGTCTATACCGAGGAGGGTACAGCCGCTTCACTCCCTACTAGCAAGACAGACCCAGACCCTCCTCACAATAGTAACACTGAACTGCTCCTTAGAAATCCAACCAAAACCCCGTGGACATGGGCCCCTGCCCCCTGCTGCTGGCCCTTGGCAGCCTAAATCACTCATCATTTTACCTCAAGCCGCCTGCCATGCCTCTCCTCCCACCTGTTTCTGATGGTGCACGGCCACGATTGTGTCATTTTGCAAAGCAACCAGCCATGGAGCTGGGACAGGTGCCTGCTTTTACCAGACACACACAACACACACACACACACACACCCTAGCAAGATAACCACAAGGAGAGCACCCTGCCTCCTGGAGCCACCCTGGAGCCTTGACCTAACAGTCCTCCTGTTAGGTCAGGTTCCATGAGAGCCTTTGGGACACTGCTGCCCTCAGAGTAGGCCCCTGGGAGTCCTCCTCCGTTGTTTCAGCTCTCACACATCTGAAGGAGAGGCTCTAGCCAAAGGAACTCAGGGTGCCATCCCTCTCAGGTGCAACGGCCCTTCTTCTCCCTCACGCTCGGGCAGGGTAAAGGTGCCAGACTGAGCCAGGCGGGCAGCAGCCCGGGTCCTTCCTGCAGGGGAAGACAGGCAAGCTCAGGCCCTGGATCATCAAGAGGGCACCTTGCTCCCTCTGTTGCAAGGGGAGAAGAGCACAGTTCCCCTCTTCCCATTAGGAAATGGGTGAGGGATGTACTACTAGGCTGGCCTTGGCAGGGGCTGGGAGGTGTTCTGGAGAACGTGCAGCAGGTAGGAGATCCCACAGGGTCCTCTCTGGGCCGAGCAAGTAGGTCTCTGAGGGAGCTGACTGGGGTCAGACCCTGGGCGTGGCTGAGTGATCCCAGCTCCTTCAACAATGCCAGCTGTCAGTTCCACGCATTCTGAGTAACTTTCCTCGTCACTGATTTGCTGAGCAAAATGGGCCCACAGCTCTGTACAAGAGGGATCTGGGCAAAGCTTAAGGATGCTGGGGACAGTGCCAACACCCCGCTTCCCAAATCTAGCATTCTGGACCAGCACTCACCCAGAGAGCGGAAAGCGCTTCCCCGCCCTCTCCCGCTGCCCTGTTTCCCCCCAGGCCACAGCCTGCAGGTTGCTCCATGGAACATTCTGCCTTTGTTTTCTGTTGTAGTGAAACCTTCAGCTGTTTCCTTCTGGGACCAGGAAGGGCACAAAACATTTTTTTTAAAGCAAAGCAACAAACAATTACAAAACTAACAAGCCAAGCGACTGAGTGAAAGCCCCCTTCTGTCCACACATGCGCCCCAAGCGACAGGCCAGCCGGAGCGCAACCACCGACACTCCGCCCGGACAGATGGACGGCACGGCAGCCCCACGCAGACTCTGCAAAGCCGTCCGCGTCAGGAGACCCGTGCCCTGCTCCTCCCCGCTGCAGCCCACGGGGCCAGGAGGGACAGGTACTGAACAGACTGGAATCCGCAGGCCCCGGGCCACCACGTCTTCCTTCCAGCCCTCCTGAAGAGCTGCGGCCCTCCCAGACCGCAGAAGACGCCATGAACCCCCAGCAGGGCTAGCCGTCCTGCTTCCTGCATCCCAGAAGCCCCCAGTGTTTTCGTGCTTTGCTGGTTCATCCATGGGTCAAGTTGGCAAGCCTTGGATTCCTGTATGGTGTAGGGCCAGGCTGGGGGCTTCTGGGGTACACCGGTGGATGGGCGCCCTGGGTTTTCAAAGGGGGTTCCTTTGAAGAAATTGCACTTTCCTCTCCCCCGAGGATCCTGGCTCCCATCGGCCCGCAAGGCACCGAGCTCCCCGCACCCTGCGGCTGTACTTGGGAGAGGCCTGGCCAAACTCAGAGCCGAGAGTGTCTCAGACTCCCCAGGTCCCCCCGGAACCTCCCACCCTGCCCCGGAGGGCCAAGAAGTGCCCCCCCCTCATCACACCGAAGCCAGGGTGCTGGGCAAACACTTCCTCGAGGACTGTGTGGCTGGCAAGGGAGAGCAGCGTAGCCCCCTGCTGGGGAGGGGGCCAGGCTGGGCACCAGGGCATTCGGAGAAAGAGCCGTTTTGCTACCCAAACCAAGCTGCGCTGCCGCCACTGCTGCTGTCACCACCGCCGCCGCTGCCAAGGGTGTCCTCCCTGCCCACAGCCCTTAGTGGGAAGAGTGCATGTCCCATCACCCCCCGCCCCCTCCCCAGAGCCAGATGGACTCAGGGCCTCCTCCCTGCTCCTGACCTCTCCTTGGCTTCGTCATCTCATGAAACCTCACTTTCTATTCAGCATTAAAGCTCCTGACATGCCAGCAACCAGATGATCCTCCTTTTCTATTCCCGTTGTATATAGCCCCATCTTTGCCACTCCTGCCCCCTTGTACAAACCCCCCCTCCCATTGCGGCCCTCTCTCCCACCCTGGGAGCATCAGCTACCCACCCCATTCTGTATGCTTCAAAGGTGTGACCATTCAAATAAACAGTATTTATTATTATTATTATTATTATTTATTAATAAAGGTTTCTTTCTTCAATGAGGATGGCTCAAGATTTTGACTGGGGCGTGGCTAAACATGGTGAATGGTGCAAACGGGGAGGAACCTGGGAATCTGCAAAGTTCAGGCTGCTGTAAGAAGATGGGGGCGGGGGATAAAAATCCCGGACAAGAGAAAACCAGGTCAGAAGGCAAATCCTTTCTAGTAGGCAGTGCAAGGGAGCTTTGTCAAGGCCACCCAATCATCTTGTTGCATCCTTTCCCCCTTCCCTTCAGTCTAATCCAGATCATTTGCTCAGCTTTGACCCAAGCCAACCAGTTTTCCTAGTTTTACTGCAACCCTCTTGGGCTGGACAGAGCCAAGAAGCACTGGCTGGATGTTCCAAAGCACTGGACATGTGAGCTCCCTCTTTCAAAAATCCCACTTCTAAGCACTGTGGATTGACACATTTTTTGCACCTATATTTAGCTCTCCCCATCTAATTAGGACAGGAGACCAAGACAAGACAGAGGAAAGGGGAACCAGAAGAGAGATTCTCTTGGATCAAGAAAACCCTATCTGTCTATCTGGGAAACAGCCTTGCTTGCATTTGCTGAACAAGGAGAGACATTCCCCCCATTAGGCTTGTACACCAAGACCAATGGTCTGGGAGCACAGACACACACACACACCCAGCAGATCCCTTGCTTCCTGTGTTTGCTGCTTGTGTCCAAGATAGGTGGGGAAAGGCGCTGGGCAGCCCCAGGTCCACGGCACTGCAAGTAGCCTGCTAGGTCACAAGTAGTGCAGCTACTTCAAAGGGATTCATAGTATCCTTTACATCACTCCATAGCAATGACTGTATGCATAGGTCAATTGGCTATATATTGCCTGGATTATATAGTTCCCATAAATAGCATCTATTTCCTTCTACACCAATCATTTCTGTCACCTCCACACAAGTATCTGGAGGAATGGGTGGGTCAGTAAAGTCAAGATGGCAGCCACAACTGCACAAATGAAGCCCTGCTCTTTTTTGTGTGCATTATGACCTCGTCCATGCTTTGCAGACAGGGCTGCAACTGGGGGAGGGGGCAAGCAGGGCATGTGCCCCAGGCACTGCACTGGGGGAGCGCCAAAATGAATGCACGGGGTGCCAAAATGAGCTCGGGGGGGCACCAAAATGGGTGCAGAATCCATGTTTGCCACGGGTGACACAGACCCTAGTTGCAGGCCTGTTTGCAGACACCACTGACCTCAAACTATAATTCTGTCCTCATATGGAAATCATTTCAGTCTGAATCAATTCCTCTCTCTCTGAAAGTGCCTGGAAGTTGCAATTCATGCAAAATGTGGCTAGGAAGCTAACTGGTGCAAGCATATTACAGGGATTGTATGATGACCATATGGAAAAATCTGCAGTAGTGAACTGTCAATGAGCCCAATTTCAGGGGCTGAGGCTAAGCTTTAAAGCCACTGATGGCTAAGGAGTCCAATTCTCTCATTGCCAATCTGTCCAGCTGTGAAGATCTGCAGGAGAAGCCCCTTGGAAGGGACATTTTTAGCTGCCTTGAATGCTCATCACAGTAGAAAGAGGAGGTGCAAAGCAAATACTCAGATGGGACCATAGAAGGGGAGATTAGCAGACTTCTGCATCAAAGTTCAGTGCCCACCAGCCCCAGTCAGTATGATCAGTGGCAAGCTAGATGAGAATCAAACACAGACCCCAAGTAGATGGAGAAGGCTGTCATCCACATCCAAGGAACAGACCCAGTGGATTTGTACACAAACTCATCACAGATGCCTCCTCCATCAATTAATGAAGATGTGCCACTGGAGGGAGAGGACAGAAAGAGGAAGCATTAGCAGATAAAAAGTGTCTTAGCTGCCTGAAATAAGGGCTATCGCTCAGCAACATGGAAGCCCTTGGTGCATAAAGTTAAAAAGAGCAAAAACCAAAACCGAAAGAGAAAATGTCATGAGTCCAGCCTTATGCCAGGGCCGGCATTTTTCAAAATGTCAGTTTCTTGCTCTCGCAGTCATGCCCATCTGACCAGCCCCGGCAGCGTAAATGTCGCTCCATCAATTTCCTTTGCCTTCAGCCACCGCCACGTGTGGAGACTGGCCTGTGCAGCAGAGAGCCGAGATCCCCACGCGCGCCGTGCTTGGCCAAACTCCCTGCTGCTAATTGCCTGCATGTCAGACTGCGAAGGAATAATTGCTGCTATCAATTCTCTTGCCAGCGCTGCATCAGGAAAGCAGGGAAGGGGGTGGGCTCATGGTTTTGCGCAAAGCAGAGCAAGGGGGACTCCCCACATGCCCAGAAGGACAGACCGCGAGCACTACATACCTGGGGAAGCAGGAGACTGCCTGGCCACTTCTCTGGCCTTTCCGTAAAAGTTTAAAGGTAGCGCCCCCTTCAACCTGAGCTCACCTCCATGCCACTTGCCTGCAGTCTTCTTGGCAGCAACACCGGAGTGGTTTGCCACGGTCTTCTCCCAGGGGCTCAGCCATCCATCCACAGACAGAATGGGAAAATAAAAGTATTCCTCTTACAGCAAACGGAGAAGAAATTACAGCTGCCACACAGGCACTGTAAAGGAGCACTGGCGCTTCCCGTTCAACCCCTTCTCATTCAGATCAGACACAGCTTCCTATAAATCTCGTTGCCTAACCTGCAGCAGAGCCAAGCGCACAGCCAAAGCAAGCCACAATAAATCATTTCACCTGAGAGGTTTCTTCTGAAACAAACAGTATTGTCAGCTCTTGCCAAAGCTGCCAAGGGACTGGAACAGAAATTGTACAACATTCTGGAAGTGCAATGACTAGGTTAACTTTAATTCTGAAAGCTGCAGCGGCACACGAGGCTCAGCAGCCCCTTCCCACCCATCAGTGCTTGGCTCCTTGCTGGGCTCAGTCTCAGTGTAACCTACCACTCCTATTTTCCTTACATAGCCCTGCTCTTAATTTCAGTTAAACCAGGAAATTGGGCTCTACCACTTTCAGCACGGGGAAAATATTAAATCATTGAACTTTATTTAAAATTTTAAATTGTTCCTCCACCCCTAGAGGGAAGGGGTTAGTCATTAAACAAAACTGTGAACACCTGAATGTGGCCAAAACCATGACTGCACTTTTACTTTCCTTAAACCCGAATTGTAAAGTGTACAATAATACGGTTGGTATTTTTAGATTTTGGATTTTGTATGCTTTCCTAATAATCCTAGAGAAGCATCATTATTTTTCAAGTATCTATGAAAGGATAAATCAAAAGATAGAAATTTTACCGCAACATTATTTATAGCTGTAGCAACGATGCTGCACGGAACAAATGCCATGGAAGCACAACGCAGTTATGACATAACTGAATATGCAGAAGAGAATTTAAAAGGTACCAACTTTGCTTTGGTGTAGAAATGGCCACAGTGGAAATCAAGAACTTGACCTTAATACTGAGGGGACCATAGAAGCAATCTCAGAGAAGAAATAAGAGGTCTCACAAGATACTACTTAGCCTTTACACATTTAAACCTGCATTCGGTACTGAGCAGCAAATTGCTATGCATCGCTAAGAGCACAACATCTATTCTGCCTATTGATCACCGTAACCCAAGATCACCGTAACCCAAGCAGATTCATGGTAAGGCTCCTGCATTGTGCACTGACTCCAGAGGACATCCTCCCACCCGGCAGCATACTACCTGTAAAGAGGTGCCTAGTGCAATGCTCAGGAGTGCCTCCTTTCTGCCATCCCCCCCTCTCGCTATTTGCAGGGCAACAGCAGTGGAGCTGGGAAGAGTTGCCAGAAAATGGTTTCTAGGGGTAGAGAGGGACAGCCACAACATTTGAGGGTCTCTAGGTCAACTATGCAGAAATGCAGAACCCATGCTGGCTGGGGAATTCTGGGAGCTGAAATCCACCCACCTTCAAGTTGCTGAGGATGAGAAACACTGCTCTATTGGCTATTTATTAAGAAACTGAAACTTTCTCACCCAGTTTTCAAAAATTGTGACACTGGCCTCATCCTTAGCCTTCTAAAAGTTACCACCCTATTTCATAGAGTACAAAGCTCCCCACTGATGAGAGCTGATGATTTTCCCTCTATGCTTGTTAAAGTGATCCAATTGGAATCAACAGAAATGACAACTGTCATCTGTTTCCATCTTAATGACACTGCTGTTTGTAACAGTGCAGTGAACGGATGTTTTCATTTTAAAAGTAAGGTCTGAAGGCTATGCTGGCCATTAATAAGTCTGTTCTGGGCAATTCTATTCCCTGCCAAGTACACCAGATCCGTGGATATCCAAATATGTCTTTTCTAGCATCTGTAAACTGTTATATTAAAATGTTTGCCTTCTGGGCATTTATCTTTGGCTCCTGAATGTCAGTTCTGTGGGACAACAGGACTGTGTCTTGAGCAAAGAAATAACTCTAATGAAGGCAACAAAGAGGCTTTATTAAGAGGATGCCTCCTAACACAGATCTTGGACAGAATCTTCACCCACCAAAAATTAAGGGTATGTTATTGCCACGGGCGTGGAGAAACTGTGGCAGCGCGCTCAGGTAACTTTGGGCTTGAGTACACAAAAAGGAGCTTTCCCCATATGGCAGGGTCGATGTGGCTCCCATCGTTAGGGACTGGCTCCACCAGGAATTCCAGGTGGCACGAAGCCGCAGCACCAGGGTCAGGCACCGCTAGCTGAGTCACGCGGTACAGGCAGGCATGGGCTTCCCCAAGCAGGAGAAGAGGCGGTTCAGAGCCTCTGTCACACAACCCGCTCCGGTGGTGCACACGGAAGCAAGTGGCCTTGCTGGGAGGGTAAGTCCAGCTCAAGGTGAGACTGACGGAGAGCTGCTCAGCTGAAGGCCGGTGCCAATGGACATGGGCAGCATCTATGGGCAACATGGAACTGGTAGCATTGGGAGCTAGCAGCGAGCGCAGGGAGGCAGCATCCAGCACCTATAAGGAAAAACACTGGGTAGTTATAAAAAGGAGCCTCGTGTGGCGCAGAGTGGTAGGCAGCAGTATTGCAACTGAAACTCTCCCCACGACCGGAGTTCGATCCCGGCGGAAGTTGGATTCTCGGGTAGCCGGCTCAGGTCGGCTCAGCCTTCCATCCTTCCAAGGTCAGTAAAATGAGCACCCAGTTCACTGGGGAAGGTGACGACTGGGGAAGGCAATGGCAAACCACCCCGCTTTATAGTCTGCCAAGAAAATGTCGCGAAAGCAGGGTCCCTGCAAAGGGTCAGACATGACTGGTGCTTGCACAGGGGACCTTTCACCTGTCACCATCACAGTTATAAAAGGGAGGAAGGTGGTCACCAAGCAATTGGGGTAGATTCGTACCAAAGCGCTGGAAAGCAGTGATGAGATAATGGGGCAAAGAGGGACGCTCAGGTAGCCTGGACCAAGCAATCGTTGCCCCAGGGGCCTCTCCTCAGGGCAAGTACTTGCAGGATCTGGCATAGTTAGATGCTTTGCATTGATAGGGGGGTGTCAGACGAATGGATTAAGATCTCAAGAGCACCTGGCTGGCATGACCAGGCTGAGCAAACGTAAGAGAGAATAACCTTGGTATGAAGACCAAGGAGGAAGCAGCAGCATACTGGACAGACCAGCTGGGATGGCAACTTTTCAGCCATTCTCATGGGGAGCAAAAGCCTGTTTTGAAGCAACCATTGTTTTAGCGAACAAGGGCCCAGATCATGGAGGGTCTTCCTAGCCATATTGGGTAACTAATAGAAAGTAGCTGACCCCACTCCCACTCCCCACCCCCCTTGCAGATTTTCCTGGCACTTCCCTATTGCTTTCCACAACTTCCTTACCCAGATCTTGCCCAGGTGGCAAGTAAAGGGGATCTCCTCCTGTCCAGGTTGATGACAGGACACCGTGAGGGAGAGTTCATCCAGGAAGCAATTCTGGAGCTCCAATTCATAGCATCTAGCAAGAGGATAGGAGTGGGAAAGATGAGACATCGCTGGTTGGCATGGTATCGCTAAGCCCCTCCCATACTGTTCACCACGCTTCTGTGACCAGGCAGAGAAGCCAACCTTTTGGTCCTTCTTTCATTTATGTTGCACCACCACTATTCAGGGGCATGATGCTGGAGGGGTAAAGATGACAACAGGCTCCTCTCTACAGAGGAGCATGTGATATGATGCTACAGAACAAGGGGAGAGTAGTAACAAGAGGGAGCTGCTGCCACCTATGAAGCAATCTCATTGCAAAAAATGAGCAGAGACAGCCTTCTGCCATTTACCATTTACTCACCGACTTTGCCAGCCATGTTCCCCGTGCTGTTCACCTCCTCTGAGTAACCGGGCGAGGTCAGGAGGAGGTGTGCGAAGCAGGGAGGGCGCATGTCGTGTGGGTTCTGCTGAGGAAGAAACATCCAACAGAGCAGGGGAAAGAGAAGTGAGCCAGTGAACCTCAGAGGGGCACCTGCTGGGCCACTTCAAGAACACTGCAAGCAACCATGCAAGGAGTCCTCAGGGCAAAAAGGCTTACCTGGTACAGCAGATGCACCCCTGCCAGGATGTGGCAACAATTCTCGGGTGCTGAGCAATGGTGCAAGGGCCATGGCGTGGGAATGGGACTTGTGTTTGAAAATCAAGACCAGGAATAATCGAGAGGGTGCTGGCATCTGGAATGAGAATAGCCTGGTAACCCCCCAAGCCCCAGACAGGGAGAGAGACAGAGAATACACCGTCACTGCCAACTCTGGGCCATGAGGTAGCACAGCTCCATCTGCAAATGAAAAGGCTCTTGAAGGCCCAGGCCAAAAAACACCTTCCCACCAGCCCTCCTTGCACATGGAGCAGGGCACCATGGGGCTCTGATGAGCAATGGACGGAGGCCAAGAGTTTACGCCTTCCCAAGGACCTTTCAGTTGTCCATACAGCATTCTGGAGCACAGAGCTGAGATTAAAAAGGCCTCTATAACTAATGCACCATACAGCGTGGACCTTATTTTAGTTGTAAAAGTATCTGTAGCAGAATCTAACTGGATCACTTAAATATTGAGTCCTGTCTGGTTTGTTTTACTTCCTAGCTTTGACAGTCCTCTCAAATTTGTTCCTGTTTGGGACAGGCCACTGTCAAAGGTGTGTAATGGATGGCATTAACTAACTACCATTAGCTAACTAGGTAGCTAACTAATTACCATTATTTAAACTAACTAATTAACTACCATTATTTAAACTCATTTTTAAAGAGACCTGGTATAATACATTCAGAATAAGTCATGCACAACAGTCTTCAGACTATTTGAGTGGTTTTGTAGAAATGGGCAGAAGGAAGGGAATCAACTTTTTCAACCCTTTCTATGAAATTTCATTTCTGTGATAAGATATAACTTGCTAGCCTGCTATGAGTAAGCCTGTTTGTTTGTTCCGTTACACTTAAATACTTCCAACTGTATTTTTTCCTCCGCACTCCAGCCAATCACAACCTTCACTAAAATACTTTTTAACATCCACACCAAACTGTTGGTTCACCCTTGGACTGTATACTCTTTGAGACACAGACACTTCGTTTTGCCATTCTGTATAGGAGCCTTGATTAGCTCCACTCAGTACCTTCTGGGGTTTTAATTAAAACATCCTTTCCCCCCCCCTAAAAGATGCCCATCCCAATTTTTCACTTGACAGCTGCTCTTCATTCCCTTCCAACTCTCTCTCCCCACTCCCCTTCCTCCAGGAGTCGGGTGTGTGTCCCCCCCACCTCCCCCGGATTACAGGGGCCTTTTGGAAGCTGCTGCTGCCGCCGCCGTGTTTTATGAGGGCGTTAATCTATTCCTGGCCAGATCAAACACAGCCATGCCAATTTCCCTATGATTAACTAATGCAGCCCTGGCACAAACAAATAGTTTACCTTCATGTTTCTTACTTTTCTTGTTTTCATTTTTCACTTCAGCCCCACCCTCTGTGATCACATCTATCCTGGGATTCCCCACAGAGTGAAAAACAGTCCCAACTTTATCCTCTCTTCTGAACAAGGGCAGAATCTGAGTCTGAGGCCTCCAGGACTAAAAAGCGCCTTGAGGGAGAGAGAGGGAATGAGACTTCCTCATAGAGAACATTTCAAATTCTCTGCAGCAGCAGCCAGAAGGGAGATGCTCCACAGGAACACACCCAGCCTCTCTGGCCTTTCAAATTCAAGACAACCCAAAACACTCTTTCTCAACAGGTGGCCCGCAGGCTTGGTTAGGACCAAGAGTACAGCCAATTTAAGGGATTAAGGGCAGCCCAGACAACATCGCAAAAGAATGTTTCTCAACGGATTCTAAAAATGCATGAGCAAAACAATGAGAAAAAAACATATCCTGGTGTTGCTCTGTCTGTTTGTTCTTTGTGATTGGAGCCCTTCAAAATTTGCTACATCAGTGAAGAGGAATCTTTACAAACCTCTCCCAAACATTTGACATTCTAGGGTTTCTCTTACAGTAGCTGGGAGGCATACCGGCTCAGACCCAGAGTCATATCGGAGATCCTAACAGAGACGCTTTTTAATTGTTCAATGACAGCAAGTGAAGATGGGTATTTTGTGGCCAAGCAGGCAAAGCACCACTGGTATATGTTTTTCCTTCGCTTTCCTCGTGACTCTCTCATTCAGAAGGCCTGGAGAATCTTCTGTTCCGATTTTGTCTTTGTGCATCCATACTTTGATGGGAACCCAGTTGATAGGGAAGGTGGCTTCCTCTCTTCTCTTCCAAACCACTGGTTCCATCACTTCTCCCCCCGCTTCCATTGGCTGCCACCCCAGTTCTGATGACCAGATTTCTGACACAGAGCCAGAGCTGCAGCTTCCTTGAGGCAGACCCACCGGCCAGAGGAACACATCTGACAGGGAGGGGTCCAGGCAATAGGCTCCAGGGGAGCCCAGCTCTTCTATGATTGCCCGTTGCCTCTTTGAGCCTTAGAAAGGGTGAACTTTGAATTCTAGTTGGGGGGGGGGTAAAATGAGAAGCTCCCCCTCCTCCCTATGTAAGGTTTCCTTTGCTCTCAAAGAAACGAGGGGATCAGCAGCTCCAGGAAGGGCAGGGGGTTCAGATGGGTCAGTCTGTCAAAAGCAGCACCACAGCATGAAAACGCAAGCTCTGCCCTTTTTGTAAAGGCATTGTGATGGTGCATGCATGGCACAAAGGGGCAGAGCTGGGGGCGCAACAGCACGGTATGGCTTTTTGTCATTTGGATGAAAGCAACAGGGGCCTGTGGACACTCATGGGCAGGATATAAATGCTGCTGATCATAACAAGAACAACAACAATAGCAATAATAGCATTTATATCCTGCCCTCGATTGAACTGCTACTACTGTAAGCAGTCATCAATCAACTTTGCCAACTTAAAGCAGACTTGGTTAGATGGAGGCAAAGAGAGAAACCTAATGGCTGAAATTGGAAAGCACAACTCCCTTATTCTGACCTCTAAATTAGGTGTGTGGACCCAGGCAGGTGACATGAGAGAGGACTGACAGAGTATTTAAACATCTTGATGACATATGAGAGATACATATTCTAAGCAACAGACATCAAAAGCTGCTTCAGTAAGAGGCCATTTATAGTCAGAGAAACTATTCAGGAGCCCCCTTGGTTATCACACTCAGCCTACTTGGTTCATTGCGTTGCTGCCCTCAAAAATGCCCTGATGCTACACTTTGGAGAAAGGACAAGGTATCTCTGGAAGATCCTGCTTAGCTAGCATCCCTGATGTCTCCCTCTCCATTGCCACCTCTAAGACTGGAAAGAGGAAGCCTGAAGTGGGGAGCCTGTTTAGTGGCAGAGGCTCACCACGTGTTTTACAGTCCAGCACAGTCAGGCTTCAAACAGCACCTAGAGAAGAAGCCTCTGAGTTTCCAGATAGCAGGCCTTTGGGGCTGTGAAGGAAGGACCACGGGCAACAGGTGGGAATCTGGTCTTCCCCACAGGTGCTCAGCACCACAAAGGCTTCTGGAATCACTGGTCATAATCTAATGCAGAAACTCTGATTTCGAAGTTGGACATGTGTCATTGTTAGAGCCTAGAAAGAGGAGGGCAGGAAAGAT
This sequence comes from Candoia aspera, assembly GCF_035149785.1. NCBI lineage: Eukaryota > Metazoa > Chordata > Lepidosauria > Squamata > Candoiidae > Candoia > Candoia aspera. The sequence goes on along the minus strand of NC_086154.1, from coordinate 114,460,145 downwards.
GATGCTGCTGCCTTTGACATTCCTTTCTTTCAGTAAGGGCTGTGCAGATGGCATCTCTTCCACAAGCCACAATCATAACTATTAGCCAACTGGATGATGGAAATTGGTTTTTCATCCACCTTGGCCCTCAGCTGATAGAGATCTTTGTTTCTGAGTGGACCTCCCTATGCAGATCTCACTGTTCCACATTTGAGCACTTAAGCTTCTGCTTTGCTGCAGGACAAAAACATGACTTCTTCATTGTGGATTGATTTGGCAGAATAAAGCTAGTGATCTCTCAGTGGCTTACAGAGGGCCCTGAGAAATGGAAGCTTTTGATTTAGGGCTAAGAGACCAACAAGGGTGGGGGGGGGGCTTAATTCTTCACTGCATGATAAGGGGAAGCCTACGGGATGAAGTGGAGGACTGACCTGCTGAATATGGGAAGAAGGGAATTACGATGTAATTTTAATGAGGGAGGGGAGAGAGTAAGTTTGTAACTGCTGTAAAGAAGATCAGAAGTCACTTCTTTATATATCTTTTCTTTTTTTCTCCTTGTATCTCTTTTCACACTTCTTGTATCTTTTTTCTTGCATTCAGTGCTTGCATTGAAGAGAAAGTAGAAGTGGGATGTAACGCTTTCCTAGAGCTGTATCACTGAGCTAAGGGGTCCCTGTAGGAGGAAGGTGTGCCCAGAAAGAGAGAGAAGGGTTTGGGAGGCGGATCTTGCAACTCCAACTGGAGGGTATCAGCTTCGAGAAAGATATATATGCCACCAAGGACTTTCACCTCAGCCAGCACTCACCTTGCTGTGACATGACGAGCCTTGGGGGGGATGGCCCCCTCCAGCAGCAAGGAGCTGCCCCCACACCAGGCTTCTTGCAGGCAGCACCGGGTCCGCACCCAGCCCCCATCAGGTGTCCTGTGGCTGCCATATATTGGCTGGACCTCTTGAGCACTCAGGTTGTACCACGGCTCCGTCCTCATCTCCTGAGCAGAGAAAAGAGCCACTGCAGGCTGAGCTGGGATAGGTTGACTTCCAAAGCAGGTAGTGCACAGTGGGACTGCTCTTGCACATGCAAAGGCCATTTGCATTGGGAGCCCCAAACATTTGCATCTTGCATTTTAGTAGCCTTTGAAGACTCAGCTTCCAGCACAAATGCCCTCTTTCCCCACCTGAAAGCAGCAAACCTCCTGCACTAGACACACCCTTTCATTTTCTAATATATAACCCTCTTCTTTCCCAAAGTACTGAACATGTACAGAGGTTCCCTCCTGATCAGCAAGCACTTTGCCCATTCTCCAAGGGGGGAAAAATGGCTATTCCAAAGGTTGTCCCACTTTCTATCTGCCCTTGAAATACACTGAAATTCTAAGACGCAGAGGCTGCAATCCTAGAGCTAGTCTCATGGACCTCAAGGAAAGCTGATGGAAAATAAGTCAGCAAGGGAGAGTCCTAGAAAAAGACTCAAGACCAATAGCTAGTCACAGAACTCCCTTTGTGACATTTGGAAGACAGTGCTGGCCCTTGATCTCCGTAGGAGCCCACTGATCAGCAAGGTGGTCATGAAAGGCTAGCTCTGGCCCCAAGAGGGTTGAGTCACAAGGAGAAGGATGACAGCACCACCTCTTGCCTGCTCGCCCCCAGCTCCATTCATCCTCTCCAGTGTCTCTTTCCCACATGCTCCTACCTGTCCATGACTGAAGTGTTGGTTTCCCATACCCAGATTGAAGCTGGTGCAAAAGGGGAGGGAGACAATGTGGTGAATAGACAGTAGCTGCGTCAGCAGGGCCCAGAATCTACAAGGAGGAAAGAGGGTGTCATAGGAACAGTCTTTGTGTTACCTCAGAGACCACCTCATCAGGGACCTGACTAAGGCAGCAAAAAGGGCTACATCTCCATGGGCTTGAAAATCTTCTCCTGCCAGGCCTGCTCAGCCCAGAGCCCCAAAGAGATGAACCCCTCAATGGGGGCTCCTGCAGGCCATCCCTAGAAGAAAGTCCTTCCCCACATAGGTCTTACTTGTCCTCATTCTTCAGGAAGTCTCTTGGGCCCAGGTGCTCATACACCCAGCCAGGCGCAAAGATGGCCACCGAAAGACCCTGTTCCCGAATCATCTGCAGTGACTGAAGAGACACAAGGAACAAGAATCACCATTTTTCCAGTGTGGGGCTCTAGAACATGGCTGGTTTGGGAAAACAGCTTCCTCCCCCAAGGACCAATTATCTTGGCAGAGAGACAGGCTGGTCTAACAGGGTCATTTATGCCAAATGTGACAGGCTTTTAGTTCTTGGTGGTCCCCAGACAGAACCAGAATGAACACTGCAGGATGATGCACCCTGCCTGGCATAGCCAACGCTTCCAAGGCAGCCTCCCATCAGCCAGGGTGCCCGCCAGCCTACCTTCTTAGTATCAAAGCCGCTGCTCACAACATCACCTCGTCCAAACACATCAACCCCGACGTAGATGTCAGTCCGACGACTATTGGCCACCTCTCTAGTTCGCAACAGGTGTTCTTCTTTCCAGTTGTAATTGGTGAAGAAGCCATCACAAACATCGAAATAAACTCTGCACATGCATAAGCAAGGGAGGCAAATCAGGAGCCAGGCCTTGCCAACCAAGGCACAGAGACATTTAGGGGTCTCCCGGAAATCTCTCTATGACTTTTCATTTAATGGGCCCAGAGGGCTCCAGCTCACCCTTCTCCATCCTGAAGCCTTCCAGATTTGTCTACAAATCCAGCTTGAATAGCCACTTTCTATTAATTGCAATCCAAACCAATCTGGAGGGCATGAGAATGGGAACATATTTTCCACCTTCATGGCTCCTTGTAGCCCAAGTCTGCTAATTCCTCCACTGACACAAGGATGGCCAAGGCAAAAAAACAACTGGCTCTTTCCATGGTGCTTTGTTCATTACCAAGTGGATATGACTGCCCCTCCCTTCCACAGGCTTTGGCAGGGCAGACCATCATGCATTGAGCCCCAAAGGTCAGGGCAGTCACCAGCTTACTGACTTAACTTAGGGCTTGCACATGTAGGGCTTGCACTGACATTCACAATTTGGTCTTCTTTCAAAGAACCAAATGACTCTCCTGTTCCATTTTTCACAACAACATTTCCAACTTGTTTGGTCAGAAGATGGAAATTTCCCCAAAGCTGCTCCACGCTAGCAATCCACTTACTGACTCTTATAAATGCCACCACATTCCATGGCATGTGGGGCATTTATTTACTTCATTACTGTAAAATTCACCCAAACTGCATGACAAGTATGTCAAGAAGAGCCTACATGGGGACAGAAGTTCAGTAGGACTGCACACAGCCCCTTTGGTTTGGACGCCCTGCTCTTCTTCCTGTTCTCGGATTTTTGGAGAGAGAGAGAGGTGGGAAAGGAAGTTAATACCGGACTCACTGGTTTTGTTCATTGAGCTCATTCTGCCATTTGAGCTCTCCACTCTGCAGGACGCTGTCATACCATAACACCTGCCCTCCAGGCACCAGTCTGTGCACTTCGGCTGTCAGATGCTGCAAGAAACGGGGCATCCTCTGGGCTGCCAAAACCTGCCAGGAAAGCTAAACACAGTCACCCTGCTTTGCAAACCATCAATTAATCATCCCTTGTAGTTTTCAAACTCTGGATTGCAGCAGAAAGCCATACCTTCCTACAGAAAACTATGTCCATCATCTGTAGGAGTTTTCCTTAAACTTTTAAAGTCCATGGAATAGCAGACAATCTATATAATTTTAATGATGAAAACTTATGACTGTTTCTACAAAAAGAAGAAAAGTAAAGGGAGTATTGAAATAAAACATGTTTTATGACCTTGCAGCCAACAATATTATTTCATCAATACATGGCATAAGATTTATTCTAGTCTTAAAGATGGCAGAACATTCAGTCTACTTTGATATTTCGTTTTGATTACAGCGAGTGCTGAAAATCAGCTTTTACAGAGAATACCTTCAGTGACTTTCCACATAAAATCTCATCTTCTCTGTGGGCTACCATCCAAGTGACTTCTAGTAATGAATATTCAGATTTCAATGTAACTGAAAGACATCTGCCCCCATCTCCTATCTGTGATAGGGAAAGGATATGGCTGAGGAAACGGAATGGATCCTAAATCTACAAAAAAGATTGTGGATCCTGGAATCAAAAGTTTTCAAGTTGCCATTTTCCTGAACCCGTCACCATCTGCCTTGCTGTCCTTAATACACCTCCACTTGTGAGCCCCAGCTTTGGTTTCTATTGTGATGTCTTCCCTCTGGGACAGCTGACCCCCCTCCCCAGATCTGGATGACCCCAACCTTGCTGGCCTTCCATAAGGCCTCAAAGACTGGCTTCTCCCCAGGCACTGGGTCAGGGCAGTGGATGAGCCCATCTGAAATGGTTTGGGGCTGAAGGATTGTGAGCTGGCCTCAATTGCATCATGTCTTCTTCCTTTCTGCTATTTTATTTTTGCAGTTTAGTATTGGTTTTAATCCTCTGTTAGCCACCCAGAGTCACAATCTGGGGGTTGGACAGCCATCTAAACTGATTGATTAAATAAATAAATGAAGTAGGAAAGCACACTACAGCTAATTCTAAAACACACAAAGAGCAAGTTGTATACATACAAACGTCCTGTTTGACCAGCAGAAAAGGGGGTGCTCCACAGGAATTAGGGAGACAAGAACCTGGGGGCAGACCTTCTCACTGGAAGGCCCAGCCCTCTGCAACACACTACCCCGCAAGCTCCAGATGGTCCCCGTCCCGCTTCTGGAAACTCAACTTTTCCAGGAAACATTTGAGGCCTGAGGCATCAGTCCCAGGTTGGGGGTGCTGTTTTTGTAATAAAGTGTTATGTCTTTCTCTTAACTGTGGGGGCTTAATGTTATTTCTAATCTGATGTGCGTCACCTAGAGTTTCTGACAGTGGGCAGGATATCAATGATGTAAAATAAACAAACATGGAAGTCTGTATATAGCAGTCAGAACTATCAAAAGCTTTAACTAGCCAAAAGTCTTTAACTTTTGATTGCTGTGGTTACTTTTAGTTTCTGCACAAGCTGCGGGAAAAATTGGTTGCTCCCCTTCCTTGCTACATCTCTTGTAGACACCAGGATCTTTCAAGAACCAAGGCCAGAACAGACAAGACAGAATGTATCTATACAGAATGTACCTATGGTTGTGTAATATACACTTTATGCCCGCAGGAATACAGATCCTGCGAGTTTCAGGAATAGCTGTGAGGCCAGCTCTTTGTAAGTGAAGTAAGCTCCATCCTGGCTTAGGACTAGCATAGATCCAGGACTGCAGGGAGAGGGCAACCAGGAAGCAATTCTGGCTTACACTCAAAGAGTTCTCAATGTTGATCAACCAGCCATCAAAACGATAAAACTCTGCGATTGCAGCCAGCTGCTTAGCCACAGCACGATATGCTTCCTCCTCGCCTGCCAGAAATGATTCGCACATCTTCTCACCGTCTGCCCACTCCGTGATGAACGTTCCTGCAAGCAGGAGAAGCAACACAGGGAGACGCTGACTCTCTTAGCTCCCGTCGTCTTCAAAATCTTTCTCGCCAAGCCAGGAGGAAGTTAGCGTTAAGAAGGAATATCAACCAAGGACATGCTAAAGAAGAAAATAAGGGAGCCCTGCTGGATCGAACCGAAGACTGACCAAGTCCAGTATTTTGCCCCCCACTCTGGCCAACCAAATGCTTCTGGAAAGGCCACAGCAGATGAAAGTGACAACAAGATAAATGTCAGAAAAGTCAGAAATGGTCTCCATCATAAAGCAGAGCCAAAAAAGAGGGATGCCATCAGAGATGTTAAGGAGCCACACCACAACCCACTGGGTTTGCAAACTATTCCCAAAGGAGAGTAACCCAGCTTGCTTGCTATTATTATTTTTATTGATTAAATAATGTTTATCGATTCAAAATGGGAGCCTTTCCCCTGGGAGTTCAAGGGGGGTTATCTAGTTATCTCCTTTCATTTTATCCCAACAACTGTCAGGTTGGGCTGGGAGAGTAACAGGTCCTAAGACACCCAGTGAGTTTCTGTGGCTGAAGACGGGCTTGAACTCAGGTCTCCCCAGTCCTAATCTAGCACCTCAGCCAGGGCAGGTGACAAGTTCCCATGTGTTCGCAGGAACTCCCAGAAAGAGGAGGGATAACAGGAATACACCCAGCCAGCAATAGTTAAAGCATGACACAAGTACACAATTAACGGGCAGGAGACTGATTTCATCCTCCAGAAGTGGAGCTTTCCATCTCAGCAGGAAGGACAGGGAAGTTATCCAGGAACATGAGTACCTCCTTAATGCATGCCCTGAACAGTGCCACTTTCAGGGAAGGGCTCTTCTCAGGCCATTCGCCATCTCCTTAAACCCACCTAGCATGAGGACGCCATTGCGGTGAGCAGCGTTAGTCCACACCACTGGGGGGATGGTGACCGAGTGATGGCTGAAGTAAACAAAGATGTCGATGTAGCACCAGTGGTAGAACACGTAGGGGTCACGCACCTTTGCACCTTGGATGAACCTGCAGAGGCAGCAGGGGAAGCAGGGAGAGAAATTTAGCAAAGCCCAAAGGGGTGCAATGCATTCAGCTGACGGGCTTTGCTCCCCCCAGGCCAAAGTTGCTCTTAGTATTTTATCAGGCTGTTCAGGCTACTCAAACCAGCCAAGGCCGTTTATTGTTTATTCTACTCTACCTGAAGCAAGGGAGGCCCAGCTGCCACCCTCCCTTAGGAGGTTTTACAGTTAACAACTGGATTTCCCCTGATAATTGCTGAAGCCAAACTTAATTCCCATTCTCTTTTAGTGCAAGCATTCCAAGGCCAATTTCAAGGAGTACAGGAAGCCAATAAAGCAGCAGCTTGCTTTGAATGACACACAGTAAAGCTAAAAGGGCTGCCTGGGGACCAGATCCCTTGAGTGGAAGAGAGATGCCAGAAACCAGACGGGGGGGAAGGGCAACTCTCTTGGATCATTTTAGCACCTTGCAGTACCTTTCACCCTAGACCACTCCAGTCTGGAGAACCCCTACCAACAAACCCCAAACCTCTACAAAGTTACAGCCCTCATCCAGAGCATGTGGAGGGGACTCACAGAATTAAAAAAAAATTCAAAGCCCACTATTTACCCCATCCACCCCCACATAGTTTTGCAGATGTGTGGACTTCAACACCCAGAATTCCTGGGCCAACATGACATTGCTGAACATTCTGGGAATTGAAGTCCAGGATGTGAATGGAAGATGCTCAGGTTGGGGAAGACTGACTGACATCACCACTGATGTCACACATAGTTTGGCTTTAAACATGTAATCTGGGAAGCTTTTATTCAAACCTCCACCTGAACACTCCTCCTGCACACTCCATTTTCAATATGAAGGTAATAATAATATGCTGAAGGACCACTGTGCGAATTATAAGACAATGTATATGAAATGCTTTTATGAGTCTTGGTTTGAATGCTTCATCTGGCCACCCCAACTAACCAGGAATCCCTGGCAGGTGAGCATATGAAATCCTATCCAGGAGAGCCAGGAGGTATGGCATGGCCCCAGCAATTTTAGCAGAGAATCAGTTACAAAGTCTGCTTCATTCTCCACCTGTCTTCAAGGTAGCCCCCCTTCATGTCATGGCAGACCAGGGTGCGGGGCTGGTGGCTCTCAAGCAGGGGCTGGTGTTTAGCCAAAGGTTCAGTAGACACGTTGAAAGCATCGTCCCTGGTGGGTTTCCAAGCAAGCAGCTCTTCCAAGCCAGAGAGGTAGAAGCTGATTGGTTCAGTGGTGCGCCTGTCATATTGCCGGGCTGGAAAGAGAGGTTCAGAGGTTACTGCCTACATCTTCAGGCAGAGGAGTATACTGACTCCTGAGGGGCAAAAATGCAAGCCACCCAACACCAAATCATACCAGGGAGTGGATCAGGAGCAAAACTGACCACTCTATGGAGAATGGAAGATCTCTGGCTCTCCATATCCTGCTGCAAACTGAAAAAAGGAAAAAGAATCAGAAGGATCATAGAAATATAGAGCCATATGACTTAGAGGTCATCTAGTCCAACTCCCTGCTCAGTGCACGATCTGCTAAAGCATTTTAGACAGATGGCTATCCATCCTCTGTTTGAAGACCTCTAATAAAGAGCATCATACCACTGGCAGCCTGTTCCACTGGTTGACACCTCTTAACAACAGGAAATTCCTCTTAATATCTAATTTGAATCTACTTCCATGTAGTTTCAACACACTGGTTCTGGTCCTGCCCTCCAGGACAACAGCAAACAGGCCCTCTTCCTCCTTTCTGTGACAGGTTTTTGGGTATCTGAAGACTTGTCATGACACCCTTAGTCTTCTCTTCTTTAAAGTAAACATATCCAGTTCCTTCAACCATTCTTCATAGGACTTTGTTTCCAGTCCCCTCACTATTTTAGCAGACCTTCTCTGAACTTGCTCCAGTTCCTCTATGTCTTTTTGGACTGTGATACCCAGAACTAGATACAGTATTTCGACTGGGGCCTAAGGCAGAGTAGAGATTGCTTCCTGCAAATTGGACTCGCTGGTCCCATTAATACATCCTAAAAGAGCATTTTTAAAAGTTGCATTCCCACCCGCCCCCCAAAAAACTCTTCATATTGTGGGGAGATTTCTTTATTATACAGATGGTCATATTTATTTATTTCTCTACATTCAAGCAGATAATATGTGTCTGACTGCAAACAAAACAATAAAATCAGTACAGGATCATTATACAAGGAAACATACACAAAACTCCCTACCAGTTAAAATTATTTCTCTCTTTTTAAAATTAAAATATAAGTAGCCTGTAAGATCAAACAAACAAATATTTGACTGGCACTGACAAGACACCAAAACAGGCAACTGTCTTGGTGGAGATTTTGATGAACAAACTATCTCCAGTAAAGTGCTGAGTGTCTGCTGCCCAATAGTATCCTTATCTGAAGGATTTAAATGCAGAGGATCACATTTTCTGCAATGGTTGCTCTAGATTTAGATTCTGAGGAGACTGCAATAAAATTTGGCCTAGAAGAGAGACCAATTATAAATGGAGTTCAATTCTATCAGCAACATGGCCCTGATTTGGGGTTACATGGGCAAAGGTTTTGCCAATGAATGCAGGATAATAAATGAATGCGCCTCCAATCTCTGACCAGGGCCATGTCCCCACTTGCACATAGCCATGGAACCATCATTCTTTGCCCCTTGGTTTTCATGACAGGGTCCTCACCAGCTCATGAATGAGGCATCCACAGCTATACCAGTACTGAAGTAATACAAGTTGTATTTTGCCTCTGATATCAGCACCCACCAAAGGCAGCCTCAAGAGTGTAAAAAACAGCTACATTCTATAGGAGGTTAAACCAAATGACAACTAGTGAGTAGAATCAGGAAGATACTTCTGGGGTGTTTGAGGCAGAGGTGACCATGCCCTTCCACTGGGGCCCTCAGTCACCCTCCTTAGTCACCATTCTTATATTCTCTCACTACAGAAGTTGATACAGCATTTTTCAAAACCCTACTTAGGTACTGTTGTGAAGAAAACAACATGGGCCTGTCCACAAGGTCACCAGGATTCAAGTTCACCTTGAAGAAGGTTTATGCTGCTTTAAAAATAGCAACAGGATGTACTGTGGTCAGATTTGCATAGCTTGGTGCATAAACCCATCAGGCACTGCCAAGTAACAGTAGTGAAAATAATTAGAGTATTTTTGCCAAGAAAGCTACAGGGGTGAGGTAGCTTTGTGGTCACCAGATTTCAAGCTCAACTGGAAAGAGACTTTAGATTAGCTGTTCAGTTCTTCTGAATTACATGCAGTGTTCAGTATATTACAGTGTTCAGTATTCTTCAGAATTACATACAGGTAGTCCTCGCTTAACAACCACAATTGGGACTGGAATTTTGGTCGCTAAGCAAATCACTGCAGTTATTAAGTGAACCATATGGTCATTAAGCAAATCAGGTGGTTCCCCATTGATTTTGCTTGCCAGAAGCTGGCTGGGACAGTTGAAAATGATGATCACGTGACCGTGGGATGCCGCGACAGTCATAAACGCGAACAGATCTCCAAGTGCCTGAATCGTGATCACATGACAGCAGGGCACTGTGACGGTCGTAAGTGTGGGGTCTGGTTGCAGGTCGGGTTTTAGCACCATCATAAGTCTGATCTGTTGCTAAATGAGTGGTCATTAAGCGAGGACTATCTACCTAGTACATGGAATGTGACAACAGGACAACGTAAATGGATTTTCTGTGCGGTTACTATGGCCAAAAAACTGATATTACACCATTGGAAAGAAAAATGTATAGCCCTACTTACTCAATGGACTGAAGACCTGATTACACTTGCCAGCTAGGAGACTGTGTATGGATAATATAATGAAATATGGGACTCACCTTTACAAAATATAGTAGTTTAGGGAAAAGCATGTTGGCTATATAATTATATTATATATATATATATATATATGTATATATACTGTATATATACATACTTGCATCCTATTTGCATTAAATAAATATATATAGAATTGTAATTGTTTATTGCTGTAATGACACATTATATTTCATATTTTTATTTTTATTTCTGTTATATTTTTCTTATTTTTTAAGCACTTGCTATGCATTTTTTATAACCTATGTATCTTTGTGTATTTTTTTTCTTTTTAAAAAGCAATTTAAAAAAATTAGTTTTTCAGTGTAAATAATAGGTGGAATCAGGGAGCACCGCTCATCAGCACTCAACCAGATTGGTGCAACAGCACTTACACCATAGCTGTGTGGTCTTTTCTGCATTGGTGTGAGGCTGAAACAGTGTAACAGTGAAATGATGGGAAGGAGAGAAATCCTAAAGAAAAGTAATCCTTCCCAAGAAATGCTTCCAGTGCCTCATCTTGGTTCATGATTCTTCCTTTCTTTAATAAACTTGTGTTAAGGGAATATAAGAGGAGGTGCCCCAAGATGACAGGTTCTAAGGCCAGACATGTCCCATCTTGGCTGTGATGCTGCCTGGTTTGTCCAGGCAGGGAAGTCAAAAAGTCAAAGGAGGCAGGGCTTTAATTGCGCAGTTGTGACTACCAGCTTGACTTTTTTTTTAAGCTTTTCCTTGCAGATGCCCCTGATGCCATGATTCCTGGATACTCTGCCTGGCAGCGAGTGATGTGCTAAAGAAGGAGGCCAGCAGGATTAAACCAATCACTCTTTGGATGCCATGACAGAGTCAGGATAAGAATTAAGAGTGGGAACAGGAAATTTCAGGTCAACACTAGTTTTGTGGTGGGGAAAGTCCTGCTTCATCATCTGAGGTTTCTGCAATTCCACAGTTCCTGGAATGCAATTCCACCTGTTTCCAATTGTGGGAGGCTAAGATTATAATCTCTGCAGTTTCCTCCAAGGAAGTCCTGCTGGATCTAATGGGGATCTCTCTTTCACCTGTATAATAATGGTGATATGGACAAATCCTGCTGGTTAAGGTTCTGTAGTCTTACTGGTTAAGCCACCCTGGATGAGTCTATGTGAGGGGGAAGCTCCATGTGATCCTCCCAGCACCCAGGCAAAGTTGCCATCATTACATCATCAAGGCATCCCTTAATAGTATCTTAGATTCTGAAGAGGGTTGATGAGTCCCTTTGAACCAGGCTAGATCTGTTTCTTTTAGAAACCACAGGATGCTAAGAGCACGGCAAGACTTTTGGGGAAGTTTACCGGCCAGGCGAGGCAGCTTCAGACATATGGTACTCTCTCTGCCCAGTCAAGCCTGCTTCTCTAGCAAGGCCCTCAGCCTAGCTGGGAGAATGAGGGGGCTGGAATGCCACACATCAGGAGGCCACCAAGTGAGGGAAAGCAGAGCTATTCCAAGGGACCTGCCCATTCATAGCTCCTAAGCTTGATCTGGAGACTCAGGACTTCACTTCCAGATACGGGAAATAATATAAACCAAGAGATGCAGAGTTGAGAGAAACTTCTAACCCATCACTGAAGACTTCAGGAAGCACTCAGCACCCAGGCTTGCTTTCAGACTTCACCTCTACCTAGGAGAACCCAAGGCTGGGAAGGCAAAAAAGGGAGCTTCCTAGTTAGCCAGAGAAGCTCACCAGGCAAGCCACCTACTTTGAAAAAAATGCCATGAGGGCTGACGGGTGGGGAGCATGCAAAGTCCACTGAAAATCCTCCCAGTCCATGATAACTTGGGCAGCACCACGTTACCGTTTCCCATTACTAAGCCAACTACATATTCGCGTAACCGAGCTACGGCAGAGCCTTGGATAAGATGCCAGCATGCCCTCTGAGCGTGTGCAGAATGCCTCCTCTTTCTCCAGCGAAGAGCACAACCACCTCTCCTGTGGCATGCATCGGCTTTCTTTTTCAGACGGGATCATCACTCCGCTCCAGGGCTGCCCCGTTATAACACCCCCACCCCCGCCCGGCTCCCATTCCTTCCCTACCTCAGCCCGGGTCTGAAGCGCCCCTTGGCGGAACCGTGGTCCTCTTCCAGCCCGCTCCCGCTCTCCTCCTGGGCGCGCTTGGCCCGTCTCTTCCCCTGATCCAGCTCGCCTTCTTCCATTGCCGTCTCTCGAGGCTTCCTCCTCCGCACGGTCACATGGAGGCAGGCGGCCTCCGATCGCCAGCCAATCCTCGCAGCCGCTCGACGTCTTTTCAGCGAGGGCAGCAGCAGCCGCAGGCAACCACGTAACCGGAGCCAGCGGGGACAGCGCGCGGCTGCTGTAGTCGGGAGAAAGCGCGCCTTTATAGCCGGCTACGACCGATCTCTTTCCTGGAACTGGAAAACGTCGGCAACTCTTGAAGGAAAGGAAACCACGCCTTCCTATTAAAAGTCCCGCCAGACTTAACTATAGGAGTGGCAATTAGGACAAAGGGAAACGCGCTTTGCCTATTCTCAGAGGTTCTCCCTCGTATCGGTCTTGTAAACTAATTTCAGGGGTTGAGGCCTGGCTGCCGAAAGCCGGGGTGCCAGATGGGGAACTCTCCTGAGCGTCCATAGCTGGATGTACTTTCCCCTTAATTCTGATCGATTACTAGTCCTTCGGAAGCTTTCTGTAATAATGTCCGAATAAAACGCTTCATCTCTGGGTGGTTATAACCTTTAAAGCCCTTCATGGCATGGGACCACTCCTCCCTGATTACATCAGCCTGTCCCATTAGACCTGGCAGAGAAGGCATCCTGCAGTTACCATCTGCCAGGGACTTCCATTTGGTGGGTCCCTGGAGGCGGGCCTTCTCTGCTGTGGCACCTGCCTTCTTGAACATTCTCCCCCTCGCCCCTGCCAGGTTAGGTTGGCTCCATCCCTCTTGATCAGTGTTTCTCAGCCTCAGCAACTTCAAGATGTGTGCACTTCAACTCCCAGAATTCCCTAGCCAGCTTCTGGGAGTTGAAGTCCACACATCTTGAAGTTGCCATGGTTGAGAAACCCTGCTCTTGATGGTTCTGTAAGTCCCTCAAGATCTGGTTATGTCACCAGGCTTGGGGATCCCAGGGAACTGGAGACATGGCTCCATTACTGAGGTGGATATACTCACTCTCTCCATGCCTGGGGTTTGTATAGTTTAACTTTAATAATTAATTTTTAACACTGATTTTTATATATATTTGTATGATTGTTTTTATATAAGTTGTTTTATTGAATTATTGTACGCCGCCCAGTGTCACCTTTGATGAGATGGGCGGCCATATCAATTTGATTAATAAATAATAAATAAATAAATACACACAGGCAGGCAGGCCTGTCATAGCATCCCTCAGAACAGCAGGGTCAATAGCCATTTGTGAGTAGTTCAGGGGATACAGCTGTCATATAGCATGTAAGCTATACATATGAAATGCAAGCATTTAATAAAGTACATAAACATTTAATAAATGATCTGGGGCATTGAAGCAACAAGGACCTCAGTACTTATATATAACAATAATTGCCTGATTCTCATGCCTTTGCACTATTTACTTAAGAAAAGTTCAACAGCTGGCTCCACAGTTTAAAAAAAAATACACCAGACAGTCCTCTTTGTCAGAAAGATCAAGGCAGGAATATTGGATTCCTGGATCTGCTCTCTGTCTCCATAGAAAAGAAAAATGGTTTTGTAAATAAGTTACTCTAGAGAAATCAAATGAATCTGAGGCAGGCACTGGAACGCAATCTTCCTGAAGCGTTGCAGGCAAGAATCTTAATACAAAAGACAGCATAGTAGACACTGGGTATTTTATTGATGCATAACATTTCCCACATTTTCATTGTTTATTAAAGATATTTTAAATGGCTACAGATTAGACTGCTTCCACCAGAGGTGGACAACCCATCATCCTACTGCTGCATGTAGCCCTAAACTCCCTTTGGGGGGCCCTGGGATCCCCCTTCACCTATAATTACTGCAAACTGGCAGCACTGTTTCCTACTATTTAAATGAGAAACACAAGAAAATATAAGTCCTAAAAAAACCCTCCAAAATTGTCCTCCCCCAAACGTCACTCTGCGTATCCATGTGGGGTGGCTCCATCCACCTTATATCTCCCAGGGTATATGACAATGTGTAAAACCCACCTGGGTACAGGACAATGTGTAAAACTGGGGCAGAGACCTCAAAACGGGATTTTAATAATGTTCTAAAGTCTTAAATTGATACAAAATATTTTCATATGCAGCACTTCTGTTACTTTGAAAATATTATTTCATCTTTCATTGCTTCTAAATATATTTTCTATTCTTTCGTTTCTCATTTTTCTTTGTGTTTTTAAATATCTACTGAAATGAATAAACAGAGAACTGGAGTACAAAACAATCATATAAAACAGATTGTTTGCTCTGATTGTTTCGATCAGAGAAAAGCAAATGTGAATTAACAGAGAACAAAACCACGAGAGGCCTGCTGTCCAGGTATGTTCTAATGTGCCCAATGGGTATCTATAGGGAAATGCTTCCTGCAGTCTGAAAGTACTATATGTATTAGATGTATTGGGGCTACAAATCCTAGGATTTCCAGGCAGCATCTGAAGGGTATTTGGTTAGAGAAGTGGAAGGGCTGCGATGGCCATTGGTATGCAGAAGCGAAGTGTTGGGTGAGGAGGGTGGTTGCTCAGAAATCCTGTGGCGCAATTGTCATTCCACTGCTATTTCACTCCCAAGAAGGTTATTTCAGTTGGAATATTAACCTCCTGCTTTGGTTACAGTTAATTTCACTCTCAGTTTACTTTGGGACCAATCTCTCTAATCTGCATATTCTCATTGCATTGTTTCTCCTCTGTGGATGTGAACATTCAAACTTCATTTCTCTCTAGCCAATTTACTTCTAGCTGGGAATTGTCATTTCACAATCCTTCTCTCCTCTGAAGACCATTGTGCTGTTGTCCTGATCTAGAAACTCTTATTCCACTTGGTGGACAGTAGTTCTTATTGAGGCAATTCATCTCCATGGTTTTCCCTAGCAATTTCCATGCCATCTTGTTCCTCAGGGGCTCCCAAATTTGTATGTGCATATTTCTCTTTCATTCAAGCATGTTTATTCTCTTTCTGGTTTAACATTCTCCAGTGAATACTTGGACTTTGATGTTCATCTGTAGTGATATAACTGCATCTCCTGTCATAAAGCATGGTTAGATACCATTTCAAGACCCATTACATAAGCCATATCCTCCAAAATATGGATCCCTAAGAGACTCCTGACCTTCTTCAACCTGGCACCCCAGAGAGCCACTATGTAAATCCATTAAAGTAGATTTGGAATTCCCCCAGCTTTATCCCAAGGGGAAGACTGGGGAAAAAGAGGGCAATTAAAAAAAAATAGAAGGGGTTGGGCCCACCTAAGGTCCAGAGCACATCTGAATCATATCTGAAGTGTTCATGGCCCTATTATTTTCATTCCTGTTGTTTTTAAAAGTAATTTTAGATTGTTTTCTATATCCATTTTAATACCTACATATGCTAATTAACAAAATGGGGAACAATTATTTGCTTGCTGCCTCTTCCCTAAAAACTTGGAAGAGCCACTCCAGTCTCTGATAGAGCCATTTTGGATCCTAGGAGACTCTCAGTCACTCCCGCTAGGAATATTACCTGCAGAGACATGGTTTGAACATCAATCACAATATTAGTTCTTTCCCTTTCCCTGGATTTTTAACCATTTACTCCTCAGGTTTTTGAAACTGCCTTGCCTCATCAAGAATTTTTGGGAAACTCGAAAACTTGCAACTATTTTGTTCAGTTGCGCTAATAACCTCAATGTGGAGGTTTTGGTCTCCTAATGGTCAGTACAACTGCTACTGTTTCTTTTAAGTGAAAGTCTCCTCCGCATACCATATACATAATCTGTTCAGTAACTGAACTTTTCCTCTCATTGTAGATGAATCAGGGGTGTGTGCAGCGGAAGGGCTAAACTTGTAGGGTGAACAGTTAGAAGTTTTAAACTCCCGCTTCCAAAAGCCCCTTAGAACTACAAACCCTAGTTCCATCTCCTGCCCCATTGTGCAATGTTGTAGTTGCTGCAGCTACTGCCACCTGTCCTCCAGAAGGATGCCTTTAATGTATTCCCCACTAACCCTTTTGTGTGAGAGAGAGGGGACTCTCATGGCTAGTAAAAAAAAAAGATAAAAGGGAAATAAATTTGGCAGCACACTTTTGTAGCCTGTAGCACTGAGGCTTGTAACTCGGGAAAGTGTAAATCAGCCCCTCCTCCCCTTCCTCATATGTGGGGAGCTAGACCAATCTCTTCTCATTTTTTCTTTGTCCCTTCTCACAAAATTCTTCAAAACTTTAACATGTCTCTTTTGTAAATTCAATATAAGAAAGTTATCCAGGTCACTCTTTTGGTTTGTTAAGACATCAGCCGGTTTCATTTGTATATCCAGTGTAGCATCTCCTTCTACATCATTCCCGTAGCCCGTCGTTTTTAAATCCACTTTCAAATCAATCTGTCCTATCTGGTAAAACTTGCTCCTCTTCCATATCATCTTCCAAACACAGTCTATCTGTAATTGCAGACACTCTTAAAATTAATTTCTGGATCCCTTGTTCACAAATTGTCAGCCTTCCCAGGTAGACCAAACAGGAAACATGACCAGATGAGCTAATTCTACTTTATTGTAAGGCTACATTAACAGAAGCTTGCAAGTCTGAAAGCACAATTCTCCCACCATCTCTTTACAGCCTGATAAGCTAGGGAGGTTCCTTTCTGAATTTCTTTCTCTGCCCTTTATGCAGCTGAGGGCTCTCTCCCCCCTTATATTTTCATTCCCTAGGCAGCATCTCTTCCCCCCTCCCACGTCTCCCAAGGTCATTCCCACATACCATCACACAAATATCCTTCAGTACATCCAGTGTTAAAGTATTTTGCTCCATTCTGTATTAGTAAGTCAAATTTAAGTGTTCTTTTCCTTTAATTGTAATCTTTAATGCCTTCTGGTTCCCTCTTACATCCAACCTTCAAAATCCATCTTATCATATATTTTTAATGTATTCAAAACAACAGCATTTTCCCATGGGAAGGATTCTTATAATTTCCAAATCTTATTTCAAATCCATCTGGACCCTTAATCCATTTGTAACTTTCCAAAATCAACATTCTGATCACTCTTTTGCTGTTTATTCCAAAAAGAATGTTTTAAATCCTTGAAGTTGTATTTAAAGCTTCTTTCTCTAAGGATTGAAGGAAACTCACCCAGTGTAGTAAAACTTGCTTTCTGAAGGTTCTTAATAACTGAAAAGCAGCTAACAAGCAATTTCCAAAAGTGGTTAAGAAAGGAAGTATGCGAACCCTGTGTCCATAAAGGTGCCAACCATGGTTTGGGCAAAGCTATTCCCTTGTCTCCCAGAGTTCTAAACCTGCCAGAGACTGCTGTCTGGCAGTCTCCTCATGAGGAGCAACTGTCTGGAGCACTTGTGGGCAATCCCAAGTCCTCTCCTTGTCCGGAGAGGAATCCTGGAGAGCTGGTCCATTCACTAGCTCTTTATTCCACCATGATTGTTGTTTTCAATTCACCATTTCTTCCCTGGAAGTTGGGAGCTAGACCAATCTCACAAGAGATAAATAAAATCAAACTATTTAAAAAGGAAAAAAGCAAATGGACAATTCCCTTTTAAAGTCACAGGTAAAGGAGTAGCAAAGGAGGTAATTTATTTATTTATTTATTTGTCATATTTTTATTACTGCCCATCTCCCCACCCTGGGTGGTTCACAATAAAACAGTGTAAAATTCAATAAAATCAGAATAATATCAATAACTATAAATATAAAATATAATAAAATCCAAGTGATGGCAGATCTAATTCCACCCAAAGGGGACAGGACGGGTTCCGGCAGGACTAGGGAACCAACCAACCCCGAGAGTGGCTCTTCCTCTCCCCAGTCCAGGCATGGTGACAAAACCAGGTCTTCAGCCATTTTCTGAAGTCCAGAAGAGAGGAGTCCAACCTCACTTCCAGGGGAAGGATGTTCCAAAGGGCGGGAGCTGCTGCAGAGAAGGCCCGCCTTCTGGACCCTGCCAGATGGAATTCTCTTGCAGACGGGGTCTGTAGCATGCCCTCTCTGCATGACCGGGTGAGACGGGTTGATGTAACGGGGATGAGACGGTCCCTTAGGTAACCTGGACCCATGCCATGTAGGGCCTTAAAGGTAATAACCAACACCTTGAATTGGACCCAGAAGCACACTGGCACCCAATGCAGCTCGCGGAGCAAGGGAGTAATATGTGCTGATCTTGAGGCACCAAAAATCGTCTGTGTGGCTACATTTTGGACCAGCTGTAGCTTCTGGATACTCTTCAAGGGTAGCCCCATGTAGAGAGCATTGTGTTGTTTATTCGTTTAGTCGCTTCCGACTCTTCGTGACTTCATGGACCAGCCCACGCCAGAGCTTCCTGTCGGTCGTCAACACCCCCAGCTCCCCCAGGGACGAGTCCGTCACCTCTAGAATATCATCCATCCATCTTGCCCTTGGTCGGCCCCTCTTCCTTTTGCCTTCCACTCTCCCTAGCATCAGCATCTTCTCTAGGGTGTCCTGTCTTCTCGTTATGTGGCCAAAGTATTTCAGTTTTGCCTTTAATATCATTCCCTCAAGTGAGCAGTCTGGCTTTATTTCCTGGAGGATGGACTGGTTTGATCTTCTTGCAGTCCAAGGCACTCTCAGAATTTTCCTCCAACACCACAGTTCAAAAGCATCGATCTTCCTTCGCTCAGCCTTCCTTATGGTCCAGCTCTCGCAGCCATATGTTACTACAGGGAACACCATTGCTTTAACTATGCGGGCCTTTGTTGTCAGTGTGATGTCTCTGCTCTTAACTATTTTATCGAGATTTGTCATTGCTCTTCTCCCAAGGATTAAACGTCTTCTGATTTCCTGACTGCAGTCAGCATCTGCAGTAATCTTTGCACCTAGGAATACAAAGTCTTTCACTGCTTCTACATTTTCTCCCTCTATTTGCCAGTTATCAATCAAGCTGGTTGCCATAATCTTGGTTTTTTTGAGGTTTAGCTGCAAGCCAGCTTTTGCACTTTCTTCTTTCACCTTCATCATAAGGCTCCTCAGTTCCTCTTCAGTTTCAGCCATCAAAGTGGTATCATCTGCATATCTGAGATTGTTAATGTTTCTTCCAGAGATTTTAACTCCAGCCTTGGATTCCTCAAGCCCAGCTTGTCGCATGATGTGTTCTGCATACAAGTTGAATAGGTAGGGTGAGAGTATACAGCCCTGCCGTACTCCTTTCCCAATCTTAAACCAGTCCGTTGTTCCGTGGTCTGTTCTTACTGTTGCTACTTGGTCGTTATACAGATTCTTCAGGAGGCATACAAGATGACTTGGTATCCCCATACCGCTAAGAACTTGCCACAATTTGTTATGGTCCACACAGTCAAAGGCTTTAGAATAGTCAATAAAACAGAAATAGATGTTTTTCTGAAACTCCTTGGCTTTTTCCATTATCCAGCGGATATTGGCAATTTGGTCTCTAGTTCCTCTGCCTTTTCTAAACCCAGCTTGTACATCTGGCAATTCTCGCTCCATGAATTGCTGAAGTCTACCTTGCAGGATCTTGAGCATTACCTTACTGGCATGTGAAATGAGTGCCACTGTTCGATAGTTTGAACATTCTTTAGTGTTTCCCTTTTTTGGTATGGGGATATAAGTTGATTTTTTCCAGTCTGATGGCCATTCTTGTGTTTTCCAAATTTGCTGGCATATAGCATGCATTACCTTGACAGCATCATCTTGCAAGATTTTGAACAGTTCAGCTGGGATGCCGTCGTCTCCTGCTGCCTTGTTATTAGCAATGCTTCTTAAGGCCCATTCAACCTCACTCTTCAGGATGTCTGGCTCTAGCTCACTGACCACACCGTCAAAGCTATCCCCGATATTGTTATCCTTCCTATACAGGTCTTCTGTATATTCTTGCCACCTTTTCTTGATCTCTTCTTCTTCTGTTAGGTCCTTGCCATCTTTGTTTTTGATCATACCCATTTTTGCCTGGAATTTACCTCCAATGTTTCTAATTTTCTGGAAGAGGTCTCTTGTCCTTCCTATTCTATTGTCTTCTTCCACTTCCGCGCATTGCTTGTTTAAAAATAATTCCTTATCTCTTCTGGCTAACCTCTGGAATTTTGCATTTAATTGGACATATCTCCCCCTATCACTGTTGCCTTTTGCTTTCCTTCTTTCTTGGGCTACTTCTAGTGTCTCAGCAGACAGCCATTTTGCCTTCTTGGTTTTCTCTTTCTTTGGTATGTATTTTGTTGCCGCCTCCTGAACAATGCTGCCAACTTCTGTCCATAGTTCTTCCGGGACCCTATCTACTAAGTCCAGTCCCTTAAATCGATTCTTCACCTCCACTGCATATTCCTTAGGAATATTAGTGAGCTCATATCTAGCTGATCTGTGGGTCTTCCCTAATCTCTTTAGTCTGATCCTAAATTGTGCAAGAAGAAGTTCGTGATCTGAACTACAGTCAGCTCCAGGCCTTGTTTTTACCGACTGTACAGATGTCCGCCACCTTTGGCTGCAAAGGATGTCAATCTGATTTCGGTGTTGTCCATCTGGTGAAGTCCATGTATAAAGCCGTCTCTTAGGTTGTTGGAAGAGAGTGTTCGTTATGCAGAGTGGGTTGTCTTGGCAAAATTCTATCAGCCTATGTCCTGCTTCATTTTGTTCTCCCAGGCCATACTTACCTGTAATTCGAGGTGTCATTTGACTGCCCACCTTAGCATTCCAGTCTCCTGTGATGAAAATAACATCTCTTTTAGGCGTGTTGTCCAGTAGGTGCTGCAGATCCTCATAGAACTGCTCTACTTCAGCTTCTTCAGCATTTGTGGTTGGGGCGTATATTTGGATCACTGTGATGTTAGATGGCTTGCCCTGAATTCGAATTGAGATCATTCTGTCGTTTTTTGGGTTGTATCCAAGCACTGCTTTAGCCACTTTACTATTAATTATGAAGGCTACTCCATTTCTTCTGTGGTCCTCTTGTCCACAGTAGTAGATCTGGTGGTCATTTGATGTGAAGTGGCCCATTCCAGTCCATTTCAGTTCACTGACGCCCAGAATGTCTATCTTTAATCTTGACATCTCACCAATAACCACATCCAATTTGCCCTGGCTCATAGATCTTACATTCCAGGTTCCAATGGTGTGTTGATCCTTAGAACATCGGATTCGCCGTTCACCACCAGCACCGTCGGCCGCTAGCCGTCCTTTCGGCTTTGAGCTAGCTGCGTCATCACGTCTGGGGCTAGTTGAGCTCATCCTCTGTTCCTCCCCAGTAGCATTTTGACCATCTTCCGACCTGGGGGTCTCATCTTCCGATGGTATACCGACATATCTCTGGTTGTACTGATCCATTTAGTTTTCACGGCAAGAATACTGGGGTGGATTGCCATTACCTTCCCCAGGGATCGCATTTAGTCTGACCTCTCTGTCATGACCTTCCCGTCTTGGGTGGCCCTTCACGGTTTAGCTCATGGCATCATTGAGGTGCTCAAGCCCCAGCACCACGACAAGGTAACGATCCTTTGCTGAAGAGAGAGCATTACAGTAGACTATATGGGAGATGACCAGGGCATGAGTGACTGTTCAAAGGGCCTCTCGCTCCAGGAAGGGGCGTAACTGGCACGCAACACAAAGTTGCACAAAGGCCCTTCTGGCCTCGACTGCCACCTGCTCTTTGAGCAGGAGTCATGAATCCAACAGGACTCCCAAGTTATACACCAGATCTGTCTGGGGCAGTGCAACCCCTTCCAGAACCAAAGACGGCAAATTCCTAGGAGCTGAGGGGCTGTTAACCCACAGCCACTCCATCTTACCAGGTTTCAGCTGAAGCCTGTTGTTCCCCATCCAGACCCCAACAGCCCCCAGGCACCTGGAAAGGGCAGCCACAGCATCACTTACTTCCCCCAGGATGGAGATGTATAACTGAGTATCATCAGCATATTGATGATACCTCATCCTGTGGAGACAGATGATCTTGCCCAGCAGTTTCATGTAGATATTAAAAAGGAGAGGAGAGAGTACCGATCCCTGCAGCACCCCACAGAGAAGGGGCCATGGGCCCGATCTCTCCTCTTCTATTAACACCGACTGGGACCAGCCCTGGAGGAAGGAGGTGAACCAGCGCAAAACCACACCGCCCACCCCCAACTCCCTGAGCCGCCCCAAAAGGATACCATGGTTGATGGTATCGAAAGCCACTGAGAGGTCAAGGAGAGCAAGGATGGATGCACTGCCTCCATCCCGCTCCCACCAGAGATCATCCATAAGTGCGACCAATGCTGTTTCTGTCCCATATCCGGGCCTGAAACCTGACTGAAAGGGGTCTAGATAATCCGCTTCCTCCGGGATCCTCTGGAGCTGCAGTGCCACCACCTTCTCAACCACCTTCCCCATAAAAGGGAGGTGGGAGACTGGACAAAAATTATCCAGCACGGTAGGGTCCAGTGATGGTTTCTTGAGGAGCTGTTCCAAACACAGCCTCTGAAAAGAACTTCCAATGGAAAAATATGCATGACAATTTAAGGCTTAGAGCAGATCCCAACATGATACGTCTGCTACTAAGACAGAAGCAACTCAGATACAAAAAGGTGCCAATTTGTGTAAGACAAACAAGAACTGAGTTTCTATAGAGACAATAATAGCCATAGATAAAGCTTAAACACACACCAGCTATTAAACAATGAATGACACTCAGGAGCAACTGACTGCTAGTGAATGTGGAGCAGAGCCTTGCCTGCCTAGTCTCCACAATGTGCTTCTCTAGCTCTGGCAGATCCTCTGCACAAAAGGTCTCCTGGCAGCTTCAGAATCTAGACAGAAGTGCAATAGCTAAAGTGGAGCCTTCCTTGATTTAGGAACATGGCTCCTTCCCGGAGGCCTGGGCCCTTCCTGGCTCCTAGAGAGAAGAGGCTTTGTGAATAATTGCTTCTGAAGGTCTGCACTGCACTGACATAGACCCCACCCCTCAGTCTCTTCTGCTGTAGATTGCAATGAGCCTTCAAAGGGGGAGGGTCTTCTGCCCTTATATGTTTCCCCTCCCCCATCTCCTTTAATCTCTTTTTTCCTCTCTGCTTCTATCACTTACAACAGGTTGGGAGGGAGGAGCTCTGACGCCACTGCACCTGCTCACTCCATGAGCCCCAGGGAGTAAGGCTTTTTAATTCCTTGTTTAAGTGAGTGGGGGGAGGCAGAGAGAGTAGACTGCTCTTTGTCCTTGTTTTAACTCAACCTGCTTTGGGAACAAAAATGGAGTGTGTAGCTTGTGGACGTTCTTCAGAGAAATGAAATCTTCATGAGCTCCTGTCTAATGAATCTGTGTAACTGCAGAAGACCGTCTTCTCCAGGTTCAGCTGGGCTTCCTGAGCCTTCCTAAGCCTTCCATTGCTCAGAGCTTCTTTTTGGGGAAAAGGCTGCCTTATCTTTCCCCGCTGCATTGTGCTGCCTGAATTCAGATTCAATACTGTAGCCTGAAATGAATGGCAAAGCAAGGAGCCCACATGGATGGTAGATCACAAATGGTAGTGTATCGTCCAAAGCAAGCTACAGATCACAGCAAGCCCTAGGGGACCAGAAGAAAAAAGAAGGGAATACTTAACCCAGCAAAGTATTGTCCTGCCTATGGAGCTTCCCACTGCTAAAGACAAAACAAATGTTATGATGGATGCTAGAGTTCTCGCTTTGCAATTCAGCAGTTTAGGAGTGACTCGTTGACAAGCTGGAGCTGTTGCTTTCCCATTCCAAACAAAAATCAATGGGACCCACAACAAGGGAAGAATCCTATTCACTCCTTCAGGCCCAGCAGAGAAAGTGCATGAGGACCATGAGCTTGGCTCTGCCTGATATCCAGTCAACCTGAGCACCAGTTGATCTCATTCTCCCTCAGGCCATTGCAAAGCTCCGTGGATTCCATGGGTTAAAGGTGGCGTGCAAATTGCACTTTTACCCCTTAGGGCTTTGGAGGCTGCTTCAGATAGAAGAAAAGAAAGAAAGTGGCTGTGCAAAAGCGAAGTACTTCTATGTTTATGAGTGCTGGGGGTCTCTGCATGTACAGTAATCACTACCGCCAAGTTAATGCTGGCATTGGAAATTCATTCATACAGGAGTAAAACCTTAATAGCTTCCAAGCTGTTCTTGCCACACTGTTTATATTTGCTTTCTGAACCTGGCAACCTGCAGAAGTGCCAGACCACAACTGGGAACTGAGATTCAATACACGTGGAGGACACAAGGAGAAGAAGGCCAGTTCTATATATTCTTACTACCACATTTTTTGTCTCAAGCAGCTCCTGCCTGTTTCTGTCATTATAAGGTACATTGTTTTAATTTCATCAGCTCAATCCAATGGAATAAAGGACTCTTCAGCCCCAAAGTCTGGGTTGCCCTCAGATTTCAAGCTTGCAATAACCTTGCAGGCCTTCCCTAAGCACACAGCAATCACTCTTCCAATGCTGCAGATAGAATAAACGTACCAAGCTGTTCCACTTTTTAAGGGGTGTAAATCTCTGGCTAGTCTTTATTTTACATGCCCTATTCCATTCATGACAGGATGTCCTGTGGAAGGCTTGGTGATGATTTGGGGCAATGTTCCACAGCTGTGTTGTGAACTAATCTTTTGTACTTAGAAATGAGCAGGTGTCAAGAGGACACACAAGTACAGTCTTATCTGTGCCCTACACCACTTGTGGCTTCGGATCAAACATGTTCTTTCAGCTGCTGTTCCCTTCATTAAAGTGTGAATAATGGTGACCTACATCTCAGGTTTTAAAGTGCCTGGGAACTCCAAAGTACTGTAGAAAGGCTCTTGTCATCATTCAGGTCTAGCGAGACCTAAGCAACTGGTTAGCTCTTTTTTTTAATGACATCCCTGACCAATGCTTCTTTTCTTCTCTCCTTTCTGTGTATTTAGCAAAGGGGGCTAGAAGTGGGAGGAAAATACCTCTGAATCATTAGCACCCCAGCAGGATTTAAGCCCTTCTGCTCAGAAACATCTGGATTTGGTGCATTTGTATTCTGGCTCTGAGCTGTGGGATGCCATCGTGGTCTGATGATTAATAATCTCAAAACCAATGGGAAAATTTAAAAATGCAGAGCTGTCATGTGTATTAACTACTTAGCTTTCTACCACCTAGCAACTTCTGTTAACACCTTCTGATGCTGACTGGTTGAAGACTGTTAGAGGTTGGGCTCAATACATCCAGAAGTATCAAGCTGGGGAAAGCTTACCTTGAGGTTGAGGCACCAGTTTAAAATATCCAGAATGAGCCTGGAAAGCCAAATCACCTTTCAGGAAAAAATTTAAAAGAGGGCAAAGTGTGGCAAGACATCTGGATAAAAGCTCTAAGCAATGTTTGGCACTCCTGGCAAAGAAAAATAGTTCACAACATGATAAACAGGAAGCCAGGAGCAATTTGCAGCATAGCCAAGTGCCCTTCTGAGATTGCCTTGGCTGAAAGAAAAATCAGCACCCATCAGGGAAAAAATTGTTTCTCTGATGCCAAGCTGGTAGAGAGCTGCAAAATAAAGAAACTTCACTTAGCACCTTCCTGAAATGAGAACTGGCACCACTATTACTCAGTTTAGAGTTCTCACTCAAGACACACATGGTCAGGCTCTAATTATCCTATTTTGGACAAATTGTGGGATGACTGAGCTTTCTGGAAAAGGCTCTGATGCTCAGAAAGGTGGAAGGAAAGAGAAGAGGACAACCAGCAGCAAGGTGGTTGTCTTTTCTCCAATGGGAGGAGATGGGCGGGGACAAAATAGATAGATAGATAGATAGATAGATAGATAGATAGATAGATAGATAGATAGATAGATAAGGTGGATGGACTCAGATACGTTGGAAGTGCTGAAGGACCAGGTTAGGGACCAATTGTCATGGAAAAAAATCTATTTGTGTGACCACTAATAGATGACACTAACTTGATGGCACATAAGCAATCACCGCTGTTATGGAAGGGAGGCAATAAGGACAGAAAAATGGCAGCTTGTCTTTATTCTTCTTGGTGTAATGATCAGGATGACAGATATCCTAACCCTGATAGAGAGCACTTGAATTGGGGGAGGTCTTCACAGTTAATTTAGAGAATAATTTCCAGGGACCAAGAGTGTTATAAGAACATAACTTATTTCAATTTTATTAAGTTACTAGAAAATGGATAATGAGCCCATTTTGAAAATCTGGCTCATGAAAACAAGTGACATGGAAATACCTTTAACATCACCCAGAAGCGTTTTCCTCTCTCTCTCTCTCTCTCTCTCTCTCTCTCTTTTAACTACGATCTGGTTAAAAGTTTTAATAAACTTGAGAGCTTGCAACTAACTCTGTGATTGGCTCCACAGAGGTATTACCACTGGTGTGTGTGTGTTGTTGTTGTTGTTTTCCTCATGACCACCAGTCTGAGATTTATTTATTCTTTTTGTTTGGTTTTGTTGTTGTTCATTCAGTTTACAGGCCACCTGATTTCCAACAACTCTGGGTAGCTTAAAGACAATGAAATATCTTAAGTGGCCCAAAGACAACACACAAACCAAAAACAACTATCCAGTAGAATGGATTTATAGTTGTGTTTAGCTACAGTAAGATGCTCAGACAAATGTTAAGGTGGAAAGATAGTACTAACAGAGAGTTGCAGCTGAAAGTTGTAAATTTTTAAGCATCAAAGTTGTTCTTGTTTATCTCTCTATCACATTGGTGGCAAAAGGAAGAAATTCTTCCTTTTTAGGATCAAAGGGTTGCCCTTCCTTCCTTTCTAGAACTGAAATTTTATGGGGAAGGGAACAATCAAACTAGCAGACTCAAGAGTGACTTGGATTGCCATGTGCATGATGATGGAGTTTTTAAAGGTTAGTAAAAGAACTCCAAGCAGCTAACAACCATCTTGCAAAGTAGAAGCATAAACCAAAAAGAGAACTTGCACATTAAGCTTAATTAAGTTCAGAAATAAATTCAGTCTTCACATAGTAGTTAGATGAAGAAAAATAGAGATAGCTTACTTTTATTCAGTAGATCTGGATACAAGTACATTCACAGTAGAAAGTACTTAATCATCATTGGTTCTTTGTAGACATTTTTATGGAAATAGAAATATATGCGTGCAGGCAAGATATTCTGCAGCACCTCCTGCTTGCAGGTCTGCCAGAAGGGTAATGGAGATTGTTAATCTCCAAACCCGAGGAAGTGGAAATCAGGTGACCCATGTGACATCCCACAAGCACAACAGAGGTGCATTTACTAGAAAGACCCTCTTATGCTTATGAGACAATGCTGAGTTGGCCCCTGATAATTCCAACACATGGAATTATGTGCTCTTAAAAAGTTGGCTAATTTCAGCTATGCAAGCTGTAATGTCATACCGTGTATCTTAATTTAACTCCAGCTGAATCCAACAGGACATATTTCCAACTGCCCACAGATAGTTTTGTGCTATTAATGTATTATGAATTTTACTTCTGATGTCATTGGGATTTTCATCTAGCCACTTCCACAGGAAGACTTGGCACTGGTTCAAAAGTGGTCTGGACTTTGTTGATCCCACAATATTGGCTGAATTTAGCAGCTCAGCTGTGTTTAATCCAAATCACACCAAAGCAATTTTTCTTTGTGCAGCAGTGAAGCCCTGCAAAACTTGTGTACTGTCCATTTTCTCTCTGGAGGGAACTCTTGCCTCATCCATCCTCACTTCCAACCTTCAGCCATTCTAACAGGTCCTTTAAGAGGAATGCTAGCTTGATTTATCAGAGATGAAATTGGCAGGAGTCCAGCCTCCTTCCACATGCTTTCCACAAGGACCTATGTCTATGCTTACTACCAGTTTGCTTCTATTTTGTATTTCTTCTCCCCTTTTGTGTGGTATGTGGTATGGGGCATGAGGAGATACCACTCACAGAAGTGCAGTGAGAAGTCTGTGGAAATCTCCTTACAAGAAGTTCCAGTTTCTGCAATGTAGAAAGTATGCATTTGGTTTAGAACATTTTTCTTTTCCTTTCTTTTCTTTTCCTACCCTTTTCTTACTTACTTTGCTTGTATGACACCCATTCCTGGAGGCTTTGGGTGGCTAACAGTGTCAACATAAACTACTATCCAGAAACCCTAAGGACATATAAAAATAACCAACTCATTAAAGATAAAACCCAGAATGCACCTGTGAACCCCAATTTCAGTAGTAAAACACCCTCCTCCTGTGCAAGAAGGAACAAGTCTTTAGCATTTTCCTGAAGCCCAAGAGGGGTGAAGCTGATAGAATCTCTGCTGGGAGAGAGTTTTATAGGAATAGGAGGGGAGGGGACTACAGAAAATGCCCACTTCCAATGCCCCATCAGATAACAATCCCATAGGGGCAAGACCTGGAGGGAGTTGACCCTGTTTGATCTGGTCAGACAGGCAGATGGTTCTGGGAGAAGGCAGTCCCTCAGATAACCCATCATGCCCAGACTGCTGCATTTTGGTCTAATTGTAGCTTCCAAATGCTTTCCAGGGACAGTCCCATGTGCAGCACCTGTCTGCCAAGGGTCCAAATAATCTGCTTCCTCTAGGACTCTTTTCAGTTGCAGGGCCACAGCCACTACCTTCTCCCCTCCTCACTTTGGCCTTTACCACAGCCTTCGACCAAGGTTAGAAGCATCAGAAAAAGCACTTGTTGCCAAATGATGACCTGATGCTACCTTCATTGCTCTCTGTGGGATTTTAATCAAGGAAAAATGATGGCTTGGTGGTCAGGCAGTGTAATGGTATGTAGGAGTGACTTTGGGAGACAGGGCAAAGAGACGCAGCCAAGGGAATGGTCAGATAAAAGGCAGCTGAGCCCAAAGCAGAAATGTGGGCGGCCAAGAGGATCAGAAGAGACCCTCCCTAGTTTCTTCGGCTATGGAGAAAAGGGTGGGGAGGTGTACTTTCAGACTTGCAAGATTCTGTTAATATAGCATTACAATAAAATAGAATTAGCTCATCTGGTCACGATTCTTGTCTGGTGTACCTCATAAGGCTGACAGGCAGTTCCAACCATTACAGATTTGTTGGCAACCATGGTGGGACTGGGCTAGTAATTAACTTCACTCTTTTTTTGTATTACTTCAGGATTGGCAGTAGTTTGCATGGGGCACTGACCGAATGACGTTTTAACACACTCCTGTTAGATGGAAGGAGAGAACCAACTGGCTCACTGTATCCTTATTGTGTTCTCAACATTGCAAAGTTTGACAGGAGTAAAAAGAATCAGCCAGGCCACTTCAGTCGTCAAAAAGAATCTATTAGGGCTGTGCAAAGTTTTGAAAAGGGGCTTCACAGACTACATTGGTACAAGTGGAGCAACCCTCCCCAAAGCTTGGAGACAGCTGACTGCTCCAGAAGGCCCAACTCAGCTGCTTTGAGAACTTTCCCAGGTTGCCTCTGCGTACCTGTGAGGGGTGTACAAGCACAAAGAAATGGGAGGTGGCTGCCTTGGCATCCAGAGGCATAGGTTCCCCCTTGCCCCAGGCCAAGGACGTAGGAATAACGTGGGAGAAGGGAAGAAAGAGAGGTGCCAGCACCGCTCCTTCCCCTTCCTTTCTCTACCTGCCCTCAATGGCCTCAGTAGGCTTGGTGTGCAAACTCTCTCCCCACTGGGGGCCCACACTGCCTTGGGGTCCAGAGAGCTTTATTAATACCCCTGAGATACGTGCATGCACAACTACTTAGGCTTATCTTCTTTTCCAGAGGAACACGGTAATGAGTGTTTCACAATGCCTCTTTGGAGCTGGGGACACGGAGACTTTCCACTGGTGGGAACTGCTTTTCGCACTTCCCATCTTTGAGAATAACCATCTACAGAAGCCAAGATGCCATTTTGCCTTCACTTCTCCCCTTCCCATCCTTTCTCACTACAGTAAATGGAGGATCTGTTTTGCCACTCCAACAATGCCCCTTAAAAAAAAAATCTTCCCTCAATGCAAAAAGCCAGCACAGCAGATGCTGTAGAGTCAGATGCTGGTGGAGACAGATGCTGGGCACTGCATAAGGGCACAAAAATAACCATGACTAGGAGAGGGATGAAGCTGGCAGTCATGTGGAAGAGGCATCAGGTAGCTAGTAGCCCCTGTAAAAGTGCTTCAAGCGAATTCATTGCTTGCCTTCCCAGCCCACAAAAGAACCTAACATGTACAGTTGCCATAAGACAAGACTTTTTATTTCCTCTTAAAACTATCCTACATACTGTATTGAAACATGTCAAAGAGTAGGCCTGCTGGGTATTGACCTGCACATACCCAGATCAGCACAAGCAAACAGGAAATGCAGCTCACCGTTTCAAATGACAATTATGTACTTTAAGAGTTGCACTATTCAAAAACGATTTGCTGATAACAATTTGCTTCGAGAAAGAGGCATACACTTGGTTTAAAGAAACAAATATTTTTATAAAGCAGAGTTCATAATACAAGAAAGTACAGTAATACAACACTGGTTGCCTTTTATATTTAAAGTTTTTAAATGCATTTCTAAACTATAGTGTCCTAGCTCTTTTTTTACACCTTTAGTCCTACGAAAGGATAAAGGTAACTAAAGCTAAAGCCTTTCTGTTGTGCATTATGCAATACATTTGGAATTTTAATTGTGATGTAGTTGTTTGTAAAGTGGCTTAAGAAGTTTTATGGAACATGGAGGAGAATTATTTCTCATTATGGGCTGCATCATTTTTTCCATTATGCTTTGCCATATAACTTGTCTTTGTGTTCGATCCTATTAATTTATTTGCCTGAGCAAGAATTTGTTTTTAAACTGGACAGTTAAA
Source organism: Candoia aspera (assembly GCF_035149785.1). Classification (NCBI taxonomy): domain Eukaryota; kingdom Metazoa; phylum Chordata; class Lepidosauria; order Squamata; family Candoiidae; genus Candoia; species Candoia aspera. Next base: position 114,428,918 of record NC_086154.1, on the reverse strand, counting down.
AAGAAACAAATAATTTCACCTTGTCTGTTCCTTATCTGTCTATCATTTGCACATGATTTTTTTATTACTTTATTTCATTTTCAGGCCTCCAGGTTTTTTTGAAACTAAAAGTCTTAGTTATTACATCAAATCTTATACAATTAGCCTAGGAAATTAGCTTGATCCTCCTGTTGTTGGCAAAGCAAAATATACAAAGTAGCTAATACCACATAAATATATATGCTGCTTATTTCTTGCCTGGTGTTCCAATTAACTTACAAATTCCCACTTCTCTTCTATTGCATTTTTTTCTCAGATTAGTCAACATCATGTCTTCCCACAATGTCCCTCTGAAAGGTGTATCATAACAATGCATGTTTGAGCACTGCAGAATTATCATATTTGTATGTATGTCACAACCACTTCTGGACATGATGTAGGCTGAAATATGGAAATCCAATATAGAACTAAGTTTTTACATATATCTTTAGAGTATGAAGATAATACATAAGAATATATGTACACACACTTGCAAACACTGAACCTGCCATCTGTGCCTCTGTCCCTTCCCAAAGTTTCTTATAGGGGATTGACTATGGGATTTGAAGTGTTCAGGTAGATGGTCCTGTTTGGCTCCCCTATTGGAAAACTCCTATTTTTTGCCCCAGATTTAGCAGTTTGTTTTCCAAAAGGCAGTCTAGCTCTGAGTTGGCCAGATCTCTTGAAATGCAAACAATGCTCCCAGAGGGAAGCTTATTTGTTTTTCCAATCAGTTCTAGCAGAACCTTCATTACTGGGTGGAGTAAGTTGAAAGAGGAGCATTAAAAGGACATGAAACACATTCAAATATTATGGGGAAACAAATATCAGAGCTCCATGTATATCCCAAGACCTTGCTTTGAACCAATGCTTATACAGACCTTCAAGGAAAACAACATCCTTTGCAGTCGCTTCCAGTTCGAGCCCTTACTAATCCGCCAGTGTCTTGTGCTTTACTAATAACTAGCTTTAAACATATACTTGAAAATAATTAGCTGCTTGGTTTTGGAAATGTGCGGTATTTTTACAACAGCCTTCCCAAATCTAGTGCCCTTCATACACATTGGACTTCAACTTCCATCATTCCTGAATGGGACTGAGGATCTTTAGTCCAACACATCTGGAGGGCAGCAGGGGTTTAGGGCAAGCAAAAGAAAGCATTCATTTTCTGATTTGCAGACTGTAAAATGTACCATGAAAGACTGAAGAAGCCTGAGAGATTCCCTGCCCCACCTGATTTTAATTTATTTTTAGATCTTAAAGGAAAAAGGGGGAGAGGGGCAGCTGAGATGCTGAATACCAGCCTCTACCATCATTTTTATTACAGGAACACCACTGAGTCCACATAAGCCCCATGTGCATTCTTGGGAAATAAAAGTTAAAAGTAGAAGTATGTATCAGTCTGGGAAAAAATGATAAAAGAAAGCTGGGATAAGAGAAAGATGGGAAGCTGAAGTGAGTAGTGAGAGAACTTCAACAGTTTGTCTTCTACTAAAAATGTGCTGGGTGACTGATCATGACCACAATAGCAGCCATTTGGTAAACAGGCAAACACTCACCAGGCCATCCCAGTGGAGAGTTTAGGAGAGCAAGCAAAATGTTTGCCTACATGAAAGAGGCTATAATGACCTGCTAAGGAGTTGCTTTAATGAGAGCTGATTAGATAGCTGATGTCTGATGCACTTTTTCTTTCATGACATTTCCTGCATCCTGGCAGCTAATAGAAATCTACAAAAGCTTTGTATGCATGGTCATGGTATGGTATGCAAGTAGAAACATATGGAATCTATGATTTACTGTGATTTTTCAACATGGCAGCCATGAGCGATCATAACTCATAAAACTCATTTGTTTTTCCCATTCCCAACCCAACTATGTAGGCAAAAGAACCTGCATAAGCAGACTTCAGACATTTTCTGAAGCTGCTGGCTGCCAACTGCTAGCAAGCAATGCTTGAAACAATATAATGTGTTTCCTGAAGGCTGTGGAACCTGCACTCACCTGGAGATTTGGGAGATTTTCATATACCCTTTATAGAACAAGGAAACAGGAGAGCAGCCATAAAAAGTAGCAACAAAGACAGTAGGTTTAGTGTTCATATAATCTGTGTCCATTGTAGTCTTTATGTTTATATGTGTTGTAAAGCTGACTTCTCTCCTTTGAGAAGCTGAAACATAATTAGGTCCAGCACTGGTGATCTCTGGCTTAAATTAAGAATGACTCAAGCCCTTCACTGAACTGTCAGCAAAACTGTCTTTTCCTGATAGAGAACTTGATGTCCATTAGAAGAAGTGAGCTATTTCAACAACAATGGTGAACTTAGGACTCAGCAAGCTGGAACATGGTCTCTAGCCCTGAAAGTTAGCCACCCAGAATGTTTTCCTCCGGTGGGACTCAAACAAGTCACTTCAACCTTTCGTTGTCCTACATCATCTCAGCCATTGCACTTCTGCCATTACACTCACTAGTATCCCTCATGGTTCCCCAGGTCTTCCCACTCCCAGTTTCTAAAACCATCCTCCAAGATGGGCACTGAAAAGAGCTGATCTGAGCGGGGTACTTGAATGGAGACTGGATGAAGGCATAAGGAAAGCTGAGCCTGGGTTATTTTACAACACAGTTTTTTGTATCTCAGGTCATACTATGCTCTCCCAGTCCTAGAGCCAGCAGAAAAGCCCTGCAAGTTGGACTCCTTCTGAAGACAGGTCACTGTAAGGTCACACTAGGAGAGATGACTTGGGCCTGCAGATGGGGGAATGACTACGCTGCAAAATAATGGAGAAGAAGGAAGAAGAGTGGATAATACTTCGGGGTAGGAGCATCTGTGGAAACTGTGGCACTGCCTGAGAAAAAACTGCAAGCATCAGAAGACGGGAAGCAGAGCAAGCTGGCTGAAAAGATTGTGTGTGTGAGAACTGCACAAGAAAAACAGGGAAGTTGAAGCACAGTTAAGACATAAAAGTTCCACAGGAAAAGAGAAGCATTCTGGCTCATGCATGTATACACCTTGTATAAAGGGGCTTCCACCTGGAAAGGGGTCTGTACTGTATTATCTGCAAATTAGAGTGGGCAAAGGAGGAGGGAAAAGAGTGACCTATGAGAATGTGAGTACCCAGCCACCCCCTAGTAACACTTCCCTCTCCTCAGCAACTCTGAATCATTCACAGTCACTATGGTCCTAGCTCACCTGCCCCAATCCTTGGGATATGGACTTAAGAATGTCGGGTTCTTACTGCCTTCCCAGTCATATGAGCAGCCAATCTCTCTCTCTCTCTCTCTCTCTCTCTCTCTCTCTCTCTCTCTTTCATCCATCCATCCATCCATCCATCCATCCATCCATCCAACTCACCACCCATCTCCCCAAAAAAGGAGGGACTTTGGGTGGTACATTATGAGCCAGCACGTTGAAAAGCAGATCTAATCCATCCATGACCACCTTGGTCCTATGCCAGGACTCCCAAACAAAAGGAAAAACAGGAATTTGCTTCTACTCCCCACCCCTCACCAGTCCCAAAACTGGGGAAAGATTCAATGCCACCATTATTATTGTCATCACGATTGTCATGATTATTAGCTGGAAAGTGAGAAACTGCATGAGATTCCTGCCTCTCCACACCACACACAGGGTCTGCAATGACCCAGCAGCAGCAGAAAACTTGTAATTAAATTGACCTTCTGTGCAGCAGGGGACTAACATACTCCCTTAAGAGTGCTAAATCCATATATAGCAAAAGCCTGTGTAAGACCCAACAAGCACTTTAAAAAGGTATTAAACAGTCAGGTATCTCTGCAGAAGCCAGGAATTCAATCTTTCCTGCAACCCAAGTCAAAATGACCATGGTGGGCAGTGCCCAACAACTGTAGGAGAGGGAACAAGCTTGCAACAGCCTAAAATAACCAAGAGGAATTGGACAGATCCCAGCTGTTGACCACATCATCAACCACATCACTGACAAAGCAGCCTAGATTGTATCCACAGCCAGAGATCTCTGTGGACTGAGCCAACTATCTCTCAGTTCCCACAGAGGCAGAATAACAGATTTGCCAAAAGCCCAGTTAGTGATCCCTAATTGCTTCTGTTTAATGCAGAGGCAGTATGCTGGACAAGCACTATCCCCATCCCCCAAACCCAAGCTCTGATTAGCAGATCTTGTCAAGCGGGTCAGAGTTAGGATGCCTGCAAGGTGTAGCTGCTTCCTATTGCATAGAAAGCATCCCCTTTCCCTGTCTGCAAACAATGGAAGCTGTTCTTCCATACAAAGAATACCTACTTGGGTCTTGATTCAGATCATGAAATCACTGGGGGAGGGGATTAAGCTCCCCTACTCCCTCAGGGCCACGATTCCGTGCCAGCTATTTACTTTGTAAATAATATTTTTGCACAAAGATGATTGGAGGAACCTCTAAGTCAGAGCAAGAATCCGAAGCTCCATACAGCTTCTGGAGTTAGTAGGAATCCTTGTGGTGGAAGACACCAGCCCAAATCTCACAGGGCATTTGATTCCAATGGAATACCTCAGGATGAAGATATTTATATTTATTCAGCTCCTCCAGCCTAAAGATATTAGTGGAATCCACAAGCCTAAGACCAGAATTCTTTTCTTTAGGTCCCTGTACTAGAGATTTGGCAAGGTTTTCTTATCTGAGAGAGATGGCAAATGCTACAAGACATCCCTGTCCAGCGAAAAGGGTTTTGATACCAAGAAGCCTCTATTCAACGCAATGCTGGGCTTTCACTACTTCTGTCATGGCAAAAAGAACTTACTGCCACAAAATTAGGGAGGCAACAAGGAGGGAAGTAGTGCTTTGTGGAAGCAGTACCTTAGTGTTATGCTTTTTAATGCATTCCCATCAGAAGTGGATAAACAGGAGCTTCTGAATGAAATGAGCAGTTAACAAGGCCATATCTCCAAATGAAGGAAAAGGTGTGATTTTATCAACTGATGTTATACTGAATAATAATAAGCTTTTATTATTAGGTGGCATTAACAGAATGTCCAACTAGGGCATAGAGCCAATAAGCAATGGTAGTAAATATCCGGGAAGGAGAAGAGTCGGTCCTTGGGGACAGAAGAAGGCTTAGATGCATTGGAGAGAACTCAAAGACTTCAAAGGTTAAATGAACGAGACAGCCTGAAGGTCAGAGGTCAATGGCAGAAAAGGGCGTTTAAATCATATGCATAGAAAGGAATCATCTGACTGTTGAAATGGGGGTAAAGAAACACAAGCAGTACAGTAGTGAAATCTAGCACTATCCGCCAGGGAGCACAGCTGAGCCAAGCTGTCAAGCACTCTGGAGAAGGTTTGGAAATGAGTACAAATGGATGCTGGAGGTTAAGGTCAGTATGGGCATGAATCAGAGGTAGTGCAATTTCATAGCTGTGAGGGAGGGGATTCTGTCAGGACACGTGAAGTTCAATGCTGGGGAATGGAAAGACCAGAAATCAGAGAGATAACGGATGTGTATCCTAGTACAGAGGCTTCCAGGTTATGGCAGGCCTACCAGGACAAACATTGTTATAATCTGGGAAGACATGAGAGTTTGATCAATAAAATTCAAGGTGGCATAAATGCCCAGAAGTCAAGAATCTCCAATTTGGGATCCTCCAGATGTGTTGGATTACATCTTCCAAAAGTCTCAATCATAACCAGATTGGGAATTGTAGCTGTACAATACTGGCATCTTGGAAGTTCTAGTCCATCACATTAGGAGAGGACCAGGTATGGCTGATATAGAAGAAAAGTTGTATTTATCAAAAGAAAGATCCTAGTTTGAAGTACCTCAAGATTGAAGTTCTCTGGGTACTTCCAGTGCAAGAGAGTGCCTCCTGGCAGCAAGTAGTGCTAGCAATCAGTAGAAAATGGGACAAGCTAAAGCTGCTAGTAACAAACTGTCCATCTGCTAGCAGCCTCAAGGCTCTGAGCTGGGCTTAACTAGATATCCACTGAAGGTAACGTAAGTGTCATATTCATCACTGAAAACGGCATTGTCACGTTCACCCTTGAAGAGCCGTACCCAGATTTCATCTTGGTCCTGCAGCTCCATCATTAGGCTCTGGCTCTGCATGATGCTTCGGTCACTAGCCTGTGCATACAAGATGGCTGCTTCATTTGTGTTGTGCATGATGTGAAGGTAGGTCTCCTTCTGATTCCAGGTGTGCACATTGAGACTGAAGAAATATATGCCAGGGACGTAGCAGTAGAACTTGCCCATAAACATATTGAAGTGGCCATAGAGGTTCACAAATTCAGTGTCAAAGACGAGTATCTGGTAGTAATCATTGCTATGCAGGGGTTTCCGCCGACCCACTGAAAAGGCAGCGTAGTTGGTCTTGTATCGCTCTCCTGGTGATCCCATGTTGCCCTTTTGCCCCTTGAAGCCCATCTCACCCTTCTTGCCTGCTGAACCGGCCTTTCCCAACTTCCCTTGGAGGCCACGATCACCACGGTCCCCTTTCTCACCTGAGAAATAAAGATGTCATAACAGGTCAGTTTCTTCCAGCTGGCTGCCCTCACCTCAAATTGAATTTTACTGTGGCTGGCTGAGGACTATGGGAACTAATGTCCAATCCATCTGGGGATAGCAGCTGGTGAAGGCATTTTTTAGGAGCAATTGAAGAGAGACAACCACAAGGGTTTATGGGATCATCAACTTAAGAGAACAGATCTCATAAAGTGCAATGACTTTCTGGCTTCAAACCAGACAGCAGAAAATGCCCTTAATGTGGAAAGTGTCCAAAATGCTTTGGGCCACAAATATTGATCTGAATCCTCTTTTTTTTTTCCTTGGCACTTCACAAGACTTCTTCTCTGCTGTTTACATCTTATTTCTATTACTGTGATCAAAAATGGCTGATTTCTTGGCTAAAAGTCTATTTATACATTTTAATACAACAGGGAAATAAATAAAAGAATCTAGGCATCCCACTCATGGCATAAAACCCTGGACAGAAATGGCGCCAGTTAGTCCACTGCTATCCCTTGCTGGCTTACCATTTAATAAAACTATATAGTATCTCCATTCTTGTGGCAGGGGAAAAACCACTACACGTGATGCCCTTCCTAGCCTAGATTTCAGACAGATATGCGGTAAAATACTTTTTCCTGCATGGATGAAAGTATGCCTGCTACACAATGCTATCAAACTGATTACTATTTTTTTCTATTTTAAATAGAGTTGCCACTGCATTTTATGCAAAATCAGTTTTAAGATTAAGAGCAGCAGTTTCTCCTTTATTTGTTATATAAAATGTATAACATAGTCATGTAATCTGAACATGCAATCTGAAGATAAATGATCAAATAAGGTAAAAGTTTTCAGTTTTGAATCTAGGATAATCAAAAGACATGGCTTGGAAGAAAAGGGAGAAATCTACAATAAACATACAGTGTACTCATAGAGTAGAGCCAGTTTGGTATAGTGGTTAAGGCATCAGGGAATCAGGCATCAGGTTATCACAGGGAAACCGTGAGTTCTAGTCCTGCCTGAGGCACAAAGCCAGCTGGGTGACCTTGGGCCAGTCCCTCCCTCTCAGCCCTAGGAACCAGGCAATGGCAAACCACTTCTGAAAAACCTTGCCAAGAAAACTGCAAGGACTTGTCCAGGAAGTCTCCAAGAATCGGACACGATTGAACAGATTAAGAAACAAAAACGAATACTCATAGAGTAACTCAGGTGGAGAACCTCTAGCTCTTAGGCCTGATGCAGCCTGCAGAGTCTCCCCCTATGATTTGGTTTGCCTCTCTGCACTGCTCCCCAGCCCTGCTGGAAGCACTTATATTTGGTTTCAACTGAACACTTTTCCCATATGTATTTGCAGTCAGCAGGGAAGGGTAATTGCAGCTGGCAAGAGGGTGGAATTGTGTTATGCATATATGAATGTTATAAACTATGTGTGCATCTCTGTGAGAGGGAATGACAGAGTCAGGCTGGAAAAACCTTCCATTAGTTCAGTTTAAGGATTTTATCAAGCTTAGTTGCATTACCGGGAGGTGGGCAGTACAGGTTTATGTGGACACGTGTATAGCTCTAAACCCTGGCTTAACCCAGTCATTAAATTAAGTAGCTAGCTTTCACCCTTGCTTAGCCTACCTCACAGGCTTGTTATAAAAATAAAATAGTGGAGGCCTGCTATGGATGCTGCCTTAAGACAGTGGAGGAGTAGCAGGATATAAATTGAAAAAAAAGTAGAGGAAATACAAGTGTGAGTCACTGGTTTTCTGATAGAAGAGAAACTGTGTGGGGGATGGGGGGTGAATGAAAGGGCGGTGGGGGTGTGAGAGAGTGTGCACAAAGGCTTCTGATGCCCAAACCGACTTTGGTTTCTGGGATTCATTTTTCCTTTGGAGTCCCAGGATTCAGCAGTCTTGGGGCCTTTTCTGATGACACAACCTCTCCACCCTCTAAATTAGGCCATGTCCTAACGCAACCTCTGGCGTCCTGGGTTTGTCTCAAGACTAACTGATGGTTTCCCTTGGCCTCTGTAAGGAAGGACCTTGGATAAAATTGTCACAACAGTTCCTTGGAGCCAGGACATTTACTCAACCCACACAACTTCTCCCTAATCTGGCTCTCTGGACTTGGCAGAACCCAAAGGCTTGTCCAAAGGCAGCCTCTCCACATTGTGGCTAAAGCTTGGGAAGGACAGGACACCAAAAGCAAGTTCTCCATGGCTTCTGGAAACCTACCCCATTTCTGCTCCAAACTGGCAGCTAAATGATTTGGGTCAGATGGGCAGGGATTTCAAAGCATGACCCCAACTACCGATGCCAAGTAATAAGCTGTGCTTCTGTCCCTTATGAAATGATGGAATTTAGAAATGCTAGGGAATATCCTAGAGCTCTCTGAAATTTGTGCACTTTTAAATCCCCTCACGAATTAAGAGATGAGGCAGCTGCAATATCATTAGCTTATTCACCCTCTGGCTGTGCATCATGCTCCCTCCCCATCTGCTTCCACAGGCAGAACTGATGTAATAATCTAAGAGTACAGGGAGGCCAAGATTCTGAGAACCAGGATGAAATTGGTTGGAGAAACCATGGCTATCTTACCCCCTGATGTGAAAGATTTATAGAATATAGCCCTGATTTTAACATGAGGCATTTTACGCCCTCTTTTCTCCTCTGTTCCAAAGTTGATCAGACAGCTGTGTTCATTACCTCAGGCCATAATGCTGCTGCTGAGTTAAATATTCTTAAAGAGGGTTCAGCAAATTAACAGGGGATGCGGCTATCTATGCCTACTAGTCATGATAGCTATATTACCTCCCTGATCAGAGCAGCTTCTAAATCCTATAAAACCAACTGCTGGAGAACAGAAGTGGGAAAATCTTGTTTGTGCATAAACCAAAATTATTGCATAGGAACAAAGTCCCAGCTCAATATGCCTTTGGTTAGATCCAGTACAGCTATATTTATGATCTCATGTTTCTGAGCCAGTGTTTTAACTTCTCACAATGCTCCAGAGCAATGTTATGCTGGGGACATTGTAGGAAATGTAAATGATGTTCCCTAAGGAGCCCCAACCAGATTAGCTCACCACACAGCCTTAGGGCAAATCTACACAACTGCCTTACTCCAGGGTGAGGTCAGCCCACTAACCACTTCCCGAGGGCATGTCCACATGCCCCCTCCTGTGTCTCAATGTCCACAGGAAGCAGTTCTAATAGGCTTGTAGGTGCTTTGCTCTGTTGATTTTTCTTTTATTCTGTCTCCAGATGCTGTGCGCGGGCAATAAAGGGAACGTTGATGCACAGGGGGGAGGCAGCCTGAACTGTGTATTCTGCATTGGCAAACTGGAGGCTCCAGTTGGTTCTGCTCTCTTCTTGTACATGATGACTTCCCCTACCCCTCAATCCTCTTTTGGCCATATGGGACACCAGAACGCCAGCTTCTACAACCACTTTTTTTAATGGGTTGGTCCACTGGTGGACTGGTTGACCTAGAGTGTGAAACCTTAATGAGGACTAATCCCTGGTTTAAGGCATATCATTCAAAATATTATTGAAAGGACTCATCTCTTGTATTTCTGTAGCCTGGATGGTAGGGAATTCCCTTTCAGTGTCTGCTGCTCCCAGAGGAGCACTTGCTTCTGACTTCTTTCCTCACATAATTTTCTTAGAGTAATTTATAGCTTTCACACCAATCCCCACAGCTAATCCCCTTTCTCAAACTCCAGCTCTTCAAGAGTACTTATCCAACAACTGCATCTTCACTGTACAAGTCTGGATGACCACTGCATGGCAACCAAGAGACAAAAAACTCTCTTTGCTGCCATCTAGTGGTTGATATGTCAAACAGTAAATGGGTCAACCTGTAGTTTCAAGTAATTTTTAAAAATCAGTCAATAACATCAGAGGAAAGAAGTAGGGGGAAATGCAGTGCATGATCAGAGTGCTATGCGTGCCCATCAGGGGAGGTTTTTCAAATGATGGATTATGTTGGACAGGGCTGGAATATCAGCCAAGAAAACAGCCAGTCACAATCCTTAGGGTGTTGCCCATTAAAGCTTTATGGACAGCAGCATCATAAGGGCATGCCGTAGGGGCAGCAAGATTTAGCACAGCATGATTCCCTGCTGGCTCAGGGAGGGGAGTACAGCAAAGCAATTCTGTGGAAGTAGCCTTGGCCTTTGGAGAGAGGTCGGTCAGAGGACACTGCCAATTTTAAGCCTTGGAATGACCAACAGTAGTAGCAATAAATGCTTTTCTAGGATGTCAAAAAAAGACCCAGCTCAGGAATCTTAGGAGAGCAAGTAGGACATCTCCAGTCCAACTGATCATGGATACATATGAATGATGCTCTAATATCCATGATAGCTTTCATGTTGTCCACAGATGCATGTGTGTGATACACATTGCTCATGGATAAATGGATGCCTGATTCCTTTCCCTAAATCTCACATTCTGAATCCAAAGCAGCACAACTGGCCCAGTGCCCCTTACCTTTCAGGATGGTCATGTTGATCTGAGGCAAGGGGTAATACATGGGATGTACTGCAGGAGGATCACAGCAGCGAATACACTCCGATCTTCCTGGCTGCTTGCTGTGTCTCTGATATCCATATTCAGCTCTGGGAGGCAGAAACAGCATAAGCAGAGTGGTCAAAGGGCCAGAACTGGGGAAGGAGACTCAGACCTCCAGTTTTATTTCTACAAGCCCATCCTGTTCCTCAACGGCACTGTTTCACAAAATATGAAAAGTTAAAGTGGCTGACAGGAATTACTGAGAGCCCTGCTTGAACGGCTTATTCCATACACACACACCCCTAGCAAACAACCAGCAAGACCAATCCCAAGAAACCAGGGCCTAGCACAATTATTTTCTTCCATCTCCAAACTTGCAACCTTGAACCCAGACTCTGAAGCCAGGATATAATAATTAAATCTGCGAGTGGGCTGCTGCCTCCAACTTAAGCACCAGAGAGCAGAATGGCAGAGAAATGCCACGTTATGGGAAAAAGTGCCCAGGGAGTAGAGATCTGTGTGGACTACAATCCAATCCAAGTGGTGCCAGTTGTCCTTTGGTAGAACTGAAGAGCTGCTGAGACAAAACTCTAGTTTGCATCCATTTAAACAGTAGAACATACATGGAATCAGTCCTTGTTGAAATGATCAAGGTACTTATAGTTCAAAACTTTGACACCTAGATAATCTTAGAATCTTGGCTTTTTTATGAAAAAGTGCTAGTTTTTGATCCAGGATTATGTGATTATAGCTTTTGAACTGTCATGTGAGAACTGGGATAGGTTATCTCCGTATTAGGTCCATTTTTTACTACTCCAATTCAAGAAAAAGCCAGTTTTCAACTGACTTGACCAGTTTACAGGTAGTCCTTGCTGAACAACCACAATTGGGACCAGAATTTAGGTCACTAAGTGATGCGGTCATTAAGCAAATCCAGACCTGATTTTTATGATCATTTTTGCTGTGGTTGTTAAGCGAACCACATGGTGAATCATGTGGTTCTCTATTGATTTTGCTTATTGGAAGCCGGTTGGGAAGGTTGAAAATGGTGATCTTGTGACCACGGGGTGCTGCAACCATTGTAAATACACGACAGTTGCCAAGCACCCAAATCGCAATCACATGACCATGGGGATGCTGAAACAGTTGTAAGTGCAAGGAACAGTCATAAGTCATTTTTTAGTGCTGGTTTAACTCCGGACAGTCATTAAACAAATGGTCGTTAAGTGAGGACTACCTGTACAGTGAGACTGAAAATCAGTTATGCTATTCTTTTTCCATTGCAATTACCATGATTCCAGCCCTAACCACTTAATTTGTTAAGACTGAGAGAAATAAATGCAGATATTCTGTAGACATACTCTCCAGCCGTTTCCAGAATGATATGCAAGAAGATGCTGTAGGCTTGCCTAACCGAAACAAGGCTGCATATTTCTTTAATTAAACAAGAGGCAGTTTTGTGTAGTGGTTAAAGTTCTGGTGTAGAAACCAGGAGATGGGAGACCTCCCTCAGGCATGGAAACTGGCTTGGTGACTTTGAGCCAGTTGATTTCTCTCTCTCAGCCCAACCCACCAAACAGGATTGTTATTGTGGGGAAAACAGGAGGCAGGAGCATTATGTTTGCTGTCTTGAGTTGTACAAAATAAAGGTGGGATAAAATGATAACAAAGAAAATATTGTCACAATGGACCTTGTTGTAGCTGTAATTTAAATACATTTAGCAATAATTTACTACCTGAATAGGTAATTATTTAAGCATGAAAAAAGACAAAAAAACTTGCAACCTTCCCATCATTTTACACATCTTTTTTCTTACACAATTTATTAAGGACAACAAAAACTGAAAAAGCAGAAAAAGAAAAAAAGAAGAGCAAGGGAGGATTGTAAATTAAAGCTATCAATATATCTCCTCCACCCAATATATTTCATGTGTGAAGTATAGCAACTGCACCACAGAAGTTCATTTACCTATCTTCCTTCACTAATGATCTTTAGGGAAACTTAGCCCTTGCTATAGAAATACAAAAAGCTGCTAGCATGATTATCAGTTTTCCCAATTCTCTTCTCTATCCTATACATTCTGCTGTAGGGTAAAAACCAGGATGAGGCATTATAAATCATGGCCTGGGGACAAGGCCAATGACATGAACCAATGTGTAAAATTGGGACTGCAAAGTCTTTCAGGTGATATGGTAAATAACTAGTGAAGAAAGGCTCTAAATACATCTATATTGTATAGGCTAGCTGAGGAGGACACCTGAAAAATGTGTTTGTTAGATGTATATTCCACCTTTCTTTTAAGACCTTGTGGCAACATGCCTAGGACTCCTTTCTCCAATTTCCCCAACAACCCTGTGAAGTAGAAAAAGAATAAGTTGCTCCAGAGTCATCCAGTGAGCTTTCCTGCTGAAAGCAGACTTGAACCTGGGTCTCCCCATAGTCCAACACCTTCACATCTATACTACCCTCACAGTGTATGTGTTTGCAAAGCAGAGATTTGGTGAAAACTGATGGAGAACTGACCGGGAAGATTTGGGAATGGTAGAGGGAGAGTAGTCAGACCATTAGCACAGCTAGGTTCCTTCCTCATCCCAGGAGATTGTCTTATGGGGATATGCATTGTGGTAGAATAGACATTTGTGATAGGCATCGCCCTCAGTTCCTGCCCAGATCCATTAAAAGTGAAGTAGAAGAGACATTCTATGGAAGTGGGGGTGGAAACAGTTCACTGAATTAGCCAGGCTAAAAAGACTCAGGGAAATGTAAAGCCTTGGGTAAAAAAAATGGCTAGCCACCGTGGAAGCAAAAGCTGCACCTGATGATCGTAGGGAACTATAACATCTGAATTTACTCTGCAACCATGAAGGCTGGTGCTGCTTACTTCATATAATTGTGCATCTGTTGGTGAAAAAGACATGCCCTTCAGCTACATCAGTTGAATAGATGCCGTATCTTTTTTTTCTCATAACTTTTAGCAGATGGTTGCTAGCTTATGCTCCTTCGGGGGAACAACTTTTGGCCCAGTGCAGGAACAGGGGATCCTCTTGCCAAGAGATTAAGCAAAACGTTTTTTTTCAAGGAACTAGATAGGACCTCCTCCCAGTTCCTGTAATTACCACCATGACTTGGAGGGGGAGCACTTTGGCAAGACATTTCTCTGTATTTCCTCCCTTGTGATCTAGCATAGGGCCCCATTATCCCAAAGTAGAGGCTTGCCTGATGCCTAAAATGGCAGATGACTGCAGCCCCAGAAGGGTAGGGGAAGGGGAGGACAGGGGTTCCAATATGAAAAATATTGTAGAGGGTTGAGGGCCCAGGATTCCCAATCTCATGAGTGCTACAGCATGATGTGTAACCATCTTATTGGTAGAGGTGTCGCCCAACATTTAAACTATGGTTGGATGCCTGGTATTAGGTAAGAATGGATACAGTAGACCACAGGAGATCACAGAAAGAAGGGTTACAATGCCTAAATAAATCTAGTGTGCATTACTTCTATTCCTTTCTGTTGGGGCAAGAGAAGAGGGAGCTAAAAAAATACTGCAGGAGGTTGTTTTCCCTCGCTGGACATTTCTCAAAGAAAACAGAGATACCCAACATTTCTGTATTGTTTTCTAGGAATGATCATGCCAGATCAAGACAGGATGGAGCCTAGACAGTGAAGGAGCTCACTAGTGTGGATGCTAACATAAACAAACACGGCTCTTTTCAGTACAGAGATGACTAGAGAATGTTCACTCTGATTAAACAGGATCCTTAATTGTATGCCTATGATTCAACCATTAAGGTCCTTTTCTGCAGTCATTTCCACCTCCTCCAGAGCCATTATCACCCAGCAGCCTCTGGCTTAATTTAAAGTGGGACAGAGTGAGTTAATTGTGCATAAACTGCACACTGAAGATGCACATTAATGAAGTTAATTGGGCATTGAAGTACAACCATGAAGTGTTTTCTTCAACTGTCAGCAGTTCTAGTTAAAAGTTTCACAGTTCTGAACAGCTGCCCAGATATGCAGTCTGCCTAACCATGGCCCCTTGAGATCAGCTTCCACGACTCAGGAGAACAGGCGTGTGTATATTTGTGTGTGTTATGTATGGCATGTTGGTTTTATTGTAATGGCTCACCTGGAAGTATGATCCCAGAGTGGTGGTCGTGTGGGCATTCCAGGCCTCTCTTCTGCCTCTCTCTCATTTCCATAAGCCCGGAATAGTAGGCAGATAAGCCAAAAAGTACTGTCTGCCAATGGTCCCTTCATGGCGTTGTGTCCTGTTGGAGAAAATAGGCCAATAAAACTGCTGGAGATGCTCAAGAGGCAGGAAATTAACCTGCTTGCTCATCATTCATTTCTGCTGATTCTCTGCAGAGGCACAGGAAGTAGAGCCTCCCTTCCAGTGCAATATTCAATCAAAAGCACTAGAACTACCAGACGTGAGGCTTTGTTTGTGATGTTGCACTCAAGGGGTATGGTGAGACTGCTGTTGTACTGTTGTTTAACTATTTCAAAATAACACAGACTCTTTTAGGGAAAGACTGGTGGAAGAACATCTGCAAAACAACTGTGAAGAATTTTCTACACTTCTGCTGGACAAAACCACTCTGATGGCTGGGCAACTTCTCTCAAGGTGAGACCATGTCTTGTGAGGTTATCTGGAATGAGTTTAAATATATTGGTCTAGAGGAAGTGGACAGGGTTCTCTGTGACATCAGCTCTGCCACTTCAAGTCTGGATCCCTATCCTTCCTAATTGGTGAAATCTTCTAAGTTGGTGAGAGGAGGCTGGGTCAGGTTGACGGTGAATGCAATTTTGGAAGAAGAAGTCTACCAGCTGCTTCAAAAAGGTGGTGATACACTTTTTGAAGCAGCTGTGGAAAAATGGGAGCTGGGCATTCCAAACTCATGCATCCTAAAGAACTTTCCTACTAAATGAGAAAAAAGAGTCCAGAGAAAACTGAGATGGGTCCTTTTCTCCCACACATTGTTCTGCTCTAAAAACCTGGTAGAAAAACTGCATGTGGGACATTTCAATGCAATGATGAGATTCACTCCCTCTTAAATGCCTTTCATCTATCTGATTTGTCCAATCTAGTCTTTCATGGCAAAATACATAGCAGTGTACAAATGTGCAGAGACTGGAAGCTTGCTCACCCTTGGTCTATAATAAGCCAGGACAAAGTAGTACTAGGCAAAATTGGCCACACCTCCTAAAATCTGTGAGTAAAAGAAATACCCAAGAAATACCCACAAGGGATGAACCACACAGCTGCCTCAAGATCTGGATCCAGAAGATTTTCATGGAAAGAGCGATAACTCTTATGGAACAGAATGAGATGGCACATTGTCAAAGGAGCATACCTGTAGTCCACTGCAAGTAGGAGTCACACTTTCACAGGCCACATTTAGGCAACACAAACGCAAGCACAGGCACACTTCACCCATCAAGTACTGTATATAAATGAGTAAATACTCTCATATTGATTAAGGGACATACCATTAACTCTACAACGCACTGATGATCAGAGTCAGAGATAAATGCTGTTTTGAAACTGGTCTTCTTCTAAGGATTTCCAGAAATTGAGGCTTTGAGGATAAAGAAATCTTACTCCTGATACAAAACCATATATTTTTTGGCTGCTTATATGGAAGCCAGATCAGTTAACTCATCCTAAAGCATGAACATAGGCTCTCATGCATTTTAAAGGTACTGATCAGCTACTATGCATACTTGGTGTACTTTGCACACACATATCCATTTATATGCTGTAAAATATTACAAATATGTTTAAGGTACACCACACATTTTACTCATTGTATAGCTTAGAACAATTTTTCTTATACACATCCTCATAGTATGACTAATCTTACTCACTGGCACTATGTACTATGCAAAAATACAGGTGGGCAAATGAACTGCAACCAGGAAATCAAAGTGCCAACAGGAGAAAAAAGTAAGAAGTATCCAGTCTTAAAGCACATGCTTGTATGATAAAGAAAACCCTGGCCATGAAATGGATTTGCAGAGGAAAGCACATTATTTATGTAAAGCCCAGATATGTGAATAAGGTTTTCACATATTTATTGAGCACCATTACTTCTTGTTGTATTTTGCCATGAAATTCAAAGAAGCAAGGAGGAGGTTCCCAGGGAATTAGTTCTTATTAGTTTCAACAGGGAGGCTGCATCTGATGCCCTGAGAGCAGCAATATATTAATCGGCGCAATAGAAAAACTTCTCCATAAGGGCTAACAAGCATCCATATACAGTAGCATCCCACACAGGGGGGGCGGGCTGTTTCTTAGCAGCTTCTCCACAGTTAGAAAATTCCCTTCCTCTGGACAGAACTCCAGCATTATGAGAAGTGCTGTGGGAACCTCTCTGCATGGCAGATGTAAGATGGCTGTGGATACGAGGGAGGAACCGCATTTCATACTTAATGAGGTTTTATTTTGCTTTCATGGTTCTTTCCCAAAGCAACTTGTCCCAAAGCCATGGAATGGTGCAAACAAGAAATCTGAATGGATGTACCATCTCTGTCCCTCACTCCGCCCCCAAAATCTCCCCCAAAAAGTATGCAAGCAGTACTACAATAAATGGAACATCTAATTGATCCTGGAGAAAGACATCTCCAAAAGTTAAACATACTGTGTGCCTGCCAATTTTAATAGCTCCTATCTATTAAAATAAGATCAGTATACATGCAGAGAGGGAGAGAGAGAAAGAGACAGGGCAGCACAGAACAAGACCGACCAATGTCGACTTGCACGGAGAGAAGTCCAGAAGTGCATACAAAGATGTGCTCCCAGACCGTGTTTGTTTTTTCCGGTTCACTCTGGCAACTTGCCATCTCCCAAGGGTCTGATACAGCAGCCAGTAATGCCTGGGAATATCAAGTCATCATGGACTGCAAGAAAAATCTCAGCATTAGAAACTCTAATACTCTGGCAAACACAGAGAGGACATTTGGGGTGAAGGAGCCAGGTTTCAGGAACTCTGTCCTCATTTCACAGCTACTAGTTGCTAATATGCTGCTGACAGGCATCAAACTCAGTGGGACGACAATTGTATCCCTTCCCCATGCCAGGGCAATGATGCATCCATGACTGCCCCAGTTGTCCTCAGTTGACAATTCCTCAAAAGCAGAATTTGTATAAAAATAGAGGATGAGGCTTGGCCGCTGTGAAATGTGAGCCTTGTCTCATTCTGTACATCTATTTTACGTGGAGATCTCTGACCAACAAAGTTATACAGTAGAATGGAGAGAGACAAAAGCAACCTATCTGTTACTGTAATAGAAAGCAGACACACTTCCACCATCTGGAGCATTTAGAGCACCACCAGCCCAAACTTTGCAGTGCATTCTAGAAGAACTCTCATGCAAGACTCCAGGCAGACTTGGACACTCATCCTTCCTGCTCAGGTCAACTCCTGTTCCTTTGCATGCATGGTTTCACACAGCCCTAAGCACCTGCCCTTGGCACTGCCCAACTTTCTGGCACCTACCTTGGGGACAGGATGACAGGCTGCCACAGCCACTGCTTGTGTTTGCCTTTGAACTTCTACAGCATCCCCCTCCACATAAATACTTCCACCCCGTGAGAAGGCAGAGAGGAGAGCCCAGCAGTTCTGCCTCTGGTCTTCAGATCTCAGGCGCCAAGCAGAAAGACGCTTTCTGAAAAACAGAGAGAGAGAGAGAGAGAGAAAGGGAAAGAAAGGGGCAGACACTGCACGCCGCCAGCCCTCCTCCCTCAGCTGTGAGCACAGCTGCCATTAACCATATGTATGCCCAGCACCCACAGCTGGGACAAAAAAGGCAGGTTTCCTCTGCCAGAAAGTATCTCCAGATGTTAGGGATCCAGAGCCAAGAAGTGAAGCATGGAAGGAAAGTAAAGATAGTGTCACTGTCCACAAAAGTGGGGATCGGGTAATGGGGAAAAGGCACTTCTGAAGCCAAGGAGTCAGATACTCTTGATTCTTTTAGTGCGGTCCCTCTGTATTATTACATAATCACTACTTTCCCTAGTTTTTCGAAAGTATCTGGCTTATTTGCAGATCTTCAAGCAGCATATAAGTGAAGATAAGCAACATGCATCCCTACCAAGCAGGTCTCCAGCAAGGAGACTTCTGTAGCCCTAGATGCTTCAAGCTGCCAGCTCACAATGCTTTCTTCCTTCTCTCTTGCTGATCCCAATTTTACTTCTTTTAGATACTGAATGTAAATGTGAGTCAGTGACTGTCTGATAAACATCTACTGAATAATGAACTTGTACATCATGAAGAGGCTGGAAACTTGGCTCTTATCCGTCCCTTTGCCGGTCTTGCTTCTTCTGACTGGATAACTTTAGACAGCCTACACTCTCTTAGGCTCAGGGCCTGTCTAAATTACACCAACACTAATACTTACAGGTAATTTAGGTGAAAGACTTTGTACTAAAGGGTAAAGAACCATAAAAGTACAGAGATACAGATAGTAAACAAAGACATCCCATCAGCTCTGCTGAGAGACCAGTCAGCTCCTCCTATTCCTGACTTGTTCCCATTCCAGCTGGTCATAATTGAGACTCCTGTGTGATTTTAAGAACTGTTGGCTGGGGCTTGGTTTTGTTTTGTTTTCCCTCCCCAGCTTTTTTCTTTTGGTGTCATGACTTTTACATTATAAGCCTGAAGGGCGGAACACTTTATTTTATAAATCCCATGCAAGGAACTCTAGCAGCCTTTTCCACAGACATGAAGGGGGTGGGGGGAATATGAGAAGTAAATAAGAAAACGTGCTGGGAACCAAAATGAGGACAATATAGGAAAACACTAGAAAACAAGAATGTCAGAACCTGGTAGAGGCTCAGGTTTGTTGTCCTCAGTCTGCCGGGGAACATAAGCAGCAAGGAACCCTCTGCAAGCAGGCGGCCTCAACCAACCCAGTCTGAGAGAATGAAAGGAAGCAAACAGCCTCCTAATTGCTTCCTTTTGGTCTTGGGCACAAATATACCAAGAAAGAGGAAATGAAGCTTGGACTACATTAAGCCAGCATCTTCCTCACCCTGTCCTCATTTCCGAGGGTTGACCCCCTGCAGACTAAAGTATACTTTTAGGCATAGTTTCTCTAAGCCTGGTTATTTCCCCCCACCCCCAAAAAAAGAACAGGAACACAGAAAAATGCCTTACGCTACCTCAGATCACTTAGCCACTTAGTCCAGCATTGCCTGTTGAGGCTGGTGACAGGTTTTAGCCAGTGGCAGGCATTTCCTCTTATCGCCTTATCTGCTACCAGGGATCTTCTAGGCAGTGTTTCTTAAAGTGTGGTCCTAGGACCTCTGGGGGTCCCCCAAGACCCTCTCAAGGATCCACAAAATCAAAATTATTTGCCAGCCTATGCTGAAAAATAATACAATATTAAAATCCCATCAAACAATTGTGACAAGCAGTAGTGGCAGCGAATGTGTCAATTTTAAGTTTTAATATGGTAAATATCAATAAATATAACCCATACAAACAAAAGCTCTTTTGGGTTCCTCCATCATTTTTAAAAGTGGGAAGGGGTCCTGAGAGAAAAATGTTCAACGAACACTGTTCTAGGGAATGTACCCTGTGATTTTTTCCCACATCTCCCCATTTGTTATTATATCCATCACATTTTGCAGAAGAGAAATGCCTTTTCTGCTTGACAAGAAACTTCTGAAGACTTAAGCAAGGAAGATCTGTTAAAGGCTTATTGACCTATGTACTTTTCCACTGTCCCTTTACCAGCCAAGTGATTTGTTTGTTATGCTCAGATACTAAATGGCTAATACCAATAAAAATCCATATTTCCATGCTCAACAACAGTCCAATCCACTGACTTGACTGTTAGGAAAAGGCTGGCATAATGGACAATAGAAATGTCACTACTCATCTACATATTACCATTAAATTATTCCACCAGTCTCACCACTGTCCGTGGAAAAGAAATACATAAGCGGGGGTGGGGGGGGGAACCTTTCCAAAATTACAAAGTCAGTTATCTCAGTTCAAAGCTAACTAATAACAGCAACAATAATCTGGAGAAAAACTCTGCTTTCTAAATCCAGGGACTTGTGGCTTTTGAACAGAGATTATCTACTCCACTGTCTTAATCAGTTTGTTTATCTCAAGCTTGTATTCTAGGAAGTTTTTTTTTTTACCAGAATACAGATCTTTGTACTCTGATCACACTTCCTTTCTCTCTCATAATACTAGAAACTTGAGTTCATTTGATGAAACTGTTGGGCAGAGATTCAGGTCAGATAAATATAGTCCCTCTGTATACAGTATACAGAGTTCTAGTGAAGTTATAGGATTCGCTGTCACCAGATGTAATGGTGAGTACAAATTCATGTTAAGCAGAGCCATTAAGTAGTACTAATGATGGCTAAGTGGACTTCCAAGATCAGAGGTGGTATGCACTTAGTAACAGTTCCTGGAAGATGTAAAATATAGCATTGGCTGTAGGCATGTCTTTTCAGTGATTCCTTTTCATCTATAGACTTAGCCTACTGGACTTAAGGAACTCCCAATGCAGATAGCCAACTTACAAAGCTGTACGATTTTCCACTCTTAGATTACTCATCTGTATTAATGAGCATGGTGACCTGGGGGGGCAGGGGGAATGTTGCCACAATTTCTAATGAGCAGCAAAGGTTGGAGTTTTTTCAAAGGGTAAGTCTTCCCACACTTGCCAATTGGCAAGTTGCTCATCTGCATTTATCCTCTTTGTCCTAACTCAGGTAGCAAATCATTATACTGTTAATTCTTCTGTTTTTTTTTTATCAGTGGCATCTCCATGTTTGACAGAACCCTTGGGAAAATGCTTTTGTTGGGCCCCCTCAGTGCACCCACCTTCTTTAGCTTGTCATTGGTTATTTGCTTGCCTCTCTTGATCGCAATCTGCACCACCCAGAGGGAAAGTATGGCCATGTGGAAATGCTACTAAACCCTTGCAATACATGCTTGCTTAGAGGAGGCTAGGAGATAGGCAGGCAGCAACATCAGGAGAAATAGCAGAATTAGAAGCTGATGGGATTGGCAGTTGGCCCCCAGCTGCAGTACAGGCCTCAGCATAATTCCAGCCTCAAATTCCAAAATCCATCCTGTTGGGAATATATTGGAGAAGGGATGTGCCAGTATTTGACATAAACAAACCAAAACAGTTAGAGGAAGAAGGCAAACAGAATCTCTCAGTTGGGACTGAACTGTATGCTTGACAAGGGATAGCTGTTCTTTGAATAATACCTATTTATAAAGCTGATTTATACTAAATCACATTATTGATTCTTCTATCTCAGTGTTAGGTAGAATTTCCTTAAACTCTTACTCCAGCCTACCTACCAGATTGTTTTTTTCAGGAAGGATGTTAATAACTGCTGTCTGCCTACTGTCCAACATACATCCTCCAACTACCTCCCATACAAGCAGGTGCACCATATCTGGTAAGTTACGAGAAAGCCAATGCTTTGACTGAGCGTGGATAGATCTGGAGAAAGCCAGTCTTATCTACCTCTCTTTGGCACTGGCCCCAGAGGATTCACAGTACAAAGACTGCAAAATGATGGCTTCATTATTCACATTGCATTATTATCCAAGTACCTATCATGATACCCTTTACAAACATGCTAGGACAACATACTGCAAGGATGTATGTATTTTTACTCGCAGAAGTGAGAATGCGGTAACAGGAAAGATCCATACTAGTCTCAAAACCTGAAATAATCCATCAAATCATCATCATCCTTTGTGAAAAAGCTACACATGCCAACTCTCCCTACCTCTTGAAGTTGACAGGGAAAAATGACTGTAACACTGTAAACAGAGACCCTGTATCTTTCTTAATGCTTGGCAGGGACAGGGGGATGCCACAGGCCCTTGAAAAGGCACTGATTCACCCACTCAAGTGGCCAGGTCTGGATCCAATAACATTGGACAACTACTGTCCTATCTCTAAGCTTTTCTTTTTGAAGAAGCTTATTGAAAAAGCAGTGAAGCTACAGGTGCAGAAGGCTCTAGAGGATACAGATGGTCTTGTCCCTTAGCAGCCTAGGTTCAGACCTGGACATTGGATGGAAACCACACTGGGAACTTTCATGGATGACCTGTGACAGGTCTTGGATGGAAGCGGTACAACCATCATGTTCCTCCTAGACCATTCAGTGGCCCTCAGTACTGTCAGTCACAGTATCCTTCTGGACGGTGAGAATCAGAACAGTGTTCCACTCCTACCTGACCAGGCAAGTCCAGATGATGACTGTGGGAGGAAGGAGATTTGACGCATGGATACCTTATTATGGACCTCAGGATTCAGTTGTTTTTCCTATTCTGGTCAACATCCATGTGAAACCACTGGGAGAGGCCTCTCTTGGCTTGAGGTATCATCAATATGTAAATGACACTCAGTGTACATCTCTACCCTAGGCCCATTGGGAGATATGGTGGAAATCATGAGCCAGTGTCTGGAAGGTGTCAGGGTCTGGATGGAGAAAAACAGTCTCAGAGTCAACCCAAACAAGATGGAGTGGCTATTGACTCAGAGTGTCTGATTCCAGGACTGCACTATCTTTGACTCTTAATGAGGTTGTGCTTCCCCAAAAAGAGAAGACTCACAATCTGAAGGTCCTCCTAGACTCACACTCCTGCCCACAGAGCAGGAGGCAATTGTGCCCAGGAGGGCTTTTGCACAGCTTTGCCTGGTGTGCCAGTTGTGGCCTTATCTATAATAGGATACCTTGTCATCTCTAGATTAGTTTACTGTAACTCACTCCATGTGAGGCTGCCCAAGACCACCTGGAAATTTCAGCTAGTCCAGAACAGTGGCAGTGGTCAGTCACAGTACGGCCATATTACACCTCTCCTGCAGAAGTTGCATTGGTTATCAGTAGGTTTGTGAGTGCAATTCAATGTGCTTTATAGGAAGCCAGATCAGTACCTATAAAGCCCTATATGGCTGAGGGCCTTGGTAACTTAGGAACCACCTTTCCCTTGTTGTTTCTGCCCTTCCTGCCAAATAATTAGGGAACAATTGCTAAGAGTCCCTGCCAATCAGGAAGCATGGGGGCTGAGGGGCAGCAACAGGCATTTGCTATAGTAGCTCTCCTGCTTTGGAATAGCTTGTCCTGAGGCAAGGATGGCTTCCACCCTTGTAGCTTCCAGAAGCAGGTGAACACATGGCTCTTCTGGTAGGCCTTCAGGGATTAATTATAACCAGCAGTGCTAACTTCAATATATTTTAGCTTATTACTTTTAGCATTAATTTAAAATGAGATTTAATTGGATTACTATTTTAATTGTTATAGTGACTTGTACTGCATTTTATAAGTAAGTTCTGTACACTGCCTGTAGAGTCCTTTTGGTTTCACGTAGTAGACAAATCTCATAATTAAATAAATAAAATGTTCATGTGAGCAAAAATACCAAGAAAGATTAAATGAAAAACAATTAAGCCAAATGAAATTATTTTGAGTAAAAAATAAGCCTTTTTAGTAGCTTAATCTTGAATCCAAAGAAAGTGGGTGTTAGTTCTGTTGACAGGTAGATCTGTCACCTCTAATTACCTAGAGTGTGAGCTTTTTGTACGGGTTTGTTCTTTTAGTCTGAGTTCTACACATTTCATCAGATGACCTTACTTCTGCAAGGCATAATGAACACAAGAAAATCAGCATCTTGCCAGAGCAGATGCTAAAAATCAACAAGGTTCACTTTCCAGGAAACCATGGTGACATTAGCAAAAGTGTACACTTTACCTTATTGCCACTTGGAACCCTTAAGGCCCTTCCCCACTTCCACCTACCTATGGGGAAAAAAAAACCCTGTAGCAACATAATTTTTTTCTGCAATCTCTCTACAAGATTGCCTTCATCTCATTTGCCTTCATCTCATTACCAGTCCACGCATGAGACAGGCTTAAATCAAACTTAGCTATACCAGTGTTAAAGCAGTACTGTCATTTCTCCCTTATTCTGGCATCATCCAAAGATAACCTTGATATATATAAACTTAGTTAGGTGGCTGGGACACTGACTGGGAACAGATGCAGCTAGGGATAGCAATGGGGATCAAGCAATGTCAGGGCAGCATAGTTTTTTGCCAACCTAAGGATAGGTGAAGAACACTATTAACAGATATGGCTCTTAGTAAACAACCAGCGCTGTGGACAGGAGACACACCTTCAATATTTGATGTCTAGCCTCCTTCAGGAATATCTCTGTATACTATCAGGCGCAAAGTACCACTCGAGGTGGACTATGCAGACGCAATTTCTCAGAACGGTTTTGGTATCAGAAGCTGAATATAGCTTTAAAATGCAGTGTGGGCTTTCTTGGTCCACTATTAGCCCCATTTTCGTTTCCAAAAGAGAGTTTTGAAATTCTAGCCCTGGTAGATGATTTTTCGGTAAAATCTGTAATAGACAGATTAGGACAGTTAAGGACACGGGGTGCCGGGGGAGATCTGTATCCTGTCCTCTAACTTCGCTCCCCAGCAGTCCGCGTGGATCATCAACTGCCGAGGGTCTCCAGGAGCGCTCCCTTCCTTCGTCCACTTCAACAGGACTCTTGAGGAAGAAGACTAGCAACGACGTTTCCAAGCAACAGCCGGCGCCCGCCATCTTAAATTACCCGAAATGCCCTGCCCGCTCTCGAGCGTGGTATTTTGGGTAGCATAAGATGACGGGCGCGAGGGCTGTTTGAAAATGGTGGTGGGCCCACCCCCGGCCCCAGAAGTCTTTTCGGTGGTGAGGATGAGATGAGCTTGTTCGGCGACCGTTAGGACAAAGGAGGAAGAATGGGGGCCAGTGGGTGGCGTTTGTCCCGCTCAGAGGCCGGGAACTCAGGACTTATGACCTCGCCCATCTAAAGCCGCCCCGGGAAATGGCTCCGAACTCGTCGTTGGAACTGGCGTTAAGGCTCCAGGAGTTCTAAACCTGTTCGAGTGTTCTCGAATCTTAGACCAGCCTCACGTACGGGAAGATCCTCCCCAACCAGGATGTAGGAAATGTCAGCAGCTCGAAAGATCGTTGAGTTCGCTCAACGCGTTTCGCTTAAAGGCCCCACGGGGCTTCCTTTGTGTGCTACTCGAACAGCGAGGCAGAATAAAGGGTCTCCGATTCTGCAAACGCCAGGATTTCCGTGGCCTCTGCAGCAAAAGTTCTAGTGCCGCTCTCTGCTACCAGGCTCACTGTAAGTCTAGCAACACACAGTGAGGAAGTACAGAACTGCAAAGAAGATGGGGCGGAATGGCCCAGTTGCATATGGGAATTAGGAATTGGATAAAAATTTCCAGCAGAAGTTTCATGGTCGCCATATCATGAAAGAAATCACCTCCTGAGGTTCACGATTAGCTGAAAATATTTATGCGTTAATGACCCTCAGTTAGTGTAAGTGCTGGACCTAAAGTCTTCCAGGTTTAGATGTACAGGAGAATCTCACTACTGTAATTCAGCTAAATGGAGATGTGGATGGAAGCATTGACTTCTTTCTCCAAAGGCAAGTTCTTCCTACAAAAGTGGTAACTACTTTGCATTTACAAAATGTTTAGAACTTCACAGCACTCCACAGTTGTGAGTGAAAATGTTCAGGAAAGCTACCTGCTAATTATCTATTCACTCTTACCAATATTGAGTAGAAACCTTCCCACTTTGAACAGATCTTTAAAGGATAGATACCTTATGCAGGTTATCAACAAATCTAAAAGGGTTTTCCTGTAATGTATTTTGCTGCATTTTTTCTTCTGTATGAAAACGATTTATGGGATATTTTCAGTAGTGTTTTGATTTTTCTGAGCAAAGGAGGAATAAAAAAACTAGAACAAGCAATTATTTGAGCTGCATTCCTTTGCAAGAAAGCATGCGTTTGTTGCCTCTGCAGTAAAGACCCCATTTGACATAGCCACAGTTGTGACCCAGGTGTCTGGCACAGATGCGCCAAATAATTTGACGAGTGGGCCTGATTATAGTAGTTAGCAAGGCTGGGTAACTGTTCAAGACTGACTAGTTGCTGCTCCCTGCTTACCTAGCCATCCACCACTTTCTCTCCCCAAAAAGTTTTCAGAAGGAATGGGCGTAGCAGCCACGCATACAAAGAGGAGCCAAGTCAGTGCTTATTCCACTCTGCTCCAATTGCCTGCAGTATTATCTGAAATACATTTGGTTGAGCTTGCATTATTTCTTTTGTATTTTGTTACTTTGTGATGTTAGTATTGTATTTCCAGATGTCCATTTTTTGTGTTTAAAGGACACCTATCTGGCTATAATACGTTATCACTGAGCCAACAGCTGTGGCATATTGTACTTCTTTTATTTCACCACTGACTTCAGCATCATTTATTTCTTGTGCAATGAATGGTGGGAAATGTAGTTTTCTGTGTACAGGAAGTAAAATATATTCACTTGGTAAACTAGGGGGTGACGGGATCTGTAGTAAACTCTTGGGTGTGGTGCATGTTGGGATCTGAGTCATTTTGGAGGGAGGGCTTGCTGCAGAAAGATCTTCCCTCCTCCGGTTGTTCCCGGTGTAGGGAGGAGCCTAGTCGGTGAGTGGTCAGAAAGGGGGAGATGTAAGGGTTTTTGTTTTTTGTTTCTTTTGCCAGATATCTGGATTCTCAGGAAGAACTGGTGGGATTGAATAAGAGGAGAATGTATTTGCTATCTTTCTTTTTCTTGTTTCAGTGGCTTTGGTTTACCTCCCAAGCTACCCTATCCATTTTATGGGGGTTAGGCAAGGCATTTTTCAGTTAATCAAATTACTCTGTTTCCATCCTCAGAGGCTGGGCCAGCCTGCTTATAGTATTGCTTTTGCTGCATAGGGAATGATTTTATTTTCTCACCTGGAAGTCTAGTGTCAGCTTTCAGAGAGGGAGAAAAACAAGTAGGATGCAGCCAGTAAACCCCTGTGGTTTAGGTTGCAGCCATTGGGCTCTGGTGATGCAGATACTGACCCCTCTCTTGTCCCTCCTTCTGCCCCCTTCCTGACTTGCCTCCCATTGAACCCCTTGCTCCAGCAAGGAGTTGATGAAGACAGCAGCAGCCCTTTCAAAATAAGCTTCAGTTTGCTCTAGTTGTTCATCATCAGAATGAAATATCTGATGAAGCTACTCCACCCAGAAACATCTTGATAGTGAAAAAGAGAAAGATAATGGGTAGTTGGAGCACATGGATGAGCAGGAAACAGAACAGTGGCAATTTTGGGCCCTTGGACAGCTCTCTTATGCATGCTTTTCATTTCTGCCGGGCCTGTTCCCATCAATTGAATTGCTTCACTCCAGGTGCCAGTGATACTTATATTCACAATTGTGGAATGCTGTGAAGTTTCTCTGGGTGTTTTGTAAAATGCTAAAGCAGTTACTTCTCTTGATAGGAAGATATTTGCCTAGGCACAAAGATACCAGTAATGCCTCTGTGTACATCTTGCCCCAGCAGTTTAGCCCTCATCAAACATTTTATTCTCCACAATGTCTCAGGAAGACTTCTGATGCAGTACTGTCATTGCACCAACTGAGAGCTGTCAATGCAGAAATGTTTTCAGCATAACTTCCAGCAGATGGATTCTTATGGGCAAATTGGCTATGGAGCCATTGACAGAAATTTAACATCTGATTTTCAGTCTCCATGTGCACCTTGGATGTTTATCACAAAAAAGCTCCCTTTCCCCTTATTGTCTCACTGTGATGCTGTATTATCTAGTCCAGGATCTATGGTAAATCTAGTAATATAGAGTAACACTGGGAGAACGGTTGTTATATAAACTATGGAGAGCATGGAGTTTGCAATATCTGAGGCATATTGTAGTGCTATAACTATTTGAGCAGAAACGAAAAAAGATCTGTTGGGTCTTTAAGTAGAACTGGTTGGACAAGTCAGCAATCTTTGACCTGTTGACATTTCCTGATTGTACTTCCTCAATCCTTCTTGAGGAGGAATTGAGCTGTGCCACCTGTTGCATTCTGTAGGTGAAGCTTCTCCCCTGAAGTTCCGGCAAGATATGATTCTGGAGCAGTCAAACAGGTCTGGAAGGGTATTAATTTCTACTCAGTATAATGAAAAGAAGTAGTCATCTAGGGTGGGGTATTTCCTACTGGTGGGTGAAGTATTAAATCTTGTGTTTTCTGAAAGAGCATGTAGAGGCTATTTGGTGGTGACTATTGGTTGCAGCCATGGAACTTGCTAGTTGATGAGAGGAGAACTGGACTAAAAAAGTTGTTGGAGGTGAAGAGTTGTCTGTTAAATAATTTCAGCACACTCCCTTTTATGTTCTCATTTGCCACCTTCTAGCACCATTTTGGTTAGGGTTGAAATTTTACTTTAATTAGTTTAGTAGTAAAGGTTTAATGGATTATTGTGAGTCTATTTTAATTGTTGAGAACAAATTCTGTGAGTTGAGATCACCTTGTAAGTGTATTGTTGTTTGCTATTTTGGTTCTCATGTCTAGCTTTAAATATATCATTATCTTCAAGCAGTGGAGGGTAGCTTTGTATATGAAGAGCCTTTGTGGCAAAGATTTGGACTTGGATAGAGCTTAATGAGCGGCCTTGGTCGAGTCAGGTCTTTTAGCCTGACCTACTTCATGGAAGCGTTTGACAGTAAAATGGAAGGAGGTGCCAATGCTATCCTGAATTCCTTGGAAGAAAGGCAAGATAATAGACTTTATTTTAATAAGACACATTTAATAAGGTTTTTAACCTATATTATGTTAACCAGTTGATAATTAAAGAAAACCATTAATCAACTGAAATGCCTTAATGAGTTCGCCGCTCTGCCTCTTACGTGTCAGTTTCCTTTACACAATTTCCTCTAGCTCCACCAGGTATCCAAGTAACGTATTGCTTGGAAGGACTGCAGGCTACCTAGCCTTGTTTCCTGTTCCACTGCAGAATTTCCCAGTCAGTTGTCTGAGTTTTTTTACATGCTGTTGCAACTCTTTCCATGATTCTTGTTTTTTTCTTGTCCTTCTCCCATAGACACAGGTAACTACCACAGTACTCAATTGCATGTTCATTATCCCCATCCTTTTGTGTTTTTGCTGACCTTATGTTTTCTTTCCAAGGTTCCCAGGAACCTCAGGCTGATGCCCATCTCAGCCCGTCCACGCCTGCAATGGGATGATTCTCTGAATCCTTTGAGGATTAGTGTGGGCAGTCTTCCAGTGCTGGCGTCCATGACCAAAGCAGCTGACCCCCGCTTCCGCCTGCGTTGGAAGGCCATTGTGGCAACCGCTCTGGCCCTTGTCCTTGTGTTGTTGCTCCTTTGTTATCAGCGTTCATCCCCTGTGAACAGGCCAGTTCCTCTCAATGCTCATAACTGGAGGCTCAGTGTTCTACCCAGTGAGAGGTATAATGACACTTACCCACTGTCACCGCCCCAGAGGATCCCAGAAGGCGTGCGGTACCGTATAGGACTCATTGCTGACCTTGACACAAACTCCAAGGGTCCCAGTGAGCATACCTGGTTCAGCTACTTGAAGAAGGGTTATCTCACACTGTCAGCCAGTGGGGACTATGTCTCTGTCGAGTGGGATACCCAGGACCATATATTGGAATCTCACCTAGCTGAAAAAGGGCGTGGCATGGAGCTTTCTGAACTAGTAGTCTTTAATGGCAAACTCTATGCTGTGGATGATCGCACAGGTGTGGTCTATCAGATTGATGACACCACTGTAGTACCTTGGGTGATCTTATCTGATGGAGATGGCACAGTTGGCAAAGGTGAGCTCAGGTTTAAGTTCTAAGTTTTATTTTGGGAGATTCCCTAGCCGCCATGTAGTTCTCCAGTTTCTTGATGCTTCAAGTAAACTTATGGTCACCAGAAATCTTTTTCTCCAAATATCATGCCTCCTTTTTGAATTTTACCTGATTTACTATAACTCTTTTATGTTGTCCAGCAGAGGTGAAACTTCTTTAGAGATAAAAGTTAGGGACATTTATTTTATAATTATTTACTCTGACCTTTGGCCTAAAAGCTGCCCCCCACAGCATCTTCAAATTTTTAAAAATGAAATATACTATAAAAGTAAAAGAAGTAAAGATAACATTTGAAGTACTTTTGGTTTGGATTTTTTGGCTGTGTTTTTAATATATTAAAATAATACTGAAATATTTATATTAAAAAATGTTATAGCACTGTTCATGCAGCTGTAATGCTTTTTCCATTATCCGCTTTGTTAAAATGGTGAATGGGAAGTTCTGTTTCCATTACATATACATGCATGCACACCTCAATGGAAGAATATTATAGCATTTTATACTAATTTACTTAGTGTGTCTTACGTTGTTTGCACCCTTAATGACTCAGGGCAGAAATACCATTAAAACTGCAAGAAGAAAAAACTGGAACAGTTTTCCAATATTATGTATTATGTAAAAATAGTGCCTGTTGTAAAATGTATCAGAAATGTACTGAGCTGCTCTAGGTACATTGTCTTATAAATTATTACCATTATCAAGATCATAACCCATATAAAGATCATGACACTGAGGCATTTTTATGTGCAGAATATAATGATGTAAAGCAGCAGTTCTCAAATATTTTGGTCTTAGGACCCCTTTACATTCTTAAAAATGATTGAGGACCCCAAAGAGCTTTGGTTTATGTGGGTTATATCTATTGATAATTACTGTATTAGAAATTAAAACTGAGAAATTTTAAAATAATTTATTTGACTTCGCAGACCCCCTGAAAGGGTCTCTGGGACACCCAAGGGTCCCCAGATCCACTGATGTAAAGAGATAGAAAATATACAATAGCACCAGATGGTTTGGAAAGTAAGTTGCCCTTATAACTTACATTGGAAGAGCAAAGAGTTATTAACATCAGAGGCTGTCTGGAAGCACCTGAAGAATATAGAGGCAGGGAGGCTGGTGGTGGAGGAGGCAAGTTTATGTTGAAGAAAATGATTCTTAAGGTAATTTGGTCAAACTGTAATTTACTCATGTTTTGAACAGAATTCTGAGAAGTTAACTTTTCTCCTAACACCAGACAGACCCCTTTCAACCTCCTGAGGATACTGTGAAGTTTGTCTTACGGGAACTGTCCATCCAACTGTTCAGGTGGGATAAGCAATGCCTTACATTGTCTCTCATTTTGTTCAGGATTTAAGGCAGAATGGTTGGCTGTGAAGGATGAGCACCTCTATGTAGGAGGCCTGGGCAAGGAATGGACCACAACTACAGGAGAGGTGCTGAATCAGAATCCTGAATGGGTGAAAGTCATTGGCTACAAAGGTGATGTGGCTCATGAGAACTGGGTGGCCAATTACAATGCGCTACGGACTGCAGCTGGGATCAAGCCTCCAGGTGAGCAATGGACAGCAATGGACATTGTTTTAGTGCAACATAATAAACCTGCGAGCATCTGGATAGTGTGTATAATTCTGCTTCTAATACTTTTTTCCTGAAAATGAAGGCTTTATTTATATGCACCTAACTGTTGGAATTAAAGAGGCAAAGAGAATTTGGATTTTGAGGATGAAAAATATGGGTGTTGTTAGGGATTGAAGGCAGAGCATAATGTCTCCTCTTTAATCTTGTGCTGGCTATGATTTACCAAAACCAATACCTGTAAAATTTCTACCATCATTCTTTAACGTTGTAATATCCTGATTCTTTTCCCTTGGAACTATGCCAGCTGGTGCTGTATTGTAATTCTTTCTGGTGTTGCCTGTGGATGTCTATCTTGGTTCTATATACTTCCCAGGTTACTTGATCCATGAGTCTGCCTCTTGGAGTGAGAGACTGCAGCGTTGGTTCTTCCTGCCACGCCGTGCCAGCCATGGACGCTACAATGAGCAGGAGGATGAGCATCGTGGCACCAACTTGCTTCTTAGTTCCACACCAGACTTTACTGATATCACTGCGAGCCATATTGGTGATATCATTCCCACCCATGGCTTCTCTTCCTTCAAGTTTGTCCCTGACACTGATGATCAGATAATTGTGGCATTAAAATCTGAAGAGGATGCTGGACATGTGGCAACCTATATCACTGCCTTTATGTTGGATGGGCGTTGCCTGTTACCTGAAACTCGCATTGGTTCTGTCAAGTATGAGGGTATTGAGTTTATCTAATTGAAAGAATTCCTACTTTGAAGCAGGTCAGATGAACTGCTGAGAGATGGCAGAAGTTCTGCTCCTGGTTTATTGCTCTAACTGGTTTTGCTGCAGAGCATTATGGGACATTGAAGTGCTTCTCTTGGCATAGTTTTCAGCTCTGTAAAAACAACTTTGCAATTGTAGCTTGTTTCTGTGCTGACCCCTAGTGGTACAAAGTGTGCAATGCCTGTACAGCCTTTTTTTCCCCTCTGTCCTGTTGCATCCTAGGACTTAGCCCACTTTCTGCTTTATTCAACCAAGCTATTGACTTGGCAGAGCAAACCTAATGAAAAATTGCCTTATTCTTCCCTGTTACACCTCCCCTTCCCCCCTTACTATTCACATGTGCCTTTGCTGAGAAGAAGTCTTCAAATCCAGTTATTCAGCAAAGATATTATTCAAACTTTTGGAAGGTCTCCCCTGGCTCTGCCTATCCCTGCAACAGTAGTTTTAATCTTGTCTGCACAGGTACCTCTTTTTGATAGAAAACTGCAGGTGGGACTTTGGCCTTTAGTCTGGAACTTTTCTGATAACAGCAGAAAAGGAGCTGACAACATACCTTGGAGCGTTTTGTCTTTGGAACAAAAGGCTGGTCTTCTGTTATGAGCTGCCTTATGACTGCGGCAAAGAGATCCATTTATGCTAGTCTTAATCTTGAGATATTAAACTTCATATTAGTAAGAAACCTAAAAGATACGTAACAAGCCATAATTGGCTTCTAGTTTTAAACATTACATTCTCAGGATATATACTGGAGTGTTGTTCAGGTCATGGTTCGAAAGTCTGTTTTACATGATCTTTATTAAAAAAAACAATAAATTGGTTTCAGTGTTAGGAAACAAGATCTTACGCGAATACTGTAGCTGAAATCAGGTTCTGAAGTTATTCCAGCTGCAGAATTTTTAGCATTCAGTGTTCCTCCTTTGTGTGTAATAGAATGGGCAAGTGAGCTTGCTTTGGCTTCCATGTCCCTTCCTTGTTCTTGAACATTTTCTTGAAGTTTTGTGGCAATCCTAGCACTGTATCTTATTTTTCAAATAAATTATCAACAGCTTTTCTAGTTTGAAGGTCTGGGGTGACTTCAGTTACCTGAACAGAAATTTTAAAAATGTGTCGACAGTCATAACAAGTGCCAGTTTTTGAGCAGATAGAATTAAAAATATATGTGTAAGAAACATAAATATTATGGAACAGTTTGTAGAAACATAGGCTACAGAAACTCCAAAGAAATGTAATGATTTTTTGGGTATACCAAAATGTATATGGTTGAAGCCTATGCCATAAATGTGTGTAAAGATAAATGAATGTGCTTTATACCAAACCAGACCATTGTGCTTATCATGCTCACTATTGCCTATTCTAACTGGTAATTCCCTTTAGAGATTAATCCTAGCCTACTTTGCATGCAAAATATGTACTCTTATCATTGAACAGCAGTTTCTCTTTCACAGAGCATCATATAAAATCTGATGCAATTTTAGTGGGGATTTACTTAGATGTTCCCCAAATACTTCCACCCCAATACCTTCTGTTTGTATCTTAGAGCATAAACTATAAAGTGATGCATACATTAGGAGGGTGGAATAGAAATCTATATATATTTTGAATATTGTGTGAATTTCAGGAAGGCTGGTCACTAGATGGCAGTACTCATTTTTTACACAGCCATAAAGAGCTCCTTCAACTTGCCTTGGAATGATCAGTGCATTCTCTGGGGTGTGATATAGTGTTTACATCAAATGTGTCAAGTCCAATCAGTATTTGTGTGTGTTGGCATTTGCTGTTAAATATACTTAAGGTTTAGATCATAAATGTAAGAGTCCAAGACATACAAAAATAATAAACGAGTTTGGACACACAGTCAGATTTTGATAACTGCCTCCCATTTTGTATAGAAAATATTGTTGATAAAGTTGAATTGTAATCTGATAAGAATTAAATTGGCAAAAATGATTACTTAATAACAATTTAGGGATTGTTTCTTGGAGGCTCAGGTATGATGACACTTAAATATGAGCTCATTAGCATCACCCTAGCTCTTTGTGTAGTATGTCTTTTTTATTAAGGGAGTGATAAGCAAAAATAATGATTTGAAGTTCAGTTAGTAGGAACTTTCATGTGAACAGAAGAACACTAGAACTCTGGAAAAATGCAAATATATTTCTGATTTCTAAATCATTCTTTTTCAAACACTCCACAGAGGAACCTACCTATTAGTTGATCTAAAACCCTGGCAGAAACACTGTCCAATTGTTAAACATCCTTGCCTCTGGGCAAATTAGCAAGTTAAAGTCTTATCTGGGTATCATGGATGTTTCTTTTATTCTGAGGGCCTCTGCCTGTTTGTCCCATGGATGTTTGACCTCTCCTGTTGAATTAGCCAGCCCAAACCTAGTCAGAAAGCTAATCTTCAAGGCAGGCTTCTGATTAATCTCCGAATTAAGCTACTGAGCCATTGATTTAATCCCATCCTTGTATTTCCAAAGTTGTATTCTGTGCATTTTTGCTCAAAATTTTTAAATTTTTTGAGTTGAGTTCATATTTATTTAAGGAAGCTCACAGAATTCAGCAGTAAGATGTTTTACATTACAAAGATCTACAATCTTTGTATGAATTGCTTGGCAAACTGCCCCCTCCCCACAGTCTCTCCACTCCTAATGCCCTCGGAATGTATTAGACCATCTCCCGTAAGCTTAAATGGCATGACTAATAGCAATGCTGGCTTGGGGGTCATGGAAATAGAAGTCCAGAACATTGAACAGTGGAGGGGGAGGCTGCCCGAGCTCACTCTTACACAAACAAGACAAACTATTAGCAGTACCAGCATTTTGCTCTCTGTAAATAACCTTACCTTGTATATCCAGATACAGTGTCACGTTCTCAATGGAAGTTTCATTTTTAAAAGATGAAGTTTTTTAAAAAGATGGAAATAGAGAATAACCAAATGAGATTTAAGAGAGATTCTCTTAAAATCTTAATCAGGTTTATTGCAAGGAAAAGGATTAGATTACAGATTCTTGCAAACTAGTGTTCTTAGATTACAGATATGTATGTATTTTGGCCCTGCCTTTTATCAGTGTGTGTGTAAAGGTGGGTCCTTCTTGATGCCTTTGATCCCTTTCCGCGCCTCTCTTGATTTAATGGGGAGTTGACTAACCATTTAAGAGATATGAACAGAATGTGTTTGTTCTTGTTCTGCAGTATTTCACAAATATCCATTCTCATTCCCATGTTCAGAGAACCTCTTTGTCACAATGGCTGGAGATGGGACGCATCTTGGCAGATAGCAGGAGAGGTCTAAACGTTCCCAACCATGCCTTTAGGCCTTGCTTCCCTCTTGCCTTGGTGCAGCTTCTGGTTATGGTTTATGTAGTACTTTCCCACAGCCACCAGCCACCTTCATGGAGGAATCAGGTATCTTGCCCTGATTCCTTCCCCGTAAAACCAGCTTGTGAGAGAGATGGGGCTCTCTCAGTCTGAATAATTTACCCATTAATGGCTTGATGATGATAAGATGGAAAATAAATTCTGTAGTATCAACCCTGGTCTTAGTAGCTCCAGGGCGTGTAGCCAGAGACTAGTAGCTCTGTAGTCCTGTCCCCCTTTTTTAATCATATATTTATTAAACATTTCTGAGAAAAGGGAAAAGGAAAAACGACAAGGAGAAAAGACAAAAAGAAAACACAACATGAATAAATGGCATTTACAAGCATTATAGGACTGGGTTAATCTTTTCAATATTTAATTAGTTTTAAATAACAATATATTATTTTAAAAACTCCAGATCATTGTTAAAATCCAAGTAATATATAAATATCAATAGCAATCAGCAGTATATAGATAATAGAATTAGATTAGGAATTACAATAACTTATTTCTGAGCAGTTGAAGATCTATTTGAAGGTTAAAATATTAAGATTTATGTTAAGAGAAACCCAAATTTTGGATGTGGTACAAGCCTGTATATAGAACTACAGTTCAAAAATAGTTTCCAAATTGAGTTAAATTTGGTGCCAGATTTACTTTTAAGAAAGAAAGTTATTTTGGACACTGAAGCAGACTCCCACAACTTAGCCATTATTCTGCAGAAGGTACTGTACACACTTTGCAAAAAGATCATAAAGTATCCTTGTAATAGTGACCATATGCAAAACTAATTCAGCATACTTTGTGGGAATGTAAAATTTAGTAATATTTACTTTTTTAAAAATAAGTTCGAAAGGAAATTTAGGTTTAAATTTTTTTTTCATTTTATTATAAATCATTTTCCCAAAATGTTAGACTTTACTAAATTGCCACCAAATATGGAAAAATCCAATTTGGTCATTACATTTCCAACGATTTTTAGAGAATGAACTGCCCATTTTAGCAATTAATACTGGAGTAATATACTCATGTAAACATACCGGTTTTCTCTAATATTTGGTGTGAATTTAATGTTTCTCTTCCATTAACATTTCTATTGTTGCATATCCATTGTCGTATCTAAATTCTGTATCCATCTAATCATTCAGTCTTTAACTGTCCATTTTCTGACTCATATTTCATTGATAGTTTATAAATAAGGCCCAGCAAATATCCAAATTATGTGTTACAAGGTTTTTAAATTCAGTCAGGTGTCTTAAGGGTTCCCCTTTGTTTTTTGTAATTCTTAAAACTACAGTTTATTTGAATATACTGAAACTGGTAGGGTGGTTCTGGCCATTCCAAAGAGAAAGTTTCAAAAGATGTTATATTTGCCTTATTAAAAATAAAATCTTGCAGTTTATCTGATTTCCTATTTCTCCACTGAGCAGTGCTTTCTTCTTCATAAAAACCAATATTTAATAACAAGGTGAGAGGTGATAATACTGATTCTTTTCCTGCATTTATCCCAAACTTTTAATACGTTGCTTACTATTGCATAATCTCTTATAAACTTTTATTTCTGTTTGTATAGGCCAAAGATATTTGTGTAGACCATCTGGGAGTCTTGCTCCCTCAGTAGAGGTAATGAAGTGATATGATCCAGTCAGTAATCCAGGTTAAACAACCAGCTTGATAATACAGTTTAAAGATTGGAGCTTCCAGGCTACCTTGTTCTTTCAAATCCTGTAGCATTGTAAATTTAATCCTTGGTATTTTATTGGACTATACAAATTGTGTTACTTGCCTCTGGCAGTCATTTAATATCTTATTTTCAGTTTTTATTGGAATCACTTGGAACAGAAAATCCTTGGTAGAATATTCATTGTAATGAGTTGCAAATCTTTCTAACCAAGACAGTTTTTTCTCCATCTTAATATATATGCTATTACATTTTTCTAGATGTGTGAGTAACTATTTTTAAATAGATACTATTTTTGTTAAATCATTCCTAGCTAGTCATTTAGTGACTGACTCAGTGACCATTTGCAGTTACAATGATGGTGAAAAAGTAATTTTGTGACCAAGCCTTGCATTTATGACCTTTGCAGCAAAGGAAAGCTGAAATAAAATCATAACATTGTGATGTTTCAATTAGCAACTGCTTTGTTTAACGACTGAGTTGCCAATCCAATTGTCACTAAATGAGGACTACCTGTATTTGCAGTAATATTAAATCCTGTACAAAAATTCCTTTCTTAGTTAAATCCCATGACAACAACTGAATTTTATCCTTATCGATCCAATATTGACACCTAACCATACTGGTATATATATTCTATTATCAATTCTAAATATTTGTGGCTACTTTGGTTGAATAACTGTAAGTATAACACCATCAGTATATAATTTTAGTTCATATTTATGAGTTGCTAAGTTAATTCCTGACCCTAATGCCAACAAAAATAAGGCAGGCGAAAGTTCATTATGGTACATGTTTGTGATAGAAGCTATTATTATCATGGCTCCTTGTTCCTTACAAATACTCTGTATCTGTGTGACCCACACAAATCACAGTTAGACCCACAGTTCGTCTTCAAAGATCATTACAATTATCAAAAGTTTTCTCTGCATTTAGAAAGGGTCGTAGTCATCTTCTTACTTTTCTAATTTATATTATCAGTAACATTCAAGTTATATCTGATGTGTCTCATGTATATTTTTGGAACAAATCCATGTGATGCATGATGTATTAATTCAGTTAAAAGTCCATTTATTGTCTTTGCAAGTATTGCCATAAACAGTTTGTAGTCTGCATTCAGTAAGGAAATAGATATGTATGAGTTTGGATGGATTTAGTCATTTCCTTTTTCATAGGTCAGAGATGAAGTCTTCTTTCCATGGCAAAGAACTTCTTGATGCTGTTGGATCAGGATAGTGGTTTAGCCAAAATTTCTTGTTTCTTTAGCAATAGGTAAACTGCAATTTATCTGACTAACTGTGCTTTTTAAAATATTTCATTTTAACAAAATTCAACTACACTGTCTCCTTTTAAGGAGATGAAAACAAATGTGTCCATCTTATGATTTAAAAATTATTAAAAATAAGAAAAAGGAAAAAACAAAAGTAGAATTTTATTTCAGGTTGTCAAATGCACCTAAAGCTAAAAAGCTACAGTAATGCTTTTAAAGTTTTAGCTTTAGGTGATCAAATTACAATTGGATGGAATAAGACATTTAGTGCCAATAAAATAAAAAATAGCGTTCAAACATCAATCTCCCATAGAATGTTATGAGGGGATTGGATATAAAGCCAAGATGGGCCAGTTCTGAGGCTCAAACAGCTTAGAAAACATATAAGAATGGAGCTTGCACAAACACAGTAGACTTCTGATACAAAAATCAGAAGCAAATTCCTTGAAACAATTAGCAAACATTTAAAATAATGCATACCGTAAAAGAAAGAAAACTGATTGCAAATTATTGCCTATAATTTTACCTCAATTGGAGGGATTTCCCCCATCTCACTTTTCTAGCTAGTTTGTCCTGAGATTATAGAAATAAAGTTAAAATAAAGATGAAAAGTTAAAAGATAAAATGAAAGCCTTTGAGCCGATCTTTATTCCTGATGATAAAGCTTTATGCCCTGGTAATACATGGGCTAATATGGAAGTTGTTTGTCATTGGCTTCTTCTAGGATGTTTTAAAAACCTTTTCCAGACTACAGCCCTGACATTTCCTGGTACTCTCCCATCTAAATACTAACCAGGACCGACCCTGCTTAGCTTTTTCAAGATCAGTCAAAGTTGGCTAGGACCTGCCAACTTCCAGGAAGTTCCAAGCATTTCATGTGTAACTGCAACATCAGGGCACAGGTAGTTTTTCTGCATCATGTAAACCCAACTCATGCCTCCCAGGGCAACTGGGAAGTAAGCAATGTGGCAATTAAAGTGCTTACATTAAGATCAGCAGTTCACTTGGCCAAGTAAAACAGCTGAATCTCTTCTCTGTTTTTGAGACCTGGAGTGAAATTTAGACAACATTAAGCAACTCTCTTTTCTCCACCTGTTCCTATCTGAAGCTTTCCCTGCCAGGCAATATAATATCTAGGGTTGATTACTGTATTATACTATACATTTGCATATATATAATGTATTTCACTACCCTGGACATGATATTATGAAATGCACCAAAGCTTATTTTGGGGTGAAGGAACCGTAAGTGATGAATGCTAATTAAATATATTCATTGAGTTCTGATTTCAAATATACCAGGATATACAGTGGTGCTTAAACATTTGTGAACTCGTTTAAATTTTCAGTATTTGTGCATAAATATGACCTAAAATGTGATCTGTTCTACTAAAATGTAGTTTTGGATCCTTTTTCTCAATAAATCAATGAATGTTTCTGACTCATCTGTTTAATTGGGTTTTTTTTAATCTAGTTTTAGGGCTTGTGTGGGAAATAGATCACATTTTAGGTCATATTTATGATTTCTAATCTTTATGTATTGCTTCATGACCATATTCAGTAAAAGGAGGGTGTTCAACTAGAAGCACAAAGGTCAGCATAGTGGTCACAGAGAAAATTTGGCTCATAATGGAGGAATATGAAAGATAAGTTTTATTGGTTTCTAACTGGATCATTAAGTGAAGTAAATAATCAGTGTGAATTTATTTTCTCTAACTTCAATTTGTGTGACCCCTTTTAGAGGGCCGTTTTGACCTGCTGCTAATGGCAGAGTGAACAGCATTTACAGGTTTTGTTTGAAAGAGAGAAGAGAAAGTTGCTCTCACTGTAGTAAGTGTCCTCTTTGAAATGTTTTGGCTACCAACCTCCCTGAAACCATTTCTGGAGAGGAACAATGCAGAAATCTGGTAAAATAATTTAAATAGGTCAGAGGTTCTCCTTTCTTTCCATGAATACAGTTATAGTAACATATACAATGGAGTTTACACCAAAGATTCCCTGCGTCCCAAATGTCTCGTTTTCCTTTTGTGGAATTCCTTATAACATCCTGCTTGTTCTTCAGGATAGCCTAGTTTGGAAGTAATAGTGCATGAAAGGATAGTGCTGGAGAGATGCTGAGTCATAATATTACAGGATACATTGAAGTTTGACCACTTCAGGTCATATGCCATCTCTAAAAGTAATGTTAGTTCTGACA
The DNA here is from genome assembly GCF_035149785.1 of Candoia aspera. Taxonomy (NCBI): domain Eukaryota; kingdom Metazoa; phylum Chordata; class Lepidosauria; order Squamata; family Candoiidae; genus Candoia; species Candoia aspera. The sequence continues at coordinate 114,387,347 of NC_086154.1, read as the reverse complement.
TGTTGCCGTTGTGTTTGCCAGGGTATGCCAGAAAAGGTGGAAGACTATTCCATATTACAATTCAAACATGTCATCATCCTCTAGTACTTAAATAATGTTTTTATAATTCAAGTCATCTTCCAATCTGGAGTTCTTCCAATACATCTGAAAGGTATCAGATAAAAGCTGATATGGGCTAAGAAGAAGCAACATGTTCTAGGAGAAAGAAATCAGAAGTGAATATAATGTGGACTTCCAGTGGGGACAATGGCAGCTTGAGATGTTTTTTTCTGCTGTCTGCAGACTGACCTGAAGAGTGGCTTTTTTTCTTGGGCACAAGCAGGCTTCCTTGGAGCCTAGATTAAGGAGAACCCCAGGAATCACCCCATGTGTTCTCCAAACGGCTGGTCACAGCCAGAAGACCGCAAAATGGCATTTCACAATCGACTGGTAAGTGATCAGCTGGGAGGCAGGACCGTCATCTTCCTAAGCCGCTCTAAAGCCATAATGGACCTTAAAGCTGTCCACCCCATTTCTACAGCACTAAGATTTTTTTGTTTGAATTTTACCAAAGAGAGGCTTTCTACAACAAAGAAATGCAGAATATCTTGGTGATTCTCATTATTTTTGAAAATTATTAACTTGGTTATTTGGTTTTGTATATATAAATTCTTAAATTGAGATTTAAAGAATTTTTATTGCTTTTTTTATTAAAGTTATTTTTGAGGAATATAAAACTTTCTCTTCACTGAATCTGCGGATTGGAGTTCTGATCTATTTGCTTTCAGTTTCCCATGGGAATGCTGTTTGTTATTCTTGACTGGCCACACCAGAGATAAAAAGGCTGGAGAGAGTGTTCCCTTACAGCATTAATGACTTTCCCTTCCTGGGGCACTAGAGGGTGCCACAATCTATCTTACTGTTAAGAAATATGGAGGAAATTAATTTGATATTTAAAGATCTCTACAATGCTGTTATTCAAGTCTTGGAGCATTTCTCAGAATTTGTGGAGTCCAAATTGTCACAAGAATCGAGAGAAACTGATAAGGCTGAAAACTACCTTAGGAGTAAAGTGGTTTCCCCAAAGAAAAAGATGAGAATTGGTGACTTATGTTTAAATAGTCAAAGGAAAATTGAGTTGTCAAAAGTTGAAGATAAGAAGACAGTGTTGCCACCACACCATGACCAAGAAAGAGAATTAAACTCTAGAGGCTGGAAGATTTTGGACAAATATTTGGGCTTTTAAAGGCAGGTTGTAGAATTTGTAATTGACAAGAAGAAAGCTCTGTACATAATACTGAGAGGTGTAACTGCCTTGGTTTACTTTGAAGTGGGATAAATGTCTAAATGTGTTTATCAGGACAGTTTTTTAAAGGTTTGGATAAATGGTTATGCTGTTTTGAAAATTCTTACATTTTTGGTAAATGCCCAGGTTATTGTTTAAATGTGGTTATCAGGATTTTTTTAAGGGTTTAGATAAATGTTTATGCTGTTCGGATAATTTTTATATTTTTGGTTAATGTTAGTTTAGTTAGCAGATGGGAGCAAATTATAGTGAAGAAGGGTAGTGTTTGTTACTATATTTGGTTCCAAATTATGTTTGAAGGGTTTTATATGTTTTTCTTTAATTGGAGGATAATTTTGTTTTAGAAGGGAATGTAATAATGAGAATTTAAATGCTTTATAGAAATGTTTACTATAATATGAATTGGAGTAAGAGGTTGATACTGATTTATGTATATTTTTATTACAGAAAGTCAGAAATCACTTTGTATTAGTTTGTTTTGTGTTTTTTCACACCTTTTTAGTTCTTTTTCTTTTTCTTTGTAGGCTTCTTTGTTTCAGTCTTCTTAGTTTTTATGTATATTTTGAAAATGCTTTAATAAAGTTTTCAAACACAGAAGTGAATATAATTTGTCTCCATTTTTCAATAATCTTTACATGAACTAGTAAATACTGTGCATATGCTGATGAGAGAAAACAAACTCTTGTTTTCATGCCTCATATTCAGGTGCTACACTGTCTTTACAGATTTCAGATGCAATCTTGATGTTTGTGCCTGTGGTAAGTCTTTATTTGCCTTATACTGAGGCTCATGTATGGGATGAAAACACTTCAATATGAAAAACTCTACATTATCACCACTACTCATTACTCCTTGAAGTACTCCTAATGTTACAAAAGGCTACAGTGTTCTTTCAGCATCATATCGAAATCTAAATTTTCTGAGATGGCTGCATATTTGAAATGGTAAAAACAATAGTTACCTTTTTGCTAAAGCAGGACTTCTTATTGCCTAGGCCGCATCTCACAAATCAGTAGAACAGGAAGATTCTTGCTCACCTCACATGAACACACACATATACCCGCACACCCTAGTTAGAAGCTCACCCAGTCCTTACCAGATTGAAGAAGGTATCTACAAGTTGTTACATGAAAGATTATATAGAACAGAAGCTTAATTAATGGCCTATAAAGGCAACTTCTTGTTCTTCCTCCAGTTCAGTTCAGTTCTGCTCAGAGGCCTGCCAGAACCAATGCTGCAACTCCTCGGCACCTCCATTCAAGAGTAAATGCAAGAAGAAATTGGTTTAGGGTAAAAGTCCAGCAGGATCTGCACTTTGAAATATTCTGCTCTTGTTTTTCAGCCTCAGGAGGAGGCTGGGCTACTGCAATCCACACAGCATTCTTAGCCTTTATCCATCCTCCCTCTTTCTTTCACACATACACACTATTTACATGAACCACATAATATTAGGTTTGACAATAGCTCCTTGTCACTGGATATTTTCTGTCCTCTTTACCCACAAACCCAAGTATTTATAGGAAGGGAACATGATTGTACATCTCATTCTGATTAGCAAAGATACTAAAAAAAATACCTTTTTAAAATCAGTGTGGCCTTAATCCAGGTATCTGTTGGCAATTAACTCATTGCATGTAGGGATGTACAGAAAATGGGAGGTTATTTCCTCCTAAGCCTGCTGGGCACCAAGAGCTGCATTTTTATCTCATATTTACCATAATACTTAGGTAAGGTCATATACCATTGTAATTAGAGATCATTATGACAAAAGTTGAAAAACTGCTCTAAAGGAATTGTCATGCCCCGTTCTAAGGCATACATGCCCTACAACGGGATCATGCCTTCCTGTTGGAAGGCAGGGGCAGGAAGCATGCATAGGCTGCCCCCCTCAAGAACAGATTGCACGGGTGGCACGCCCAAGGCCGGGCAGCCATCAACATAATCACCAGCCACTCCAAAGGGCCCCAGGGCATTCACCTGGGGCGCACACAGAAGGAGGATAATGGCAGTTGAACGGCCCCACCCGAATCACCCATCAAGAGGGCCGGGAACGGACACACGGACGGGGGGCGGAAAGGGGCAAGGCCTACACACGTGTATATAAAGGGAAGGAGCCCAACACGAGCTCATTCCCGTCTTTCTCTAGTGACCGTATCCTTCTCAATAAACCAGATTTCCTTAGCCAGCCTAAGTTCGAGTCTGCGCCTTATTGGGGAGAAGCTACTCATCACATAAAGACGGGAATCAAAAAATTTTTTTTTCTCGCTAGCACCTTTCCAGGTATTCCTGTGAGGGAAGAATGCAGCGATGACCCATCTCCCGACGCAATGCGGCAGAGGCCCAAGAACCAGCGTTGGCACCCCAACCTTCACAGAAGGGGCCAGCGGACGCCAGGCAGGGGAGGAACCGAGCCGCAACCTCACCTTGACGCCCACCGATGAGACGCTGCTGGAATGGGTTACCCTCGAGGGCACGGGGGATTCCCTGCCCGTGATCCTCGGGGTGGCATGGGAGCCGTTGCACGCGACCTCAACCAGTGGCAAGGATCGGTGGTGGAGCAAGCAAGCCATGGGAGGCCTCCCGGAAGACGCAAGCAACGGGGCCACGGAAGCGCGCCTGGCGAGGATCGAGCGGCTACTCCACGACCCGGTGCGGGAACGTGGAGGCAGCGAAAGGGGCACCAGCAGCGCATCCCCGCCCCCACGCGATTCTGCAGCATGGCGGCAGCAGCGGCAGGAGGAAGCCGAGGACGCCGACGCTTACCGCGCGGAGGAGAAGGAGTTCCCCCCCCTTCGCAGGGCGTCAGCTGGGAAGAGGCCTACGACGAATTGAGGGCAGCGAACGAGGTGAGTATGGACGGGGCAACGGAAGCGCGTCCCCACCCCCGCTTGTCCCCAAAGCATGGCGGCTGCGGCGGCAGGAGGAGGCCGAGGGCGCCGGCGCACACGGCGCAGGGCTGCCGGGGAAGGGCTTCCCCCCCCTCTTTTGCAGCTCATCAGCTGGGGAGAGGCTGGAGACGAGCGGAGGCGGAGCCAGCGCCACCCAGAGCCTGGTCGAGGGAATCCCCATGCTGGAACCACAGCGGCCTACCGGAAGTAGGGATGGCGGCGCGCCCGGCGGGGGAATCCCCGCCCGAAATCTTCGGTGCGGCGTGGGGGCCACCCCACGTGCACACAGGCAGCAGCAGAGGCCGGCGACGGAGCGAGCAAGCAACGGGAGGTGGCCCGGAGGACGTGCCCTGCGGAGCCGAGGAAGCGCACCTGGCGAAGATTGAGAGGCTGCTCCAGGACCTAGCGCTGGAGCGTGGAGGCAGCGAATGGGGTGAGTATGACCAGGGCGCCAGAAGCCCGCCCCCACCCGACCCCGAAGCATGGCAGCCACAGCAACAGGGTGTAGCGCGGCAGGAGGAGGCAGAGGACGCCGGCACACACCGCGCACGGTTGCCGGGGAGGGTTTCCCCCCCCTCTTCTGCAGCGCATCAGCTGGGGAGCAGCTGGGGACAAGGGGAGCCGAAACCGGAGCCACCTGGAACCTGGCTGGGGGGACCCCCGCATCGGAACCACAGCTTCGCACCGGAGGAGGGAGTGAACAAGCACCCGGAGGTACCCTGGAGCCCACCAACGATGGCAGTGAGAGACCTAGCAGCGAAATTCAACGGCGACCCGGCCACGCTGTCCTTCTTTTTGATCAACGTGAAGAACTACATGGCGGAATACGGACCCTGCTTCCGAACGGAAAGGGGAAAGATCAACGCGATTGCAAATAGACTCAGAGGGAGGGCGGCTGACTGGTATGTCCACCTATGCCAGGCAGACGCTCCAGAACTCAAACACGTGGATGCATTCCTCAACGCCCTGGACTGCCATTTCCGAGACCCCCTCGAGGCCAAGACAGTGAAGAGAGCTCTACGGGGAATCCGGCAAGGGCAACGCTCCGTGGCTGACTACGCCAGCGAATTTCAAGCGCTTGTGGGCAAAGTGCGGGACTGGTCACAATCCACCCTCACTGAAAAAGTCAAGGAGGGACTCAACCTAACCACTTTAAGGTGGGCACTGAACCGGGACGACCCCGCCACCCTCCGCAAATGGATTGGACTCGCGGGGAGGGCAGAGAACGCCCAGGAGACCTTTCGGCACGTCCAAAGGTCCCTGCAACCCGCAGCAATGGCAAGAGGACCCCGACCCAGTGGCGCTCCAGCAAGACAGACACCCCGGCCCTGGGGGGAGGAACGAGAGCGCCGGTTTGCCCAGGGACAGTGTTTCCTGTGCGGCAAAACGGGCCACAAGGCGGCAACCTGCCCAAACGCAAAGCCACCAGATCGGCAGAGATGAGCAGTGAACAAACCGGCCGCAACAGGAAAAAAGACCGCAGCGGCTAGTGGAGTAGTAGGCGTAAAAGCCCTACGTTACTCCACCGAAGGAGATGACAGCGAGGACGGCGAGCCGGCGGGAAACGCCAACCACCTGCTTTAGGAAGCGCCACGAAGCAGGTGGAGCCGAACAGCGGGCGCAGCAGAAGCTGGGTGAGCGACGACTGCCCCACCTTCTACGTAAAAGTCAACCTGCGGAGCAAGGCCAACTCGGTCAATGCATGGGCCCTCATTGACTCTGGCTGCTCGCGGTGCCTCATGCACCTGAGCCTCGCTACCAACTTAAAGCTCCGCCGCCACCCGCTACCGCAAAGCCTCACGTTCACTCAGCTGGACGGCTCAGCCGCGGGGGGGGGGGGCGGTCACCCACTGCACCGAAAACGTGACTCTGCAGCTCGGCAGCCACCAAGAGAGACTGCAATTCGTGGTGGCACCAGTCGGCCACCCCCTAATAATTCTCGGGATCCCGTGGCTGGTGCGCAGGAACCCGCACATAGACTGGGCGACCAGAACCATTACACTTCCTGATGGCAGCTACACAGCACCCATGGGTGAGCAGGTCCCCCGCGCGGCAGTGGGGAGGGCGACCTCCACAACGGTACACCCAGTCCCAGAGCCCCTGGAAGGCCTACCCCCCCAGTACGCAGATTTCGCAGACGTCTTTGGGGTCAAGGAGGCGGACAAGCTGCCCCCCCACAGGAAAACGGACTGCTCCATACAACTGATCCCGAACGCACCCCTACCTAAACCGAGGATCTACCCGATGTCCCAGAGAGAGCTGTCGACATTGCGGGAGTTCATCGATACAAACCTGCTGCAGGGTTTTATCGAACCTGCAAACTCGCCCGTTGGGGCCCCGGTCCTCTTCAGGGAAAAAAAAGATGGCACCCTGAGGCTATGTATGGATTACCGGGGCCTCAACTCAGCATCCATTTCTAACAAATATCCCATGCCAATCATAAAAGATATCCTCTCCCATTTGGCCAAGGGCAGGATTTTTACAAAACTGGACCTGCGCGAAGCATATTATCACATCAGAATAAAGGAGGGGGACGAGTGGAAGACGGCGTTCAACTGCCCGTTGGGAGCATTCCAGTTCAAAGTCTTACCCTTCGGGTTGGCAAGTGCACCTGGGGTCTTCATGCAGTTGATCAATGAAGTCCTGCACGAACACTTATACAAAGGCGTCCTCGTCTATTTAGACGACGTATTAATCTACACAGAATCAGAGGAGGAGCACGAGCGCCTAGTGAAACAGGTACTCAGGAAACTCTGCAAGGCCGAACTATTTGCCAAACTCTCCAAATGCGGGTTTCATCAATCCCAGATCGACTACCTGGGGTACAGAATTTCAGAAAGAGGTGTCAAGATGGACCTGGACAAAGTCTAAGCCATCCTGGCATGGGAATGCCCACGCACAAGAAGACAATTACAAAGTTTCCTGGGTTTCACGAACTTCTTCGGGCGTTCATACCGGGCCTAGCAGAAATCGTCCTGCCCCTCACCAACTTGTTACGTACCAAGGGTTTAGGGGACATGCGCAAGTCACGCAACCTGGGAGCGCTCCTCAACTGGACTCCGGCTTGCCAGATGGCCTTCGAGCACCTCCAAAAACTCTTCACCACGGAACCGGTCCTCCTTCACCCCGACCCTACGAAGCCCTTCATGGTCCAGGTCGATGCTTCCGACTTCTCGATCGGGGCAATACTCCTACAGAAGGATCCCAATGACCAGCTGCGGCCCTGCGCGTACCTCTCCCGCAAGTTTTCCGAAACAGAACGGAGATGGCACGTGTGGGAGAAGGAGGCTTTCGCCATCAAGGCTGCCCTGGAGGCATGGCGACACCTATTGGAGGGAGCCGCCTGCCCCTTCAAGGTCTGGACGGACCACAAAAACTTGGAAGCTCTCAGTACCCCAAAACGGCTTAGCCCCAAACAAGTCCGATGGGTGCAGTTCTTTAGTCGTTTCGATTTCAAACTAAAATTCATACCGGGGAAAAAGAACTTCCTGGCGGACACCCTCTCCCGCCGGCCGCAAGACGCCAGCCAGGCATCTGACATCGTCGGAACCGTATGGACTAACTCGCAACTGGGCTGCCCAGCGATCACACGCAACCACACGGAAACGCAACGCACCAAAGCGCAACCACCAGCGAGGGCGGGGAGAAGCTCACACATCCCCTCCGATATACAACAACAGTTTGCCCAGGCACTAGATACGGACGCCTGGCTGCAAGCAAACCACTCCAACGTCACCATCAAAAACAGCCTGGCATGGCGGCAGGACAAGCTATACGTCCCGGAACAACTGAGGCCCGAAATCCTGCGGCGATCACATGACGACAAAACGGCTGGCCACTTCGGATTCGTTAAGACACTGCACCTCGTCCAACGACAATTCTGGTGGCCTCTACTGCAGAAAGACGTAAAAGACTATGTTGCAGCTTGCCCCACATGCGCCAGGGTCAAGCGCAAACCGGGGAAACCTCAGGGTCTCCTACAACTAGTGTCAAAACCCTCATGCCCATGGGAGGAAATATCCATGGACTTCATAGTCGACCTCCCACCCAGCCAGCGAAAAACTGTCATATGGGTGGTAAAGGACTACTTCTCGAAGCAGGCGCACTTTGTACCTTGCGCCTCCACCCCCTCCGCGCAACAGCTAGCACGCCTCTTCCTGACCCATGTATACAGATTACACGGGACCCCCTCCAGAGTGGTCACGGACAGAGGGACACAATTCACTTCCAGGTTCTGGAAGGAATTCCTAAAGTTACTCGGCACCAAGCAAGCACTGTCCACTGCTTGGCATCCCCACACAGACGGGTCGACGGAAATTCTGAACTCCACCCTGGAGCAGTTCTTACGCGCCTTTGTAAGCTACCAACAGGACGATTGGGTAGACCTACTCCCCTTCGCAGAGGTAGCGTACAACAATGCCGTGCACCAGAGCACGGGCCACACCCCCTTCCGGGTGGTATATGGCAGGGAGTTTGTCCCCATTCCAGAACTCCCACAGGCAGACACTCCGCCCTGCTCCCCCGACGACTGGGCGACGCAGCTGGCCAACATTTGGCCGGTCATCCAACTGGCCCTCTCCGAGGCCCAGGCAACATACAAGCGCTTTGCAGACAACCACCGAGCAACACAACCAGACTTCAAAGTGGGAGATCAGGTCTACCTCTCCACGAAATTCATCAAATCCCTGCAGCCCTCGAGGAAACTGGGGCCCAAGTTCATCGGCCCATTCCCGATCCTGGAGCGACTCAACCCAGTGACATATAAGCTAGACTTGCCGCATAACCTGTGACGAATACACCCGGTTTTTCACTGTGCTCTGTTGAAACAGGTCGTCCCGTCCAAATGGCACAGTGACCCCCCCCGCCTCCTCCCATCATGATCGATGGACACCAACACTTCGAGGTGAGGGAAGTGTTAGACTCCCGCAAGCTCCGCGGCACCCTCCGATACCTGGTCCGCTGGAAACACTTTCCCCATCCAGAGTGGGTACAGTCCTGACACATCGCAGCGCAAAGACTCGCAAACCGCTTCCACGCAGCCCACTCGGACAAGCCAAAGCCATGACTTCCTTGGGGAGGCAGTATGTCATGCCCCGTTCTAAGGCATACATGCCCTACAACGTGATCATGCCTTCCTGTTGGAAGGCAGGGGCAGGAAGCATGCATAGGCTGCCCCCCTCAAGAACAGATTGCACGGGTGGCACGCCCAAGGCCGGGCGGCCATCAACATAATCACCAGCCACTCCAAAGGGCCCCAGGGCATTCACCTGGGGCGCACACAGAAGGAGGATAATGGCAGTTGGACGGCCCCACCCGAATCACCCATCAAGAGGGCCGGGAACGGACACACGGACAGGGGGGGCGGAAAGGGGCAAGGCCTACACACGTGTATATAAAGGGAAGGAGCCCAACACGAGCTCATTCCCGTCTTTCTCTAGTGACCGTATCCTTCTCAATAAACCAGATTTCCTTAGCCAGCCTAAGTTCGAGTCTGCGCCTTATTGGGGAGAAGCTACTCATCACAGGAATTAGCAATAGCCAGTTTGTGGTTCCATGCTTCCAAAGTCTCATCCATGTGACCTAAAGCAAAAAGGCTCACTTGAACTTAGTGCCATTGATCTACTTGAGAGATCCGCTTAAATCAGGGTTTTTCAACCAGGGTTCCATGGAACCCGAGGGTTCTGCAAGAGGTCACTAGGGGTTCCCTGGGAGATCACAATGTATTTAAAAAACTTTTTCAAATTTGGGCAACTTCACATTAAAGAGGTAAGTTTCTTTATTTTTAGCTTAAGAACACTGTTAATGCATATATACAGGCCTACACATGAAACAACTATAATAATTTTGTAACTTCTGGCCTGTATTTGAGCATGAATGCGCAGGGATTCCCTGAGCCATGAAAAAAATATTTCAGGAGTTCCTATAGGGTCGAAAGGTTGAGAAAGGCTGGCTTAAAGGTACAAATACCTATTTATTTTATATTCTACTTTTTTCCATCATGAAATTCATAGGGATTTATTCAGCCACTCTTGTGCTCTTGACCATCCTCTTCAGCAGAAAGCAAGATTGTTCAGCATTTTTGACTGAAAATTGAAAGCAGATTGGAAAGTTACAGAAATCTCAGCAATTGGATTGCTTTCACTTCAGAATTCAATTTATCTCCCATGTTGCGAAGGGGGAGATTTTTTCAGTCTTTTACTCAAGACCTCAGTATAATCTGCTGAGGAGGCTATTCTCTCAACTGATAAGTGACTAATGTCCCGTGCTCAACAGGTGAATCTCTCACAGAATCTGAACGTACCATTAAAGCCACTGACCTAATCACACTTCATAAGCTCCCAAACCATGCCCTGAGAAGGTATCTCCCATCTGCACATCTGAATGGCTCACTATGCATGTGCTACTGAAAAAACGGTATGCTTTCCCCACTCCTGTTGTTTGTGCTAGAAGGGTAAAACAGTTTCCAAGTTCTGCATTTGATCCAAAGGGTACAAGAGCAGTCTGAGTAATATCTAGCATGAACTTTAGGCTTGATGCCATGCAGTGACATCTCATAAGTTGACATAAATTGAATAGTAAAAACAGAAAAGAAAAAACTCCCAGTGTCGCTTTATGAGATGTCATCCATATCCTTTGGCTTGGGAGTTTTTTCTTTTCTGTTTTCACTATTAAAATTATATCTTTTTTTGCTATGTAGTTTTGGGGATATTAGTTTAATTAAAATGTAGTAGTTTTGTTTGCCATTGTTACTATCTGTATCATCTTTATTACCATTGATATTGGTTGAAAGTTTGATAGAGTTACAAAAAAAAGGTTGATAATTTGGGATGATCTAAGATGAATTCTGCAGTGCAGAGGCATTAATCTTCCATTTATTTTTCAGAGTCCGTCTGTACATTTGAATCACACAGGGAAGAAGAAATTGATGAGAGCTACTGGGAAGGAACATGAGTTTTATATTTATGCTTTTTAATACATGTATGAGTTCCAAACCAAGGAAATACTTGCTGGATAAGCCTCCCATGACGCTAAGTCCCAGCTGTCCAACCCTTTCAAACTCTGGAACTTGCAGCTTTTTTAAACTTAATTTTTAATTGAAATCTTATATTGTTGAAACTTGCAGTATGCCTAACCCCCCCCCCCCAAAACCTGGATGTTTTGCGGTTCTCCATGGGGGAAGGCGAAGATCAGCATGAGAGAACTGTGTTTTGTCTATGGAAAAAATACTTTTCCTCTTCTGTTCACTGGCATATTTATGGATAGATTCAAAATATTTATCTCAAGTAGAATCTTCCTACCGGACTGTGCCATTGTGTGGGTTTACGGAAATGCACAGTAGGAGATTCTCGCTGTGTTGCCAACACGTTTTGTAGTGGAGATTCTTGCTGTGCTTTTGCTATGTGGATGGTCACATGTTCTTATGACACAGTTGCCATGGGAGAGGCAGGAGGCTGCTCAAAAGGCTTCCCAATTCATCCCTTCTAAATGCTGCTGCATCTGTACTGGATGAGGAAAGGAAAGAGTTACTATATTACAAGAGCTGAACACCCCACATGTCACTGAGTATTGTGTATGGGGGTAGGAAAGCAGTTTAGTTTTCACATGACATTCTAATTATTTTGATCTTTCAGTAATATGATGTCAGGCTTCCAGATCTGGGCTGCAAACCTCCAGATGCTAGATGACAATAAACTTGGCTGCCATCTAGTAGTCTGGCAGTTTTGGAGTATTGCAATCCAGATCTGGTATCCATAATCAAGTGACATTAAATTACTTGCCATCAACGTCACTGCAAGTGACCTACAATCATTGTCTTTGCCAGGGTAGGAGAATCAGGCCATTTCCACGTGTGAGGGTCCTACCCATTTCTGATCAGTGCCACCCTTCCATGACCTCACAATGTGCAGCTTCTGATCATCTTGAAACTCTAAGCTGATGAACTCCAGAAGTTAACCAGGTCAGTTTGTGCTCCAGAGAAAACACAGTGGTGATGATAGTTGATTGATAAGAACTCTTGCCTCATCCCATCTCCTAATTATGGTATTCCATCTCTCTCCAGAAGCCAGGCAACCATGGTGCTTTGGTTCTCCCCCTCCCACTATAAGGAACAAACTTACATTGTATTATATTGTATAGTCTTTGGTTCTACAATCAATTAGCACAATTTTGCACAAATTCCAGACTGGATATACAGTAAATAATTTTGTTCTTAATGATTTACTACTTATATCATATGGAGCTTAAGGGTGGGCCTCTTACTTAACATACAGTTTTGATGTGCTTGGGTTCATAATTCAGTTATGAACCCAAGCACATCAAAACTGTCTGTTAAGTAACCCAAAATCATGAACATGGTAAATTAAAGCACCCAGTCTCTGGAGAGGCTCATACTGTTCCAAAAGTTTGTTTTTTCATTGCACGGGGGGGCATTATTTTAGCATAACATTGCAAATCCATAGCAAGCTTCCCCCTCTCCCACTGTTCTGGTCATTGAGATCTTCTTAGTCTCATTCTTGTTTTATTTCCAGACATTGAATTTAATTGGGAGGAGAGAGGTATTTCGGATCTCTTTAGGTGTTTTCCTAAGGATTTTGGCAAGCTATATGACAGCAGCAGGACCATGACTTCAGCTTCCCTGTGCTGGCAGTAGAGAACAACACAACCTCCTGCATCTTTGTGCAGGTAAGCGGATTCTTTGTATAAACAATGAAATCAGCTTTTTGTTCCATTGGGAAGAGGAGGCTGCAACATTCTCAGGTGAGAAGCAGGAGGATTCAGCCTTTGTCTTCCAATGGTGCACTTCAGCAGTGGAAGACAAATATGGTAGCCTTGAATTAGCTACTAAAGAACACAGTTATTATTCCTTTCTTAATTGTTGATCTTGAACAAAGCACTTCCTTAACCATGCAAAATACATCAGAGAGATTGGTAGATATTAAAAAAAATTTCATTCTCTTTATTTTTGGTAACAAAACAACCTTTAATCATAAAAAAAAACTTTAAAAAATTTAAAATACAAACTAAAAATACAAACTAAGAAGGAAAAAAAATTATATACTTAGTCATTGATTTACCAATGAATTCACTACTATAATATGAACAATACAAGATATTATTGTGAGGTATCACAGAATATCTGCCATAAGAACTCATATTGCTGCATCCTTTGATTGGTAGAAAATATTGCCTTTTCCCAAACAGGTTGATTACACATTTCCAACAACCATTCCTTGACATTTGGAATAATATAACTTTTCCAATTTCTTAATGTAATTCTTTTTGCCACCCTCCCCCCACCTCCCATGCTTGATACAACCACAATTCCCAATAAGCTTTGGTATATAATTCAACATTACATTAACATCTTTAGCATTTAAAGATTTTCCCATAAATCTACTAATAAACATTAATACACTATCCTGAAAAGATGCTAAATTATCACATGATTATATCATGTGGGCCAGTGAGCCCTCAAATTTTACACTTCCAACATAAAAAATTTGATGTCCAGAGATCAGTAGATATCTGGTTAGCCCCCTAACCAGTACAATGCAGCACTACTGCATTGTACTGGTTAGGGGGCTAACCAGATATCTACTGATCTCTGGACATCATCTACATGCTGGTAGATATCTGGTTAGGGGGCTCATCCATTTTTCTATGCATAGAAAAATACTTATCTGCTGCTTAATGGTATGTTTCTGTTTCAGGGACCAATAGACATGTCTTAAAACTACTTCCCTATCTACTTGTTTCCTGGGGACAAGGGAAAGAGGCTTGTTAAGATAAAAACTGCCCTCACTTAACTTTTAATCTGGTCATTTAATTAAGCATTCTATTGATTAGAACTTCAAGGATAATTTTTAATGAATGGAAGAAAATGTTAATTAGCAGGTATCTGCTCAACTATCTGCTTTCCACTGGTAGGATTCCAGACAGACCTCCAACCATCCTTATATACACATATTATGGAATGGATGATTTTGAACAGATAAGATATTAAGATCTTACCCTTTCTTTATAAGGCTTCATTCCACTACCAAACCAAACAAAAAATCCTTCTACCACACCACTCTACATGTGATTTGTTATGAGTGTGAACCAAATTCAATTGAGCTTGTAATGTGGTTGAATTACTCTCGTTTGTTATCCTGCACTAAATATTGGCCATTTTAACATGCTGAAGGAATGGATTTCTGAGACCACGTTTTATTTCACATAGTGAGAGATTTGTGCAATTGTCAATGATCTTGTATATTTGGTCATATGGAAATATTGCCCTATGTTCTGGTTCATTAATGTGACAAGGAAAAATTCAATAAAGACTTCATATAAAAAAACCCCAAACTTCATTTTATTAAAACATTACTTTTTAAATAAAATGTATTTCTTTTCTTTTCCTTTTCCAGATCTGAGAAGAAAGAAATGAAATGAGTTAAGAACAATTGACTCACTTTTAATCTGCTACTCAGATGTACTCAGGTCCATCTTCTCAAAGCAGATTGAAAGCATGGTAAATTTAATAATGTGATTCCACAGACTAGATTCACTCTGCAGAATGTCAGGCCTTTAAACTTACTAGAACGAGGTTTTCTCCTACTTCTATTGCAATCTTCTGTTGATGCTCAGCTGGAATTGTAGTACAAATACCTAATCAGTGGAGATGCCCAATTACCTAGTTGGTCAAGCAGTACTTATCTTAGAACTGTGAGAATTTGACACACATGGAAGCCTGGTTGATGCTTTCACCACAGAAGATGATGGAGAAGAATATGCAATGGCTGACAGTGGTCACTTTTGAAAGTTCAGGAATGTTGGGCCAGCACACGAAGTCTCATGGAAAAGATACACTTTCCTGTGCTTGTTCCAGAATAGCTGTTTGAGCTGCAGTTTACTCTGAGTTTTTATGAGATGGTAAGAGTGTTTTCCAAAGGAAGATTCTTGAGGCTCTTGCATTCCACATAATGCCATTCAAAGGTTGATTCATGCAGCATGTTGAGCCACAAAAACACTTTTTAGCCTAGCAAGTTGAATAAGCCCAGCCAGAATGATTAGCTTATAGTTCACAGGTCATGGTGAAAATTGGGTGAATGGAATAATTATGGTTCAGTTAACACGGGTAACCATTTTGTACAAACATAGCCTACAAACATATGAAATTGCTACTTCAAATGTAGGATCATTATTGCAACTAAATAGTCTAACCTGTGCCTCTGTGTCATATTGATTGATTATGGGCCATCAAGTCAGTGTCAACCTTTAGCAACCACACAGACCAACCTTCTCTAGGATGACCTACCCTCAACCTTTCCCTTCAGGTCTTCCACTCACCACCATTGTAATTAAGGCTATCTACCTGGTTGCTGATCACCCTCTTCTCTTTCCTTCTGCCTTTCTCAGCATTATAGACTTCTCAAGAGAGCTAAATCTTTGCATAATATATCCAAAATATGATAATTTCAGCCTGGTCATTTGTGCCTTGAGTGAGAACTCTGGGTTGATTTGTCTGATAATCCATTTGTTTGTCTTCTTGGCCATCCATGAGATTCTTAGGAGTCTTCTCCAACACTAAAGCACAAAAGCATTAATTCTGTTTGTATCCTGCTTCTTCAAAGTCCAACTTTCATTTCTATAAAGCTTCACAGAAAAAACCATTGCCTATATGATTCTGATCTTTGTGGGTATAGACACATCACAGCATCTGAATTATCTTTTCCAAGGCCTTAATTGCTATCCCGCCAAGTGCTACTCTCTGGCATATTTCTTGACTGCTTGTTCCCTTACTATTGATAGTTGATCCCAAAAGGCAGAAGCTATAAATCACTTTGATATCTTGATTGTCAGTTCTAAGGCTAGTTGCCATACTTGTTATCATTAGTTTGGTCTTCTTCATAGTTAAGTCTGATTTTTCATTGGGTTCCTAGATTTTCATTACTACATCTTGCAGATCATTTGCATTTTCTGTCCTCAGTACTGTCATCAAGGTAGGATATTGATGTTTCTTCCTCCAATTTTAAAACCATGCTAATCCAGCCCCCCTCAAGATTAAACTAAATCTATCTGTCTTCTCTCCTACTTGTATCAAGCTTTTGCTGCTAGCATATGGGTACTAGCTACATATTTGGGTCATAGTACCAACTAACTGTTATGGCTTTCCTCAAAGAACCATGGAAAATTTAGCTTGGTGAGGATGCTCTGTATTGTTTTAATGACTCCAAAGTCCCCCAGTGTGGAATCAGGGAAAGAGCTATAAGGACTAAAGCTCATTTTTATAGAAGGGGGCCATCTCAATTGCATCTCACCAGGAGATAAGGAACAGCTCCAATTTTTGCTTCCTGCTATTGGCTTCCCAAAACAACATCTATGATAAAAGCTACCCTACCTCACACATTCTGAATACTCAGTTCTTCATGGGACATAAATATAGTGGAAGACACAATGATAGTCAATATTTAGTAAGTAAAGGAAAAAATGAATAGCAGATATAGATATGGACAAGTTTATCCATCATCAGAGAGAAAAACAACAACTTCCTAGAGTCTCTAGTAACAAACTGGCATGATTTAGAGCTCTTACTGCTGTTTAGTATGAGTTGCTATTTTTCTGACAGAAGTGGAAATTCAAGATTTGTATTATTAATATTATATGTGCAAACAAATAGTTGCAAAGTAGATTGACGATGTGTGAAACCATATCCTGAGTTTGCAGAGTTAATTGTGCCATGCAGCAGGGTGGTCAGCTTCAGATGGCCCCATGGGCAAGGAGGGGAACTAATGAAGACATAATTGAATTTTTGAACACTGCAGCAGAACTTCTTAAAGTATTCTTCCTAGCAGGATGTGTAGGAGAGAGGGGGAGAACTCAGGCTTCAATTTGCACAGTGAATATCTTGGGCCAACACTGAGAATTTAGTTAGAAAATCTCATCCTCCATGGATGAGATTCTGCAACCGTGGGTGTGGGAACTGTGGATGTCTGAATGCAAGCATCAGACCAGCCTTTGGCCTGTGTTTACGAAGTGTCCACACTTTCTCTGCTGTGAGTAATGAAGCCTGCAAATGGTTGCACATGTGTTTCCATTTATCTCCCAGCAGCCATGACTCACTGCTGGGCGCTCAGCCGGCTCCACTCCTTGGCCGTCAGCAAGACCCGCCTCCAGCCTGGCTTCCTGACCCTAGCGTTGTCAAAACACTCATGCAGACTCTTTCAGTGCCTATTATAAATTTGTGTATGTGCCCCTGGGACATTCTGGGGCTATTTTACAGTAAGCAAACCACCTCCTCCTCCTCGTTATCTTCTGGTCTGCATTCAGAATAAATGGAGGCATCCTCATTGAGCTCATGTGTGGTGTTGGAGTAGCAGAAGTCAAGGTTTAGTGTCTACACAGTTCCATAAAGTTTACCATGCAGAAAATGTGATCAATGACCATTTTCAAAAGGAAGTGACAGAACGTTGTTTAGGACATTTCCAATGAGAGAAACCAAAGTTACATGAAAGGGCAGAGTTTGGTGTGGAGAGGACAAGCCTTCCCAATTCCCCAACTTCTGTAAAATGGGCTGCTCTTATCACAAATATGGTGCCACACTTACCAGCCCAAGTTTCCCATCAAGATGGTATCCATGGTCCCTGTGGGGAAAATATGCGTCAACCTGCATACACATGATCATTTCCTGGAAATTCTTTCCCAAAGAGGAACAAAAATGCCCCAGCATAAATGTCTTAGAATATGTTCCAGACCTAGCACTTAACACCCATATTGTGCCTCTAAAATATTCAAGAATGTTCAGGAGAACATACCCCTACCTTCTTTGTTAGGAACCTGGCTGAGATGGCATTCAACCAATAAACTCAGAACACTGTCTGAGTGTCTGTAAACATGGAAAAGACCATCTCCTTCACCAGAAGAATCAAAAACAAGCATTCCCTCAAATTTTGGAGACTAGTAAGAATGCATTGGTATCAAGCTTCAGGTTATTTATTTCCTATGTATTAAAAACCGGATTTCTCACTGATGCCAAAACTCAAGGTTGCCTAGAAACATCATCCACTAACTTAACTTTAATACAGGGAGAAAGATGGGTGATCCCTTCTCGAAGACCCTGAAACTAGCAGGCTTGCATTAACCACATTTCAGAGTCCTGGATAAACTGCCTTCACAGTGAAGTCTATTTTCTTCAGCAGCTGTTCATCATTCACTTCTGGCGACCTTGTAAACATTGGCTGCCTTGCCAGTAGCAGCTAGGCCTTCTTTAGCACCTTGCACCCAGGGTTGGCCTGCTAAAACAGCAGCGAAGCCTGGGTGGAGACAGGTCCCTCTTAAGGGCTTGGATTGGGATAGCAACGGAACCCTGGCCCCATCGGTTCCGTGGGGAAAGGCGAAGTTCTAACCTTGACCTTGATTCGTGGCTGGAGACCTCATGATGAGGGTGCCTCCTTTAATCGCATTCCTACAGTCGACTGTTTTTACAATTCTGACAAAAAGAAAAAAGAGTCCGGATACTACGCGGACTCAAGGAGGCTGTTTGCTCTTAAGTGGGGAATTCCAGCCTGAGAAGGAAGGGAGGCGACTGCCAAGCAAAGGCGGCTCGCGCAGGGCTGCAGAGACCGAATCTCCCAGGGCCGGAGGCGAGGGAAGGGAAAGCGGCGCAGAAACTCTGACCGGAGCAGGCCATCCGCCCGTTTTGGCCCGGTGCCACCAGGAGGAGGGGCTGCAATTCCCTGGAGCCCATTAAAAAGCCAGGCTTAGGCTGGAACCAGGAGAAGAAAACATCTCCAGGAGGCAGCAGCTATCGGCGAGGCGGCTTCTTTTTCCAGCAGCGGGAACCTTTTCCAGGCTCTCCACCACATCCCGGGAGAGAGGCCGACTGCAAGCCAAACTTTGAGGACAGCCTCCTGCGGAAGCGGCACGCGTCCCCCCGGGGTCGCCACAGATACAGAGCTCAGAGGACTGAGCGGGGGCGCGCGCGCGCGTGTCTGGATGAGGCAGCAGGAACCGTGAGCAGTCAAGCCTCGGCCACCCCCTCGCCAGCCCGCCTTCCCTCCCACCCGCTCCGCAAGATGAGTGCTACGCTCCCGAGCCTCCTGGCCTCGCTGGCCGTCTTGCTCCTGGGGAGGATGGACCGTCTTGCCGACGCCTGCAGCTGCTCCCCGGTGCATCCGCAACAGGCGTTTTGCAATGCAGATGTAGGTAAGAAAAATACGGCTGGCCGCCCTCCCCTCTCTGCGGCTCCCCTAGTGGCTCTTCTCGTGGCTTGATCGACCCCGCATTTCTCGTATCGCTGGGAGCTCCCATTTCTCCCCTACTGTAAACTCACTTGTTAGCAGCCAAAACAACCCCACCCCTTTATCTTGCAAGGGAAGAGCCGCGTTGGGAGAGACCTGGAAGGGAGCCCGCACATTGATTCCCCCTTGGCCCCTGCCTGGATAGGGACTAGCGGTTTCCGTCGTTAGCGCGGGCGTCTGAATGCTCCTGGGCTGATTCTGCAGACCTCTTCGGTTAAAAACAACCACCACCTTGCCCAGGATGAAAAAGCGAAGTGCCGGCCCGCTTCGCCTTGCATTTCGCTGCCTTTCTCCCTCCTTCCCCGCCTTTCGCTCTAGCCCGCTCGCTCTGACCTGATCCACAGGAATTCATTTGAAAGCACAAAGACAACCGCGGACTGAAATTCCTAATTTCTGGCAATGGGCTTTCTGCCTGCAGAATGTAGGCTGCTGCCAGACTCTTGGTGGAACAGCTTCGATATGGGGAGGGGAGCGGAGGGGAGGAAGTATGTGGAAATTGGAAGAGAAAGACCGCAGAACGAAAACTTCACAAAGGCAAGCTTAAACCATATAGGGCCATCTTCTCTGACCCAGAAGGGGAAAGAATGAGTGCTCCTTTATACCTGCAGGAGTGAATTTATTTAGATAGGTGCAGCTTTGAAAAAGCAAAACTCGGTTTTTAGAATGTGGAGAGGTTGCAACCAACCTTCCCCAACCCATAAATCATTTGGCTATAGAGATAGACCCCAACTACTTGCTGGACAGTTCTACTTTAGGTTTGAGTTTACACAAAGTTCTCATGCCCCTGCCTTGAACTCCAGGTGCAGATATACTACTATTGCCTCCAGGGGATTTTCCTAGAATCCTCAGAATGCAGGGCTACTTAGCTGTTTCTGGGCTAGGCAAAGCAGAATTACAGGGGCTCCAATAACCTGGGTTTTGTTTTCCCACCTACAGAATGAAGGAAACCAGAAACACAGATGGAGGGAGGAAAAGGAGGATAAAAGGCTCTAGAGCTGTGAAATGGCAGGGAAGATGACTGGGTCTTCCCAAAGCAGAAACCAGATTTCCATCTACTGAATATATAAATCTCTTTACAGTCTTTTAAGCTCCTGACTCGGGATAGAACGTTTTTGGGTTGCCCTGCCTCTAAGTGAAGCTGGAATCTGTTTTAATAGTTGCTGTGTTCATGGTGCTATGTTTTTGCTTTTAGTTCTGTCATTAAAGCTTTTTTCCCCATTGATGAGTGCTTTGAGCCCTCCAGGAAACGCTGTTCCCTTAGCTGCGGGCTTTTTGCTTGCTCCATCCCCGTAATGTTCCTTCCTGTGTAGTAATCAAGCCAGAGGCCCAAGGGTTTGTTTGGGGGTGGGATCAAACCAAGAGCTGTTGTTCACAGACTTATGTAGCAATATTTGAGGACAGATGTAAAGTCACCTTAAAGGACCCCCTCCCGTATTCTTGCTCCTTAAGAACTAATTTTATGCCAAAATTTATCCCCAGACCTTGACAGCCTCTGCTGGGCCAGTAGCTGAGAGAGCTGCTTGAGAGCAGATGTAATCAGTTAGGAGATAATTTCTATGGCCTGAGATCAGAAAATTAACAGCCATCTCCTTCTGTCTTCCTAACCTCTGGATTCTGATCCAATGGTCCAAAGACAGGATATAATTTGAAACCAACACCACAGAATTTGTTTTTAAGGTGAAGGTATAACCTGAATATATGAAATGGTAATAAGGGGAGGAACATTTCTGAGCATGCCTCTTGTCCTGCTACTGAGCAACTGCAGAAGGCTCCCAAGCACCTGAGATTAAAGAACTGGACGTCCATTTAATTCTTTCTATTTCACCTGCTAGCTTTGGAATATAAGATTCTGGAGGCCCTTCATAAGCCCTCCTCTCATTTCTTTCCATCCAGAGCTGTGCATTGTGGGTAGTTGCTTTCTGTGTGGGTGGAACAATGTCTACACCCTCCTTCCCAGCATGGCTGAGGCCCTCATGAGAAAAAACACACTCCTTGTTTCCATGTTGATTTAATCAAGGCCTTCCTTTTTGTGATGATACCATATGTCCCTTTTGCTTGGCAGTTGGAAAGGAAGATTGAATGAGAAGAGGGGGAGACTCTTGTTTTACCCTTTTAAACTAGGCACACTGCATTGCATCATTCACTAGTTGCTTTTTCTTTTTTTTTTTAGACATTGTCTTTTTCTTTTCCTAATTTGTTAAGCTTGGAAGCTGTTGAAACACTGGGTCTGGCAGGGCTGGGCCTCAATTCTATCTTTTTTTCCCCGTGAATATTCTTTTTATTAAATCTTAACATATTGAGCAAACAATTCAGGCCTCAGTTTCTGGACCTTGCTCTACAGTAGGGATTTGGAAATATTTTGGTGGGATAGTTTATCTGCTGCACTGATTCTGACAGTCTTTCAAGAATTGGTGTGCCCCAAGCTGCTTTCCCTAATTTTGTAATGTCTCCAGAAACTGAGTGGCTGCTGTCAGCAACAGCTGTCTGTGGTTTCATTTTGATATCCAGTATCTCTTCCTTCCATGAGAATAGACATTTCTGAGTAAAGGAATTCTTTCAATGGGGATCTTGTGACTTCTTCAGCCTTCTAGTCATCCTTCAGTTCCTTGGAACTAGCTGAAACCTTTGTTTACGCTTCCTTGGGTATTGCGACAACTCTTCTAGAAGAGGTTCTCTTGGGTTGCCATCAGCTGTGCCACAAGGCTAATGGCAAAGGTGCCCTGCTGAGCCCCTTGTGCTTTTAGGATTTGAAATTAGATTACATCTTTTAATTTGCCAGGGAGGCACCTATGTTAGTCTTTTGGAGCAGCACAAAAACACACACACAATTTCAAGGTCTTATAAGCTCGTAAACATTAGCAAAATTTTATTTCATAAGCCTTTGTGGATCCCTGCCTACTTCGTCAGATTCAAGGAGAATGATTGCTGGTATGATAATAATCTTGTTAGTATTTAACGTGCAGCAGGACTCTATTGTTTTGACAGGTTGCCTTGTTCACTTATGTTTATTGTCCCTTAAATTGGCTACCACGGGCCAGCTTTTCATCAGCCAAGAACAAGTTTCGTAAAGGAAAGTTAACAACCTGATAACAATGTGGTCAAGACATGACAGAATCCATACTGATTACTAATTTTAAATAGTGTATTTTTTGATTTAATTTTAACAGCTGGAATCTAAGGTGTAAAATAATGATTATCGTGAAATGCTTACCAGTAATAGTCACAGGAAAAGTACATGAGCCTCCTTAGTTTGTTTCCAAAATTCATCAGTATTCCAGAAGATCAGTTCCCTGAGTTCAGAACAGAGTGTAAATTATTCAGGATCCTTTAGGTGTTACAGAGGGAAATTATTCAATGTGGAGCCAGACAGGAAAATGTAAGTCATAATAGGAGATTCCGTATGAGGAATGATTAGGAGAAAACTACTTGGCGGTAGGCTACACAATATGTGATTTCCCAGAGATGTGGAAGTTGTCTGTAGCAACAGAAACAATGGACATTTGACAGACATCTGAGAACTAAACTTAGGTGCTCAGTGGAAAAGGGAAGGACTGGTCATGTTTTAGAATAAAGAAGAGTGGAGGAAAAATGTTCTCGGTGGGATGGTGGTATATTGGTGTGTAGCCTATGTGTTGCAGAGGGTCTGAATGAGGGGGAAAGAATCCACTGAATTAAAAACATGACAAGCTTTATATACTACAAGTAGAACAGACTCAATTATAAAGCAATGAATTCAGCGCTTCAAAACAAAGTTTTCTGGTACTATAACAAGCAGAGTAGGACGGATTTGGAGCAACAAACTTACAGTGAAGACCTGTACAGTACTACTTTCTTCCTACAAGAGGTTCAGCAAAGTTTCTTGCTTCCATCTTTTGCAGACAATAGTCTGTGCAGAGCTTTAATTAGGTTTCCTCCTGAGTGGGCACTGCTTTTGGAATTTTAATTCACTGAGGGTAGGCAACTGGTAGCTTTACAATCATTGGTACGCACAGCGAGCCGCAATGGCAGAATAATGACACGCATGTGGCAACATCATAGTGCAAAGCTTGCCCTTGGGTGCTTGCCTCCTGATGTTGGACACAAGTGTGACATCATGGGGTTTGCATCATGACATCATAGTTGTATATTTCATCACTTGCCTCCCTCTTGCCCCTTAGATGCCTGTGTTTATATTGATTGGTGGCTACAATCTCCACAATTCTCCCTGATAGCTAGGACTGATGGAATTAAAGTTCAAGTGATGAAATATACAACTATGATGTCATGATGCAAACCCCATGATGTCACACTTGTGTCCAACATCAGGAGGCAAGCACCCAAGGGCAAGCTTTGCACTATAATGTTGCCACATGCGTGTCATTATTCTGCCATTGCGGCTCGCTGTGCATACCAATGATTGTAAAGCTACCAGTTGCCTACCCTCAGTGAATTAAAATTCCAAAAGCAGTGCCCACTCAGGAGGAAGCCTAATTAAAGCTCTGCACAGACTATTGTCTGCAAAAGATGGAAGCAAGAAACTTTGCTGAACCTCTTGTAGGAAGAAAGTAGTACTGTACAGGTCTTCACTGTAAGTTTGTTGCTCCAAATCCGTCCTACTCTGCTTGTTATAGTACCAGAAAACTTTGTTTTGAAGTGCTGAATTCATTGCTTTGTAATTGAGTCTGTTCTACTTGTAGTATGTAAAGCTTGTCACGTTTTTAATTCAGTGGATTCTTTCCCCCTCATTCAGACCCTCTGCAACACATAGGCTACACACCAATATACCACCATCCCACCGAGAACATTTTTCCTCCACTCTTCTTTATTCTAAAACATGACCAGTCCTTCCTTTTCCACTGAGCACCTAAGTTTAGTTCTCAGATGTCTGTCAATGTACCCTCAGGCCACATCCTATTCAGGCAAGGTAGAGCTGATTTTTGGTTACGTTTTTCTCCAGGGTACACTTGGGATTTTCTGCAGATTTTTGCAGTTTTGGAAGAGGAAACACAGAAATCTGTATCAGATCAGGCTGCAGGTCCATCAAATCCAGTATTCTCTACATTATCTGGCATTTTGGGGGTTATAAACAGAGTCTTTTCCTAACACAACCTGGAAGTATTAGGGCCTTTTGAATGCAGTGTAGTACCACTAAGCTACAGCCTTTCCCCAAAGACTGGAGGGAAAAATAAATGAGCTAATTATAAATATAAATTACTTCTCTGTCTCTGCTGCCTACTTTTAGCTTGCTTTTCCTATTTCAGCAGAAAGTTACTGAAGCATGAGTTTAGCCTGGGCAAGAAGAGCATAGCTGGTATCCAGTTATAGATACCAAGATGGCTAGGATAAGACACACTCTTACTCTCTTACACCTTGGGTTTTTAATCTTTAAAAAGGATTATATTTAAAAAGTCTAGATCAAGACATTTGGTTGCCCTATGTTTTAAAAAAAAACTTTGTCTTTCTGTTTCACATATAGATTGCAACTAGAGAGGCATCTGAATTTTATTTCAGATTGGCAACACAGGGCCTAAGGGCAGCAGGATGTGAGGGGGAGGGCAGTGCCAGAAAATCTTACTCTGGGGACCTACAGGGACTGGGGTATTGCTGCCGCCTTCACCATCATCTGCTGCCTGAGATGACGACTTTATTCTGCCATAAAGTTAGAACCAGCCCTGGTGATGGATTTGAACAGTCAGGGAACCATGTGAGTCCTTGCTGGAGACAGTTTGTCCCCTGCTTGTGAGCTTCTTAGATGGGAAAAATTGGCAGATGGGAAAAAAGTCAAAGCCAGAGGGGTTCATTTTATATTCTTATGCCATTTTCCCTTGCTTATGTGGGCACACACCCATATGAAGATACATGCACATTTGTGCTATTTTTACTTCCCTTGGGAAGCTCTCTTGGCTGACATGGCCTTGGAGAAACAACAGATGTCTGTTTACTCTACTTACATTCCATCGCATGGAATTGTAGTAGAGTTTGCAGATTCTACTGCAGCGGCCACAACAGTATGCTGCTTTTACTTGCGTTGTTTTGTGCCATCAGCCACAGCACAGTCCATGGGAGCCTTTGAGCACTGCAATCAGTCCATCCCGTTGAGCCATCCTACTGATCTTGGGTCTCTAGCAGCAGCTTGCTATGAATAGTGCTGGATGCTATTCTTCTGAGTGCCACACAGGAAACCCTCCCCCACCCACCCACCTGTTACATCAGATCAGCGTGCCACGTAAGGAGTCCAGATCCTGCCTGAACCACAACATTGCTTATAAGTTGATAACGCACGTGATTTTGGTAGTGCACATTCAGGATTGAAGCATCCCACTAGGACCGTGAGACCTGTATACAGAAGCCTCACACTATTAATTCCAATACTTCCTTTCCTTTGCAGGATTGAGCCATAATTCCTTCATCCCTCTCCCTTTCCACCTATTTTAAAACTTTTAAAGCAGAAGCTACCTTGGCCAGCACTAATGGGCTGGCCTCATGTTCTTGCTGCAGATATTGCCTTTTGTCAAAGACCTATATTCCCTTTTAAAATAACTTTTCTTTTGATGTTTTAAAAGTAATTAGATAAGAGATGAATACACATAACACTTGCAAAATGGAAAAGGCAGACATGCTTGATGTGTGTGGAGGAGAGAGGTAAGACTGAACAGCTTGGCTTTGATTTCCTAGTATGGACTTATGCTGGGTGGGTTATGAACTGAGACATACTTAGCCGCAGTTGAACAAGTTGCTGAGATGTAGGGGTTTTTAAGGGTTTAACTTTGCCCTTGTGCGTGCATACACATACTCCCACCCTCAGTACCAAAGCCCCACAACATTCAGTTTGGGCTCCAGTCCTTTCAGATGAGACTTCATGCTCTTCTGGGCAGAGTAGCCTTGTAAATTAGACTAGTTCAAACTGAGGGTCATCAAGTGATCTCTCAACACTTTTCTAATTGGTTATTACCCTCCCTTGGGTGCTGGAAAGGTGACGAATAAATGGGAGTTAATCCAAATTAGTGATACGAGTACACTATGGAAATAACTAAGGTTCTCTGTCACAGGTAATTGTAAGTGAAGCCAAGGAGTGGATGCATATATGTGTGTTGTGTGCTTCTCCAGATTCTTCTAGAATATCCCCAGTCCAGTGACCAGGACTTTTAGAGCCAATTTGTAATCATTAATATTTGCAGTCTTAATATAAGACTTTTCAAAATGTAGGTTTTGAGACTCTGTAAGGCCATTGGGCAGTGCAGTTACAGCCATACAGATCTCTAAATACCCTGAAGACTATTTAGTTCATTGCAAGATACTTGTTTTTATCTAGCCAGGAATATGCAGCCTCCTGGATGGCTCCCACTTAGCTATATATGTTAGACTACTTCCTGCCATGGGTTTGAAGTGAGAAAGTGAGGGTCTTGACCAAAGTTAATGACTAAAGCTTGTTCTCCCTAGTCACTTCCATTTGCCAATGTGGAGCTACAGCAGTTTGGACAATATGGTCCAACTGCATGTAATCATATTTGTGAAGTTTATTTATTTGCATTTTCATCCTGCCTGCTCTCCAGGAAGTTCAGTATGCTGTATGTAGTTTTCATTTTTAAACCTCACAAAAAACTTACAAGTGGGGCAGACAGTAAGAGTAGACAGTCCCATAGGCACTAATTGTCAAGCCTATAGCAGCTGCTCACAACCAACAAATTTAGATTCTTAGTCTTATGAACCAGATTTATTGAAAGGGAAAAGCAGGGGTGGGTTATGTTACAGAAATCTTGGCTACTGAATACATTTACTTTAGCTTCCCTTAATCCTCTAAGTTTGCTAGGTCAGGAGGGATTCCTTGATCCTCTTGCTTAACACCTGCTGATGCACTGGTGAGATAGCTGTCCATTTTCCTGGTAAAGGAAGCAGGTGCAATTGTTCCAAATTTGTACCATTTTGTTAGGTGAAAACATCCAAATGAGCATTCAGTATTACCACCTTTGGTTGTTTTTTCTCTGCAACAAACCAATTTAGACTGCCTGGTTTCTGCATATTTTTCTTACTTCTACATTCTCCCTCTCTCACACACACACACACACACACCTAAACTACACTGTATTGCTTGCCACCCGTCTTCTTTGTTTAAACTTAATTTATTCTGACTTCAGTTTCCGGAGAAAAAATAGAGGGTAAGATTCATAGTAAACTTCAGTGGCTAATTTGAATAAACCAAACATTGAATTGCAAACAAAGTAAAAACAAAAACAAAAAAATAGAATATTTTCAAAATATTGGAAATGGCTACACTGAAAAATCTTACAGTAATTATAGTAAGAATATTAATGCAGTGTATTTCTTTTTAAGTAAAGAGATTTGTAGGCTTTGCCTACAAGCACCCTATTTTGTCACAATAGTTAGTATAAGTCAACAATCGGTAAGATAAAGTAATTTGACCTTGATTCCTGGTGACTTCATGGACGTGTTGGTGTAGTTTCCTTGGTGACAATACAGAAATGGTTTACCATTAATTTCTTCTTTCTAAATTCCTTCTTTTTTCCAATTTCCCAGTCTAGCATACAATCCTGGTATTCTGTGGAGTTTCTCATCCACATATTAAACAGACCTGACCCAGGTTATTTTTTTCAAGGTTAACCAAGGCAGCCCTTGGTACTTTCAATCAACTTATAATATCTTGGATGAGTCCATGAAACCAACAAGCTTGTGAAGGCCTCTTCTCTGTCACTGTTCACCAAAAAAACCTTAATGAATATGTCTCTGAGATCACCAGATGTTAAGCATAACTTGGAGGAGACTTTCTCTTTTCTGTAAGTGAGAGCTGACAATGTTACATTAAATATAAAGTTGGCCATTTTGTGTGTCCCATTTTTAAAAACTGTAGGTAGCAAGGGTGGCAGTTCTTTCCCCCCAGAAGATCTAGGACCATGGTTTCAGAGCAAGGGTATTCCTCTGGGACACTCTTTTGCTGTGGGGAAAAAGTTACCACTGGTGCCAGGAATAAGTTCCTTCTTATGCTAAATAGCAAATTCTGTGCTTATGAGGTAAACTGGCTACTGTTTAATGGTTTAAAAATGCAAAGCCACAGTATGTATTTAATATAGCATATAAATTGTCTCTGGGGAGAAGATTTGGATGGAAAATAAGACAGGGTGGGTGATGGAAGTAGGGGAGGAGATTTGAAAACTGATTTTTATAATGTATCCTAATAGTTCTTAAAACAGGGACTGCACTCAAACATCATGTTAAACCAAAACCAGACAGTGAGTAGGATGTGTTATCTGAACCAGCATCCCTTCCTCTTTGGCTGAGAATGCTAAAAGATTAAGTTGAAGTATTTAGGGCAGAGTTTCTCAACGAGGGTTCCATGGCACCCCAGGGTTCTGCGAGAGGTCACTAGGGGTTCCCTGGGAGATCACGATTTATTTAAAAAAAATATTTCAAATTCTGGCAACTTTGTATTAAAGAGATAAGTTTCATTCTTTATTTTTAGTTTAAGAACACCATTAATGCATATATACAGGCCTACACATGAAACAAATATAATAATTTCTGGCCTATATTTGAGGCTGAATGTGCAGGGGTTCCCTGAGGCCTGAAAAATATTTCAAGGGTTCCTCCAGAGTCAAAAGGTTGAGAAAGGCTGATTTAGGGGTTCATTTAATTCACTTTTTAGTTCAGGCATGCCTATTTAAAGAAGGTGGTGGTTTCTCACGTGTGGGTCTGTGAGTGAGAAGAGCTGAAGTCTGTTTGAAGTAAATTCCATCTGCAAGAAGTAAGGTTGGGTTGTAGTGTGAAGCAAAAATGGAGCATCTTGTTTTTTGTTCTGTTGAGGGCAGCTTGATGTTGGATTGAAGAAAGCCATGGGTGGGGCCAGGGTCAGAAGTGGAAGGGATCTCTCTGACACTCCCTCTCATTTTCTGCTGTGGTCTTCTCACTTCTCAGAAGTCTAAAGGGGTTCTCAGAGAGAGAGACTTTGGTATGGGTTATTCTACGAAAGGGTAGGATCTGAGTCACTTGGTTGTGAGATGGGCGGCTATATAAATATGAATGAATAAATAAATGGCCATTTGTGTGCTTTAAATTTACATGTTAGTTTTGTGCTTCTTAAGTCAGCTTCTTCCTCTAGAAACTCATCTGTGGTAATCTGGAAGAAAATAATGTTAAGAGTACTCTTGAGAGGGAATTTTTATTTTTAAAAATAATTGTCCTTAGAAAACAATCTTGACTGCAAACAGCTTTAGAACTACTCTGCATTCTGGTTCTGTTTGCAGCTGGAAAAAAGAAAACCAGCTTTCTTGTTTTTGAAGATTTCAGACACTGGTAGGACTGCTACAAGCAGTAGGAGTAGCCAGTGTTGCTAATTTGGATTGTACTGAATTGTAGCTCTGTTGTTTTTAATCCAAAAAAAGCACCTGACTGATGTTCCTCCACCCTGGCTACTTAAGCTGCCTATTTAGCCGTTGTAAATGGTTTAAGTTGAAGCATCAGACTTCTCCAAAGAAACAAGCAGAGAGGGCATTGGGTCCCTTGCTATGGTAACTGCTAGGAATGTGAGTTGCATCATCTCAGGCTTAATCACATTTTTGTGGATGAGTGTGCTGTAGAGAAATGTCCAAATTAGCTGACAATGAACAACAAACAGGAGACCTTTGGAGATACGATTGCTCTGGTCCTGATTTTAGTCATGCTTCTGTGGTGAACAGGGACATTAAGCAAATCTACAAGAACACAAATGCTGGTCACCATTAGTGTGCCAGAATCCTGATGTGAAATTAATTTTTGAGAGGGGCCATCTTTGGACTTGCAGAAGGGCTGAAGAGATATCAACACAAGTGAGCAACCAAGCTCATAAACAGAGAAACTTAATAGAAAATCTTTGCTGCCGTTGCCACTAAAGGAACACCTGTTTGGCTGCCATTCATACTAGAACAAAGGCATATGCGTGTGTGTAATACACAAGAAACTGATGAGATGATGATGAGAGGTGTGAGGAGCTACAGGAAATAGACGGAAGACCTAAATTGCCGGTGTGGTATCTTTACGTTGGAAGGACAACATAGAGGTATTACCAGCTGAGCTGCTGTATCTGTGAATAATTTGGTGAGGCATATTTAGAAGATTCTGGCTTCCATTTCACAGCCCTTCTGGGAGATTAGCTTCAGACACCAGTTGCCCTTGTTTGAAGATAATACAAAAGACGTACATCAGCTGAGGACAGTATAGAAAAAATAAGTTTGGGGATAGTACAGAAAAAGTATGAGAACTAGCAAGCCAAATAAATTAAAGAGTTGGGATAAGAACAGGACATTCAGCTAAGTCTCCTTTAACCAACCCCATTCAAAATACCTCTTCATATCTTTCTATCCAATCAGGCCATCCTTGCTTCCATCACATCCATGCACTGATTCATATATTGCCTTTTATGTTAGTTCTGAACGGAACACAAGAAAGCCGCCTGTTAAATTTCCCTTGATCTCACTCCAGTGTCCTCCTGCAACTGTAATTGTTCTTTAATATATTTGCCTCAGATGGGGCATGTGGGTGACACACCTGTTTGTTTAAGCTCAGTATTGTGTATAAAACAGGGCGCAGCTGACTGAAAGGAGGAAAAATGGTATATTGGTGGTAGAAAGCTGAACTTTGCTATCATGGGGGTTTATCCTTCTGCCCCCAAAGACACAATTTTTCTTAAGTGATAGAAATTGTATTAAAGTCTGGTTTGTGGGAGCAAGAAGGCAGTTGGACTCCCAAAATTTAACCTGTGAGCTGGAGGGGGGCGTTAAGCACTTTTAATGTTTTCAAAGCCAATTGTATTGATCACATGCTATCTCTAAGGCAATGCCAAAATTCTTCACTGAGTAATAAATCTGCTTGCTGAGACTTGATTTGCTTGGCAACGTATTTCAGGGATTGGTGAATAAAATGAGGCAGCTGGGTTGATAGTAACACCTAAGATGATGGGAAAGGAAAGACCAGTATATCACTGCATGAAAAGGAGGTTATAGCTGGATGTATGAGCAGATCCAGGTGGGGAGAACCGATAGCTAATGGACAATCAGAATCTCACAGGATTGCTGCCTCATTACTGTATAAAACTGCAGTTGGTGTGTCTTCTACTAGTATATATCACTTCATTCTGATACTTCTCCTGTAGGAATATGTCTGGAACATCTGCCATGGAATCTCTTTAAACCTAATCATTATTATATGTTGCAGTGCCATTGCTTCAGATCT
Source organism: Candoia aspera (assembly GCF_035149785.1). Classification (NCBI taxonomy): domain Eukaryota; kingdom Metazoa; phylum Chordata; class Lepidosauria; order Squamata; family Candoiidae; genus Candoia; species Candoia aspera. The sequence goes on along the minus strand of NC_086154.1, from coordinate 114,355,695 downwards.
GTGGATAATAACTGAGGTCATGTTCATAATATGTACTTTGTAGGCTTCCTGTCTTTATATTTACAAATATCTTATAGCCTTGAAAAGCCCTGCTGACTTTTCCCATTTGTAAACATAACAGTGCTTAAAGCTGGCTTTGATTCGTTTGCCTATTTCTCATTGATAGCACCATTTATTCAGATAATTTTATATAGCAGTATGTCTCAACAATGCATTTGTCTAGTCTAAAGTGTTTCTCATGGCTCTTAAAGGTGACCATTTAATAAATCTGTGGTATAAGGCAGAAAAATCTATGCTACCTCATAATATGTGGATTGTCACGCTAAATTCATCCCTTGCTTTAATAGATCTAGTACCTCAGTCCCTTTATATCTGGGTCAAAGTGGAACATAGATGATCAATGAGCAAAGAAAGGGTTATTTCTGCCATGTGATGAAGGGCTTCCTAAGATTAGAATTGAGTAGCCTGCTGGCTGCTGTATTCACATAATTTGACCTGCAACCTCACATACCCATGGGGTATCTATTGTGACAAAAACTATAGCTGCTAAGTAATTCTAATTCCCAGTAGGCTAAGTTACTTTCTTTCTTATTCAAGACACAGACCTACTTGAAATCAAGCAAAAGCATGCACAGAGGCAATCCATTTTATTTTACTGCCATAATGATTGAAAGGTGATCTGCAGAACAATAGGATCCATCTTCACAAAGTGCTAAAAGCAGGGTTGAGTTTTGTGGGTCTCTGAGTTGGTGGAATGCCCCCGGAATCCCAGGTCATTTGTTGAAGAGACTCAGTCCAGCCAGATATGCAAGACTTTATTGCAGCTTCTTGCCAGTGAAATGTGGCAACTACTGTTATACCTGCTAGGTCCAAAGCGTACTGGGTGAATAAGTTAATGAAGTTGCTGGCAAACAGTAAGCTGTAGGATAAAATAGAGGCCTTCTTAGTCAGGCATTGACCTCCACCCCTTTAAAACCAAGAATCTCCTTTTCTCATGGTGGCATAAAAGGAAAATTAAAATGTATATGTGGGATTCAAATATATACGCTCTTCTATCCTTTCTTTCTCTCTCTCTTTCATTCTCTCTCCCAATCCCCTCCCCCAGAACTTGGCTAAGAAAATCTAAAGCAGCAAATTCCCTTCTACAAAGCCACTCTGTTCAGCACAGAAATCTTCTTTCTACGGGATTGCATTTTTTGCCAGTGATTCAGCAGCACGTGAGTGGAAAAGCCTGGAGCCATAACTATTAACTAGGCCTAAAAACTCAGCTGCTGTCACACAGTTGTCTAAGCCAGGCCAAAGGCATCCAAGTCAGGCCACAAGCAGTTTTCAAGAAACAGAAAGCAAAAAAAGGCTCTGAACCAGAGTTGATGATGGCTGTACCAGATGTGTAGTGCTGCTCTAGAGCCCCAAAACTGGGAGGCATCTTTGTTTTTCTCAGGTGATGTCAGCCCCACCAGGTTGGCCAGGCCAGGAAATCAATTCCATAGGAAGGTTAAAATTACGAGAGTGGCTATAATAACAGAACCTTGCAAGTCTGTTTCTGCAGTCCTATAGTTTAATGTAAAATGTTTTATATTAACTGCTCCCCCTTCTTATACTCGTGTAAATTAGAGATGTGTCTGTCTAAGCCTCTTGCATATTTTGTTTTTGTTGTGGACTTGATATCTGTTTTACCCCCTTGTTGCTTTGGTAATGGGTCATGCATATCTCCATCAAGGTCATCTTTCTTACTGTTTACAGGTACGCTTGAACCACCTAGCTAGTAATAAATGCAGAAGGAATCACTGAGAACCATCAACCTGGAGCTGATTTTCAAGATCTTGCTATAAGAGATAACTTAATTCCAAATTCAGCAGTTTAATAAAATGCTTTCAATAGAATCATGCAGTGCATGCAAGGTAGTTTGCAAACTCCTGTATTGCATAACAAGACAATTATTTTCATTAGTACAATTGTACAGTTTCTCCCTGATGTCCCTGGCCTCAAATAATAATTCTTAAGTTTTCTATTACAAAAAATATATATTTTCTTTGTTTTGAATCTGTTCACTGGTTCTACCTCAGTCCGTTCTGATTGTCCTTTTACGTCATTCAAAAGCAGCTAGTAACTGAGAGACCCACTTTGAAGCTCCCACAGCCCATCGCTGGAGAGCTGCCAATATAATTCTCCAACAACTTGTTGAACACATTCTTTGGAGCAAAGTACTAGCTTATTTATAATTGCCTTTAGTACGGAAAGTATCCAGTGGATGTGATTCATTGAGTGACCAGCAGGAAGCCCACAAGCTGCATTTTAGACCACAAATAGATTCCAGCTAGTCACCAAGGATTTTACTAAATCTAAAGCAAACTCTGGTTTTAAAAAATTGCCCTTGTTCTACTTACACTTGAAAAATTGTTTTCAGAAGCTGTGAGCAAGTGAAATATTCCTTACTTCAGTTTTGCATCTTTATAGCTCTGTAGATTATAAACTCAGTTATTTTTTCCATGATATGGAACTAACTAGATAATGGGGGTGGACTATGTCATACAGACTCTCTAGCCCACGAAAATAGCTTGTAACCAACCTAGGTGGGATTAAATTTAACCCCAAAGAATCAGGTATACTGGTTTTAAAGTATTCTTTTCCTCCTTAAATCAACCCTATCCTATACCAAGGTGTGTTAAATCAGTAATGCTTTGTCATCTACTGTATTATCTTGGAGGCAACTTCAGGTGACTTGCTGTGGGTGTGTCCAGCAGTCTGTTTGAGGAATGTTGGGAAGTGTTCACGTGATCCCTACTCTGGTCATTACCCTCTGTGGCAGCCCTTTGTCTTCTGTTGTATGCCCTTTGAATAACCACTTTGTTTCCTGAGTTCCTTACACGCCTATCACCTTTCCCCACTTTGGACACCACTTTCTCATCAGTCTACCAGCAAGCAATAGGACAGAAGATATTTCTGAATGTTGACAACTATACTAAACATCCTTGGCAATTCACAGGAGCAACCCGGGATGCCAAGAGTTAGTAAGATTAAGTTAGTAAGCCATGAATAGACACACAGAGATAAACCACATTTACGTACCATTCAAAAGAGAAAAAAAAAACTAGGAAGGAAATAAAAAGGTTAGAACACATCCCCTCCAGGAGCCCACATTCAGATAAGCAGGGATCAGCACTAGAAAAACCATCAGGCAGAGAATAATTAAGGAATCGCCAAGGAGGAAACCACACACATACCCCAAAATTGGCAGGGCAAGCTACTGTATATAAACAAGCCGCAAACCCCACACTCACTCACACTGATGATGTTACCTAGTTGGGTAATGAAACGTCTGCAAGTAAACAACCAAGCTCAGAGAGCACCAAGGACTCCATAGTCAGATTAAATGTTTGAAAGAAGAGCCCAGTTTTAAATTGGCAGGTAAGACTGGCCAAAGATAAGCCATTCTAAAACTAAAATAGCCAGTATGTTCCAACCAATGCAGTTAAGCTTAGGCACACAAAAGAAGTCTGTTTACCACTTTTTCCACATTTATTTGTGGTTTTGTTGCTGTTTCTTCAGTCCTATAGTTTAATGTAAAATATTTTATATTAACCAAATTAAATATTCTACATCCTTGCATAGAAGCTCTTTTTATTTAGATACAAACTAGCATCTTCAAGCGCCTGATTATCTGTGATAAGGGTGTGGTTTCCTGCAATATGCTGAGAGCAATCTGCTCAGTGAGCCCTCTGAAATGGTATGGGAGGGGGTTCTGCATCTGATGTACTATCTATTGCATGTGCAATTGCAGTAGTGTTGCATCATATACAGAATCAGCCTTGAGACATGATTAGGTAAGACTCCACACAGCTGACTGAACTCATCTCAGGATAGGAAGATAAATATACTGCCTTTTCCTTGTTCCTCTCCTGATAATGGCTGGAGCAACGAGTAGTGGTCTACCAGGAAGGCTAACTTAGGGCCACCAAATCTGATCTTCAGACAGCCAGCTGACCACTAAATGGAAGCAAAAGGATACCAAAGGTCTGGACATTTGCAGCCCAGATCTGGCAGCCCGAGCATAACACTAAGGGTAAATTTTGGAAATTGCAAATTACCTAGTTAGAAACTATATTGCAGCCTTTGGGGCAACTGCATGAAAATGAGCTATTGCTCAGTTGTAGGTGTATATTTTGCATGTACGTGAGCCCACATTTAATCCCTGATATTTCCTATCTGGGATGAGGGGGCTGGAAATGATCCTTGCCTAAAGCAAGTCAGTGGTTGGATTCACATTTTGTGTTAAACTATGGTTGGATTTCAACAATCTTTTGGGGTTCACATATTACATTAAATCACCATGACCATGGTTGACAAGTCAGAAGTCTGGGTTCACACAACACTAAACCAAAACCAAACCACCTTTTGGCTTGGTGCAATGTGTGAATTGAGTCACTTTCTCTCAGCCCAACTCACCTCACAGGGTGGTTGTTATAGGGAAAACAGGAAGAGGAAGGAGTATTTTGTATGTATGCTGCCTTGAGTTATTTATAAAAATAATAATGGTGGGATATAAAATAACTAACTACCCTAGCTGGACCAAAGATTTAGTTTTCAGTAAAAGAGCTGTATATGGGACATCTATTTCTAAGCAGGAATGCTGAGTCAGTTTTGTACTGTTTTTAACAGCACATGGAAAATTTGTCAGGCTCAACCCAGAAAAACTCTATATCCAGCAAAAACAGCAGAGTTCTGTGGTATAATGAAGACTAACCAGCATATTTGACAAAGCAGGCTCTGACTTAATGAGAGCTGAAACTGTAACAGTGTTTATGATGCCAAGAGTCTCTGTTGTTTTTGCTGCCTGCAACAAGCTAACATAGCTGCTCTTCTGGAATGTAGGCCCAATTAAACTGATTGGCAACATGTGTATGAAAAGAACAAAGCTTAGTGCACTGAACAGTTTAACAGTGGAATTTGTCGCTATAGGATTCTGTGAGTTCCTGCTGATGAAACTGAGAACTTTTAACTTTTTTCTAAAGCACGATTACAATGATCTGCAGTTCAGTTTCTGACACCTATGATTTCATTTTAAAATCTGTGTCCCTTATAATTGCAAGAGAAATTTGTAGAAAAAGAGGACTTCTTTGGTAAATTAAGCCCCCCCCCCAAAAAAAATAGCTTGGCCAGAGGCACTAAAGAAGAAGTCTTGACTGTTACATCCTTTTATGGCACAGAAATAAGGGAAAAGGCTTTTATCTCAAACAAATCTAAGTATTATGCAATATATATAGCATACCTAAATTGACATGTCCTATACCCTGTAATTGGATTGTTCGCTGTGGTTTCTGGATATGAATTATTGTGCTCTTTATGGATTAGGTGTGGTATCTGATTAGCTTGTATTTATGTGGTCTTCAGTCTGTGGTTAGCCTGTTGGAGGTTAATAGGTGGAAAGATGGATCCACATAACCTCCTTAATATGGTGCAGGGATGCCCCACTTACAATTTGCTAAGGGCATGTCCATTTTTCAAGCAGTCTGCTGTTGAGGCAAGCCAAAGCTGATCTAAATTTGTCTGACAATCAATGGCTTATGGAGGAGGAGGCTTGAGATGACATGGTTGGGGCCAGTGATCTGCTTGGCTGCAGCTGGCCCACTGGGTCTGCTGTGGATGATCCCTTTCAATCAGGTCTTGGGGCTTGAATGTTCTGCTATGCAGTTTTGGCTGCAAGGGAGTCTCGAACTGCAGCTGCTTCCTTTCTTCCCCCACTTTGGAGCAGGTGATCAATTGCTTGATTTACAGCAATGTTTCTCAAACTTTGCTGGGGAATTCTGGGAGTTGAAGTCCACACATCTTAAGGTTGCCAAGTTTGACGGGGTGTAAAGCTCTGAAATGAATCAGCCTATCTCTAACTTAATGTATGTAATTTAAAGGGTGGTTGAAAGGGTTCACCTCTTGTAGCCTAGGCAGCATTGGGAATTCCTTCCCAATGGCCCTGGCTTCTCAGTTCCTCTACTCATGGAATGTTCTTTTAAAAACTCCATTCCATCATAAATGTTTCCTGGTAAGGATGCGGCCTCAGCATTGTTGTTGTTCAGTTGTTAAGTTGTGTCCAACTTCTCGTGACCCCGTGGACCATAGCACGCCAGGCCCTTCTGTCCTCCACTGTCTCCTGGAGTTTACTCAAATTCATGTTCATTGCATCGGTGATGCTATCTAAGCATCTCATCTTCTGCCATCCCCTTCTCCTTTTGCCTTCAGTCTTTCCCAGCATCAGGGTCTTTTCCAGTGAGTCCTCTCTTCACATTAGGTAGCCAAAGTATTTGAGCTTCAGCTTCAGTATCTGTCCTTCCAATGAACAGTCAGGGTTGATTTCCTGTAGGATTGACTGATTTGACCTCCTTGCAGTCCAAGGGACTCTTAAGGGTCTTCTCCAGCACCGCAGTTCGAAAGCATCAATTCTTCAGCGCTCAACCTTCCTTATGGTCCAACTGTCACAGCCATACATTACTACTGGGAAAACCATAGCTTTGATTATAATGACCTTTGTCAGCAAGGTGATGTCTCTGCTTTTTAATATGCTGTCTAGGTTTGCCATAACTTTCCTCCCAAAGAGCAAGTGTCTTTTAATTTCATGGCTGCAGTCACCATCTGCGGTGATCTTGGAGCCTAAGAAAATAAAATCTGTCACTGCTTCCATTTCTTCCCCTTCTATTTGCCAGAAAGTGATGGGACCAGATGCCATGATCTTAGTTTTTTTAATATTGAGTTTCAAGCCAGCTTTTGCACTTTCCTCTTTCACTGTCACCAAGAGGCTCTTTAGTTCCTCTTCACTTTCTGCCATTAGGGTGGTATCGTCTGCATACCTTCAGATGTTTTTATTATTGTTTTTATTGTAAACCACCCAGAGTCCCCCATCGGGGGAGATGGACAGTAATATAAATTTACTAAATAAATAAATAAATACCTGACATTGTTGATATTTCTCCCGGCAATCTTAATTCCGGCTTGTGGTTCATCCAGCCCGGCATTTCTCATGATGTACTCTGCATGTAAGTTAAATAAGCAGGGTGATGAAATACAGCCTTGTCGTCGTCCTTTCCCAATTTTGAACCAATCGGTTGTTCCATGTCCAGTTCTAACTGTTGCTTCCTGACCCGCATACAGGTTTCTCAGGAGACAGGTAAGGTGGTCCGGTACTCCCATCTCTTTAAGAATTTGCCAGTTTGTTGTGATCCACACAATCAAAGGCTTTAGTGTAGTCAATGAAGCAGAAGTAGATGTTTTTCTGGAACTGTCTTGCTTTCTCCATGATCCAATGAATGTTGGCCTCAGCATAGAGTTCTTCAAACACACTGATCCAGCATCCTGGCACCCAGGAGATACAGAAAACTTTAGCTATTTGATGCCATCTAGTGGCCAATAGATTAGCCCATCAGTAATTTTGAAGCAGTTATGTGGTTTACTGTGAAAAAGGTGAAAGGTCCCCTGTGCAAACAACGGGTCATGTCTGACCCTTTGGGGGGACGCCACTTTCACGACATTTTCTTGGCAGACTATAGAGCGTGGTGGTTTGCCATTGCCTTCACCAGTTGTCACCTTCCCCAGCAAGCTGGTACTAATTTTACTGACCTCGGAAGGGTAGAAGGCTGAGTTGACCTGAGCTGGCTACCCAGAGAGAATCCAGCTTCCGCTGGGATCAAACTCGGGTCGTGGGGAGAGTTTCAGTTGCAATGCTGCTGCCTACCGCTCTGTGCCACACGAGGCTCCTACATGAGGTTGTACTGTACCTAACAGCATTTCACAGCCTGAACATTCTCAGTCATGCCTAACTCCTGTTCTGAATGCCAGCTCCAAGAACTTTTATGCAGAGGCTGCATTTGAGCTGCGCAAATCCCAGTGGCCACAACTTTGCAGTTAATGCAGAGAAACTATTTGTTGCAATTTAGCTATTGCTAGGATGATAGGTCAGCAGTCCTTCAGGGAACAAAATTAGGGAAAAAATGATTAGCTGGAGTACCTTACAGGCATCACCTGGAATACATTCTGTATGGCATTTGGTGACTTTTCCTGCAGTTGGTGGCATTCAGATTTCAGCCAGGGAAAACCGCCAATCGCTGCCCTTACAGAGTTGCGCAGAGGAGCTGAATGGACAGCAGCAAGGCATGGGCAGGTGAAGGGCAATCTATGGGGAGAGTATGATTTATGCTCTATTTATTTCCTCTCAGCTCTGGGACCAGAGGAGAGCACAGCCACATGGCTGAATTGTTGAGGCTGAAGTCTATTCCTTCTGGCAAGGATTTGGTTTTATCTTGGATCATTGTTTTGGTATTTTATAATCTGAGGGGCTGAGCTTATAAACCCAGTAATATAACTTGAACTGAAAGCAAGAAAATGTTTATATTATGAACCTGAGGTGGGCTGAGGCAGATTTCAGCAGTGGTAAATTTCACTGGTGTTTTGTTTTATTTTGTTTAGCTCTAAGGTCCATTGTAGCCAGGTACAAAAATCAACTTAGAATAAATAAATAGGATGACTTTATGAATTCTGAGCCTAACAGTTGGTTTTCAACAGACATGCTGAACTGAGATCACAATCCTTCACACAAAAAGCCTATTTCTTTTTGACTCGAACTTTCTCAATTGGATAGTCTAGATGAAACAAACAACAAGCTGGCTTAGTTGTAGGGACTGTTAAGCAATTTAAAATCAGGAATTACTCAGAAATGTACAAGGAAATCCCAATCTGATTTCAGTCCATGCCTGCTAAGCATTAGTTTTTTGTGCAAACTCAGCAAATTGTGGTTTTTAAGCAACAAGCCATGATAAATCTAGTCTTAGTGTTGAAGTGGGTGCAGTCTTGCTTGGCCTCAGCCCAGCACAAATATCCTGATTGTCTTTAAAGAAAAGGTATCTTCTTTCCTGCTTTTCATCTCTTCCATTTGCTGAAAGCAAACCCTCTCCTTCCTCCCACCCCAAAACCCACAATTGCCTGAAGATTTTATGTACCAAGAGGCTGAACGTAAAATATTTTTATCTGAGTCAGGTCTCAGTGTGTTTAGCTTCATTATGGATGAAGAGTCCTGAATTTCAATAGCAGATCCATTTGACAAGAAAAGCTATTAACCTCTGTTTCTTGTATCAGTATTCTTACTGCAGCATGTTTTAGTTAAAGAAATCTTCTTTGTCCTGGAGGCTGCTTGCAGATAATGCAGACATTATCCTTATCTCTGAAATAAATAGAACAAGGTGGCATTTCAAATATTGTTGCAAGCTCGAAGGAGTCTATAATCATAGAACTGCAGAAAGGAAACTGCAGAAAAGGGCAGGCGGCTCTATTGTTAGCAGCATGCAACATACGCGGTCCCCGGGACGGGTAGCTCCAGGGTTTGCTTGTGAGTCGGGAGGGAAGAAGAGTGAGATTCACGGTGGTTTCGTTTGTCGTCTGCTTTGGAATGGCTGGATTCATCACTGGCACTGCATCTTTCCAACTTCTTTTGCCTTTTTGTGTTTCAGTGATCAGAGCAAAGGCTGTCTCTGAAAAAGAGGTGGACTCTGGGAATGACATCTATGGAAACCCCATTAAACGCATCCAGTATGAGATCAAACAGATAAAGGTAACAAACAGCTACATGAGAACCACAGCTTTGGGTACGTGTGTATATCTGCCTTACACATGCACACAGAGAAGAGGAGCACAGCACAGTTCAGAGTGAAGCAGAGAACCTATAAACCTGTTACGCTAGTGCTACCTAGCTCATATAACACGATTTGCTAAAAAGGTGGAAGGGTGCTAATTGGAGCTTTTTATGCAGCCTAGACATTTTCTATAATGGAGTTTGTTTGTTTTCATTTCAGATTCTCAGCCGCCCTGTTTAGAACTATTAAAATTTTCCCAATTTCCTGAACAGGAATACCTTAGGCTAACAAAAAAAGAAAAAGGAGAGGGAAGAAAAGCCTTCTGGTCCTAGCTGATAGTGTAAAAACTTTGAAAGATCCCTCAGAAGCAAATGAATCAAGGGCTTGGTATATCCTGGAGTCGGATCCCATTGGCATTCCATTCCTGCACTGATTTAAGAGGAGGAGAGTGGAAGAGCTATTAGGCTGTATCCTAGACATGCTGGAACCAGTATGGCAGAAACAGCCTTTAAGAGCAGTTTTGACTTCCAGTTTCCAGAACTTCTTTGGAATTGGCCCATTAATGGTAATTTGGTTTCCCTGCATTTCATCTATAAAAGCTTGTCCCTCTGCTGGAGAAGCTGTTGGAAACAAAGGCCCCCTTTCCATATGTCGAGTTTCTACTCTAAAACAACTCGATCTTGGGTCTCAGTGCAACATCCCATTCACCCAGATTCATTATTTGAGCTATAATTTTATGGTTTTTTAAAAATATCCCTAACCATAAAGTTAGCGTTTGTCAAATGGAAATCAGTTGGATGTAAGATCCCATGCTGAACGATGGGATTCACATACATTAACCTATCATGTAGTTTCTTTGGTTTTGATTTAGCAACTTGGTTTCTAAATCACAATTTATGGCTTGACACAATCTGTGAATCCCATCATTTTAATAATGCTTAATAGGTGGCATTTTTAAAATGAATAGGTGGCAGCATTTTATTGGTATATTAATTGATTTCTCAAAGAGGGAAAATAGGGAAAAATATACCTGACTGTCAAAGGGTGAAGGAAAATTGTGAAATCATTGGTCACTGTCTTTTAACTCTGTTTGGGAAAGAACTTGGGATAACATTGGAAACACTAGAATTGTCTCCCCAACTTGATGCTCTCCAAATGTGCTAGACAACAACTTCCACAGTTCCTAGCCATGATTTCTAGAATGAGATCAGCACATCTGGAGGGTGCCAGTTTGGAAAAGGCTGTACCAGAAACATGCCTGACATTATGGTTAGCACGAGGAAAGGCTTGTGCCTGTAAAGATCTCTAAAGGGTGCGCTCTATCTTATTTTTCTAAAATCATGACTGGCATCATCGCTGACTTCTACTCTTGGCCTCATCTGCTTCTTCCCCTTCCAGATGTTTAAAGGGCCAGAACAGGACATTGAATTCATCTTCACAGCTCCCTCCTCAGCAGTTTGTGGAGTGACACTGGATGTTGGTGGCAAGAAGGAATATCTCATTGCAGGTAACACTTGCAAAGCCCAGAAAATGAGTAGGAGATGGTAAGCCAAAGAAATAAAAGGCATGAAAGACAAAGAAAAAGAGAAGGAAATCTAAATCTAGTTTTCACAAGCATCCCTCCTATCTTTCTATCCTTGGAAACGTCCTTACTTCTATCATGTCCATACATTGCTTCGTACAATATATTGCCTTGGACTGTTGTCAGAAGTTCAGAGAAGAGGGAAATGGATGCCATGCTTCCTCTTACCCATTTGCTAGAAACCATTATGGAGTGAGGAAATCAAGAACATGCAGAACATGAGATTGCTAAGTTAGTTGCCAGAAATCCAAGTTCAGATCTTTGGTCCGGTCTGGAAGCTCATGTCCTTGAATGAATCACTCTTTCAGCCTAAATCAACTATTCATAACTAGGTGCCATTTAGACATGTTACAATGGTATCTGTTGGAGTTCCTAGCCGGCATGGCTCAGGCTGTTCTGAATTATCTCACCAGGTGGTTGTAAAGTGAAAATACATCCTCCATTTTTAGAGGAAGGTTGGTATACAGAATTTCCCTTGGGTTAGATTACTGTAAATTTTTTTTTCATGGGGCTGCCCTTGAAGCTTGGAATCTTTCAGAATTCAGCAGATAGGTTTTGCAAGTGGCGCAATATGGACCCAATTCTTAAAGAACTACACTGGGGTTTGTTTCTGAGTTCAGTTCTGCCTACTGATAAAGTTTAAAATTTAAACCCCTTGGGAGGTTTGGTTCCTTCTATTCCATTCTGCCTGTATACTCACTAAATACCACCAGTTAGTGAACGCTCATTCTGAGGAGGCTCTGAGAACCACAGCAGAGGTGCTGGCAAGCTTTTTGCAGCCATGCATTTGGCTATCCTGGCTTAGTGTGATGTGTGAACCCACCCATGATGGCCAAATCTTACAGACACTATGACTTGTTCAACTACAGTTTTATCAAAATCCTGGCTTGGCACTGTTTGAATCTGCCACTGTGCACAAAGGAGAATACTAACCAAGTTATAATTTTAATTATTGGGGTGCCAATGTTGATGTGCCTTGGGAGCCAGATGCTGTCATGCATATAGACTGAGTGCAGATTTGATCTGAGAGTAACTGTTGCTTAGGAGTGTGCTTGAAGGGAATGTAGGGGCCCTTCTGTACTTCTTTCTTGCTGGTATGTATTGTTGTCTGTCTTCTCCTCAATCCTGTTGTAGCATTCCAGAAAATGATGATAAAACTGTTGTCTGTGTTGTTGTTTTTTTATATGTAGGTCTGCCCTGTACAAGCTGTGGTATACTACTTTGATAAAATTGAGGGTTCTTTGGAATCCATGCCTGGTTAAGTTTTTAAATCTTTGGGGTTTTTAGCTTAGGAAAAAAATGATTGAGTGGAGGCATGACAGACATATTGAGGAATATGGGTAGTGTAAAGGAGGCTGAAGAGGGAAAAATAGGGAAAGGTTTTCAGTCTCCCAAAAGAGAAAGCTGCGGGACAGTTTAAATAAATAGGTAGCAACTAACAAGCTAAAATGTACTCATGAAATCTGTTGCAGCAAGGATTTTTATTGACCTTAGTTTCCATGAGTTTTAAGAGATAAAAACATCCAAAATATTTCTGACAATTAACTATCAAATTAACTAGCAAGAAATGCAACCTCCTATTTGGTGATCATGTACCTTTAGCAACTTGCTACTAGAATTTTGCTGTGGTGTTTGGCTGGCTGTTTCTTGGGAAAAAAAAGTAACGAACAAACAGGATCATTGGTCTGGCTCATCTAGTCCAGCTTCCTGCTCAATGCAAGATCCATAATGCAGGATCTTATAATACACCCACAACAGGGGGCTGTCCAGCTTCATCTTAAATCCGTTCAGCTCTCCAAGCTGGAAAATGTCTCTGAAAAATTAGCTGAAATCCATTTCCCTATCAATTCCCACCTATTATTGCTCACGGCCTTGCTCACAACCTTGCTCACAGTCACTTATGCCTTGGTCATTTCCCGTTTGGATTACTGCAACACACTCTACATGGGGCTGTCCTTGAAGACCATCCAGAAACTACAACTGGTCCAGAATGCGGTGGTGTGCACAGTGATGGGTGCCCCAAGGTTTACCCGTATAACATCTCTGTTGCACATGCTGCACTGGCTCTCAGTTTCCTTCTGGGTGCAATTCAAGGTGCTGGTTATTACTTTTAAAGCCCTAAATGACACAGGACCAGGTAGACTGTGGAACTGCCTCTCCCTAAGAACATCTACTTTTCCTACCAGATCAGATAGGGCGGGCACGCTCCTAGTCACTTCCCTTAAACACTGTCATCTTATGGATCTAGGAAGCATGCCTTTTCTGTGGCAGCCCCTACCCTATGGAACACCCTTCCCCCTGAAATTTGGCAGCCCCCCCCCCGCCTTTTGAAAAGCGCTTAAGACCTGGCTTTTCCCCAAGTGCTGGGATAAGGATAGACTGTGTGTGAAGTTTACTTGGTTCCAGGTTTTAATGTCTGTGGTTTTAATAGATATGTGTAAGTATTAATGATATATTGATGTTGTTTTTAAGTATTGGTTGGGAGCCACCCAGAGTTTGATATAAGATGGGTGGCTATATAAATGTTTTAAATAAATAAATATTATTTCTAGTAGAATAGAACAGAAGAATTCTATTTCACCTTCCTCATGATAGCTCTTCAGACATGTAATGTTTGCTATCAGTTGCCCATAATTTTCTCTTTTCCAGGCATAACCATTGGTGAGGGCAATAAAGGGTGGGGGAGTGATGCAACACATGTCCACATGTCATGATGCAAAACCTGTGAAGTATGTGCTTGTTGGGACACCAAAATGTAAGGGTGGAATTTATGTTGGCAGCCTCATTTCACATGGATCATCATTTTGCTACAATCTCAGTTTGCCACATATGTCTGTGTTTACTGGCTAAACAAATTCACTTCTTTGAAATGTTCTTAATGAGATCTGCTTTCCAGTTCCCTCACCATCCTGCTTGTTCTTCTCTGGGCATAGTTCAGTTTTTCAATCTCCTTAAAATGAGGTGCCAAGAAATAGAGAACAATACTTCATCTGCAGCTTAACATGGAATAGAGTATAGCTATTATTTTTATACTTTTATTTTTGAAAAAATGAATGAAATGGGCATGTTACACATTAAAGCCCAACCTTTCAACTTCATCTTTATTTCCGTGAATATATTTTGGTCATGTATCTTTTAAGAGGGCTTAGAAGAAAAAAAGTGGCTGACTGCTGTAAGTTTGGGGTGATAACTTAGCCTGGGGAGGACGGTGGTAAGAGAGGAATAGCAGTGGTTCTCCAATATGCCTTTGGTAAATAGTTATGATAGGCAATGCCCATTGCAGCAGCCGTTTTGTGAATGTTCCAGCTTCCCCACGAAGCCAGCCATTTTGTGACAGAGCCTATAGTACAGTGTTTCTCAACCTTGGCAACTGTAAGATGTGTGGACTTCAACTCCCAGAAATTTCTCATGCTGGCTGGGGAATTCTGGGAGTTGAAGTCCATACATCTTACAGTTGCCAAGGTTAAGAAACACTGATTTAGAGGCATGTAGCTAGTATAGTATGATCTGGAAATTTCAGATGTACCCCCCAGTTGACTGGAAGCCGTGCCGGAGAGTGCAATTACTTTATCGATCAAACTCCATTTTAGCTCTCACTTTATTTACGATTGAGATTTCCTGAACAAATTAAGAGGGTGGCTAGTGCATCAATTGACTCTGGCCTGCAGGCTGCTATTCATAATTGCTTTGTTCTCCCAGGGAAATCGGAGGGCAATGGCAGGATGCACATCACCCTGTGTGACTTCATCATTCCTTGGGATTCCCTCAGTGCCACCCAGAAGAAGAGTCTCAACCAGCGGTACCAGATGGGCTGTGAATGCAAGGTAAATCCAAATGAGAGCCTTTCACCTTTGGGACCTCCTGCAAGGAGCAGAAGAAGCGTATTCTTTTAATCAGTGGCTCCTATATGCTTTTTTGCTCACCTTCTTGGAGGCACTGGCAGAGTGGAGTATTTATTTGTTTAGTTGAAGAACTTCTAACCTGCTCCAACCCCCAAGGTCTCTTGGTGGTGTATGGCCTCTGAACAAAACAAAAAGCCATGGTAATTAATACAACGAATCAGAATCAAAATCAGAAGGCAGGCTGACCTGAAACAGACTTGCTTCCAGAATTGCAAACAGGTGGGATTGCCTGTACATCTGCTGGGAGAGTGTTCCACAAAGTGCAGGCTACTAGAGAGCATTCCTGCTCTTTCATCCACACCGGATAGGCAGACACCATTCTGGCAAGGTATTGCCTGATATCGTAGACTTTTAGGGTTGGAAGGGACCTTGGAGGTCTTCTAGTCAACCCCCCTGCCCAGGGCTGGGTCATTCAGGGCTTTAAAACACTTTGAACAGGACCTAGAAGCCTACTGGCAACCACTGCAGGGACTTTAAAATATGCATTAATTCCATATTGATGGTATTGTCCTGCCAGTAGTCTTGCACCCTAACCTGCCGGATTGCTGAGATGTTTGGTCCAAAGTGCTGCAATAGATGGAACTTGAATCTAATGTCAGCAGGGTTCATCAGAACTTTGATCATAGTGGTAGGAAATAATGAAGCTCCTGGTATTTTTTTCTCTGCAGATTTCCCGCTGCCCTTCCATCCCCTGCTATGTCTCTGCTCAGGATGAGTGTCTGTGGACTGACTGGGTGACAGAGAAGAACATCAATGGGCGGCAGGCAAAACACTATGCCTGCATCAAGCGGAGTGATGGTTCCTGTGCGTGGTACCGTGGAGTGGCTCCCCCTAAACAGGAGTTCCTTGACATTGAGGATCCTTGAGTCCCTAGGGCACCAGCAGCATGGCTTGCAAGGAATTAGATTGGTTCACATTTGACATCACTTCCTGGAAACAGCATGAAAATAAAATCTCATGGGCAGGCCAATAGTGGTGGGTGGAGAGTGCTAAGGAAGGGGATGTTGAGGCCATTCATATATTGCTTATTCTGCTTCCTTTCCTGTGCTGTTCCAGTGAGTGTCTTCTTACTCTATGGATTTTAGCAGCAACGTGCCAAGGTATAATGGAGGAAGCCAGTATCAACAGTATGATTGGCTGAGAGGTGTTGTCTCTGATTCTGGGTAGCAGGCCTACCAAGTTCTTATTGTCTTGAGAGGACATCCCTCATTGTGAAGACAGCTCCTAACCCCCCCTTTCCCACTCTCCCACCTTCTGCCTGTGTCAAAACCCTTCTTCCTTCCTCATATGATTCCACACTTACTGCTTTAGAGTCATTCCTTTCTCTTAGCCACATATGCACAGACACATGTAGTGGGCTGAGATTAGACATGCATCTTGCGCTCCATGAAAGGTGGTGGCGTGGTCATCAGTCATGGCATCCTTTAGCACTGGCAAAAAAAAGTTGCATTATTTTCTAAGGACTAAGCAACCCTTTGAGAATTGACTATCAAAGTTTGGAAATGGGGAGACTAATCAGGTACATAGTTAACAAATAATATGTAACCTGGAAGATATATGTGAGATATATGCAGCTTCTAGCTTTGCATCCTGATTTGTCAAATTTCAGTAAAAAAAAAAGTGTTCCAGGATATGGACTTAGTTCATATGCTTTATCCACCTTCTTTTGCATGCCTGTGCCATCAATGGAATTCTGATGTCACAGCCTCTCTTAGCCAGTTGTTAAGGTTTGCTATTCCCACTAGGATTTTGGTGCTTTGTGGACCAAAGGGGTTGTCACCTTCCTCCTCCTCCTGCTTCAAACTTCCTGGTACTGAATGATTTTCAATCAGACCAACATAGCTCCAAGCCCTGCCATCTGCTCTATGCAGAAACTAATTATTGGAACAAGAATTCCCCAGAAGGCAAACAGTTATGTTCTCTTCCCAAATATGTGATTAGGAGAGCTGGCCAGTGGTATACCTTTGTAAACTGTGATTATAAACGCTCCTTTGGAGTAATGACAAAGCTTCTGTTGTCTGAAAAGAAGTATTACTCAGCTCTTCTGTCTCCAGCCCTTTTCCCCCACTTCTGAGCCAGCCCTTCCTTTCCTGGGGCGCCCCAAGATCTGTGTGCCACCCCTCTTTGCAATTCTCAGACATGGATCTGAAGGATACTCACACTTATTCTTAGCCAGGCCTGCCCCCTGTGGCCTTTTCATGCTGTTCATCAAGGTAGAATTTAAAGATGTCATACTGGGCCAGTCTGTTGATTTCAATATATTTTTAAAAAAAGAAAAAGGAAAAAATCTGTTCAATCCAGTATAAGACTCCTGTTTTGCTTCCTGTACGGTTATATCCTATGTGACATTTACCTTTTCCTTTCTCTCTGTTGCTACTTTTTGATTTTTAATTTTTTCAATTTGTTTCAGCAATCAGTTGTATCATTCCTCTATTACGTTTTTTTTTAAAAGATGTCCTTGTTTAGCTGTTAGATTTGCACTTAATTACTTTGTAAAGGGGTTCTGCATTGGAAGCTTTTAACATACAGTGGGAGGAATGTCAAAATGTGCAGTGGATCATGTTCCTCCCCTTATTCCTGAATGCCGGAGGAAGCAGTATTCCATCCCTGCCTCCCTCCTCTGGCCTCTCCTGCAGCATGCGCAAGTCTCCCCCCCCCCCCACCGAGGCTGGAGGGTGGTGGCAACACGTGACTACTTCTTGCTAGCCAAACTGCAGCTCTCAGCCTGTCAGCGAGCAAACTCGGCCATTCAAGTAGCAGTGTGAAAAGCAACCCCTGAAAAAGACCTATTTATGGAAAAACAGTATAAAACTCAATTGGCTTAATTTATAGCTGTGGGTTTCAGCATCACGCTGAACCTTCCCTAAAAGCACCCATAACAGAAGTTTCCCCTCTATGCCAGCAATTCAAAATATTTAAAAAATAATAAAGAGTTTACATTATTTTCAAACCTTTGCTTAGTGAGTATGAAAAAATAAGTAACTTGCTGCCGTAATTTAAAGCTTTTTGGGGAGCAGCTGGGGTGGGAAGATTGTTTGGTGGGTAGAATAATATGGGGTGGGCTGTTTTTGTTGTTGGATTCTGAAAGCTGGGATTTTCTTGTGCTGGGAACACATGAAAGTTGTTGAATAGACAAGCAGACTGTGCATGTCTCTGACGCTTTGTATAATTCGTATGTGGACACTTGAGTCTCCGGACAATAAACAGTATTATCAAAGAAAATGGGAACAGTCTCTTTTTGTGTGGAGTACACTTTGTTTCTGCCGAAGAGCAGCCAAAATTCCTCTTAACCACTAAATAGCACAGAATATCAGAATGGATGAATGCAGGCAAACCAATGGAGGACCCGCTTCCTCTTCCCAGCCCCAGCGTCAATTGCTTTAAATTTCCCCCTCCATCTATTTTCCAGTATTTCTCTGATGTTCTTGATGTTCCCTCCCCTATCCAATATTGTTACCAGATATCTAAGAGATGGCAATTAATCCAGCAACACCGTTTAATAGTAGATCAGGCTCCATGCTGCGGACAACATGCAGTCACCCTTCTCTCAGTTGAGCAGAACTGCAAAATTACATAAGGGATCTCCAGGAATTCTGCTTATTCTTTCTAGAGCAACTTGAAATCAGTGCAATCAATGTGCCCTACTTCCAAACAGATAGTTTGGTGTAGTGGTTAAGGCACCAGGCTAGAAACCGGGAGACCAGGAGTCCTAGTCACGAAGCCAGCTGGGTGACCTTGGACCAGTCCCCCTCTCTCAGCCCTAGGAAGGAGGCCAGGGCAAACCACTTCTGAAAAACCTTGCCAAGAAAACTGCAGAGACTTGGCCAGGTAGCCGGCCGGAGTCAACACTGACTTGAAGGCAACCAATTTTTTTTAAAATCCGAACAAGAGCCACTACTGGAATGACCACTAGACGGCAGCAGAGAGGTACAGAAAAAAAATCTGCCTGTCGTGGGGAAGTCGTCCGGGTTCTCACAGCTCAGATACAGTAGCCCTAACTAAAGATGCTCATTTCTAGTCGAAGCTCTCTACATATCATACGGAGTTAGCGTTCCATTGGAACGCTAAGAAGGTTTGAATGTTCACTTTCCTCATTCACAAGTCTAAATTTAATTCCCCCAAGTTTAAATTTACCTTCTCTAGGACTAATTTTCTTCTCCATCATAAATATTTAGAAATCGATTTAGCTCACCCCCCACCTCGTCAGCCCTCCCGATTTGGGTATCTGGGAATAAAATTGCACAGAATAAACTTGGGCTTCAAAGTGCAACCATCCGCCCCGTGTCGGCTAAAATCCTCATGACGGATCCTCCGAGCAATGCTCCGCGCGGTCACTTAAGCGGGATCGTCGTGGTAGGAGCTGCGATCCGCTCCGTGCGGGACCATGGCTTCTGGATCCCCGAGCCGCCTCGGGAGTGGCCGGCACGGCCCGCGCCGCGCCTCCTCTTTCCAGCTTTGCTGAACAGTCAGCCAGTCAGTCGGCCAAGCAGCAACTTTTATTCGAAAGAGCAGCAGAACGACGGGGTGCAGGGACAGAGCGGGCTCTGCTGCAGACCAGCAAGACTTGCTCCGGCCAAAGAAGACGGAGCCAGGCGGCGCTGCCTTCCGGAAACGTGCGAACGGGCAGACGCGCTGCCTTGCGTCAGAGCAGGACGGGCTGGGCTCCTTCGTTTCCCCGCCCCGTCAGGAGGCGGATTGGGCCCGGCCTCGCGGCCTAGCAGCTGCGCTCTCCTCGTTCCTTTGCGCGGCGTTGGACACGTGTTGTATATGCGCACACGCGGTAGGAGCGCAGGGACCTGGTGAGCAGTCCCGGATGGTGAGTGAAAGGCCGGGGTGAGAACGGAGGAGGAGCGCTGGGCTAGCGAGGGGGCCAGTGCAATGGAGACGGCTTGGGCCACGGGGTGTTGGCTGCTCGCGGAGAGCGATCGATCGGGAGTCTGAGCGCCTGGCTGGGTGACTCTTCCCCCGGTTCCCTTCTCCCCCTTTCGGAACCGCGGTTACTTCTGTGCCGCCCTTGTTCGGCTTCCTCTTGGCCGCGGCTGCTTGAACAGATGGCCCCGGCGCCAGGGCGAGCGACTTCTGGTCGGATTCCAGTGGCTCACCCGGTGAATCGGGGCCGTGCCGAGGAGGAGACTCCGCTGTGAGCGCAGGCCCTGCCTGGACCGTCTCAGGAAGGCGACGCATGTAGGTGTCCTTGCACGAACGCCGGAGGTTCTGGAGCGCCTTGGAATTCGCCGGGGCTGCCAGATTAACCTCAGCCAAGGATTTCTGGGGTGGAGAGAACAGCGTGTATAGTTGGGGACTGTTCGTGCTCACCCCAAACTGTCGGAACATAGCCGCTGGGTCTAGTACGCGCGCGCTCTTTGCAAAGAAAGGGAATTGGGGAAGGAGAGAGGACGAGAGAAGGAAAGGTTTGTCTTGTCTTGATAAACAAATCGGAAGGTAGAGGAAGTATTTTCCCCCTTAGAACGGCGGTATTTCTGCTGTTTCCTCTCCTTTCTGACCTGTAAACCTCTTGACCCCCTTGGAGTAATGTCTGTTGATAAACGCTGGGTTCCTTTTGGCCTGTTATCTCACAGGAAGACCCGCCCCCGCCTCATCTCGGACAGAACACCTTTGTGAGTCTGCACTTGAGAAGCTCGCTTTCAGGCACCCAGTGACACTCTTCTCCAGATGATTCAGTTCTGCTGACAGGCTCTCAGGTTCAAGAATGGACCAGCAGCACTGCCCCCCAACTCCCCACGCATCCTTAGCATCTGCACCTTGTGTGTCCTTGGCTGCTGGGTTAGATGCTGCTACTTGCCAAGCGGGTGGGATTTGTTTTGCATATGAAGTGCAAACCGCTCCAACCTGGTGCCCTCCAGGTGTGCTGTCCTTCAATTCCCCATTAGCCAGGAATTATGAGACTTAATCTGACACATCTAGAGGGCCCGCAGGTGTGGAAGACCGTTGTGTTAGATAAGTGTGATCCCCCTGTGTTCTGTAAGTGTGAGTGGCAAATTTGCTAGCAAGATAGACTGAGGAAACTTTCCTGAAGCTGTTTACTTTAGGGGGGTGCTCATGCCCAGATAATAGCCTGCCTGAATATGTGTGTGATAGCATTCCATGCATACAGCCATCTTAATAGCCCCTGGAGAATCCTTGGTTCCTGAAAACCAGAGGCATGATGTGAACCTCTTTTCTTCAAAAACAGAGTATGAGTTTATTCTTCAGCAAGGTCTATTGTATTTATAAGAAAGATACAGTTCTTCTATTCAGCCTGGCGGCAGTGTTTTAATGTTCTACAAGTAGAGACCCTTGGGGTTTCTTAACTGTTAAACTGTTGCCAATCAAACTTCAAGGCAATCCAGGAAGTAATCAGATAATAGTGTGAGCCTTTTTATTTATTTATGCTATTTATATTTCTTGCTGTGGCTGCTAATTTGTCTGTCTAAGGACTAGGCAATTTTCAAACCTCATTAAAGGCTGTAATGTGAATTGTACGTTCCAGAGCATGGTCACTTCAGAAAACAGAAATGCATCACTTACAAGCTAATTTCCAGTTAGTTGCAAAGCAATGTGAGTATGCATCTAGAGCCCTCATATACAGCAAAAACTATTATATAGTCTAATCCTTTGTTTGGTTTCTAGAAAAAAAATCTATTTATTGAGGAGTAGAGAATTTTGATCCAGGAGATATGCGATGCTAAAGGATACATTAAAATGCTTAAGAATGTATTTAAAATGTTGGGCTTTTCAGAATGTGAAAAGTATTTTACTTTGTTTTTTTTTTCCCATCCTGCCTTTCAAATAAGTGTATTTCTAGTCTGTCAAGGGAACATTACTCCTGTACGTTAGGAGATAGGACATATTTATTGCTCCCACAAATTTCTATTTGAAATCCACAGTTGGAAAATCTGGATTTATGGATATGCTTTGAATTTTCCTGATTATTAAGGTAGACTGGTTTTAGATTTTTTAACAGAAGCTATGTTGTGGAAATTAAACTCATGGTGATTGTGATTTCTAAAGCATCATAAAGTTCATGGCACTTTAGAAAAGGTACCTGCCCAATACTTATAATCTATACACAGCACAGGAAGATGAGTGACATAGGGAGCAGCATAGAGGTAGGAGTACAGAAAGAAAAACTATCTGATTGCTGCAATTACATATTCTTGGGGTGGATTTCACTACAGTACGGAGAAAAGAGGGCTCTGCTTGAGGCATTTGATTTTGAGGTTGAATGGCCTTTTTTTGCAGTTTTGCGGAGTGAGGTTCCCTTGCTAGAATGGCAGCCGTTGTCTCTACCCAGTGATGCACCATGCCGATAGTGGACAAATTAAAAGAAGCCCTAAAGCCTGGGCGGAAAGACTCTGCTGATGATGTTGAGCTGGGTAAGCTGTTGGCAGCTTCTGCCAAGAAGATTTTGCTGCAAAAGATTGAATTTGAGCCAGCCTCCAAAAACTTCTCCTACCAGTTGGAGAGCCTCAAGAGCAAGTACGTTTTGCTGAACCCGAGGGCAGACGGCTTCAGTCGGCACAAGAGCTCTGAAGAGGGACCCCTCCGAAAGCAAGGTGCCTCATTTGTTCTACTTGTCCTTTGGAGAATGAGTTTTCGTTTTGCTTTTGACTTGCTGCCTTCTCCTTCTTCTTCTGACAGGTAATGAGCACATGCTGGGAAGTGATGGGGTGCCAGCTCCACAGAAGATCCTCTTCCCTCTGGAGCGACTCTCTCTAAAATGGGAGCGGGTGTACCGTGTGGGAGCTGGTCTCCACAACCTGGGCAACACCTGCTTCCTCAACTCCACTCTGCAGTGTCTGACGTACACCCCACCTCTGGCAAATTACCTGCTTTCCAAGGAGCACAGCCGCAATTGTGAGTGCGTGGCTGAGGTTGTGCAGTGTTTTGCAGTGCTGTATGCCTCCACTCAGTCATACCTCTTTCCTCCTTAGAGCAAAGGCTATAGGAATGACCTGTTTCACTTTCCAAGGCCTGTGAAAGGTGGAGTTCTTAAAAATAGAAGCATAATGGCTGGCAGAGCAGCCCTGGGAAGGTGAATGGTCAGGGAGTGAGGCATCTGGAGGGTAAATATGTACAACATTGTTGGCATATATCTTCTGGTGTGTCTTGTGGAAATTGGAGGGGATTCAAGGCTGCTTCTGGTAAGCTACTCCTTTCCCATCCCCATTATTGCTTTTAGAGCATTGATGCAGGCAGTTACAGTACCCAAAACTAGGAGATTATGTCCGGTCCAATTTTTGCTTCTGCCACCATCTCACCAATCCCATGGGCAAACTACCTCCAATTGGGGTTAGCCTTCCATGCAGTGTGGGAAGAGGTCATGCCCTTTCATCTTACAGGATTGTAATGAGGATCACAGCAAGATCATGAATATAAAAATATTTGGCCATTCAGAAGTGTTGTTCGGATGCTGATGCTGATGATATTATTACTCCAAAATCTTATATAAGAATCTTTCAAATAGAACCTTTCTATTCTTCTATAATTCTGCCCAGTTTATGTGAAATTCCCTTTTTTCCCCCTCAAATGGTGCTTACTTTTCTAATTACACTTTAATTTATTTATCATTACAAATTTCTGATTCCTCTATTCTGATAGTGTACTTGGGAAAACATTAGGATTTTTCCAAAATCAAACACTAGGTTATACTTTAACAAACTATCTTACATGAGAAGCATCTCACTGTATTTAAGACATTAGAAAGTGTCTTAAGTAGTTTTCTCTTAAGAAAAGGTTTTATAGTGGAGTTCAGCTGTGGCATTAGATACTGTTGCATTTTGTTCTTTTTGCTTAGAACTTGGATATGTCTCGTTATTGGGCCCTGGGGTTCCTGTGACTGAAATCTAGGAGCAATGCTTGTTGTGACAAAGAGTTACCTTGAACCCAAGTGCAATAATGGGGTTGCGGTGCTGTGTGAGCTTAATGGGTGGGCTTTTCTTGGCATGTGGGGTAAGGGAGGGGTGAGTACAGTAAATCCAGGGTTAGCCCACATGTGCTGTATTGCATTCCAGCCAGCAGCTGCTTTTCACTGTAGAAATCCTTGTGATGGGAGCCTGGCAGGCTATGCTAACAGTTGTGAAGGTCCTGAGCCAGCTGTTGGGTTACATAAGAATTGCTTTCCTTACTACACCATCCCATCCTTACTAGTGGTACTGACTCTTAGTTGGGAGAGTGAATGTATATGACCAGGTAGGGATAGGTAGATGGCAGCTTTGGTGTTTTTTAAAAAAATCAAATTAGCTATTTGGATGGCAGCAAGGATAATTTTGCACTCAGAAGGTGCCCAGCAGCTTAATGCACATGCTTTAGAAATTTTTCTCATTGTTCAGGTAGTGTTTGCCCGTCTCTGCTGCTCAGTGGGAAGTGTTGCATTGAGGAGTTTTACAGGTATGTGGCAGAGAAGCTTGTGATGGAGTCAGAGAGGTTTGGGAGGTTATTAAACTGTCCATGCAATCAATCAATTTTATTTATTATGGCCAGCAAATAAAAGAGAAATAAAAAGGAAAAGAAGAGAGTCAAAATAGATTGATTGGTTAATTGACTGCCATATAGATTTGATCAGAATTGAATGGGCAATCTGTTTTGGTAAAGTGAGGGTTTCTTGGTGCCAGCTATGGAGAAATTCCTAAAGATACTTTGCTTCTAGCAGAAGAAGGTGATAACAATGGAAGATGTATAGTTTGTGTGTGAGCAGCTACTGATGAAAATAGCTAATTGTGCTTTCTTCTGTTCCAGGTCACCAGGGAGGCTTCTGCATGATGTGCATAATGCAGAATCACATGATCCAGGCTTTTGCCAATAGTGGCAATGCCATCAAACCAGTGTCCTTCATCAGAGATCTTAAAAGTAAGCAGTGAGTTGGAATACTGATATAAAATGATGGTCTACCTAACCAGTTGACACAGGGCAAGGGATCAGTGATCCTTTTGAGGTGTTGACATAGCCTGAGTGCTTGCATGTGTGAGTGCTGGCTTTTTGAAAAAGCAAAATATCTAGATCTCATGGTTGCAAGGAGGAGCTTTAAGACATGGAAGCCATCAATGTAAAAGTCATGGACCAGAGATGCTCTTTTCCTGGATTCTTCAAGATGTAACTAGACACATCTCTAAAGTTGTAAGGGTGAAACTTAAAAATACTGTTTTACTCATCAACATTTTTCTTAGGCATACTAGGCGGAGAATTTGGTTTTTGTGGTGGTCAATTTATGTGGAACAACTTGTGAACTTCCATGCTGGGTCAGTAATGATATCTGTTTCTGGCACTGTTTTGAGGGATGTAAGATGTTCTTTTTTATCTCCTTTGGCAGAGATTGCACGGCACTTTCGTTTTGGTAGTCAGGAGGATGCTCATGAGTTCTTGCGCTACACCATTGATGCCATGCAAAAGGCCTGCCTCAACGGTTACACTAAGTATGAAAAACCAGCTCACTTGCTATGTGCTTGAGAGAGAACACTGGGTGGAACTGATCTTTCAATCTTGTCCTCTCATTAAATCTGCTTAGTGAAGCATGAGCTTTCTCAAATATGGGCAAGGGGGAAAATGCACTCTACATGAGCAGCAGTTAATAGGTCTGCCTTTCCTTACTATGGACCTAAGTATTAAAGCAAGAAATCCTATCAAAGGAAGAAATGTTGGGTTCTTGGTGTTCTCTGAGCTTGGTTGTTTTCCTGCAGACATTTCATTGTCAAGTTAGGTAACATCATCAGTGCCCTGGTAACAAAAACATCTGAGGAGAAAAACCAAGCTCAGAGAACATAAAAAAACTATCAGTTTAACCTGGAGTTGCATGTATTCTTTACTGTTGAAAGGAGGAAATTCATGCCTGGTGGTTTTGATTGCTTGTGTTTAACTCATAAGTGGAGGATCTTCATTTTATCAGAATCCGCATTTTATCAGAATCTGCATTTTATCAGATATTGTTGAGCTACAGCTCCCCTCATACCTCATTATAGGTCATGCTACTTACTGTTGCTGGGAATTGTAGAGTAGCAAGATTCCCTACCCTTGTTTAGGCCGTTCTGTTTAAATCAGGGTTCTCCAAAGTGATCAGTATTGACCCCCAAAGATCAATGGGACTGTCCGTTGTTGTTGTTGTTGTTATTCATAGTACTATTTATTAAAGTTTTTTTAAAATCTGTTCAATCGTGTCTGATTCTCAGAGACTGCCTGGACCAGTCCCTGCAATTTTCTTGGCAAGGTTTTTCAGAAATGGTTGCCATTGCCTTCTTCCTAGGGCTGAGAGAGAGTGACTGGCCCGGGGTCACCCAGTTGGTTTTGTGCCTAAGTTGGGACTAGAACTCTCAATCTCCCGTTTCTAGCCTGAGGCTTTTACCACAACACCAAACTGGCTCTCCATTGATTAAAGTAGCATTTATTAAATTATTTTCATATAATAAATGTTTGGGGATCAATAAACTATCTGAAACTTCATGAAGGGATTGAGCTGAAGAGTTTGGGGACCCCTGCTTTACATGAAAGCATTTCTGAAACCTTGTCACTCTGTTGCTTTTCTTTTCAGGTTGGATCGTCAGACTCAGGCTACCACATTGGTCCACCAGATCTTTGGCGGCTACCTCCGATCTCGTGGTGAGCACAGCATAGCAAGGACTCAGATGAGGGTGTGCTGGGAGGTTCCCTTGCCATGTTACTGGAGTTTTAAATTTTGGCTAAGCCTGTTGGTAATATGGCAATCCCAAAGCTCTCTTCATTGCCCAGTTATACCTCTACAGGTCCAAATGACTTCTGGCTGCTCTCCAGGCAGTGTAGACCAGTGTTTCTCAACCTTGGCCACTTTCAGATGTGTGGACTTCAACTCCCAGAATCCCCTAGCCAGCAAGGCTGGCTGGGGAATTCTGCGAGTTGAAGTCCACACATCTGAAGTGGCCAAGGTTGAGAAACAGTGGCGTAAACATTTCCTTCTAGCTTTTGGCCTCTATCAAGGCTATAAAGGGGATATTAGGCATCTGGGTGCTTAGCTGATTTCAGTGCTGGTTTTGCTAGACGCAGAGACTGAAGCATCACTGCCTCGTCTATCCCAATTTGAAACGTGACATTGGCAGGCAGCGGTGACCATGAAGAACAGGCAAGCAACTGTTCTGCTTTCTTTGCAGTGAAGTGCTCCATGTGCAAGAGTGTTTCAGATACTTATGACCCGTACCTGGATGTGGCTTTGGAAATCAGGGTATGCCAGTGTTACTTACTTCTTTTGTTTTCTTTTTTAAAAATCCAGCTTAAAAGGAAGGTATCATCTAGTCAGTTGTACTAATAATGAAGTATTGAAGGCCACCTTTTGAATCGTTCTAGACCATGGGGTAGATATATGTCATAGGCAGCTGTTCCAACCATACCACACCTTAAAGCTCATGGCCTTTTTAGAAGGAGGGCGGCTGTTCCGTGTAAAAAGGAGTAAAAGTCTAGTGGTCTAGTGGTTAAGGCAACGGGCTAGAAACCAGGCGACTGAGAGTTCTAGTCCCGCCTTAGGCACGAAAGCCGGCTGGGTGGCCTTGGGCCAGTCCCTCTCTCTCAGCCCCACCCACCTCACAGGGTTGTTGTTTTGGGGAAAACAGGAAGAGGAAGGAGTATTAAGTAGGTTCACCGCCTTGAGTTAGTTATAAAAATAATAAAGGTGGGATAATAAATAAATAAAAAAATAAAAAAATGCGAGTAGGAGGAAGTGGCTAGGGCACAGCCACTTCTGGAAGAGTCTAATCCTTCTGCCCAGCTTGCTTTTCAGGCTTATTCCCCTCATTTAGATCCGGAATGCCTGTAAAGAATGCCGTACTATGTTACTACTCAGTAGTGGCTGCAACATTGATGAGGAAGAGGGGGCAGGCAAAGAGGAGAGAGCCTGCTGGGGGGTAGGTTTGTGTGTCTGTGTGTTTGTGTGCCTGTGTGTATGAATGTATATGTTCACAGACATATCTTTGGGCCCCAGCACTAGAGATGGCCTCAGGGAGAAAAAGGTTGCTTTGCTCTGTTCTGAACCTCTGTGTGGCTCAAGCAGAAGCTTCTTTCAATTTCCCTCTTCTCTCTCTCTATTACAGCAGGCAGCCAACATTGTACGGGCATTAGAGTTATTTGTAAAGGCCGATGTCTTGAGTGGGGAGAATGCCTACATGTGTGCCAAGTGAGTTACTTTTTTTCCTTGGCTTCCCTCTTGATTTCTTTGTTCTGTGTATAAACCATTTCCCCTCACATAATTACACATACAGGTAGTCTTTGCTTAACGATTATTGGGACCAGGAACTCCGTCACTAAGCAACACGGTCATAAAGCACAGTGTCATGTGACTTTGATGACTTAGGTCAGCAGTTCTGGCAGTTCCAGTTGCAGTTGTTAGGTGAATCCCATATGGTCGCAGTGTCCTGCGGTCACATGATCACTATTTGCGACCACCTGCCAGCTTCCCCGTTGACTTTGCTTGTTGGAAACCAGCAATGAAGGTTGCAAATGGCAATCAAGTGACTGCAGGATGCTGCAACTGTTGTAATTGTGAGCCAGTTGCCAAGTGCCTGAATCATGATCACCTGACTCTGGGGACACTGGAACAGGTGCAACTTTGAGGCCTGGCTGTAAGTCTCCTCATTCAGCACCATTGAAACTTTGAATGGTCGCTGAACGAATGGTTGTTAACTGAGGACTACCTGTACACACCCACACACATACATACATACAGAAAGAAAAGTTTGTTTATAGAGTGGAAGTACAGGTAGTCTTTACTTAACAACCATTCGTTCAGTGACCATTCAAAATTATGATGGTGCTGAGAAAAATGGCCTTAGGACTGGTGCCCGAAATTACGACTGTTGCAGCGCCCCCGCAGTCACGTGATCAAAATTTGGGCACTTGGCAGCCCACCCGCATTTACGACTGTGGGGGTGCTCCAACCTCCCCCCCCCATCTCCCCCCATCTCTGCCCTTTTGGAATCCCCGCAACCTTCCTTGGGGACAGGAAGCCCACCTGTGCAAGTGCGAGGCTGCCAATAGCAAGCTCCACCCTCCCCAGCCTGCATTCCTTCACCCAGCTGCCTCCTCTCCCAGTTCCCCGCACCTACCTTTGCCTTTTTCACTCAGCCCCCGCAGGAGAAGCAGAAGCAGCTGCCTGCCTTTTTGAGTCCTTTTCAGACCCAGCTTCTCTGGCGATGTTTCTTCCACGTGACTTGAGAACGCTGTCTTTTCACCTTATGCTATCTTCTTAGCTAGAAGATAGTGTAAGCTGAGAAGATAGCATTTGTAAAGAAATGGGGAAGAGTAAGATCACTCCACCTAATCATTTATAAAGTAGTCAGTTGGCAGGGATAGGGGGCATGGGGAAATAATTGAGTAGAAGTGGAATTTTGATAAGCTTTTTTACATTTGGTATAACCACTTAAGACTTGAAGCCAATCACTTTCCTGAATATTTAGAAACTATCCAGTGCATATGAGAATACTACATTTTGTCTAGAAGGCAGACCAGTTTTTCCTCAAATAATTTGTCTTTAAAATGGGAGGGTTGCCTTAAATTTGGTGAGAGTATAGTAATGGAAGCAGATGAGTTTTTAAAACTACTCTTCCTTTGGGGTGGCCTAACATGGCAGACTGAGAGACAGGAAGCTGCCCTTCCTGAGATACTTCAAACTTGCCTCTGCTATCAGCAGTCCGGTAGCTGCACCCTCTATTGAGGATGGACGTTTAGGGAATGGCTTTGTGTTTCCCTCCAAAATCCTGCAACAAGTGCTCCATGTTTTGAGCAGCTATAGAACTCATCTCATTTCCCTTCCACACAGGTGCAAGAAGAAAGTTCCAGCCACCAAGCGTTTCACTGTCCACCGGGCCTCCAATGTCCTTACCATCTCGCTCAAGCGCTTTGCCAACTTCAGTGGGGGCAAGATTACCAAGGTGATCAGAAAAGGGGTGGTGGTCCCTTCTCAGAAAGGGGGCTTGGGTGAGTCGAAGTGGCCAGTATCTCTGACCTTGTTAAGAGTGGGTGTCACTCTATTGGATAGTCTTCTAATTCAGTCTGTAGATCACTGACTTGTGCCTGGTAAAGCTGATGCTCTTTATGCCTATATGTTCACCTAAGAAGGTGGAACAAATTCTTAAGTACTCTTTCTGTTGTAGGACGTAGGTTACCCTGAATTCCTGAATATTCGTCCCTACATGTCACAGAGCAGTGGTGACCCAGTCATGTATGGCCTCTATGCTGTGCTTGTGCATTCGGGATACAGCTGCCATGCAGGGCATTACTACTGCTATGTCAAGGTGGGTCTTCGTTGACATGCTGGGTGGTGAGTGACAGTGGGGCAGTGTGCTTTAGTCCTGGGGGAGAGGTTTTATATCCATGCCTTGTGAGCAGTGCCTTTTGAGAAGTTCACAAAATTGCCCTGTACCACCAAAACTGTTTTACTTTGTTTTCCTGCTGATATTCTTAATGTCCACACATAATATTTCTGTGTCTTGTGATCCATCTGTGAACTTTCTCAGTTATTGCAGAATCTGTGATTCAGGAATTCTCTGAGATGTCCAAGCTACAGATTACTGGAAGTGATGTGACATCATAAGAATGGTTGAGCTCACTCCAGACAGTGATTGCCCTTATGTCTTAAGTCTAATAACATTAATCAGTTAGACACCAAAGTATATTAGGATTCGGTGTGACATTATCCACTCATTTGGACTAATTTCCAGTATTGCTGTTTAGACATTGCTGTACTTAGGCTGACTTCCATGGCTTGCTGGTACTAATAAACGAATACCTGTATGTAATCATTTTTTGGTGATAATGATGACACCGCCACTCACTATCTGTGCTAGGGGACAGTGACCAATTATTCTTTCTGCTTCATATATTTAGGCTAGTAATGGGCAGTGGTACCAGATGAATGATTCTCTGGTACATTCAAGCAACATCAAGGTTGTTCTCAACCAACAGGCCTATGTACTCTTCTATCTTAGGTAAGTGAGATGCTTGTGGTACCTCTTGCCCACACAGTTCTCCTGCTTTCCCTTTGGGTGTTCCAGCTGTCACCCCTGATACTTTTGCTGATCAAGTGGGCAGCAAGGAACAGAAATCCATTTTTGGAAATGGAGTTGTTGGTGCCCTCTTGGATGGGATAGGTTTGCTAGATTATACAGCAAACCAAGGGAGTGGTTTGCTGTATACCACATTTGTGATACATACCACCCAATCATGAGATTCCCTCCCTGAGTCTTGTAAGCAACAAATGATAATGAACTTGTTTACCAAACCTTTTAAGTTGAATCTGAGCTGCTGTCTTCTAGGTCCTTCTTGTTTTGTGCTTTCTTGTTTTATGCTCTTTTAAAAGCTGGTGAAATTTGACAGGACTTTATTGTGTTGTGTCCTACCTCTGGATTATTATGTAACAAAAAGCAGGTAACAGATACAATAATATTAATACTGGGGATAACCTAGTTGATGCCCTTGCAAGTCTGGATGGCTGGGCAGGAAGCCTGAGTGGCAAGCATCTCTTTGTCCTGCTCATGAGCTGAGCCGGCTTGGTTAATTATTGGGAAATGTGTTTATTGTATCATAGCATACAGCCATCCTTTCCATTGGGGAAGGGCCATATCTCACGGTTAGTGCACATGCTTGCTGTGAAAAAAAAAGTTCTGGGTTCAGTCCCCAGCATCTTCAGGCAGAGATGGAAAAGACTCCATCTCTGATTTGCTGCCAGTTGATGTAGACCAGCCTTTTTCACCCTTCTGACCCTGGAGGAACTCTTGAAATATTTTTCAGGCCTCGGGGAACCCCTGCACATTTGGGCTCAAATATAGGCCAGAAGTTACAAAATTATCGTATTTGTTTCATGTGTATTAATAATGTTCTTAAACTAAAAATAAAGAATGAAACTTACCTCTTTAATGGAAGTTGCTGGAATTTGAAATAATTTTTTAAATAAACTGTGATCTCCCAGGGTATACTTAGTGACCTCTTGTGGAACCCTAGGGTGCCATGGAACCCTGGCTGAGAAACCTGATGTAGACAGTACAGAGCCAGATTACATCATTGGGTTGACTTGGAGTTAGGCAGCTTCCTGTGTTTCTGTGGACATCCTCAGTCCCAGGTCCTCGAGTTTAATAGTCGTCAGAACTCTACTACATAGAATGCTGTGTACAGAATACTGTCATGAGTAAGGATGGCGAGCAGGGGGCTCCCACCCAGACTGTCAAGCGCATGCGTAGCACTGAGGAACTGTTCAGCCATTCAAAGAGACACAGATCGGGACCGCCTTAACCTTTGGGGTTTATATGGCTGGGTTTTCCCACGCTTCCTCAGTTTGTTAGGATTCTTGTTAAGTACTACTAATAAATATTAGAGACCAAGTCATTGTCTCAGTGTGTTTCCTGGTAATCAGGACAAATACATAGCGATTAAATGCTGACTTGGGCCAGTGGCTCACCGCTTTCCAGTCTTTAAATACTTACCCTCATTCCTTCTGAACTTGCTTCAGGGAAATGTTAATGTTTAAAGCAGAAAGGCATAGGACCAGGCAAATTTATGAAAAAATTAATTTAATGAAATAATACAATTTTCTTTAAGGATCCCAAGCACCAGGAAGAATCCTGAAGGACTTGTCTCCAAAACCAATTGCTCAGTGCCCAGCCGAACAAACATCGCCTCTGATCACTTGAAGAAAAGTGTAACTAATGGCACCTTTGCGTCACCACTGATAAGCAAAGTGAGTGGCACACCACAGCCACACTCCAAAGTTGGTCTAATGTGGCTGTGTGAACTTAAGAGAGGAAAAAATGGGTGGGAAAATTTGCCTCCAAGCAGTCAATTTCTGGGCCAGTTAAGAGAAATCCATAGCATAGCTATTAAGTTAATTGAGTAAGTATGCTGAAGCTTTGCCCCCAGACAGTAGAAATCTTGTTCTGCCTTTAACTTCTCAGACCTGGGTGCTGGCTGCACCAGTTTATTGTGAGAACTTGTGCAGAGACAGCAGGCTTTCATTGTAATAAGCAGTAATTACATTTAGCTCCTTTTCAGTAGATCAAGTGGAGGTGGGGGGAAATCTTACAATGGCTGGGATAATGTATACAACAGCTGTCTTACTTCATTTGGCAAGACCACCAGAGTTATAGTCAGCTTCTCATCTTCCAGGTACAGTATGTGTGTATGTGGGTAGCCTATTATGCAGATGGCAATGCAGATACAGTAGATCCCTGTATTGATCCAGCACTTCTGTCTGTCTTCTCCATAGAGACAAGATGCAACTCATCTTAAGAAGGCTTCAGAGACGGAGGAATCTGGTGTTCCTGTTTCCCGCAACACCTTTGTTTCCAGCAACAAATCTCAGAATGGGATACTTCCTCCTCCTCTTCCCAAGCTCATACCTGCCATTGGGTTCTCATCTCCTAAACTCCCCAGTAAGCCTGCTTTCTTGGATGACTTAAGCAAGAGATCCAAGAAGCAGCCTCCCTTGTCTCTCAAAACTTCTCAGGACTTTGGCCAGGCTGACAGTGCTAAGCTGGAGATGGCCAGGCAGAGCTCCTGGGGAGATAAGAACTTGGCGGCATCTTTGCAGCTGTCAGGCAGCT
The DNA here is from genome assembly GCF_035149785.1 of Candoia aspera. Taxonomy (NCBI): domain Eukaryota; kingdom Metazoa; phylum Chordata; class Lepidosauria; order Squamata; family Candoiidae; genus Candoia; species Candoia aspera. The sequence goes on along the minus strand of NC_086154.1, from coordinate 114,322,055 downwards.
CTGGAGGATCCTCTGAAGCCAAAGTGCGTGAGGAAGTTACAGAGTTACCAAGCAAGGACTCATCCTTGGCATCTTCATCATCATCTTCTAGCAGCTCCTCCTCCTCCAGTCCAGCTCATAAGCCAATTAAGGGACTTTCTCAGGCCACAGTAGGAGCTGATGGCTACTCTTCCTCTCAGGAAACGGATTGTGTGTCTGGGAAACATGCTTCTGAGGACTCCAAGTTTGCCAAGCTAAAATCACCGTTGTTGGCTAATTTGACCAATCTGGAGTTGGGAAGTACCATGTCGCCCCCACCTGCAAAGAAACTGGCACTTTCTGCCAGGAAGGTGCGTTTGGGGGAAGGAATTGATTTCACAGTTCTCCAAGTTGGGGGAGAAATGGTGGTGAGAAAGGTGAAAGCTTGATGAAGGAAAGCCAGATGACCTTTCTATCTAGCAGAGGTGCTGTATGCTCAGGGGCACCTGTATGCTGGTAGTAACCAAAAGGATACCTCATCTAGCCAGCTTGCAATGCCCCAGTACACTAGACAGCATTCGCTGGAAGTAAATTGTATGCTTTGTACTCTGTAGCAAAACCTGTTTTTCCATGGCCTTGGGGTGGAACTTGTGTTGAGTTGGCTTCCCCTCTTCCTCCTCCTCCTCTTGGCTATTAAGAGTAAGATGTAGAACCTTTTTTGGGGGCCAAGGGCTACACTAGGCCATTTGAATAGCAGCCAAGGGCTGCATTGCAAGAAGTGGGCAGGACTAGGGCAAAAATCTAAAATGGAATTAATTGAACAGTTAAGATGATATTAACTGACTGAAATATTGATGATAAAAATGTAGATTCCCCCTTTGGTCATGGTGAGAATTGCCATGTGATGGGGTAGGGTTTTGAGGAAGGCCCTCTTGGCTTTGTGAGCTGCCTGTGTTCCTGATCCTCAGTCTGTCCACCCTGCTGGATCTGCAAGTAAATGAGGTTGCTTGTGAAGAGACATCCTTCTGCAGCCCTGGGCCAGAACAAGGCAGCTGGGCAGGGGTGTGACCTTTGGGAGTAAGGCCTAGCATGTCCTGGGAAATGGGAAGGTGTCAGTGGCCCAGTATTTATTCTAACACGTCTTCTGTCTTTTGACATGTCCTTCCTTGTTTTCCCTCTGTTTCTAACCACAAACACTTTTCTGATTCTTCTTCCCCTCCTCCCACCCCTACCTCTCTTTGTTTTGTCCCCACCCTCTCTTCTTATGCCACCCGCTGTCCCTGGGGTCATGGAAACCTCCTTTTAGACCACCAAGTTTTTATTTATGTCGATAACTACAGGGCAGCAACACCCTGCGGAAAGTGAGCGGCAGTGAGCATCGGGCACCGCCCCATTCCCCCCCAGCTGCCACATATACCACCCAATTCGTCTGCGCCGCAGCACTCATCCAACCCAGGTAAGCTATGCACAGTTGGGTTTCTGGGCAGGACAACCTGCCTAAGTGGTCCACGTGCCGCTGGAATATTGATGCTGGCAGTATTTAATCCTTTTCCTCAATAAGGCCTTTTGCTAGTTAAGGTCTTTCCTCTAATCCCTCTGGTGCTTTGCCTAAGGATTTCTGGGCTAAAGCCTACTAGCTCAGAGGAACCTGATTGGTTCAGGTGCTTTTTTTAATCCATGTTCTGGGACTGAGAATTGTGTCCAGGGAGGTGAAGGTCCTTGGCACAGCTAGAGATGATGCCTGAGAATGGATTCTAGTTGGATAACCTAATATCAGTAAGCTCTGTCTCCCCCATCCCCTGAAAGCTTTTATTAGTGTCCAGTAATTGACCTGTGAGCTGATCAGCACATTATCTAAGCTTTCTAGAGATAAAGATACTTTTAGGGATAGTTTAGCCTCTAGAAACAAAATGTAGTTGTGTTGCTCATTAGTAAATGCTTCCCATGCTACAACATTTTTTTTTCAAGTAAACTCTGTTAGCAAATGGTGTAGATCAGCTTATTTAGCAAAAGGTAACGGAATTTGCATGTTTTGTTTAAGAAGTAGTGCATCTTAGCTGGATGTTCAACACAAAAAAAGCAGCATTCTAGGGCAATGGGCACAAGTGGATTAACAGAATGATAGAAAATATTGTAGAGAAATGCCTTTCAGTCACATAGGACATAAACAAGAAGTAATGTGGGACAGCAACATTTCATTCCCGTCCTACCTCAGAACACCACTATTCTTGTGGACTATGTAATATCTTCAGATGTATAGTCATGAGAAGAATAAATTAGTGTTTACATAAACCTTGGTTCGTTGCGGTGATTTGGGAAATAAGCCACAGTTACATAGTTAACACATCACACTTAAGTCACAACCTTGCAAGCCACTTTAAAGTCCAGCATGAGGTGTGAACCCAGCCATTGTCACATCACATAGTGCCTTCAGATTTGGCAGTAAAATAAGGGAATAGAAATTCTGTAATTGGGAAATCTCTATGCTTGGAAGTATGTTAGTTTTGACAATGCTGCATCTGTGCCCAGTGTGTGATTCTCTTTGGATGGGAACTGAAGTGTGAAATCTTTGATACATCCAGTTCTGAAATTGGGATAATTGTGATCCAAACTGGTACTTGTATCTTTTGGAAAAGGGAAAAATGTAATTCCAATCTGCACTTGGAAGCAACCAGATATGTGGTAATGCCAGTCTGTCTAGGTGATGTAAGGGATGTTTGTACATTAAATTAGTGGGATTGTTGGCACTGACCTTTAGAGAACTGAGACAGCAAAGAAGTTCTCTAAATATTTCCAGAGCTTCAGAATCTGCTGGGTCTTAACTTTGTTTATGTGATTCTCTAGGATGCTCTCACCTGCTTCCAAATCTTCAGCACCACCACAAACAGCTGACAGTACCTTTGTCGACTTCATGCCCTCATCCAGCTTCAAATCATGCTGCCTCTCTGCTGCCACCCCTCTTCCATCACCTGTTGTGCCCACAGTGGCACCACACCTCTCTTATCCAGACAACAGCAAAGAGCCATTTGTTGTCAGCAGTAAGAAGAAGAAAAGGAAGCATAGCTCCCTAGTGGAAGAGCAGGATGACCACAGTAGCCGGAACATGAAAGATTTCAACGGTGAGGGGACTTGGCTCTCTAGTCCTCCTAGCAAGAGGAGGCAACTGGAGGGAAATGGCAGCATGGTGCCCTTCCCTGCACAGGAAGCCAACTTGGTGATGACTAGGAAGGGAGAGGAGGAGAGAAGGGCTGGAGACTACAGGGCATTAGCTGCAAGTCAAAGTAGTTCCATCCACAAGAAAAAGAAAAAGAAGAAGAAGAAGAAGAAGAAGAAGAAAAGGCTGCAGCAGAGGGTGGAAGACTGCTCATCTTTGTTGTCCCCTGTGAACCGGTAAGCATTTGCTTGGCTGGTTGTCTCAAGTCAAGGCTTTACCTGACCAATAAAGTGACAGTTGCGCTGCTTGTCAATTTCTTAAGAAAAGGTGGTTGCCACAATAGTGGAGCATGGTCTTTTCCTCTCACTGCAACAGCGTAACCTTGCTTTCCCTCTGAGTGGGACACCTAGGAAGACTCACAGAGAAAGAGCTAAGTATTTTCTTCCCTTTCCCCCCGTTGCTTGCATATCTAGATTTTTAAAAAGTATGTCTCCCTGTTACTGCTGGTTTAAAGAGTTTTTGGCTTTTTAACCTTCTCCCCAACTCTTTCAATGTAAAGAAATCACTTACTTTTATTTATTATGTGCAGCTGCCCTCCTCCACCTGAAATAAGGTCCTGTAGAACAAAGAAGAAGAGGAAGAAGAAGAAGCAATTGCCTTCCCCCAGTTCAGACAAGAGCGCTTCTTCTGGAGAGAGTGAGCGCCACAAACATAAGCAAAGAGAGAAACCGCATTGTCCTGTGGCTGAAGTCAGTAGCCCCCAAGAAGAACTAAATGAGAATGGCCTTTCTTCAGCCAGAGACAGCCCCCCAGGTTGGCAGTGCATCTGCATCAAGGTTGATTGGGTAGGGGGAAGCAAGGGAGGCCAGAATCTGGATAGTGGAGATACGTGTTCATCCCATATCCCCACCTGAAGTAGTCTTGTTGCTTCCTTGATGTGGTTTAGATGACCTTCCACTTGCTGCACTCAAGCAGAATTGTAAATAGAATCCATTGTATCAATTATTCAGAAATAATTGCTGAAGCAATGTCTGTACATCCAAATTAAAACAGAAGCATGTATTAGCACCAGTGCATAGTATTAGCACCAAGATAGTTTCATCAAGATCTGTTTGTGTCCACAGTGTTTATAACCAACCTCATTTGGGGATTTAACAGATCAGGCATCTGTTCCTGGATAAGCCACATTGCTTATTTGAATGAAGGCAGATGAAAAACTAGCAAACAGCCTCTCCCCCCCCTACATACACACATGCACAGATATTCTGAAAAGGAATGGATTTGGTGATAGATTCTGGCTGTAAATGCTGGAATTAAAAGTTACTGTTTTGCGAGGCATTTAGTGCAATGAAGAATAATTGGCAGAACTGGAATACTTCAGTATGTGCTAATGTCTTGTATGTGTTCACCTTGAAATCTCAAGTGAGGAATTTGCCTGTCATTCCAGTCATTAAGATTGTACTGCCCTAGAGGAACATGTATGGATATCCTACTTGCTTTGCTAACCCTGCAGGAAAGACCAGGTTTGCACATACATCTCTTAGATCAATATGCTATTCACCTTTCTCTTCTCACAACAGCATTGGCTTGGGGCAGCCAGCTCAGACATAGGGACAAGTCCTCCCTCAATATCCTGAGCCCAAAGAAGGAAATTATGCAGCATGAATGTGGACCAGCTGATGTAGTTCAGGAGCTACTGAAGGATTCTTTGGATAAAGCTTATGGAAAGCAAGGTATACTCAGTACATCTGGAATTCCCTCCCTCTCCAGTTGCAGCTTTTGCCAGGACTTGGCAGCCTTTCTCACTGGGAACATGCATGTTCTCCCAAGCTCTTACTGAGTGTGTACTGCTGCATGCTCATTGCTGTACAGTTATTTATTGTATGTCTTGTACTTCACTTTCTGATTAAGGTAATGGAAAAAAGTGGGCAACGCATTTACAGGTAGTCTTCAGTTAATGATGGCAATTGGGACTGGAATTTCTGTTGCTAGGTGACATGGTCGTAAAGCGCAATGTCACATGACCATGCTGCTTAGTGTTGGAAATTCTGGCACTTCCTGTTGCTGTCATTAAGCAAATTACTGTGGGTCATCAAGCAAGGACATCATGTGGTCACCATTTGCGACCTCCTGCTGGCTTCCCCACTGACTTTGCTTGTAGGAAGCTGGCAAAGAGGGTAGAAAATCGTGGTCATGTGACCGTGGGGATGCTGCAACTGACCTAAGTATGAGGACCAGTCATAACTACTACTTGTTCAGCACCATTGTTAAGTTCGAACAGTTGTTGAACAAGTGGTTGTTAAATGAGGACCACCTGTATAAATAAGGAAAGTTACAGTTTGGAAAATAATAATGTAATGTGATCAACTCTTGACCTTGGAGGCTCTGAATTCTCTACCAGATTTTGATACCCATCAGTAAAATATAACATCTGAAAATCTATGACCTTACATCTGATTCAGCTTTCTAACTTCTTCCATCAGAATTGTATTGTGGAATCTTAGGAAGCTAAGAAAAGGCTTTGGAATAGGATTTAGGATGTATTAAAATTCCAGATCATGCAAAATTCCTATCTGGTTTCTCTTTCTTCAAGTCGGCAGTGTGTAAGTTTGGAATGGTTCTTGCCATCCTAAACCATCAAGGACTGATATTTCTGTAATGAAAGAAAGCAAAAATAGATCTGTTATTCTGCGAAAACCTCCTGAGGTTTATGATGGAGACCTCTGAATGTAAGGTGTTCCTGTTTCCCCACCTGTACTTCTGAAAATAGATGCTTGCTTGATTCTTCAGGGTGGAAATAAGGAATCCATCGTAAGCTGAAATAATGAGGTTGGATGCTGCCGCTCTCAGCTGTGCTGTTTCATCCACAGTTTTAACATGGGATGGTGAAGCATCTGCTGTCAGCCAGGATGCTGTGCGTGATGCTGTATGGTCCCAGAAGCAGACCATCCTTGATGACTGGGATGAGGAGTTTGACAGCGGAAAGGTACGGAGCCATTTTGTGTGAGCCAACTCCTCAATTTGGACTGAGTTTCAGCATTTCCCATTTTGAAATCCATGTTTTTGATAACATGGAGGATTGCTATTGCAATGGATTTTGGTCAGGAAATAAAGCAGTAATATAAGTCAAAGAATATAATCCAGACTTTTGATCATGCAGACCATGTGTGTACAAAGTTACATTCTGCTTTAATATGAGAGACAGTTTATTTTTCTCTGCCTCTGCCCAAGCCAGGCTGGCAAGATTTTTTATTTGATGGTTTCCATCCTGTCCTGTGGGCATTTGTTTAAACAGGGTTTAAACTGAGAGGTGGGAAGGTCAGTGTCCACACTTTCTGTAGCAGAAAGTGTTGTTATTTAGTCTAGAAATAAGAATTTCTCCATCCAGTGGAAAAGTAACTAGGCATATTACAGAGTTCAGGTAGTTGGTGAACACAGGGAAAGAGTGGAAGATAAAGCTATGGAGCCTGTGGATATGTTAGATTTTGGATTCAGTCAGAAGCCCATTGTAATACATTTTGATCCTTCAACTTCTCAGATATTTTCTCCCATGGCTCTTCAATACAGTAAAGAAGTCTTTAAAAACTAGGTATGCTTGATAGATGTTCAAGAGCACTTTGGTTTTAAGAGGAAGTGAAGGCTTGAAAATATTTGTGGCAAATTCAGTTTTTGTTTTAAAACCAAGCTCTTACAAAAACCCATTGTCCACTCTACAGCTATTTTGTATTTCTGTAGGTTAATTCCTTTCTATGTCACAGCTTCGGTATTAGGAATTAGGCAATAAAGCGTGTTCTTCTTATTCATAGGTGAAAAAAAGTAAGAAGTTCAAGCGTGAGCGAAGGAGAAACTACAATGTCTTCCAAAAATTGCAAAGCAGGCGTAACTTCTGGGCTGTGACACATCCAGCTAAAGTAGCTAGCCTGAGCTATCGGCTTTGAAAGGTAAATAAAATGAGCACCCTGTTGGCGAAAGATGGGATGATGATGATGATGATGATGATGATGATGATGTTGATGATGGTTATTTTGTATAGAATTGCTAAGCTGGAGTAGGCAAATGGCCTGCTATTATGGGAGGAAGGGTAGCTGGTGTCTATGATGGGTAAAAATGCTATGTATTCTTCAAACCAATGTTTACATTGTTGGGTTGTGCAGAAATTTGTATTCAAAGGGCAGAATATGACTTGGAGCTTGCATGAATGCACACACCTGTTTAGCCATGCTTCAGAATTGATAGATGATTCTGGGAAAATAGGCATTTAGTTTAAGGCTTTCCTGACAGGTGTTACACGCACACCCATGTCCTCTTCAGATGGAGGTCTCTGCACGGCACTGATAAATTGCCCAAGCAGAAATGCCTTAGGTATGTGCTAGACAGTATAAACGTTGTCCTGGGCTTTGACATGTGTATGACTGGATACAGCTAAACTGCAGTTGTCAGATGTGACACTTTTTTTCTTCATTATCCTCGATATAGAAGGTGCATTTTGGCTGTCTGAAATTAGGGAATGTGAGTGATGATGGGAAATCACTTCATGCTAATCCTGCCATTCTTTTCCCTCCTTGGTTTAAAGCTGTCATGTCATCTTGATTCTGCAAGGATGAGGATTTTTGCTGCATTTTTAATCTTGTTTCCATTTCAACCTAACAGATGAGTCTTGGCTGAAGAAGTGCTGTGGCCAACTTCTGCACCGTGGAGCTTCAAGTGACCAGAATCATATTGTCAACAGTCACCAGTTGCCACTTCTGGGGAGAAGGTTTTCTTCTTGCCTTGAGTAGGGTGCTGCCATTCAGAGTGCTGGGATGTGGCATCGCTTCTCTACAGCCTCTGAAGAAAGCAGGCTCTTGACCTTACTACATCAGGGGTGCTGCAAGATGCCGTGCCTGGGAAGGGCACTGTCCGAGGGTAACTGTGGATGTGGATCAGGAGTGGTGGCAGGGTAGTCAGCCCTTGGAGATGAAACCCTTTGCTGCTCCACACCTAGAAATCCAGGCTTGGCGAGCTGTGGTGCCCTCCATAGCCTTTCCTGCCAGGAGAAGTTGAAGAAAACTGAGAACTCTGCCCGGTTTCTAGGAGTATTGCCTGAATTGGCATTTGTCCTTTCCCCCCTTACCAGATCTGTCATTATGAGTGTAATTTGTATGACTTTTCTTTACTCATGCATGACCTGTCCCTTGTTTCAGCCTTTCAGATGAGCATAAATTCTCACCACCACAAACATCTTTTCCACAATCTATTCTTGCTGCAGAGAATCCTTGGAACCGAGTTCTGTACAGCAAGAAAAGCTGGTGGTCAGATTGGCCTGCCCTTAATAAACATGATTTCATCAAATGTACATTGCCAAGGATGTTGGAAGCAATTTATTTATTGCTGGAATCTTACAATTTTAGATGTATAAACTGCAACTGAACATTTGAGGGTCCTTTTACTTTAAACAAAAATCCTTGCATATCCTAAACTGGGAACTCTTGAAGTGGAGCATTTGAATATTCAAGTACACGCCTATCTTTGCTATTTTTCATTCTTCTGCCCTTGTGCTAATTAATTTCTGGTGGGCATTATTGCACAATTTGATAGGCAGAAGCTGTGTCCTAGAAGATCAGATTCATACAACAGATTAGTGTTCGAAAGAGGCTGACTGAATCATTGCTGCTTTAGCACTAAGGCAAAATTTGTTTCTTGCCCAGTTGAAAAGAAACACTAGTTGCCTGTGAGAAACTTTTTAATGGGATATTATGCCACCCGGGAAAAAGGGTTCCTTTGCACCTGTTGTTGTCTACCAATGAAGTTGATGGCTCTCCCTAAGGCAGACATATTTCATCTGTCATATGCCAATTCTGCATGATCACTTTTGAGGGGCAGTCCATGTGCACCCCATGCATTCTTGCATCTCTCTGTTGTCCACCCATTTGCCTTTTCAGCATTGGCACCCATTTTCTCTATTCACAGATGGTGTGTGAAGCTTGAAAACTCTTAATTCTTTCCACTGCATAACACATAAAAACTGTTACCAACTTTGGCCCTTGCATCTATTTTGGGCTAACAATTAGAATTTTCTTCTTTGATGAGGGAGACTCTGAGCCTCTTATCTCTCTGAGGGGAGCAGGGTCTTCTGTTTTACAGTCTTCTCCCGATATGTAGATACCCTGAATATGGGCACACTTTGCACCTCGTACTGGGGTTTAATGCAACAGCCCTCATTGTAGCAACGGTTCATGGTGCAATAAAGGAATGTTTTGTGTATGTGTCTTGTTTGTTCAGTCTGTCAGTCAGTCTCTTGTGATTTTCTGCTAACAAGTCTGGTGAGTGAGAGAGGTGACTTTTTGATGGTCTAAGGAGATGAACTCAGACACCCCGTTTTCAGAAGTCTTGCCAGCTGTAGTATTAGCCAAAGAGATAAATGCAACCATTGTTACATTATTAAAAAAAAGCTTAAAAATACGTTTAGCTGGGTTGATAGCTGCATCCAACGCATGCTTTTTTTTAAAAGCTGGTATTGTATGTGTTTTGGGGGTGCTTATTGTGCTGAAATTCCACAATGACAACCCCCCCTCCAAGTGGAGCACTAGCTGAGAGTTACTCCCATGCCACTTAATCTAATTTATCTAATGCCTTGCTCCTTCTACTATGTGAATATTAAATCCCACCCTCTACTTGCCCAATGCTTGACCAGGATAGATACTTTTGGAGAAATCATGTAGACACTGGCATTAATTTTAAAAAATACTGCCCTCGAAGACATGGAAGAAAATGGAGGTTTGGAAACAACCTTTGAATTAGGTTCAACAGAACTGTGATACAATTTAGGAGAAGTTTGATCACTTCAGGTTGCTTCAGTGGAGAGACTAGCTCAGGAGCAGAGCATGTAGTTGGCCCCCTGGCATCTTGTTATGGCTGGAAAAAGCTCCAGTGTAAACCCTGGAGAACCACTGCCAGTCGGTCCCTGGGGTCACATGTATTTAATGAACCATGGTTTTTTGTGTCTGTGTGTGCTCTGAATTAGCTTAGTGTTGGCTCTTAAGATTCTTCATTCATAGTTCAAATGTTGCACTAGGGCCAGGAAACCTAGGGTCAAGTCCACCCTGAGTCATGGAAGCTCACTGGACAATTTTGGCCCAGTCGCCCTTTCTCAGAGCAGCTTACCCCACTGGAAGAAGGAATGTTTTGTCTGTCACTTCAACTTCTAAGGGAAGGGGGTGTATAAATCTAATAACAAGGACTTTTTTGCAGTATCTAGACAGTATCAACAATACTGGTTTTGATGGAATAATAGTCTGATTTGTTATACATCAACTTCCTATGTACATTTTACCAGCAGATGCTATTTTGGATTCCAGTACACAATATAGTGGAGGTAGTAGAATTCTTAACTATGGTTACTCAAATACTTTTAATCTGTTTGGTCTTAAGCACACAATTGTTAACAACTTATTTTTCACAAAAAACTTCATTTGAAGTTAAGGATAACAAGTATGTTTTGTTTTCTAGAGAAGACACACTTGGAGGGTGGGGGGCGCTCATGTCCTCTAGCTATCTGGTGTTGATGTAGTAATGGTCCACAATAGTTACAAGAGGAAGCAGGGTCTTTACCAAAAAGATTCCTGAGTCCAGGGGAGGGAGAAAATGTGAGACTCAGAGTAACCCTATCTTAATTTTGCTAAGTTGAGCTGGAGAATAGCTTTGACAGACTTTCAAGATTCTGTTACAATATCCTGCTAGCAATAAAGGTCTTTTCAGAAATCCAAGTGGTTCAATGCAGTTTTAGTTTCAAATCTGGGTTTGAAAACCAGCTATAAGATATGAATCAAGATCCTTCCTTCCAAGATATTCTTTTGAGCTGCCAGGAAGAGAAGACTGGAGACCAGATGGAAATTACCCAATACTGCTGGATCAACAAGTAACTTCAGGAGAAGGCACACCATCTCTTTCAAGATGGCCAGCAAAACTCTGAAGCAAAATTTACCAAATCCACTCATCTGTTCTCCCTGCAGCTCAAACAAGCCAAGAAGGACAGGAAACCATTCCACACATGACTAAGCTTATGCTACTTCCTTAGATTCCATGGGCTAAAAAAAAAATGCCAGATGACCTCACAAGACATTGCCCCAGCCATCTCATTGGATTCTGCCTATTATGTGTTCAGCTCCAATGGAATATGAGCAATTTTATCCTCAACATACCTCACAAACAAATCCTAATCACCTGCAGAAGCTCAACCATCCCCCAGCAGGATGTAGGTTATCTTGAACAGGGATGAGATTTCATGGATGCCAGAAGAATCTATACTTTGCCTCCCTTATTATCAGTGTAAGCCCAAATTTGGACTTATTCCCATGACAATCAGTTTTGCTCTTTGTTTTCAGCATCAACACTCTAGTCTTTAATTACTTCAGTTCCTGGAACTGAAAAGATCAGCTAATGGGGGTAGGCGGATCAGGAGCAAGTTTATCCAATCCCCTCGTTAATTCTGTATTCTAGAGATCAACTCAGTGCATGGTGAGATATATGGAAAACTCTCCAAGCTCCTCCTGCAAACCAAGAGGTTTGATAAGGCACCTGGGGTGGATATTTTAATTGGTCCTCTACATTTAAAGAAATCAATAGCACCAGTGAAAGTGATCTGGTATGATAAAAGATTAACAGAAACATCTTCCATTTCCCAATCATGAATCATCTGTTCTGAGGTAAAAAATTAGATCTAATATATGGCCAGCTATACGACTTGATAATGACCAAAGACATACCTATGGCTGTTCTGCAGGACAAATCTAACCTACTCCCAACCTGATCCCCAGAACATGGAAGTAATGTATTTCTGGGGAATTCAATCACCAGCCTTGGAGACCAGATCAAGAAGCTCAGGAAGAGATATGTCTGGCCAGTTGGATAGACAGTACATCATTGTCCCTAGACCACATCTAGACACCTGAATTTGATTGAATAGGAGTTGACCTTTCCATGTTTATTCGTTTAGTTGCTTCCGACTCTTTGTGACTTCATGGACAAGCCCACGCCAGAACTTCCTGTCGGTCGTCAACACCCCCAGCTCCCCCAGTGACGAGTCCGTCACCTCTAGAATATCATCCATCCACCTTGCCCTTGGTCGGCCCCTCTTCCTTTTGCCCTCCACTCTCCCTAGCATCAGCATCTTCTCCAGGGTGTCCTGTCTTCTCATTATGTGGCCAAAGTATTTCAGTTTTGCCTTTAATATCATTCCCTCAAGTGAGCAGTCTGGCTTTATTTCCTGGAGGATGGACTGGTTTGATCTTCTTGCAGTCCAAGGCACTCTCAGAATTTTCCTCTAGCACCACAGTTCAAAAGCATCTATGTTCCTTCTCTCAGCCTTCCTTATGGTCCAGCTCTCGCAGCCATATGTTACTACGGAGAACACCATTGCTTTAACTATGCGGACCTTTGTTGTCAGTGTGATGTCTTTGCTCTTAACTATTTTATTGAGATTTGTCATTGCTCTTCTCCCAAGGATTAAGCGTCTTCTGATTTCCTGACTGCAGTCAGCATCTGCAGTAATCTTTGCACCTAGAAATACAAAGTCTTTCACTGCCTCTATGTTTTCTCCCTCTATTTGCCAGTTATCAATCAAGCTGGTTGCCATAATCTTGGTTTTTTTGAGGTTTAGCTGTAAGCCAGCTTTTGTACTTTCTTCTTTCACCTTCATCATAAGGCTCCTCAGTTCCTCTTCACTTTCAGCCATCAAAGTGGTATCATCTGCATATCTGAGATTGTTAATGTTTCTTCCAGCGATTTTAACTCCAGCCTTGGATTCCTCAAGCCCAGCACGTCGCATGACGTGTTCTGCGTACAAGTTGAATAGGTAGGGTGAGAGTATACAACCCTGCCGTACTCCTTTCCCAATCTTAAACCAGTCCGTTGTTCCGTGGTCTGTTCTTACTGTTGCTACTTGGTCGTTATACAGATTCTTCAGGAGGCATACATGATGACTTGGTATCCCCATACCGCTAAGAACTTGCCACAATTTGTTATGGTCCACACAGTCAAAGGCTTTAGAATAGTCAATAAAACAGAAATAGATGTTTTTCTGAAACTCCCTGGCTTTTTCCATTATCCAGCAGATATTGGCAATTTGGTCTCTAGTTCCTCTGCCTTTTCTAAAGCCAGCTTGTATATCTGGCAATTCTCGCTCCAGGAATTGCTGAAGTCTGTGTGTTTATTCGTTTAGTCGCTTCCGACTCTTCGTGACTTCATGGACCAGCCCTCGCCAGAGCTTCCTGTCGGTCGTCAACACCCCCAGCTCCCCCAGGGACGAGTCCGTCACCTCTAGAATATCATCCATCCACCTTGCCCTTGGTCGGCCCCTCTTCCTTTTGCCCTCCACTCTCCCTAGCATCAGCATCTTCTCCAGGGTGTCCTGTCTTCTCATTATGTGGCCAAATGCTGAAGTCTATCTTGCAGGATCTTGAGCATTACCTTACTGGCATGTGAAATGAGTGCCACTGTTTGATAGTTTGAACATTCTTTAGTGTTTCCCTTTTTTGGTATGGGGATATAAGTTGATTTTTTCCAGTCTGATGGCCATTCTTGTGTTTTGCAAATTTGCTGGCATATAGCATGCATTACCTTGACAGCATCATCTTGCAATGTTTTGAACAGTTCAGCTGGGATGCCATCGTCTCCTGCTGCCTTGTTATTAGCAATGCTTCTTAAGGCCCATTCAACCTCACTCTTCAGGATGTCTGGCTCTAGCTCACTGACCACACCGTCAAAGCTATCCCCGATATTGTTATCCTTCCTATACAGGTCTTCTGTATATTCTTGCCACCTTTCTTGATCTCTTCTTCTTCTGTTAGGTCCTTGCCATCTTTGTTTTTGATCATACCTATTTTTGCCTGGAATTTACCTCCAATGTTTCTAATTTTCTGGAAGAGGTCTCTTGTCCTTCCTATTCTATTGTCTTCTTCCACTTCCGTGCATTGCTTGTTTAAAAATAATTCCTTATCTCTTCTGGCTAACCTCTGGAATTTTGCATTTAATTGTGCATATCTCCCCCGATCACTGTTGCCTTTTGCTTTCCTTCTTTCTTGGGCTACTTCTAGTGTCTCAGCAGACAGCCATTTTGCCTTCTTGGTTTTCTCTTTCTTTGGGATGTATTTTGTTGCCGCCTCCTGAACAATGTTGCGAACTTCTGTCCATAGTTCTTCCGGGACCCTATCTACTAAGTCCAGTCCCTTAAATCTATTCTTTACCTCCACTGCATATTCCTTAGGAATATTAGTGAGCTCATATCTAGCTGATCTGCGGGTCTTCCCTAATCTCTTTAGTCTGATCCTAAATTGTGCAATAAGAAGTTCGTGATCTGAACTACAGTCAGCTCCGGGTCTTGTTTTTACCGACTGTATAGATGTCCGCCACCTTTGGCTGCAAAGGATGTAGTCAATCTGATTTCGGTGTTGTCCATCTGGTGAAGTCCATGTATAAAGCTGTCTCTTAGGTTGTTGGAAGAGAGTGTTTGTTATGCAGAGTGAGTTGTCTTGGCAAAATTCTATCAGCCTATGTCCTGCTTCGTTTTGTTCTCCCAGGCCATGCTTACCTGTAATTCCAGGTGTCATTTGACTGCCCACCTTAGCATTCCAGTCTCCCGTGATGAAAATAGCATCTCTTTTAGGCGTGTTGTCCAGTAGGTGCTGCAGATCCTCATAGAACTGCTCTACTTCAGCTTCTTCAGCATTTGTGGTTGGGGCGTATATTTGGATCACTTTGATATTAGATGGCTTGCCCTGAATTCGAATTGAGATCATTCTATCGTTTTTTGGATTGTATCCAAGCACTGCTTTAGCCACTTTACTATTAATTATGAAGGCTACTCCATTTCTTTTGTGGTCCTCTTGTCCACAGTAGTAGATCTGGTGGTCACTTGATGTGAAGTGGCCCATTCCAGTCCATTTCAGTTCACTGACGCCCAGAATGTCTATCTTTAATCTTGACATCTCACCAATAACCACATCCAATTTGCCCTGGCTCATAGATCTTACATTCCAGGTTCCAATGGTGTGTTGATCCTTAGAACATCGGATTCGCCGTTCACCACCAGCACCGTCGGCCGCTAGCCATCCTTTCGGCTTTGAGCTAGCTGCGTCATCACGTCTGGGGCTAGTTGGACTCATCCTCTGTTCCTCCCCAGTAGCATTTTGACCATCTTCCGACCTGGGGGTCTCATCTTCCGATGGTATACCGACATATCTCTGGTTGTACTGATCCATTTAGTTTTCACGGCAAGAATACTGGGGTGGGTTGCCATTACCTTCCCCAGGGATCGCATTTAGTCTGACCTCTCTGTCATGACCTGCCCGACTTGGGTGGCCCTTCACGGTTTAGCTCATGGCATCATTGAGGTGCTCAAGCTCCAGCACCACGACAAGGTAACGATCCTTTGCTGAAGTTGACATTTACATATTATTTTAACTGAAAAAGGGCATATTTGGAAGATGGTCTCTTTAGGTGGAAGTGAGGAAACTGGAAAAAGATATACTGTGATCCTGAATCCTTACCTTCATTCTTTTCTACATTGGGATGATTTAATGCAGCAAAAAAGTATGACTCCCAGGCTACCTGCTGATCATCCAGACCTACTTCTTTCTCTCTGTATTGGAGAGGCAAACAAGTGAAAGAATATGGAAAAAAGAGAACCTAGGTTGATTCTTGATCATGGTATTCATAGTACTTTTTTTCTTCAAGAGGTAAACATGTTCCATTTCCTTCTGTTCTAAAAGATCCCAACCACTGATGGTATTAGGATCTACCTCGGTCTTCCACTTAGTTAAGAAATATCTAACCTTTTAGATGAGAGCCAGTTTGGCATCAGACTAGAAACTGGGAGACCATAAGTTCTAGTCCCACCTTAGGCACAAAGCCAGCTGGGTGATCTTGGGCACTTTCTCTCAGCCTTAGGAAGGAGGGCAGGGCAAACCACTTCTGGAAAAAAAATCCTTGCCAAGAAAACTGCAGGGAATTGTCCAGGCAGTTGCCAGGAATCAAGACTGACTCGAAAGCATCCCCCCCCCCTTTCAGATATGTTAGAATACGATTCCAATTCCTCACAGCATCACCAGTAGCTGGGAGTGATGGAAGTTACAGGCTCCATTCATAGGCCAAGCTCTGTAAGAAACTTCGAGATCAATGGCTGTGGTGCCATTTTTAATATCCCACAAATGGCTCTAGTTGTGGTTTCTGACTTACTGTGGCATACGTTCCCTAAATGCTACCATCCTGAATCAGTCTCTCTTTGTTGTGGGTTATACCATACAGTACAGATTACAGGAGTTCAAGATGGCAGCCATTTTGGTTTGAACGAACAGTTAAAATTCATGCTTTATTCCAGGTCTTTCAAAGCATCTCAGGTGAACATGGCCATAGGCTAATATCTAGAGAGTTCAGGGAGGGCTCCTCCCTCTACCAAGGGCTAGCCTATGAAATACAGCAGGCTTAGGAAACAAATATTATGAAAAGGCAGCATAAACATTGATAACATAAATGATTTTATTATCCCTGATGAGATGTTTGTGGATTTTTTTTTTTTTTGGCTTCCCTGCCAGCACAACTTGACTACTTCGCATGTTAAATAGGGCTTCATTTGTTGTTCGACACTAATCGCAAAACCTTGTGGGCCAGAGCGCTCTCTCCCACTCAAACACACAACAGGACCCTTTTCCTTCTCATGGCTACATCTTGGTGTACATGTGCTTGCCACATCTTTCCCCAACCTGGTGCCCTTTGAATCTATTTAAACACCATTATTCTAGCAATTCCCAACCAGCATGTCAGGAAATGATGGGAGTCATTGCCCAATAGATCTCAGGGGAAACCAGGTTGGGAAAGGCTGGCCACCATTGTCCTATTCTGGTCAACACTGCACTGCTGCCATATTTTCCCTTTACTCACTTCATTTTAATCACTAAAGGGTGAGGCTCTTTATTAGATGTGAGGTGGTAGAAGCCCACTGGAGTCTGTTATCCCTAAATTCCACAGCAACTGTTTCTAAATTCTTCTTTCCCATTCTAATATAGCCGGAGGAATGACATACTGTATTATTTATTGGGCAACTTCTTCTCTGCTGTCAGAATTCCCGTGCGCCATGTATGAGGCTCACGCCCATAGCACACCATTCTGTGTGAAGAATGGTGCTGAAATAGGTCAGTGCACAACTGGCTGTAGCACCCCAGATCAGCAGCTTTTCTGTCACGAATGAGCACAGCTACACTTTCACTACCGTCAGAAGTCTCTGTATTCTCACTGAAAACTATTCCAAGGAAAAACATACAGCAGCAGGCAGGGAAAAGTGAAGGCTCTGCATAGAGGCCCAATACGGGAAACTGCAGAATTTCTGCACATGAACAGGGCCATGGCTTGGGAGAGCTTTCCAAAAACATGGCATCATTTTGCTGGGTGAAGAGGGGTGCTTAGCAAGGGGCTGGGTTCTGATGGGGGCAGCACCAGCCAGAGGCCCTTCAGATTGGGAAGGAGTTCATGATTCTCTCAGGTGAGCATAAGCTGCTTGCATCAGCCCCTCAGAATGTAAACCTCATATAGCCGACTCTCGGTGGGCCTTCCTTGCCATCACAGAGGTCAGTCTGAATGCATGAGCTTTGACTACAGTGCTCAAATACTGGCTGTGGATATAGGCCACCTTTATACACAGAGAATGACTGAGCTGACACAACTAAACCACCCTGTGGTTTTTGAATTCTTAAGATACAAAACACCTGAACTAGCATTTCTTAGAAAGGTTTTGCAGAAAAATGGAAGCACAATACTTGCTTATGATTTCTTCCCACTATTTTCTTGATTTTCCAACACAACAAGGTTTAGGTTGTTTAACTGCTAGATATAAAAAAAAATGACAGGGTATCCTTGAATAATGGGGGTTAATTTCCCCAAACCAGCACCTTCTGTGCAAAAGGTCCTTTCCCTGGATTCAAAATTCTGCTTCATGTGGCAGGGTAATTTTCTTCTTCCCTCTTCCAGATCCTCATGTCTCTCCCCCACCTCTTCCTTAGGCAGTTTTACTTGATTCTAGTTTTGTAGCAGTTTAAAAATTACTCAGCTAGAAAAACAGCCTCCCATAACAATTTACAAGATCAGTTTCTGCATTCCTACTTACATTCTAAAATACCCGCCGCACAAAAATAGTTCGGAGCGACAGGATTGTTACACTGAATCACTCTTTTAAACCTATTCTTAGGAAAATTCTGGATTCAAACGTTTCGTCGAAGAGCGATGCGGCGACGCAGAAGGGCGGAGTGCCTGGCTTCGAGGGGGGCAAAGAAGGCCACGCACCCCGCTCCAAAGCAGAAACAAGTTTTGCAAGCTCCCGACTCCCTGAATCGCTATTAGTGAGACGCTACGACACAGACGAATTAGTACTGCAATTACAATTAATAATTCCAAAGCGAATAACGTGGACGCAAGTGGCTCCGCCTATCTCTAGTCGCCTTGGGACAACATCAACCCCCGGGCACCGTCCACCCTGCCCTCCTGCAGCCAAGGCGTTTAACCCCGCGCTCCCCGCTTGCCCAGATGCGGCAGCTCCACCTCCTCCAGCAGGCGCACCTCCGCCGCGCTCCGACCCAGCAGAAACCGGCAACCCCACTTGGGTGGGGCTTGGCGGCCTTACCAGCCCCGAAGCGCGTCCTCTATCACGTGGCACAAAAGCCGCGCCTCTTTTCGGGAGGTTGAGAAGGAACTTGCAGGGGAGCGGCGGCTGCCTCGCATTGCCTGCTCGGCAGCTGTCCAACTCCGCTTGGTAACATGGAGGAGGAAGACGAGACCGCCGGTTATGGTGAGCGAGTGAATGAAGTGCAAGCGAGCGGGCGGGCGGGCGAGGAGCGCCCCTGGCTGAGGATCGCAGTGCTTGCATCGCGGCGGGGAAGATGAAGCATTTGTCTCGCGGGTGGCAATAAGGGGGAGTGGCCCTTACACGCCAGCCAACTGTCCTTGGGCTCCGCCGCGCTGCGATCCGGTGATTCCCCCCTCCTCCTCCCCGCGCGCGCCCCTGCGTCTCCCGGCTTGCGGAGGGTTGAGGGATCGCGTCCTGCAGTCTGCGTCCAGCAAGGAGGCGAAGCAATTGGGCAGGGAAGAGGGGACGGCTACGGGGCTGACTGCCCAAAGGGCGAAGGAATTGGCAGGAAGGGGGTGGGGTTCGGTGTCAAGATCAGCCCCACCATCTCGGGCGTCGGGAACGTGCGGAGAGAGTGGCCGGGGACGAGGTGGGGGCCTCAAGGCTGCTCCGTTGTTGGGGGCGGCGCGGCGGTTACCTGAATTTCTTAGGTGGTGGTGAATAGTCCGGAGCAGCTGCCTTGGGTTAGGAAGGGAGGCTTTCCGCTCGCGACTGCCCTGTGGTTCCTGCGCGAGGACAGCTGTTCTTTCCCGGGGACGAGAAGTTCGGCGCGGAGTTGGCTGGCGGCGGCGGGGTTGGGGAGATGGCGCGTAGCTCCTTTCGGTCTTGGGCAGGGGACCAGGGGCTCCCTTGGAAGCGCGGCAAATTGGGAATGAAGGCAGATGGGCAGGAGCCGTTGGGCGGGCATTTATCCGCGGGGCTGCTTGCGGGGACACGAGCCGAGCGGAGAAGCATTAGCTGGGTCGTGAAGAGGGGCGGTGGAGATGACAGCGGGGAAACAACAGCTGCAGTGGATGGCAGCTGCTTGCCTTTGCTGCCGGCCTTGCTCTCTTAGGCCGAGCAGCCCTCAGACTGCGGGAGGGGAAACGCACTGTCTCTTCAAGGCTGAGCTGAGGAGGAGAAGGTCGTTGTCTTTGGGCCTTGGTAGCACGGCTTGCCTGGTGTGCCCAACTGCCTGCCATTTCCTGCCATGCCACTCTTCTGGGTTCTCAGTGGACTGAGCACTGAGTGCAGGTGGTGCCAGCCCTGTTGCTTGGTTCTGGCTGTTCAGCCACTTGAGTGATTTCTGGAAGCCCCTGGATCTTAGCCAAGCCCTTTTCTTACCAAAGTCAAACTAAAGCTTTATGTATGTATAGGTACTCTGAAACAGCAGCGAGAGCCAGTGTGTTGCTCACAGCTTGGCAGTGTTCGGAGAGTGTGCAGCAGTGTACTTTTCCTCCCTAATCTGCTTCCCTGGATTCATCCTGGCAAAGGAGTCACGCATCCAGGCCTGAAGGATCTGAAGCTTTTGTCAAGGCAAAAGTCTTGCATGCTTTGCATAAAAAAGGGATGGATAGACCCATTTCCTGACTATTCTGTCATAAACAAGGAGCTGGAATCAATTCAGAAATGCTGTGACAAATTTGTAAATGTTGTTAAACTTCAGCATATGTGTTTTCTGCAAAGCTGTCTTATTCTGAGAAGCAAGCCTTAAAGAAACAAGCAAGATCTTCTGTATTTATAGCTTCAGTCTTTTGTTGCTGCTGTTCAACAACTGGCATCTAAGTTAGCATGTTAGTCTTTCTTGTTCATAACGGAAGTGTGCCTAGCCTTAGGAAAGAGATGTGCAGTTCACATATTGATCCAGAATACATCTTGTAAAAATAGTGGGAATAGCTGTAATTTACCTGCCATATTTGCCTTTCTAGTTTTGGTGTTGTCCAGATGTATTGTCCTAAAATTTCCAGCATATTATGTAGGCTAGGAAGATAGAAATTGCAATCTAGCATGTCCAGAGAACCTCAGATTGGAATAGGCAGTCTGCACAAGGGAAATGTAGGGTTTAGACCTTGCAGAGAAAACCTGTGTGTTCCTTTTGGGCTTATGAGGCGTGAGCCCAGTTGTAGAGCCCACTTCAAAGAGGCTGTGATCCTTTGCTTACTCAGCTTGGTATGTATGACAGTGCAGTGCAGGGACTGTCTCAGTGCTGTCCTTATAATTAATTTCATTCGTGTTGGCTCTAAATTCACTGACATTCTGAATGTTGAGAGCATCTCTGCAGTGTTGTTGCACCAGTGTGTATGACCCAGTTATGGGTGAGTAGCTGACTTACAGATTTCCCCAGTGGAGTTGGACACTCAGATCTCTGCACTGCTGAAGTGACAGAGGCCTGCTCCGTTTACTTGGCATATCCTGTCACAGAAACAACACCTGGGATTTCTTTAACCTATCCATTAGCATTGTGGTCCTTTTAATGTGGATGGGCTGAATTAAATTGTGGTTTCAGGACAAATCAGCTTTGAATTGTGGATGGATTTGATTAGGGCAGCTCGGACACATCATTTAATTCCAGAGACCTAGACTGACAATGAAAGACACGGGAGCTGTAGCTGATACTAGAGAGGCAAGCTGTGTGCACATATGCCCCTGCCATCCTCACACTTGTTCTTGATTGATCTGTACGTGAACATTCCAGCTGTGTTGCTCACATCATGCTGTGATCCAAGGGAGCATGTCTGGGAAGAGAGAAGTACTGTATTGGTAAAACAGCATATGCAGCTGTTTCTCATCTAGCATGCATTGCAAGGGCTGGATTAGATGTTCAGCAGTAGATAATCTCCCTTTTGGGCAAATGGCAGGCTGCCCAATTCTGCTCACCATGACACTCAACCTGCTATATTTTCAACCTGGATGTGCTGCCCAGTCACATGGAGGGATCCTGCATGTTCATCCACAGAGGTAACTTAGGGGCAATGGCAGCTCTGGGTTAGATGCTCAGTATCCTCCTGACTCAGCCTAAAAAGGCACTGCCAAGCTGGGCAAAATGATGAAAGACTAAATTTGAGCCGAGGCTTGATTGCCACTGCAGTTGGGCATATTTCGATTATGTGGAGTCCTTGGTGCTCTCTTGCAAACATTTTGTTACCTGACTAGGTAACATCGTGGGTGCTGGCTAGGACTCTACAGTTCAACCCTGAGCTATGGATATTCTCTTCTATTGATATTTAGATTAATTATTTTCTGTTTGAAATACGTTTTGTGAAATTACTTCTGTTAATTTTTTTTCCTGAAAATCGAACAGATAAGAACAGCAAAAGAATTCCAACTCTAGAATGCCAGCATCATTTTGAAGTGTTTTGTTTCAGCTGCTTCAGATACTAGGGATTTTCCTATTTTGGGTATGATTTTACTTATTTTCCATTTTTTTTAATCCGTTGAATCGTGTCCAATTCTTGGAGACTGCCTGGACAAGTCCCTGCAGTTTTCTTGGCAAGGTTTTTCAGAAGTGGTTTGCCCTTGCCTCCTTCCTAGGGCTGAGACAATGGGGCTGGCCCACGGTCACCCAGCTGGCTTTGTGCCTAAGGCGGGACTAGAACTCATGGTTTCCCAGTTTCTAGCCTGATGCCTTAACCACTACATCAAACTGGCTCTCATTTTTCCATTCAAATGGCTGCAGAATAGTGCAGCCAACAGGGCTGGGGAGGAGAGAGATGTTGAAATGGTGCAGCTCAGAAATTTTCTGCTTAATGACCTGAAGAAGGTTGACCATTTGCATTGTTCACCTAGAGCAGTGTTTCTTATGGGTTGTGGGAATTGAAGTCCGTACATCTTAAAGTTGTGAGGTTGAGGAACACTGACCTAGAGACATTAAGTGAGATGAGGAAAGAAGTCTTGTTGCTCAGCTAGGATTAGATTGCAGAACAAAAAACTAGTTTCTTTCCCTGCCTCCCATCTGGGCATCACTTTTAATCCAAGCACATGGATTAGTGTATGTTTCCAGGGAATATTGTGTATGTTATTTTGGGGAAGGAATTCAGAACAGGCTTTCTGTGTCTCTGCTTGAGCACTTACAGTAAGTATGGGTCACTGTCATTTTCTGAAAGCAGCCATTGGCTCAGCTCTGCTGGCCTATTTTGTTTATGGGGAAGCTAAATTTAACCAGATTTGCATGGGAGTTGTCAGGTTGTTTCAGCCAAAGAGGAAGTGGGGGCACTCTTCAAATGAATGCAGTTCTCTTGTAATTGGGATGGTAAGAATCTCCAGAAAATTAGAGGCATCTTGGCAATATGGGATTTTCAATTAACACTCCCACTCATTGCACTGAATTAATTCTAAGAAAAAGGAATTTGGTCAAGCAGGGAATTGGGCAACATTAGGCCACCGTAGAAGTGCCCTTTGCTCTGAAGTCCCAGTTCAGGGGGACCTGAAAGTCTTAGTAAGGTTTTTGTCCTATCCTATTTAAGTTTGAGAACAGGGAGAAAAATTGCTTTGTGTGCAATCATGAAATGAATGCCACATCCTCTGTAGCACATGGTTTCTCCTAACTGGGTGGTTGCCCCACATCTCAGTTCCGCTTCTTCAGTGTCATGTAGATTTGATTAATCTCTCTCTCTGGTTCTGTTCTTGTCTAAATGTGACTTGTCATCTATTCAGAGGGTGCTTTGTTATCTCACTGTGTGTCCTATCCTTGGTGTTTGTGGTTGGATAGGGATAGGCAGCTGCAGGCTTTATGCACTGGGCACCCACTTGTATCTCTTTACACACTATTTCATTTTTATTGGAGAGTTTCCTGGATTTGGTTATCTGCTGTAACAATGCAGTCTCATGTCCTTGGTTGTCTGCTTTGCTGGAATGTAGCCGTTAAGTTTTGTGGATTGTATTTAATAGCATTTCCATGACTGTTCTTATGGCTAGCTAATGAAATCTGTAGACCCTGGATACAAGCAGAACAGGAGATGGTCTCATGTTTCATTAAACTGCTATAGAAATGTGCATACGTTCCTTGGCAGCTGCTATGTGTCAGGGAACAACTGGCAGCTGCCCGCAAGCAGGGACATTGCTGCACCTCTTCAGGGCTTGAAATGCCCCTTTTAAATGGGAGAGGAGTTCCACAGGTGCTATGGAAATTCAGTGGGTTTTACTTGCTGATGCCCTGAATGGCTTTGGGCTGCATCAGTGACTATATCCTCTAGTTCACTGACTTGCTATGATACCATTAAGTGAGGGATTATAGAATATAAAGTACAGCCCATTTGGATGGTATCAAGTTGGAGGAGACTTATTTACATACTTGAAACCCAGGTGGTGGTGGTTGTTTTTAAAGGGCTTTACAGGAATGTCCAGCAAATTCTGAAATTAACCTTTATAGCCAGTAGGTGGGGCCCTTTTCCAAAATCTCGTACTACGAAGTTGACATTAATGCCTCACTGAATCACAGTGCTAGGCAATACCAACCCTAGGCTTTATTCCATGGGGGTACTGTGATTCAGGGCATAAACGTGTGTGTGTGTGTGTGAGCGCGCATGTGCTTCATCTAGTAAAATGGTTAAATGTACATTGCTGAGATATGAAAAAGGCCTTTTCTGGGAGAGAATTGGCTTCTTGGAGGGTGGGGATGAGAAGCACTTCTGGTGCTGTGGTTGGTGGGTCTTGATTTTTCTTTGATCAAAACAGAGGTAGTGTTCAAGGGGTTGATGGCTCACAGTGAGGTAAGATACAGCACTATTCTAATGTTACATGCTGTGTGCAGGTGAAAAACAAAGAAGTACTGTATAGTGTTGGATTGCAGAATTTCTGATTCTGGATCCTTTATTGTTGGGCCACGAATGTATTAGAAACTGGATTATTTATTTATCAGCCCCTTATTTCAGGCTAATGGTGTGGTATTCCTGGCCTTGGCTTCATTCGTTTTTGCAAAAAAATGGTCTTGCAGTGGAACAATCGTCTTGTGTTCTTTGGCAACCCTGGGCATGTGGGAAAAGGATGGCTTGCAATGAACCAGTGGTTTTGTGGTGAGAAGTCACTTCAGAAGCATGACTGTTTAGTCAGCACTGTTCCAGAGGGCCTTAATGTAGATGTGTGTGAGCTTTGGTCTGTTTTCATGTGTAGGAATGTTGCTGAGAATGCAAGTTCTATCTATCTATCTATCTATCTATCTATCTATCTATCTATCTATCTATCTATCTTATTTATTTATTTATTTTTCAAACTTCTATTACTGCCCATCTCCCCCAAGAGAGGGGGACTCTGGGCGGTTTACAATAAAATCAGAGTTAAAATCATAAAGTATAAATTACAATATATAAACCAATAAATAAGAATAAAATAGATACCAAACCCAAGGGGCGAAGCTCTTATTCGGTGGGGAGAGTTCTATGGTGCTAGCCACCCCCAAGAAAAGCTGTTGCCTCTCCCACCCCAGGCCAGGTGGCAGAACAAAGTTTTCAAGTTCTTCTGGAAGTCCAGGAGCAAAGGGACCTGTCTCACCTCCGGGGGCAGAATGTTCCAGAGGGCGGGTGCCACTGCAGAGAAGGCCCGCCTCCTGGACCCCGCCAGGTGGAATTCCCTAACTGGCGGGGTCCGCAGCATGCCCCCTCTGCATTACCAGGTAGGATGGGTCGATGTTAAGGGGATGAGGCGGTCCCTCAGGTAGCCTGGCCCCGTGCCATGTAGGGCTTTAAAGGTGATAACCAACACCTTGAATTGGACCCGGAAGCAAACTAGCACCCAGTGCAGCTCGCGGAGCAAAGGTGTTACATGTGCCTTTGTGCTTTGACCTTATGTCTCCTGGTTCCAGTGGTAAGAAAAAGGAATTGGATGACTGAATTGACTTTGTGCTGTGTGTTCTGCTTTGCCAGAGATTAACAAGAGAAATGCAGATTTGCTGGAGGTTAACTATGTCTCTTCCATCTCCTTGAAAAACATTCACATTTGGTTGATGATCGCAACTCCAGTAGAGCATTGCTTACGTATATGCCTCATTTTTGAGGAAGCTGAAGAAACTCAGTTTCTTCCTACTAGCCACTGCTAAAGTATTGGGAAATACGCCAAAATGTAAATGGGGAAGTAAGTCTAAGAGAAGTGTTACCCAGACCCAACTGACTTCATCCTTGCTACTAGCAAAATTGTTTGTTTTAAACAAACATATTCTAACCCTTCCTTCACAACGATAAGTCAAATGATTTGGAAGAGCAATGTCTGTTTTGTTTTTAATTGGGGGGGGGGAAGCTTTAATTAAACAAAGGGGAAAAGCAAGAGAAAGAAAAAAGAGCAAAAGAGAAGATTACGCACACACGCACGCACACACGCTTCTCAGATTATATGTATATTAGGTTTGCCACACGTTTCCATAAAGGATGACCATATTTCATTACAGTTGTCCATACATACTCTGTATCTGTAAGCAACTTGTTTGTAAGTTGCAAGTAACTTGCAAGGAATCTGAGGGTAGGTTCAGGGCTCAGAGGGACTGTTTGGTTTTTATGTTGATGCCTTGATCCAGCATCCGAAGGCTGTACGGGTGCAGATGGGGCGGAAAAGACTCCAGCTCAGTCCTGACAAAACTGAGTGTCTGTGGCTGTTTGGCCCCGTGGGGTTGGGAATGTTTCCGCAGTTGGTCTTGGATGGGGCTGCGCTGCCTCATTCAAGACTGGTGTGCAACTTGGGGGTCCTTCTGGACTTGCAGCTATTGCTCAAAGAGCAGGTAGCAGCCGTGGCTAGGAGGGCCTTGGCACAGGTTCATTTTGTGTGCCACTTGCACCCTTTCCTTGATCAGGAGGCCCTTCGGACAGTCACTTGTGCCCTGGCCACCTCACAACTGGATTTTGCAATGTGCTTTGTATGAGGCTGTCTTTGAAGACCACCGCTGGTTCAAAATGCAGTGGCGTGAGCAGTAACAGACACCTTTCGGTAAGCCCATGTGCCACTGCTGCTACATGAGCTGCAATGGTTGCCAGTCAGCCTCCAAGTGCAGTTCCAGGTGCTGGTTATTACCGATAAAGCCCTGTATGGCCCAGGGCCTGGCTATCTGAGGGACTGCTTATCTCCAGTCATTTCTGCCCACCTGGTTCGTTCCTGCAGAGTGTGCGTGCTCCAGATCTCATCTGTTAAACATTATGGGACTGAGGAAGCCTGCCTTCCCTGTTTCATCCCCCATCCTCTGGAACAGCCATCTCCCCAGAGGTAAGGGCAGCGCCCTCTCTCCTGGCATTTGGGAAAGCTCTGAACACCTCACTTTGGTCCCAGGCCTGGGGTTGATATATTATATTTGGGGGTGCCTGTTTTGTTTGATTTGTTTTGCTTTTATGACTGTTTTAGTCTGGGCTGTCTGTCTGCTTTATGTTTTATCTGTTTTTATGGATTTTTTGGTTTTGTATGCTGCCCAAAGTCCATTGGAGTTGGGTGGCTATAACAAATTTAGATAAATAAATAAAAATTGGGTCTTCCATCCTTGAGTGAATGGAGCCGTAAATGTATCTTTCTAACGTTGAAGGACTAGTCTATTAGCAATAAGAAGGGTGCAGAGAATCTGCTCCTGCTTTCTAGCCATCAATTTCCATGTAATGGGGATATAGTTCAAAAGACTATGGATCTTGGGCTATGGATGCCCAAGAATATTAAAACTTGTCTCAGAGTCAAATGTATATGTAATTACTTCTTCCCAAAACATAATAAGACATTGCTAAAACATATGTTTTAATGAAGCATTATTTTTATACTGGAAAAAACGGGTCTGTTAAAATCCCAACCTTCATTTGGTATGTGGGAGGCAGAGAGGATTTTACTAAAAAGGAGTTTCCTTCTGTGTTTCATGGTGTATCCCAAAGCCATTTATTTTTCCCCACTGTCCCAACCCGTCCTGTTGCCAGCAATTTTCACCCAGGAATCCCACATATAGCAAGTGAAACAAAATCAAAGGAACTATGATGTAGGGCTGTGTGGTTCTTCAGATTCTGTCTCCAACAGGTGTTTTGGGGTACACAGGAGTATGAATGTAGCCTCTGTCTGCAGCACCTTAAAACAGCTGTGCTTTTTCCTAGCTCAAGCTACTGTCTATGCTGCTGTGCAATCCCAGGAAAAGACTCAGCTGCTTTAAGATGTTTCAATGCACCTCTTAAAAAGAATCAATCTAAAGGACTGCACAACCATCATATTTATGTAAAACACATTTGTATTTCAGATGTTGTTCTTTATCTTGGCTTCCCTCACACAGGGCTCTTCCTCATGGCTGACTTAATGTGCTTTATTTGAGACAGCAGAAAACTATTCTGGCATAAAATTGGCTGCCCTTATTGAAAGTCTCTATGCTGCCCCTGGCACAATGCTGGCAAATGGTGCTGATCTTATGTAGGGTGTGCAGGTTCATTAAAGACTGGGAATGGTGGATTCCCCTGGGTTTGTTTCCTTCCCTGTCTCCACCCCCCACCCCCAAAAAAGTCATCAGCCAGCAGGAAAACATCCACCACCCTCTCTTCTTAATATAGGATGGGGCTGGGAAAGAGGTGAGTTTTGTCCAAAGCCTAGACCTGTGGATTTAGCCATTTGTTGGATCCTCTCTGGTTTTGTACAAGTCTATTGTGTAGATGCACTTAGAGGGAGCCCAAATATCAGCTGATACTTGGACACCATTTGAACATGGGTTCCTTCACAAATCAACACTGCTGATTAACCACTTGGCTTTCCTGTCAAGCCCATCCTCCAATGACTGGGAAAATAGTTCCTGGTAAGTTCTGTTACCAATCCTCACAACAGCCCACCTGCTATCCACTACCTTTCTACTAGCATTTGTATCCCTGTATCGGAAGAATACTAAACTCACCTTCAGAAGCAGATGAAAAAGAGGGGGATGCATCATGCAGTGGGACAGAGTGTCATGGCTTTCTCTTTTCTGCTTCTTTACCACTCCCACCCCCACCAGTCATGGTTGGCTGCTGTTTGGGCTGATCCAGACCCTGAACCGGGTACAGAGAGAGAGCCCTGCTTGAAAGAACAGGATTCCCTTGCTGCCTTAATCAAAATGGCCCTGAAGGACAGTATCCAGGATGGGCAGGTGGCATTCCTACCCTGTGTAATATGGCCAATGCAGCTGGGCTGATCCCAACCTGTAGAAGTCACTTGACCACATCAGCAGCAGAATAGTCAGTGAAGAGTGCCAGATGGTATTCAAAGCAAACATTTTCTTGGGATAAGAGGGAAAACACTACCATAAAACCAATACAGCTAAAGACAACTAAAGGTTGCTTCTGGTGTGGGCTGGGAACCAGATGAAGGTGACACCATGAGAACTTGGCAAAAAAAGAGGAGGCTGGGCATATTTATGCTGCTGTTAGGCACAAATGAAGAAAGGTTCATCCCTGTGGCAACTTTTCTACTCCCCCTGCCTGCATTGTAGCTGCTTGATATTTGCAAGATAAATTTTGGTTCTGTATAGTTCAAGCTGCTGGTTTAATTGGCCTGGGAAAATTGTTCTGCATTTGTCCTTTCTACTTTCCTGGTTTGTCACCTTCTAGCTTCCTGGGAGAGCCAGTCTGGTATGGTGGCTAAGGCACCAGGCTAGAAACCAGGAGACTGTGAGTTCTAGTCCTGCCTTAGGCACAAAGCCACCTGGGTGACCATGGACCAGTCACTCTATCTTAGCTCCAGGAAGGAGGCAACGGCAAACCCCTTCTGAAAAACCTTGCCAAGAAAACTGCAGGGACTTGGTCCAGGCAGTTTCTGAGAATCGGACACGATTGAACAAAAAAAAGAAGAAAAGATTCCTGGAGCACTTACAGTACATCAGTTTGCCATGTGTTTTCCTAAGTAGGCAGGATTGCATGCTTGAGCTTTGCACCTCTTCCTAAAGCAGGCTGGCTCTAGCACTAGCCATGCTGTATTGCCTGGGGGTTCTCAAAGGTTGTGGTGTTGTGACTCCTGAAAAGGAAAAGTACATGAATTTGTTTGACCCATGAGAATAAAATGAATGAGCTTCTCCTTGACAGTAGTGAGTGTGCCCTTATCAGTTTAGCACTGGATGGGTCTTATCGCACTCTTCATCCCCTTTAGGCATCTTCCTTCCGGGACTCGATTCCATAGCCGGCTTGACTAAGCAGAGCAGGACAGAGTTCTCACAGGGCCTCAGAACTGGTGCATGGAGCTTTGGAGTTCCCTGTTCTGAAGGAGGAGGTCCAGTTGTGTGTTTTCTGTTTGGTAAGAGTGTGTGCACCTGGAAGGGGGGATGCTGAGTTCAGGAAAGAGTAGACTGGAGCAAAAGCTCAGTTCCTCACGGTTCATTTGAAGTGCTGAAGAAGGCAGTGCAGAAACACCTGGAACCTAACTGTCCAATTAAATAAGACTTTGGAAATCCTTCCTTCCTCCCTCCCTCCCTCCCTCCCTCCCTCCCTCCCTCCCTCCACCTCACCCAAGCTATGTGATCCAGGCTTCCTGGCTACCACTCTTCTGCCCTGGGAAGAGTCAAGCAGAGGTAAGGGAGCTTTAAAGAGTAATTCCTGCTCTTCCCCAATGCGGCCATCCTTCTGAGCCTGCTTTTCTTCCCTCCCTTCCAGTTCTTTCTGGCATCTCCACAGCATGTGTCTGGGTCTATGCTCAGCATCTCCAGATAAAAAGACCTCAACTGCAGAAATAGAAAAGGCCCCACTCCTGCTTGAGAGCTGCTGGCTGACTCAGTACCCTACAGTGGTCATGGGCTCAATGGAGCAAGAACTTTGTATGATCTTAATAAATGCACTTACATGACATGCTCAATCTAATTACTGAAACCCCATTTTTTGGATTTGCACAATATACTTAAATTAGCCAAACAGACTGGGTTCACTCAATAGGCAAAGCCACAAACATTGACCAGGTCTCTGGTATAAACTCAACCAATGTTCCTTTGGTCACGAATGGTCTGTGTTGATCTCTGCTTAGTTGCCAGAGGTACCAGGTTTTGATGGCAATCGAGGTTTTTGTGGAGGATTGCAAGCCCCAGTTTTCCTGGCAAGAAAGCAGCAACACCATTGGGCTTCCTCTCAGTTGGGAATTTACTAAATGGATAAAGAGCAACCACAGTCCTGGAAAATAAGAAAAGAAGCTGTTCCTCAAACAGTAAGAGCAAATGATTAAAACTCCATTCACTCTTGCTTCATATATTTGTTTTGAGATTCAATCTTCATTTTTTTTGTAAGTCCCACCAACCTTCTCAACATACTTCTTTCATACTGGTCACTCATTTTTGTATGAGTCAGCACATGGCATGTCTCCTAGCTGGTGGGTTGGCCTCTGAATGCAATTCCAGGTGCTGGTTATTACCTATAAAGCCCTGTATGACATAGGGCCTGGTTGTCTGAGGGACTGCTTATCTCCAGTCATTTCTGCCCACCTGGTATGTTCCTGCAGAGTGGGTGCACTCCAGGTCCCCTCTATTAAACGTTGTCATCTTGTGGGACAGAGGAAGTCTGCCTTCTGTGTTGTAGCCCCTGCCCTCTGGAACAGCATCCCCCAGAGATAGGAACTGTGCCCTCTCTCCTAGGGTTCCGGTAAGCTCTTGAAACTTGGCTTTGGTCCCAGGCCATAATGTAATGTTCTTCAAACAGTAATAGCAAATGATTAACAATCCATTCACTCTTTCTTCGTACATTTGCTTAGAGATTCAATCTTCATTTTTTTCTGTAAGCCCCACAAACTTTCTCAACGTACTTCTTTCATACTGGTCACTCATTTTTGTATTTGGTCCACATATGAGTCAGCACATGGGATGTCTCCTAGCTGTGTAATGCAGGTGATATTATGCAATGCAATTTGAGATTAGAGATCCTAGCTTGCACTGAATGGCATGAGCATGCTTGAGATAAAATAGGGTTTGACTGTGCTTGTGCTATATGGACAAAATATGCCTAACCCAGTTGGTACTATCCTTACCCCATATTGCAGATGACAAGGGGGAGGCTAAAGCTGGAAACCTAGTCTATTCCTTCTTTTTCTTTCTAAGAAGCGTTATGTGAAAATAAAATGGTAGCACGAGAAAATCCAGTTTCAAATACAATTTATATTTGAAATGCTTGGCTACCTCACAATAACCCTGCAAGCTAGGTAATTTATTAAAGCCCTCAACTCTACACAATATTCCACAAATAGGAAAGCTGAACTAAACTTCACAATCACTAGTCTTAGAAGCATGATGCTAACATTTATTGGAGTATGCCTACAGTATATTGGACATGAAAACTGATCCCATACCTATTTAAAAGGAGTGCCTTGTAGCTTAAGGAGTGTTGAGAATGAGCACTCAATAAAGTGTTAAGTTGGATATCTGCTTTAGATATCCCTAACCTGACCAACAGTTGAACAGGTTGTCTGGAAGTGAGATGAGGGCCATAAACCATTACACTAGAACATGGGAACTAACTGGTAAGTCCCTCAAAGCCATCTCTGATGAGATAACGTGAACTCAGGAACAGAAACTGCAACCAATTTGCAAAATAGAGTAGGCAGTGGGAAGAAGAAAGTTTAACCTCTCCCACAAGAGCTAATGTTGCAAATCCTCTCTTTTTTCTGCACCCCACACCCCAGATTACTTCTAGTTTCAAAGCCAAGCTACAAAAAGCATTTAAGAATAGCCTAAGTGATACCTCTGCCCAGGAGAGCTGGGAAAGGAGGAAAAAAGACAGCTATGTAGACTTCTATCCACTGATTCTACCTATTAACCTTTCCCGCCAAAACCTACCAAATACCACTGTAATAGAAACTGGAGACCCAAAATTTGTTCTAAAATGCAATAAATATTCTGCCAGCTACTTACAATGTAAAAGAGGCCCTTTGTTAATGCTTGCTCTACTACTTCCCCCTTTTTTCCAAATATTTTTTTATTAAAAGAAGATTTTACAAAGATTTAAAAAACTGCAAAAATATAGAAGAAATAGAAAAAGAAAGAAATTACAAAACGGCAAAAGAAAAAGCGAAGAATAACAAAAAAAGAAAGAAAAAGGAAGATATCTAAAGAAGAGACTTCCAATCTTTGCAGCTGTTGCAAACATAGCAATTGCCAACTTCTTGCCAGGCTGTTGCTACCCTCTAGCCTAAGGGTACCTGGGTGGGCCAGTGTCAGTCCTTTGAGGTAGGCCACATCAAGAAACAGACACTGCAGGGATTCCAGGAATGCTAAACTCCCAACTGTTCCAAGACCTGCTGCTACCTGTTTAGGTGCATGTTAAGAATCTGAACAGAACAATTGTTTTCTGATGTTCTTAAGATTCCTCAACAATTGGGTTTAATGTAGAAGCCTATGAGTATTTGTTGAGTAGGTGGGATCCTATCATTGTTTAAGTCTCTTGTGGTGATCTATTCACTGTAAGGAGATAGCATAGGAAAGCAGGAGAGTGCAATATTTTTTCCCTTTTCTAGTAAGATCCAACAGCCAGTTTGGTGTAGTGATTAAGGCACCAGGCTAGAAACCAGGAGACTGGGAGTTCTGTTCTGGTCTTAGGCACAAAGTCCGCTGGGTGACCTTGGCCAGTCACACTTTCTCAGCCGTGGGAAGAAGGCCAGGGCAAACCACTTCTGAAAATCCTTGCCAAGAAGACTGCAGGGACTAGTCCAGGCAGCCGCCAAGAGTCATCCCTGACTCGAAGGTGCCCACGCACAAAAAGTAAGATCCACTGGGCACTTTGACCCATCCTGTGTGAAAGAACAGTGAAGATTGTTCTTTACAGTGAAGACTGTCAGTGCTGAGCTGCTTCTGCCAGACAGCTGATGGCCAGCTGATGTGATTCAGCCATTACAGTCATGGGCTCTGACGCAAGAAAAAATGAGATTTTGTGATAGCACCAGTTTCTCAGGGCTGTTGCAACTCCATTCTCGAAAGAGGAGTTGAATCTATAGATGAGATTGCTAGGAGATTTCAGTTGCTGGGAAGGTGGTTAGAAATGAATAAATGGGCATCCTTAAGAAAGTGTATGAACTCTTGTAGGTTAAAAAACAACTGATAGGCTACTACTGTAAAGACTTAAATTGATGCTCAAGAGAATTTGAAACTCTACAATGAGTTTCTGTGAAGTGCCCAATGAAGTGCCAGCCTCTCTATGTGCATGTGTGTGTGTGTAAGGAAGGAGTACCCCCACTTCTTTCACAGTCACCTTCTAGACTTTTTCACCCCTTATATTGCCTGTGTTTTCACCTCCTTTCTGTTCCTCCTGTTCTCCCTCCTGTAGCAAAATCTTTTCCTGGTATTTTTTTTTTATATATTTGCTATTGAATTGAGTGGCATGGTTTTCTGCCAGCTTCCCAAACAATTGTATTTCTATTCAGTAGCCTAGATTATGTAATAAATATGAAAAATTACAGAAGTATTCCTTGATGATTATCAAACAGGAAAAAAAAGAGACCAATCACTTTTTTTTACTGTGTTTGTCTGTAGTTTGTGTACTGAACAAAAATAATGTGTGGAGCAACTGCTTTGTTCTTTTTTTTAATTGAGAAGCAACAAGATTACAGCCAAATAAAAATTATCTGGCTTGGCTTGTTCTTTTGCTTATCTTATGTAGTGAGCACTCTCCCCCTCCTACCCAACATATCCCATTGTTTATCAAATTACAAATCCCATTGTTTATCAAATTACAAAAGGATATCCTCAGACCTCCTTTTTCTAGCAATTTGGCTTTTAACTGCTAGTAGGAATATTACATTAAATATTCTACAGATGTGAAGAAACTGGAGTATAATAGTTTGAGATGGCTTCCAGCCAGCAACAGGAGAAACTGGCACAGAATAGTACAGTTAGGTCATATCTGGAAAATGTCTGTGTTAGGATCTGCAGTTCTCTACCCTTTTCCTCTAAACCTCTTTAGGTTTAGCATCTTAAGAAGAGCCAGGTGTGGATTGCAATTGGAGACATTTTTATCTATTTTATTTAGTTAATTTGTTTTCTATCCCGCCTTTATTATTTTTATAAATAACTCAAGGCAGCAAACATACCTAATACTCCTTCCTCCTGGGGATGTCATGATGAATTCTTTTTGCTGAGCTATCTTGCAAGCAAGTTATTCTCCATAAATCATCTTGATAAACAAATCTATGAGTTGCCCAACTGGCCATTATGTATATCCAGCAGGCACATGTCCCATGCTCATATCCTTAACACATATGTCTGTTCCCTCTACATATATGTTGGCTGGGAATCATGGAAGTTGTAGTAAACACATCTGGAAGGTTCAAACATGGAAAGAATTGATTCTCTACATTCTGAGGGTAGGACTAGTCTAGTTTGCATGTTACAGGAGGAGTACCTCCTGTCACATTCCTATTTTTTACTCTTGCTAAGGTGCTAAACTGGAGCCAGAGATGCCCAGGTTGAAGTCCCTGCTTGACCATGAAACTCCCTAGGAGACTTTGGGCTAGTCACTGACTCTCAGCCCACTTACCTCACAAGGTGGTGGTTATGAAGGTAAAATCGAGGGAGACCTGTTCCATAGGGCAGGTGCCATGTTAGAGAAGGCACACCACCTAGGTCCCATTAGATTACATTTTTTCACAGAAAGGACCCAAAACATGGGTCCAGGTCAGGACTCAGTGCTGAATCTGGTGAGATGGGCAAAAATCAATGGAGCAGGAGCTGTGAGTCCAGGAAGAACCCCAAGATGAACCCCAACTCTGTCTGAAGGAGTGCTGCTTCCTCCAGAGTTAATGATGGAAGATCTCCAGGTTTGGGGGTCCTTAAACCCTCAGCCACACGGTCTTACTTGGGTTGAGTCAAAGCCTGTTCTTCTCTATTGAGACCCCCACAGCCTCCAGGCATTGGGAAAGTACTTCAATGGAATCATTTGGATAGCTTCGGGCAGACATGTATAGCTGAATATCATCAGCATACTAATGATACTTAAACTCATGCCAATGAAATGACCTAACCCAACAGCATCATGTAGATGTTAAATAGGAATGAAGAGTGAGTTGAGTCTTGAGGCAGCCTGCAAAGCAAAGGCTTTGGGTTAGATTACTCCCTCCCTGACCAACTGGAACTAGCCTTGGAGGAAAGAAGAAAACCCCTGTAAAACTCTACCCTTCCCCACCCACCATCCCAATCCCCTAAGCAAGTCCAGAAGAATACCATGATTGATGGTATGGAAAATCACCAGAAGATCAAAGAGGGCCAAGACAGATACACCACCCCTGTCCTGAGTCTGCCAAAGGTCATCTACAAGTGTGATCAATGCCATCTCAGTACTATAACCTAGCCTGAAAAAAGCAAACAAACAAAAAACTCCTGGCCTGATACCTGACTGAAAAGGTTCTAAATAATCTATTTTGTCCAGGGCCCTTTCAAGCTGGAGGCTGGAAACTGGATGAAAATTGCCCAGTACTGTTGGATCCAGTGATGGCTTTTTAAGGAGAGGATGAACCACTGTCTCCTTTAAAGCAGGCAGAATGGTCCCTTCCTACAAAAAAGCATTCACTACCACTTGTATCCAACAACATTTCATCCTCTGTGTGGCCTTGACCAGCCAGAAGGTATATGGCTCAAAAACAAGTGGTGGAATTCAGAGCCCCAAGGACTGTCTACTTTCTCAGAACTGACACATTCAAACTCTCCCCAGATAACCAAGCAAGACCCCGCTTTTGTCATTTCCATATTATCTGTTCAAGCAGAATCCAGTTCCAAGCAAATCTGAGAGACTTAATCCAACAAATGCCTAAAATAGTGCTCACAGTGACCTTGCAGTAGTTCCCAGCTCCCCCTTGCTGAGTAGGGACCAAGTCACCCAGAACAGGGTCACTGGCTGTCTATCTGCAGACACAATACAAGAGGAGAAATAAGAGTGTTTTGCCACTCTTAACACCACAAGGTAATTCTTAATAAAGGCTCTTACTGTGTTGGGTAAGATTTGCTCTTTGCCATCCTCCAGCAAAGCTCTTGGCATCTTTGTGTCATTTCATCTTCTGGAACTCCCTTGAAAACCAGGGGGTTATCTGAGATCTGCGTGCACAGAGAGTCTGCACAGGTGTGATCTGATCGTAGGCAGCTGTCACCCACTCATTGCAAGCAGTGACTAGGGCTTTACTTGATCCATGCAATAGAGCTTCAGGGACAATCCCAGGTTCCCCTGGAACCCCACCTGGTCCATCAGGCTTTTGAGGCAGACCAATCAAATAGGTCCTACCTCCTTGCAGCTGTGGGGGGTGGGGGTGTAACTAGGAGTACTCTGAAGCTACCAGGGACATTGCAAGGGATAGATGAGAACATCCCCCAACTTCAAATCATGTTGCCACTTTCCCAAGACAAAAAACATGTGACCTCCATTGATAACCTGGATCAGGGGCATGGTTACCATGGCAATCATGAACTCCTAAGCCCCTCTGATTCCAGGTCTAGAGAAGACAGACTGAAGTCTCAGAACCATAAGTCTGGGGAACTCCACTGCCAACTTGACCATAGCATTCAGCAGCTCAGGATGGAAGCAGCTGTGCAGCAGAAAGGTTGGTCTGCTAGCATCAACCCCATCTGATCCCTAAGACCCAACATCACAAATAGGGTCTTGCATCTGGCTATCTGTAGAACAGCACCCTGGCAGCCAGCAGAATTTCTTGGATGAGAATAGCTGCACTCCCACCCCTGCCCACTAGTGCCACATCCAAAACTGAGGTGGGCACATTTCAGAGAGAGCAAACCACCCCCCATGCCCAACCAGGTTTCAGTAATGCACATCAGGTCAGCGCTCATCTATGATTAGATCATGGATGAGGCTAGCCTTATTGTAGACCAACCTTGCAGTAAGTATCAACAGATGGAGACTGGGGCCACCAATACTCCAATGAGCAAATCTCAGGGCCAAGTGTCGGGGGGGGGGGCATTGGTACCAAATATTGAGACTGTCTTTCCCAAGATTGGCCCACCCCCATCCCTTGCCTCCCTTTTGTTACTGCCTGCCCTCTCCCCCTCCCAACTCTCATTTCCCATGACTTTAGTCTCCTTCCCCCAGAACAAAGGGCACCATCACACCCTAGATAATGATAGTAATAAGGTATTTGATTCAAGCATTGCCTGACTCCAGAATAACACACACCACCAAAATCGCTGACTGATCTGGGTACCGGTGCATTTCTGCAAGCATTCACCACTCGAACCCTAGTCAGCTGGCCTATCTACCACCCCACCCAGACATATATCACACTCTCACCAAACAGTGTGAGACAGAACACTGCTCCATTTCTCACCCGAAAAGAAGTAAGCAGCTCCAGCCCCCCCATAACTTCTCCCAAAAACTTCCAGTACAGAGATTGTGAGTCCAGTCCAATCCCATTCACCACTTAGTCCTTCAGAGATACAATGAAAAGAACACCAAGGCTGCCCTATATTTTCAGGCAGACTCTAGTTCCCCTCAGTCTCGAGGTCATGTTGTCCAGTGAAGATGATGGCTAAAATGGCCACCATTCCATATGGCCAGACCCCCAGCATCTGTAGGACACAGGTTGGCTCTCTTGCAGGACCACTGTCCTGCTCCTGCTGCTGCCCAGTGCATGGGTTTATGTCTAGTTCACATATTTTGCATGGCTCATTTTGCTGGATGTTTGTTTCCTGTTTATAGGACCCATCTTTTTAAAAGCAGCAGTTGGCATACAGAAGAAGCTGGTGCACTGTCTAGGGACAGATGTAACCATCAGGCCTGCTATGCTTCTCAACAGCACAAAAGCTGTGGCAAAGGAAGTGCTAGACAGCTTGTCCAGCCTCTCAGCTGGCATTTCTCTCTTCATGAAGATTAATGACCTTTTAAGAAATCAGGTGAAAAATCATCCATAGTTGCTTGGTCTTTAGTGCAGTGTGCAACGGCAGTTTTACACATTCTGAAACTTCTACAATTAGGGTAATGCTGGCCAGACTGCTCTCTCAACTTGTTTGGAAAAGGCTTTTCCTTCCCGGCAAAGGTTGGAACTGCCAGAAATATCCACATGGGATTATTCCTGATTCTCCTTTATAGTGTTGCATGGATGGAAGCAAAAATTCTGCCAGTTTCCTGGCTTTACAACTCCTACCCAGTTGCTATGTTGCACTTTCCATCTACACATATGTACTTGCCAATCTTTAGTGTCCATATACACTATATTTTCATGCACCTTTCCTTTATGCAGTGACAGTTGCTATGCAACAGCCCAGCTCGCTAGATGCTTAAAACTCAAATGATGAAGCTGGATAAAACCAACCTAAAAATATTCTTTGCCCAAACCTCCCCAGGCCAGTTAGAGGGAGTGGTTGAGGTGGAGCCAGGAGAAGGGGCATCTGGAAAAAATTCCAAACTGAACTGCCCTCCAAATGGTTTTGTGTGACTTGTCAGCTGCACACTGCAGTACTAGGAATAGTTTCCTGGCAGGGAGCTGGGATTGGCTAGGCTCAATGCGTGGGAGCCTCTGCTGTTCCTTCTGCTCCAGCCGGACTGGGGATCCCTTGCTTTGTCTTTCTGTCTCCTCCTTGGCCCTGCTGGTGGAAGAAGGGGTGGCAGGTGCAGCTGAACGTTTGATGCTATGAAGCTGGACTTCCATAAGTTCCGACCTCTGCTCTCCACCATCCCCTTGCTAACTCGGACTCGCTAGGCTGTTGCCCTCTGTCCAAGGACAGCATTTCCCACCCAATCTTGGGAGGGCATAACATTGTGCTGCCACTATGGGCACAGTCAGTGAGCTCTGTGCTTCCAGTTTCCAAGCCTTCCTCTGCCCTTCCATCTTGGCCACCAAGCCAGGTAGGTGTTTTAACTTTTTATGCGTGGCATATCTTGCTGATGTTATGGTAAGTAGGAAGCAGAAGACAGAGTGTATGGAGCGGGCATCGGTTATCCCTCTGTTGCAGACAGATAGAGTTGTTTGTTGGGATCCCTCTCTCTACCACCCTGTCTGAAGGCTGTAGGCTGCAGCTTCAGTGTCTCTGTTGTAGCTTTTCTGATTTACTGAGAACCATTACACTAACGTTCAGCTTAAATGTAACCTTTTTTCTTGGAGCTTGTGTACTCACAGTTAATTCAGTTGCCTGCTGAACTGTTTCATTGATTGCTTGGTTCAGAAACCAATATAAGTTTCAGTGATTGGCGGAAGGAGAGCTGACTTCTGGTTTGATTACAGTGGGGGGATAGAAACAATTTCTGGTTTTGGACCTCTGGGCAAATCTTTGTGCAAGGAGACATAAACCAGATACAAAGTCCAAGTGACTTTGGAAATAACCGCTTGACTGCTAATTATATCTTCCCAATAATGGACCATCCTGGTACTGAGCAGGATCACTATTAGTCGTGGATTGTGGCTAGGACCTTTTGCTTGATCTTCCTGAACACAAATATGCACTTTTGAATAGTCACAAGTTTTTCCAGCCAATTTGGAATGTGCCTTGGGGGGGTATGAAGGGTGAAAAGGATTATATTTAAACACTGCCCTGTTTTTTAGTCCTTGATCTTTACCACCGAAGACTGGCCAAGAAAGTTAAAACAGCAAATGAATCAACAGATGTCAAAATCTGGTGACCCTGGCTAGATTACAAGCATGGGGTGGGGGTGGGGGATGTTTCTACCTTTCTTTTCTGATGATGTCATCATCTCTAACGTGTCTTATCCCAGCATGGAGAATTGCCATTTGACAGATCTTCACTTAGTGATTGTTGTTTGCTAGAATCATTGCAATACAAAAGTGTAATCTCTAGTGTATGAAGGTGGGGTTCTTTCCTGAAACTACTTTCTTGCTGTATAACAACCAGATAGGTAGATTGTTCTAATCTAACAAGTTGGTGACTTTTGGGATGGCAGTAGGTGAGGCAGACTGATCTAGTGTTCCTCCGAAGATGAGAAGCTGTTCAAGTACAGAGAAAGGTTTCTCTACTATTGTCATATCGAGCTACCTGGCTTTCTGACAAAATCCCAGGTTCTGTTACTGTGTTCCCTGCATTCTAGTATAGAATGTTATGAGGCAGAGGCTGCATGAGAATATTGCATAT
Source organism: Candoia aspera (assembly GCF_035149785.1). Taxonomy (NCBI): domain Eukaryota; kingdom Metazoa; phylum Chordata; class Lepidosauria; order Squamata; family Candoiidae; genus Candoia; species Candoia aspera. Next base: position 114,281,378 of record NC_086154.1, on the reverse strand, counting down.
TTGTATTTCTTGAATACTATCCTGGCCAAGGAATTAAGGAGTCTACAGAACAGACATCCTAACAGTTACAGCTAGACAGGTCCCTTAATGTAGAATTTCATAGCTATTCCCTAAATCCTTAGATGTGATAGCCCTATTTTTAAAAAGGTAAAGCAAAGCAGGATATAAACCCAAAGTATTTTTTTTTTAAAAATGTGACTATATGAATGCATTCTGCCATGACCTGCTATGTCAGTAAATCTGGCATTTACTTGTTCAGTCTGATGGAGGGTTGGCATACCAGTTGCCTATCATTTGATCAGAGTTAATTATTTTCAAAAATTCATGCCTGGGGGTAGTTGGCGGCATCTCCAAACAGGAAGACAAAAAGCCATCACAAGTAAAGATCATTATTTTAATTTCATCCATATACTGTGTGTGTGTGTGTATACACAAATACAAATACAAATACAGATACAAATAGGAAAGCCTAGGACTCAATGCCACATACATGGATCTGTGAATGCCTGGCGCTATACAAAGTCAACAGGACACTCAGGACCTTCCTCAAGAACTCAGTGGGACTGTGGAAGACAACACTGGAAGTCAACTCAAGGCAGCTTGCACAAGTGGCCATCAAGTGTGGCATATACCAAGGCGATGCATGTCCCCACTGCTGTTCTGCATGGGCTTGAACCCCCTCAGCCAGATTATCACAAGAACTGGATATGGATACAAGTTCAAGAGTGGAACTACCATCAGCCACCTCCTCTATATGGATGACATCAAGCTGTATGCTAAAAGTGAACAAGACATCAACTCGCTGATCCACCTGACAGGGATCTACAGTGAGGACATTGGGGTGTCATTTGGACTGGAGAAGTGTGGCGGGATGGTAGTAAAGAGAGGGAAGGTAGTTAAGACTGATGGGGTGGAACTACCAGCAGGCCACATAGCAGACATATGGACCAGCTACAAGTACCTTGGCATCCCACAGACACATGGGAACCACGATGAGGAGATGAGGAAGACAGCAACATCCAAGTACCACCAAAGGATAAGACAGGTCCTGAAGAGCCAGCTCAATGGGAAGAACAAGATCCACGCCATCAACATGTATGCCCTGCCAGTCATCAGATACCCTGCCGGTATAGTGAGATGGCCAAAGGAGGACATGGAGGCTGCTGATGTGAAGACCTGGAAGCTCCTCACAATGTATGGAAATTTCCACCCCAGGTCCAACACCCAGAAAGTGAGTGGGCGGGGACTGGTGAGTGTCAAAGCCACTATCCTGGATGAGACCCAGAGCATCCAGGAGTACATCAGTAAGATGGCACCTAAAGATGAGCTGCTGAGAGAATGCCTGAGGCAGCAGCAGACATGGAAGTAAGATCAAGCAGAGGAAGTGCCATGGCAAGACAAGACCCTGCATGGGATGTACCATCGACAGATAGCTGAGGTGGCTGACATTGGGAAAGCCTACCAGTGGCCGGAAAGGGCTGGACTAAAAGACAGCACTAAGACACTGTTCATAGCAGCACAAGAACAGGCACTAAGCACCAGATCCATAGGGGTCTATCACACTAGGCAGGACCCAAGGTGCAGACTGTGCAGAGAGGCTTCAGAGACAGTCCAACACATAGTGGTAGGGTGTAAGATGCAGGCAGGAACAGCATACACTGAACAGCACAACCAAGTAGTTGGCATTGTGTACAGGAACATCTGCACAGCATATGGGCTAGACCCTCCCAAGTCCAGATGGGAAATTCCACAGAAGGTCATGGAGAATGACAGGGCTAAGATCCTGTGGGACTTCCAGATCCAGACAGACAGGCAGGTACTGGCCAATCAACCAGACATCATGGTAGTAGACAAGGACTAGAAGACAGTGGTGATGATAGATGTAGTGGTGCCAAGTGACTGCAACATCAGGAAGAAGGAGTATGAGAAGCTGGAGAAGTACCAGGGCCTGAAGGAAGAACTAGACAGGATATGGAAAGTGAAGGCCAAAGTGGTCCCAGTGGTGGTAGGAGCACTCGGAGCTGTGACCCCCAAGCTGGGAGAGTGGCTCCAACAGATCCCAGGAACAACATCAGAGCTCTCTGTCCAGAAGAGTGCAATGCTAGGAACAGCTAAGACACTTGCGCAGAACCTTCAAACTCCCAGGCCTCTGGTAGAGGACCCGAGGTTGAGGAAGACACATACTACCCTAGTGGTATGTGAGAAGGGAATTTTTTTATATATAGGATGATCAATATTTTAGGGGGAAAAAAAGACAGAATAATTATTAAGTGAAATATTTATCTAAACTTACCTACCATGATTACCTCATTATTATTCTTAAAAGTTAATTTCATTGTTTTATTCTACTAGTAAACTAATTTGTTTTTATAATTAGTGCAGCAAGTTTCAAACCTGATTGACTCTTTCCTTATTTTAATAAAGTTAACACTTGATTGTTCAGAAAGTCATTTTGGGAGGCAACCAAGTCAAATGTGCATCCTTAGCCAACAGAGAAATTTAAAATCAAGTTCGTGCTTTGGTTATCTGCAAGGGAGACAAAGCCCAGAGAATTTGAGGCCTAGCTGTTTTCTTTTCATATTGTTTTCTCCTGGAATGCATCATAAAACAACCTGGTGCCTTTCTGATGCTTGGGACTACAATTCCCCTGAATCCCATTATCATAATCAATGATAAACGATTATGGCAGTTACAGTTTAAAATACCTAGAAGGCACCCAGTTGTCGCCTTCTGAAATATTCTGTGAACGCCAAAGGATCTTCAAACTGTTTCTGCAATATATATATACTGTACATATATCTCCATACAGTGACACATTTTTTGTAATCTGTGTTGTGTAGTACTAACACAGAGATAATTTGTAGCACTGCATGCGGTCTTAGCCAGTTTGGGAGAAGACATCCTTCGTAACCCAGGGGCTTGAACAAAGAGCACAACTACCTTTGTCAGAGAAGAGCGGGAGGCTGGCTGCGTGATACTTTCTGCCTTCACAGGTGTTGGGGACAGCCATTTCCCAGATGGCTGTTAGATCCAACTGTAAAAGTTAGACAGAAGAGGATCTGCTTTGGCGGGAGCTGGGGGAAATGGGAGCCAGGAGGTGTCCATGGAAACCTGGCCTCCACTCTGAAAACCAAGAGATCCCAGACAGTGCGTGGCTGGGGTTGCTCCATTTCAGGTATGAAAGAAACTTCCAGAGTTGACATTCCCGAGCAGGGACCCGAGCCCCATCCCACCCCACCCCACACCCCAGTCGGGGGACTCCAGCTGTAGCCCGGGATCGAAGAAACCAGCGGCGGAGGACATGACGGGGCAGGAACAATTTTTATGGGATGCCCTGACAGACCCCCGGCCGGGGACAGCCATTTCCCAGATGGCTGTTAGATCCAACTGTAAAAGTTAGACAGAAGAGGATCTGCTTTGGCGGGAGCTGGGGGAAATGGGAGCCAGGAGGTGTCCATGGAAACCTGACCTCCACTCTGAAAACCAAGAGATCCCAGACAGTGCGTGGCTGGGGTTGCTCCATTTCAGGTATGAATGAGAGGAGTGGGTTTATAGTGTGAGCTTCATTTTAGCTTAAAGATTGAGAAGCAGGCCTTGCAGGCTTGAAGTTGGGACCTTTCTGTGTCACTGTTAACGTTCGCTTGTTCTGATGCTAAAGCAGTAGGTATTTGTCATCAGGAAAACAGGATGTGGTGGCATCAGCAGCTGAAGGCAGGAAGTTCTGCATTGCCTGGCAAAACCAGCAGGTAGCATCCCCAGCATGCATCTGGCATTATTTAAACTGGAGGGGACCCTTTGTTAAATCAAAACAGGTTGTCCTATCTTTCAAATTGGCTTGTTACCCAGATGGATTTCCTGCTTAAGGGCACTTTAGATAATACTGATTTAGAGTATTTTCCCCCACCTCCCTCGGTCATCATCTGAGCCTAGGAAATGGAAAGACCAGAGGCAAATTTGTGTTACGTCCTTAATGCTTGGGTGCATTAAAGGTTTATTTATTAACTTTTGTTGCATTTCTTGTGCTTCCTAGGAGCGGCATTTGAATGGCTCAAGACTGATCAATTATTTTCCTAACACAATTTGATCAGTGGTGGGGCTGCTGCATAGTTTTGAGAGGTGGATTTCCTACACGCTCTCCAGCCTCATCTAGTAAGGCTTCCAATGCCTTGTGGGAAGAGAAAAAAGATATGAATTTAATAGAAGCAATCCATACATACAGTATGTGGGGAAGGTATGGAGCAGACCCAGATATGCCCTGATTGTTCTGTTTGAGGACTTTCTTGTCATGCAGCTATTAGGCTGTGATGTATACAGAAAAATCGAGTGTTAGATTAGCAAGAGTTGCAGGGCAATTATAAGATTGATAGTACTCCAGCGTCTCTTCCTAGGAGTCCTGTTGCTGGGGGTAAGAATAAATAATGACTGCCTTGGACAAATAGCTACTGGCACATCAGTGTGTGTGATTCCTTTTTATAGTCTGCATATAATAAGCTGAGATAGAAGTGATGACAGGAAGATGATTTGTACCAGTGTAAAAGACTGTTCCAAAAGTGTAATTTCTTCTCTGTGGTGTCCTCCCCTGGTTTTCTGGGTTAAAGACAATGCCTCTCTCCAATCAGCAGGGGGCAGTGCAGATCCAACTTTTCAACTGATCTACTTTTGGCTTGGCCTCGAGTGATGTAAGGGATTATCCTTTAAAAAAAAAGCCAACGACCCTAGGATATTATAAACCTGCTATGTATCTTGGGACACTTCACTGTCCTAAATGATTGCTAGTAATACAACAAATAAAATAACTGTTCCTTAGCTGCAGTTTACGCCAGCTCATTCCTGAGCTGTGTCCTTCCTTGTGATTAGGGAGCTGAGCCTTTACTCTTTTCCTTTCACTAGCAGAAATGGTACAGATCAACTGCTGCTACTCCTTTCTTGATGTTTCATGATATTCCGAGTAGATTTGCTAGATGGTAGAGATGCAAAGGTAGACAGACCTATTGGAATTTTAACAAGTTGATGGCAGAACAAATGACGGCTTCATATCGTGTTGAGACAAGAAAAACTGCATTTGTTGGTATTCTTTTTCCTACAGAGCTTTTAAGGTTATAGGAAACCAATTCTCCCTGTGCTTTGGTCATTCCAGGAGCTTCTTCCCAGTATGTCAAGGGCTCTTGAGTGCTAGATCCTGCAAGAAGTCCTATCCTCCCATTCTGAGATGAAGCAAATACATTTGTGTACATGATGCCTTGAATCCACAAGACAGGATAGTGGAACAAAGAGGCATTTGGTCGGAAGAAGTGAAGAGCATAACAAAGAATATAGAGTTAGAATGGATGACTGGCCTGCTTTTTTAGACTTTATTTATTTATTTATTCTATTTCTATAGCCGCCCATCTCAACAAGTGACTCTGGGCAGCTATAGAAATCGAATAAAAACTAACTAACTAAATAAATTTTTCCTTCTCACACTGTCCCTCTTGCTCGTTAGCAATACTGAAATACTAGGAGGATGAGTTTCCAGAAAGGGCCTATAGCAGTATTTGGAACAGAGAGAGAAATAAGATGAAACCTGGGATTAATTGTTGCTTGTTTTCCAGAGTGATGTGTTTTAAGACTCCAGTAAATACTGCAGAGACACCGTTTCATGACTGATGAATGAATGGGCAGAAGGGTGGACTTAAGGCTGCCAGATCTAGGTTGCAGAAATCTGGGTGGCCGAAAGATGAAAGTATGCAGATGCAGAAGCCTGTCTCTGCTGCTGCCCTCCTAGTGGCTGTCCACACTTTTGCATCTCAGATTTGATACTTCTAGCCAATTGCATCTAGCAATTCAGTCATTCCTTTAGACCATCTCCATTTGTTTTAGCAAATGTACCATGGTATGCATGAAATCTTTTCTGAGAAACATACCATTCTAGAGCTTCCTTGACTAAGCAGTTGTTTTAAGAAAGAAGGGATGGTGGTGAAAATCATGTAAAACCTCATACACAGTGGCATGCAATGTCTGTGTCTTTCTCGCTCTCTCTGAGAGCTTAAGGAAAGGTATGCTGTATATAAAATTCTGATTTCAGGAAATGCTTGTCCTTCCTGAATATTTATAGCCTCTGTCCTGATGGCTTAAGATATTTATTGTTTATATATTTATTACATTTATCCAAATTTCCATCATTCTTTCCTCTCCCACTTTAATCCTTTCACAGGGTTGTTTTGAAGATAACCTTCAAAGATAGTGATTGTCCCAAGGTGACTCACTGAGCTTCATAGCTGACCATGAATTGAACTTGGCTTCCTTCATTCTTAATTCCAGCACTCCAAACTCTATATACCATTGGCTCCCAGTTTATTGTTAACTTGCATTAAAATGCTCAGCATTGAACTTGAGAGACCCCAGACTTTTGCTATGAGAGTTATTTCCATATGGGGTCTTTTTGCTCCTGGAGAAGCTCCTTTAGTGGTATCTCTTACACTTCCATCTATCAGGCTGAAGTTTCTGTCTGACCTCCGGAGCATGAGGGGTTAATGGTTCTCTGAAGCTTGAGGGATCAGCACAGGAACAGGGCGTTACTGGTTATCTACGTTGCAGGCAGAACGTCAGTGAGCCTATTCCGTCCTAAGCAAGAGCCGCCCATTAGCTGGAACAAGATTTGACTCATTCCAGGAAGCAGCAGACAGACAGCAAGTCAGTTGCAGGTATCAACCCCGTCAAGCCGCAGAGCCGCACCTATCTTGGATTGAACACCAGCCGTGGTCTATAGTCTTTCTCTGACGCTGGCAGCATGGTGCTCAGGATGGAGAGTGGTGAGCATATCTGGTGGGGAGTTCCCAGTTCATTTGGCTGGCTGAGCCAAATCCCTTAGTTTGAGGGACCTCCTCCTAGGGTCAGTTTGACTGAATATGGTAAGGAAATCTTGGTCTACCTGTTACAACTTAGGAGAAAAAGAGATGGATTCTTCCAAAAGTGACCTGGTATGTTGGGCTTCTTCTGGTTCTCAGCTCCAGCACTGAGTAGAAGTATACTTGGGTTCCTGATCATGATTTAATATGTCTGATGATGGAGGCAACCCCGGCAGTCGCACTGGTGTCTATAGGATGGGGGGGGGGTCCATATAAAACCAGTAGTACATACACTTGTTCCTGTGAACACTGCTGGGCTCTAAAGATTTGAGGGGCTCTTGTGAATGCACCCCATTTCTTCTTTTTCTGTAGGAGGAGCTAAGACTTTCTGTACTTAAAGGAGAGTTTCTGTTGGCAGCCATGGAGTTACATGCTGCAGCATGTCTTGGATACAAGATCTCTCCTGCCTGTTCCACCTTGGCCCTTGGGCACTGAGCAGGCTGTAAGGAGGAGATCGTGTGGATTTGGTGAAACCAAATTTGGGGCAGATTTCTCTTTTCTTTAGATGCACACTGAGTGTATCCAGATGAATTGGTAGTTGGGAGAAACCTTGTAAGCCAGCAAGTGCAATAGTCATAGTTTCCCAGACTGTTGGCAGAGGGAGAAAAATCATGGGTGGGCACTTTATTGGTCAACAAATACATTTCAGGAGACCATTTAAAATATTGTCATAGTACTTGAAGGGCTTTTAAAGGACTAATTCTGAGTACAAATCAAGTCTGAAAATTAGCCATCTAAAAATTCTAGCAAGTTATTATAAAGGTCAAACATTTCCAGTTTTGTGTGTGTGTATGGGTTAAACAGCAAGCCCAAAGCTGTCACAATCAATGCATCCATCAATGTATCGCTGCCTTTTTAATTCTGTTCCCTACACACTTGACCCAGTAAATGTCCCCCACTCCTTCTGTAGTTTGCTGAAAATATTATTATTTTATGGTCGTGGTAGAAAAAAAAACCTTTCTGTGATACTTATTGTGTTCCCCTTGCACACAATGGCTGCATATCAATGTAGCATTTTAAATGTGCAGCCCATCTAATTTATTCACTAACTTGAAAGGACTAGTTACTAAATAATTTCCTGAGGGGTAGTCTTTTGCAACAAACGCTACTATTCATATATGCCAGCAGCTTAGAGGAACAGATGCAGCTAATGATTCAGATTGTAGTTCATGAAAGCTTAAGTAGTTTTCCAAAGATGCTGTTCAAGTTACAGGTAGTCCTCGCTTAATGACCACAATTGGGACTGGACTTTCAGTTGCTAAGTGAAGCAGTCATTAAGTGAATGACCCAATTTTATGACCTTTTTTGTGGTGGTGGTGGTTAAGTGAATTACCATGGGCATTAAATGAACCATGTGGTCATTAAGCGAATCACATGGTTCCCCACTGATTTTGCTTGCCAGAAGCCAGCTGGGAAGGTCAAAAATGGCAATCACATGACCACAGGACGCTGTGACAGTCATAAATGTCAACTGGTTGCCAAGCACCCAAATCATGGTCATGTGACTGGGGGGAATGCTGCAATGGTCGTAAGTGTGGGGACTAGTTGTAAGTTGCTTTTTTCAGCACCGTTGTAAGTCCAAACTGTCACTAAATGAATGGTTGTTAAGCGAGGACTACCTGTATCAGCAGACAATTCTGTTGAATAGCATGATTTTTCTGGAATACTGGACAGTATTCATATTAACTGGAGAGGTCTGGAACTTAGCTGTAGACTGCCTGCAGAAGTTCAGTTCCAGCAAGGTCTGAGGAACTTCCCTGTAAGGCTGGGAGAAGGTGCTGCTTGTCCTTATAAATGGGAATGGCCTGACTTCAGGTTAGATGGATCACTCTTTTCTTTTAAGGGCCTGGAAAAGGCGGTTTGGTGGGGTTCTGTGCATACAGAATTAAGAAGCAAGGTGTCTTACCTGCACATGCTGAGCCTTTAAATGTGTTTTCAATAGCTGGATTAGGATCACAGCTTTAGTTCATTTATAACAATTGAGAGTTTCCCCCCTAGTCTGTCTTTATGGGAACAATCTAATGCAGGTGTTTAAGGAAAACCTCATGTAGCTGTAGTGTTAAGGACCAGTTCTAACATTAAACCGTATGTGCTTGTAACAGTGAAGATGTACACAGCACCCTGTAATTCATTTATTCCTAGGCTGCGTTTTAGAGTGGAAGCTCTGCTCAGGTGGCTAGAGAATCATCCACTAATTCTGAGAAAGTAAAACCTTGCCTTAAAAGCATCTGCGGCCTTCAGAGGCCCTGGCTTTCGACCGCTGCTTCTAAATGCCAGGCCGGTCTGTAATAAGGCCTCCCTCATCTGTTGATTTAATTGTTGATGAGAGGGCTGGCCTGGCATGGATTACCAAGACCTGGCTGGGCCTGGAAGGTGGGGTGGTCCTTTCTGAGATATGCCCAGCTGGATTTCGGGTGTGGCATCAGCCGAGGCCCCGAGGCAGGGGTGCAGGTGTCATGATTGTTGTCTGGGAATCGCTTATGGCCTTCAGGGGCACTGCACCACAGGTCACCAGATGCGAGACCCTGTTTGTTACAGGTAGTCCTCGCTTAATGATCACAGTTGGGGCTGGAATTTTGGTTGCTAAGTGAAGTGATCATTAAGCGAATCTGACCCAATTTTACAACCTTTTTATGGCAGTCGTTAAGTGAATCACCATGGCTGTTAAGCGAACCGTGTGGTTGTTAAGTGAATCACGTGGTTCCCCATTGATTTAGCTTGCCAGAAGCTGGCTGGGAAGGTCAAAAATGGTGATCACATGACCATGGGATGCTGCAACTGTCATAAATGTGAACCAGTTGCCAAGCACCCAAATCATGATCACGTGACTGCGGGGATGAGGCAACGGTCATAAGTGTGAGAACTAGTTGTAAGTCATTTTTTTCAACACTGTTGTAAGTCCGAACCATTACTAAATGAATGGTTGTTAAGTGAGGACCACCTGTAAGTTGGGCTCTAGGGATCAGTTGGGATTGTTGCTACTGTACCACCCTCCCTTCTACATAGTAACCTCCCTGCCTGAGCTCCTTGACTCCATTTCTGGGCTGGCAGTGGAGGTCCCCAGACCTCCTTGGGGGACTTGGGGGACTTCAATCTGCCTTCTCTAGGAGTGGGGTCTGAAGCAGCTCAGGAGTTCATGGCCACCATGATGGCCATGGGCCTATCCCAGGCTATCCGGAGCCCAACATGGGACAGTGGTCACACACCGGATCTGGTGTTCCTGTCGGAGCAGTGGCTATGTGATTTGAAACTGGGGGGGGGCTGAGTTATTGCACCAAGTCAGTCCTCAGTATTTGCATGCATTTTTCACCCTGCTGTCTGTTTTTCTTCTTGCCTGTATACCCAGTGCTGGGTTTTCCTCACTGAAGCTTAGACTCTCTCTTTACTGGTCGCACTCAGAGAGCATGGCACATCTTAGCTGCTGTTTCCTCCTGGAATTTGTATTCCACCATGTGAATGCCCCGCCCGAACACAATCAGGAGCGGTCTGTGGTCTAAGGCTGTACAGGCTGCTGCTCTTGAGTTACCATCAGCACAGATTTTGTTTCCTCTGTACTGAAGACTGCATTTAATAGCTGGATGCTTAAGGATTTCCCAAAGATATATTGGGATGTATGGTTCTGTGGAATCAAGGCTCTACTTTTTGTTCAGTGCATTTGCCCTGAAACAACAGGCCCAGTAGAAATCACAGTCCAGCCACAAAGATCACTGAATGGGCCTCTGCTCTGGCCGCAAAGTGTGTTGAAAGCTTGGAGCAAAAAAAAGTAACTTACCTGGCACATCTTAATGCCAACTTTTTGCTATCATGAACAATGTGAGCTAGCAACAGCTATTATTTAAGAGAATAATTTGCATCAGTTCTCTTTACTAAACACAATGTAATGTGAATTGGCTTGCTTAGCTCTTTTCGTGAAGGAGAACCCTCACATCTGGCCATTGGAATTTCTGATATGTCCCCATGTGTAGTTCAGCTTTTTTTTCAATTTAATGTCATCCAGATGTATTAGACTGTTCCAGGAGTTGTACTCACAACACTTCTAAAGGCTACCAGAGGAGGGAAGGCTGATTTAGTTCAATCTAGAATAAGTGAGGGAAGGCAGCTATGCGTTGTCTTACTTTATTATACAAATATGGGCAGGCAACAATACAATGGAAGATTCTTATGCAAGGATAGAGGCGAAGAGACTTCGAATTAGCACTCACTCTCACATCTGTATCTCGGGAACAGCCTTTGCTTGGGTGAGTGGACTCACATGTCAGTAGGGATCCTCAGCCGGTGCATAAAAGCTCTTACTTACAAAGTTCATTGACAATACTTGATCATTCCATGGTGGACACATCCGATTTTGCCAACTATCAGTCACAAGGAGTGAGGCAGAGAAGACTTTTTGCTCCTGAGGGCTGCAGCGAATGTTATGGGTGCTGGTGGGTAACACCGGTAAAAGGAAAGACATTTCCCTCCTGCTTCAATAGTTCCATTTGTGCCCCTGCACCCCCAAGAACAGTAGCTTCTACAAACCCATGTTTCCCTGAGCCCAACAGGCAACTGAGCCGTAGGCTTGTGGCAGGTGTGATTTTCAGGAGAATTTGGCGTTGGGTATCCACATGCATTGCACTGAAGCCATCTGAGGATCCCATATGACATAGAGGGCAATCTTCCTGCCTCCAAGTATAGGACTGGCTCCTTAGTAGCTGGAATATTCAGTTGCATCAAAGTGATGATGGGCAAGGCCTGCTCCTTTTTCTCCCTCTTCAAAGCTTTCCTTTTATCTCTATCAGTAAGAGATAAAATGGATAGCTGAGGTCTTGGGATGGTATGGGAGAAAGTATTATAAAACTGAGGACCTGCGGCTGAATGATAACGGAAACAACAGGGAGGGGAACCTAATTTCCCTCTCCAGTGATAGGGTTTCTTCGGGTGGAATCTGTCAGCCATTTATCAATATTGAAAGCCAGGAGAAAAATGAAGCATACTGTTTACTTACGGTGCCCTAGATTTTGGTATGTACAGTATAGTGGTGTTTAGTGTACATAACACCCTCCTTCATTCTCTAATAAATTATCCTCCTCATTCCTCTTTCTGATGCCAGTTGCATCAGGGAATATGTGTGAGAATTGTTAATGAATAAGTAGTTGGCTTGTGAACAAATGTACTGGCAGAAGCTAGAGGTGCTCCCACGCAGTAGGAAAAAAAAAGTTATGTGCTCTGCTCCTCAAACATTGTAAGCATGTAAATCCCGCTATAAGTAATGAGCTTGGTAATACAATATCTGAATGTAGAACCCCCACCAAGGATGTTTTGAAGTCAAACTATTGACATAGCAAGTATATCCCTTGGGACTGTTAGAAGAGCTTGTCTCCAAGGCTTGTGGTGTGCAGTTCTTACACCACCTCAAAATTTTGCAGAGAATAAAATTTAGATTTAAGGAAGTTACAGGCCTTGGTTCTAGCAATGAATATTGGGTGTGGGCGATGTAATGTGCAAAAAAGTTTCTTGTCCTCCACCCTGCCTTTGTCTGCAATTGTAACTCTGTGGAATCCTACCATGTCAAAGGCAATTCATTCTTTTGAGGGAACCAGAGTAAAGGAAAGGAGAGAGGAAAAATGGCGATCAGAAGCCCTGCTGCTGCTTCAGGCACCAAGTGATTTCATAATTAGGCTGTCTACTGTGCTTATATTCCTCATGCACGTACACAGGAAGCTGAGTATATCCTGAATTTATCTTCCCCTTTGCTTTCTTAACTTCGATCACTGCTACTGCCTGGGTCTGAATACTTAATATGTAGAAGTCTTGTTGTAGAACTGTTCTCCCCTCTCATCTCTATGGCAGTGTCTTCTCTCATCTTGTCTATGCCTAAGTGTGTTGGTCAAGAGAGTTGATAGTGCATGTACACAGTATATTATCTGTTGTTGGTAAGAGTGCTATGAACATGCATGCTGTGTTACAGAGTGTAAGAAAAGAAGTGTTGGACAAAATTTACGATCCATAATTTGATTAAAACAGTGGAAAGGGAGGCAGAAATAAATGGGGAAAGGCTAATTATGGTTAAGACTTGGTTACATTGGTGATCAGGCATGGGAATCAACTGGTCAAACCTAGTCTCAAATCTTATTTATTTTTTATTTCTTTATGCCTTCCAGCCAGTGACTCCTGGCGACTGCTTGGACAAGTCTCTGCAGTTTCCTTCACAAGTTTTTTCAGAAGTGGTTTGCCATTGCCCCCTTCCTAGGGCTGTGAGAGAGGGACTGGCCCAAGGTCACTCAGTTGGTTTTGTGCATAAGGCAGGACTAGAACTCACGGTCTCCTGGTTTCTAGCCTGGTGCCTTAACCACTACACCAAACTGGTTCTCAAAGTCTCAAATAGAGGAAATATTTGAAGGAATGTAATGGCTATATCTCATGTGCCACCATCTCTAGCATAATGGCACTCCCTAAGCAGCCTTGACTGTAGGTGCCTTCCCCCTTTCCTTATGAAATTCTCCTCCCTTGCTCTAACCATTTAAGACCCACTGTGTGTGCTGGAGGCAACAAAATCTTCAATGAGTCCTGTGAGTAGTCTTTCCTTTGCAACCTATTAATAACACCAAAGACAGCTTCCCCTCTTCATATTTTTGTTTTCTTAACCTCCCCGTGAGGCACTTTATCAGCCTTTCTTACAGGGTGAATGTTCCTTCTAAGTGCTTGCCTATATGGCAATGTCTAAAATTGTTCATATCCTGAAAAGCAGTGCAATACAGAATTATGGTACCCCTGGTGAATCATGTAAGGATTCACAAAGGAGTAATACATGCCATGCAGAAATGATGGATGCCACCTGATGGCAAGTAACAAATCATAAATGAACTTGAGAAGAATCTAGTCTTGACATTAACTGCCATAAGAAACTCTTGGCAAAGAAGAAGTGATTCCAGATGATCTTGTAGGCTGGCAGAAATGCTTTGCTGGAGGATGCTTTAACTAGGTTTGCTGTGATGGCTGCTCATTCTACTGGATGTTTGAGTTCAGCAGGTCAACACAGTGTTAAGATGAATCTTGAGCCTTACAGCTTGCAGCGGGAACAGGTGTGTTTAGGTAGAAGGCCATCATATGGAGTGTGTTTAAATCAGCTTCTCCTGACTGAGGCCCTTCTGTTGAATTCTCCTGAATTGGGGCCCTTTCAACAGATCTGGAGGTTATTATGTTTGAGGGAGCTGTTTAAAGGAGGCTCTGCATGGCAGCCAAAATTCAGGATGCCCAAAGTTCACTGATCATTCAAGTTGATAGTTGGTTCCTGATGTTTGCTTGCAGCAACTACTGTCTTCTGCCTTGTGGATGTTACCATGACAAAGTAACACTGATAAGGATTCTGGCTTTTGAAGATGCAGCTGGGCTGTGCTAGCCAAGATGTGTTAAGGTAGCCCTGATTTAGGAGTGGGTGGCATTCAATTATTTGTTGTCAAATTTCACGGTGAGGAAATGAAGCAAGGGGTTTCCTTGTTTATTAGGCATACTGTAAAACACCCATTATGAAGAGATGGTGGTGGTAGCTCTTTATTTTAAATCCCCTGGGTTAAGCTGTATTTGTTGGGTTGCTTGGGTAACAGTAAAAGAGTAAAAACATATGGAAGTATTGAACCTGAATCTGCAATTAGAATTAGAAAAAAAAATCAGTGAGATCTAAGGCAGATCTGTGTGTAAACAAATCAGATGTCATACTAGATAGAAGACAGCATCTCCTGAATGCCTTGCATGTGGAGTTTGCTTAAAGCACATGGGAGGAGAGATCACTTCTGACATAACTACTGAGATGTTTATAGGTTTCTATCCTCTATATCTAATTATCTGACAGCAGCCCTCTGTAAAATCAGTGGATATTATTTCTGAGTAATCATGTATAGGTTTGTGCTATTACAGTGAATTTGAATATAATGGACCTTTAGATCTGGGTATCAGACAAGGCCACAGGAAAAGATACATAAAAATCAGATGTAAAAAGGGCCGAAATTTACAAAACTTATTTAGAAAGGCTGGTGTGGAGTATGGCTCAAAATTGTTAAGGAAATGGAAACATGAAGTTAAATTATTGTGACTTGGACTAGACTATTTTTAATGGGATTTTCCCATAATAGAAATCATGTGAGAAGGACACAGGAGTCTCTGCGATTTTTAATTCATAAAGCTTAAGAATACTGAAGCTAAAAACATTTGAGCAAATGTCACCTAAAAGACCTACAGTGCAGAATAAAGATCTTCTTGGAGTGTGAAGTGATTTGTCAGAACTGCAATGTTATCAAGTCCCTGTTTTTAAATTAATTTTGATCAGGTCTAAAACCGTGTTTTCTGAAAATCCATCTTTAGTGGAATCTGCTTCCAAACAGCAACCGCATAACATCTTTTTCAGCATTCAACACGATTTCAGACTTCTGCTTTCTTCATGTGAAGGAACCAGTAAGTACATTGATAAAAGGCCCAGAACTGTCAGACACAGAAGAATTGTACTCTATTTCATTTCAATAGCTCATTAATAGGCTAAGGGTGTAAATAAGTACATTTAAATGTAATGTTAGATTAAAGTCTAATGAAATCGTCCTGTGCATAAAAAAATGTCTAAACACTTTTTAACTGGAGTGCTGTTTTGCTTCATCCTACATTTGCCAAAGATGAAGGATCTTCCCTCTTAGTTCTTATATTCCCTCCACATCCTGGCCCCACATACCCCAGATGCTCCTTTCGACCAAGGTTTCTCAACCAGAGTTCCGCGAGAGGTCATTCGGGGTTCTGCCCCTGGGAGATCACAATTTATTTGAAAAATAATTTCAAGTTCAGGCAACTTCACATTAGAGAGATTAGTTTCAGTCTTTATTTTCAGTTTAAGAACACTGTTTATGCATATAAACAGGCCTACCCATGAAGTGAATATAACAATTTTGTAACTTCTGGCCTATAATTGAGCCTGAACGTGCAGGGGTTCCCCAAGGCCTGAAAAATATTTCAAGGGATGCTCCAGGGCCAGAAGGTTGAGAAAGGCTGCTTTTGACTCTTGTCCATGAAGTTTCCCGAAGAAGTGAGGTAGATGCATGGAACATGTCGCATCACTGGGCATGCAGGACTTAATCAAGACAACCCTGTTGTGGAAGAATGCCTTTCTTTGCTGCAAGAGATGATGGCACACAATTCTTTCCTGATATTGTGCAGCCTTGAAAAGTAATCATGTAAGTATTAGTGAATTACAGGTCAGCAAGTCTTTCAGGAGTGCAAAAAAAAAAAGACTTGTCTTTTTAAGTACCAGCATTTATAGCAAATTGCATTAGCAAATAATGATAATTCAGTGTGACTCCTTTTAAGCTAATTAAGCCAAGAAAGGGAAAGAGGCTTTCCAAAATCTTTTTAAAAGTCTTCTGCTAAAGAGAAAACATACAGAGGAAGAAACTATTTATGTTGTATGAGAACTTACCGCTTGAACTCAAAGGTAAAGGAGAAAAATGATACTTCTGTTACCTGTATGGTAGATAATGCTGGGGCATCTCCAGAAGCAGTCAGAAAATAGAGGGGAAACCAGCATTGGCCAAACTGATGTGAGTTTTGAATAAAAAGAACAAGAATGGCAAGCATGAGTTTGCTTAATAAGAACAAAATTTCATGTGCGGCTTTATAGCTCTGTGGAAATGTCACCAATTCATGTGGGTAAAAACAGAATTCTGTGGTGTTTGCCTTAAACGGGTTTAACAAGATAGCGTTTACTGAATAGTGTACTATTAAATAAAATAATGTAGCTCAGCGTTCTCAGCATTCTGGAAAGATTTTACTGATGTGGAGAAAGCAGCAGCAGAGAAGAGAAATCCTTTTTTGTAGAGGCGGCCCCTATCTTTGATCTGAGGCTTAGATGGGGCTGCTTTTGGAAGAGCAAGGTTGTCCTACGGAGAACCCTTTCTTTTCTTTGCTGCTGAGCTCCGCTACATGTTGTACAGCCCTGGCTGCAGTTCAGGCGGGCAGGAGTTAATGCCTGGGCTCTGTGCAGCGGCAGGTGGGCGGCCCCAAAGCTGTCAGCCTCTCCGGAAGGCGGGCCGGGAAGCTCGGTGGAGTAGAATGCGGGGTCCGACGAGGCACAGCCCCTTCGCCTTGACAAGGCTGGGCTCCCCAGCACGTGGACTACCAGCGGGCTGATGCTGCGTCACAGGACTTGCATCGATAGCAGGCAGGAAAAGCGAGGCAGCCGACTGGGGTAAGCTTGTGCATGTGTGTGCAAATGGGAAATTGTCTGCTCTGGGGAAAAGCTGCTATTGCTTGGCATCCTTTCTGTGTGCTGGTCCATCTGTCCCAGTTGCATTTAGTGTGCTGTGCCTGTGTCTTATTCATGTGAGCCCCACGTGCTTGTCCTTTCTGTCATAGCCATGCTTGGTGTAGCACATCTTTCTGTCCTGCCATCAGTGAGCTTTGCTTTCCACCTCTGCCTGCAGTCTATAACTGTAGTGTCCCAATAGCTTATTTTTGGCATGGAGGGCATTGTGCTGATGTTGTTTTCCTTAGTGTTGGGGATGGAAGAAATAGCTCCTTTGAAGGAGTGGTGTAGTTGGGCCAGCAGGGGAAGTATGGATATAGTTCCAGGAATCTGCAGGCTTATTTATCGGGATCTCTCTTCTGATCTGAGCAGTCCATCATTCAGTCAAATGCGCATTCAGAAACTGGATGTTACCTGATGTGAGTAGAGGAGAGTGTCCTTACCTAGATGAGCCTCAGGCCATTACTTTTTTCTGTGGGGCTGTTCCCAGAGTGACAATAGTACAGTTTGTGTCTAGGATGTACTCTGGATAAATAGCACCTGCTTGGAATTACAGGGGTAGATACCTGAGATGGGCTGTGATTGCTATTCTGCCTGAAGAACAGATAGAAACCTGGGAAGATTTTCTAAAGAAGTGATGGCTAATCAGTAGTTTATAGGAGTGTCACTTACTGCTTGCCAAGAGTTTAAATTTCTGGGGTGAGGGACATCGTATCACCAGGAGCAAAGTAAATTCCTTTTTTGAGTCAAAGGTTGGAACCAACTAGATGTGTGCAAGATATTGGAAATTTAAACCATTCTGAATTCAACCCCTCTGTTTTGAGGACAGAGTTGCCGCTATAAGTCCAAAATGGTTGTCTCCCCCCCCCCCCCAGTTAGATTGTTTTGGAATTGTTTCAAACTTGAAATGGAGCATTTCACACAATCCCCTGTGAGACTTAGAGTAGAGGACAAACTGTCTTTGAGATTGGAGTAGGACTCCCAGTGTAGCTGCTGTGATCTATGGGAAGTTGATTGCTCCATTCTTGCAGACCCAGCCTGCATTTCTGTAAAGGTGACTTGTTTAATATGGTCATAAAATAAAGCAGGAAAGGGTACCCATAGGATGTCTCCATTTGAACTGGGCACAGATGTATTTAATCTGTAGAAAGAAATACTTTGGCCACATAATGAGAAGACAGGACACCCTGGAGAAGATGCTGATGCTGGGGAGAGTGGAGGGCAAAAGGAAGAGGGGCCGACCAAGGGCAAGATGGATGGATGATATTCTAGAGGTGACGGACTCGTCCCTGGGGGAGCTGGGGGTGTTGACGACCGACAGGAAGCTCTGGCGTGGGCTGGTCCATGAAGTCATGAAGAGTCGGAAGCGACTAAACGAATAAACAACAACAACATTACATTCCAAGGCTTTATTGGGTGAGAGGGCTAACCGTCACATAAGCAACTTGTTTGGAAGGAAAAAATGAATAGTTCTAGAAATGTGTGATTTTACTTTACTAGCAGAGGTATTGAAAGAGAAGAGAACGAGATGCTGAGAGCTTGTGCCGCTAAAGAATTTGGGGAAAAACCACGACTTCTTGAGAAATACTGTAATCCACTCTCCAAGCTTCAGCTGATTGGAAAGTTTGTATATATATTCTTTGCTGAACTTCTTCTGTACTGAATGTTTTGACTCATTTGCTGTTTCTAGACTAGTAGAGCTATATACATATGTGTGAGTATAGGTGTCAGTATAGAATAGAATAGAATGAGAGCCAGTTTGTTGTAGGGGTTAAGACATCAGGCTAGAAACTGGGAGACTCTTGAGTTCTAGCCCTGCCTTAGGCACAATGCCAGCCGGGTGACCTTGGGCCAGTCACTCTCTTTCAGCCCTGGGAAGGAGACAATGGCAAACTACTTCTGAAAAACCTACCAAGAAAACTGCAGGGACTTGCCCAGGCAGTCTCCAAGAATTGGACATGATTGAACAGATTAAAAAAAATAGAATAGAATATGGAAATCAGAGATTTCAAGTTTGCTTGGGTTTGCCCTCTCAGTCCCAAAATATTTGGAGGGAGGAATGATAGGAAGATTTTGGTTGGAATCATGAAAAATCAACAGTGGTATTGACTGCCTCAGGACACAGTGGACCCCCCCTTTGCTAGAGGCAATTAAACAGAGGCCAGATGGTCATCTCTCAGGGATGCTATAGTAGAGGATTCTTGCATTGGGCAGCAGATTGGACAAAATAAACTCCAAGGTCCTCTCCAAGATTATACTACCTCCTCATAATTTTACCGTGTCTTTATAAGGAACCTGTTTTGAGGCATTGGAGTCATTGTAATGTTATTGGTCTAGGATTGCCCACTTGACCTGGAGGAGACAGCTGCATTTATAATACTATGTGTGCACAATTATCCTGTTCTATACAGTTATGTCCTTTAATAAGAGGACCATGGAAACATCTGGCTTTACTTTTATAGGACACATTCATCATGTTTCTGTGTTGGTCTGTATGTCATGCAAACCAGTTATTAAGTTGAGAGCAGACCCTGAACTTTTCCCTCTCTGTTGACTTGATCACCTTTCTTTGGCAGTACAGCTTGGCAGTGGGAAACATTGACATCCTAGAAGGACAAGATGAAGAAAGGTGTAGAACCTGATTTCACACTTTCCAGATTGCAAAGGAAATATTCTTTTCACAAAAGAAAAGTGTTTTCCCCGTTCTTGGGGACACTTTGCCTTTCTTCTGAGGGTTTAGAAACATGTTTAGAAACATTATTGTAAAAGGATGGATGTAATGCCCAGGAATGAGGTCAATCAAAGTTATAGGGAATAGGAGCCTTCACATAATTTCTCATTTAATTTTATAAAGCTCCAATCAGTTTTGAAAACGAATGTTGTCAGTTTATAATAATACCTTAAGTATATGGCATTACTTAAGTCAAACATCAAGGCTCTAGCTTTAGGCATTATGAACTCCTGCATTGTCTACCTGCCCTGTGTGATGGAAAGGAGAGGCACTGCCTCTTTAAGACCATCCTCCTTTGTATTCTGTGGCTGCAGGAAGCTTGGCTTTACACTCTTATCCTCATGTCCAACTGCAAAGCAAAGAAGAGGCGCTTTCCTTGTTTGGCTCCTCTGTTCCAGCAGTCACACAATGGAGCCTTGTTATGTCAGAAACTCTGCTTACTCTGAAATTGGCTTTGAGTAGAGAGATTTGACTTCCCACTCTAATTGGAAATCCGTACTCCCATTAGGACATGGACCCCCAATAAGACGAGAGGGTTTTGCCATTAAAGCAATAAGCCAACAATATCTCTTCTGATTGGCTATACCCACTGATGTTGGTCCTCTCCATCCGATATCACAGTTCTAATATTGACCCTGGGTTCCATCTTGACTCTCATTTCAAGCCAACTGAATCAGCGAAAATTCTGGCTGGGTCACATCAAGGCACTCTTGCATCTGCAACGATGAGAATGTGATTGAACTCCTCCAGTGGCATTTGCAGACTGTCTTATGATGCTGGCTGCATATATGAAAGCCTGTGTATGCCTCTGCGCAGATGTAGGTCAGAGTTCTGGAATGAAGTGGCTCTTTCAGCCGTCATGTGCTTCCTCTTCCATGGGTTATCTTTGCTAAATAGGATGCTCAACGAAGTTCTGATTTTTGCTAGAAATCCTGAGGCACCAAGAGTCCTCCATTTGCTGGACACGTGCATATAAGAAAGGAGCTTATTTATCACATTTCTTCACTGCCCATCTCGGCAAGCGATTCTGGCATGTCCTTTTCTTCTGGGACTTGCAGTAGGCTTAAAGCCAGTAGATGCAAAGCATTTCTACACAGGGCCGTTGTGCATACTCTGGTACTGCTTCTTGGGGTACGTTTTGTGGGAGGCCACAACCAGATTAAGGATTGCAGTGGGGCTTGTCAAGCAATTCTGAAGATAGGACACTGCTGTGTGCATATGATTGCAGTTCATCGTCACCACCTGATACACATCTGCAGTCCTAATTCACTCTGGAAAGTTGAAGCTGTTGTAGGATTCTTCTGAAGAATGGGATTGTATGATATCTATGACTTACAAATGGATCAGACCTTGGGTCATTTGCAGTACCAATCCACTGCCAACAACCTGATTTGAACTAAACAGATCCATTGGCCATCCTTCCTGGGATTAGCTTTCTAAACCTGTTGGTGTAAATCTAGATTTGTGAAAGGAGAGAGTTTGATGCAGCAGCTAATGTTAGGCTGACATGCTTCATCAAGGAATTAGAACTAAGAGAGGCTCATGCACTTTGTAAAAAAGAATAGCATAATTTGAGGGAGCACCATTTCTTCTACCACTGCCCTGTCTTAAAGGAATAAGTTCCATGCACTGAAATTCTCCAGTTTGCAAAGTGGTGAAATTATCTATTCTGTACACTGTATATAAAATTTCATTCTCATTTGGAATCTTGAGCAGGTCTTGTTCTCTTAGGAGTGTTGAATGTATCTGGAGACTTCCACAATTTCAGTGAATGTTAAATGGTTTTTATATGGCTTTTCCTTCTTAGAAAATGCAGTAATGCCTTCTAATTCTTGTCCCAAGGAGGATCAGATTTGTAGCATTTGTGCTGTGTTCAAGGCGTGCATTTAGAACTTGTGAGCGAATACAGGCTTCTCTAACCTAATCTGCAAAATTTTGTTTAGCTATTTTATGTTTGCAAGGAGAAGGAAAATGATGGCCTAAGTGGGCTTGAGACTGCTTGCTGGTAAAACTAAGTAACATTTTCCTTGCATGACAAATCGCCATTGAGTAAGATAGAAACCTTAAGAATCTTTATCTGAACATTAAGAACAAATTACACTCAGAAGGTAATATGGTAAGGAAGCATGTGGAGCAGAAAGAAATCAGATATACAATAAATCTTCTTGGCAGTTTGTGATGTAAGTCCAGGACCTACTTCTCAATTTCCAAAAGTATTATTTTTGCTTGATCATATAAAGAGTCTCTCTAGTCCAGCGTTTTTGCATTTAGTGGAACCAGCCAGATGTGTCTGGGAAACTTGCAAGCTCAAGGGTGAAAGATAAGTAAAATGACTAGAATGTGTGCAATAGGGCATATGCTGTATACCCCAAAATTTTATTGCACAATCTGGTTATAGAAAGCTGTGCTGCCTATAAGGGCAGCTGTTGTACCAGAGACTTGCTATTTCTCAAAGAAGAGATTGGGTCATTACATAGATCAAGAATGGACAGCCTTTATGGACAGAGATCTACCTTAGATCTTCAAGGGGCATGCAGAGAGTCCCACTCAACCAAGGAATGGGGCCAGGATAAAAATTAAATATATTTTTCTTTTAATTTAAATTACATTAATTAAATCTAATTCATGTAAAGAATCTCCATGTACCGTATTTAAGAATTTTTCCTTTTGGTGGCACACTTTAGAGGGGCTCTCTGGGATTGCGTGGTTGCATCCAAGGTTTTGGGAGACTATCAGCAGTCCTGGGATGTCAGTTTGTTCACCGCTAATACAGATCGTCTAACTGTAACATGGGTGCTCTCTCACTGAACCTGGGAGTGAATGCAAAGCGTATGTCTTTCAAATGAGAAGTTTTAGGGGTACCAAGTTTTGACCCAGAACTTAGTATCCTTAGAAAGAGGCCATGAGAGAACATTTCAGTGATAGAAAGTGTGTATACACACATGCACACACCTGCCCTTGACCTAGTGAGAGAAAAAACTGAGCAATCTCCACTGTTCACTTACAGTATGCCTTCTTGATAGTCTTTGTACCTTTCAGCCCTATCTTTTCTACATCTTATGGTACCCAAGCTAAAGCTGAATTCACAGAAGTCTTAGCCTCAAGTATTACAGTTGTGAGGGATCCTAGAAGAGTATCCAGCTCAATCCCAAACCTAGAGCATAACTCTTTCTGTTTCTCATGGCAGTGCCAAGCGACCTGACTCCTGAGGAGTGTCAAGAACTTGAGAACATCCGTCAGCGCAAGCAGGAGCTGCTGGCAGACATACAGGTGTGTGTGGGAAGGTGGAATTCAGGCAGGCCATAGGTCAGGTTGTAGCCCATGTCTTGGGAGCATACAGAACGGCATCTGCCTGAAATCTTGAAGAGTTGCTGCCAGTTAAAATAGTACGGAAGGTGGCAATGGTTTGGCTGTATATAAACAGCTTCCTACAGAAGAGACCAAGCCATTGTCAAATTAATAGGCTTTGGTGTGTCCCATTTCTGACATAAGGTAACGATTTTTTGCTATGTTCACATTCTTCTTCCATGATGAGTTAATAGCTGCTTTGGGAAGCAGCTCTCTCACTTTGAATACCTGGCACTTATTTGTTCTGGCTGCTCCTCCCTACTCCTTTTGGGACTTAATTGTTTGCTGTGTTATGACTCAGTCCTAAAATGAACTACATTTGAAGATGTGCAGGCTTTCCTTCCTATGCCTCTTTCTTTACCTTGCCCCTGAGTAACCATAGCCAGTCTCTCAGGCATCAGAGGTTAGCAGCCAGTGATTATATCTGTGTGTGAGTTCTCTTTTTGAAAAATTAAAAATTAGAGACTTCAGTTTCCCAAAGAATTTTCTCTAGTTGGGGGTCTTGAGAGTTTGTAAAGTGGGGGTCTTGAGCTATATTACTACTGACGAGTGGGGAGCCATAGTTCTGAGCACTGCGGTCAGGGCAGGGAGGTGAGATGGCAAGGAGATCCAATTGCAGAGCACAGCTCCCAAGTCCAAGCTTTAAGCTGGTGGGAAAAGTTATTTCTCGGGACTCCGGTCAATCTCCATTCTGGCCTGTGGGATGGGTCAGAGAAGTGGGGAGGATGTTGAGTGACCTGATTTTATTATCTCCCTTCTCTCCTGTCCCCCTGTCCTTCAGCCATCTCCTCTTTCCCTAACAGGCAAGACAGACCCCTTTCTGATTGGCATTTTTTTTCAAGAAGGGATTGTACATTTTAAAATGTGGCTTTATTACATCCTCTCCCACTCATTGCATTATCTACTAGCCAGCTAGCGTGGCTTTTGGCTCTGACAGGGACTGCCTTTTCCCTGCAGCAACTTGCTCCCTGGTGCTGTGCTTGGCAGGGATGCTTATCAAGCCCATCAGCAATAAATAAAACAGCAGCAGGGGCTAATCACTGCCATGTGCTGGACACTTCCTAATGGGATTAATCCAGGAATTGGGTTAGCCCCAGGGGTTCCTCCTCTTCCTTCCGTTGAGAGGAGGCAGCGGGCTGGTGCCTTGGTTCATTTTGGCTGCCCTAGCCAAAGCTTTGGCTGCAAAAGATGGATGCTGTACCTCTGGAAAGAGGAACAGTGTTTCCTGGCTTCAAAGGAGCCGCAGAGGTCAGATTGTTAGATCTGTACAGTAGTTGCAATTGGGATATTGTATGCTTCTAAATCTCAGCCTATCATCCTCTTGAGTTTTGGTGGTGGTGTGAGTTTGGTTGTTCTTTTCTATGTTCTGTGAGTGTGCCTTTTCTTCTCTCCTCCTGCCCTTCCACTGAAGATTCTCAGGTCTGAATTAATGAGGTTTGAAAAAGATGAAGCTGGTATAAAATAAAGAGTTCAGCCAAGGCCGATATAATAAAGATTGTCCTCCATTCTGAGGTTAGAATAAACACAGCTTCCTCCCTGCTTCAAGCTGATCAAAGGCCTCACTTCATTACTTCTTCCTTATTCTTCTTTACAGCGTCTGAAAGATGAGATAGCAGAAGTCACTAATGAAATTGAGAATCTGGGCTCCACAGAAGAGAGGTGAGTGTTTCTTCTATTGGAGAGGTGGGAAGATGAAATTTGGGGGCATTTCATTTTTTTTTTAATGAATATCAGAAAGAATGAAGTAATCAGTCTTCCAAAGTCCCTAATCTGAGTTGAAAATAAATCCTGATAGTGGGTATTCAGGACCGTTGATTGATTGATTTAGAAAATTTGTATGGCTGCCCATCTTACATAAGAACTTGGGAGGCTAACTAACTACAGTCAACTAGAACAACATAATATAACCTTCATAAATCAAACCAAAAGTGTTTTGCCTACTGAATGAAAACATTCCTTTTTCTAGAAACTCAGTGTCTGATTTTTAGTCCAAATAATATATATGCCATTGTGTACATGCAGCACATTAGTGTTGATATTATTAAAAAAC
Organism: Candoia aspera; assembly: GCF_035149785.1. Classification (NCBI taxonomy): domain Eukaryota; kingdom Metazoa; phylum Chordata; class Lepidosauria; order Squamata; family Candoiidae; genus Candoia; species Candoia aspera. Next base: position 114,256,104 of record NC_086154.1, on the reverse strand, counting down.
CAACACCTTGTTGGAGATTTTCTCATGCAGATATTCAGTGACATATTTTTGAGAGTTCTGCTGACTTCAGTTGTCTGAGAAATGAGTCTTTTGTTACCTAGATTCCCTTATATGTGTTGAGAGTGAAATGTTCATCTTGTTATAGAAATCAGAAGTTTCCTTGTGTTTAGAGATTCTAGGTTGGGCCTTAGGCCTTTCAGGGGCATTACAGTCACAGTGTCAACTGTTGAAAAGTATGGGGTGAGAATGTGTTTGTGTGCCAGGGTGTGGTCAGCCCTAACACTCAGTTTTTTCTGTAAAAACATTACAAAGTTGCTCAGACTTCTTCCTGTCCATAATATCATCAAGGCATCTGTGGTTCACTCTCTTCTTCAAATGTCATTTCATTCACACACACAAACTTTCAGGGTTAGTCCTGTTTCCTCATCTGGCACCATTCTGAATTGCAGCTGATTGGGTCACCAGTAGAGTAGGTGACCTGAATTGTCAGTGGAAACTGATAACAGGACATCTCTTTCATCTCCTTGGTCAGCATGGGGTACTTGCCCATCCTTACAGAGGCCAGTAGCTTGCCACATCAAGCTTGTCCTCCGGTTCCTTAGCCTAGCCGAATTCTGGAAGATCAGCCTGCTGGGAATACCAGTTTCCTGTCTCAACTGTATTTTAATGCTGGGAGCATTTAAGAACCACCATCCTCATCTAGGGTTGACAGATCTTTACTGCTTTCCTACAGAGGAAAAGTCCTCTGTGTTTCAAATCTTAAGCTTGCAGATAGAAGTGGTATGATGGAAATGATGGGGAAAAGGCTAACTGTATTACAGGCGGTGATCATTACAGAAGTAGTGTCCACGGACTGGCTTGTAGCAAAGGCATCTTAGCAACCTTTTTGTGTTACCTAGGAAAAACATGCAGAGAAACAAGCAGGTGGCAATGGGCAGGAAGAAATTCAACATGGATCCTAAGAAGGTAAATGATGCTGCTTCCTTGCTGTGGTGGTAATAGCAACCATGCATGAGGCAAAATCCTGTATTATCAACAGGGCTAAAGGGTGTGATCCTAAATTGGCTGCTGTCAATTCGGGCCTTATATTCGTGCTTTTTTCCCCTCTTCTCCCAAATTATCTGCTAAACTCCTTTGAACAATTCCTCCCCCAAGTATTCTTTGGGAATAAACAATAAGGTCTGTAATTTCCCTTCTCCATCCAGGAAAATGGCTTAAGGGTTGTTTCTTAAAAGCAGAACTTGCTTTAACATGGCTTGAGGGCCCTGGGGTTTCAGTTTTTTAGGTCTTCTGATGGCTCATCATGTTCCTGGAGAAAGTGTGGCATTTGGTGAGTCAGGAAATCATTTCAGCCTAACTTCAGCTGCAGAATTCATTAAGTGAGTTTAAGCAAGTTACTGTCGTATTGATTGCAAACCCCTCCAACTCCCTGCAGTCCCTCCTGCTTGAAATGGATGTAATCAATTAGGATAATTTGAAATGCATGTTGAATAGTATGGCAGATGTTTCAAGTTCTTATTTCTATGCCTTTGCATAACAAAAATTTGAATCCTCCTTTTTCCTTTCCTGTGCTTGCAGGGAATTCAGTTCCTTATAGAGAATGACCTCTTGAAGAATACCTGTGAAGACATTGCCCAATTCCTCTACAAGGGGGAAGGACTCAACAAGACTGCCATTGGTGACTACCTGGGTGAAAGGTAATTAATCAGGCCAGTTTTGAAAATGGATTGTATGTTAATCTTCACACATTGTTCTTCTTTGTTAACATTAGAGAAGGGGCCATAGCTCAGCAGTGGAGTGTATAGTCTGCATTCAGAGAGGAGGAGGCAGGAAGATCCCTGAATCAGACTCTGGAGTTTCAGTGTCCATCAGAGTAGCAACTCTAAGCTATATGGATTCAGCATATGGAGTGATATTTGGTGGGTTCCTATTATCAGGCAAGAGGGAGGAACACAATCCTTAACAGTAGTCATGCTCTGTCACCTGTATGTGACAGGTAATCTGTATACAAGTAATAAATTGCTCAGTCAAGAATTTCAATGTATTCTGTTTCCTTCCCTCAGAGATGAGTTCAATATCCAAGTATTACATTCATTTGTGGAGCTCCATGAGTTTACAGATCTCAACCTTGTACAGGCACTGCGGTGAGTGACAGCAGGAAGAGATTAATATTATAGTGGGTGTCTGTGTGTCTCTAGAAGTTGTCTGTAGATGGTGTTTTGTTTCCCATGGTTTTAGATTAACCAGCATCTTCCATGACTATAGAGAACCATGGAGTCCTTGGTGCTCTCTGAGCCTTGTTGTTTTCTTGCAGATGTTTCATTGCCAGACTAGGCAACACCTTCAGTGCAAAGAGGGAGTGGGCCTTGCTCTCAGTTTATATACCATGGCTTCCCTGCTTGTGTTGGTAGGGGTGTTGTTCTCTCCTTGGGAGTTGATTGAGCTGTTGTTTGCTGCTTGGTTGATTGCCTGAGTTAATAGTTCCTTGATTAGGGTGTATTGTGCTGTTTGATGGTTCATCTGGTGTTAATCCTAGTGTTGATTTTTGCCTATCTGGGTGTTGACTGCTGGCAAGGGAGTGTACTGGTCTTTTGGCTTTTCTATTGTCTCTTCTGAATGGTATGTAAATGTTGTTTACCTCTATGTGTCTGTTGATGGCTGCTTTGTCTGAGTGCCAGGCTTCCAGGAATGCTCTGGTGTTTTTGGATTTGGCTTGGTTTAGGATGCTCACAGTTTCCCAGTTGAAACTATGGTTGAGTCTGTCCATGTGTTGTGAGATTAAGGAGTTCTCATTGTGTCTTCTGACTGCTAGTTGGTGTTCATGGATGCGGTCTGCTAGTCTTCTGCTTGTCTGTCCTACATAGTGGCTGTTACAGTCTTTGCACTGTATTTTGTAAATAACTTCTGTTTTTTCTTCTTGGGCTATTGGGACTTTTGGGTTGCTTAATATGTTTTGAAGAGTTTTAGTTGGTTTATGTGCTATGGTGATGCCATGTGGTTGTAACAGTCTGTTGGTGGTTTCTGAGATGTTTCTGATGTATGGCAGTGTTATCCTTTTCATAGTTTCCATTGGTTGGGTTGTATGGGGTTGGGTGGTGAGGCACTTTTTGATAAAGTTGAGCGGGTGTCCATTTTGTTGGAAGATGCTGTGCAGATGTTCTTTTTCTTTTTACAGGTGTTCTGGGTTGCTGCAGTGTGTAAGTGCTCATCTGAATAATGTTCTTACACAGCTTCTCTTGTGGGAGGTTGGATTGTTACTGTGGTAATGGAGCACTTGGTTGGTGTGGGTAGCTTTCCTGTAGACTTGAGTTTCAAGCAGCAAACAACAGCCCAATCAAAGAACTCGTAAGGAGAGAACAACACCCCCACCAACACAAGCAGGACAAACTACAGTATATAAACTGAGAGCAAGGCCCACTCCCTCTTTGCACTGAAGATGTTGCCTAGTCTGGCAATGAAACGTCTGCAAGAAAACAACAAGGCTCAGAGAGCACCAAGGACTCCATAGTTCAACCCTGAGCTACAAATATTCACTTCGATTGGTATAGAGAACCAGTTTGGTGTAGTGGTTAAGGCACCAGGCTACAAACTGGGAAACTCTGAGTTCTAGTCCTGCCTTAGGCACAAAGCCAGCTGGGTGACCTTGGGCCAGTCACTCTCTCTCAGCCCTAGAAAGGAGGCAATGGCAAACCACTTCTGAAAAATCTTGCCAAGAAAACTTCAGGGACTAGTCCAGGCAGTTGCCAGGGGTGAAAAAGTGACTCAAAGGCACACACACAAAAATCACAATCCATGACTATAGAGCATGCTGGCTTGGGCTATGGGAGTTACTGGGGTCCAGTAGCATTTGAAAGTCCAGATCTGCTCTGTTCCTGACGTGGCCTATAGGCAGAGGTGTGCAAAAAGTTTTGAATTCTATTTCAGCCTCAAAACAGGTTTTTCTGATCTTACCAGAAGTGTTCCAATGCTTTGTTGACAATTCTGGAAGCATTCCTGCCTTGAAACGGCCTTATTTTGCACAACACTCCCTTTGTCAATCTAGCATCATCCAGATATGCTGGGTTTGCAGCTTGTGGAATTCCCAGCTGGTTGCTCATGTAGGCAAGGAATTCTAAGAGCTGTATTTCCAACACATTGGCAGGACCCCAAATTGGGGAAAGATACACTGAACATTATTTTTGCTATATCTTTGCTCACAACTGTACAGCACACAAATGGATATAGGCTTAATTTTTGTTGCCCTCGCAGGCAGTTCCTTTGGAGCTTTCGGTTGCCAGGGGAAGCCCAGAAAATTGACCGGATGATGGAAGCATTTGCACAACGGTATTGTCAATGCAACCCTGGTGTGTTCCAGTCAACAGGTAAGTGAATTGTCACCTTAAGTTGTTCAGTATGTGCAAGGTGAAATTATTCACTGAGATTTCTGGAAAAACCACCTTCTCGTTTTCAGTGCTGAATGTTCAGGTTCATTGATGAAAGTGGAGAAGGCTTAACACTGAGCCATATGAAGATTGAACTGAAGAATTAAAAATATTGTGTCTTTGAAGTGGGGTACTAATGCCCCCTTTTTAAAAAAGTAGTGCTAATGCTTGTGAATGATCCAGGAAATCCAGAATTTGAAGCATAGGGCTCAGTTAGGCTTCTTAGTTTGCTATTGATGTTTTTGTTTGCATGCTATCCTATAACAGGATCTCAGAGCAATTTATAGCAACTAACTTAAATACAAAAATAAAGCTTGAAATCATAAAAATCAAAAACATTATATACGATGTAGACAAAAGAAGACAAAACCCTTAACATCAAGTAAAAACAGATCTTAATGCTGAGTTATTTAAAAGACCTATGTGGACACCACTGCCACTAGGAGGACCATAAAGATGGAACTGATGCATATTTCTGGGAAAGCTATTCCTTAAGAGTATCATTACTAAACAGCCCTCTCCCTTACTAGCTACTTGTTCTATGGGCACACCCAGCCTTTGATGAAATGAGTAACTATATACATGGCAGAAAGCAGTGTTTCAGATAAAGTGACCCCAATTGGCTTAGAGTTTCAAAGGATTTTAAAGATCATATTGGGCTCCAAGATAAGCTAATAATTTGGTTTAGGCCTTACGCCTTGATACTGTATAATCCAGACTGTGCTCCCAAATTGTGCTTGAATCTTCTGTTGTCTTTTCTTTATCCTTACCTGTTCCAGATACCTGTTATGTGCTTTCCTTTGCCATCATCATGCTGAACACCAGTTTGCATAATCCCAATGTGAAGGACAAGCCAACTGTGGAGCGCTTCATTGCTATGAACCGTGGCATCAATGATGGTGGGGACCTGCCTGAGGAATTACTCAGGGTAAGTTTTGTGGGAAGAGAACAGAGTGGAATTCTGTGAGTAGGGCCATAATGGAGAACCAGGTGGGAGTGGTGAATCACTGGAACAGAGAGCCTGCCGTCTGTCTGCCTGGCAGGCTCACCAAGGTCCCAGGCATAGGCCAGAGGTTAAGACTATCCTGATCTTCCCAGTATCTCATGCTCTAATACCGAGCTTCCAAACTCAGTCATGTTTTTCGGGAAGTAGGACCTGCACTAGTACATATGGAAAAGGTTGTGCAGAACCTTTCTGTGGAAGTGATCCACCACATGTTTCTCCTCCCCCACACCAGAATCTCTATGAGAGCATAAAAAATGAGCCCTTCAAAATACCTGAGGATGATGGCAATGACTTGACGCATACCTTCTTTAATCCGGACCGGGAAGGCTGGCTTCTGAAGCTTGGTGAGTGTGTGTCTGCACGAGGCAAGGCCTGACCAACAAGGAGCAGGGCTGCTGATGCTGTGGCATGGGCTGCAGGGAGCACGGAGTTCAGCAGGAGGCTCTTTGCATGGGGCTCGGTGGCCACAGTCCAGCACAAAGGACCAGCTGTACAACTTGAAAGCTTCTCATTACCTTTGCTTGAACAGCGCATCCAGTGAGGAGGGTCTTGGTTGCAGTGCTCAGTAGCTTCCTATGGCTCTCTTAACCTGGGTTTGGCCAGCCAAAAACTGAAATTGGGCAAAGGAAAGGCAGGTTACTTGGTTGGGTCCAATGAATGGCAGGTGGAATCTGGTTCCAAAATGCTCACCTACAGCTGCCTACAGAGAAGCGGAAGACTTGTCTAGGGTCCTCTGCTTCTCACTTTCATTTTCCAGTCTAGTCTCTGGCATCACCTCACGCGTACCAGCTCTGCGAACACGGGCAGTGCTAACAGGGCATCTCTGATGCATTCACCAGCTCTCCTTGTGTAGCTCTTGGCTCCCTCTTCACATTCGCTCAAAGCTGCTTAATCAGTTGCCAGAATTTGGCTTGAAAAGTTTTCCTGGTTTGTTCAGGGAATGGGTGGTTGTTTAGTTTTTCCTCTTTCAGCGATCTTAAATCACCTGAAATCTGAAAATCAAATCTGAAAACAGAATTCTCCTAAATATCCAAAGTTGCAGTTGCTGAATCTTAATTAAATTCAACTAGTGAAATTATTCTGTGTACATAACTTTTCGTACTTTGCTTTGAGCCAGAGGGAAGACATACACTCATCTAGCTCTGATGTCCAAAATAAGGCTCGATCCTAAGTCCTCATCTTTTCTATCCCTCTTCTTCTGTTCCTTTCAACCAAGGCATGCAAAAAATGACCAAGGATCACTATACCTTCTCTTACGAGAGGAGTAATTCAGGTTTCCTAATGCTAAATGGAACCTGGAAAATGCGTAGTTGTACAATAGTAATACAGCAAAGTAAAGTAATAGTAAAATGGTAAAGTAATACAGTAATAGTGAAATGGGATAATGTCCATTATTACTGTATTACTGCAAGTGTATATAATAATCACACTTGCCTATGTAATCATAATACAACATTAATACATACATATTATTACAGTTCCCTGTAAAAAAGTTTCTTTTAGCTTGATGGCAAACTGTCCAAACTTTCCATTCTCTGTGATGGGAACAGGAAAGCTGTGGTGCTTTGGGAGTTAGATTCCAAATGCCTTTATCCCTAGCTAGCCTGGCCAGCCATGGGATGATGGAGCTATAGGCTGTCAACACCATGCTTGCTCAATGAGTAGTAGAAAGGCACTCAATTAAACAAAATTATGTGGTTGAAAATTTGATGGCTGATTTCAATGATACAACGAACACCAGAAAATTGAAATGTCTTTCATTTTCAATTTTGCAATTCCTAAAAAATTATTGAAAAGCAGTTTACCAGATCTTGACTAGCTGCATAAAAGCGATTTAAATGCCTTTTGAGCAAGCAAAGATTTAACTTGATGGCAATTAAAGAATAGCTGCAGTATTTGGGCAGAATTATTAAGCTGTGCATACAGTAGAAGCTGGACCTTTTGATATGGCTTGGGGTGAAAATTGAAAGACCAAAGAAGGCTGCTTGGTTGACCTACATGTTGGACCCACTTCTGAAGAGATTCTTCACATTGAAGAGATTAATCAGATAGAGGTAACAGAGCACAATTATTCTATAGTCAAACTGGCTATCAAAATAGGGTAATGTCCATTATTATTATTATTGTTTGTTGGCCTCTCTTTAGATATGGTGGAGACCTTGGTTAGGGTACATCCTTGCCACCTAGCAAAAGACGCCTTGATTGAAACAAAAGAAATGAGGATTTAGAAGTGAGATGCAAACTCCAACATCTGATGTCCCATTTCAGGAAACAACCTCCAAATTTACTTCAGTTCAAAGGCAGAATGTTTTGTTCTTTGCATTTCAACTTCCGTGGCAACTGTTTTAAAAATGCGGCTCGAACTGTGATGATACTAATGCCAAGAGCTCTGACATTGCACCTTAAAACCAATTCTGCAAGACCTCCTGGTTTGGGCATTTCCTCCGCTAACTTTTCTCAGGGGCAACAAAAGGGAGGGGAGCAAATGGGCCTAATTTATTTCTCTAGAAGATACAAATTCTTGTCCGAGTGGAGTAAACATCCTAGCCTGAAGTCTTACCCAGATAGCAGGGTCACAAGTTCCAAGAGACAACCACACTGGGGAAGATCCCCATCCCCAGTTATATGCCAAATCTTTTCAGTATTCGCAGTGACATCTTTTAAAGAAGGAGAACTACAGCACTGTGTTCTGGAATCTGCTCCCACTAACGTGGGAGGCAATTCAAGAAAATGTGGCCAAGAGCGCAGCAAAGAAGGGGAAACGTAACTAAGGCTTACCCTGCAGAGACAGAGAAGGGGTGTGTGTGTGGGTCCACCATTCACCCTGAGGGAGACACGAGGCCTCCTTGCTGTGTTCCAGAGGGGAGGGTTGAAGGAGGTGGTGGTAACAGGAGAACAAAGGTGGAGCAGGTAGGACCACTGGCCTTGAATGTTTGGGATGTAACCCTGGTTTTCTCCACATATGGCTGTTCTTTGGCTGAACCCTTTGGCCCTTGATGATGCATGCTGCCCTTCCCATCTACCCACAGAGGTCTCCTGGCTCCAGGCCATTTTAACACCCACCACCTGCCTTGGCACTAAAATCACTAACTCCTCAGTCAGCTGTTTGTGTGGCAAACACATTCATGATATAGCCAGTGCCAGGAATTCCTTAATCAGGAGAGGTGAACCTTTCTATCAAGTGTTTCAGCAGCTGCTGCATTCCTGGCCTTGGCATGCTGGTAACCCCAGAAATGTCAAAGCCCTTTTTTGTGTGTGTGTGTTAAGGTAGGAGATATGTCGGCCTCCCTTTGAGGAGAGCTCTTCCTCCCTCCATTTCCCTTTTGCTCAACAATGTGTAGCTTGGGCAGTGCCCATTGCTGACTGCAACTGAATTGTGCACGAAGGGCAAACTTTAGTCCTTTGTTTTTTAATTTTCTTTTTCCCTCATTTGTATGTTTCCATGATTTTGGCTCTGCCTTTCCCTGCCCCCAAACTTCAGGAGGTACGTACCCCATATCTCCTTGCTAGCTTTGCTGGGGCTGAGGCCGTGCTGCAGTGCTTGTCTGTTTTTCTGTTCTCTTTATTTTTACTTGCTGGTGATGTTACTCGTATTGCTACTGTTGCCCCCATTGCTAATTGGCTGCACAGTCCCTGGGGAACTGGCGGGTGGGGGAAGAGAAATGGGATGGTGGGGGCAGAGGTGGGGAGGGGAAGTGCTTGTGTTCCGCTGGGCACCAGAAGGAGAGAGAAGAGAGAGCAGTGACTTTCCCAAACCGTGAATTGGGTAGCTGTCCTCATTCTGCTTTTCTAAAATTCACACTGACCTTGCTGGATGTCTTCCGTGAGGTACAGTCCTGAAGAACTTCCTGTTCTGAGAACCAGGTCTGGACCTCAGCTTGGGCTCCCAAGGGGGCAGGAGCTAGGAAGGCCATGATGGAGCTAGGAAGAATCTGTTCCTCCCGTGGCAGGTTGCAGACAGGCAGGGCACCCTTGCTTGGGAAAGCCCACATCCCCTTGGAAGTATTCAGGGTTACAGTTGGACAACAGAGAAGGTGCGTAACCATGTGAGGGTTTTTTTAGCTGCGGTCAAGAAATACAAAGTAATTATTCTTTGCTGATCTAGTACAGTGACTCCAGATTGCGTCTCAGATCATGCTGATCTATGACAAGAGTACAGTCATTTTCTGCTTTGCTTTGCCCACAAAAAGATCCAGAATCAGTAAGTTAAATCTTACAGAGCTCTGCGCAACTTGGACATACTGTGTATTTAAATATCGCCAACCCTACCCCACCCCCCCCAAAAAAAGAGTGGGGAGAGCTCAAAATTGTCAGCTTCTCTTTTCTCCCACCTCACCCTTAGTATTACTGAAACTCTCCCTATGATGCTCACCAGCTGAAAAAATAATTAAAAATAAATTATGACTTCCAACTCAAAAATGTTGTGTGATCTGTTCTGGGATAGATATTACTGAAAAACAATTCTCATTAAGTTTGAAGGATGCTGGGAGTTGTAGTTCAGCTACACTTGGCATACAACAGATTAATCAATTATCTCAAAAAACTTTTATGCCACCCCACTCATAGGTTATGGGCAGTTCACAGCAATATAGTTGCTTCAAGGGGCTTTTTCCAGATACTGTAGTTCAGTCTTCATGATTGCAGTGCCATCACTGAACCTTCTAGATGACATTACCTGTTTTTTTCAAGGGCCGATAGCTGATCATCAGCCCTGCACCATGCAGCTGATAAATTTAAGTCACTGCAAGAACTTAAATCATCACAAATTCCTTTCCCATTTTCTGTGCAACTTCCAACCAATTTGCATGTGTGTGTTTTTTCCTTCAGAAGTTGTGTTCTCCAATTCTCCCCCACACCCCAGTTTAGTGCATGTTTTTTAAATATAAAGTATCTCCAATTAACTATCCCCCTTCCATTATTTTCAGAAAGGAAAAGTATCACTAAGAGGAATATTACATATTTCCTGCTTGTCATTAATTGTTTCAATTCTTTGCTTCTTTTTTTTTAATCAAAGAGAGCAAGTTTAAAATGCAGAATTCCTATTAGTAATATATAACTTTCATCCAAGGGCACTAAGCAAAACAAAAATGCTGCTGGTGTGTAAAGGAATAATAAAATATTAGTTGTTTAATTGATTATGGCAATCATTTTGCCATGCTCTGGTCCTGTTTGGAACAGAGAAGACTCTCGGTTATGCATTGAGATAGTTTCTGGTTAGTTGGGGTGGCACTGAATCAAAATGTCCAGCTGGATAAGAGGAAAGAAGACCACAATCCTATCTCTTCTTATCAAGTTGGACTTTTTAATTCAGTGCCACTCCAAATGACTAGAATCCACTTCATGCATAACTAAGGCTCTTCTTTTCAATTAATTAACTTATTAATTTATACAGTAGATGTAATCCTTATTCTTTTGATCTTTACAATAAACCTGTAAATAGGTTATCCTTTCCATTTTATGGACATGGAATAGGAACATGGTCTTTACCAGTCCTCCCCAACCAGGAGTTTGCCAAATGAGTCCAGACTGTAACTCCTGTAATTTTCAGCCTGCATGGTTACTGGAGTGTCAGCATCCCTTAAGATGCCTGGTTGATGAAGGTAGAGGCTTGACTAATGTCACCCAATGAATTTGTAGCTGAAAGGATCTATGTGATTCTATGGAATCCATCATTTAATAATCATGTAATATTAGCATTAACTGTAAGTGTATTATTAAAGAGCTTCTTCATAACCTGAAGGGCTTAAAACAAAATGTAACTAAGAGAATTTCTGGTGGCTGTTTTACTGTAGGAGTCTCCCTAGGCCACTAAAAATACAGTATACCCCAGCTATTAGAGTTGCCATGTCTGAACTGAAAATCAGGATGACCACTAGTTGGTAGCAAAGAGCTCTTTGGGGTTTTTGTAGCCCTACCAGTTACTATCCTACATGTTCTTGGCTTGTAACATTCATATGTAATATTACCTCCTCAACATTTCTCAGCTGTAAACATGGTAGCAAATTGGACTTCTCTAAAGTGAGAGTGTTTCAAGAGCTTCACTTTGGTGGACTTTAAAAAAAAAGGGGAGATGGTGAAATGGAAGACCTTTCACATTTTGCTTCTCAGTTCACAGTTTGGGGCAAATACATTAAAAAGCCAATCCTCCTCTTCCTCCTCCTCCTCCTCCAAGGCCCTTTTCCTCAGTTGTTGGTCTTGAATTTAATATCATCTTGGACAATTAACTACTCTTCCTGTTTGATGAAATCCTCAATTTAAAGGTGGCTGGCCTATTGTTCCTTGGAAGCTATTTCACCATACTGTCTTCTGGAAGTTGTCTTCTATCAGCACAGTTTGTTTGTCCACTTAGCTCAGTTTTGTCTACGCTGACAGGAACTGGGCAAAATGCTACTGCCTAATACTTCTAACTGGACATTGTTTCAACTGGAGAACTCACGTTCTACTGCTGAACTTAGCAATTGGCTCTCCTGAGGAGGTCTTGTTTCTTTGTCTTTATTTAATGTATTGACTTGTGATGAAGTAGGTCATTCCATGATAAGAGGGACTCACAACAGCTGAAGCTTTCCAGGTTCCTTGGGGACTGTAGCAGGCATTATCTGGAGCAATTGGCTTCCCCCACTCCCCACTGTCCCTCTTTTTCTGTTTTTGTTCTTATGTTGCTTGAATGAGACCTTGTTGTTGTCTGTGCCTATATGTGGCGGTCAGGATCTCCCCAAGTGGGTCTTTATATTTCTGCTCCTGGTAATCTCTGGTGGGCTCAACTCTGCTACTCTGGGCTTGCCAGAGTAGCCAATGCTGACTGAAGTTACTTAAAACCATTTTGCCTCCCCACTTCTCAACTTTGCTCTGCCTCTTGGAACCACAGGAGCCTCTCTGCATCCCTCTTTGAGCTGGATAGACCAGCCCAAGGGGACTGTGCAAACTTCTGTCTTCTGGGTTTTAATGAGTTAAGTCAGACAGCTCTGGATCGAAGTTGCCTTGGTGGTCTCTCCAGGAAGTAACTGTTCAGAATAGTACCTGTTGCACTGATCCTTCACAGCCTCAAAACCTCTTTGACAAAGCCTGAGATCAGTTTTTTTTAAGTTTGCCACTTTTTGCCAAAATTAATATGCTGCCCTGAATTTGAATCTTCCTGTTCACATTGGCTTCACTTTCAGGATAAAGCCATTGGCTAATTGTGGGTACAGTGTAGTTGGGGAAAAGGAAGAAAAACCAAAAACCAAAAAGGACCAGTGCATTGCTATGAAATAAGCTGAGAGGACTTACTTCTTTTCCACTAAGCTTCTGTTTTGGAGTGTTTCTTGGTAAAGGACAAATCTCTGAAACACATTGGGAGTAAGCAGCTGTTTAGCAACTGGAGAAGCTAGTTTGTTTTCCCAGTAAGGAACTTAGTATTAGGAAAAAGAAAGATCTCTAGCATATGTGTCCCTAATAGGTGTTAATTTGAGCCCACTCTCTGGAATGCATATCCCCATCTGTTGGGGAAATCTCATTTGAAAATAATCTGTTTACATGTAATAACGTTTTCCCATCTGGTACCTCTTGGGTAATTTGGACTGCTGTCCTAGGCTGGGAAAAAGGGAATTGTAGGTCTGAGATAGTAGTCTAAGGCATCTAGAAGGCATGGAGTTGGAAGAAGCTAACATCAAATTCCAATATCAGGCCCTTTGGCTTGCTTCTATTTTTCTGCATAGGGCATAAGTAATCTTTCACAAATCTAGAGGCCCTATTACACCTTGAAGGCAAAGTGGAGGGGAGCTATTCCTGTAATCTTCTCAGCCTTTTGGCTAAGATCAAGTGTAGTAATCCATTTTAATCAAGGACCTTTTCTTAGCCTAGCTTGAAATAGCGTGCTGTGGGACAGGTAGGGCTGAGCACTAAGATCAAAAAGGATGTTTCCTGACTACCAAATTATCATGGAGGGTCTTGTTAGGGTAAATAATTCCCTCTTCTTTCACCTATAATAAAAAGGGTTGTTTATGAAGTAAGATGTGAGGGAGGTGGGGTGGACTTCCTAGAGTCAGGTGGAATCCTCTAGAGCACTGTTTCTCAACCTTGGCAACTTTAAGATGTGTGGACTTCAACTCCCAGAATTCCCCAGCCAGAAAGATGGAAGCAAGCCAAAGGGCCTGATACTGGAATTCGATGTAAGCTTCTTCCAACTCCATGCTTTCTAGATGTCTTGGACTATTATCTCAGACCTACAACTTCCATTTCCCAGCCTAGGACAGCATATGTTGGCTAGGGAATTCCGGGAATTGAAGTCTACACATCTTAAAGTTGCCAAGGTTGAAAAACACTGCTCTAGAGAGCACATTCATCTGAGGCTCTGGCTAAAGTGTAGGCTTTACTCTTAGTAAGTCTAAGCTTTTATCTATCCTAGTGGAAATCTGTCGCCTCTTCTCCATCCTTGCTGTGCGGAGCAGATGCAGGTCCATTCAGAAGTGTATAGTAGGGCAACCCCTTTGACCAATGCAACCTTTTCCACTTCCCCAAGCTGTTACACTCAGCTGGAGACCACCTGCTGCTCTGCCGTGGGGCTGGCTCTGCTTGCGCTCTTGGCACCGTGTGCTCGGCTACTGTCTGTTGTGCCCGTAGGCGGTCGCTCTGCCTTTGCCTTAGCTGCTCTCGTGCCCAGAGCTGGCTTTTTGGCCCGGGCAGGCATTGTCAAGCTTGCTTCTCCCTTGTGCAGGTGGCCGAGTGAAGACCTGGAAGCGGCGCTGGTTCATCTTGACAGACAATTGCCTTTACTACTTTGAGTACACCACGGTGAGTGTCACGAGTGCTGGCGTTTGTGCAGGTGCACCCAGTCACAACCCAGAGTGGCTAATGCTGCTACTCTAAAAGGTGGACCTCAGTGTGAAGTCTTACTTTGACATGAGGTTGGAGTATTTGGAATAAGTCGACGTGCTGAAATCTTTATTCTCGGAATGGGAGGCTGCACAAATTCTGTCACGTAAACCATAAAAGCTTGTGCCGCAATAGGCCTGTTGGCCTATTACTTTCATATGCCATTTCTTCCTTATTTTACTATGGTATATGCCTTTGGCATCATCACTGAAATGATTGTCTTTGAAATTATCCTGAAATTATTTGTCTGAGAGAGGAGGTTGTCCCAGTTAGCTTTGGGATGGATGAACGTTTGTGACTTCTGTGACAATTGAGAAGATAATTCACTTCTGGATTCAAATATAATAATCTTGCAGGACAAGGAACCACGAGGCATTATTCCATTGGAAAATCTAAGTATCCGTGAGGTGGAAGATTCTAAGAAGCCGGTGAGTAATACTAAGCCTGGAGACCATTCTGAGAGAGGGCAAGGTCACCTTTTTGCAGCCTTTGCACCCTTTTTCTTTTTAACTGTGGTTACTAAAAGTTGAAAGCACAGTTTCTTGTGGGAAACAAATAAATGTCGTAGTATATGCACAAAGGCAGGATATCATTATTCAAAACAAAAAAAAAATTCTCCAGAAAGCTCTCCCCAAACACTCATCTGCTGCCCTTCTGCATGCTTTAAAAGAAAATGAGAAATAATTCAAGACTAGTGGTAGAAAAGCTGAAATATGAGTAATTAAGCAGGTTTACTCACATTGTAGAACTGGTTCTGTTTCTATTATTCAATAAAGAGAAGGAAAACTATGCATGACACCCCAAAGCACTCAGCGCGGGAAAATCCCACAGAGGAAAAAAATGACTTCTGACTTTTGTGGCCAGGTCTTACCCGCAAAATTTTCAAGCTTACCTTTGCTGCCTAAGAACTTGACTTGTTTTATAGCAGATCTTGAGTTTCTCAAGGTGATGTTGAGTTATTCAGAATATTTTATTTTAGTGCATAAGTGCAAAACAATAAATGTGCATGCTTCAGAAGTGATTTGGAAGAGGTGTTTTGGACCAGGTGGGAGCAGCACTTCTTTGAAGTAGTTCTATCTTTTTCAGGTGTGCATAGTAGCCTGAAAAAAGATCTGGTTGCTTTAAGGAGGTGCTGTCATGAGTGCCGTTGAGCTGAAGTCATCAGCGCAATGGCACACATGACAATAGCAAGGAAACAGGAGAAGGGGCTCAAGATAAGTAGCCATCAACTCACAACGACTAACGGCCAACAAACAATAACTAAACGGATCACGGAGCACACCCAAGCCATCAGCGCCAATACAACGGAGATCGCCCAGCTGACAGCAATAGAAAACCCGATGATGGGCGATCCCGGAACGCCAGCGGGGCCTCACAACCCCTCACCCACCGGCAGGGCAACGTATTGGACAAAGGGGGGTGACGTGACCGCGAGTGAGGGGGCGCTGACCGGCGCGGGGTATTTAAACCCCGCACCGGCGCGCTCCTGTCACTCTCAGCTTTTTTCTTCCGACGCTGTAACTGCGCTGTGAATAAACCAGAGCCTGATCCATCGAACCAGTGTCTGAGCATTATTCAGAGGCAGGCAGCGCATGACATAAAGCTGAGAGTCATAAACTCAGCCTCGCCGAGCCCCACCGGACGACAACGAGCCGCGGGAGGAATAGACGGCGAGAAGACCAGCAAGATGAAGCCGGAGCGACGCGGGCAAGGAGGGCGAGCCGCACGGCAAGAGACAGAGGAGGACCGACCAAGGCCAGAGGCACCGTGGACTCCCGGAGCCATGGACGCCCACCCCACCCGACCCGAGCCTCAGCTCCAACCCCAAGGGGAGATGGCGACGGAGGCAACCCGACCGCAGGAGGGAGCAACATGCCTTCCGAAACCAGCGGAGGACCCCGCGCCCCACATCGCACCCCAGCAACGGGCGTGGAGCGACAGCCCGACGGCGGTCAACGGAGGAGGACGATGGAGACACCCAGCAGACGGCGGAGGAAGCGGACCAGCGGCAGAGGGAGGATGAACCCCGCCGGCAACCCACCCCCGCCGACGCACCGACGGAACCGGCCCCAGCGGCGGCGCGGGCCGTGGACGAGGCACGAGCTGAACTCGCGGCCATGCGGGCCCAACTGACGGAACTCCGGACCATGCTCCAGTCGCTTATGCCCCCCGCGCCACCCAACGACGTCCCTGCACAGGCCCACACCCCGAGCGAAGCACCGAACCCCCACGGGCCAGCGGAGGGTCAGCAGACGGCCCAGGCGGACGACACCACAGGCCGGGAAGCGAGAGGCAGGGCCGCGCAAAACGCCCGGGCCCCAAAGGACTTCCCCATCTTCTTTGATGGGAACCCCACGAAACTCTCGTTCTTCGTAACGAACGCCAGGGAGTTCATGGGGAGGCACGGACACTCCTACGACTCCGAAGCCGACAAGATCGCCGCCGTGGCGATCAAACTACAAGACAGGGCAGCGGACTGGTATGTCCAACTGTACGAGTCCAGCTCCCCCGCCCTCGCCACCTTCCCTGCCTTCATCAATGAGATGAAAAACTACTTCGAAGACCCCCTAGCCAAAGTAAGGGCGAAAAGCGCACTCCAAAGACTTAAACAGGGCACACGCACGGTCCCAGACTACGCCCTGGAGTTCAAAGCACTCGCGGGGAAGGTCAGCGACTGGTCCGAGACCACCCTGCTGGAAATGTTCAAAAGGGGGCTCAATCGCGACGTTCTCCAATGGGCCCTCTACCGCGACGACCCAGAAACGCTACACGGGTGGATCCACCTCGCGGGGAAAGCCGAACACGCGCACCGCACCTTCCTCATGACAACCACGGAAGACACAAACTATGCCGGCAAAAAGGTACCCGCACCACACGTGGGGACGGCCGGCCCCATATACCCAAAAAAGAAACTCAATCGGGAGCCCTGCGGGAAGTGTGGCAAACTAGGGCACAAGACGGTGGATTGCTTCACCAACCGACCGCCGACCAGTGCGCCTAAACCCACCCCGAAAATTAGCCCCAAACCACCCAACCTGGGGCCGCCCCCTCACCGCCGAATGACCGTGGCCACAGCGACACCAGAGGAAGGCTGGGACGCCTACTGGGGGGAAGAGGATAACGTAGACCCCGACCAGCCGGCGGGAAAAGCTCCCCGCCTGCCCTGAAACGCGTTGCGAGGCAGGCGGTGGGACAGCAGCGCGGACCACCTCGACGGAACGACGAAAGCCCCGTAATAATGGCGGCAATCAAACTCTCTGCCGGCAACGGAGCCACCACGGCCGCGGCACTAGTGGACTCGGGGTGCTCAAAAAACCTCATCCACCCCGACCTAGTCGCCAAACTCGACCTCCGCTGCTTCCCCCTCCCCACGCCGTTGGCATTCCACCAGCTGGACGGCTCTACAGCGGGAGGGAAACCAGCCACGCTGCAAACCGAGCCGGTCACCCTGCAAATGGGCACTCACACCGAACGCACATCGTTCGTCGTCACTCACATCGGACGGCCCATTGCAGTCCTGGGGATGCCATGGCTCGCGACAAACAACCCGCGCATCAACTGGGAGACCCGCACCTTCACATTCGGCGACGGCGAGTATCGGGCACCAGTTCCAGCGGGCAGAACCAACCCCACTGTAGGACGAGCGGAGGCGACTACACAGGACAACGCCGCTACCACAGCAGACCTACCGGAACAATACGCCGACTTCTCCGAGGTCTTCGGAGAGGTGGAAGCTGACCAACTACCCCCCCACCGCAAGACGGATTGCCGGATCGACCTACTGCCCGACGTCCCCTTACCTAGACCAAAGATCTACTTGATGACCCCGAAGGAGATGGCAACCCTCCGGGAGTTCATCGATAAAAACCTAGACAGGGGATTCATAGAGCCAGCATGCTCACCGGTCGGAGCCCCCGTCTTATTCCGGGAGAAGAAAGACGGCACCCTACGGCTCTGCACCGACTACCGGGGCCTAAACGCGGCTTCCCTGTCCAACAAATACCCCTTACCCCTGGTGAAGGACATGCTTGCCCACCTGTCCACGGGCAAAGTCTTTTCCAAATTGGACCTTCGCGAGGCGTACTATCGCATCCGAATCAGGGAGGGGGACGAATGGAAGACTGCGTTCAACTGCCCCCTAGGCGCCTTCCAGTACAAAGTGCTGCCCTTCGGACTCGCGGGGGCCCCTGGGGTGTTCATGCAGCTCATCAATGAGGTACTGCATGAACATCTGTTCAAAGGGGTCCTGGTCTACATCGACGACGTCCTTATTTACACAAAAACGCACGAGGAACATGTGACCCTAGTCAGGCAAGTCCTCGACAAGCTCAGAGGGGCGCAGCTCTATGCCAAGCCTACAAAGTGCGAGTTTCACAAAGCGCGCCTAGACTACCTGGGGTACCGAATCTCCGGGGACGGCATAGAAATGGACCCTGCGAAAGTCGAGGCGGTGCTAAACTGGGAGCGCCCCCGCAACAGACGCCAACTCCAGAGCTTCCTCGGATTCGCGAATTTTTACAGGTCATTCGCCCGGGGGTTCGCAGAGATAGCCCTCCCCCTAACGGACCTCCTCAAAACCAAAGGGGTGGGGGACACCCGACGCGCCAAGAACCCGGGCACAGTGTTGAATTGGACTCCCGCGTGCCAGACCGCATTCAACAAGGTGAAAGCGCTGTTCACCACGGAGCCAATCCTCGCGCACCCGGACCCAGAACGGCCGTTCGTGGTCCAAGCCGACGCCTCAGACTTCTCCCTGGGGGCCATCCTGCTCCAAAAGGACCCCACGGGACTCCTGAAACCATGCGCCTACCTGTCAAGGAAGTTCTCCGAGACAGAAAGGCGATGGCACGTCTGGGAGAAAGAAGCCTTCGCGGTAAAATCGGCGCTAGAGACATGGCGACACCTACTCGAGGGAGCCACCCAACCATTCGAGGTCTGGACCGACCACCGGAACCTCGAGGCCCTACGAACGCCCAGACGCCTTAGCCCAAAACAGGTCCGATGGGCCCAATTCTTCAGCCGCTTTAATTTCCAGCTGAAGTTCATGCCGGGCAAAAAGAACTTCCTGGCCGACGCCCTCTCCCGACTGCCCCAAGACGAAGAGCCCGCCCCAGACACCATTGGGACGGTCCTATCCGCCTCGCAACTGGGGATGGCCGTGACCACCCGAAGCGGCGCTCGGAGGCAGCTCGACTCTACGGCGCAGCCGACGGCGGGACAACCTGCGACCAGAAGAAGCCAACCGCAACTACCAGGGGGAATGCGCACGGACCTCGCCTCCGCCCTCAAAACCGACCCCTGGTTCCTGGCAAACCCCGACAAGGTAACGATGGCACAGGACCTGGCATGGGGGGAAGGCAGAATCTATGTCCCGGACTCGCAACGCCAGGTGATCTTGCATAGGTCACATGACGCCAAACAAGCGGGACACTTTGGGTTCCTCAAGACCCTACACCTAACACGGCGTCAATTCTGGTGGCCCGCGCTCAGGCAAGACGTAAAAGCATACGTAGCGTCCTGCCCAACGTGCGCTAGGGCCAAACGGGCACCAGGCAAACCCGCGGGGCTATTACAACGGGTGGCAGAACCCTCCCGCCCATGGGAGGAAATCTCTATGGATTTTATAGTGGACCTCCCACCCAGCCAGAAGAAAACGGCCATTTGGGTGGTGAAGGACTACTTCTCAAAGCAGGCCCACTTCATCCCCTGCACGTCGGTCCCATCCGCACAACAGCTAGCCAAACTCTTCCTCATCCACGTGTACAGGCTACACGGATGTCCCGCATGTGTGGTGACCGACAGGGGCACACAGTTCACCTCCAAATCCTAAAGCTGACGGGGACCCAACAGGCCCTATCTACGGCCTGGCACCCCCAGACGGACGGAGCCACAGAGGTTCTTAATGCCACCTTAGAGCAATTCATACGCTCATATACTAACTATCACCAAGACGACTGGGCTGAACTGCTCCCGTTCGCCGAAGTCGCATACAACAACGCCGTCCACACGAGCACGGGGAAAACTCTGTTCGAAGTAGTCTCGGGGCGCGACTTCGTCCCCATTCCGGAGCTACCTCAACCCCCGGAACCCCAGGTGGACGCTAGCGACTGGGGACGGAAGATCGCGGAATCATGGCCAATAATCACGGCGGCGCTGAAGGATGAACAGGCAGCCTACAAAGAGCAGGCTGACAAGCACCGGCGCCAACAACCGACGTTCCAAGCGGGGGATATGGCCTACCTATCCACCAAGTTCCTAAAGTCACCCCAACCCTCGAAAAAACTGGGGCCTAAGTACATCGGGCCGTTCCGAGTCACCCAAATAGTGAACCCGGTAGCAATACGCTTGGACCTGCCACACAACCTACGGAGACTCCACCCGGTGTTCCACACCAGCCTCCTGAAACCGGCAACCACCTCTCGATGGCACCCAAGCACACCACAGCCCTCACCGGTGATGATCGACGGGCAACACCACTTCGAGATAAGGGACATACTCGACTCCCGCAAGCAACGAGGAACTCTACACTATCTGGTCAGGTGGAAACACTTCCCCCACCCGGAATGGGTGGCGGCGCACAACGTTAACGCGCCTGACCTGACCAGAGCATTTCACCGGGCATACCCCGACAAGCCACAACCAAGGTCAGCAAGCCGTCCCCTGCAAACCCCCCCCGCAGGCCCCCCCCGCCTCCCGTGCCCCAAGGGAAAGGGCCCCCCCAAGCCTGCGACTTGGGTGGACCTCCCCCCCCGGGACTCACTCCCCCCGCCCCGGGCCCACGAGGCGGTGACAAGCGTTCGCCAGCACCCTCCCCCCGCCCCCCGGCCGCGGGGGAGTGGCAAGCAAGTCAACAGGGCAACCTGGGGGCAACGCCCAGGAGCTATAACAAAGGCGACGCACTTTAAATTAAAAAAAAGAAGGGCCCTACCTGGAGCTGATAAGCACCCGACCAGCCACGCCTCTCTCCTCGCCGAACTGAGCCAAACAAACAGGGTGTGGCTGGAGCATGCGCACGCCAGGACGTGACCCGGGCATGCGCACTATGGACACACCCTGGGAAGGCACGTGGTAGAGGGAGGAGCAAAGGGAGGGGCGACAACTACTCCGGCGGGAATTTCGGGAAAAAAAAAAAAAAAAAAAGCCGTTTGACAGCTCCACCAGGAAAAAAAACAAAACAAAAAAAAAAAAAACCAGAAAACCGGGGGGGAGCACTATTCGGACAGGGGGCAGTATGTCATGAGTGCCGTTGAGCTGAAGTCATCAGCGCAATGGCACACATGACAATAGCAAGGAAACAGGAGAAGGGGCTCAAGATAAGTAGCCATCAACTCACAACGACTAACGGCCAACAAACAATAACTAAACGGATCATGGAGCACACCCAAGCCATCAGCGCCAATACAACGGAGATCGCCCAGCTGACAGCAATCACCGGATGAATAGAAAACCCGATGATGGGCGATCCCGGAACGCCAGCGGGGCCTCACAACCCCTCACCCACCGGCAGGGCAACGTATTGGACAAAGGGGGGTGACGTGACCGCGAGTGAGGGGGCGCTGACCGGCGCGGGGTATTTAAACCCCGCACCGGCGCGCTCCTGTCACTCTCAGCTTTTTTCTTCCGACGCTGTAACTGCGCTGTGAATAAACCAGAGCCTGATCCATCGAACCAGTGTCTGAGCATTATTCAGAGGCAGGCAGCGCATGACAGGTGCTCTGCTCATGTTCCCAAGCATTCCAAATTGTTTCTGAAGCACGGACAACTCTAACATGCACTATCCTGAAGAGGTTGCCTGGTGAATATAAACTTTATACTCTGAGCTAGTATAGATGCCACATTAGCACTTCTATAAATTGCTGTAATCTTACTTCGACTTAATAAAAAGAGAGATGAGTACATTTTTTGTCTACACCTACAGTTTTTTATGCTCAGGCCTCCAGTGGAGGAACAGTCCAATTGGGAAGCCTCTTAACTATAGTTTCCTGTTTCAACTGAATTTGGAAATTAATATTATCAGCTTTGGAGCAAGCCACTTGATAATTAATTCAAGTTAATATTGATGGTTTAATTGGTAATCATAGTTTCTCATTTTGGATTACATTGGAAACTGTGTTGAATTAGTAGCTTCCTCCTTTGAATGTTAAGGGAAGTGGTTTATGGAACTGGTACTTGCTGCAGAAAACTTGTGACTTTTCTATGTGTCAACTGAATTCTGTGTGGTGACACCTCTGGCTTCACTTTTAGAGTAATGAAGCGAGAGCAATACTTTCAGACATGTTCTTCTTGCAGAACTGCTTTGAGCTGTATATCCCTGACAACAAGGACCAGGTCATCAAAGCATGTAAGACTGAGGCAGATGGACGTGTGGTGGAAGGAAACCACACCGTGTACCGCATCTCAGCGCCCACCACAGAGGAGAAGGACGAGTGGATCAAATGCATCAAGTGAGATGGAAGGAGGGAATGGCCAGTATATTTGAAGCAATATGGGGAATTTGCTGGAGCTTTGTGCTCTAATACAAATTTGTGATAGGGAAGCAGGGAGAGGAGGTATTCTATCTCACCCATAAATCTCTAGCCAAAGAAGGACCTGAAAGTGGGGAGAGGGGAGCAGCAAGTGGGGATAATGCTCCACTTAAGAGGAAAAGAGGTGGGGCAACCCTTAATGAAATCATAACAAAATGCTTGCCTTTTTGTAACCTAAAAGTAAAAGATGAATGAAAGACATTGGAACCCTCCTGACCCCCTGTTGTTTAAATCCTACTGGGAGGCCTGTGTAGGATTTTTCCTACGAGTGCTTAATTGTCTTCTCCCCGTCCCATTTTACTCTCTTCAGAGCTGCAATCAGCCGGGACCCTTTCTACGAGATGCTTGCTGCCCGCAAGAAGAAAGTTTCCTCCACCAAGCGGCATTAGCCACCTCATCCAACTGTGTGGTGGTGACATTGGCAGGGGACGTCTCTCCATCTCCTGAGGGTGGGGGACGAGAGGCTGCACCAGATCGTCTGCTCTCTATTGCTACCCTTGGGAGACCAGCTTCAGCTTTTGCTATTCTTTTCCAGTTTGGGAGCAGGAAGAAGGGAAGGGGGCGCTAAGTCGATGGCAGCCACCAACTTACCAACTTCTTTATTGGGAAGAACGCCAGCTCCTTACCGTGGCAACTTGAAACCCACTGCGTCTTCTGCAGTCCATGTGGCAGGAAGAGAAAATGGTTGGAGTCTTTGGGGCTACCATAGTTGATTTGTCCATTGCCTGAGCTAATGGAGAGGTAGAGGGCATTGTGCAGTACGCACCCCTAAGGGGATGTAACTCTATTTAAGCTGCAGTTGCTACTCTCTAAGGCCCAGCGCCAGGAATGGACCATGGATTGTCAAAGGTACACATCAACCTGTAGAGCAGACAGGCTAGCTCTGAAGCCTAGAGATTCCAGAGGCACCCCGTATTGCCTTTGCTCCTTATGTGTAATCAAGCAAGATTGATGGCTTCTTTCCCCCAAGTGATTCAGCCATGTGGTCTGTTAGGTATGCTTAGCTGGGATCCTCTCACTTTTTTAAAAATTAAACATAAGGGGAATGAGCAACCAGGATGTCAGCTCCAGTGCCTGGATTAGTTGCCTAGTGCAAGGCTGCCCTCTCCAGGATTTCCATTGTCCTCGTTGTAGAGGACACATACTTTAGGTTGTTCTTGTTGCTGCTGCAAGCCAGTGAATAGGCTTGTAGATTTGGGCAGGTGGATCATTGTATGATTTGTATTGATGCTTTGCAGGAAGATTTTGCCAACAATTTGTGGGGACTACCCTACTCAGCTGCTGACCGTGAAACCTTGGCCCTCTGTTTTATTTAGCATTGGAATCATGTCCCAGAATAGCAGGGTTTAAGGGGGGAGAAAAAGACTTCCACTAATAAGGAAGGGTAAAGCACACACCCTGAGCATTATGTTTCTGACCAGTCCTGTTGCAGTTGTTCTTTTCGGCAGGGATGGGGTTGGGTGAGTTCAGATGAGGTTGCCCTGGACCAGTGGAAGTAGTAGTCTTTAGCCCTGAGTGAAGCACAAGCAAAGGGTCGGAGATTAGGGATTTGGAGGGGGTGGCTTTGCTGGCTAATGTTTGCAACAAGGTTGGTGGGGTGGGGTGGGGTGGGGTGGGAGAGCCACAAAGAAGGCTGTCTTCCCTTGCAAAATTTTGTGGTGTTCTTGATTCCTCACACAGTTCTCCAAGCTTCAACCCCACCTCACTATCAGCCTATTTATCTGAGATGTAGATACTCTCTGTACAGGTTTCTTTCCCCTTGAGATTATTTTGTATTTGTTTTAAAGAAGATTGTTTTTGTGAAACATGACAGGATTCCTGCATATTGCTGTAGCACAAGGGGAAAATGGGGAGAGAGTGGAAGATACTCTAGGTCAAACAGCTGGGTTACAATTTTGTTTTGAATCTGTTTTTCAGGGCTGGTTTGGGATTTTTTTCCCACAACTTTGTGACCTAGCACAGAGCACCTGCAGCAAATAAACATTGGACTCGCATCTGGCTTATATTCATTTTTGGCTCCTTCTGTTCTTCTTAAGCAAATTTCGTGTTCTGACGATAGTTTTGCACCAAAAAAGGACCAGGCTCTTGCTAGTTAGGGACCAGATAACCTGGGCAGCCTCTTCAAATCTGCAAAATCATGACATGAAGTAACACAGTGGGAGAGGCATTGTTGGAGCCAGCTAAACGGTGATGATGAGATTGAATTAATCTGGAGCCCCAGCAGGGATGGTTCCACATGAGACTATTGCTGGCTGATCCCAGGGTTGCCAGTTGAGAAAAAATAGTACACAGAGTTGAGTCTAAGCTGATCTTAGTGGCTTTGGAGGAAGTTGGCAGGATGAATTGGAGTCCATAGTTGGATGTAAGTCTTCCTGACATGCACCCCTATGGTGATAGATGTCTACTTTCTTTAAGTAATTATGTGAAATTAATAATAAAGGTGTATCCACTGATAAATGGGGAGCTTCTCAACATTGCTGAGTGCAGACATGTCCACTACCGCTTGCCATCTTGCGTATAAACACTGACATAATTTTTAACATCTTACAACATTTCAGTGCTATGTAGTTTAGCAAAATAAGTAAGATACACAGTTGCAAGATGGGGGCAGGATCTTTCCCACTCAGCCAAGAAAAGAAAACAACGAGGTCTGTTTAGAGGTAACAACTGCAGTGTTTATCCCTGGAGCAGGCAGACAGTAAGCTCTACTTTGCTAGACCATCTTTGGGTGATTGGAAGTAAATCACCAAAGATTGCTGACTCCCAAGCATTTCACGGTGGCTCACTAAATTATGATGTTGAAATTAAGAAGTGGGGAGGTGGCAGGTAGCTAGGGATGGATGTTTGTATGGGAAAACTTTTGAGTTGTATTCAGCTCTGGCAGGCACAACCTATTTCCAGATTCAAAATTCTTCTTGCTGACCTCTTGAGGTTCTAGAGAGGAAAAAAATAGGTTTCAGAAGCCTAAGGTAGAAGGCGTGGACTTTCAACTGGAGCACCATGTAGAGCAGGCTGCCAAAAGAGAAGGTTTACCTTCCAGAACAATGCAGCTGAGTGGCTGTTGATGATGCTTTTGCCTGCAGATAGAGCAATGTTATGTCTAGCCCACGCTGGATGCCTTTCAAAATGGATGCTGCAATGAGATGAGGATTTAGAACAGCTGAGGTACTACAGGGAGTCAGGACAAGGAGTCAGCAATACTGTCTGGGAATGCTGGGAGTTGTAGTCTAGCACATCTGGTGAACACATGGTTGGCCTCTAAATAATAAATTGTGAAGGATTATTGTAACTGCCTAGAAAGTTGAGTAGTCATTTGCCTACCAAATGGCCTACCAAGATAGATAAATATAAATATTAATTTGCTTGCAGGGGGTGGGTGCTGAGTAGGGGTGACTCTTTGGGGCTAGAATTACATCCTCCACCTCTTCAAGCTTCCCAGATCATTTAAAAGGGGGAAAAAGATGAACCAAAACTGTTTTCTAATTTGCTTACAATGAGCAAAGGCTAGAAACCATAGAGTGTTTGAGAGAGAGACATATCATTGGTCCCCCTAGTCCAAAACTCTCAATGTGTTCTGGCAGCCACTGTCCATGGTTTCAGTGCAGGAGTTGGCCAGGATTGGATTCTCAAACACCCTCTCTGCAAACCCTGTACTTAGCAACAAAGAAGCTCTTACCTCTCATTCATTGCCTATATATACACGGGTGTGTGTATCACTACAACACTATTTCCTATTTCTCTCGTAAGTGCATAGGTACATTACATTCACTTTATTATTTCCACTGGCAAAATGGAAAAGGCACGTCTGATGGTGATTAGCTCACCATGACTGTTTCTGCCAGTCAGAACATGAACTTGCTTAGTTTTGTGGCTGCCTGATTAAAGTCACAGGCCTTTGTTTATTTCTTAAAGACTCTCAGGTAATGAGTATATATATTTATTTTTTCCTCCAGTTTCATTTTTGAAACTCATGCTGCCTGGTTGATTACCTGAAGATGGCAGCAAAAGTGTGATTTTTGAATTGTCACTACTGTTTCAGACCCTGTTTAGAATGAGAATTATATATCTCAGAGTTGCCTACCTGGAATTAATGTTTTTGTAAAATGGCCTTTAGTGTTCACACAGAGACTGTCTAGGAAGTGCAGTTAAGAGCCAGTTTGACACCTGGGGAAGAGTGTTCTTTTGATACATATGGTACTCACTGGATATGAGCTTTTGTCAAGGCTCAGACCAAAAATGACATTGAGCAGATGCTTCTACATGCAAAGTTCAGTTTCTTACAGATTCATCCTGAACAGTATCAAAAATTATGCAGGCCTTTTAATTAAAGGTACTGCCAGCACTTCCAATCAAAAGACATGCAATTAATTTGTCTTTTTTTCCTTAACTGACGTATGTAGCAGTGGAGAAACTCAGGAGGGCTACATTGATACATCTAGACCCCACACGTACAATTCCATCAATAATATTCCAATAATCCAATAATATTTTTTTAAAGCCTCATTTGGATCCTGTTTAGGACAATCACTTGAAAAAGAGAGAGCCAGTTTGGTCTAGTGGTTAAGGTGCTGGGCTAGAAACCAGGAGTCTGTGAGTTCTAGTCCCGCCTTAGGCATGAAAACCGGCTGGGCGACCTTGGGCCAGTCACACACTCTCAGCCCAACTTGGTGCAATGTAGACTAGCCTCCTCGTGGTGCATCCCGGGCAACATGACTTGTTATGGCGAAATAGTCTACACATCTGGCTGCTGGACCTCACAAGGATGAACAAGCAGCATGAACACTGAACTGTGTTGTACGATTAAAAACAAAACTTGAAAAAGGGTTCAGGACAGAGGAAGAATAATGGCTTGCATCAGCCTTTCACCAGCCTGATTCCTTCAAGATGTGTTGGGACTATATTTCCCAGTCAAAACTTGCATAATTTTAAATTAGAAGTTTTTTAAACACTAAAGCTCAGAGTGCTTTCTGAACTATTATGGGGGAATGGTGGGTATCCATAGAGAGATGATCCTTGTAAATGAAGTTTGCATGGTTCTGTTTCCAAAATCCAGCCAATGTCATCTTCCACTGAAAACTCCCTAGTTAAAAAGAGTTAAGGAGCAAATCAGTGTTTTTTTTATTCTTTGTGGCTGTCTTTAGATGACAAGAATTCTGGTTTTTCAGCCGTTCTGAATTTCTTTTAAAATTTGCTCAACATTTCATTTCAGGTCTAATTTAGCACCAAAATGCTCCAAGGATGGGCATATTTACATGTTGGTGTGTGCAGAAGCTCATAGAAAACTGCCAGCAAATCAGCCTTTCTGGCCAATTAGCTGAGCATAGAAAGTGAGGTGTCTATTCTTGCTTGCCAGTCTTACCCATTCTCCACGAACAGAAGAACACATGCTTCCCCATCTCCATAAAAAAAATTAATAACTTGATCTCTATTTCTGTGCTCACAATGGTGGCAAGCATCCACTGCCTTCCAAACTGTTGATGCTGGCAGCAGTTTTATTTATCTAATAACCTAACATACTGGGAATACAGGAAGTGAGAGGGAATGATGTGAATCCCTTTCAATGGGAGGCTAGATTGCCCACCAAAGCAAAAAAAAAAAGATCTATCGTATGGTTTTGGAAGTGATTTTTCTCCCTTCACCCCAAACCAAAAGGATTCACTGGAACTTTCCACAATGGCAAGTCCTTCAGTGATGACAATGTTTGATCACAAGGGGGCTCCCCTTGCAAGAGATCCAGAGCTGAAGTTTAATCTGCAAGAACAAACTTCTAAATAATCCAACACTAAGCAGATTGTGTGAATGTATGATTGAAGCTGCAAAGCTTCTTATCCACTGGCACAATGGAAACTCAGAAGATGAAGCAGAGAAGAACTTGACAGCTTATTATAAGTAGTTTGCAAGGGAAGAATTAAAGTTCAGATGGTATTCAGGAAGCTTCTGAGACTTTGTGCTGTCACTTTCCCATACTATGTCTCTTTAAAATGTTCAGGCAGTCTTCCTTATCTCCTCCCCCAACAAGTTTGGGGATATAATGCCTTGTAAACATAAAAACCTATAACCTGCCTTTATATTTTTATTTGAAGATTATTGCATCTGATCTGTGCCAACTGCCCTCTAAAGAGTCCACAGAGAATAGCAAGAACAGTAAAGATTTCTACGTTTGGGAACTAGAAACATCTGCTACCTCCTGGAATTGTTTGCAGGTCCAATATGTTGGTGCCACCATAACTAGTAAATGGACGGCATTTACTAGCTAGTGGTGGCACCAACATATTGGACCACATTTTTAGAAGCTGTTGATAAATGCAAATGCATTCTGAAGACAGTTGGGAATATTCCTGAGTCTGTTTTTCTCCAATTGCACTTAACTCTGATTTAAGCATTAATGCTACACACTCCCTCTGTATGTGATAAAGTGTGATAAGAGTCACTGGAGGCTTTAACAAACCATCAGATGAGTGGCTCGTGGGGGTGGGGTTTTCCATAACATAATTTTTTGCAGTTCCTCTGTGATATATAACAAGGGGTAACAAATCTCTCAATTCTGCCCTGTCCTTAAAAGATTCTTCATGTGTAGATTAGATCGACACAATCTCTTTTCTTCCAGATTGCCAAACATTTTGCTGAACCTCAGCCCCCTTATAGGCCAACTATATATTAAACACACATCAATTCCAATTAGCCAAATGTGATGCAGAGTGAGATTTTATTAAGTAAAAGAGTAAAAAATTGGGGAGAAGTCACAACAAGACAAATCATTTGAAGGCAACTATATCCATTCATTCTTTTTTGTTACTACTATGATTCACAGAATATTCTAGAAAATAGCCTGCTTTATTTTATTGCAAAATATGTGGTCCAGACCATCTAACCTAAGGATGGGGAAGCCATGGTCTTCTAGAGACCGCTACGCTGCAACTTCCAACAGCCCCAGCAGCATCTGAAAGGCTGCGCTGCCCACTCCCTGTTCTAGGCTATTCCAGAGATTGTACTGCCACCCCTTTTCTGAGTGCTGCTTATTGATCATTAAAAGACATCTTCCATTTTAGTTGAAAGTTCTCAGACCAGTTTGCCATAGCACGCTTCTCCGGCACAGTCCTCACATGGAAACGTTTCTGGGATTACGTGAAGCTCGGATGTTGTTATTATTGTTTCGCTTGGATCCCCAAAGCTGGAATATGTAGCCTGTAATGGAATCAAAGTCTTCAAAGGCCTGCCTCAGAAAAGGGTCTGAGAGAATGTGCTGAGCAGTTCCTCACTCTTCAATTCACGTTGCTCATGAAGATGGTGGGGGTGCATTAAAGGACGTGGCTGGGCAGCCGCATTAATATGCAGTCTGTCCTTCCGGAGCTAGCAGAGAAGGACGCTACAATAAAATATGCTCTTCTGGCTGGCAAGTGGTGCTGCCCTTACAGTTTTAACACAGCACAAGTTAAGCAAATTGGCTGTGTTTCCTCTTCCACTGAGCATTACCTAGAAGTACCAATTCCTTGCTCGAACATGAGTTGCCTCTATGACAGGAAGTGACTTTTGATAGATGGCTAGACCTAGCGATCCACATTCTGGTACTGAGAATGCTGATGTAGTGGCTGGGCAGGGGCCACCTGGAGAAGCAGGAGAGCTCTTCCTGATTCCGCATATCAGCCACAGGTCAAACACCTGGGAGGTAAAGGGACAAGACACCAAAATTCTCCTGCCACCCCCCAGCCCTGTCAGCCAAGGTTACAAGGTGTGGCAGGAGAAGTGAGGCGTCAACTTGCTAATGCCTGCCAGCTGTATTTCTGTCTACTGTTAAATACAAGTTTAGTGTCCTCCTAAAGAAGTGCTAAACCCATGTTCTGCCTGCTTTTGAATATGGGTTTAGCATCCTTTCAGAAGAAGGAGTTAAAGAAGCCCCAACTGCTTGTCGGCCTTTTGGCTAAGTTCAAGTGTATGCAGTAAATTAGCCCAGCTAACAGCTGACTGCAGGGTCTGGTTGCTCCCACTTCACAACCACTGCCCCGCCCCCACCTGTCCGCTCTATTTCAAGCCATTTTAAAGCACAGGTTTAACAGTCATCTGAAAGAACCTGAAGCAGCCCAAACAGTAGCTTTAAGAACAGGGGGACTGCTTGGTTAAATGGGAGATTTGCCGGGTCTGATTGACAAATACTGGTGGTTCAAGATAAGCAGCTCTTTACCAACCAGCTCTCCAATCTCAGAAGAAGCAAGGGGGGGGGAGTTGAATCTTTACTGCCAGATCTCCAAAACAGGTCTATGCGATCAGACTTAGCAGGTAAAGAGCAATCTCTCTCCCAGAGTCTCCTGCGACCCGAAGCCTGGCAAGTACATAATAATTTGTATTAAAATGAATGGAGGGGAATTGCACCCTGAAACAGCAGAGATGAAAAGCACTAGTTCTCTCTCTCTCCAGCTTCACTGTGCATCTCTCTCCTGCTGCATCCCTGCACTGCACTGCACCGTCTGCATCGGGATGATCCCTGGGGAGAGCCCAGTTTGAAAGAAGCAAGTTGCCAATAGGAGCTAGGTAGATCCCAGCCCCGACCTTGCCATCCACCACACCGTCAGTGAAACATCATAGATCATGTCAGTGGCAAAAACTGTGTCAGGAGAAACGGGAAAGGGCTAATTTAAAATCGAAACATCTAAAGACGACAGAGCACACAGCTGCTTTTTCAAGGAAAAACATCATGGATAGACCCTGTGTCAGTGCATAGGGCTACCATCTATGTCTGCCTGGTTTTGCCCCCTGAAAACGTGGCGCTCCCCTTCTCCTCACATTGGTTCTGTCCTTCATTTCTCCTTGTTTATCCCTCCTTTGAAACAACAGAGGCAGCCCCAGAGGCATCTGCAGAACCTGACAGTTTCATCAGAGCACTGAAACAAGTTCTGTGGTAGACGCTCTGCCCCCTATGTGTAGGCATGCCACATCACGATGCAACTACAAAAGGGGTGGAGCTTGCATCACAAGGTCCATTTCATCATTTGCCCCCTTTGTTGCTGCAGACCTCAAGTGCATTCATACCCTTCCCTTTCAAACATTATGATACAACACCTGATCTTAATTAAAGTATGCCTCTTTTGCAAGTGTGAAACAATTCTCACATGCAGGGGCAGGGATGTGGCCCAGTTTAAAAGTCTTGGGTCCCCCCTCCCTTTATAAAAGCTGATTGTTCAGGTAAGAAGTCTTGAATATCCAGAAGTGGAGGAAGCTCAGCCTTATCCTTTGACTGCACCCCTATGGAAAGGTTTCCCACAGAGCTCAGTATTTACCTCAATGAAGAATCCTCTCCATCCTTTATCTGGATTTTTCATTTCTTTCTTATAAACACCTGTGCTCTTTCCAAAGAAGAAAAATATCTGGTTACTGTTTAGGAAGTTTAAAAAATCCATGAGGAAACAAGACATCAAGTCACTGATGTATCTGAATAAGTATTGTTTACAGAGACTGATAGCTTTTCTGGGTTTTTGTTAGTTTTGGCCAGATTGAAATTGAACACGCAGCCTGGGGGGCTGACATATGTAGTGAGAAATGAGGGCAAGGCAGATAAAAATGGATGCTTTGGTGCAAAGAAAATGGCCAGATAGGACAACCAAGCAGTTGCCCCAAAGTGAGATCTTGATAGCCACTCTGTCTGATGAGTTATTGTATGCTAATGCTTCTAAAGAGTTAACAGATGAAGGGGTGCACAGCATGAATTATTGATGGATCTCAAGTTGGGAACAAAGAAGACAGTTTGTCCCAGGAGAGTGAGAGGTACGAAGGGAGTAGGTGCAGGAAGACACTACGTGGCCATAGGACTTCAGCAATTGGCCAAGGGAGAGGAAGTTGACCAAAGGAAGGAGCAGATGGGAACGAGGGAAGGAAGTTTTGTAGGCTTGAAGAAAGGTTAATCAAGTGTGCCAATGGATGGCACAAATGGAACAATTGTGTGGAAGGTGTCTGACAGATGAAGAAGGAAGAAAAACAGTACAAGTGAGGCATCAATGGAAGGAAAATTAAGTAAACAAGTAGCTGGCATCCAACAGATAAATGGAACTAAAATTGATCCAAAGGGGGTGGGGAACTCTTCAATACTGTTTGTTGCTGCTTCTAAGGGAGAAACTATTGCATATTTTTTCTATATTATAAGGTTAACTAGACCAAAATACCCTTTAGTTTGTTTTCTTTGTTTTTTTTATTTCTTCATTTTTTAGCAAGATCAACAGCACAAGGGTATGCCATTCATGGAAAGGGAGATCTTTATAGAAAACAAATCTTTACAGAATTATCAACCAACTGAAGAAAGCCTTATTGAAACAATACAAGCAAATTTAATTAGAAGTTGTCTAATTAGATTATTTTTTAGCTTGGAAAATTAAAAGGGGCTAATGTTTTCTCATATTTAAGAATAAAGAACATCAATGGGCTTATATGATACAGTTCTCTATTTGGGAAAATGTGGTTTGAATTTGCCTGAAATCTCTAATCAAATTATGCAAAAGTATTTGCCAGAGAAGAAGATGACATTCTTTATGGGTGAAAAGAATAATTTCAGTCCAGAGCATATGACTGCGCAAAGAGGAGAAAGACAATACCAATATTTTTTAAACATGAGATTAAAATAATTAGATTTATTTTGTCTCCCCAAAACTAACTACTTAAACAAAGGCAAACTCTAACATTGATGACAACCACATCCCTATTCCTGCTTTAATATGGCATGCTAGAAGTTTTTCAAGAGAAGCCAAAGAAGCGTTCCAGGGTTATGATAAACATTTTAACTACTACTTTTGCTTTGAAATATCTTAATTGTACAAAATTTCTAGTCCTTCAACTGTTGTTGAACTACAGCTTCCTGAAGCTCAGCCAGACACTCAGTGATGAGATATGTTGAGAACTGTAGTGCAATAGGAACATCTAAATATCCATAGGTTTCTCATCCCTGTCCCACACATCTGGGTGCTTGCGATTAATTGGGCAGCTTTAACTCTCTCCTCCAAAGCCGAATGAATGAATGAATGAATGAATGAATGAATGAATGTCTACTCACCACTTTCTTCACCTTAACACGATGCCATTTAATAGGATTCTTTTTAGCTTCTTGTCCAGATAACACGTGCATCCGGAAATCTTTCCTAAGGATGTTAAAAGTAGAGAAACTGAACACTCCCAGATTTTTTTTCTCTGTCATTTTTGTAATTGGTTTGTTTTTCTTTTTTAATTCTGTATTTTCTTTTAGTTTATGTCACTTATTTTAATTTATGTGACTTTGTTTTGCAAAGTTAATTTTCAAAAAGGGATGGAGGAAGAAAAAAAATGTGTTAGGGCCCCAATACCTTGTTTCAGCATTAGTGGTAGCATAGTAAGCACAGATTGATGAAGGCTCCAAATCTGTGGAAAAGTATATAGTTCCTCCAGTATTTGTCTAGAAAAAGAGGAAGGATCAATGAGAAAGAAATGAAGGCAGGTGTTCTTCTGAGTGTTGTTTTCCTTTTCCATAAGTGGAAACAAAAAGTGTTGTTGGTATGTAAGCCAAATCTTGGGTGGCATGTCATTAATGCTGTCTTCTCCAACTGCTGCTGTCCAGATGTATCTGATTTCAACCTTCATCCTGCCCTATTACTACCTGATGGAGACAAGATATGGTGGGCCATCAGTTATATTGTTTATATACACCTGGTCTATGGCAGGGATGAGTTAGCTTGCGGCTGCGTTTAACATTTGGGGAGGGGGATGATGGCTGCAGGGGGAAACATGCACTAAGAGACAGGCAAATTCAATTTAATGTAACAAAGATTTCCCAACAAGTTTCCACCAGATGTATGAAGACTGAAATTCTCAGAATTCCCAGCCACTGCAGCTGGAGAGTTCCAGGTTGGTTGTCCCATGGTGTTCTCATTTGCAATGGTTTTAGGTATGCTAGGGTAATAAGGAATATTCTAAATTGTTTGTTGAAAATGCCCTTTTGTGGAAGCTGAGCTCTCATTTTAGCATAGCAGATCAACTGTTTTTGGCTGTAGTGCAATCATATGTGCTGCAGCTGCCAAAAAAGCCAACGCAGTCCTGGGCTGCATCAACAGAGGGATCATATTAAGAGCACGGGAAGTGATAGTACCGCTCTATACCGCACTGGTGAGGCCACAATTGGAATACTGCATTCAGTTCTGGTCATCGCAATACAAAAAGGATGCTGAGGCCCTAGAAAAACTGCAGAGAAGAACAACAAAGACGATAAGGAGTCCCATGAGGAACGGCTAAAGGAACTAGGTATGTTTAGCTTAACGAAGAGAAGACTGCGGGGAGACATGATAGTAGTCTTCCAATACTTGAAGGGCCGCCACAGGGAAGAGGGTGTCGACTTACTCTCCATAGCACCTGAGGGTAGGACAAGAAGCAATGGGTGGAAGCTCGTCAGAGGGAGATCCAACCTGGAAATAAGGAGGAATTCTGACAGTGAGAAATTAATAGTGGAACAGCTTGCCTCCTGGAGTTGTGGGTGCTCCATTGCTGGAGGTTTTCAAGAAGAGATTGGACAATGATTCGTCTGAGATGGTATGAGGACTCCTGACTTGGTCAGGGGGTTGGACTAGAAGACCTCCAAGGTCCCTTCCAACCCTATGATTCTATGATTCTATATGTCTCTCACCAAAGTCCTGTTCCAATGGACCTGGGGACGCTGTTGATTCTGCATGGTGATAAGGTAAAAAGTGGTGGTTGGAATTCCAAAACTGTCTTCATGGTGAGCAAAGGCATGGTTCACATTTGGGATGATTCTGTAAAGGAATGGTGAGAAATGTATGAGTTGCTTGACTAGTAAGAGTTAGCTTTGAACCAACTTTGCACAGGAGCTTATTCAGTTTTCTACTGGCCCCACCAAGAGTAAAGAGAGCCTTAAGTCTGCTAGGGTGCAGAAATAAGCTGCTGTTCTGGGTTAGTTTTCTGTCCCCAAACAAACTGTCATTTCTCTTTTACCTTGACCAAAGCTGCTATTTAGTGATCCTTGGATATAATGCATGATTGCTACTACTCCTGTATCAGCGATTTTGTTCCAGTAAGTCCGAAAACAGTATCAGAGAAGTGGAATTCAAGATGCATTTTATTTGAGGCAATTTACAAATAAGACAATCCTTATAACAAGGGACTTAGGAATAGTAAGTCTGATTATTCTCCTCCACTGCCTCTCATCATACCAATCCTGGGAGGTGCATAACCTTAGAGTAACTAATCAAACTCTTTCATTGAGTTTCATGTCTGAAGGAGGGTTTAAACTCTGCCCAGCACACATTTTCTCTCTCATTTTAAATTAAAAGTGATTATCTAACCTACACTACCAATACGGTTATAGTTGTTGTAAGAGTTAAATTGTAATTATAATAAAATCCCTCAGATGTGTTGTTTTTGTACAATTTATTTGCAATTCATTAATTCAAACTCTTGCTGAGCACTGGGTATTCCTCACCTCCACTGCACATTTCTAAAAATACAACCTGGGTGCCTCTACGAGAGAGAACTTTCTTCTGTGGCTCAACTCACCGGAGATATTTCTCTCCTTTTAGCTGATTAAAATAATAATTGGAATTGTCAGGCTGGCTGATTTCATCTCCTGATGCCACAAGTAGGTACTTTGCTTTGTTTACATACTGCTCATTGTATTCTGGGAACAGGAAGAGAAAATAAAGGAAGGTATATGCCTTGCCTCACGTTCAGCAGAGAGCAAAGAGGGATAGGGTTAATTGTTCACAGCCAAGAGAATAGAACTCTCTGCTAAAACTACTTTTATTAGCTGGTCACAGTAACAGAACCTTGCAACTCTGAATGTGCCTCCCCACTCCCTGCCTTTATCCTGAAAAGAACTAGGGAGGGTCAGGTCTGAGATGCTTTCTCAAATTCCATTCCTGCTTTGGACTGAGATCTCTCTTATCTGACCATTGCCTTGGCTGTGGATCTCCCTCCTCTTCCTCAAGGTTATTCTCACAGCCTATCACAGTATGCCTCAGTTCCTTTCCCATACTCTGCATCCTCCTAAATCCATTTGTATCTTCTTAAATACCATGGCTCTATAGTCTAGACCTTCATTAATTCCTCCATTAATTGAATCTTCAGTGGTGTTTACTTACTCAAAGGGTCCACATGTAAAGCCATGAGTTCAAAACGGGGATCATCCATCTGTCGCGTCACATTGAAGTGGTAGAAAGCTGCCAGTGCGAAACTCCAGCCACAGTATGATCTGTACTGGTGATGGAAATTCTGCAGAAGGTTATAGCCATGAGCTTTTGATGCAGTGAAGGGAAACCTGACAAAGAGCTAGATTATTGGCACTACTTTTTAAAGTAGCTGACTCCTCAGCCAGGTGGACAGGCCAATTCTGCAAGCACTGGACATTGCTGAACTCTTGAGGTCCTGTCAGTAATCCTGGTTCAACCCATATTGTAGCATAAATGTCAGCCTTTCCTAACCTGGTGCCCTCCATTTGTGAGAACCACAACTCTTTGAAATTCTCAGAGAGCATGGCATTTGGCCTTGCTATGAGCTAGATAGAGTACCCAAAAGGAGAAGTCTTGTAACATAGAGCCTTAGAAAGAGATATCTTCTTCAAGGGATGTTTTAGTTAGGATTTTTGGAAACTGCATCTATCCTTTTAGTGACACATCAAATAACTTAAGAGTTGGTACTACGAGATGGGCAGTAAAGAAATATGACAAACAAACAAACAAACAAACAAACTTTTCTCTGCTTTGGAGCAAATGCCCATTTTCAAAATTCTTTGTATTTGAGTGAAGAAACTGAGATGATAATTTCACCAAACTTTTCCAGAGACAAAGGAGATATTTCCAATGATTTTTAGGCCAGTCTAAGCAGGGCCGCAACTAGGGGGGGGCAACCGGGGCATGTGCCCCGGGTGCCATGCTGGTGAGGCGCCAAAATGGATGCGGAATTCATGTTTGCCCCGGGTGACACAGACCCTAGTTGCGGGCCTGAGTCTAAGTGTCCTCCTCCTTAAAAAGAAACCAAACGGAAAAGTTTTAAATTTTTGTTTTATTTATGGTTGTCTGGCAGTTGTTTTGTATTTTCCATAAGGCCTTCACCTTACCATTATTCTAGGATATTGGGAGGAGGTTGGTAATGGTTGCTACAAAAACTGTTGAAAAAATCTGCAAAGGGGCCTTCTTTTGGGGAAGAGACTCGTGAACTTTGTAAACTTGTATTTAATCATATCAAATCTTGAAACAAAATGTCCCTGCCAGTTTCTGCAATAATTTGTAAGCCTACATGTTCAAGTGCAGAGATTTCGATTCATATCTCAACTAACTTTGAACTGAATGGATATGTGACACACAGATAGGGAAGCATTGGCATTGATCTGAGAGTAACTTTGACAGGACCCAGCTTCTAAAATAACATTTTCCCCATTAAAATGAGAGCCAGCAACATTTGTTTAAAAGATCAGCAGTAGGCAGCTTGGTGCCCACGCCCCCACATAGTTCTGGACTACAACTTTCCCAGTACTTTCCCAATGGCTGTGCTGGTGAGGACCATTGTGAGGTCAAGTCCAGAACATCTAAAACAGGTTGCTCACCCATCTTCCACCATAACCCAGGTTTATTTATTCCAATAGCTGAAGTCACCCAGTTAATGTCTGGGACCATCAGGTTTTGATTATGTATTCTAAGCTGCTCAGCTTTATAAATATGGAACTTCTTCAAAAAGAGAAAAAGCTCCATAAGAAAAATCTGGAGAACAGAAGACTTCTTTTGTCACAAACCTTGTCCAGGTCATCAAGGCAAGCCAATCCAGTATGCACAAAGTACAGGTGCTTAAGTAGCGCAGCTGAAAATTCTCACCTCAACAAAATTCAGGAAGTCCATAACGACTGGGACAAATGACACCACACGCTTGTCAATGGCTGCAGTCAGCCAAGCGATCCATCCACGCTAAGGGGAGAAATGGAAAGATGGAGAAGAGCTGCTGGAAATAAACTCAAGAATCTTTCTGAACTACTACAGCTTAGGCATGGTTGGCCTTTTAAACACCTTAATGAAGAAGGACAGTGATGAGGTATACTTTTTGCTTGTTTGTTTACAACTGCATGACCTCCAACAAAAAAACCACACCACTACCCTATCATATTAAAGAATAATTGCAGATCTATGCACATTTCTCTCATAACATTCATATACACACATGTGGGATTTTTGGCTTTTATACCGGTCAAAGTGGCATCAGCTGTCCTGGTAGTAAACTTTAAAATTTGTGCTGGCAGCCACCAGAGAACAAAGAAAGACTTGGAAACTTAACTCTGGGCTCAGCTGATTGTTTTGCCTCCTTTCCTTTCTTCCCACCATCCCACCTTCCACCTCACCACCATGCAGACTCTTTGATGCCACCAAGTCAAACTTGCATTGATATCATACTTGGGCTGCAAAGGTCCAGACAGCCACTAGATTGTAACAAAGTTACAGAAAACTCTTTGTTGCCATCTAGAGTTCATCTGAATTTTGCAGCCAAGTTATACTAGCTCTACAATAGAGGAAATAGAGGCAGAGGGGACAAAGCGGGGGATAAAAGGGGGAACCTCCAGAGGTTGGATGGAAGGCACACTTTAAAAAAATCTGGACTCTCCAGCCATCTTACTTAGGCCTTGGCCCTCTCAGATACCTTGGATGAGCCCAGTAGCATAAATTCAGTGATTTGTACATCTTCACCAGTCTGTTTCAGCAAGAAATCTGTGACTGTGTCTATGGCTCGCACAGTGGCCTGCATAGAAAGAGAGCAGGATTATAGCTTCTGCAAAGAGATTGGCTTCAATGCTGATTTGGCATGGTACATTCAAAACACCAGCATAAACATGTTTTGAATATATATGTATAATAGACTCCTGTGTAAAACCAACATCTCTCTGCTGAAATGGGGAAAATGGAACAAGCAGTGCTCAACGTGTGAGACAGCAAAGCAACACTGCTCCTAATATTGTAAGTTTCATTCATTTCCCATAATGTGAAAGGTTTCCCATCACATCAACTATGTCACTGAGTGTTTTGCAGCAATGCCAAGCTAATTTTAAATGGACCACAAGGGTTTATTTAGGTGCATGTATTCAAAAGTCTTGTTATTCTTCTTTTCTAAGTGTGATAAATACAACTTATTTGCTAATGACTTTTGATTAAATCTTCCTGGGAAGAGAACAACACTATTTTGGAGACCTTTTTATTGTTCATGTTTGTGAGAACGCCTTTCTCTCGTCTTTCTTCTCACTGGCATTAAGCAATGCTGACATTAAATAGAAAGGAGTTTTCTACAGCTCACGGGGTGATCACATTTGATCTACAGACACAGGCATCAGGAGGATGTACGGTATAGCTACATGAGTCATCTGCCCTCTAGAAAATTGTCACTGGGGCAACAGCCACACTGTACAGTAAATATGGGAAGTCTGTGGTCCTCTACTGTATACGTTGTTGGATTACCAGCTTGTCTTTCCTGTTCATGCTGGCTGGGGTTGATGGGTATTAGAACCCAATGATTTCTGGAGGGTCCCAAGCTCTACAACCCTATAGTAAAGAACGTAAATTTCAGGATTACCTTAACCATTGGGAATTGCAAGAGCCAGTCCAACGAAGTGGTTGGATCATTAATAAATCTCCATGAAACATATGCAGATAAGCTATTTTCTGTAATATTCTTCATCCCAAAAGGGTGTTTCTGGAAATAATAATAATAATGGTCATTTTCTGTTTTACAAAATAATGGCAGATACTACTACTTGCACCTATGGAGGACAATTTTCTTTTGGTCCACCTCCCAGGATCTGCTGCAAATTGCTCAGCACCCAACCCAGCCTCTTTGGTCAGCAAGAGACTTTTAGCCAATAGTTTACAGTCATACTTGTATTTTTCTCTTCAACTGCACTCTAGAAAAAGAGGAAAAGTATGTGAGATATGATCACATGTCTGTGACTGGAGTGTACTGCTCTTGTAGCAGCGATTCAAATACAGGTAGTCCTTGCTTAGTGACCACAATCGGGACCAACAACTCCATTGCTAAGCCACATGGTTGCCAAGCGAAACATCACATGACCGCAATAGACTTATGATGTCATTTCCAATTTGGTCATTAAGCAAGGCACCATTAGTTGTTAAGCGAGCCATCACATGACTACAACTTGCAATTTTACTGCTGGCTTCTCCCTTGATTCTACATGTCAGAAACCAGTTGTGAAGCACGCAAATGGTGTTCATGTGACTGCGGGACGCTGTGATGGTTGTAAATGCCCACCAGTTGCAAAGTGCCCAAATGTCAGTCGTGACCACAGGGATGCTGCAATGGTCGTAAGTGAAAGGACTGGTTGTAAAGTTACTTTTTTGGTGCCATCGTAACTTTGAGCGGTTGCTAAACAGGGCAGTTGTTAAGTGAGGTCTACCTGTAAGGTGAGATTAAGAAGGAAGATACATTGGTGAGCACTCCAAGGCATCATTGGAAGGCTGAAGGGGAATTCCTGGAACTGGAATCCTGCGGTTGTTGGGATTAGATAAACAGGAAGTGGAATCCCCTTTGCTCTCCACCTTGCCCACACTCTGTACTACAAGGCTGGGCTATGCAAGAATGGCAGCTCAGAAATAGGAAGCGACAGCTCTGGCTCCAGCCCAACTAGGGGCAACCCCGATGGAGAGGCATCCTATGTGTTAGTTCAAGTTTACGAGGTACCAAATCAGGGGCTTATCTGCACAGGGCTTATCTGTGCAGAAGACAGAGAGGCAGAGGTTAGCTTGTTATATTGCCTATTAATAAAATAGAACAGCTAGTATAATGTCGGCCCTTGGAACATCCTGTGACTGTTTAGATCCAAAGCATGCTCCATCTCAAATGCATAGAACCGGAAGGGGCTATTTAAGCCATCAGCTCCGACCCCCTGATTGGTGAAGGAATCGGGATTAAAGCCCCCCAGGCTGGCCATCCACCCTTTGCTTGAGCACAGCCAGCAAATGGGGACTCTGTGAGATTCCACAGTCCAGCTGCTCCTGCTGTAGGCTGCTCTTCCTAACCTTCCACTGGATTCTGCCTTCCTGTCACTTAATGCTATTGCTCCAGAGCAGGCCTTCACCTCCTTACTGTGCAACACAGTTTCAGGTATTTGGAGGGTGCCATCAGGTGTCCCCTCAAGTATCTTTGCTCACGGCTAAAGAGATCCCGTTTCCTTAGTCTCTTCTCCTAGGATGCATTTTCAATCCCCTGTAATTCTTAATGCCTTTTTCTGCATCTGTTCCTGCTGCCATGAAAACTCCATGCAATGCTTGAGAGGGAGAACGATTATTTCTCATGTTTTGAAAATCCACTCAGTCCATATACAACAAAATACCACAAGAAGAGAGAATTGGTAGAGCTCCAAAGTTGCAGACCAACGTATAGCATCTACACAAGAGCCATTTTTGTCTGTCTGCGTGTATTCATCCATCTAAGCCACCACTGTATTTTGCATTTTTAAAATTTAAATCATACACATTATTTCCAAATTTACATCTATTAAGTACCTGTGTACATGGTGTTCAAATGGGTGGCTTCATTTTTAAAAAAAAATGATGTCTAAGTGGCTGTATTTCTTAATCTACTCAGTTCATGCCTCTTGCCCCACCTGCCTGCAGTGCCACTCAGTACAAATGCTGGCTACTGATTCTGTTTTCCTTTGGATATTACAACCTGCTCCACTGGAGTCTGTTGCGATGGCACAGAAGGCTTCCATCCAGAGCTTCTTTGGGGTCCAGAATTATTGCCCTGCATCGCCCACCTCTCTTTTGGAGGCTAGAGGGGAATTTCAAAACAGGCAAAACCCACAAGTACTTACGTAGAAAGTGAGAGGCTGGAAGGGGATTTGCTTCAGAAGAACGGCAACCCTGCCAAGACAAACCAGTCAGTCCAGACCAGTTCTGAAGAACAAAATCATCTCCCCACTCTGGCAGAGCCCACTCCATAACAGGCAAATTCAAACAAAAGAGTTGGACACCAGCAACGCCGGGCAGATGCTGTTTTAGAGTTAGTCAGCTTCTGGGATGGACTCAGCCCTCAACCCCTTTTTGTGACCCCATGAACCCCCAGCTGCCACAGGGCTGGAGGTATCTGAGGCTAGTTGTCATGTCATTCTCCACTATTCTCAACAGAAAGTAACAACTGAAGAGGTCTAAGCTTTTCATTTCAACAAAATGAAAGCCAAATCACAGGTACATAGAAATCCATTCAT
This sequence comes from Candoia aspera, assembly GCF_035149785.1. Lineage (NCBI taxonomy): Eukaryota > Metazoa > Chordata > Lepidosauria > Squamata > Candoiidae > Candoia > Candoia aspera. The sequence goes on along the minus strand of NC_086154.1, from coordinate 114,213,090 downwards.
CATCCCACCCACTCATCAGAAAAACAATAAATCAGCTCTGCAATTGTGGGAGCATTTTTCCACCCACCCCCCACCTCCCACCTCCCACCTCCCACCTCCCAAATCCCCATATGTCAGGCAGAGATCCCACCTGCAATTGAAATAAATGGGAATTGATTATGTTGCGTTGAATGAACAACTTTAGTAGTCAATTTATGTTACCAATTGTAGTGAAACTCTAATTTTTAGATGTGGCCAGAAGGCAGAGAACAGTGGGAGTGTTGGCTGTTTAGTAGCCAGCTGTTCTGCAATGCAGTGAGCTTGCTGTAAAATTTATGGTCCTTGTTCATCTACTCTGGGGCCAATTTTAGTTCTGACATTGAGAATAATTCTGCTTTTCAGAAGAATAACATTAGGCTTGTTCAATTAGTTCCAACTCTAATACAGTATTGCAATGCAAGAGAATAATGGATTAGTGTGGATTTGACTTTTACTGGGGTAAAAAAAAATCTCCATTTAAAAAATCTTCATGGCATGTGAGAGTGCAGCTTTGGAGAGGATATTCAAATAATTAAGTATTAAACTATATTTAGAAAATAAATACATTCACTAATTGGCTGGATGTGGCTGCAGCATCATGGGATAAAGTATCCTTGTTGGACTTCGTGTCTGGTTTTCAAATAACTACAGTTATAGATGACATTATACTGAAGGTAGCATGAGGAGGAATATCTTATATAAAAACAGTGCATTTTCCCAAATGACATGAATGCTGATATGTGCATGAGAGAGAGCTTATTCACACATTAGCCTAAGCCATAGTTTGCTGAATAACCTATCTGCTAGATTACCAAGACACTAAGCCACACACACACAACCTGTCCCCCCAGAGAACAGCAAAACGTTTTTGTTTAATGAAACCAGTGAGAGAGCGTCTTCTGCGATATTGTGAGTCAGTGTGATGTGGAGTTAAATAATGACTTGAGATGCCAAAGTTCAAATCTCACTTAGTCATGAAGGTCACTAGCCATCTTACCTCACAAAATAGTTACAAGGATAACAGAGGATATGTCTTTGTAAAGAGAGCAATAGCAGAAGCGCAGAAGTACAGGATAAAATGCCATTACCACTCAAAAAGTCGCAAGATTATGGGAGATATCAGAAAAGACCGATTATTTGAAGCAATATCTGTCATGAGCACTGATGGTGAGCTGGAAGGGGCCCCTATCCAGGGGGGAAAACGCATGCGTAGTACTGAGGAGTTAAGCAGCCATTCAAAGAGACACAGATCAGACCTGCCTTGACTTTTGCGGTTTATCTGTCTGGGTTTTTCCCACGCTTCTTCAGTTTGTTAGGATTTTCTGTCTAATGTAGCAGTAATAAAACACTAGAGACCTACTCCTCGTCTCAGCGTGATTTCTGACTGTTAGGATAATATCCTTGCGGATGTTACCAAAGGTAAGTGCACTTTGAGGTACCTACTCTGTTCTCCTTCCCTTGCTCCCCCCCAAATTATTTCCACAGTACTGATTTATAGCATCTTCAAGCATCCTCCAGTCACTACTATGCTGATATAATAGCATTGAAGAAATGTTTTATATTTCCATAGCAATATATCATGACGCTATAAATCACGGGTATGGAAATGACTGAAATCCTCCTTCTGTCTTCCCCCATCTGATTGCTTTGCTTTTTCTTCTGATAAATTTTGTAATAATTGCTGCTCTACTTCTACCACTGCCAGTCTTCCAAAGATCTCCTCCTCCCTCAAAAGATTAATGTTCGTTCTCCTTTGCTGCCTTTAAATATCTCAAACTACCCTCTGGGGCCTCTGTGCTGAACCATCTATCTTAATTCCTTTATATGGTTTATCATCTGGCCTTTGGGAGAGTCACAGGAGAATCTGCAAAAAGAAGTATGATGGACCAATATGGGGATCAGATGAAATAAAGGAAACGGGGCCTTGGAGAAAATACCGTGATCAAAACTTCTGGAAGAGTATATTTGGAGAAGTCCAAGTAAATACCAATAATGATCAACCTCCTTCCCTATTAGTTCTAAATCTGAGAAGATAGAGGGACATCCCTCTTTAATCCCACTTCTATTCCACCGTTCTCCCTCTATTTTTAATTAGGTTTTAAATCTTAATCTTATATGTGAGCAAAAAATGTAAAAATAACTAGATAGATGCACAGCTACACATTCAGTTGTTGCTTTCTACAACACATCTCACTGCCTTTCAGGTTCTTAATTCCTGTAGGATTGGTGATACCTGTGGAAACCATTGAGAACTTCCCCTAAGAAGTTGTTGAACTCCTGTCATTAGCCCCTCCTAAAGAAAAAAGTTTACATACGATCCAGTCGTGACTGCTATAGTTCTAATCTGATCAGCAGATAATTCCGCAGAACTTTTTGAATTGTCATTATTTCCACCTTCAAGCAAAAGGAAACATGATTTCTTCATCTGTGCGCTCTTATATACTTTGGGCACAGCAATTGTCACCATATGCCACCAAATTGTTTTATCCACTTCAGAATCTGGGGATGAAAAGACAGATATAGTAAAGATAAGACTCCCAAGTCCCACACCTTCTCCAATGCAGCCAGACACAAACTCAAACAAGGATACTTTATCCATGATAAAGTACTTGCTGGGATCATCCACCGCTGCAGGGAGAGAGAGCCTATTAGGCTGGTTTGCCCCAGGCAACCGATGTACCCTGTTGGGTTACAAAGGGAGCTTGGGACAAGACCTGTCAGGCAGTTTGGCCAAGGCCTTGGCTATAGCCTGTAATAGGCATGTGACTAAGACCTTGGACCAGATTGCTCTTATGCAGCCTCTCTCTGTGTGCTGATCCCGGAATGCTCCTTGGTTTTCCAAAGAGCTCTGGGAGATGATATGCCAGAAGTGATACCTCGGGTGCCATTGGAAAAAGACAAAGAGTGAATCTGACCAAACAGGAGTGAGAACCCATATTTGGGCCTACGTTGGGGTGATAAGGGTGTCAAAACATTGCTATTTCCCCACCCTTATTGCATCTGCTGATAGTCGCCCAGCAGTCTTGTTTAGAATAACCTCCTCCCTGCTGTGATTCTGTGGGGATGAGCCACAGGATCACTGCAGGGCCATGGTGAGGAATATTAGTGCTATCTGGCAGAAAAAGTCACTCAGATTCACTTGGAGTTGTACTCTGACTGGGTAAGTCCAAGTGAGTTGCTTGGGGCACAGACTTGTGTTGTTATCTGGACTGAATTTGATTGTTACACCTGAAGAAGTGGGCAGGTTCCTTCTGTCTGTTAGTTCATCCACTTGTTTATTAAATCCTGCCCCTTCCTGGGTTATTAAAGTAGCCCAGGAGTGACCACAGGGTGAGTCCATGCAGTAGTTTCAGGCTCTTTGAGAAAGGGAGTGGTCTCACCAGCATTGAAGGAGGTGGTAGTATGTTTCCTCTTCAAGAGGTTATTGCTGGACCTTATTGGATAATTATCAGACAGTTTCCAATCTTGCTTTTTTGGGAAAGACTGGGGAAAAGGTGGCTGGACTACATTTCAGTCTGGTTTCAGACCAGGATACTATGCAGATACAGCACTGGTTGTGCTTGCTGATGACCTTTGGCAGAGCTGGGATGGGGGTGGTGCATCCATCCTAGTGCTCCTTGATCTCTCAGTGGCTTTTGATACTGTTGACCACAGTATCCTTCTGGACTGGCTGCAGAGAGTTAGGTTAGGAGTGGGAGGCACTGTGCTCCAGTGGTTCACCTCCTTCCTCATCAGTTAGTTCCAGTCAGTGTTGATAGGGAGTGGAGAGATCATGTCTGCGGCCCCTCACGTGGGGCACCTCAGACATGATGCTCCCCTCTCTCCTGTTTAACATCCACATGAAACCATTGGGTGAGGTCATCCACCAATTCAGAGTTCAGTATCATGAGTATGCCAATGATACCCAACTTTACATCTCAAACACACACACCCCTGGAGTTGGGGATGTTACCACTGTTGGTCTTGGATGGGGCTGCACTTCCCCATTCAAGACTGGTGGGGTCTTTCTGGACTCACAGCTATTGCTCAAAGAGCAGGTAGAAGCTGTGACCAGGAGGGCCTTTACACAGGTTCACCTGGTGTGCCAGTTGTACCTTTTCCACAATTAGGAGGCCCTTCAGAAAGTTACTCATGCCTTGGTCACCTCATTATTATTGCATGATAATAATTATCATTATTATCCATTCATATCCATATGAATTATATGGATTATTGCAATGTGCTCTACATGGGGCTGCTCTTGAAGACCACCCAGAAGCTACAGCTGGTTCAAAATGCAGCAGAGCGAGCAGTAATGTTGTCATTTTATGGGACTGAGGAAGTGTACCTTCTCTGTTGTGGCTCCCACCCTCTGGAACAGCATCCTGCCAGAGTTAAGGGCTGTGCCCTTTTCCCTAGGATTCTGGAAAGCTCTTAAAACCTTGCTTTGGTCTCAGGTCTGGGGTTAATCTATTATTGTATGTGGGGGGGGGCTGTTTTGTTTGATTTGTGTTGTTTTTAAGATCATTTTAGTTCAGGCTGTCTGTGTGTTTTTATGTTTTATCCCAGAGTCCATTGGAGTTGGGTCGCTGTAACAAAGATGAATAAATAATAAAATAAAATAAAATAAATTATGCTGCAGTCATAAATTGATAGCCTGCAACAGTCTATCGGGCAAGTATGTAGATCTGAGCTATTGAATCCAGGAACTATTTCTGCTGCTTTCCACTGCTGTTTCATTTTACTATTTATATTATCACATTGCATTCTTATATGGATTTCATTTGTTTTAGTTGTTTATCACCCTGAAAACCATAAGCTATAGAATGACTAGAAATAAAGTAAAATAAATCTGAGTGAAGAAAGAGAGCCACTTCAGATCCTTCTTTTAGAGTCCTGCCAGACAACTGCACTAATGTACATTCCTCCCATCCTGCATAGGCAGAAAGATGCGTCCCTACAGCATCATCCCATGCCCCTCCTACACCCTGCCACTTGTTTTCAAGAGATTATTTGAGTTTCCAAATGATCATAGGGGTTGCAAGTAAAGTTGGGGAAAGGAATAAAGCTGGTTCAAACTGGTAGAGATCTGCCATGAGAATAGGCTGACCATATTTCCTTGAGACAAAAACGGGACATTGGGATGGCAAAACAGAATGGAGTTAAAAACGGGACATTGGGATGGCAAAACAGAATGGAGTTAAAAACGGGACATTGGGATGGCAAAATGGGGCAGGACTGGGCAATGGGCTGGATTGGCAGGCAGGAACTTCTCCAGTTTTCTCAGGCTGGAAATCTTCAGATTCCTTTGTTTGCGAGAGGCAATGCTGGGCTGGAGAGTCTACTGAACGGTTGTCCCCAACAAGCCATTCCTCCTCTGGCTGTGCTTTTACATTCTTTTCTTCCCGCCCTTTCAAGGCAGGAGCCAATTGGCTCGCCCTTTGATCACTGCCTATCAGCTGATCCTGTTTTTTTCTTTTTAGGTTTCCCGCCAGGTTGAGCTCTGCGGCTTTTTTCCCGCCGTTTCTGCTGAGCTCCCCCTCAAGTCAAAGTCAGAGTGCATTCTGACAGGTTCGCAGGAACTTTCACATTTTAAAGTAAGGTTTTTAAGCAAATGGGACAAAATGGACATTTATATTAAAATGACGGGACGGTCTGGAAATGTTAAAAAAATGGGACTGTCCCGTTCAAAACGGGATGTATGGTCAGCCTACATGAGAAGGAAGGAAATCTGAGTGTGAAGAATCTGGGTGCCAGGGTTCATCATTAGCAGGATGTAGGAACAAAGACCTAAAGATAAACAGATAAGGTAATCAGGTCACAAGGTGACCTAACAGAGAACATACAGTACCAGGCTTTTTCCCCCACCCTGCCATGTCCCTGGCTGATATATCTGCTTGCAGCTGAGTTCAGGGGAGGTGGATCAGCCAACAAAAGGGAGCTTGCAAGGAAATCAGGATAAGGGTAATGAGTGGGAGAAGCTGAGAATTTGGAAAAGGTATAAAACTTTGGGGTTGTGGGGGACTCAATCCAAGCAGGCTTGACCCAAAGAGACCAAACCTGGAAGAAAGGACCAGGAAAAAGAAAAGTAAGTGGCCAATACGTGGGTGGAGATAAAAAAGGAGACACAGATTTAAAGTGAGATAGAAAGTTTACTCAAGAGTAAGAGAGGAAAGAGGCAAAGATTTAAGGTGAGAGGTCACTCATGAGTCAGAGTAACCTTTTGTCCCCTTAAGAAGACAAAAGGGAAATAAGGAACAAATTGTCCCATTTAGGGGAGCAAGTAACAGGAAGATTACTTGTGAGGAAAAAGTAACAGGAGAACATACCAGGTTTTTTTCCCCCCCACCCTGCGATGTGCCCAGCTGATATGCCTGCTTGCAGCTGAGTTCAGGGGAGGTGGATCAGCCAAGAAGCTCTCACTGTGAAGAGATTCATTGTGTCTCTGGCGGAAAGAGGACTGAGACCAAAAGGGTGAGGAGTGTCCCGTTTGTGATGGCTGGGGCAGAGGATCGAGACTGGCAGAGCAGAAGAGTCTATGAGCAGCCAACCTGGGTTTGGATCAGGGACAGCAAGGAGGTGGTTCGAGAGAGTGCAAGCCACCAGAAAGGAGACTGTTTTGCAAGGCAGCTGTGGCTGAATATCTTTCCCAAGGGGAAGGTGGGAAGTGTTTGAGAGTACACATACTCTGTGGCTGAAAATGCATTGCCCTTCAAGGAAATGGTTGCCGTGGGTGAGAGACACCAAGATTCTGGCTCATGGAGTTCTATAGTTACAGTTGCATGAAATTATCCTCAGAACTGTGTAAATCTGGCTGAAGTAAAATAGTAAAATAAAAGGATTTTTAAAAATGGGAAGCAGAAGTGTCTTGGACTTATTGAATAGGGAGCAGGATAAAAATGCCCCCTGGAGACCCCTTCTGGTAGAAAGGCTTGAAGTGTTGCTGTTGAGTTGAACATTTCCTTGAACTCAACATAACAGGTCTGGGTTCCCCAGCATATAGGATGACTGGCAGGAGAGATGGTGGAAATACATGCCTATTTAAATAAACTCTTTGCTGAATTTGTTGGCCATCCACAGATTATTTATTCTAGAAAGGGTTCTACTAAGCCAAGTTTAGTACTATTTATACGGTTTCATTTATAAATAAAACTCACTGCATTTCTTCAAAAGGGACTACAACTCAGTTCTGCTTTGTTCCAGTAACTGGAAACAAATCAAAGGAATGTGAGTCTCTTGATGGTCAGCATGGGAGCATCAAGTTACCATCAATTTTGGAAAGCTGGTGGGTGGTTCCAGATGAATGTCTCCTGGGGCTACCAGTGAAAGTGGCATTGCACAGCTGTTCTGTCTTTCACTTCTAAACAAATTTCAGGGTAAGTAAAACAAACATCAATATTCAAAGTATGGGAGGCTAGAACAGAAAAAGAATTGGGGGGCAGCCTTTCCCCAGCACATTTCAAGAATGAGGAGGCAAGTGGTGCCACCTTGTCAGAAAGCATCGTGTGGCTTTTTCATTCTTCCCTTCCCTGTGAAGGTCTCAGTTTCCCCTCCACCATGAGCAACAACCAAATAGGTCCCAAATCTCCACTTCCAGAGGGCTACTTACCATCCAGCCACTTCAGTGAGGTCATGTTGATGGTATAGACAGTGGCAGCAGGGTGCTCCTCTTCTGCCACAAGGGTATAACTGTAGTGAGAGTCAGGAAGGTTTACATAGTCCTCCAAAGCCTTCTGGTTCATTAGGTAAACAGAAGGCATGTGGGTGAACAAGAAGAGAAGGAACAGAAGGGTCATGTTTCAGTAGCCAGTTGGAGTTGTGGGGGGCTCCTCCTCCTCCTATCTCAGAAGGCTCCAGTATTTCCTTTTCAGGCAAACGGGTGGGAGAGATCTACTTGCCTTATACCTCACCTCAAAGCTATTCTGGAGTAATTTCCAGAAGGAGTGCCAGACCAAATTTTCCACCTCTGCTTATATGTGAACCCAATTGCCCAGAGGGCTGAATCTGAGGGACATTATACAAGAGCACCCAACGTCCCGCAGGACGAGTCTCATTACGAGCATAATCAGGAGCTTTCCTTCTCTTGTCAGGGAGGAACAGACAGGACCAACTTTTGGAGAAGTCTAGAGAGAAGTCACAAACATACAGAAGACATCCCTTTTTTGATATTCAGCCAGCAGTAAAAGGGAAATAAAGAATATCATTCTCACAGCTGTGAAGATAGACCTAAAGTAAGATTCTCATCTGTTGCACAGTACTGAATGTGGTACGAATTGTGGAATTAATGAAAAGAAGGCTCAAAATGGAGAGAGAAAGAAGAGAGCAAGAGCACAGAAAGAAAGGCACGTACAAGAAGAAAAATTGCCCTTTTTTATATACAAAAAGCATAAGTTCTGAGTCTCTGGGGACTAGCAAGCATATGTGGAATTTTGAGAATATGTTGGGGCCATGCCTGCAAAGTGATGGCTGAGCAGGGACTTGCCCATTCACAAATTAGTTGTCACAGGGGACATACCAGTAACAAAGCACCTACTTATTAGAATGCTACCTGCGGGAGCCCTTGCTTCTCATAGAATACTCCCTTACAATCCATGCTTACTTTTTTCCTTTTCTGGACAGACTGAGCATACTTCCAGACAAAGCACTGGCCTGTGGCTGCTCCTCTTCACTTTCTAAGACAGCTTATGTGGACCCATTTGGAGACCAGTGGCACTCCTGGCAGTAAGGATGCTTCTTGTAATGGTATGTGGGAATGACCTTGGGAGACAGAAGGAAGAGCTGCAGCCTAGACAACTGTCATGCCAAAGATATCTCAGCCCAGAGAAGGAAAAGGGGCGTGGGAGGCATTTCAGAAGAGACCTTCCTTTTTTTTATGGAAAGTACAAGTGAAGGAGGAGAGAAATGCTTTCAGACTTGCAAGATTCTGTTACTGTCACATTACAATAAAGGTAGTGTTAGTACTCCCGGTTTGTGCTTCTTGTCTGGACCACCTCAAAGGGCGGACATTTCTGGAGGACTGGTGTTTTGGTTGGCACCATGCTAGCTTCTCTCCCCTGAAAAATGTAAATTATCCTCCAGGGCAGGGAAACCCAAAGGGAACTGTTTGTAGGCATACCAACAGGGACTCTGGATCACAAATATTCTTCATGCCATTTATGCCATGCCAAAACCAGCTTCCAGCGTTTTGAAGGACCCTAGCCATGCAGTGGAGAGTAACCTAAATTGCCAATATTATTTTCTTTGAAACATTAAACAGTATGTTCTTTACAACATTTTTGAAGTCAAAGTACAGTACAATGTGCAAACATTGCTTTGATTGGGACAATATTTATTATTTATGTTGCCTAAAAGTTATGGGAGACAGACAGGTTTCTGAGCAGTGGGAGAACCAATAGCTATTACAGCATCTTTAATGAGATCTAGAAAAAATAATTCTAGATCAATTTGTTTAAATTGCCAAATAAAAGTCCTGAGTGTTCCCAAAGTAAAGATAACTGTACTGTACAACATGGCAACATTGTAGTGAAAAGGAATCTGATTGGAAAATGGAGTAAAAAATTCTCCTCTGAGGATTCGGTGAGCCCACTTTGCTTTACCAGTACTACACCCACTATGACTGCCTGATCCCTGCAAATATGTCCTATTTCAGACATCCTGATCTTCACTTCCTTCAGCCTCCAGGCTCTTCTCTGAACCTGTCCAGTTGGGAAGTCAACTGAGAGCTGTAACAGCAATAGCAGCCTCTGTTGTTGTTGTTTATTCGTTTAGTCGCTTCCGACTCTTCGTGACTTCATGGACCAGCCCACGCCAGAGCTTCCTGTCGGTCGTCAACACCCCCAGCTCCCCCAGGGACGAGTCCATCACCTCTAGAATATCATCCATCCATCTTGCCCTTGGTCGGCCCCTCTTCCTTTTGCCTTCCACTCTCCCTAGCATCAGCATCTTCTCCAGGGTGTCCTGTCTTCTCATTATGTGGCCAAAGTATTTCAGTTTTGCCTTTAATATCATTCCCTCAAGTGAGCAGTCTGGCTTTATTTCCTGGAGGATGGACTGGTTTGATCTCCTTGCAGTCCAAGGCACTCTCAGCAGCCTCTACCACATTGCAATAATGGAGTGAGTCCAAAAACAGCACCAAAAGAAATTTTAAAAGAATGATAAAACATCCAAGAATGAAAAAAAAGGAGCTTCTTGTATTGTAGGAGAAAAATTTGGGGAAACCAGAAAATAGCCTGTGGCTTGGTATTCTCTTATCGCATAGGATTCATCTGGTGAGGCAGCTCCATCCATTTCCGCTCAATGCTACTTAAGTATTGTCACTACCTTCCTTCATGAACTGTATTTTAACATTCAGACTGGGCTCAGACATTGCTGCAAGCCACACATTATAACTATTTTGGCTCAGTAAGCCAGAATTGGCTGGATCCACGCATTATTCTAACCCATGAACCAGAGGATGGCAATCTTTCTGTGGCCAGATGCTATACTCACTCATTTTTCCAACCTCTCAAGCCCTCAGGGAGTATTATTGCTAATGTAATGGATCCAGGGATTACAATATTGTGGCAATTCTGTGAATTTAGCAAATGTGGAGATTTTAAAGGGCAAAACAAGTACCTTGAGGCTGCTCAATCTTTTGACATCCAGTTGGAAATCTGGATGTTTATCTTCCATTTTTTGAATTCAGTCTTGTTTCCTCTGCAGTCAAAGAGAGCAAGGAACATTCCAAAGAATGACTAGTTGTACTTTATGCTCATGCCTCAGCAGAACCAAGAATTAAGTACCTGATTACCAGAAAACAGAAAGTACGCAATTCAGTGATGCCTATCGTATATCAGATGAAAGGGAACTTTTTGTAAGTGTATGGCTTTCCGCAGGATGTCAAGAAACAAACATGAACCTGAATTCATGAACCATTGTCATTCAACTAGACATTTCAAAAGTCATTCTGCAATGTTGCCACAGTACCCTAAAGGTCTTAAGGAGACAACTGAGAAGCTCTTGCTGCTTTTTCAACAGCATTCTTTCATAGCCCACATCATCAGCACAGTAGGATCAAATGGTGTACCCAAGAAGAAAAAAGAAGAGATGCCTCTCTTTATAACCTGACACTTACATTTCATAAAAAGTCTATGTTTCATCTCTTTTTGAATGTTTGACTCTTCTTCATAATCAGATGGTCTCCTTCCAACCCTTTATATTTTAGCTTTTCAGGAAATGCCAATGTTGTTAGAGGACTTTACATAAGGTTGAGTGCGAGCAAGGATGTATACATGCATGCTGGCCTGTGCACTGGCACTTTTGTCGTGGCATTTTTGTCATTCTGATAACTCATTGGTGATGCTGTAGTAGCCTTCTACCAGTCTTTTCTTGTCCTTTAAACATTTCCTAGCTATAATAGGAAAACACATGCTATTTGTCCCCTGTACTGTACTTTTCTTCCCAAATGTAAAGATAATAAAGCAAGACTTTTTTTTATGGTCATAGATTAGCTTATACCCATAAAATCTACCATAATTCAAATAGAACAGTAGTGTAGGGTCCAAAAAGCAACAAGGGATGATCTATAGGGAAATTAAACATTTTTGAAGTTTTAAAATGGCTTAGCTATATTAGACAATATTCACTGCTATGCTGTCATAGCTGTTAGGCAAAATTTTAATTTTTTTTTATTTTAAACTTTTAAATAAAAATTACTCTATGATCTGCCAGGAAGAAAAATATATAATATTCATTCTCCCTACCTGGCAGGTTTTTTATTTTTAAAATATTTTTTATTAAAGTTTTAATGACACTTTCATATGTCTTGTTACAGATCATATTATAGTTTCCACACATCCTGAGAGTTGGCAGAAAAACACTTATTACCATTCATAAAACAAATACTGTTCCTCCAGATCCTGTAGAATGACGGTTCACCATCCTGTTTCTGCAACATATGAATTACATTTGATATTTTTTCAAATAGTGTTACTGACCCAATTTATAGACCCAATCCTATCTATCAATTGATAAAATATCTAAATTTTTTCAATAGTGAGCAATTAACAATTTGGCTGCCAAAAACATTATAAGTTTTACTGTTCTAACCCTTTATTCTCTCCATCAAATATATGTAATAATTCTTATTTTGGTGAAAATTTAATTCTTTGTTTTGTTAGAACATTCGATTCATCAAAAACTTGAAAAAGATCTGTTACTTTTTCACATGTCCACCAATGATGGAAGAATGTTCCCTTCCGTTTATAATCCTTTTAACATCTTGCTGAATAATTATGAGATATTTGTGCAATTCTTATGATGGTTAAATGATATTGATGCAAAATCTTCAAATATAATTCCTGCATAGAAGCTGAGTATAAACCCCCCACATAGCCACAACACTTGCCATGAATTATCACCCAGCTGTTTTCTCTGATCGATCTCCCAAGTTTCTTTCAAATCTAAGGAAGGATTTTCTACATGTTTCCATTAATAATATGTCAATATTGGAGCACATGTCTTTAGGCTGAGGGGGGCACCTGGCAGTTCTTTTATGAAGGATCTGAGTAATGCAGCACATAAACCCCTTAAAGATTTACAATTCAGTACGGCATTTCTTATTATTGTCTGAGTTACATAGGCAGGTTAAAATTCAGATAGTGATTTCACTGAGTAATATATCGCTAAGTAATATAGGGATTTTAGGGCTTCTAATCAAAGGCACTCAATTGTGTCCATGTCTACAAAATCTCTTCATTTTAATATATTAAGGATGAACTAAATTAGATCAAGCTTTATTTTGAGAGACAAGGTTTCAGAATATTAGCCATTTTGAAGAACCAACATTTCTTCCTTTTTAATCAATACGTTTTTCAAAAAATTAACAAAGCAATATTGCTTATTGAAGAAACAACACTTCTAAACAGTTCTTAAGAAAAAAATTCTAGCAAATCAAGGAGCAGAACAAATATCTAAAAAGGAATAGACTTGGGTTGTTAATATTCCAAAATGAAGGCGAAAGCCTTGGAAAACAATAAATAAGTATTGTTTAGTTTATAATACCTAGGCATTTCTTTTAAGGATATTAAACTGCAGTCCTGATATAAGATTTGGAACTGGAAGCTGTGTAAGGAATTGTATAAAACTCTCACTATTTACATTTTTTTCACCAGGTTCCTTGGAATTCATGTGTTTTTTGTTGCTCGACTTCTTAAAATGATCTTTAAATAAATGTCTTTCAAAGAGAGGAAATTATGGAATTTAGGCACATTTGGGGATTTCGTTCTTAAAACTATGGGTTAGAATTTATGAAAGGAGACAACAGAGGAATTCAAACCAAGGAGATTTTCAAGTTGATGAGAAATGTAAAACTGATCATAAATGTGGGATTAACTTTAGAGAAACTTTGATTCCAGTGTGTTCCTGAAATGGGAAACGCAATGACTCCGACAGAAGAGGATATCTGTAGCTCAGGGTTGAACTGTGGAGTCCTTGGTGCTCTCTGAGCCTGGTTGTTTGCTTGCAGACATTTCATGACCCGGCTAGGAAAGATTTACAAACCCGCAAAATGTTGCAAAGTGTTCTGACAATGAAAATACTGAAGGAGACTTTGGGGGTTTTTTAACAATATTTTTATTAAAAATTTCAACTTCAGTAATAAAAGATAGTACAAACTAAAAAGAAAAAGAAAAATAGAGAGAATAAAATGTTCAAGAAAGCAAAACAGAAAGAAGAGAAAAGAAAAAAATGAAGAAAGCGACTTCCCTCCCTCATCACTACAAGTATAAACAGTTTCATTATCTCTTCACCTCTTCTTAGTTGGCAGATATAAAGCTCTTTATCCCACAACTCAACTCTTAACTATAGATGTCTTTTCCAATCTAGATGTCAGCAAAAAGTCCCAATAGAGCCCTAAAATAATCACAGTAACAAATATAGAACTCATCATTTCATATCTCAGCTCTTAACTGTAAGCCGATCCAGTATGCAATGTCTTCTCCAGTCCAGATGTCAGCAGGTCCAGAAGGAACCCCCCAAAATAACAACATCTTCCATTTTAACCCTGACCAAATAAGCCAACTTTATGTTCCTTCCTTTTACCTAAAACAATCTTGCTCTTTAATCCACAATTACACAAATCTTCTAAACTGGCTTCTACCTCCCTCGTGATGACCATGTAAAGATTTCTTTTAATCAAATAAAGTTTTAGCTACATTACATCCAATAGTATATGGAATACAGTAATCCTTCTCCACCATGATGACTGGGCTACAATTCCCTTCTCCCTAGCCAGAATTATGATTGGTTAGAGCCAGTGGTGCTTGTGCTCCAACATATCTTAAAAGTATTAGGTTCAGGAAGGCTGGGATATAAGATCTTGAGGGAACTGAAGATCCTGGTTTATGTCTTCATGTCTGTAATGATTGCCTATTCCAATAAAAGGAGTCTCATCAGTAGTTACTAGAGAAAACTAATTTATTGAATGAATAGTATGCAAAGTACGAAGAAAGCTGAGAATGAGCAAAAGCGCGCCAAATGCAAACTTAAAAAGCCTTGCTCCCGTTGCGAACCCTCCCCTCAGGCTAGCATAGCAACCCCCCCCCCAGATGTTAGCAACCATTAGAATCGGCCTGAGAAAGTAACCTTGAACAGCAGAGATAACCCAAACATACATTCCAGAAGATCACAAGTCAGCACAAAGGAAATCTACCAGCGTGGCCAGGCAGGCACGCAACTGCAGATATGACATGTGAAACGTTACGAGGAACCATAAACATCGGAACGGGAACATGACAATGTCACACAAGAGGGATGTAGCCCTTCTCATCACCATTCACACTACAGCTGCTAACCAATGGATGGCAGTGACACTCTCACAGCCATGGTCCACTACATAGCATTAATATCAACAAATGGCTGAATGAGTTCTCTAAAGGAAAAACTGCAAATCACAGATAAATTCAGTGCCTCCTCAACAGAAGTACAGTGGAGGAAGACATAAAATTAGGCTGACCATACTTCCCGTTTTGAACAGGACAGTCCTGTTTTTTTAACATTTCCTGACCGTCCCATTGTTTTAATATACATGTCAATTTTGTCCCATTTTTAAAAAAATTGGAGGCGTTATTGGGAAAAGCGGGAAAAAAACTGAAATTGAAAAGGAGACTGACTTGGCAGTACTTCTCAATCCGGTGGGAAACCTAGAGCGGAACCACAGGAACAGCTGAATGGCGGTGAGCAAGAGGAAGAGTCGCTGCTGCCAATCAGTGCAGTGGAAGACGGTCGGAAAAGCGCGCCCAGCAGAAAAGAAGCTGATTGGCTCTTTTCTTTTTTGTATTAAAAAGAGAGAGAGAAAATAGTACAACTATCCATAAAATAGCACAGAAGGCCTAGTAACACATAAAATAACAATGCAGAAAGTAAAAACACAACTCATGCCTTAAACATTATTATACTAACAGCCGCCGTTCTGGGGAAATACAGGTGTTACTGTGATATACCATAAAGGAGGTGGTAGAGAAATACATGCACTCTGAATTTATTGGAAGAAAGATTAGAATCTAATTCAGTTTAAATAAATAGCATAGATATCATTTATGTATATCATGTAATTAGAATTTAAGTAGATTATCATGATCTTTGTATCATTTGTTTCACAAAGTTTTGTTCTTTTCTTTCCTTGTGATGCAGATATGAAGCACCCAGACTTCTGAGCTTCTTCTGAAAAACTTCATGATTTTTTCCACTGAACTTTTATCTTCCAAGATGGAAGATAACATGGAACTTTGTGACTAGATTACCTGACAAGTGTTTCTCCTTAAAAGCAGCTGTGGAAAGGTATATATGATTAATTGCATTACCTTGCCAGGGCTGGACTTCAAATGCAAAGATGGCTCCACCTATAGCTGCTTTTAGAAATCAAATGAATCTAGAGATCCACCTGTGTTGGGTATTAGTGATACCCCCTGAATGCTATACAGCTGAAATAGCTTTCATATCTTATGAAATATCAGAAACAGAAGTAGTACTATTACTGTTTATTGCTCAGATTTTCAAGAAAATGGGGAGATGTTAATCTTCTGACATTTGCCAATAAATCAGAAGCTTAAACAAAAACATCTGGTAAACTACCAAACATCATCCTTCTACCATGTGCTGGCAAAGCATTTCAACTAACTGGTAAATTGTCATAGCAAATATTCTGGCACAAATGCCTTTACCTTTAGATCTACATTTCAGGACTAACCAAGTATTCTTGGGAACGTGCCATAACTGTTTCCATCATTTTAAAATAAAGATGAGATTTGTGTCTTGGTTACTTTGGAAATTCAATAGGTGGGAATTACTAGGAACGTGCCATTAGTTTTTCTCATCTCATTCCTCTTGCAGGGGATTTGAGGCCTTCTCTGTACTGCATACATCCTAGGTAAAGGTAAAGGTTTCCCTTGACATTAAGTCCAGTCGTGTCCGACTCTAGGGGGCGGTGCTCATCTCTGTTTCAAAGCCGAAGAGCCGGCGTTTGTCCGTAGACACTTCCGTGGTCATGTGGCCGGCATGACTAAGCGGAACGCCGTAACCTGCCCGCTGAAGTGGTACCTATTAATCTACTCACACTGGCATGTTTTCAAACTACTAGGTTGGCAGGAGCTGGGACTAGCAACGGGAGCTCACCCCGTCACGCGGATTCGAACTGCTGACCTTCGGAACAGCAAGCTCAGCAGCTCAGCAGTTTAACCCGCAGTGCCACCACATCTCTTACCTGTCCGCAACTTGATTTTTTTCAAAATGGAGAACGGAGGAGGAAACTTCTGGTGTCCTACTTTCCATTTCCATTCTGCTGCCATTATGTATGTACATAAAAGAGCTGAAGCTGAAACAACAGAAGCCACTCTCTTGTCCATGCTAATTATTTATAGTATTGTTTCCAGTGGCTCTGGATAGTCCTGTGGCTTTTAAGAGATAAGACAGAGGAAAATAATGAATATCTTTTGCCTGTTACCCATGTCTCTCTTCCTTTTGTCCTACTGTTGCTTGTTAATGTTATGCTGTTTGCTGATGTTTATTAAATAAGCATCAAGCATTATTGTTGCTAGCTGAAGGGAGTGGCCTGTGTGCTTGCTCTGACTGGTAGTGTGCTGGGTGCCAACTAAACTGGAAGTAATTCACAGTAATTTTCCAACACTCTGTTTTTACAGGCCAAACAACAACCTATGTAACAGAAATCTGCAATCTACTTCCCTGAGGGCGAAAAAAAATTAAAAATCTCCCTTATTTTTTTAAAAATGCATCCAATGTAAGGAGATAAATTTCATTTAGTCTTTTGGAATCACATCTTCCAAAATCTCATAAAGCTCATTCAAAACCCAATGTTATACCAAGAAAATGGACATTTTCTTCATAGGAGGCATAAAATGCTATGAAAAAAATGATGTGGACTGACTGTAGCTATTATCCTTCCCACACTTTTCTGATCAAAGCCTTTTTAAAATGTGGACAATGCATGCTTTCTTAATATTCCTTACTAATGTTCTTCTTTTTAGCAGAAATTACACATGGCTATTACATGATGAAATTATGCAAAAGTTCAGTGATCACAACTTCTCCATTTCTCTTTCTTTTCTTCAAACTCACAGAAAGGAAAATCATTTTAGAGGGATATAGATCTATTGCCAACCTTACTTCATGCCTTCTGTAATTTATCAGTAAAATAAGAATTTTAATTGGAAGATGTAGAATTCTACTCCCACTATTTGGTCACAGTTTGGGGGGAAGGCAAGAGGATGGTCACAATCAAAGCCCTACCCCTTTGTACATGTGTGGAGGAGGAGAGCTTTGATCATGTGGCCACAACTTCCATTCTGTCTTTTTTTACACTACCCACAGATGTGACTCCTCCAAATAGCTGAGATCTTTCTTCCTCTCTTCTACTTTGTTGGCAGTCTGAGATGTTGATTTCAAAAGCAGTGGGGAAAGTGGAAGGTGATGTGTATGAAAGGAACTTGGAAACAAAGTGCTTGTTTCAAAGGGCAAATGTAGAGAGAAAAGAACTGCCATGGAGGCAGGTTAGCGATGAGGGAACATGCTCTCACTTCACAGCAGTCCCCAGACATATCTCTGGGCCCACCTGTGACTGGTCACCTGACCTTGCTTCAAGACGGTGGAGTGTTACAGATTTCACACACCTTGAAACTGCAGTGGGATGGTATTGCGTTAAGGGGAACATGATTATTTTTATTCTAGTGCCTTTATTGATGTTTTAGGACTGTTCTACTAAGGTTTGGGGGGAGGAGTGAGATAAGGACAATGTTGTGCAAGCAAGACATAAGATTAGGGTTGTGAGGACTTGATAGTGCCACCACAAATGCCAAGTAAGGCCGGGGGAGATATGTCCTCAGGGGAGAAGACGTGAGCTTGGAAAGCTTCCCCCCAGCTGCCACAAATCATCTGAGTATTTTCCAAGACTAGAACTCTGATGCTGGGAAAGAGGGAAGAAGGCAGATCAGAAAGCTGTGGACCATTGAAATTCACAGTTCTCCAGCCCTCAGATATGCCCTCCAGCAAATAATAGCAATATATAACCCCTAGTTCTGATATGTTCAGTTTCCTTTCATTAAAATAAGTGAGAGGAAAAATGTAATTTAAAAAAGGAAAGTCTGGGCTGGGAGAAAAAAAAATCATTCCTTCCTTATAACCTCTCTACAAGTTTTGGATATAACAACTTGCCTATCTAAAGATCTCCCAGATATGGCAAATAGAACTGTAGGTGAAAAAGTGGGGATTGGGAAATAAGGATATGAATAATCTACTTCTATGGAATTTTACAAAATTAGTAATTAGTATGGTACACTCAAAAGTTTGAAACATTAGGCTTAATTTTGAAGCATTGACATTGTGTCCAGTCCTACAGTAGCTTTATTACCTGGAGGTGATTTCTTAAAAGACTACTTCAGTAAATGACTGTTGAGCTACATCAAGACTTACTTTAAAAGACCTCATTTGTTAATTATTAAGTCATCTGAATAGTTAAAGGCGCTAGGAAAGATACAGTAAATTAAGCAAAGTAAAGTAAGTAAAGTAAAGACCAATGCAATAATGAATTGTAATAGAACAACATAACAGTTGAGCTGGTTTTGTGCAAATATTATTGTACTTACCAAAACATTGCTTCAGCAAAGGATCGTTACCTTGTCATGGTGCTGGAGCTTGAGCACCTCAATGATGCCATGAGCTAAACCGTGAAGGGCCACCCAAGACGGGAAGGTCATGACAGAGAGGTCAGACTAAATGAGATCCCTGGGGAAGGTAATGGCAACCCACCCCAGTATTCTTGCCGTGAAAACTAAATGGATCAGTACAACCAGAGTTATGTCGGTATACCATCGGAAGATGAGACCCCCAGGTCGGAAGATGGTCAAAATGCTACTGGGGAGGAACAGAGGATGAGTTCAACTAGCCCCAGACGTGATGACGCAGCTAGCTCAAAGCTGAAAGGGCGGCTAGCAGCCGACGGTGCTGGTGGTGAATGGCGGATCCGATGTTCTAAGGAACCTGGAATGTAAGATCTATGAGCCAGGGCAAATTGGATGTGGTTATTGGTGAGATGTCAAGATTAAAGATAGACATTTTGGGCATCAGTGAACTGAAATGGACTGGAATGGGCCACTTCACATCAAGTGACCACCAGATCTACTACTGTGGACAAGAGAATCACAGAAGAAATGGAGTAGCCTTCATAATTAATAGTAAAGTGGCTAAAGCAGTGCTTGGATACAATCCAAAAAACGATAGAATGATCTCAATTCGAATTCAGGGCAAGCCAACTAACATCACAGTGATCCAAATATACGCCCCAACCACAGATACTGAAGAAGCCGAAGTAGAGCAGTTCTATGAGGATCTGCAGCACCTACTGGACAACACGCCTAAAAGAGATGCTATTTTCATCACAGGAAACTGGGATGCTAAGGTGGGCAGTCAAATGACACCTGGAATTACAGGTAAGCATGGCCTGGGAGAACAAAACGAAGCAGGACATAGGCTGATAGAATTTTGCCAAGACAACTCACTCTGCATAACAAACACTCTCTTCCAACAACCTAAGAGAGGGCTTTATACATGGACTTCACCAGATGGACAACACCGAAATCAGATTGACTACATCCTTTGCAGCCAAAGGTGGCAGACATCTATAAAGTCGGTAAAAACAAGACCTGGAGCTGACTGTAGTTCAGATCACGAACTTCTTGCACAATTTAGGATCAGACTAAAGAGATTAGGGAAGACCCACAGATCAGCTAGATATGAGCTCACTAATATTCCTAAGGAATATGCAGTGGAGGTGAAGAATAGATTTAAGGGACTGGACTTAGTAGATAGGGTCCCGGAAGAACTATGGACAGAAGTTCGCAACATTGTCCAGGAGGTGGCAACAAAATACATCCCAAAGAAAGAGAAAACCAAGAAGGCAAAGTGGCTGTCTGCTGAGACACTAGAAGTAGCCCAAGAAAGAAGGAAAGCAAAAGGCAACAGTGATAGGGGGAGATATGCCCAATTAAATGCAAAATTCCAGAGGTTAGCCAGAAGAGATAAGGAATTATTTTTAAACAAGCAATGTGCGGAAGTGGAAGAAGACAATAAAATAGGAAGGACAAGAGACCTCTTCCAGAAAATTAGAACCATCGGAGGTAAATTCCAGGCCAAAATGGGTATGATCAAAAACAAAGATGGCAAGGACCTAACAGAAGAAGAAGAGATCAAGAAAAGGTGGCAAGAATATACGGAAGACCTGTATAGGAAGGATAACAATATCGGGGATAGCTTTGATGGTGTGGTCAGGGAGCTAGAGCCAGACATCCTGAAGAGTGAGGTTGAATGGGCCTTAAGAAGCATTGCTAAGAACAAGGCAGCAGGAGACGACAGCATCCCAGCTGAACTGTTCAAAATCTTGCAAGATGATGCTGTCAAGGTAATGCATGCTATATGCCAGCAAATTTGCAAAACACAAGAATGGCCATCAGACTGGAAAAAATCAACTTATATCCCCATACCAAAAAAGGGAAACACTAAAGAATGTTCAAACTATCAAACAGTGGCACTCATTTCACATGCCAGTAAGGCAATGCTCAAGATCCTGCAAGGTAGACTTCAGCAATTCATGGAGCGAGAATTGCCAGATGTACAAGCTGGGTTTAGAAAAGGCAGAGGAACTAGGGACCAAATTGCCAATATCCGCTGGATAATGGAAAAAGCCAGGGAGTTTCAGAAAAACATCTATTTCTGTTTTATTGACTATTCTAAAGCCTTTGACTGTGTGGACCATAACAAATTGTGGCAAGTTCTTAGCGGTATGGGGATACCAAGTCATCTTGTCTGCCTCCTGAAGAATCTGTATAACGACCAAGTAGCAACAGTAAGAACAGACCATGGAACAACAGACTGGTTTACGATTGGGAAAGGAGTACGGCAGGGCTGTATACTCTCACCCTACCTATTCAACTTGTACGCAGAACACATCATGCGACATGCTGGGCTTGAGGAATCCAAGGCTGGAGTTAAAATTGCTGGAAGAAACATTAACAATCTCAGATATGCAGATGATACCACTTTGATGGCTGAAAGTGAAGAGGAACTGAGGAGCCTTATGATGAAGGTGAAAGAAGAAAGTGCAAAAGCTGGTTTGCAGCTAAACCTCAAAAAAACCAAGATTATGGCAACCAGCTTGATTGATAACTGGCAAATAGAGGGAGAAAATGTAGAAGCAGTGAAAGACTTTGTATTCCTAGGTGCAAAGATTACTGCAGATGCTGACTGCAGTCAGGAAATCAGAAGACGCTTAATCCTGGGGAGAAGAGCAATGACCAATCTCGATAAAATAGTTAAGAGCAGAGACATCACACTGACAACAAAGGTCCGCATAGTTAAAGCAATGGTGTTCCCAGTAGTAACGTATGGCTGCGAGAGCTGGACCATAAGGAAGTCTGAGAGAAGGAAGATCGATGCTTTTGAACTGTGGTGTTGGAGGAAAATTCTGAGAGTGCCTTGGACTGCAAGAAGATCAAACCAGTCCATCCTCCAGGAAATAAAGCCAGACTGCTCACTTGAGGGAATGATATTAAAGGCAAAACTGAAATACTTTGGCCACATAATGAGAAGACAGGACACCCTGGAGAAGATGCTGATGCTAGGGAGAGTGGAAGGCAAAAGGAAGAGGGGCCGACCAAGGGCAAGATGCATAGATGATATTCTAGAGGTGACGGATTCGTCCCTGGGGGAGCTGGGGGTGTTGACGACTGACAGGAAGCTCTGATGTGGGCTGGTCCATGAAGTCACGAAGAGTCGGAAGCAACTAAACGAATAAACAACAACCAAAAAATTGGGAGGAGGCAGGACTTGCACAATGGCGGGGGAAATCTACTTCCGTGTTCTTTATATTATGTCTAGTCCTTGCCACAAATATATGTAGAACCATCAATTACTATCTTGGTGGCCTAACCAGTAACCATTTCTGTTCTAGCTCCAGAAGAGAGAGCTCATCGGCTCTGCAGAAGGTGGAAACAATGGAAATATTTCTCTGTTGTGCGCTGATAAAAATAGTTGTATGGGCTACCAGGCTGTGAGAGTTCATCTCCTACCACAGTGGTTACATAATTGGCCGATTACTCAATCATGCATTGTACTCTAGAATAGAAAAAAACAAAAAAATAAAAAACCAGAGGTTTCAGTAAAGACAAATACATGTAATTCTCAGATGACTATTCAGTTATATTAAAAAGAATGGCAAGACAGGAGCACAACAACATTACAGGGCTGGGTTGAACAAAATAAATCCATGGAATATTTATACATTTCGGGGGTGAAGACAATGAGACAATTCCCATAAATACATCTGAAAAGCACTTAAACCGCTTTACAGTGGCAGTATCTGTCTTTTCTATGACGGAAGTTCCGAAGCAAATATTAAAGGTGCAGTGCTGAAGTGAGAGCCATTTTGTAACCTATGAAACATGTGCCTTTGTTTAAAGGGGGTAAGAAAGACCCTTCCTGTGTCATTAAAGAAGCAGTAGGTTGTCTTTTAATGCAGTGATGCTTTTATAAGCATGTCACCAATGCTAAGAGAGAACAAGTTTCTTTGTTATTTTTAAACTGACCTATTTACTTATTATGACCTTTTATGAAACTGGTTAATCACTTTTCCTTATGATAATAATCCCAAAGGGGTACAAAAAGGATTAAAAACCATAAAATTATATATATTAAACCCCATAAATCAAGTTATGTTGAACATTCATCTATGCCCAACCCAGTAGATATTATTTCCAATTGTATTTCAGGTGTAGATGCTGTGTTAAAACACCTTTCACAGCTTGACTAGTTTAGCCCTAAGTCTGTGTGCTATTTATTTATTTATCTATTTGTATATTTCATTTATATCCTGCTGCACTCAAGTTGACTCTCAGTAGTTTACATGATATGAGAAAATCTTAAAACATCTACATTAAGCATAACAATAGAAGCAGTTAAAAGCACAATAAAAAGGAAAAAAAAATAAGATGGCCCACTCTTTATTAAAATGCCCTCCAGAACAACACCGCCTTCAGCACCTTCTTGAATGCTATCAGGGAGGGGACCAGTCAGATCTTAACTGGGAGATTGTTCCAGGAACTAGCACTGCTAATGCGTTGGGCCAATTCTCATAGGAGAATCCTAAAAAAGGTCCTGCAAGCCCCCAGCTGCCAACCCATGAAGCACTTTATAGGTCAAAACCAACATTTTAAATTCTACCCAGAGGTCAATTGGTAATGGAACTCTCATACTTGCATTAAATAGGAGAGGGATTCAGTCACATGTCTGCATAGAGATGCACTAGAATGGTATGTACAGGCTACAATTATCACTGTTTGCAAGAATCTCTGTGGTGAAAATGAATGTATTACCTAAAATGATGTTTTTATTCCAAACAATACCTGTTTTGAAAAATGATGCACCTTTTAAGCAATGGCAAAAAGAAATATCCAGATTTATATGGCAGGGAAAGAAATCAAGAGTTAAATATAAAAGTCTTCAAGATGCAAAGGAAAGAGGAGGATTAGGTTTACCTGACTTTAAATTGTATTTTGCAGCCTGCTGTTTGGTTTGGATGAAAGAGTGGTTATTACTAAGAAATAAGAGCATGTTAAAATTAGAAGAACATAACCTGAGGTTTGGTTGGCATGGCTTTCTATGCTATGATAAGGTTAATGTAGATTTTAAAAATCATTATGTGAGAAGTGCCATATTGAGAATATTGAATGAATATAAACCCGTGCTATGTCCGAAAATGCCTCTATTTCTATAAAATGCTCAGCACAAGAGCATTTTATAGAAAGGAAACAGCAGGCAAAGAGAAATGGTTAACATCAAGATCTGTTAGCAAAGGAACAGAGAGAACTTAAGATGAAGTCAAGAGAACACTTGACTGCAGAGGGATATAGTTTTCAATGGTTTTCATATGCACAATTAAGAGAAAGTTTTAATACAGATAAAATGGTAACTGGAATTGAGCAACATGAAATGGCCTTTGAAACTGAATTATGTACAAATGATGAACACATGATTGCAAAAATGTATAAACTTTTGTTGACATTTGAAATGGAAGAAGAACAAGTTAAAGATTGCATGATAAAATGGGCTAAGAACCTTGTTTATAATATACAAATGGATCAATGGGAATGAATGTGGGTAAAAGGACTGAAATTTACATTGTGTTATAATTTAAAAGAGAATTTTTATAAAATGATGTACCATTGGTATATGACACCACAGAAACTAAGATGTGTAAAGGTACATCTGGTCAGTGTTGGAAATATGAAAACATGAAGGGACATTTTACCATGTATAGTGGACTTGTGAAAAAGAAACAAAAATTGGACACAAATACATATAAGGATACACAGAATCTTAAAGATTAATATCAGGATGAAACCAGAACTTTTTTTTCTTGGGACTTATGGATATCAATTAACTTGTGGAAGATTGATTGTATACATGGTAACTCCAGCAAGATTATTATATGCACAACAATGGAGAAATGAAAACATGAAGGGACATTTTACCATGTATAGTGGACTTGTGAAAAAGAAACAAAAATTGGACACAAATACATATAAGGATACACAGAATCTTAAAGATTAATATCAGGATGAAACCAGAACTTTTTTTTCTTGGGACTTATGGATATCAATTAACTTGTGGAAGATTGATTGTATACATGGTAACTCCAGCAAGATTATTATATGCACAACAATGGAGAAATACTGAAATACCCACTGGAGGAACAGATTGTAAAGATGGCAGAATTAGCAGAAATGGCAAAACTGACCTGTCTGGTCAGGAATAAAACAATAAGTATTTTTATAAAAGACTGGAAACCTTTTTATGGGCTTTTTGTTAAAAATAGGGAAAAAGTAAAATGGTGATTTCTGGATTTGCTGATTGAAAAAAGGGTTGAATGGGGGATAGAAGGAATCTCTGTAATGCAATCCTAAAGAGGGAGGAGGGATAATAAGTTTGTGACTGCTGCAAAGAAGATTGGAAGTCACTTCTTTAATTGTCTTTCTCTTTTTTTCTTTCTCTAATTGTATTGCTTTTTACACTCTTTATCTTTTTTCTTCTTTCTAACTTTTTATATATTTTCACATTTATCTTTTATCTATGTAAAAATCTTCAATAAAAATATGTATTTAAAAAGTGGAATGGCATATACAGGTTTTCTTTTACGTTCTGCTCCAACTGCACCAGCTTGGTTAGGTTTCCCATGCAGTAGGGTGTTGAGAGGAAATGTCATTTGATGAGAACAGTGGGATGAGGGTAAAGTGATTCATTCAACTCACAACTTTTCCCTAGGTATAAAGAAGGATTAAATGTGCAGGTATCTTGAAAAAGAGAGGTGAAGACAAATGGAAATGAGAAGATCTTTGATTCAGCTGGTTCAAATACCTATATCTTCCCATCCCCTTCCATTATGGCATGTTCTTTTTTCCTTAACAGTTATACCTAATCTGTTCAGGTTGCTGTTTCCCATCATTCTGCTTTTTGCTACCATCTTCTCTTTCCCCTTTCCAGAAATCAGGCACCATTAGAATTATGCACCTCATGGATCAATATATGAAATCATTTCCTTAAACCCAGCTTGTCAGGTTAAGTTTGCATCATGTATTGGCCTCATCACAAAGATCCACCCACAATATGATCAATAATCGTGGTGCAGAATCTGCCTAGAGGCAGAGTAACACGAGCTTTGAGAACAGATGAAGTACAAGCATGTGCGGCACATTTTAGTAACCTGATTGAACTGCACAATATAATCCTGTTGCAGCAGTTGCCACTATCAAGAAACCGCAGAGTAACAACTGCAGAGCTGCTGGGCAAATGAATTGGGAGAGGAGGAGGTCATCCTGAGGCAGCCTTCAAACAGCTCAGTTTATTATACTAGTCAGTAACGTCAGCTATGTTATCCAGAAGGAAAAGCTCGGCCTGTACTACCCTTTGAGGAGAATATATTATTTACAATGCCAGGAATTTTATAGATTAAAACTTCCAGGGGTGGGAGAATTCCCAGGCTGCAAGACATGACAAGACTGATTATATATCAGTTATCAATCTGTGTAAGTACATGAGAGATTGTTGTGGTGGTTATTGTTATTAATTTAAATTTATTATAGGCACCCACTCTGAAATACATTTTAGGACCACAGGCTAAAACGCAAGCCCCAGAAAATACTTTACATGGTACCACACCTGGAGAGAGGAAGAGATCAATCTTCTGGCCAGCATTTTTTTTCCTTTAGGAACAAAATGGAGACTCATCTTAATTATATTCAAAAAGGTCAGCTGAAATGGAGGGGAGAAATGAAACAACTCTGCTGTTTGCAACTGTGAGCCAGGAATTCCAAAACAACTGCAATATCAAAATAAAAACATGTGGGGTTGAGATGCATTTCTCAGGCAGAACTGGGGATTAAAATGTAAATGGAAGGAATGAGATATACAAATTCTAATGGTGAGTTTTAGAGCCTCGTGTGGTGCAGAGTGGTAGGTGGCAGTATTGCAACCAAAACTGTCCCCATGACCCGAGTTCGATCCTGGCGGAAGCTGGATTCAGGTAACCGGCTCAGGTCGGCTCAGCCTTCCATCCTTCCGAGGTGGGTAAAATGAGCACCCAGCTTGCTGGGGAAGGTGATGACTGGGGAAGGCAATGGCAAACCACCCCGCTCTATAGTCTGCCAAGAAAATGTCACGAAAGCAGCATCCCCCCAAAGAGTCAGACATGACTCGGTGCTTGCACAGGGGACCTTTCACCTGTCACAATGGTGAGTTGCATATAGAGAAGTCATTGCAATGGAGTTGGCAGTTCATGCCCTAGCTGAGAAATACCTACCAATGCAAGTGTTAAGATTTCCATCTTCCTACATGAATCTTTCATCGCAAAAGGGGTTTTGTGTCCACAGCTCACAACGCGGCCAACATATCAGAAGACAGACTTGCAGACCTCAACATTAGGGGGGCTAACATAAAGTCTAAAATTAAAAAGATGACCATGACTGCCATAGAATACACCCTTTTCAGAGTTTCATTTTAATGGCGAACTCTACTATGTCCATACAGTCACAGAAGGACACAGAAGACTGCTGACACATGTCAAAAAGTATATTCACCTGGCTCCATGAAGCACACTGTTGTGTTTGTTCTGCCAGAGTTGTGTAGGCCACGTTATATAGGAGGGGTGGTCTAAACAGCCACTCCCATCCCCCACTCCCCTCCTCTGGCAATTCTCTAATCCTACAAACCATTTCCATGGGAGAGAACTGGTGAGAGAACATCCACTGCTAGGTCTGCATTGTTGGCCAGAGAAGTGGCACAGGAGGATTAAAGGGCCCCCTAAAATCGTAGCAAGGTGCCGGGGAGACGTGGCCTCAGCAGCCTTAGGTGGCCAATTGCAGCAGGGCAGGTGACCAGCCCAAAATTTACCTCAATGTGCCGTACCACAGATTATCCAAATTGCAAGGTTTCTACTGGTAGGAGGAACAGGAAAAGATTATTTCAGGCTGCCATCACCATGGGTCAGCAGTGAGTTGAAGACAGCATCATCCATTCATGTCTGCCTAAATCATTTAACAAGGCATCTTCCTGCCACAATTAGCAAGCTATGCAAAAAAGCGCTGGTGAGCCAGTGTGGAGCAGTTATGCTGCATATGTAGATTTTGTGAGGATTATCAGTCTCACAAGGATAAAGAAATATCAGAAAAGAAGCACCAGGCAAATGTCTGAATCCATAGCCTTGCATTATGCATTATGGCTATAAAGCTATTACACATTTTAACAAAATGGTTATATACATGCACACATGTATTTATTCATTACATGCATTAAAGGTACCCTAACAATTAACTGTAAGATAATTATTTAGTTTATTTATTTATTTCATTGAACACATACACACATAGCTTTGTAAACTTATATCCAACCTCTATTACTTTTACATATAAATTTAATAATTATAATTATAAATAAAACCTTAAACGTGCACCCCACTGCCAGGATCAATATTTTGCTTAATCATTCCTCTTTCCAGAAATGTAATAATTCTCGTGAAGGTGAACATCCTATCCCTTTTAATAAGACGAATTCTACAAATATGTTCTATATCTCTGCAAAATCATTTCGGCTCTGCAACCCCCTTCTAATTTTAATATTACACGTTAACTTATCATTGATTGCAATATCCCACACTTCTTTATACCATTCCTCTATTTGATCATCACTTTGTACCTTCCATTTTCTAGCTATCATTAGTCTTGCCACCATCAATAGATTTGTAATTAACTCTTTAATAGCTTGAGTGCTTCTAACCTTGTAATCCATTGATAACAATGCTGTATCTGGACATACTTCCAAATTTATCCCAGTTATCTTATTTATCTCTTTGAATACCAATTGCCAAAACTTCGCTACCTGTTTACAACACCACATGTGGAGATAAGTGCCAGACTTCTGGCATCCCCTCCAGCATAATACTGAATATTTCTTATCTATTTGATTTAGTCTTACAGGTGTCAAATGCCATCTTCAAACCAATTTAAAATAGTTTTCCTTTATCCTTACAGACATAGTTTTTAAAATGTGCATGTCCCATATCCCGTACGGGATATGGGAACTGTAAGATAATATAAATTATAATTAAAGCATAAAGACAGATTAATTAAAATGCACCAGTTTAAAAAGGAATAAGAGCACCCATCCATTAAAAACTATTTCAGCAACTCATTGAGTGTGAAAATCCTATTGGGAGAAAAATGTTTCTGGTGGAAGGGCGGGTGAGAGGGATCTAGCCCCGCATCCCTTGTCTGGGCACTCCAAGGCTTAGAAACAGCCAGCAAGAAGGAGCTTTTCCACATCCTTAGCAAATGGGCTTGCACTGGTGGCCATTTCAATGGTGCTGACTAGGTGAGGTCGCATCAAGCACAGGTCCCGGGCTCTGCAGCCTAGAGGACCCTCAAATTCTGCCCTAGACAGCCACCTGTGCCCTTTTTAAACAACAGCAACAAAACAACAACAACAACAAGGGCAAGGAATTTTGAAATACAAAATATACACAGAAAGCCTCACAATCACATGCAGCAGGGAAGGCATTTCCTTGGAGTATGCCAAACATTACTTCAAATATCAAAGCTTTGGTGGAACCTTTGAAGCTCAAAAGTTTCTTTTAGTATTGATCAGTTTAGTTTTCCCAGGGGCTTTTCCAGCTCTGCATAGTCCATAAAGTTTGGGAACTTTCAATAAATTCATCTAGGCAAAACAGTTTGCTGTGCAGTGGTTTACAGCTCATCTCCACAGGGATCTTACTGTTCCTATTCCGGTTGCCTTGGCAGCCCACAGCCACTTTTCCAATGATCTTTCACTCCATTCTCTTTAAAGAACTTAAATACAATTGTGCGGGAAATAATATATGTAATTGATGAATACAGACATCATGGTAATAATGATCGATGAAAATGTCTGGTTACAGGAATGAGAATGACTCAAGTAGCTAACAGTATTGCATGGGTGTTACACTCACACTATGTCAGGCATCCCTTCTTGGCATATTCCTATAAAAGATTCTCCCACTCAGATATAACAGCCAAGGTGGAGCTGGCAGATTCTTAGCCCCACATGCTGTAGAAGATGTTCAGCCCACTTAACAAAACAGCATTTATTTGTATTTTAAGCAGGCATTTAAAATTATAGCATGATCGTTTTCTGTTTCAGTAACTAAAATATCTGTATCTATATGTCATACATATTTCAAAAATGATTTATTAATATGTGCTATTTATTAAAGCAGACCCACTTTTTGGGCTTCTGTGCAAGCTTGGAAAAATGGTGTCTTCAGATTTCATGTGATATCCCAAGTGGCTGATGTGACAGCAGAGGTCCTAGACTATGGGAGGTCCTTTTTTCTAACAACTCCAGTGCAAACAGCTCAATATTGTTGAAGAAGAGCCACTATGCAGTGTCTTGATATCTGGGTTTTGGTTTCAAGCAGACCTTTCCAGCTCATGCTGCTAAGCAGTTCCAATTACATGGACAGATGCTAAGACAATCAGGACAGTGTGATTTAAGCATATTCACTTAGGAGTGTTCTGTGAGGCTTACCGCCAGAGAAATTGAGTTGCAATTGCAGCCTTCTTGTCTTCCTAGAAAATAAGTCTCATTGAAATTAGTGGATATTGTTTCTGAGTAAAATACATTGCGCTGTCAGTCAATCATACTTTTGTAGCTATCTTTATACAGCTATTCAAAGAATCATAGAATTAGGAGGGACATACAGGTCGTTTAATTCAACCCACTGCTCCATGCAAGGTCAGCTAAAGCATTTTAGACAAATGGCTATTCAGCCTCTTAATGAAGGGAATATACCACTTCATGAGGCAACCTATTCCACTAGTTAAAAGCGCTTAATAGCAGGAATTTTTTCCTAATATCTGAACTGAATCTACTTCCCTGTTGTTTCATTCCATTTGTTCTGGCTCTGCCCTGTTAGATAACAGAGAATAAATCCATTCCCTCCTCTGTTTGATAACCTTTAGATATCTGAAGATAGCTATGATATCAGTCTTCCCTTTTACAGGCTAAGCATACGCAGTTTCTTTAACTGTTCATCACTGACCTTGGTTTCCAGTCATCTCATCTTGTAGCTCTCTTCTGTACTCACTCTAGTTTGTCAATACCTTTTTTGGACTACAAAACTGGATATGGTATTCATATGAGATGGGGCCTGATCAAGGCAAAATATTACTGTCCACGAGACACTATGCTCAGGGCCACAACTAGGGTCTGTGTCACCTGGGGCAAATATGGATTCTGCGCCCATTTTGGCACCCCCCCCCAGTGCGGCGCCTGGGGCACGTCCCGCTTGCCCCCCCCCCCAGTTGTGGCCCTGTCTATGCTCCTGTTGTTGTTCTTATTTATTCGTTTAGTCGCTTCCAACTCTTCGTGACTTCATGGACCAGCCCACGCCAGAGCTTCCTGTCGGTCGTCAACACCCCCAGCTCCCCCAGGGACGAGTCCATCACCTCTAGAATATCATCCATCCACCTTGCCCTTGGTCGGCCCCTCTTCCTTTTGCCTTCCACTCTCCCTAGCATCAGCATCTTCTCCAGGGTGTCCTGTCTTCTCATTATGTGGCCAAAGTATTTCAGTTTTGCCTTTAATATCATTCCCTCAAGCGAGCAGTCTGGCTTTATTTCCTGGAGGATGGACTGGTTGGATCTTCTTGCAGTCCAAGGCACTCTCAGAATTTTCCTCCAACACCACAGTTCAAAAGCATCGATCTTCCTTCTCTCAGCCTTCCTTATGGTCCAGCTCTCGCAGCCATAAGTTACTACAGGGAACACCATTGCTTTAACTATGCGGGCCTTTGTTGTCAGTGTGATGTCTCTGCTCTTAACTATTTTATCGAGATTGGTCATTGCTCTTCTCCCAAGGATTAAGCATCTTCTGATTTCCTGACTGCAGTCAGCATCTGCAGTAATCTTTGCACCTAGGAATACAAAGTCTTTCACTGCTTCTACATTTTCTCCCTCTATTTGCCAGTTATCAATCAAGCTGGTTGCCATAATCTTGGTTTTTTTGAGGTTTAGCTGCAAGCCAGCTTTTGCACTTTCTTCTTTCACCTTCATCATAAGGCTCCTCAGTTCCTCTTCACTTTCAGCCATCAAAGTGGTATCATCTGCATATCTGAGATTGTTAATGTTTCTTCCAGAGATTTTAACTCCAGCCTTGGATTCCTCAAGCCCAGCTTGTCGCATGATGTGTTCTGCATACAAGTTGAATAGGTAGGGTGAGAGTATACAGCCCTGCCGTATTCCTTTCCCAATTTTAAACCAGTCTGTTGTTCTGTGGTCTGTTCTTACTGTTGCTACTTGGTCGTTATACAGATTCTTCAGGAGGCAGACAAGATGACTTGGTATCCCCATACCACTAAGAACTTGCCACAATTTGTTATGGTCCACACAGTCAAAGGCTTTAGAATAGTCAATAAAACAGAAATAGATGTTTTTCTGAAACTCCCTGGCTTTTTCCATTATCCAGCGGATATTGGCAATTTGGTCTCTAGTTCCTCTGCCTTTTCTAAACCCAGCTTGTACATCTGGCAATTCTCGCTCCATGAACTGCTGAAGTCTACCTTGCAGGATCTTGAGCATTACCTTACTGGCATGTGAAATGAGTGCCACTGTTCGATAGTTTGAACATTCTTTAGTGTTTCCCTTTTTTGGTATGGGGATATAAGTTGATTTTTTCCAGTCTGATGGCCATTCTTGTGTTTTGCAAATCTGCTGGCATATAGCATGCATTACCTTGACAGCATCATCTTGCAAGATTTTGAACAGTTCAGCAGGGATGCCGTCGTCTCCTGCTGCCTTGTTATTAGCAATGCTTCTTAAGGCCCACTCAACCTCACTCTTCAGGATGTCTGGCTCTAGCTCACTGACCACACCGTCAAAGCTATCCCTGATATTGTTATCCTTCCTATACAGGTCTTCTGTATATTCTTGCCACCTTTTCTTGATCTCTTCTGCTTCTGTTAGGTCCTTGCCATCTTTGTTTTTGATCATACCCATTTTTGCCTGGAATTTACCTCCAATGTTTCTAATTTTCTGGAAGAGGTCTCTTGTCCTTCCTATTCTATTGTCTTCTTCCACTTCCGCACATTGCTTGTTTAAAAATAATTCCTTCTCTCTTCTGGCTAACCTCTGGAATTTTGCATTTAATTGGGCATATCTCCCCCTATCACTGTTGCCTTTTGCTTTCCTTCTTTCTTGGGCTATTTCTAGTGTCTCAGCAGACAGCCATTTTGCCTTCTTGGTTTTCTCTTTCTTTGGGATGTATTTTGTTGCCGCCTCCTGAACAATGCTGCCAACTTCTGTCCATAGTTCTTCCGGACCCTATCTACTAAGTCCAGTCCCTTAAATCTATTCTTCACCTCCACTGCATATTCCTTAGGAATATTAGTGAGCTCATATCTAGCTGATCTGTGGGTCTTCCCTAATCTCTTTAGTCTGATCCTAAATTGTGCAAGAAGAAGTTCATGATCTGAACTACAGTCAGCTCCAGGCCTTGTTTTTACTGACTGTACAGATGTCCGCCACCTTTGGCTGCAAAGGATGTAATCAATCTGATTTCGGTGTTGTCCATCTGGTGAAGTCCATGTATAAAGCCGTCTCTTAGGTTGTTGGAAGAGAGTGTTTGTTATGCAGAGTGAGTTGTCTTGGCAAAATTCTATCAGCCTATGTCCTGCTTCATTTTGTTCTCCCAGGCCATACTTACCTGTAATTCGAGGTGTCATTTGACTGCCCACCTTAGGATTCCAGTCTCCTGTGATGAAAATAACATCTCTTTTAGGCGTGTTGTCCAGTAGGTGCTGCAGATCCTCATAGAACTGCTCTACTTCAGCTTCTTCAGCATTTGTGGTTGGGGCGTATATTTGGATCACTGTGATGTTAGATGGCTTGCCCTGAATTCGAATTGAGATCATTCTGTCGTTTTTTGGGTTGTATCCAAGCACTGCTTTAGCCACTTTACTATTAATTATGAAGGCTACTCCATTTCTTCTGTGGTCCTCTTGTCCACAGTAGTAGATCTGGTGGTCATTTGATGTGAAGTGCCCATTCCAGTCCATTTCAGTTCACTGACGCCCAGAATGTCTATCTTTAATCTTGACATCTCACCAATAACCACATCCAATTTGCCCTGGCTCATAGATCTTACATTTCAGGTTCCAATGGTGTGTTGATCCTTAGAACATCGGATTCGCCGTTCACCACCAGCACCGTCGGCTGCTAGCCATCCTTTCGGCTTTGAGCTAGCTGCGTCATCACGTCTGGGGCTAGTTGGACTCATCCTCTGTTCCTCCCCAGTAGCATTTTGACCATCTTCCGACCTGGGGGTCTCATCTTCCGATGGTATACCAACATATCTCTGGTTGTACTGATCCATTTAGTTTTCACGGCAAGAATACTGGGGTGGGTTGCCATTACCTTCCCCAGGGATCGCATTTAGTCTGACCTCTCTGTCATGACCTTCCCGTCTTGGGTGGCCCTTCACGGTTTAGCTCATGGCATCATTGAGGTGCTCAAGCTCCAGCACCATGACAAGGTAACGATCCTTTGCTGAAGGTCTATGCTCCTATTAAAACAGTATTTGCCTTTTTAGCAGCTGTATCACGCTGTTGGCTTATGTTCAAGTTATGATCAACTAGATCACTCAGATCCTTTTCACTCAGATCCTTGGTACTACTGTCAAGACAGGTTGCCCCATTCTAGTGCTTTTCATTTTTTTTTCCTCCTTAGATAAAGGACTTTACATATCTCCCTCATTAATTTCAGTTCATTAATTTCAGCACATTGTTCAAATCTGTCTAGATACTTCTGATTCCTTTCTTTGTCTTCTGAACAAAGATTTTGCATCATCTTGAATTTGATAATAATCCCTTCTACTCCTTTAGCTAGGTCATTCTCATGGGCTTTTCAGAGCTTGAGAAAGTGGATAAAGGTTAACAAAACATTCTTCCACTATCAAGACAACCACCTTCCCTGTCCATCAAACAGCTGCTGGAAAGAAAATTAAGAAGTCCCTGCCCTAGTGAACTTAGAGAGAAAATGGGTTCTAAATTGAAAGTACCCAGTTGTCAAAATTACTGTAACCTAATTCCTTCTCCCTTTCAATACATCTGATTAAAGAATACTGTGAAAATCGTATTTCTTGTTGCCAAGAACTTTACTGTCATTAATAAAAATGTTGAAAAGCACAGAATCTTGTAGCACTCCATTTGCTATTACTTTCTAAGCTGATATAGAACCATTTATGAGTAACCTCTGGGTGTGGTCATTCATCCAATTATGAATTCATCTAACAGTTGTGTCATCTAACCCAGAGTTTCTTGACCTGTATTCATTTGTGTTTTTATCTGACCTTGTTTTTCTCCTGCCAGGTCCCATTACTGGATATGGACATGGGATAGTAACTGGTGTGTTTTCTGGCATCTGTCCTGTCCCAGGCCAAGCACACACAAGCATACAGAGAGGTGGTTGCAAACTTTACTGATACATTTTGTGAAGTAAATAAACAAAGGAAATGTGAGTGCAAATGCACATGCACATGCACACACAGGAGAGAAAAAAGTTCACCCAAAGTTCAGCAAGTTTGCCTTAAAAGAGTTCCAATCCAAAACAGCAGGCATAAGAGCAGTCAAGCGAAGTCCAAGGGTCCACATGCCCCGCTTGCCCACCCCCCCACCCCAGTTGTGGCCCTGGTTATAGAAGGCTTGTCAGCCAGTCCAGGTCCAGAGTCCAAGTCACGAGGTTTCAAATCAGGAGTCAAGGCACACGGAGTCTGAGTAAAGGTAGGTTGTTGCCAACGGAGAGTCTTGAGCTCGCTGCTCTTAAATCAAAGCAACCCTGGCGTTGCCCATTTGGAAGGGCTAGGCTCCATTCTGGGAGGAGCCTTGCAGAGCACCTTTGCTCTGCAATCCCCTCTGCATGGCGAGCCCTTGCACTGGGGGGCAGGGGCAGGTGGGCAGCTCAGAGGTCTCATCTTCCTAGACCAGTGGCAGCTGTGCCTGCTGGTTACCTGGCAGCCCCACCTCCTCTGCCTGCAGGTCCTCAGGCAGCGGTTGCTGGTGTCATGTTCACTGTTTCAATGTACAGTATACATCGTAATGTTTCACATGCCATGGCGCTGACGCGCGTTTCTGTTTGGGAGGGAACTGCTGTGAAACCTTGTACCAGGCTCTGTATCTGTGTTCATTACAATGGAATGTGTTTGGGTTATGTTCTCTGTTCAAGGACTTTTCCCGCAGACCATCAGAAACCGTTAGGAGCACCTGGGATTGTGAACTTGAGAAGATTCTACAGGGGGAGGGATCTCATTTGCACTGAGGGTTTTTAGTTTGCATTTGGCACGCTTTTATCATTCTCAGCTTTCTCTGTGATCCTGCATACTATTCTTTAATAAATCAGATATCTTTGAATTCCTGCTCATGAGTCTGATAGTGTTTTAGAATAGGCACTCATTACATAAAGCTGAGAATCACCAAAGTTGTACCGTTAGCTCCTACCAAGATTAGTTTCTTGTGAGGGAAAATAGTTAACGATGCTGAGTCCAAGCTCACGACCGGGGGACTTGAGGAGATGGCTAGCTTGATGCCCGAGTCGACGGTCAAGAGCGGAGAACTGAGCCTCACCCCAGAACCTTCAGATTTCCAGGAGGAATTGAGCTCCAGCCCTGAGGTGGAGGAATCTGATGATGGGGGAGAACCAGAGCAACTGGCACCCAGCAAATCGCCCACAGAATTGATCACCTGGGATGAAATGGGAGAACCCCAGCCAGGGATGTCCCAGGTGTCCTGGAAGTATCAGTTCCCGCTGACCCCAGATGTAGAATCTACCATGGTATCAACAGAGAGACAGCCTAACACGCGAGGGAGGGAGGAATCTCAAACTCCTGAAAGGCTAAGAGTGGTGGAGGCCAAAATAGAATCGATGGAGTACATGTTAAGAAACCTGTCTCTGTCATTGCGGGGGCAGGGGAGGCACGGAGGAGATCCCAGCTTCACGCAACCATCCCCCATCCTCCCACTGGGACTGCCGGCAGAGCGGGGCCAGAGACGGCTCCAGGATGAATCTCCACCCCACAGGGCTCAACCACCAGTGTCCCCACCCTGAAGAGGGAGAACTACTGTAATCTGGGGTCCAACCACTCAGGAAGCCGCTGATTCCGCTCCAACAGGAGTGGGGGTGAGAGACTTTTCTGTCAAGTTTGATGGGGATCCAACCAAGTTATCTTTCTTTCTAACTAATGCTAAAAGTTACGTGAGGCAGTTTGGAGCATACTTCCCTTCTGAAGAGGCTAAGATAACTGCCATTGCCACCAAGTTGAAGGGTCGAGCGGCTGACTGGTATGTTCAATTAAGTGAGTCTGAACTTGAATATTTCAAGGACTTCATGTGGGCGTTAAAGCTGCATTTTGAGGATCCTCTGGCCAAGGCAAGAGGTAAGAAGGAGCTGAAGGATCTTACCCAGGGCCAACTGTCTGTAGCTGATTACACCCTGGAGTTTAAGGCTTTAGCTGGGAAAATCCCTGACTGGTCTCAGTCAACCTTAATAGAACAGTTTAAAGAGGGACTCAACCAGGACGTCCTACGGTGGGCGTTGTGTAGGGATGACCCGGAGTCATTGTACAAATGGATCTGTCTAGCCGGCAAGGCTGAGCACACCCAGCATACCTTCATGCAAACCAGAAGACCTGAAAAACCACCAGCCACCATGAGGGGACCCCGAAGTGCTGCAACTGCTGCCCAGCCAGGCTATAGAGCCTGGGAACAGGAGAGAGATCGGCGCGATGTGAGGGGTCAGTGTCTCCGATGCGGAAAGGAAGGGCATTGAGCAGCTGATTGCCCAAAAGCCAAGGCTGGAGATCGAGTGGGCAAGCTGCCGACCAAATCACTCCCCCCTCGCGGCGGATGACAGCAGCCAATGGCACAGCCGACACTGGGGAAGTATTCTACTTCTCAGGAGAGGCTGAAGATGACTCTAAGGAGCCGGCGGGAAACGCCAGCCACCTGCCTTGAAGAGCGCCTGCGGGCAGCTGGAGGAGGATGGGTGCAAAGATGCCATGGTGAGTGCTGACTGTCCCACTTTAGCAGTAAAAGTGAAATGGGGCTCCCGCACAAAAACTACAGGGGTC
This sequence comes from Candoia aspera, assembly GCF_035149785.1. Taxonomy (NCBI): domain Eukaryota; kingdom Metazoa; phylum Chordata; class Lepidosauria; order Squamata; family Candoiidae; genus Candoia; species Candoia aspera. Next base: position 114,174,852 of record NC_086154.1, on the reverse strand, counting down.
TGGGCTTTAGTTAACTCTGGGTGTTCCAGGTGTCTAATTCACCTTGCTGGTTGCTGCTTTGGACCTGCCTAGCTTCCCCCTCCAGCAGCCTTTGATCTTCACACAATTGGATGGGTCAACGGTGGGGGGCGGCGGCAACCCATTTCACTGGAACTGTCGCAATGCAAATGGGCAGCCACCATGAGACTTTAAAATTCGTAGTAGCACCTGTTGGCAATCCCTTGGTAATTCTGGGGATCCCCTGGTTGACCTATCGAAGCCCATATATAAACTGGGAACACAGAACTGTGGCTTTTAAAGATGCATTTTACCAAGCCCCTACAGCAGAGAAGGCTTCACGTGCGGGGGTTGGAAGGGCTGCGACCGCCATGCCGCGCCTTATCTTGGCACATTTAGAAGGCTTGCCCGATTGATACCAAGACTTTGCAGACATTTTTGGGGAAATGGAAGCAGATCAGCTACCCCCCCCCCCCATCGGAAAACTGACTGTGCAATAGAGTTGGCTCCCAATGCTCAATTGCCCAAGCCAAAAATTTATCCAATGACTCAGAAGGAGCTTGAGGCATTACGGGACTTTGTTGACAAAAATCTGTCAAGGGGGTTTATTGAACCTGCAAATTCCCCAGTTGGGGCCCCTGTGCTATTCCGGGAAAAGAAAGATGGCACGCTTTGACTCTGTACGGACCATTGAGGGTTAAATTCCATCTCAATTTGCAACAAGTACCCTCTTCCCCTCACGAAGGACATGTTAGCTCATTTGTCTAAGGGCAAGATTTTCTCCAAGCTCGATCTTTGTGAAGCCTATTTCCGCATCCGCATACAAGCTGGAGATGAGTGGAAAACCGCTTTTAATTGCCCACTGGGTTCATTTCAGTACAAAGTCCTCCCTTTTGGGTTGGCAGGGGCGCCTGGAGTCTTCATGCAATTGATTCATGAAGTATTACATGATCATTTGTTTAAAGGGGTCCTGGTTTATTTAGATGATGTTCTCATTTACACTGAAACCGAGGAGGAACGCCTCCTCAAACAGGTGTTAAGCAAGCTTAGAAATGCCAAACTCTATGCCAAACTTTCCAAATGTGAGTTTCACAAAACCCAACTTGACTATCTGGGCTATAGGGTGTCTGACAAGGGCATTGAAATGGACCCTGCAAAAATTCAGGCGATTTTAAGTTGGGAATGTCCCCACAACTGGAGGCAATTGCAAAGTTTCCTCGGGTTCAGTAATTACTACCGCCAATTTATCCAGGGGTTCGCTGAGATTGCTTTGCCCCTCACTGATTTACTCCATACCAAGGGCTTGGGGGAGACATGCAAAGTAAAAAACCCTGGGGCAGTGTTGAATTGGATGCCTGAATGCCAGGCAGCATTTGAGAAGTTGAAAACCCTCTTCACTGCTGAGCCTATTCTACAGCACCCCGATCCTGAACGCCCCTTTGTGGTCCAAGTTGATGCTTCTGACTCCTCAGTTGGGGCTATATTGTTACAGAGAGATTCTGAAAATCACTTAAGACCCTGTGCTTACCTGTCCAGAAAATTTTCTGAAACCGAACGCCGGTGGCATGTTTGGGAAAAGGAGGCATTTGCTGTAAAAGCTGCTTTGGAAGCCTGGCGTCACCTCCTGGAAGGCGCTAAATGCCCTTTCGAGGTTTGGACCGATCATAGGAATTTGGAAGCCCTCCACACACCCCGGTGTCTCAGTCCTAAACAAATTCACTGGGCTCAATTTTTCAGTCGTTTTAACTTCCAGTTAAAATGTATTCCGGGAAAGAAAAACTTTCTGGCCGATGCTTTGTCACGTTTACCTCAGGACCTTGACCAAGTAGCAGATGTGGTTGGGACTGTTCTCACTGAACCACAACTGGGCTTAGTTGCTGTCACCCAGAGCCAGACCCGTGCGCAGGCAACCCCGCCCCCAGCCCAGTCTGGGTAGCAGAAAGTGCAAGTTCCTTGTCAGTTACAGAAAGACTTTCTCCAGGCGCTGAAATCTGACACTTCATTGCTAGCTAATAGAGACAATGTTTCTTTTGAAGATGGTCTTGCTTGGGTGGAACACCGCCTTTATGTACCCGAAACTTTAAGAGCTGACATTTTACAGCATTCCCATGATGATAAACTTGCTGGCCATTTTGGTTTTGTCAAAACATTACATTTGGTTCATCATCAATTCTGGTGGCCTACCTTGAGACGCAATGTAAAAGACTATGTGGCTTCCTGTCCTGTTTGTGCAATGTCCAAATGTAAAGGGGGGAAACCACAGGGGCTTCTACAGCCAGTGGCCAGCCTGTCCCGTTCCTGGGATGAGATTTCTATGGATTTTATTGTGGATCTTCCTCCCAGTCAGAAGAAAACTGTCATTTGGGTTGTAAAAGATTTTTTTCCCAAACAGGCATATTTCATTCCATGTGCATCCATCCTGTCCGCCCCACAATTGGCGTGCCTATTTCTCATCCACGTATACCATCTCCACAGTAGCCCCTCCCATTTGGTCAGCAACCACGGGACACAATTTACTTCCCAGTTTTGGAAATCATTTTTAAAATTGATTGGCACCAAACAAGCGCTGTCCACCTCTTCCCATCCTGAGCTGATGGATCTACTGAGATTTTAAACTCCACTCTTGAACAATTTCTTAGAGTGTACATTAACTACCATCAGGACGATTGGGTAGAGTTACTGCCTTTTGCTGCAGTGGCTTACAACAATGCTGTCCATCAAAGTACCAGGCAAACCCCTTTTCGTGTGGTTTCTGGTCATGACTTTGTTCCCATCCCTGAACTGCCACAACCCACTTCCCAAACATGTTCTGCCTCTGACTGGGTTGTTAAGCTGGCTGATTCCTGGCTGGTGATTCAACAGGCTTTGGCTGATGCCCAGACTGCTTACAAGTTTCAAGCCGATAAGCATTGTTCTTTGCAACATGACTTCAAGATTGGGGATCAGGTGTATCTATTTACCAAATTTATCAAGTCACCACAGCCCTCTAAAAAACTTGCTCCCATGCTCATTGGTCCTTTCCCTATTGTTGGTCTTATCAATCCAGTTACTGTTAAATTGGACCTGCCTCACAATTTGAAATGCTTGCACCCTGTTTTCCATTGCAGCTTGCTCAAGCCTGTCCACCACTCCTCCCGCTGGCATCCCCAACCTCCTCCTCCTGCTCCGATCATGATTGACGGCCAACAGCACTTTGAGGTCAAGGAGGTAGTTGATTCTCGCAAGCTTCGAGGCACCCTCCAGTATCTGGTCCGATGGAAACACTTTCCTCATCCTGAATGGGTGTCTGCTCGCCATGTTAGTGCTCCTGATTTAGTTCGCCGTTTCCACTTGGCTTACCCTTTGAAGCCTGCTGCTTAGTGTTTTCTTTTGCGGGAGGCAGTATGTCATGTTCACTGTTTCAATGTACAGTATACATCGTAACGTTTCACATGCCATGGTGCTGACGTGCATTTCTGTTTGGGAGGGAACTGCTGTGAAACCTTGTACCAGGCTCTGTATCTGTGTTCATTACAATGGAATGTGTTTGGGTTATGTTCTCTGTTCAAGGACTTTTCCCGCAGACCATCAGAAGCTGTTAGAAGCACCTGGGGTTGTGAACTTGGGAAGATTCTACAGGGGGAGGGATCTCATTTGCACCGAGGGTTTTTAGTCTGCATTTGGCACGCTTTTATCATTCTCAGTGTCATGCGCTGCCTACCTCTGAATAACGTTCAGACACTGGTTTGCGAATCAGGCTCTGGTTTATTGCAGGGCAGGTACAGCGTTGGTAGAAAAAAGCTGAGAGTGACAGGAGCGCGCCGGTGCGGGGTTTAAATACCCCGCGCCGGTCAGCGCCCCCTCGCTCACGGTCACGTCACCCCCCTTTGTCCCATGCGTTGCCCTGCCGGTGGGTGAGGGTTTCCGGGGTCGCCCATCATCAGGTTTCCATTCTTCTGCTGATTGCTTTCAGCTGGGCGATCCCCGTTGTATTGCCGCTGATGGCTTGGGTGGCTCCGTGATCTGTTTAGCTATTGTTTGTTGGCCGTTAGTCGTTGTGGGTTGATGGCTGCTTAACTTGTACCCCTTCACCTATTTCCTTGTCATTGTCATGTGTGCCATTGCGCTGATGACTTTAGCTCAACGGCACTCATGACATACTGCCCCCTTTTCGAATAGTGTTCTCCCCCGGTTTTCTGGGTTTTCCCCGTGGAGCTGTCAAAATGCCACATTTTTTTTTTTTTTTTTTTCAAAGTTCCCGCCGGAGTAGTTGTCGCCCCTCCCTTTGCTCCTCCCTCTACCACGTGCCTTCCCAGGGTGTGTCCATGGTGCGCATGCTCGGGTCCTGACCTGGCGTGCGCATGCTCCAGCCACACCCTGTTTGTTTGGCTCAGTTCGGCGAGGCGAGAGGCGTGGCTGGTCGGGTGCTTCTCAGCTCCAGGTAGGGCCCTTCTTTTCTTATTTAGAGTGCGTCGCCTTTGTTGTGTCTCCTGGGCGTTGCCCCCAGGTTGCCCTGTTGACTTGCTTGCCACTCCCCCGCGGCCGGGGGGCGGGGGGAGGGTGCTGGCGATCGTTTGTCACCACCCCGTGGGCCCGGGGCGGGGGCAGTGAGTCCCGGGGGGGGAAGGTCCACCCAAGTCGCGGGCTTGGGGGGGGCCCTTTCCCTTGGGGCACGGGAGGCGGGGGGGGCCTGCGGGGGGGGGTTTGGTTTTGCTGACCTTGGTTGCGGTTTGTCGGGGTATGCCCGGTGAAATGCTCTGGTCAGGTCAGGCGCGTTAACGTTGTGCGCCGCCACCCATTCCGGGTGGGGGAAGTGTTTCCACCTGACCAGATAGTGTAGAGTTCCTCGTTGCTTGCGGGAGTCGAGAATGTCCCTTATCTCGAAGTGGTGTTGCCCGTCGATCATTAGCGGTGCGGGCTGTGGCGTGCTTGGGTGCCATCGGGAGGTGGTTGCCGGTTTTAGGAGGCTGGTGTGGAACACCGGGTGGAGTCTCCGGAGGTTGTGTGGCAGGTCCAGGCGTATTGCTACCGGTTTCACTATTTGCGTGACTCGGAACGGCCCGATGTACTTAGGCCCCAGTTTTTTCGAGGGTTGGGTTGACTTTAGGAACTTGGTGGATAGATAGGCCATATCCCCCGCCTGGAACGTCGGTTGTTGGCGCCGGTGCTTGTCGGCCTGCTCTTTGTAGGCAGCCTGTGCCTCCTTCAGCGCCGCCGTGATTACTGGCCATGCTTCCGCGATCTTCCGTCCCCAGTCGCTAGCGTCCACCTGGGGTTCCGGGGGTTGAGGTAGCTCCGGTATGGGGACGAAGTCGCGCCCCGAGACTACTTCGAACGGAGTTTTCCCCGTGCTCGTGTGGACGGCGTTGTTGTATGCGACTTCGGCGAACGGGAGCAGTTCAGCCCAGTCGTCTTGGTGGTAGTTAGTATATGATCGTATAAATTGCTCTAAGGTGGCATTAAGAACCTCAGTGGCTCCGTCCGTCTGAGGGTGCCAAGCCGTAGATAGGGCCTGTTGGGTCCCCGTCAGCTTCAGGAAGGCCCGCCAGAATTTGGAGGTGAACTGTGTGCCCCTGTCGGTCACCACACGTGCGGGACATCCGTGTAGCCTGTACACGTGGATGAGGAAGAGTTTGGCTAGCTGTTGTGAGGATGGGACCGACGTGCAGGGGATGAAGTGGGCCTGCTTTGAGAAGTAGTCCTTCACCACCCAAATGGCCGTTTTCTTCTGGCTGGGTGGGAGGTCCACTATAAAATCCATAGAGATTTCCTCCCATGGGCGGGAGGGTTCTGCCACCCGTTGCAATAGCCCCGCGGGTTTGCCTGGTGCCCGTTTGACCCTAGCGCACGTTGGGCAGGACGCCACGTAGGTTTTTACGTCTCGCCTGAGCGCGGGCCACCAGAATTGACGCCGTGTTAGGTGTAGGGTCTTGAGGAACCCAAAGTGTCCCGCTTGCTTGGCGTCGTGTGACCTATGCAAGATCGCCTGGCGTTGCGAGTCCGGGACGTAGATTCTGCCTTCCCCCCATGCCAGGTCTTGCACCATCGTTACCTTGTCGGGGTTTGCCAGGAACCAGGGGTCGGTTTTGAGGGTGGCGGCGAGGTCCGTGCGCATTCCCCCTGGTAGTTGCGGTTGGCTTCTTTCCGTCGCCGGTTGTCCCGCCGTCGGCTGCACCGTAGAGTCGAGCTGCCTCCGTGCGCCGCTTCGGGTGGTCACGGCCATCCCCAGTTGCGAGGCGGATAGGACCGTCCCAATGGTGTCTGGGGCGGGCTCTTCGTCTTGAGGCAGTCGGGAGAGGGCGTCGGCCAGGAAGTTCTTCTTGCCCGGCATGAACTTCAGCTGGAAATCAAAGCGGCTGAAGAATTGGGCCCATCGGACCTGTTTTGGGCTAAGGCGTCTAGGCGTTCGTAGGGCCTCGAGGTTCCGGTGGTCCGTCCAGACCTCGAATGGTTGGGTGGCTCCCTCGAGTAGGTGTCGCCATGTCTCTAGTGCCGATTTCACCGCGAAGGCTTCTTTCTCCCAGACGTGCCATCGCCTCTCTGTCTCGGAGAACTTCCTTGACAGGTAGGCGCATGGTTTCAGGAGTCCCGTGGGGTCTTTCTGTAGCAGGATGGCTCCCAGGGAGAAGTCTGAGGCGTCGGCTTGGACCACGAACGGCCGTTCTGGGTCCGGGTGCACGAGGATTGGCTCCGTAGTGAACAGCGCTTTCAGCTTGTCGAATGCGGTCTGGCACGCGGGAGTCCAATTCAGCACTGTGCCTGGGTTCTTGGCGCGTCGGGTGTCCCCCACCCCTTTGGTTTTGAGGAGGTCCGTTAAGGGGAGGGCTATCTCAGCGAACCCCCGGGCGAATGACCTGTAGAAATTCGCGAATCCCAGGAAGCTCTGTAGTTGCCGTCTGTTGCGGGGCCGCTCCCAGTTTAGCACCGCTTCGACTTTTGCGGGGTCCATTTCGATGCCGTCCCTGGAGATTCGATACCCCAGATAGTCTAGGCGCTCTTTGTGAAACTCGCACTTTGTAGGCTTTGCATAGAGCTGCGCCCTTCTGAGCTTGTCGAGGACTTGCCTGACTAGGGTTACATGTTCCTCGTGCGTTTTTGTGTAAATAAGGACGTCGTCGATGTAGACCAGGACCCCTTTAAACAGATGTTCATGCAGTACCTCATTGATGAGCTGCATGAACACCCCAGGGGCCCCCGCGAGTCCGAAGGGCAGTACCTTGTACTGGAAAGCGCCTAGGGGGCAGTTAAACGCCGTCTTCCATTCGTCCCCCTCCCTGATTCGGATGCGATAGTACGCCTCGCGAAGGTCCAATTTGGAAAAGACTTTGCCCGTGGACAGGTGGGCGAGCATGTCCTTCACCAGGGGTAAGGGGTATTTGTTGGACAGGGAAGCCGCGTTTAGGCCCCGGTAGTCGGTGCAGAGCCGTAGGGTCCCGTCTTTCTTCTCCCGGAATAAGACGGGGGCTCCGACCGGTGAGCATGCTGGCTCTATGAATCCCCTGTCTAGGTTTTTATCGATGAACTCCCGGAGGGTTGCCATCTCCTTCGGGGTCATCGAATAGATCTTTGGTCTAGGTAAGGGGACGTCGGGCAGTAGGTCGATCCGGCAATCCGTCTTGCGGTGGGGGGGTAGTTGGTCAGCCTCTGCCTCTCCGAAGACCTCGGAGAAGTCGGCGTATTGTTCTGGTAGGTCTGCTGTGGTAGCGGCGTTGTCTTGTGTGGTCGCCTCCGCTCGTCCTACCGTGGGGTTGCTTTTGCCAGCTGGTACTGGTGCTCGATACTCGCCGTCGCCGAATGTGAAGGTGCGGGTCGCCCAGTTGATCCGCGGGTTGTTTGTCGCGAGCCATGGCATCCCCAGGACTGCAATGGGCCGTCCGATGTGCGTGACTACGAACGATGTGCGCTCGGTGTGAGTGCCCATTTGCAGGGTGACCGGCTCGGTTTGTAGCGTGGCTGGTTTCCCTCCCGCTGTAGAGCCGTCCAGGTGGTGGAATGCCAGCGGCGTGGGGAGGGGGAAGCAGCGGAGGTCGAGTTTGGCGACTAGGTCGGGGTGGATGAGGTTTTTTGAGCACCCCGAGTCCACTAGTGCCGCGGCCGTGGTGGCTCCGTTGCCGGCAGAGAGTTGAATTGCTGCCAATATTACGGAGCTTTTGTCGTTTCGTTGAGGTGGTCCGCGTTGCTGTCCCACCGCCTGCCTCGCCACGCGTCTCAGAGCAAGCGGGGCGCATTTCCCGCCGGCTGGTCGGGGTCGGTATTGTCCTCTTCCCCCCAGTAAGCGTCCCAGCCCTCTTCCGGTGTCGCTGTGGCCACGGTCATTCGGCGGTGAGGAGGCGGCCCCGGGTTGGGTGGTTTGGGGCTAATTTTCGGGGTGGGCTTGGGCGCGCTGGTCGGCGGTCGGTTGGCGAAGCAATCCGCCGTCTTGTGCCCTAATTTGCCACACCTCCCGCAGGGCTCCCGGTTGAACTTCTTTTTTGGGTATATGGGGCCGGCCATCCCCCCGTGTGGTGCGGGTACCTTTTTCCCGGCATAGTTTGTGTCTTCCGTGGTTGTCATGAGGAAGGTGCGGTGCGCGTGTTCGGCTTTCCCCGCGAGGTGGATCCACCCGTGTAACGTTTCTGGGTCGTCGCGGTAGAGGGCCCATTGGAGAACGTCGCGGTTGAGCCCCCTTTTGAAGATTTCCAGCAGGGTGGTCTCGGACCAGTCGCTGACCTTCCCCGCGAGGGCTTTGAACTCCAGGGCGTAGTCAGGGACCGTGCGTGTGCCCTGTTTAAGTCTTTGGAGTGCGCTTTTCGCCCGTACTTTGGCTAGGGGGTCTTCGAAGTAGTTTTTCATCTCTTTGATGAAAGCAGGGAAGGTGGCGAGGGCGGGGGAGCTGGACTCGTACAGTTGGACGTACCAGTCCGCCGCCCTGTCTTGGAGTTTGATCGCCACGGCGGCGATCTTGTCGGCCTCGGAGTCATAGGAGTGTCCGTGCCTCCCCATGAACTCCCTAGCGTTGGTCACGAAAAACGAGAGTTTTGTGGGGGTCCCATCGAAGATGGGGAAGTCCTTTGGGGCCCGGGCGTTTTGTGCGGCCCCGCCTCTCGCTTCCCGGGGTGTGGTGTCGGCCGCCTGTGCCGTCTGCTGGCTCTCCGCTGGCCCGTGTGGGTTCGGTGCTTCGCTCGGGGTGTGGGCTTGTGCGGGGACGTCGTTGGGTGGCGCGGGGGGCATAAGCGCCTGGAGCATGGTCCGGAGTTCCGTCAGTTGAGCCCGCATGGCCGCGAGTTCAGCTCGTGCCTCCTCGTCCACAGCCCGCGCCGCCGCTGGGGCCGGTTCCGTTGGCGCGTCCTCGGGGGTGGGTTGCCGGCGGGGTTCATCGTCCCTCTGCCGCGGGTCCGCTTCCTCCGCCGTCTGATGGGTGTCTCCGTCGTCCTCCTCCGTGTTGAGCGCCGTGGGGCTGTCGCTCCACGCCCGTTGCTGGGGTGCGATGTGGAGCGCGGGGTCCTCCGCTGGTTTCGGAAGTCGTGCTGCTCCCTCCCGCGGTCGGGTTGCCTCCGTCGCCATCTCCCCTTGGGGTTGGAGCTGAGGCTCGGGTCGGGTGGGGTGGGCGTCCATGGCTCCGGGAGTCCGCGGTGCCTCTGGCCTTGGTCGGTCCTCCTCTGTCTCTTGCCGCGCGGCTCGCCCTCCTTGCCCGCGCCGTTCCGGCCTCATCTTGCTGGTCTTCTCGCCGTCTACTCCTCCCGCGGCTCGTTGTCGTCCGGTGGGGCTCAGCGAGGCTGAGTTTATGACTCTCAGCTTTATGTCATGCGCTGCCTACCTCTGAATAACGTTCAGACACTGGTTTGCGAATCAGGCTCTGGTTTATTGCAGGGCAGGTACAGCGTTGGTAGAAAAAAGCTGAGAGTGACAGGAGCGCGCCGGTGCGGGGTTTAAATACCCCGCGCCGGTCAGCGCCCCCTCGCTCACGGTCACGTCACCCCCCTTTGTCCCATGCGTTGCCCTGCCGGTGGGTGAGGGTTTCCGGGGTCGCCCATCATCAGGTTTCCATTCTTCTGCTGATTGCTTTCAGCTGGGCGATCCCCGTTGTATTGCCGCTGATGGCTTGGGTGGCTCCGTGATCCGTTTAGCTATTGTTTGTTGGCCGTTAGTCGTTGTGGGTTGATGGCTGCTTAACTTGTACCCCTTCACCTATTTCCTTGTCATTGTCATGTGTGCCATTGCGCTGATGACTTTAGCTCAACGGCACTCATGACACTCAGCTTTCTCTGTGATCCTGCATACTATTCTTTAATAAATCAGATATCTTTGAATTCCTGCTCATGAGTCTGATAGTGTTTTAGAATAGGCAATCATTACACCTGGCAACTCTGGAACTGGCTGCTTCTTGTCGGTCTCCTCATCTGTGTCTGAGTTCGCCATGACAGCATCAACCAGACAGGATTTGCTGTATGATATGCTTTGCTTTTCTGTGCCCCCCTGGGCACATACCACGGTCCTCCTGTTACATGTTTTTCACCTGTGGCCCCCTGGAAATATCCTAGGGTCCTCAGGGAGCCATATGGCTCCTGGCTGAGAACCACTGATCTCTCCTATGCTGTAGTTTACTATTTTGTTAGCGAGGCTATCATGAGAAACTTGGTTGAATACTTCACTGAGATCAATGTACACTACGTCCATGGCATTTCCCCAATCTATTCAGCTAGTAATTCTGTCAAAAAAGGGGATTTGCTTATGACCCTTCCTTCCATTTCCTATACAATGCCCTTTCCCCCCAGCATTTTGGAAAGCTCTGTATATCCACAGGGGTCATGACCACTTTCTTCCTTTTAGTAGGAATTGTCTGAGTGTGTGCCTTCAGTACAGTGTCTTCTTTTGCAGGATCTCCTAACTTTCATGAATGCTTTTCTCCCTCAGGATTTCAGGTCCTTGGATCTGACCCACCTTCCACCATTGAAATCTAGACTTCTGAATCCAGTAGAGAAGTCTGAATCTTCCTTTTTCCTCCCTCCTTTAATATCATGCATCCAGAGCTAATATGCCTAGACCTTTAATGCAGAAAGTGCATGTATTTGTAGCACCACCTTTCAGGGGAATGGAAATAATAATTTTTATGGAGCTGAATATTTACTTCAGTAAAAAATAAAACATGGGGTTTTTTTTACTGTATTTCATCTTGTAAGCCACTGGAAGTTAAAATGATTTGATGCTATAAAAAGAAAGAAAGAAAGAAAGAAAGAAAGAAAGAAGCTTCTCCATCTCTTAAAATGATTTGATACTATTAAAAAAAAATAATAAGAAAGAAGCTTCTCCATCCCTTAAAATGATTTTCCTTTAAAATGATTTGATGCTATAAAAAAGAAAGAAAGAAGAAGCTTCTCCATCCCTTAAAATGATTTGATGCTATAAAAAAGAAAGGTGTACACACCTCCCCTAAAAATCCAAACACCAAAATATACACAAAGAACACTGAAAACAGTACAATGAAACTTTGGGGAAGGTGGATTTCTTGGAACAATGTAACTAAAAGGTTCTTTACACCTCCCGTGGACTCTGTCTGCACCTCCCCAAGGGAGGTACACCTTACAGTTTGGGAAACCCTGCCATAACAGATGAGAAAGACATGCTTTTTCCAGAAACCAATCACCCACTCAGCTTGCACAACTATGAGAGTTTCAGCTCTTCCTTGAATCACTCCTTTCCAGGGATCATGCCTTTCAAGATTTCTCACCCACCACCACTAATTAATAGTGAGGAGTATAGGACATATTTGGCAGCATCATTTATGCTGGGCTGATTGAAACACGGAAAGCTGCTTATATCAGCCAGTCTCTTGTTCAACAGCCTCAGCAGGCACTGGGCCTCCTGCTTTGTAGGCATCTCCTGCCTGCTGTAGCTTTGTCATTCAAGATGTTGGGAACTGAAAATGGGAACCTCTGATTATAAAGCTAGATTGCTAGTAGCAAATAAAGCTGCTACAGCTGAGGGAAAGAATAGCTTTATTGTGAGGAAGCTTATGTGGACATACCCCCATCTGAAGAGACACTGTTCTAAATGCTAGATCCTCTTATCACTTCTTCAGTGCTGCACAGATACCAAAGTGCATGCTTCAGATTACTAGGGCTGATCAATAACCTGATGTCTCATCTAATGTGAGACAGAAAGGAATGTGATAGCCACTAAGAGAAACGTTTTGTGAAAGAAGCGTCATCAACGATTTGGTATCTCTGAAGGAACCTGAAGTGTCAGTGTAGTAACGTTTGATTGGTGAAGGTTTCTGTTTTGTGGAGACATAGACGGTTCTGGTATTTATCTAGAAGATAAGAGAGGGGCACAGGAAGATGATGTTCAGGAGTGCAATTCATCCTTCCATTTCTACTTCCTTCACAAATAAGGGATACAGGACCTAGAAGAGTTTCAGGGTACTCCTACTTCAATAGCAGCTGTTGGTTTATTAGCTGGTTGGCAAGCTATATTGTCATGCCCCGTTCTAAGGCACGCATGCCTCACAACGTGATCATGCCTTCCTGTTGGAAGGGAGGGGCAGGAAGCATGCATAGGCTTATCCCCTCAAGAACAGATTGCACGGGTGGCTCGCCCAAGGCCAGGCGGCCATCAACATAATCACCGGCCACTCCAAAGGGCCCCAGGGTATTCACCTGGGACGCACACAGAAGGAGGAGAATGGCAGTCGGATGGCACCCGCCTGAATCACCCATCAAGGCTATTGTCTCACCAGGATCACCCATCAAGAGGGCCGGGAACGGACACACATACTACTCATATGCACACTGCCATAACTGTTTTGAATTCAGTCTCTTAAAAGGATCCTTCTAAAAGTGTGAAGTGGTTTTATGAAGAAATAAGCAAACATGGGATACATCAAAAACTCTAAGCAAACAAGCAACTATCCCATCTGAAGAACGAGAGAGTGTCCAGCCTGAAGGCTGAACAAGCCATTAGTTCATTGTCATAAACACATCCTGTTCGAATTGGAAAGCTGGGATTCAGCTCACCCTCCAAGCCACACAGCTGTTGGTTGGCTCTCTGTTATTATTTCTGTCTTCAGCTCTAACTGTATATTGGTTGTTCACTGAATGGATGGTCTACTTATGAGCAGTATGAGCTCCTCCTCTAAAAAAAACCACTTGTCTAACTTTTATAGCATTAACTAACCAGAAAAAAATCTATCCTGTTAGTTGACAAAAGAAATAGTAGGAATTGTCAGACTCAAAGATATCATCTCTTGCTGCAACTATTATATATTTAGGCTATTGTGTGTATCATGCATTGTATGCTAGGAATTGAAAAGGCAGATATTACTGTAATGGAAGGAATGTCCATGTTCTTGGAGTAGAAAGATGGCAAGATTAAAGAAAAGAGAAACAAGGAAAAAGAGTCTGGATGTACAGCTTTTGGAAAAGATTGATATATTCTGAGGGTGGAAAATCAGAAATCTTTCCATGCAACAGTTTTATAAACTGTACATAATTTTAAATCTTGGAAAAGCAAGAACTGCTAGGATGGAGATTTAGGAAAAAAAAGTGCTGAACATGTAATGTTGACCTGGAAATGGAATTGTGGGATTTTATTTTCATCCTTTTTGTAAGAAGTACACTACTTCTGCATTTTAATAGAATACCTTTCTTAGGTTATTTTTAAAAAGGGGCACTGAGGTGCTTGCTCTATTCAAGCTGCTGATGTCATAATTCCCTGGATATAATGCACTGTATTTCACTCAGAGGTGGTGGTGTAGCATTCTTTACTCTTTAGTACAGTTCTAAGGAATGCAGTTTAGTAAAATTCTTTCATTGTTACCATGGATTCCAGAGTTATGGTTATTTCTCTCTCTTTCCTATAATTGTGGAAGCTCCCATGTATGTGAAACAAACACAAGAGTGCTGTAAGGATGTTTATAAGGTGGTTGGCCACTGAAACCAAAACTCACACACTGGTCTGCAGAGTATGATTTTGACATTTATTTCATGGGAAGGGCATGACTTGGTTTGTTGCCTTAAAAAACTCAGGCACCCCGAGCGGTGTGGAGCTGAGGACCGATTCCCTGAATTTGGGAGAGAAGACAATTTCACCTTTGCAACGGTGGCTTTTTGCCTACCCGAAAACACGAATCACAACGTAATTCAGACGAAAGCAAACGTGTTTATTGGGGGGGGGGTCAATTCTTTTTATAGGGTACAGAAACAAATGACGTCAGAAAGCAACTAATCAAACAATAAAAGACATTGATTACATGTGAGAATTGAACAATAGAAAAGATTGATTACAGATAACATTCCACAAGTGGCGAATTTTCCCAGCTGGGTTTGTAGCTTTCTTCTAGCTTGCAAGTGTATTCAAGGACTTTCAGAATATGCTATTGTTTAGTTGCTGAAAAGGCTAGTTTTTGCACATAAAAGAAAAAAATGGTTTGAGGTAAAAGGAAAACATGGTTTCTTGAACTTCATGCTAAGATACTAGTATCACCTTTATTAAAAAGCTAATAATGAAACCTAAAATCCCAGGTAACAGGTTCATCTGCAAACAGCATACAGTAACTGCATGCACCTTCAGGTCAGTTTTTGACTCCTAGCAACTGCACGGACAAGTCTCTGCCGTTTTCTTGGCAAGTTTTTTTGGAAGTGGTTGCCATTGCCTGCTTCCTAGGACTGAGAGAGAAAGTCACCCAGTTTGCTTCATGCCCAAGGTGGGACTAGAACTCACGGTCTCCTGGTTTCTAGTCTCGTGCCTTAACCACTACACCAAACTGCCTCTTAGTATACAGTATGGCAATATGTTATTTGTGAACATTGTTATATCGCTTTAGGAAGCAGTAAGAAACAAGATATTCTTACTTGGAATTTTTAGGCTTCATTATTAGCTTTTTTTAAAGTTGATACTGTTGCCTGTGAACTCAGGCACCCCAAGTTTGGCATGGAGCTGAAGACCTATTCCCTGAATTTGGGAGAGAAACAACCTAACCTTTGCAAAGGTGGCTTTCTGCCTCCCTGAAAACAGGAATCACACAGCAATTCAGGCAAAAGCAAAAAGCCTTCATTAAGGGGGGTGAAGACCTTTTATAGGGTGCAGAAACAAATGATACACACATTCAGTACATGTGATACGTCATAAAGCAAGTCACCAAACAATGAAAGAGACTGATTACATGTGAGAATTGAACAACATAAAACATGGATTCTAGACAACGTTCCACAAGTGGCAAATTTACGAGTTACACCAGTCCCTTTCCCAGCAGCGTTTGTATTTTTTAAAACTTGCAAGTGTATTCAAGGTCTTCCAGAATACGCTCCCTCTTGTTTAGCTGCTGAAAAGACAAGTTCTCCCATACCAGAAGAAATGGCCTTGGCCCAGAAGAAAAACATGTTTTCCTAAAGTTAGAAAAGAGGCCTAGACTGCCATGTTAGAAATGCCAATATCACCTTTCCTTAAAAGCTAATAATGAAGCCTGACAATTCCAGGTAACAATACGAGCATTTCTAGTATGTTATCTAGAATCCATGTTTTCTATTGTTCAATTCTCACATGTAATCAATGTCCTTTATGGTTTGATTACTTGCTTTCTGACCTATCCCATATACCAAATGTATGTATCATTTGTTTCTGTACCCTATAAAAAGACTTACCCATTTAATAAATGCTTTTTGCTTTGCTTGAAGCATTCATGATAGGTGCTGTTAGGAGGGGCGAAAAAGCCACTTTGCAAAGTTAGTCTCTCTCCCAAATTCAGGGACCAAGTTTTTATCAGCTCCACACCAAACTTGGGGTGCCTGAGTTTCAAGGCGATAATATCATCTCAGTAGGGCATTTAAAACCTACAATGGACACCTGCAGGACAACTGTTGATTCCCACAAAATGAATTCTAAATGCAAAAGTATTATAGCTGCCTTAGAATTAAAGCCCACTGTGTTTTGATCAAGTCATAACAGGTGAAGAGGTGTACTCTAGAAAAAGGGGAGCTTTCCATTTCACCATGTTCAGTGCCACTGAGGGAAATATGTGGAAGAAGGTTCTAGCAGGTGTGACAGTTGATAAATGATGTCACCAGACTTCTCTTTGGAAGCAATATTCCTTGGCAGTTGGGGGTTTTCAGCTGGATGCCTCCAAGCCTATTAGGTAAGGAGAACATTGTAGAACCTTAGTTCTGTTTGTCTGTGGATGTGAGGTGCCTTTTGTGAGTATCTTGTTTCTCCTAAAGCAGGGGCTGGTAATGTCTGGCCCTCCGAGCATGGCAATTCCTAATGCCCTCTCCCATTGGCCATGCTAGATAGGGCTGATGGGAATTCAAACACCGCCTATTGTTCAGCTTTTAGTTCTAATACAAGAAATGACAGTCAAAGAAGAAGGAAGGATTTAGCCGATGGGCGTCAAACTTCATGCATTGACCATCCAGATACATAGGAAAAGTTAGCAAATTATAATATTTTCTTTATTTATCTATCAAATTTTTATCACTGCCCATCTCCCCCCACAAGGAGGGGCTTAATAGTGTCTACTGCAAACCATTCACCTATTTTAAAGTCATACTGACTCTTGCTGCAATGGCCCTGGAAGAAGAGTTACTTAACTCTTCCCTTCTCCCAAACACAACTGTCCCTGCTGTTGGAAGAATTTCTCCCCGATGGTTCATTTCTTGTTCAAATCGGAATGCCAGACACTGTAATTCAGAGTTCAAAAGTTTATTTAGCACACAAAGCAAGAGCATTGAGCGTTGAGTGTGGCCAGGCCCTGTACAAGGGATGAAATATCCTTTTATGGTCAGGTATAAACAACCAGTTTGCAGATGCCTAATTCTAAAATCCTCAAGTTTCATTTTCCTGATAAGGCCTAGCCTAATTTCTCAGTGTTCTAATTGGTACATTTTACCTCTATTTCCAGGAGTGTAATGCTTTCTCCTCATTCCTCCTTATCTGCCTAGGTGACTCCTCTGCATAATGGCAAAGCACTAACTTTCCTGCTGAAATGGCATTAGTTTAACTTTCTAATAATTCCTTTCCAACACTGCCAACCTGCTTTCCATGGGAGCAAGAAACTCTTCCACTTACCTTTATGCCATTTATCTTTTTTTCTTGCAGGTAGAAAAGAATATTGGGAGCAGTCAACTTTGATTAGGGAAAAAAAACAACCTCTGGGAAAAAGTTTATTGTCCCTGGTCCCTTACTATCAGATTCGGATCACAACACAGCTAAAAAATAAAAGAGAAAATAAAACTCTTGGAGATATTCTGTGTATCATCCACATCACATTTAGTTTGTTCCTTTGTAAATTTTTCCCACAAGGACATCAGGGAGAAAAAATATGAAGGAATAAACAAGCAAAAGAAATGCTGTTCAGAACAGAAGAATTGAAAATGAGTATAAATCAAAGCAGGAAATATTTAGTTTGCTTTAGATAAGCTATTGGAATGACCTTTCTGTTACTTTTCACACTAGTAGGGTTCCATCCTTTCAGATAATAGCATGCACAATAAACAGCATTGGTTATCCGTATCCTTTTACACGATTCGAGTCACACTCTGAAGGAAGGAAAGCTGTCTAGTTTTTGTTACCTGTCTCCATTTCAGGGTCACAGCCCTGAACTATAAGCTTTTTAATAGTAAAGCTAACAGAATATATGATCTGTTTCTAAGACATAAAATGAACATATGAATTAGACCTCCACTCTGTCTGCCTGTCTGCCTGTACTTACCTACTGAGACAGAGTATCACTGGTAGACAGGATCAAAAGTTTTAGACAAACACACACACCCTCCTATTTTGGTGGCATGGGAAATTTAAGAGTGAAAATGGCTGTATTTTGCCTTGCATAAGCATAACACATCTTTTTTCACCCTTATCGTGAAAACAAAATTGGAAACACAGTAAAAATTACACTGCTGAAAATTGCCAAAGTTTAGGTGCTTTGGAGGTCATCGAATAAAGGTGAGGCTGGCTGCATATGACATTCTGGGCTACAACATACCTAGTTCTTAAAGCCAATTTAGTGGCCTGCTAGAACCACTGAAATGAAGCAGAGCTTATAACACAGCTGAGAAGCTGGCACAGAAAAACAAAAAATTATCTTAGCTTCAATGAGCACATCAGATAAACACAGGTTATTGATCTTACACATTCAGCCCTCCCAAGCATAAAGAATCACACGCTTGGACAGATTAGGTTAAGATAAGTAAAAGAATTCTTACTGACTTTATTGTTGCTTCTGTAACATCCATCTTGGTGGAAAAGATGAAGTTCCTTTGTTCTTCTTTCTAAACACTTAGTTTGCGCTAAACTCTCAGCCCTACAGCTGCCAAGAGCTGTGTGGAAGAAAGGGGCAGAATCCTTCATCAAGGCCTGAGAACATGGCCCTGATGAATGGAGAGCAGAGTAGCATGCTTGCTTCTTCCTGGGTGGAAGAAGGGGAAAGAGGAAGTGGGAGTAGCAACAAACAGCTTCCTCAGAGTTGCATTGTGGGACAGCTCAATTTACATGTTAATTCACATGCTAATGAGGCATGCTGGATTTGCCAGGACTTCCAACAGTTCTGATTAACAGGTTATACCAAGAGAAAGAGCACAAAATGATGAATGTGAGCAAGCTTTTCTGAGCAGATCATATTAGAGGAAGCTGCCAGAGTTTCCAGGGTTATTTTTCTGGGCCAGCATTCAAAAAGCTACTTTGGGTTCAAACTAGCTCATCCCATGGCGATGGTGATCATGTGTCTCAATGTAAAATTAATCTTAAATGCTCTTTCCCAACAAATGTTCTGCTTTAATTAATACCATAATATAACTAGGTAATGGACCATAAATAAGTTTCAGATAGGTTGCCTTGGAGATACTTAATGTGTTGAATAAGAATGTTTTCTCCCCAACACAGGAAATAATATTGGGAGAGGAGACTTTCCAGTTTGTTTTTTGCTCATTCCGTGGTTAGCTGATGAGGAATCAATATGACCATAGTGGCTGATAAACGACTGGATTTCATAGAAAATTATTGCACACTCTCTCTTCGTGTTAAGCCTGACAAATGGTCCAAGTTTGCAACCAGTGAAGAGACTCATGCCATGCTCAATGAATTCTATGAGAAGCCAGATGTGACAGCATTGGTGATCACCCTCAACCCTACTGGACAACTAGTCCCCTGCCTTGGCTTCCCATCAACACTGAAAAATAAAGGAGTCTATTTTGTGAAAAAGAAGAATGAAAACATTACCAAAGATAACTTCCTGGATGCACTCCTGGTTGGAGATATCAGCCCTTCCCCAATAGAGCAGATGATGGCTTTTGTGGAAGAGGTGGGCTTCCAGTTTTGGTTTGTGGTTCACCACAGAATGCTTCCATTTTCAGCAAATATAAGGAACGACCGGTGTAATGACATCAGGACTGTCTTTAACAAGGTGGATAGGTGATAGTAATATTGGTTAATCCAGACCGTTTGGATTGTACCAGGGTCCTCAGTATTGCATAAAAATGGAAGCAAAGGTGCTACCATATTATGGCTGAAGCTATTGCTTTTCGCTGTTGTACAAAGCCAACATGATGCAGTAGCTACAGTCCTGGAAGTGGAAAATTCATTTCCCAAATCCTAATCCTAATCCTAACCTATTCCTATAATGGTTGTGAGGACAGAATACTTATTTGGTTCTCTTTGAAGAAAGAGCTAAGATTGAAATATAATAAATTACACTTAGCAGATTCTGGCCACTTTTATTCTTTTTTTTTTTCAAATTAACATCTCTTTCTGGTGTCTGTGACACTGTGAAATTGCACGGTGGTGCCTACTGCTTAAACAAATGGCTGAATCCTCAGGTATGTCTATGCTGGACTATTCCCAGAAAATCCTGTGATGTTTACATTCACCCCAGATGTTCTCCTTATTTATGGATCTAATAGGTAGAGTTATGAAGAGTTATTCCATATTGCTTGAAAGAGACACTTATTTCCTCTGTGAAATATCTGGAGAAATGGCATTAATGCTGTGGTGCCCAGTTAACTCAGGCTTCTCACTGTAACTGATCTTGCTGCTTTCTACATATGATGGGCCACATCCAAAGCTGCCTTATGCTGGTCAGAATATTTGTTCATTTAGCACTGTGGTCATTTGGAATTAACAGCAGCTCTCTGGAGACTCAGGCAGAAGCTGCCCTGCTATCTGGGCATCCTTTTAACTGGGGATAATGTGCAGAACTGAAACAGGGACCCTGGCAAGTGGCTGTGCTCTGCCATTAAGATATGCTCAGTGCCCTCACCAGGAGCACAGAAAGGCTGGAACAGGCATGCTGAGATAATATGTGCCTGGTGGACAGTAAAAGGAAATGATGATAAGAAGCATCGGTAGAAGTGCTACTAAAGCATTTCTCCCGCCACCACTTTTACATTACACTAATTACCAGCCAAGTGTATACACAAACCCACACTCCCACAATATGAGAGAGAGAGCAGAAACACAAACACACTCTCATACGGAGGCAACATACATGCACCCGTCCTGATTTAGACCTTCACAGGCACATGCAAGCACCATGTGTGCACACACTCTGATTAGTCCCACAGGAGAAAATGCATATAAACACACACAGAGAGACGCAACATGTTACAAAAAAAAGCAAAGAAAATATAAACACCTCCTACGGCTATCAGTGGTAAAAGGGGTAGAAAGAATTCCATGGAGTTTTCCATATGTTTCTTTCTTTCTTTCTTTTTTAATCCATTCAATCATTTCCAATTCTCGGAGACTGCCCTGCAGTTTTCTTGGCAAGATTTTTCAGAAGGGGTTTGCCGTTGCCTCCTTCCTAGGGCTGAGAGGGAGTGACTGGCCCAAGGTCACCCAGCTGGCTTTGTGCCTAAGGCAGGACTAGAACTCAGATCTCCCAGTTTCTGGCTTGGTGCCTTAACTATTCCACCAAACTGGCTCTCGTATGTTTCTACAGAGGTATTTTAATATTGGTAATCACTTCCCCTAATTCAAACTTTTAAACTGATCTTTTTCATAGATTCACATACTGGGTTAACAGTTTAACTGAGCCTAAAATTGAAATTTCCTTGCCTTGCCTAAGATAATGTACTGGTAGAAGAAAGGAATACACTGAGAGAAGGGATCGATGCTCACACAGCATTATTGTTATGCTGGCATTGAGCATATTGCTACTACGTCATTGGCATAGCTCTGGTGCAACAGCTACAAGAATAATAGGATTATATGAATATTGCTGTTCTATAATGAAATTCCAGGCATGGATGTTTTAAAATAGAATGGATCTTTCCAGAACAGTTTTAGTTTGATTAGATCTGTAATAATTGAAACAGAGGTATTTGCTAGGAGTGTGTAAAGTAATAATTTCAAATTCAAAACACCGTGTTTCAAGCTCAAAACGGTTGTTTAACTTCAGAATGGCTGCTTTGCTTTCAAAACTGGATATTATAGTAATTTCAGAAGACTTTTGTGCTCCATTGGAGTTTTCTAACTTGAAACAAAACTGTTTCAAAGTCAAGACTTCCCAAATAATCAAAACAGACTAATGTGTTTCTAATGTGAAAATAACTATTTCAAATCTGAAACAACTTTTTGTGCTCAGAATGGAGCTTTTCAAATCCAAAATTGCTTGAATTCAAACATTTTTTACATCAGTAGTATATGTAAATAATCCTTCTTCTATAGGTTGCCTACTCCTTATTCTTGAAAGGTGTAAACCTAACCGGATGGCCTCGAGTGGTAGCTGAAGATGTTATTCGACAAGCTCACAGGCTGAAAAATGAGATGTTTGTGATGGGAGGAAAGATCAAAGGAAAAACACTGCTCCCTTTGCCAGAGAACACGGATGCCCTGGATAGTATCTCAGAAGTGTTTGACAGGTGGGTGCCTTTTAATTATGTCTGCCACCTACTGTTATTTTGTGAATAGTGTGAGAGGATATGCAGGACTCTTTCACTTTAATTACAAAAAAACAGTATGTGTGTGTGTGTGTATGTGTGTGTGTGTATACACACACACACACACATACACAGTTAGATGGCAATTATTATAATCACCCAAATCTAGGTGATAACTGGGTGTATTCAATTAGCCCCTAAGTTATTCCCCATAACATCTTGTTTCCTTCAGCTGCTCAGGAAACCACACTTCGTCCATTCATTCCTTTCTCTTTATCAATCTCTTGTCCGGCTATCATCAAATGATTCCAAAGTTTGCATTATGTTTATGTAATATCTCTCTGTGCTTGAGTGTGCTTATATGTAGAATCCAATTTACAGAATTTAGTTCAATCCCGCAATCTGTTTCTTCATTAGAGAATGTTATAGTTTTTTATTTACACAGTTCTTCAGTATGTTGTGCTTTGCAACAGGAAGCATGCTGGACTGAAGAGTCCTAGAGCCCACTGTATGACATCCTATAGGCTATAAATATGAGTTGTTAACTACTGTTAAGATTATTTCCATTTTACTGTTTTGTCTTTTTTTTTTCTTTCAGCCTACCTGTTGCTGTGGACAGTGCCCTGCTACATTCTATTGAAACAATAATTATTGACTGGTCTCATCAGATCCGAGATATCTTGAGCAAGGATTCTGCCCAGCCTCTCCTGGATGGCTTAAACCCATTACCCAGAGTAGAATTTGATTTCTGGTACAGTCGGCAGATCAACCTGCAATGCATAAATGAGCAGGTAGGCTGAAGGCTTATTTCAGATTTGCAAGTACATCAATGTGTGATGCTGAAAACCAACATGCTTTCTGATTTGGGTTTTGCTTTTCCCCATCAGCTTTATGCGCCTCAAGTCAAAAAGATTGCTGACATTTTAGAGCAAGCAAAGAGCTGCTATTGGCCAGCGCTTAAGAATGTCTTCAAGGATGTATCTGCAGGTAAACTCTATTTCCTAAAAAGCCCAGTTGCATAACATATACAAGTGGCTGTTTCATGTGGTTCCAGAAATCAAAGGAGTAGCACCCAACTTAATCTACACACTATATTTTATAACCATAAGTTTTTACAGAGCAGTTCCAGGGCCTACTGCTCACCCTTGGCCTCTCTAGCAACACCCATTCCCTTCCCCCTCCTTCAGACTCCTGCATTTGCAGGTTCCACATCCAAACAACCCGATCACTGTTATGAAAAAGACCCACACAAAATTTTAATCAGATCTCTTTCCCTCCTAAATTCACTTACCCTCAAGCATTCCTTTCATTCAGGACTGAAAGAAGCCGATGATATTAACCTGTATTTGCAGCCTCTAAAAGTTACACTGGAGGAAGTGGAACAAGCTGACTATAACCAGGTATGTCAAAAGTGAAGAAATAAGGTTTTGAGAGTTACCATGTTTCTTGCAGTAAGAAGCTGACAGGCCACTACATCACTTTTAAAAGGCATGCCGACATTCTCAGCTGCAGGGGACTTCACAAATAGAAATGGCCTGCACTTCTCTGCCTAGATATTATGGGCAGTGAAGTCCAACACATTTGAAGAACACTAGGCTGGGCCAGGTGCTGCATGCAAATGTAGCATGAGAGAATTCTCTGGAAGATATTGTCACATGAAGATTATCACAAGCAGAGATCATGACTGTGCTGTTTAGGATTAAACCGTCACCTTAAAGTCAGCCTAAATCCCAACATTGGGGGGTGGGGGAAATTATTCCAGGGTGATTGGGAACAAGTTATTACCACCTCCAGAACAAACCATGAACAGCCATCACAAAATCTGAATATTTTAGAAGGGCAATCATAACTTGTAAATAGTGACTGTAAGCAGGAAACATGGTTTGGTGTCACATGCTTATTATGATCAACCTACACAAATCTACTCAAATGTAAAGACTCACCTATGGGCTCCATTGAAGTGTGCCAGGCCCAAGCAGCTCCCTTGGCAAAGTAAACCCAACTGAAAGGTAAGACTTTATCAATAAAAACTCCTTCTTGTCCTCTTACATAAGTGTGCCAGTCATGGAATCTCTCAAACTGGGGGGAATCTTCTCGTGCAGCATAACACATTCTAAGCCCTCTCTGTTAAGTATAAAACAGAGAGCGAGAGAGCCATTCTATGCAACTAACAACTTTTGCCCATGGACTGATACACTGTCTAGAGCAGAGTTTCTCACCCTTGGCTACTTTAAGATGTGTGGACTTCAGCTCAACATGGCTGGCTGGGGAATTCTGGCAGTTGAAGTCCACACATCTTAAAGTTGCCAAGGATAAGAAACACTGCTCTAGAAGGTCTCCTTGCCCTGACTTAGCATGGAAACGCAATCCTCCATATGATTATTAAAATAAAAACAAGGGTAATGTTTGGTGTTGGCTGCTTCCTTTTCTTTAGAATTCTTTCATGAGGTTCAGAGAATGAGGATGCTTCGGGCACATTTAAAGTTCAGTATAAGCTGTGCATCCTTCTCTTGCTTATAGTTATCAAAGGGTTGTTCTCTAGCCTAAGGACACTGTTCACATATTCAAGAATGTGAATAGGATTTCCAGATTAGTGAAGATGATCTTGATCAGCACACTACAAAAATATGCAATAATTTTTAAGCGTTTATTTCACCTTTCTGAAACTTCCATTCTGTTGTTTCTGTTATTACAGGTGTCTTCACACATCAGTAACATCATGTACACAATATGCTTGATTTGGGCTAATTCTGAATATTACAACATTCCATCCCGGGTCATTGTCATTTTGCAGGAGATTTGTAATCTCTTCATTGAAATGGTATTATGCTATGAAAATAAAAGTTCTTAATTGGGAAGGGTTTTTTCCTACAACTTTAATGTTTGTAACCACTGAAAAGGTTTATCCATAAGAAAGGATAAGAAAAATGAAACCAAGCTACTTTTACTGTTATGTATGTATATACACAATATATATATATTATTTTTTAAGACAAGAAATGAAGAACAAAAACATAGAACAAAATTGCAAACCAAAATTGTGATGTGTACATAATATATTTGGAAAAGATTTATTAATATAGTTAATCAGTGTGGTGACAAATTTGACTGAATTTTTTCATCACTAGAATTTTTCCAAGGTTTTTATTATTCTGTTATTTTTTCAGCCTAGGCAGTTTCTTACAGCTTTAAGTACCATGGATTCAGTGAAAGATGTACTTTAGTTTCCCAATACTTTGACTCATAATCTAGCTGACAATAAATGAATTGATTTCTTGTGATGAGTCATCTATGTGCATTAGGAAGTATAGACAGTAAACCAAATTCAGGATTAACTATAAAAAAATTTCTGAGCAATTTTCTCAATTACTTCAAAAACTTTCAAACAGAAGCACTGTCTAGCTGAGCTCTGTCACCAAAGATGATAATATATACTGATTTGTTTACACCTCCTACCATCCCAGTCTAAAGAGCTGTAATTTATGTAATATAATCTTAGTAGAATGTACGACAACTGATGGATTATTTTTATCGTCTTGTTTGATTGCCTGCTGAAATGGATTGAAAAGGAATTCTATGCTGCAAAGACTCTGTATGAAATTAATCTAGTTCAGTGCCCACTTACCTTGAGTTTTTTTAAGGCTTCCAAGAGAATCTCAAATATAAATGTATCATATTATGGGCCTCTCTTAGTATTGACAGATTAGGCAGTTAGCTAAAGGGTCATGCAGAATTAAAGGGATATCATCACCCTCACCTCTTTCTTTACTGCCTCTACCTTGTATTAGGTATTCAAGAGAAAGAAGGTTTCTCCTCCACCACGATCACCACTGAGGAGAATAATACTAAGAATCATTCAGATTTGAAGTATCAAAAGCATTTGCCATAATTGTTTTTTCCTTCTTCTTGCAATTCAGTCTTATGGTTCAATAGGAACTGTTTAAAAATTATTTTAGTTAATCCAGGATTGCTGAATTAATGTTGTCAAGCATTTTTGTTTGACTGATCAAAGGAGAGGAGAAGGAGTTAGCACCCTTGATTTGCAGTGTTAAAGATGGAAGGCAGTCTTGTGTAGGATTGACTGTGCTGTCACAGTCCCTCGTGCATCCAAGGTGTGGGCTCCAGTTTACTGTATATGAGATTTGAAATCAGTTTGTCCTGCCACTAGACAAGGACTTTAGGAGACAGAGGAGCTGTTCAAATCCGCACCAGTAATTTGCCAGTGGAAAAGCACTGTGAGAGAAGCCTTCCAAATTCCGGCTGAACATTTCACCCAGAGCAGAGAATAGGCTAAGTAGATCCGGGATGGGGAATCTTTAATCTGCCAGTTTAGCAGTTATGGGCCTTCTCCTATAAAACAGTTTTCTGCTCTCTGCCGCTGATACTCCATAAGCCAATCCTGAGGCACTTCTGCTAGATAGTCCACTTCAGTTCCATGCTGTTTTTTCACAAAGAAAAAAGGTTTAAATACCAGCATAAATGGAAGCCGACTTTCATCTTGTAACTATGATGCTGAAACAACCCTTTGGGGGTTTCTGAGTTACTATCATGATACAACTGACTGCCAAGCTGTTATGACATTTTAGTTAAAATATCTGGTTCAACAAGCCCTGTTCCTCTTTGTCTGCATCTTTTCCTGTTTAGACACGTAACTTTTTGAGTCCTGAGGAAGTGCTGAAAGGCTTGCAAGGTGAAATTGAGGAGGTTTTGTCAGGGATCAAGCTGGCCATCGCTGTGATTGAGAAACTCTACAAGACCTATAACCTTTGCTCAACAGATATGATGCCTTCTTTTTTTAAGGTTGGCCACAACAGCAGCAGCAGACCCTGATGAATCTGAGAGGGAATATTACTGTAACTTTCTCACAGCCTGGGAAAGAAGAGGGCAGTTTGCAGAGTATTACGAGTACAGGTAGTCCTCAGTTAATGACCGTAATTGGCGCTGGAAACTCCATCGTTAAGCGATGCGGCTGTAAAGTGAAAAATCACAAGACTGTGCTGACACACGATGGCAGTTCTGGCAGTTCCAGTTGAGGTTGTTAAGCACATCATGTGACCACAACTTGCAACTTCCTGCTGGCTCCCCCATTGACTTTGCTTGTCAGAAGCCGGCAGTGAAGGACGCAAATGGCGATTGGGTGACCACAGGATGCTGTGACTGTTGTAATTGTGTGCCAGTTGCCAAGTGCCTGAATCGTGATCATGTGACCAGGGGGAATCTGCAATAGCCACAACTTTGAGGACTGGCTGTAAGTTTCCTCGTTCAGTGCCATCATAACTTTGAACAGTCGCTGAATGAGTGGTCACAAAATGAGGACTGCCTGTATAGAACATCTGCATGTTCTTCCTTTATTAGGAAATCTTTGCCCTAATGAACTTAGAAATAAATTGGCAAATGTATCCAGATGCCAAAAATTCATGTCAAGCCCTTATCAGTTGCTTACAACCAAAAAGAAGATTGTCACAGGAACTTTAACTAGATTTATTCAAAGGGAAAAGGCGTTAGGTTATGGAACAGCTAAACTAAGCCCCCTTCCCCTTCTCCATGGACACATGACCCTGAATTTAGCATATGCAGCTCCTTCCCCCACCCTCAGTTTCCTAGTGCACTCATACAGCACACACTGATGCAACACAAGGGGATGGCTGAAACATATAGAGGTAACACATGTTCACCTACCATGATTAGACTATCTTTCTATCACACACATGTACACCTTGGGGAGAAAGAGCATGTGCACAAACTGCATTACTTCATTAAAGATACCTCCTATGGCCACCACTAGCATAGGTTGGAATTCTAGAAGCCAAGTTCTGTACATGTTTCCTATCTTTTTTTTTTTGAGACCTGATATATATATTTTTGAGACCATATATTTTTATTTATGTTTTCAGAATAAAGAACCTCAGTACTGGGAATTTCCCTCTACTCTTGTCTTTACAAGAATGAATTCATTTTTTCACAGACTGAAGACCATAGAGGTGAGAATTAAGTAGTTGCTATAAAATGTGAAACAACTGTAGTGATAATTAGCACAAAACGTCTATATTCTTATAGAAAATTAGGCACAAAGCAGACTATATAACGTATCAGCAGTTATAAAAACCTAAATTTTAAAGTTCTTCATTTTTAATAATACTGAAATTATAGAAAATCATTTTATGAACAATGGCATTTTTAAAAATAAAAAGCATGTACACATTAAAACTGGTTTTGCAGTTGATTACTTTCCTCACCTTTTCTTGGATTAAAAAAAATCTGTGAATAACTTAGTTGTATGTCTTTTTAAGGAACTGTACATGACTGCAATTGAATTTCTCAAACTGGAGAAAATTGAATTGGGAGGTGTGAGAGGCAATATCTTAGGGAGCTTGGTGTTCCAAATTTATGAGGAAATTCTTGAACATGTGAAAGTGTTTGCAGAATGCAAATATGATCCATTAGATCCAGCAGATGAGGTTAGTCATTTTATGATAGAAAGTGTATGTGCATATAAAACTGATTAATTATTCACTTAGTATAACCTAGGGGGACGCGGTGGCGCTGCGGGTTAAACTGCTGAGCTGCCGATCGGAAGGTCGGCGGTTCGAAACCGCGCGGCGGGGTGAGCTCCCGTTGCTCGTCCCAGCTCCTGCTCACCTAGCAGTTCGAAAACATGCAAATGTGAGTAGATCAATAGGTACCGCTTCGGCGGGAAGGTAACGGCGTTCCGTGTCGTCATGCTGGCCACATGACCCGGAAGTGTCCTATGGACAACGCCGGCTCCAAGGCTTAGAAACGGAGATGAGCACCGCCCCCTAGAGTCGGATTCGACTGGACTTTACGTCAAGGGAAACCTTTACCTATAACCTAGGAAATCCTGGTATTGACAATTACTATACAGTAGCAACAAATGCATTCCTTGTAATATAAATTGGCCCAGCTGCTTCTTTGACTGGGAGTGTAGATTTAATAACTTCTGAAAGTCCACATATGCAGTATATGCCTGATCTAATTTATTCTATTATTTTGTTATTTAAAGCAATTTGATGCAGATTTTGCAGATTTTGAGATCAAAATTCAGGATATGGATAGGCGACTGGGCACCATTTTCTATCAAGGATTTGTTGACTGTTCCAGTTTTGAATCAGCTGTCAAGGTACCCTTCCCTGTGAAGGTTTTCATGCTTCTTATCTAAAACCCAGGTAGTGGAAAAAGCAGTTGTTTCTGTTCTGGCTGGAAGAAACCCCTTTTTATGACTAGTTAACCTGGAAGACTCTGATGCGAAGAACAAACATTGTTTTTCTAATCTGTGCTCAAGATGGAAGAGTACTAACTCCTCAGACTCCGCCAGAACCAAACAGCTCTTAGGATCAATCCCCACCAATGAGTTAAAGTGCTTTCTGCTCATTCTTGAGCTAGTAGAAAACAGTAATGGCATAAAATTCACTGCCTCCAACCCTATCCTGCCTCTGTTATCTTCAGCTGTTAAACTTATTGTGTGTGTGTGTGTCAGTGTATGTGTAAAAAATAAATAAAAGATTGGAGGACAGTATCAAATAAATGGAGCTCAAGCCTTACAGTCTGACAATTTGCTAACAAGATGTTTGTGTGTCATTCTGATGCAAGGCTTGAATCAAATAATGCGAAAACAAACCTAACTTTGAACAATTTCAATTTCCCTTTGCTGGGGAAATGTTTCCCCAGCCTTCTGTCTAAAATTTCCTTTTTCAGGGAACAGAGAAGAATGTAATATTTACTGATTTGACAAAGGGACTTGGAGCATTTCCAGAAACATTCATTTCACAAATCAGAAGGATTCTAATAGCAACTTTCAGAGTAACAAATCTGATTAAAGGGCATGAGCTTTTCTGAGCTACAGTTCATTTCATCAGTTGCCAGATTTCTTAAACTGTAGTCCATGAAAGCTTTGGCCTTTAATTAAGTGCTGCCAGAATCTTTTCAATTTTTTTGGCTGCTATAGACTAATATGGTTGTCCTCCTTCAATATCTACAATGGGAAGCACCAAATTTATTTCACAAGGAATCATGAACTCTACTATTAACAATCCAGAGCAAGATCCTGGGGCCAAGAAACGGGTAAATGAAGTCTTACCGCTTCTTACTAATTATAATTAGGATTTCAAAAGATTTACCGAAGTTAATACACATTTAGAATTTATGTAAACTTTTCTTCGTAGTATATTCCACTACAACTCATCATCAGTAAAATACAGTTTCTAGAAATGGGCTATTCTTCTGTTATGATTAAAATCTATCTTCTACTGATTAGCAGTTTGAGAAACACTAATATAAGGATATAAATTATGAGGAAAACATTTAAAAATGATGCAGGGTTTATATGCACAAAAATATCAATTCATAGTTCTATGAGCACTTTTTATCCCCATTACATTGGTAGGTAACAAAGGAAGCAAGGAGTTGTTGCAAAAAGTTTTGGAGGGGGAAATACATTCTGCGAGATGGCACCAAAGCTTCAGGTTGTTTTGAAAAAGGAATTGCTTGGCTGAGCTCCGGCTGTTTTTACGATAGCTACAAAATTTAGGAATTGCTAAAACCATAAGATAGCCATAAAGCATTATTACCACAAAGGGGGAAAATGTCATATTTTAAAGAACAAACTGTTTGATTCGTACTGCACAAAGTACATGTTCCATCCCAGTTTCTTTGTGTATGAAACAGATTCCTAAATGCCAAGCAGTGCAAGTCAAGAGACAGAGAGTGGCTTTCACTCTGAACATAGCACAGTGGAGGCATTGTTATTTGTGGTGTTGCATTCCTTCCATGATTACCTTGGTTCACAAATTTTTGTAGTGCTTCAATAGCTTGCAAATCCTACTAGAGCACAAAAGAAGACAGTGGAACAAATGTTATTTTGTGCAGGCAGGTGGTTCTTTTTGTCACCTTTAAGATTCAAATTCCCATTAATCCTTTTACCATGCAAGTTAGTTCCACTGATTTCATCAGTGCTTGCTTCTGTATACCCCTATATAAGAATGCATAGTAGTTCTCTTAATTGCTGTTGTTTATCTCAGCAATTTTACTGGCTCTGTTAATGTGGGTCTGAGCATGCTTAGTAGCCACAGAGTGGTGTCATTTGAAAAGAAAGCCAAAAAACATTGGGGATGAAGTAGCATGCCAAGAAGTATACTGGCTAGGAATAACTCAAAAAAGTTCATGCAGATGCATATTGAAAGTTATATACAATCCATATATATATTTATTTCAACAATTTTTGTCTCTAGCAAATCCATATGTTTGCATCTCTGTTGGAACGACCGTTGATCAAAGCAGACGCAGCTCCCCACTACACAACACTTTTGGAGATGTTCAATGTTGAATTGGACAATGCAAAGATTTTGTATGATGCCCAGATAGCTGCTGCTCAAACTGGAGATCACGTGCCTCCCATTAGCAAAAATATGCCACCTGTTGCTGGGCAACTGAAATGGGCTTTAGAACTCCAAGAAAGATTGCAGATCCCAAGGAAAGACTTGCATGCCATTGATCATCCGTAAGTAACGATCTGCCATTACAGATTATCCAGTCTCTAGTAATATGTTCCCAGGAGTAGTATTACAAGCTATTAGCTTTGTTGCCAATGTTAATTAAATTCTATTTCCCTTCTGGAACTGAGGGATTTCTTTCCTCTTTGCAGTGTAATGGCCAGTTCTGAAGCCAAACTGATCTATGGAAAGTATGACGAGATGATACGCTTGCTGAAAGGTTACCGTGAAAGAATTTATGCAGAGTGGATCGGCAGGGTTGATAAAGACTGCCAGTTTAATCTAGAGCAGCCACTGATCCAGAGAGACCCAGAAACAAGACTTATTAGTGTCAACTTCAGCAAAAAGGTTGGTGAACAATGCAGAAGCATGCTAACATCATTTCAGTTTGATGGACAGCTTGACTGCAAGTTTTTAGTCTTCTCCAAAATGGCACCCTCCAATTGTATTGTACTACAGTTCCCATCATCCCCAGTCAGCAATGACTATTCTGTCTGGGAATGATGGGTGATATGATATCCAACATCTATGTATGGTGCTTCTTCAGGCTGCAGTGACTGATCCTAATAGAATATTTCCCAAAATGCCAGGTCTGCAGAAAGAAATGCAGTGAATATCCCTACTGGATTTTGAAACTAATTCTGTTTAAAGGATATTGATTAAATTGCATACGAGCTTTCAAGCTTCACAGGACCCTGGTTGTAGTGGAAAACCAGATGATATGTTATTTACTGTATGTAATCACTGAGTGTCCAAATTCTTTTGCAACTAAATAAAACCTGTAAGGGTTCCTTATACAGGCTGGAACCCTGGGATGGGAGGAGGTGGGCTTTAGCTATTATCATCATGGTCTAACCCCCAGATGCAGATCCTCATAGCTGTTCTTTGCATTGAAAGGGAAGCTTCCTCAGCAACATGAATAGCAATCACAGACTTAAAATATTAAATGTACACAGCTTTATGTGGAAACAGAATTGGGGTTGAAATGTTTGAACATTATAGGAACGGACAGAACTAGATTTGTCCATCCCTGTTCATTTGCATATTTCCCATTGTATTACAAGCATATCAGATCTGTATCCAGCCAACAGCCAGTCACATTTTTAGTTCAATTCTTTTTCTATATTTGGAAAATCACTTATTTCTCCCTGCTGCATTACTGTACAGCTTGTAGCTGTTCTCCGTGAAGTCAAGTACCTGAACTTTCAGCGTCAGAAAGAAATTCCAGACAGTGCTGGCAGCCTCTTCTCTCAGAATGAAACTTTCCAGAAGTTTGTGGACAACTTAGATCTCATTGTTGGCTGGTACAATAAGGTATTTATTTATGAACTGCCTGAATATAAATCATACTCTTTCACTAGAAACAGAGCTAACAGTAAAATGGAAATAAAATGAAGTTGTAATCAAAGCATTAAGTTTCATAAATTAAAGATTCAATCAAAAAGGCATCAGTAAGAAATTAATTATAGCACACGCCTTACCAATTTTTTTTCAACAGCTTGTCAATTTAAAGACAAAGAGCTTGTCTTAATCAAAAAGTTGTTGCCTATCAGTGGAAGAGCAGAGTGGGAGCTGTCTTCCTTAGTAGTTCATTCTTGATTTAGTAACCACTGAGAAAGCCCTCTCTAAAGATGAGAGGTTCAAGAAAAGGTCCTAAGGTTCTTAAAAACTAGGTAAGCTTTGTTGTCTTTCAGATAGTATGGCCTCAAGACAGTTAGTAATTCATAAATAGTCTTTGAATGGTGTCTGGAATCTAATAGGAATCATTCAAATCCACCAATTGCAGAGTTGAACCAATTTCATTTGTTCCTAATTTCTGTAGAAGCTCTGACTCACACTAAGTGATGATCTGCATAATGATTCATCCCTTAGGCAATGATCAATTCATCACAATAGAATTATAAAAAGGTCCTCCAAACCTAATTATATGCCACCGAACACAGAAAACTGGAATCAAATGTACTCTGATAGATAAGTAGTACCAGATGCTAATTTGGTAATGGTTGCTATGCAGTCCACATAATCCTGAACCACATCTTATAGAATAGTTTTAGAAAATCAGAGTGAATGCCAAATCTACCAACACAGCAGGCCTAGGGAACTCTGGCACATCTCTCAGACCACACAGAAGGTTGGGAAGGGAGGTCAGGCAGAATCTCTGTCCCAAACACACACAGAATGACGGAAAAGGTCACAACAGACCATTGAAAATCTGCCTCCTTGTTGTCTAGATTTTGACTGCTGCTGCACCAGGCTAAGCTTGAAGAAATTAATTCTCTTAGTTTCACCTCCCATGTCTCTGTGATGCAGACTCATCTAGCATCCAGTCCTGGGTGGCTATTTTTCAATTCCCTGACTATAAATCAGTTGAGCAATAAAATACTCAACTCCGAGAACTCTTATCAAGGCTTTCTGAACTGGAAGACCATCTGGGAGTAATCAAATACTGTTGCAGCTGTCTCCCTATGTTCTATTTTCTTCTTGCCTTCTGTTATAATGTTAGCAGCTCCCTGCTTCCCTCTGTCTTCCTGCCCCTTTTTAAAACAAATCTCTCCCTCCCTTAGCTCCATTAGGTTATAAAGAGGTATAACTCATCTTTCTATGTCAGGAAACAATGAGCAGTGATTTCATGTATCCATTCATTCATTAAGTGAATGAATTGGAAGATATTATAATATAATTGGTTCATAAAGCATTACTTAGATTGTCCTTTGAAAAAGGCAGCAGCTTCTTTTTTTCACAATTCAGTCCTGCAAATAAAAACTTGTATATAAGTCTGCAAACTTTGCAGGTTTTTTTGAACCTGATGAGTGCTTAGAATAAGGGCTAAAACAAAATATGCTGCCATCAAGACAATACCACATCTCTACAAAATGAATTAAGAATGCATGCTGAAATAAACTACCTACTTTTAGATCAAGAGAACAATTTTGCCGGTAGAACTTCCTCTGGTCAAAACTGAGCTGGAAGAAATTGATGTTGCCCTACAGAAAGCTGAGACCAATCTTTTCTGGAGTAATGAAGGTACATTTATCTATTGCAAGCTGGGATCTGCCCTGAAGACTCAATATTTCCCAACTGGGGGGTCGGGGGGAGTATGCCTCCAAATACCAGTTGCAGGGAAGCAATGGCAGGAGAGGAATATGTTTGTGTCTCTTGCTTTCAAAAACAACCAGAGACATCTGGTTGGCCTAGAAGGCCCTTGGCTTCTTATGTTCTTATGGACCTTTTTTCTAGTGCCATGATACCAGCTATATTTCAGTGATAAACATATGGGAACTGGATATTAAATCAATGGGAAATCTATAGACTCTAGCTACTTACTAAGTTTCCCTTCCATTGCCAATCCAGGTGTTATGGAATATATTCAAGAGATGCGAAATGTTTTATATGATTTAGAGACAAGAATTCAAAAAACCAAATTAAATGTGGAGAATATCGGACAGCTTATGCAAGTGAGTAAAGCATTGCTACCAGACACTTAAAAAAAAAGTGGGTTCCTTGATATAATTTT
Source organism: Candoia aspera (assembly GCF_035149785.1). NCBI lineage: Eukaryota > Metazoa > Chordata > Lepidosauria > Squamata > Candoiidae > Candoia > Candoia aspera. The sequence goes on along the minus strand of NC_086154.1, from coordinate 114,140,014 downwards.
AGTTTTGTTCTGCTACGGATTTATTTGTGACAGCTGCAGTAAAGGAACTTCTTCCATTCCTGTTTCTTCTTACAGGAATGGTCAGCTAGTCCTTTGTTTGAAAGGAAAGACAATAAGGAGACAGCCCTTCTTGATCTGGATGGAAGACAAACAAATATAAACAAGCGCTATGCAGCCATCAAAGATGCTGGGCAGAAGATCGAGAGTATGGTGGAGGTACAAAGGAGAGAGAAAAAGATAGCTTTCATAATAATATGGGCCATTTGTTGAATATTATGTTTGTCAACAGTACTAGTTTTTATACACTTTCCGGAACATAGGAAATTGTCTTATCTCACATCAGATTATGACTTCATCTCTCTCAGTGTTGACTATAACATTGCCTACACTGATTAATCTTTATTCAACTCACTTAGTTATACCAAGGATTGAAATTGAGACCTTTTGCATACAAAGTATGTGCCTTACTCTTGAGCTCCAGCCCTTCTTTTACATCCTATGTGGCTGCAATTAAGTACTTTATGTAATACGTTAAGGATGTTTATCATTACTAGCTACTTTTGGAGGTTCGTCCTCAGTGGTGGATGTTAGCCTGAGATATGCATATTCCTTATAATGTGTGGAGTACCAAGCTGGGCTGCTCTTGGAGGTAGGAAACCACAATATTTATTTTAAGTGGTTGATTTAGAGTATTTCCAGTCTTCATTTTGAAGATTCATAAGGCAACTCACAAAATGATTTTAAAATACTCTGGTAGCTGTAACATGTGATTAAACAATAACAGTGGTCCAGACTATTAATCCTCAACCAATAGTTACATTTGCTAACCAATTTCCCACAAAACACCCTTTAAAAATCAATAGGCATTACTTAGATGCTTAAACTGAAGGCAGAGAAAAGCTTAAAAGTGTATAATACTGGGACAAATGCTGAGAAGGTCATGCCTATACCTTACAATATATGTACCAGAAGCCTGAATTGAGAAGATCTGAAGCTAGCCCTTGAATAACATTGAGTTTACACCCAAAGGAGGTTCAAATAAAAGAAGTATTATCAGGTTTAAATCTGTGCTTAAATATGTAACCTCTCTCAGCCGAATGATTTTTGCTTAGCCTCAGATTTCCACCAGTGGAACTTGTAACCTACCATATAAAGCTCTTGTATTCATGAATGAAAGGAACATGATAAGCATTAAAATAATATCGTTTATTTATTTATGGGCCATTAAGTTTCAGTAATGGCGTCAGAGAGGCATAATATTTTCTGGGTTTTCTGTAAGTGGACCTTTGGGAATATACACACTTCAGCTTCAGTTGTCCATATATCAAATGGCATTGACAGCTGTTGTTCAGTTGTTATTTGCATTCTAGTTCTATTCCTGAAGTGACATAGTAAAAGTGATAGTACTACAAGGAAGGTTCACAACATAGATTTGGAATTTCTCTTTTCTTGATCATATTCCTCCTGCTTGCATGCAGACCAGAGCCATGTTACTCAAAGCAGATCCTTAAATTTCCATTGCAGACCAGGTGGCTTCTTCAGTATTGTCAAGAAAGAGGACATTGATTTGCATTAAATGTGCATAGCTTAAGATAGATAGATAGATAGATAGATAGATAGATAGATAGATAGATAGATAGATAGATAGATAGATAGATAAGGGACTGCTACAAGTTAAATTGAGATATACAACTCAAATGTGAGTTTGTTCAATCTGTTATTCAGGTGCGCACTTCTGATAAGCTGTTCAAGATATAAAAGACATGTTATGGTCTTTAAACCAGATATGTCCTAGAGAGAGCCAAGTTGAACAGGCCTTCAAAACAGTCTGGCTGCCCTTCAGATCCTATCTCCATAGCAACAGGGTTGTTAAGTTTTCATTGACCATTTTATGTAATGAATACCAAGGTACTCAAAGCTGCATATAATTTCTTGAAAACCAAAATAATAAAAATTGCTTCTCCCGCTTTATCTTGTCTACTTTCCTTTCCTTTATTAGATGTTTAAAAAACTAAGGAAACCGATTATTGTATTCATTAAATATCATATCATTAATTCTCAAAAACAATTGCTTTGATTCATATATATAAATTAAAACTCAGCAGAGTCAAGAAGGAGAATTTGCATGCCAGGAGCAGAACGATCTAGATGAAAGTGATTGCAGGCATCTGAATTTGGGTTTGTTCAAGCTCTGCTATACCAGGGCCGCACCATTTCTTGTTTTGGGTCTGAAGTTCTGGAAATGCCTGGTAGGTTGTAGGAGGTCTTCCAGTGAAGCAATGGCACCATTAGAGAAGGTGTTGTCAGCCTGATTTTCTTTTCATTCTCCAGAGGCTCGGAGTGTTTAAGGCTGAAAATGGGTTCATTTGGCTCACAGAATTTTAGCGCACCCAGCTCCAGCATTGTTCTGGCATTTTTACTCAAAAGTCACAAAGCTGAACATTGGCTATTTGGCTGTTGAATGCTGACACTGTGATTTCAGCCACAGTATAAGCATATTTTGCCTTGCAGAGGGTTTGTGCACCCATTTCTACTCTTATCTTGGAATCTTTATGCCAAAACTTGTGCAGTAGTACAATTTGGGGGCCGTTCAAACAGATGTCCATATATGCCCATTATGTTTTATTGGGTAAGTAGTGTTACACAAAGTGCAGAATGGAAGTGTGAATTTTTTTTCTTTTCTTATTTCATGCCTTGAAATTCTTTGGTTCCTAAGAATTTAAAGGCATGAAATTTGAAAAGAAAAAAAAGAATCGTTAAATGTAGTTTACAGCAACAATATTCCTCTCCATAGCTTTCTATCCTTACAAAAAATAATTGGTTCCACTGTTTTTGTACACTGCTTCGTATGTTGCATTTTGTTCTTTAAACCTCTTACCTCTCCCAATTTTTTTTATCAAGTCCAGCCAGCCAGGCTTTTTCAATCTTCCTCTTCTTCTCAACCCATGTTTGTTTTGCTCGTTCCTTCTCTATATATAACAGAACTGCCTGAACATACTTTTTTCATACTGATCATTATTTTTTAAATTTCAATCCATGTTCATTTAGCAGCCATTCAGTCTTGACGTATCTCTTCTTGATTAGCCACACAAATTTTAAGTTCTTATTTCCACTGTGTTCAACTTTCTTTCTCCTGACATGCCCAACTCTTTCTTCCATATAAAAAAGCAGGCAGAAGCACAGTCTTATACACAGCTATTTTTGCTTCTTTGGACAAGCATTCTTTGCAACAGTTCACATATTACACACTACCTACTGCCAGGCACTCCACAAACAAACCATTTTTATATTTTAATATTCCTGTAGTTATACTGTCTACAACTCCAGCAAGGCAATTTTCAACATTCTTCCAGCATTTATTATTTCCTTTTTATCAATTTCTTTTCTATTAGCATTTATAATATTCATTTCGATTCTACTTTTCAACCTGTCACTATCATTCCTGTGCAAATCTCTAAAATGCCCCTTCGCCCTCACTTAATTATCATCCTGAAGCATTTGATTGCTTTATTTTTAATTCCATGCACTTTGCTGCAGGCTCCATTTTTGGCCCTCTTTGCCGATTTCCAAAACAGCTACTGTTTTCCATCTAATTGCTCTGCATTTTCCTTGCTTCTTTTATTTTTAAATATTTCCCACTTTCCTTGATGAAGTTCTTTGCAACTTTTTCTCTCTGAACATATTATGCAACATCTTTCTCTCATTCCCATTTTTTGCAGCCATCATTCCTGTGTATGCACATTTTCCCCTTCTCCGTGGCCTCTTTCACTTCATCATTCCAGCAAGCCTCCTTTCTCATACTGCTAAAACATAATCACTCTGACTTTATTCCACACAGCTTCCCCTTCCTCTTTTCTTTGCCCATTTTTCATTCATTTTGCTGAGAGATTTGTCTACTAATATTTTCTCATGCTTTCTTTTTCTGCAGTCATTCCAATTTCACTCCTATCTCTCCCTTCCTTTTCCTCCTTGATCATTTTTCCCAAGAAGATCATTTTTCCACAATTAACTAAAAAAAAGAGATCTGTCTCACATTCTAACCCTTTATCACCTTCTATTCTTCATTAATTCTCTCAATCTTTCATCATAAACAGTAAAATCAGTCACACCGGTACCACATGCAGCACTCCCTGCTAGCAGTGAGTACCAATCACTTTTAGTGTATTTTGATCAGTCTGCCAGAAATGCAGTGAAGACCTGGTTTTATCCCAAGCAAGTACATACTATTGTATCTACCTTGGATTTCTAATCTAGAGATCATCTTGCAAGTCGACCAACAGTTGACAGCATCTCCCCAGCTAAAAAGTATAGACAATGCTCCTACTTTAAAGACAGGAACATTTCAGAAGGATTTCCTGTCTGAGCGGGGAAGGAAACAAAAGCATCATATCACTTATAGCCCAAATACACTATATGACAAATATTTTTTTATATTTATTCAGTTCTGCCATCATTGTTAACGCAGAGCCATAGGTGATGTGATATGCTTAAACTGAGCATATTTTAATCTCTTAATTCTCTCTCATAGTTTCACTTTAGTGAATACACTTTAGTGAAATGATATCATATATGTATGTGTGTGTGTGTGTGTGAATTATAGTTACTGAAATATTGTTGAACTCTTTATGACCATTAAAGCAATTACCACTGACAGAAAGGATCTGACTAAACCTGATTCACTGCTTCTCTTAAATATTTTTTTTTCCATCTCCAGGAAAATGCAGATTTGTTCAAGGCTGACAAGACAACTGAAATGTGGTCCCATTACGTAGAATACATAGATGACATAATTTTAGATGGCTACTTTAAGTTTATACGCAAATCACTGCAGTTTCTGCTCAGCAATATGTCAGCTGAGGTAAGTTAATGAAGTTTCAGAAGTTTTTTTTCCTTAATGCTACCTTTTGAAACACAAAGATATTAATGGGTGCATGCTTGAGTTTTGTTACTAATTTGTGTCAAAGCTCAATACATTAAAACTCTGTGTCCAGAGAGGTTTTTTTAGTAAGAGTCAATTAAGCAAGATGCGTTAATACCCACATATTTTTGTGATGAGCCAAGAGAGCAATCTTAACCTTTTCAGATGACCCCCTCAGAGGCTTTAGTGTGGGTTAGAAGTGTTCTGTTCCCAGCTTTGAAGAGCTCTGCTATTGCGTGTGCGTGTGCATACGCACGCCCATTAAATTGCTGGTTAATCGTCCTCAAAATGGCACACTGGTGCAGGGGCAGTTCTGGGTTTACTGGATTCAAAGCTCTTCTTCTCTTCCAAAGCTCTTATCTACTCCAGGCAGCTGCATGCATTTTTCCCTCCCACTGAAACCAACAATTATTTTGAAACAAGTATGTCCTGCTGCTACCCTCTACTTCTCTTCCCCCACTTTACAATTGTTCTGCAGTTTATTATTACAATTTTCAATCAAATGTAATAATAGAAATCAGAATGATTCAAAAGACAAATAAAGAAAAGTAGTGTTTTTTTTAAAAAAGGGAATTTATGCAATCTTCTGAATCGAGAAACATACCAGTTTCTGCATGTACCTGCTGATTATATTGTCAGATACTTAAAAAATGGTGGCTGATTTAATACAGTTTCAATGAAAGCAAGTCTGCTTTATAGATTAAAAATAAGGATCATAACCATAATGATAGGACCAAGGGACCATTGAGATGATAAAGAGGGGAAAAAACACATTTTGAACATGAGATTGAAAACTGGCAAATGAAAAATCCACCGATGTGCTTTCAGGCCAATGTTGCCCCATTATTTGAAGTACGGATGGAGTTGTATAAAGATGACTTAAGGTACCGTCCATCGCTGGAAGTGGGAGCAGAACAAGGTTTTTTGGAACTGGTAGAAAACTTAATGAATGATATCTATGATACATCGAAGCTTATACCCCGACTGGCGCAAGGGAAGCTCAGCTATAAGGTTAGTCCCAGTCTCTGAATTTTTTTTATATGAATAGATCTGGAGCAACTAATAGCCATGCTGGCAAGAGCTGATTATTGTTGTGGTTCAAAATGCCTGGAGGGCACCAAACTAGGTCCACCTGGCTTTACACAATGCACTGATTGTGTGTGATGGGGCACAGGAAGAGCAGTGAATATTTATATTTTAAAGAGCTGTTAAGCGTGGCTCTGAATTCCTGCATAGCTATTTTGAGGATCAGAACCATGCAGTGTTGCGTCTAGGGCTGAACGTGAAGGTTGTAATCCATGACTCTAGAATGTCTGTTTAGGCAGTCTCTAAATGAGCACTCAAGGAATAGCAGTTAATGGGCCCAGCGACAGTTCTCAAATCATGAGTATTGTTACTGACACTAAATGGACTGGTGCTGCTCATTGTGACATCCTCTTCTTTTTACTCTTTTTTAAAAAGGAGGGTTGAGTAAAAGGGCAGCTCACTGGATATCATGATGCTGGTGATGATTTGCTGTGGGAAGGTAGTATAGGTTGCAGGCATTCTTCATTCTGGCCCCAGAACAATTCTGTGAGCTGGGGTGAGAAACAGGGATTGGTGAAGAGTTACCCAGTGAGCTCCAAGATTGAGTGGGAACCCGAACCTGGACCTTCCCAGTCCCAATTCAACAACCTCAACTGTCTAGTACAACGGCTGTCTTGAAAAATCCTCTTTTACTTTAAAAAATTGATTATTCTTTGCCACAACAAACAGTGCCTAATTTCAAGTAATGCACATTAGTGCTCCAAGGGATCTTCCCCCACCTATGATTATTATTCAGTTTATAACTTTTGTTCACAGGCAAAGACTTCCTGCAAATTTCTTCTATGATAAAAACAAAAATGCAGGAACAAACAGGCACTATGAAAAAAGTAACAAAAGCTCCTTCTCAGCAGATACTAACATCTATGGCGATTGTTTACTCGGCAACCATATATTTTTATTTTGGATTGTTTTAATTGTTATGTTTTTTATGATTGAATGCCACCCAGAATCACTTGTTGAGATGGGTGGACATAGAAATTAATAAATAAAATAAAATAAAATAAAATAAAATAAAATAAAATAAAATAAAATAAAATAAAATAAGCAACTGTCATCTAGAACCCCGAATACTCTAGTTATTAGGTACCAATAAATAAAAGTTCAGAACAAGGTTCATTAATACAGCACCTGATTTTTCTACAGTGGCCAGCCAGTTGGTTTATATATAACTGCCTAATGCCAATCATTGTCCTTGATGTTTGCAGTCTGACTTGGAAGATACAGGAGAACTAATAGAGATGCGGGAGGAAGTGGGAAACATTGTGGTCAATGCCATGAAGCAGGGCGAGGAATATCAAGACTCCTTTGAAAAATACTCATACCTTTGGATGGATGATCCCCAGGAATTCATGCAGCGCTTCCTCACTTTTGGCCATGCCCTCACACAGGAGGAGCTTGAATCTCATGCAGAAGAATATTTGCCACATGTGGCGCCCACTCTTGAGCAATTCCAGCTACAGGTTAGAACAGGAGGGGATGCATATGTCATGTGAGACTTTCGTGTCCCCATTCTTTATCTGGCTAAACCATAGAGTACAATATTATGGAATATCTCCTACTCAGTTTCTTTAACCGTATAATGCTAATGAAGTGTGTAATATTACAGCTTCTGTCTTCTCTTTCTTCAATGGCTTCATTTCAGTCATTAACTTTCCATCTATCTGTTCAGTCCCATTTCTTTTATGAACCCCCAAATTTGATTCCTAGAACATTGTCTCACAAGAAAGTTCAATTAGCTTTCCTACTTTCAGTCTGCAAGATTGATTTTAACAATTTAATTTGTGTCTCTTCTAATTTCTACATTTTAACAAAGGTCCCTGTATAAATAATAAAGAAGCCCAACAGTGGTTTTATTTTTTTCCTGAAAATTGTTTTATCCTCAGTACCTGTACTTTCCTTTCTTCATCTTCTATAAAGTATCTTTGCTACTCATCACAACCAGAAGAGGGTACTCTGTCCCTAGAAAAAAAAGCCTTTTCTTTTTTCCTTGTCAATTCTGTGGCAGTAGTGGGAGGTTGACTATGCAGACTTTGTAACACACATGCACCTTAGAGTCACCTGTATTTTCTCCATCAGTGAAAGAGTTTATGCTGCCTATCTTGGAAAGGATAGGTGGCAGGGATGTATATGTAGAAATCCTACTTCGCTAGGTACAGTATTCATTTCTTCTCTGAACTTTTTTGTGGTTTCCTAGATTGATACATATGAAAAACTATATGAAGAAGTGTCCAAGTTTGATAATACCAAAGTGTTCAATGGTTGGTTGCAAAGTGACTGTCGGCCCTTCAAGCAAGCACTCCTGAACACCATCAAACGCTGGAGCTTAATGTTCAAGCAGCACCTCATCAATCATGTCACTAATAGGTAGGATGGGAAATTATTTTGACAATTTCCAAACATCTGGTAACACAATCCTTTTCCCCCTTCCATATGGACATGTTCAAGGCAATCAGCCACAGCTATAAAGTGATTACCTTCAAAAACTCGCTATTGGTAATTTGGAAGCCCACAAGTAGGACATAGGTGTAATAACACCTTTCCCACTTGAATTGGCTGTCAACTGTACCGAATAACACACCATCTGATTGTGAAAGTGTCACACAAATTCATAGTTAGTAATCTCTGATGGCCTTATCCTTTGTCAATTTGTCTAATCTTGTTTTAAAGTTATCTGAGTTGGTGGCCACTATTGTGAATCTCCATCCTTTACTGGATGATTCGAAATGTTGGGATTAGGAGTTCAGACCTTGATAAGAAGGTCTTCCTCCCCCAGCTGTCTTCTTTCAGCAGAGAAAGACAAAAAACATAGCTAGGCTAAGAAGATGAGACAAAAGGACCTTATCAGTTTGGGATTTGGCACCACCTACTTCCAGCATGTAATCCTCAGCATGTCACCTCTGAGAATAAAAGATTCCTCATATCTCACAGGGTGTCATTGTTTTCTATGACAAGAGCAACATTACCGACCACAAAAGCTGATATTGTAAGTTTATTGGTATTTAGGTATATAAGACCTCTTGTTAGATTTGCTGCAATAGACTAACATGGCTAAAGTTAAAGCCAATGTTATTTCTGCCTGTGAACACTGGAGAAATCCAGAATATCACTTGTTCTGTACTTTATAGCCTTCAGGAACTTGCTACTTTCATGAAAGAGGCAAATGCAGGTTTAACTAAACCAGTGAAAGAAGGTGACTATGATGGGCTTGTTGAAGTGATGGCACACTTGATGAAAGTCAAAGATAGACAAGTAGCTACTGACAATATGTTTGAGCCCCTAAAGCAGACTATTGAATTGCTAAAATTGTATGGAGAAGAAATGCCAGAAGAGATCCATATGCAGTTGCATGTAAGTATGTCATCAATACTTTTCATTGGAAACATTTAGCTATTAGTGATTTTAAAAAAAACCTTAGTATGGTATAAAATAATATAGTTCCTTTTGTACAACATAAACAATCCCAAGAATCAAATGTTTTTATACTTTGTATATGTTGGAATAGAGGTACAGAACATCTAGAGAAGAAATAATTTAGGAAAGTAAATACCTGGGTATAGGCCTAATTATACAATCTGCAGGTAGCCATTCTATAGTTCTGTTTCAACTCTCTGAGATCCAGTGTGATCTGCCATAAATTGTTGCATTATATGCACATTTCTCTACTGTTAACTGTGTTGAAATCAGTGAAATTCAAAAAGGAACAAATAGGAATAGAGCAAGATCCCAACACATTTGTATATCCTGTTATTTAGAAATTTGACTCCTTGATTTTCTTTGGTTTTTTCTCCTCACATTACCTATAACAGCCTGTATTTATTTTATCATCCAAAGGCCTCTCACAGCTGCATGAAAAAAAATGTTTAAAAAGTGGGGGGTTTTTTGGTCTTTTAGGATTTGCCAGAGCAGTGGAACAACACCAAAAAGTTGTCGTTCCAAGTCAAACAGAATGTGGCTCCTCTGCAAGCCAGTGAAGTTACAATCATCCGAAGGAAATGCCAACAATTTGAGGTATGTTTTATGATTAAGGTCCAACTTTGCTCACTCTGTGCGCATTGTGGGAATATGTAAATGCTCTGGTTTATTTTGAAGTGGGATAAGGGTTGAAGAATATTTATCTGGACTGCTTTTAGGGTGTGGCTGATTTCATTTATCCTTAATGATTTGGATTAAGATTATTAAGGTATAGTAAAAAAAGTCTATTTGGATGGTTTTGGGTTTAATATGATTAAGATCATTAAAACTGTTGTATTATCAAATACAATGGCAGACAATTTATATGTTTTTTAGTTTGATTTTTATTATAGTAGACAGTAATGTATAGAATAGTGGTAGGAAGGAATAATTAAATAAATGTTATCTTTGAGGGGGAGTTGATTAGGAGAGGTGTGTGAGTGTGTGTGTGTGTGTGTATTTCTTTTAATATAAGAGGAGGGAGCAGCTGTAGTGATTTTTATAATATGCCAATGGAATTATTTATAGAAATAATGTGATTTTGGTTTAATACAGAGTAAGGGATTGAGTATGGAAAACTGTTGTATATCCTTGCTGTTAAAAGTTGGAAGTCACCTTGTTTTGTAATTTTGAAAATTTTTCTCTTGTGTTTCTACACTTTTTTAGTTTTTTCTTTGTAGTTTTTTTGTTTTTCCCTAGCTTTTATCTTTGCTTGAAACTTAATACAATTCTTAAAAAAATAAGGTCCAACTTTGCTCAAACTCCCTCGGGTAACAATGGATACAATGTGCATTAAGCATTTTAGGGGGAAAGGGGACTTAAGATGGCTACCCACCAACACTTGGCAGCAAGGTCCAATTCTGTGTGCATTTAGCCATGTGAGTGGGCCCCCAAGGAAAGCCTCTCAGAGAGGGTGCCTTTCCCAAGACTAGTCATCAGTGAAAGAGCTAATGGCAGCATATGAGGAAGCAGACTTTTTCTGAGGTTTGGGGTTTCCACACACAAGATGCTCTTGGGGAGGAAGGAAAAGAGCAAAGGTTTGGGACATTCTCTTGGAGCCAGCAGGTTGCATCAGCCCAAGAGGTTCAGATCTAGGCTGCAAAAATCCAGACAGTAAAGAATGAGACCTTTCAGTATTTCTTTGCTGCCATCCAATGGTTGCCCTACTTAGTACACACTGAGGCCGGCAGCTTTGCTGCCCTTCCTCCCCTCTGCCCGCTTCTGACTGCCATTCCATCCACTGTGCCTCCCTGGTGCACAGGCCAGCCCTGCAGCTGACCACAGCCAGGTTTGTTGTTTCTAAAAAAAGGCTGGGCAGCTGAGGCCCCTGTCCCTGTTGGCCCCAAGAGAGTAACACTAGTAAGTGTTAATAGCAGTCACACTGCTGGAGGCTGTGGATTCTGGGAGTTGCCCTCCCAACATACCAGGTTGTGCCAGGCTGGTAGAGTGAGCTGTTTGAGAGAGTGATAGCCATCTATGAGCTTTGCCCTGATTGCTATCTGTGAACATTATAATCTAGACTCATAACCATTCTGAAGCAGTGGCAGCCAGTATTCATTCGTCACACTTTTAGACTGCTTCAGTCAAGCAACTCTTAGCAGCTTATAAGAAATAAAACATACATATTACAATAATATCATCACCATCATAATCAAAAATGCAATCATAAAGAGAATATTCACAGTTATCTTAAAAGTGTAACATAGAAACAATTCTTAAGTACTCTTTTATTTATTTATTCATTCATTCATTCATTCATTCATTCATTCAATTTATATTGCCGTCAATCTCAAACCAGTGACTGTGGGTGACCAATAAAAACAATCATATTATAAAACAATAAAAACAATAACAAAAATTAAATATAAATATAAATACAGCTGAGAGATCTTAAAAGCCATTGGTGTTAACATAATCATGAAATGGGGCCCTTCACACACTCGGGGCCCCAGGCCCAGGCACAAAGCCAGATCTTCAAGGCCTTCCAAAAAGCCAACAGGGTCAGGGCCATCCTAATCTCAGGAGGGAGGATGTTCCAGAGGGCAGGCACCACAACAGATAAGGCACGTTTCCTGGTCCCTGCCAGCCCACATTCCTTGGCTGACGGGACCCAGAGCATGTCCATCCTGCTGGACCAGATTGGACAGGCAGAAATAACTGGGACAAGGCGGTCCCTCAGGTAACCTGGTCCCAAGCCATGAAGGGCTTTAAAGGTGACAACCAGCACCTTGAATTGCACCCAGAAACACACTGGCAGCCAATGCAGCTCCTGAAGCAGTGGTGTTACATGTGCCAAGTCGCCGACACTATTTACAACCCAGGCTGCTGCACTTTGTACCAGTTGAAGCTTCCAAGTGCTCTTCAAGGGCAGCCCCATGTAGAGCGCATTACAATAGTCCAGACGGGAGGTCATGAGGGCATGAGTGACAGTGAGTAGAGCCTCCCGGTCCAGGAATGGGCGCAACTGGCACACAACCCGAAGGTGTGCAAAGGCCCTCCTAGCCATGGCTGCCACCTGCTCTTCCAGCAGGAGCAGTGAGTCCAAGAGGACCCCCAAATTGTACACTGGGTTTGTCTGGGGCAGTGCCACCCTATCCAGGACCAAAGATGGAAAAACCTTGCTACCAGGAGGCCCAAACACCCAAAGCCACTCATTCTTGCTTGGGTTGAGCTGGAGGCCATTGCGCCCCATCCAGGCCCCTACAGCCTCCCGGCACTGAGATAGGACATCCACGGCATCACTTAGACAGCCCAGGGTGGAGATATGAAGCTGGGTATCATCAGCATACTGATGATATTGCACCCCAAACTGTCAGATCACCTCCAGCAGCCTCATGTAGATGTTAAATAAGAGGGGTGAGAGAACCAAGCCCTGTGGCACCCCACACAGTAGGGGCCATGTACTGGACCTCTCCCCTCCTACTAACACCAACTGGAACTGACCCAGGAGGAAGGAGGAGAACCAGTGCAACACACAGTGCTGCCTACTTCCAACTCCCAAAGCCGGTCCAGAAGGATACCATGATCGATGGTATCGAAGGCCACCGAGACGTCAAGAAGAGCAAGGATGGTCACACTGCCCCCATCCTGCTCCCACCAGAGGTCATCCAAGAGCGTGATCAATGCCGTTTCAGTCTCATATCCTGGCCTGAATCCTGACTAAAAGGGGTCCAGAAAATCTGCTTCATCCAGAGCCCTTTGGAGCTGCCGTGCGACCACTTTCTCAACGACCTTCCCTAAAAAGGGGAGGTTGGAGACTGGATGGAAACTATTCAGATTGGTTGGGTTGAGCGATGGCCCCTTCAGGAGGGGGTACACCACTGCCTACTTAAGAGCCAGCGGGACCACTCTCCTCCCTCAAAGAGGAATTAACCACCTCCCAGACCCAGTCATGTGTCCTCTCCCGGGCAGCCTCGACCAGCCAGGAGCAGCACGGATCTAACACAGAGGTGGCCAAACTAACAGCTACAAGAACCCTGTCCACTTCCTCAGGTTCAACAGGCTCAAACTCCTCCCACATAACCATGCAAGACTCAGCCCCCATGGCCCCCACTGGCCTTGCATCAAGGCTGGCATTCAACATAGAGTGGATGTGAGTGACTTTACCTGCCAGGTGCTCAGCATATTCCTCACAACAGCCCTGAAGGCAGACCCCCAAATTACTCCCGCCAAGGAGAGTCCTGGTCAGCCGAAACAGGGCTGCTGGGCGGCTATCTGCAGATGCAAGAAGAGCGAAGAAACAACCATGTTTCACTGCCCTTACCGCCATGAGGCAGGCTCTAATCGCGGCTCTAGGTTGTGTTCGATCGTCTTCGCTCCCTGTCTTCCACTGGTGGTGCTCCAGGCATCTCTTAGCCCTCTTAAACCTCCTCAGCTCCTCCGTAAACCACGGGGAGTCATGGGAGCCATGGGCATGGAGATGCTGCTTAGGCACAATCCGATCCAAAGCCGTGGCCACTCTCTCATTCCACCTGGCCACCAAGGCCTTGGCCGGACCATGAAGCAGACTTCCTGGAACAACCCCAAGCTCCCTCTGAAACCCAGCTGGGTCCATCAGTTGCCTCGGGTGGGCCAACCTGATAGGCCCTGCCTCCCTGCGGAGTGGGGTGGCACCAGAGAACTGGAGACTCTTTTACCTAATTAAAAAAGGCCCTCCAGAAGAGCTCCATTTTATTCTTTCAGAAGGCCAACAAGTTAAGGCCTTCTTAGCATGGGGTGATAATGGAGAAGCAGCTCCTCCTAGCATCAGTCCTTCTGTTCTGGCGGTAATGGGGGATGACAAGCAAATTGTTCGTATTGGACAGGCCAATTCTGGTTGAAAGAGAAGGTCCTTAAATGTTCCAATGTTGCACTTAGCAATTTTCAATTTCCTGTTTATAATTTCCTTTCTCTGTCTCTTTTTTCTTTTGTTCAGATTAAACAACATGAGTTCAGAGAGAAATTCCGAGTTGATGCACCTTTCACTTTTGTTGATCCAGATCCATATAAATCCCTAAGCAAGGTATATCTGCTAAACTGTGGAAATGTCTATCTAGGCAATATTGTATGGATTCCAAAGAATATCTGCTCTAATACATATGGGGTACTTTTAGTGCCATAGCAAAATACCTAAGGCGAGTGAGTTTTGTTGTTTCCTTTTGTGCGATTATATATGCCATTAACAATTGTCACTTCTGCTACCAACCATGTATCAAGAAGACCTCAATAAGGTAACAGCTAATTGATCTTGAAGAACAGCCTGGAGTTTCACTCTGTAGATATATAGCATAATGTTCCTTGCTTCATTGGTACTGTTTATTTTACCTTTTGCATGTTGGCATTTCCACAAATGAGATTTCATAGTACAGGCTATAGAGGTAGAAAGACAGTAAATATCTAACTTCTGTACTCAGTAAGTAGAAACCAATGCCTTTCCATTGTGTGCTTCCAGCAACAAAAAATGATTACTGATATGGAGAAAGAGATGGAAGCCCTATCTAAATCCGCAGGCTTGTTTGAAGTATCTGTTCCAGACTACAAGCAGCTAAAAGCCTGCCATAAGGAAGTGCGCTTGCTCAAGGAGCTCTGGGATATGATTGTCTTGGTAAGGCTTTGAAGCATAATTCATGGAATGGGTCAAGTGCGAAACTTTGAGCCAAAATGACAGGTCCTGCCACACCAAAAAGAAGAAAAAGTGAACTGCAGAGTTAAGAAAATCCCAAGTTAGATCAATGTTGTCCTCTAACCCAAGCTTTTTGTTTCTTAAATTGACGATTTCTGTGAGTGGCTTTATCATTATACTTTTGCCAGGGACTTTGACAAACATAATATTATTTATTTAACACTTATGGAGTGAACTTCTCTGTGTAGGGTAGGGAGATCAACCTGAGTGCTTGACAGAAGGTATGAGAAATCATTGCAACTGATAGGCTCCTGTGAGGAGGGACAGGGGAGCTGCACAGGTGAAGAGCTTGGTTCTCACTAGGGTCCAAAGGCGAGCAGCAGGTGCCTTGCTGCATTGCTTATTTGGGTCCTCCTGTGACCTGTTGATATACTTATAAGCGCAACTCTGCTTGTGAGTCTTTTTTAAAAAAAATTATTAAAAGTTTTACAAAGAACACAAAAACTAACACAAACTAATAAGGAGTGAAAGAGGCAAAGAAAGAAAGAAAGAAAGCAAAAAGCAGAAGTGCAGAAAGAAAGAATAAAAAGAAATAGAAAGAAGAAGCTTCCGATTTCCTTTGCAGCAAACATAAGTAAATTACAAAATTATCTATTACTCTGATTACAAAAAAAGCTCACTTTTTTCTATTATCCATTTTTTTCTAATCATCAAAACCACAAATCATAAGTGCATTTGTTTCCATTTCATGCCAAAATGGGTTTCCAGTCAGCCATAAATGTAGATACTGTTTTTTTCTCTGATCAAATAAATTAATTTAGCCATCTCCGCAAGTTCCATCATCTTCACCAGCCATTCCTCCCTTGTGGGTAGTGTTGAACCTTTCCACTTTTGAGCATATAATAGTCTCGCTGCAGTTGCCAGATATAAAAATAAAGTTCCATGAGTTTTTCCTAGTTGCCTGTCCATTAGATGTAAAAGAAAAGTCTCTGGTTTCAATTGGATTTTAACCTTTAGGATCTTCTGAATTAATGTATGTATCTCTATCCAAATTTTTTTAGCTTTTTTGCACATCCACCAAACATGATAAATGTCCCTTCATGTTGTTAACATTTCCAGCAAAGATTCAGGATATCTTTATACATTCTAGACAGTTTCTCTGGTGACAAATACCAACAATACATCATTTTATAAAATTTTTCTTTAAGGCTAGAACACAATGTAAATTTCAATCCTTTCAACCACATATTTTACCATTGATCCATTTGTACATTATAACCAAAGTTTTTAGCCCATATTTGTTGGAGGTCCTGGCAAATCAGCATGCCTCATTAGCATGTAAATGAGTTCATCCCATGATGCAACTCTCCGTGCTTCTTGAGGAAGCTGTTTGTTGTCCCTCCCACTTCCTCTTTCTTCCTCCTTACACCATTGGGGAAGGCAGCATGCATGCTGTTCTCCCTCCATCTTGGCCACATGCTTGGGCCTTGAATAAGAAATTTCCTCTTCCTCCACGCAGCCTTCAGCTGCAGTTAGGACTGAGGGTAAATTATGTTTAGGGAACACAAAAGAAGAACAAGAAGTCATCTTTCCTGGATGAAAATGTAACTGGACTGAATAAAATGAGTAAGATATTCTTTTACTTACTTTTAAACCCACTTTGTCTAAATGTATGATTCTTTATGCTTGGGAGGGCTTCGTGTGTAAGATCAATAACCTGTATTTCTCTAACGTGCTCATTAAATCTATTTTAGATAATATTCTTTTTCTGTATGCAGCTTCTCTGCTGTGTTAAGCTCTGCTCCATTCAGTGGCCCTAGCTGTCCACTAATAGATTTAATATTATCATACATTCTTTCACTTGTTCTTCTTCTGTCTCATATTTCAATAAAAGTTTATACATTTTAGCAATAACATGTTCATTGTTACTACATAATTCTATTTCAAATTCAGTCTTATTTTGTTCAAAACCATGAAATCTTTTATCTGCTTTAAACGTCTCTATTAGTTGTGCATAAGAAAACCATTGACAAGAGGTCAAATCTTCTCTTGATTTCATTTTACAGTCCCCTTGAGAAAATTCTAGTACATCTTGGTAAGTTAACCATTTATGTTTACTTATCATTTCTCATCTATAAAATGCTTCTTGTGCTGAAAGCCACAAAAGTGTTTTCAGGCAAAATCTAACTTTATGTTTATTCCATACTCTAAGAATAGCCCACCTAACATGATGATTTTTAAAATCTACATTCACCTTAGCTTTACTATACCATAGATACCCATGCCACCCAAATCTCAAATCATGCCCTTCTAAATCCAATAACCTTCTATTAACAGCACCCACTCTTTCATCCAAATTAAACAGCAGGCAGCAAAACATAATTTCAAATCTGGTAAGCCAAATCCTCTGCTTTCCTTTGCATCTTGTAATACCTTATATCTAACTTGTGGTTTTTTCCCCTTGCTGTACAAATTTAGGTATATCCTTCTTCCATTGTTTAAATGGTACATCAGTTGTCAAAACAGGTATTATCTGAAACAAAAATAACATTCTAGGTAAAACATTCATCTTAATCACAGAAATTCTCCCCAACAGTGACAATTGTACTTTGTCCCATCTTGACATATCCTTTTTGACTTCATTCTATGTCTTAACATAGTTATTTTGAAATAACATACAACTCATGAATAAATTCTTGCAAAATTATTTTCAGTCTTTCAGTGTTGTAAACAACTTATAGTCATTATTCAGAGTCTTCTTGCTTTCTCATTATAACCCCAAAGTATTGTTTATGTGGGGGGCAGAAGGGGAAAATGACAACACCAGTGTGATGACATTGTCATACAAAATTCACAATGTACGTGTTTGTGTCAGACACCGTAAAGTCATTACATAATTTTGTCACTTGCACAATGACATCACAACCCTTCTGCCATCACTTTGATGTCATTGTTAGGCATGAAAGCCGGCTGGGTGACCTTGGGCCAGCCATTATCTCTCAGCCCAACTCACTGCACAGGGTTGTTATTGTGGGGGAAATAGGAGGAAGAAGGAATATTAGGTATGTTCGCCACCTTGAGTTATTTATAAAAATAATAAAGATGGGATAGTAAATAAATAAATAAATAAGTTGTGGCTTGTTACAGACACTTGTAGGCATTTCAAACTTCTTGGAATTGGGGGATTTTTCTATCCTTATTTTTGCAGATATTAAGTATTTGCCTCTTGGGTACCCAAGTACATCATGCTTATGTACCCCTTAAATAGCAAATTGTTTAAAGCTGTATACTCTCCATTTCTAACAGAGGAAAACATTCACTTTGAATGGACTATTTGGATCATTGAGAAATAGTTTTGACTATCACATTGCTTGCATTGGATAGGGATGAATGCTAGTGAAGGATTAAAAATAAATATGGCCTCAGTTTTTTTTCCCCTTTGAGTTGTAAAATCTGTTATAAAACCCATGTGGAATCACTTTGAAGCATTCACTTCAAAGTGACTCCACATAGGTTTTATAATAGATTGTTTTCCACAGAAAAGATTGCATACCTATATATATATTTCAATCTAGGTAAATGAAAGCATTAACGACTGGAAGACAACCAAGTGGAAAGAGATTAATGTTGAACAGATGGATCTTGACTGCAAGAAATTTGCTAAGGATGTGAGAGGTTTGGACAAGGAAATGAGACCATGGGATGCTTTTATAGGACTGGATAATACAGTTAAAAATATGATCACATCCCTTCGAGCTGTGAGTGAACTCCAGAATCCAGCTATTCGAGACAGACATTGGAAAGAACTCATGCAGGCCACCCAGGTAATTTAATGTAAGCTAAAGCAAAGGCCCACTATATTGATGATCATCATCATCATTGTCATTGTCATCGCCATCATCATCAATCATCATCATCATCTTTTTAACCTTTGATCTTCCACAAACAAATCTGAAGTGTTACAATAAAATGAATGATAAAATAATATCTGTAAAAACCTGTATGGGTTTTATGTTTTTATTGTTGTTCTGTGAACTGCCCAGGATTATGGTACAAGATGAGCAGCTATATAAGTCTTTTAAATAAATGAATAATATATTGTAAATAAAGTAAAATAAAAATCATAAAATTGTTAGATCCAAACATTGGCTTTAATTTGTTTTTGTTAATTTGGGTATAATTTGAGGCTGCAATTATTGTAGCCATAGAACTGCAGAGTAGAATAGGGAGACTACAGGAGAGTATTCAGCTCTGACTGACTGTCCTTCCTAACATGTCCTTCTGCACCAGGTGAAGTTTACCATGTCTGATGAAACAACCCTGGCAGACCTACTTCAGCTGAATCTTCACAACTTTGAAGATGAGGTTCGCAGCATTGTTGACAAGGCTGTGAAAGAGTCTGGGATGGAAAAGGTACTATTTGCCCCATGTCATGTGCATTAATTACTCCACTCTTAGGTACAGAGCAGTCTGAAATTACATTGCACCAAGCTGTGTTTCTCATTCCTTTCTTCATTATGTGGGCAGATCTTCACCATGGGATCTATTCACTGTCTCGGAATACCTGAGAGCAAAATATAACTGCAGCCCTGCATGCCAGGCAGCTGGCAAGCAAACATCTTACAGTTTAAATCCTTTTTGGAAACCAAAGTTAGAATAAGCCTATCATTCTACTAAGATCAGATGTTTGCTTTTTTACCATGAACCTTTGCACCACTGTTTAAATGATTTTTTTAATGTACTGCAATTGCAAATATGCATTTTAATTATTCTTGTTTTGTTATTTGTATACCATTTTGAAACAGATACATAACACGTGCTCATTATTCATTAAATTGATTGGTGGTGCATCAGGACAGGGCTCAAAGTCCTACATAGGAGTCCAGTAATTTTCTGGGCAACATTCAGAAGGTTGATGCTTAATACTAAAGCCCTACATACTGTGTCTTGGGACCAGAAGGAACCTCTGCTGCCACACTGATTTCTCTCCAGGTCATAAAGGGAGGCTTTTCTCTGAGTGAAAGGATGACCAAGCGGAGGAGTCCTTCATCCCACTTACAGAACTCCTTCCTAGAAAGGCCATTAGAGTCCTTGTTTTGTCTTGTCCTTTTAGTACCGAGGAAATACGTGTTCATTCTTTGCAGAACTTTGGCGTTCACTGTCTTAACCTATTGTGACTGCTGTTTCTTTGCTGGTTTTACTTAGAGTAATTTGGTTTGCAATATTGCATTATTTGTTCTTTTATTGGGAACTGTTCTGGGACACAGTATGCAACATATAAAATAAGGTCAAATGAATCTATAACCCTGCTGTGTAAAATTTGGAACAGTTTGCTGTGTTTGCCAAATTATATTCCTCCTGAGCTGGCACTATGCACAACCATGGTCAGGAATGGAGCTGCCTTTCTAAATGTTTGTCTTCCCTGTTAAAGTCCCATAGTCATGAGGAAGAGAATAATGCAGCCATACATAAAGGATCCTACTGACTTCAGTTCCCATAATTCCAGTCAGCATAGTCTTGGGCCAAGATGGCTGATGTGTTATGAATATTAAGTTCAACATACTAGGAGAGCACTAAGCAAGGGAGGGGTTTGTCATAATGTTGCCTTGCTTTGGTAAGCTTTAGCAAAACAACAGAGGTTCACCTGCATTTGCAATACATCAATTTTGAAGATGTTTCTCCCTTTCCTTTATTATCTGAAGGTGTTGAAGGCTCTTGACAGTACCTGGTCAACTATGCAGTTTGAACATGAGCCTCACCACAGGACGGGAATAATGATGCTCAAGTCAGATGAAGTGCTAGTAGAAACCCTTGAAGAAAACCAAGTGCAGCTCCAGACTCTGATGACATCTAAGTATCTGGCCCACTTCCTTCAGGAGGTCACAAGCTGGCAGCAGAAATTATCCACTGCTGACTCTGTGATATCCATTTGGTTTGAAGTCCAGAGAACATGGAGTCACCTGGAGAGCATTTTCATCGGTTCAGAAGACATTAGAAATCAGCTCCCTGAGGATTCAAAGCGTTTTGATATCATTGACAAAGATTTTAAAGTAAGCAAACTTCCTTTGAAGTATCATATCTATTACAGTACTATTGCAAAAATACTACTTGAATGGCTAACAAATCCTTCTTCCCTTAACAGGAATTAATGGCTGATGCAATAAAAACTCCAAATGTGGTTGAGGCAACAAATAAACCAGGCCTCTACGACAAGTTAGAGGGCTTGCAGCAAAGGTCAGGAGCTTAATTTTGTCAAAATGAAAATGTAAAATACAGCAGAAGAAATGGTTTATTTGCAGCAGAAGCAAGTCATAGGATGAGAGTTCTTGCAAGTCCAAGTTTTGGCCAAAAAAAGCACCATGTTTGTTTTTTAATGGCAGCATTAAATGGTGCTAGGCCACCACTCTGAGTAACTAAGATTCTTCAGCAAGGACTTGGAGATAGATGCCTTTTCTATTTGGGCCTGTTTTGGAAATAACTGTCTCTCACAATGATATCCAGGAAGAGCTAAGTTTCAATGGCCAAGGAGTAAACTATTTGAGTAATTGTCCCAGTGCATTAATGCATGGGTTGTCTCAAACAATAAAAAGCATTGTTGCAGTGTTAGGTGGTGAAGATTATTTCATTATTTCTTTAAACTGAACAATACTAGATGATATACAAAGCACAACTTGACCACCAGGTTTATCACAGCCTCTGATATGACATCTGGGGTATATTTGTAAGCAACCTTTTGCTTCTGGGTTAAGTGCTCTTCCTACAATGAGGCTGGTTCAGACACGCATGTCCATTTCTTG
Organism: Candoia aspera; assembly: GCF_035149785.1. Lineage (NCBI taxonomy): Eukaryota > Metazoa > Chordata > Lepidosauria > Squamata > Candoiidae > Candoia > Candoia aspera. The sequence goes on along the minus strand of NC_086154.1, from coordinate 114,118,161 downwards.
ATACTCTTGTCCCTTTTGAGTCATTTCTGAACCATCTCCATCAAAAGGCATTAATGATCATGCTGACATCAAATGATATGAGGGTTCTTCTTGGTGATATATTTATCTCTAACAGCAGCTCATTCATGGTGGAGATTCCCCTTGCTTTCACTTTCTGCCCTGCTTCTTTGGTTTTCCAGAAATTGACATTTAGGCTGAAAACTACTATTTTTTTGGTTTTGTCGCCTAATCCCACTACAAGCAGTGGAATGGAAACCACATAATGCTCAAAGGCCCCACTGCTCCCACATCTGCCTCTGTATCCCTGGAAGTGTTGTGCTGAGCTTTAAAATTGTATTTTTTAAAAAAATAATCAGGTGCCTGGGAGTGCTTCAAGCTTGCCCTTTGCCCCTCTGATTATTACTAGCCCTCACAAGGACCAGAGAAATCCTGAGGAAGTAAAATGGCACCCAGTTGAAAGCCACACTGTCGGTCTAAATTGTTCCCAGCCAATACCCCACCTGCCCCACAAAAACCAAAGTAGGGATGAAGCCAACTGCAATGCCTTGTAAAGAAGGAGGATGAAGTACAGTAAAGTGAATAGAAAAAAAGAGGGAAAATATAGATATGCAGAAAAGAACCATGTTTCAATGGATTAGATGTTTGGGGGGACTCAAACTCCACTTCTGGCATTGACCCCCAGAAAGGTGGAGACCTCTGCTTTAAAGTCTACATCTATAGCACTGAATCATCATCATCATCATCATCATCATCATCATCATCATCATCATCTTAAAAAGAGCAAAAAGAGTGCTGTTGCTACTTTCTTCTTGCTTGCTTTTTAGTTTGGCACTCTGTGAAAAAGCTTTGGCTGAATATCTGGAAACCAAGAGACTGGCTTTCCCCAGATTTTATTTTGTATCCTCTGCTGACCTGCTGGATATTTTGTCCAATGGTAATGACCCTGTTGAGGTACGATGGAATGCCTTGGTTATCTTTTGGAACTCGTAGTGAAACTTGTAATAGAATGTCAGAAGTTTGTCTAAGTTCTCTTTCCCACATAAAAATTAATGTATCCGATGCAAACACCACAGATTAACTGAAACTGAATAGGATTTCTGTGACTTGATAACAGTTGGGGAGTGGGGTTGTAGATCAGTGAAGCCTATGGTTTAACTTTTGGTAGTTCAATTTAAAAGAGGATCTCACTTAACAGCTGATAAAAAGACCCTTCTCTCACTGGGATCAAAGAGCTAGAGAAGAAAATACCTGAATGGATCAGTTGCACAGATTTGAGTGGTGCTTTCCGATTAGACACCTTTGTTCAATTGATCAATGCATATTTACTTAAAGCTTTCAACAGTGATGGTCAGTTTAAAGAACTGCTGATGTCTTCATCAGACCTCTAATACTACCATGTGGTCCTTTGTGTTGTAATTCTTGAAGGTGTCCCGCCATTTGTCCAAATTATTTGATAGTATGGCAAAGCTGAAATTCAAGCTAGATGCAGAAGGAAAGCCTCTGAAGATTGGCTTGGGGATGTACAGCAAAGAAGATGAGTATGTTGATTTTGACAAGGAGTGCGACTGCTCTGGACAGGTTAGTCATAAATCATTTTAAATGCAGCATTCCTCCAGTCCTTAAGTCAGCAGAAAAATATCCCAATGCCAGTTGCACTCCCAACTGCTGGACAATGTTCTGCTCAGGGATTAGGCTACTAAGCATACTGACCTTACGGTTTCAGTGTGGGGCAATTGAAAGGCACTGAATGGTGGATTCCCTGCCTCAATTTCCTCTCATAGCAGTATTACTTGCTGATGGGAAAAACTATCACCAGTCACTGTTCTTACCATATAATGGAGCAGGCTTGGTTGATTGTAGGCGAGTGCCTTTCATGGAGGCTTTAGCACACTTCAGGTTGCCCAGTTGGCAGGTTACTGGCCCTGGCAGAACTTCCATAGTTGTGATCTGTCATTCACTAAACGGATGTTTGACACTTTCCTGGAAGAGTGCTAAGCCTGTGTTCCTCTTTGTTTCTCACCTCTCCACTGCACCAATGATCTGTTTTTTATCTAAGGGAAAATAGGAGAACTGTTGCTGGTATCAACCCTGCTTTAAATCCCAAGTAAAATAGTGCTGCCAGGGAATAGCTGACAGTGAATGACAGCCAGCAAAGTTACATCCTCCACTGCCAAAAGATTTAAGACATTAAGAAATATGGCCATGCAAAACCACTGATATACAGAAGTAGCGGGCCATTGGTTGCAGAACCAGCAGCATTCAGTTAGCAGAATCTGGCTCTATCTCCTGTTTTTAACTGTCAGTCCGCTTTTTTTTAAAACAGGCAAGTCTAGTGCTCTTCCAGAAGGGGTCCAAAAAATAATAAAGGTGGGATTAAAAAAAATTCAAATTCAAATTCAAAAATAAATATAGGGTGCCCACCTTATTTCTGAATGGTGCTTCCTGAAATACTGGTTAGACATTATACAGGCAGATTCCCCTGCAGAAGCCAAGTGTCCAGTCTCTCTTGCAGCCCAAGCCAAAATTCCTGTGGAGGGCTATGAAGAGGCGACATGTCTGCAGTACTTTCGGTGGCCAACAGGAGCTGGGCAGACCTCAGCCTTTAACTGTATTATCACCAACATCATAATGAGGCATTGTAGATTATTTCTGTGGCAAAGCTTGAGTTGGAAGAAGAGGTAAAGCACTCCTTTAATACCAGAACAGCTAAATATGAATTTAAGCTGCTCTGCAGTGAGCTGAAGGAGACATCCTGAGAATATGTCCTTTGAAAATAGTGACTGAAGCATCTTCACGCTGCAGTTAGTGGGATGTAAGGATGAGCCCTAAGAAAAATACAGAAAACCATGCTGTTTGGGATGGCAGGTCAACAGAGATCCAAGGAGCACCAGGTGGTTTATACTACCTAGCAGGAGTTCTGGCTAGCAGAAGTTTCATTCAGAGATCCTCCAGGAGATGCCAAGTTTTCATAACCTCTTTTCAATTGTACACTGTAAATAATTGGATGTCATCAGCAAATGTGGCACCTCTAACGCCAGATCAGTTGTGAAGTTTAAAAGCATCAGTGCCAGTAAAACCCTTGGCACAAGACTACATTAATTTGTAAAAAAAATCCACTTATTCTTAATCCCTGCTTTCTGTTCTCTGACTAATTATTAGTCAGTGGGACTGATGACAGTTGAGTTTACTCATAAGGTTTTAGTGAGGGGCTTCCTGAGAATTCAAATATGCAAGATCAGTTAGATCACTTTTACCCACATTTACCAACTCTCTTTCAAAAGGTGTGGAAGGCTAGTGACATAAGACATCACGGGTGCCATGTTAGTACTTCAGCAGTAATTTTTCCAGGATAGGCTTGGCTATATCTTCTTTAATAATATTTTCCATCAGTTTACCCAAAACTAAGTGATCTTCAGTGAATCCCATCAATCCCTTTTAAAAAACAGAGTTACAATGAACTTTTTCCAGACCAGAAGGACCAAAGTTGCCAATTTAGAGATAAGTTTTCTATTACAAGATCAGCAATTCCACATTTGTATTCCCTTTCAAGTGGATATTGTCTGAAACCTTTATTTTTATTGTATTATTAAAGCCTAATAGCAGGAACTATCTTGTCAATTCATGAATTAGAGGAGGCTAATAAATAGTATAGGATAACATCAAAATACTTAAGAAAAAAGTATTTTTTTAGCAACAGAAAAATGCAACATCCTTGCAATAGTGTACTAGTTCTTGAGTCGTCATCATCATCATCATCATCCCACCATTCTGCCGATAGGGCAGATAATACACATGAGTAAAAACTACACATGTATTTTGTGATATAATATGATCAGGGAAGAGCTCTAGAGTCCAGACATTTACTGGGATGCATAACAAGGCACCATAACATGCACAATTAATTTGGAAAGTCTACACACAGGTTGAAGTTTGGTTAAACCGAGTGTTGGAGAGAATGCAGAACACCTTGCGCCAACTAATAGCTGAAGCTGTAGTGACTTATGAGGAAAAACCAAGAGAGCAGTGGCTATTTGATTACCCAGCGCAGGTAAGCGAAACTCTACCGTTAAAAGACATGTAAGGAATAAAAAAAGAGGTAAGAACCAAAACAAGTTTGTTTGTTTTTATTCCATCTAAATTTTTGGTCAGCTCAAGACAGCATACATATCTAATGCTCCCACCTCCTGTTTTCCCCACAAACAAGCCTGTGAGGTGGGTTGGGCTGAGAAGAAGTGATAGGCCCAAAGTCACCCAGCCGGCTTCCATGCCTGAGGGACGCCTAGAATTCACGGTCTCCCAGTTTCTAGCCCAGCACCTCAGCCACTACTCCAGACTGGCTGAAATTCTAACAAAATACAAAGGTAGACAGAAGAAGCAAAGTGTGGGTCTGTTTAGCAATTTTTGTAAGATTAAGCTTAAAATCTGATCACTCATACCTCCCTGAGGGGCAATGCCTATGGATGATTCGAGGGTCTCACAAGACTGCAGCATTTCATACAACTATTTGTCTGTGGCAGATTGCTTTAACCTGTACCCAGATCTGGTGGACTACAGAAGTTGGCATTGCATTTTCACGACTGGAAGAAGGGTATGAAAACGCAATTAAAGATTACAATAAGAAACAGGTAAGCAGAATTCTCTCATTTCACCTGACTCCAAAACGTTAGTGTTTGCAATGGCAAATGTGTTGATGCAGACACAGATTTTTTTTTTCTGTCTTTCCATTTACACTGCAGAGGGTATACTCCTATCACTGAGTGGGGCTTCCTGGCAACGTTTTTCTGTCTGTGAGAATGTGTGTGTACATATGCGTGTCAAACAAGTTTCCACAGCTCATGCTTAAAGAGATCAGAAAACCCTTTCATCGCTTCTCTTTTCCACTTCACAGATTAACCAGTTGAACACCTTAATTACACTGCTCATTGGGAGCTTAACTCCAGGGGACAGAATGAAGATTATGACCATTTGTACCATTGATGTCCATGCCAGGGATGTCATTGCCAAAATGATTTTAGCAAAGGTACGTTGCGGACTAAAGACTCTGCAATACTTTGTTCATGGGCATGTTTGAGCAAACATTTTGCTCTGTACACTTATTCATGAACCTCCTAATTTAAGGTTGAAAGGTGAATTGCAAGAACCGGCCTCCCCCAGCCTGGTGGACTTCAGATATAGTGGTCTACAAAATTAATAATCCCCATTGGCCATGTCTGGGAGATTGGAGAGTTGTGATTTAATACATCCACTGTGGAAAAATGAATGAGCAAAGGGATTGGGCCAATAACACCACTACAACACTTCTCCCTTAGCGGATGCCATAGAACCGAATCTGCTCTAAAGTATTGTACTTTTGTCACTAAGGAACCCTGGGAAGCATCATGGAGGAATGTGCAGGGCAATTGTGACCGTCCGAAGTATGAAATGAAGTGCTCTTCTCTTAGGGTGTCTTTGAGCCTGGTAGTTTTACCACAAGCTTTAATGACCTGTACTCTGAGGACTGGCAATGACATAAGGCCTTCTTGCTTATTAACACAGAGCAAACAGATCTGCTCCAGCATGAGCAATCCTGAATAGCTGTTCCTCTTTGTTGCAAGACTGAGAAATATGCACTTACAAGATTGAAAAATATACACTTGGAAATTAGATGTATGAAAGGTTTTTATCCATTCACAAAGTGGATTGCCCAGCAAAAGAACATTAAGAGTTATCTTTAACCTTTAGAAGGAGCATTGTTAAAAAAAAATAATATTGCAAACCTAGCAAGCCTCCAGCTGGATGGATCAATGGAGGGACCTGGAAGTCCACCGAGATTTTGCTAAAGGCAAAAAGATTAACACTTATCCATAATGAGAGGAACCTCCTTTACTTAAGAAGCATATGATATTCATAAAGAAGAAAGGACAGTGAATGCCTTCCCTAGTTAGAAGTAAATTTCATTCATTCATTCATTCATTCATTCATTCATTCATTCATTCATTTATTTATTTATTTATTGCATTTCTTCACTGCCCATCTTGCCACAAATTGTCCTGTTCAGACTAGGCAGCCAGACAGTTTAATATCAAAAATATTCTTTATTAAATATTTACAATAATTAAGTCCTTGAAGCAAAGGAACTGGATTCAGTCAAGCCCAGCTGGGCAAAGGCAAAGCAACCAGCAAGATTGCGCAAGGAGCTGGAGACAAGGCAGTGGAACAGGACTTCCTCACAGGAACTGGAGGGCTGGAGGAGACTGGGACACCAGGTGCTGCTGAAGCTGAAGACAACAGGTCTCGAAGTGGAACAGTACTTGAGTTAAGCTGGCACTGGAACACTGGATGGGGCTGACCAGAGCCCCCTAGACTCTTCTGAGGACTAAAGACCAAACTAGATGGGACTCAGTGACCCGCGCTGGACTGGTAATCTGGAAACTGGAAACTTGAAGCAAGACTGAAAACTGGGAGCAAGGCTGGACTCGGCTAAAGGCTCTGGACTAGACCGGTTTCCCTGGGCTAGGAACTCAGAGCTAGACTGGGAACTCGGAGCAAGGCTGGACTTGGTTAGAAGCTCTGGGCTAAGCTGGATTCTCTGGACTGAAGACTCAGAGCAAGGCTGGAGACTCGGAGCAAGGGTTGACTCGGCTGGAACCACTGGACTAGACTGTGATACAGTTTCATGACAAGATAGGTGTGAAACTCCTGAGCAAGGCTGAGCACTCGAAGCATGGTTAAACTGGACTGATGATTCACTGTGAGACTGGAAATCAAAGGTGCACTGAAGCTGCACAGAAGAACTAGAGCTAATCAGTGATCTAGGAACGTTGCAAGGCTGCACCAAAGATTCAGGGTGAAACTGTGGATTGGAGGCATGGCAAGGCTGAATTAAGGTTTCTGGACATGGCTGGAATCTTGGAGCAGGATGAGAAGCGTGCCTGGAATGCACACAGGAAGACCGTGGAGAACCAAGGCTGGATGCAAGGCTGAGATTGCTGGGCCTGGCGATCAGAGGATCCTCAAATGGCAGCAGGAGCAATATTCAAGTCCTCTTTAGTGGAGAGCAATGGGGCTGATTCCTCTTTGGTAACAGACGCTGTCTCCAATACTAGTAGGGTCTCTTCTGCTGAAGTTGCAGGCTTGTAGGATTGGTTGTCTCTGGCAGCTTGCTCTTTGCATGTCTGCCTTTTATGCCGATCCTTTGCGTGCCTGGACCCTTCTGCAGCCAATCGGGCTGCCTTCTCTTTCACGCGCTTTTCTGCCCATTGTTGGTGCGCACTGATTGGAGGATTCGAATCCTCCCCCGACTCCTGGCCAATCAGCGCCTTGGATTCTTCCCACGCTGCTGACTCATTCTCAGGTTTCATTTTCCTGGTTTCAGCCTGATAAGTTTCTATTTCCTCCGCTGACTCAGAAGAAGTTTCATTTTCTGAGTCAGAGGCAGGCTTGATTCACATACAAACGTCTCTGGGCGGTTTACAAGCACATTAAAACAATAAAATAATTAAATATCATTAAAAGAGATACCTTATAAAATATAAATATACAAATATACAATTGCACTTATTTATTTATTAGTCAAATTTGTACACCACCCATCTCACTATAGAAGTGACTCTGGGTGGCTTATGAATAAAGCTTGTTTTGTGACAGGTGGAAAGCTCTCAGGCATTTACGTGGCAGTCCCAACTTAGGCACCGTTGGGATGAAGAAAAGAGGCACTGCTATGCCAATATCTGTGATGCTCAACTCCAGTATTCCTATGAGTACCTTGGCAACACTCCTCGTCTGGTGATCACCCCACTCACCGACCGGTATGAGCTAGCCCACTTTGATAACCTTGAGCCTGGCACAGCCTGATTTCTCGGGCCCCAAATAACGTGCCCAATCCCTGTGTTTTGCAGTTGCTATATCACCCTGACCCAGTCCCTCCACTTAATCATGGGAGGAGCTCCTGCAGGCCCTGCAGGCACAGGAAAAACTGAGACCACCAAGGACTTGGGCAGGGCTGTAGGAATCATGGTGTATGTCTTCAACTGCTCCGAGCAAATGGACTATAAGGTAGCGATGAAATATAGGTTAAGAGAATATCTTCTGACCTAGAAGATCTCTGGCTCTTGTTCTAGTTAATGCTTAAAGCAACAATTCTTTGATTCAGTTCAAGGACAAGTACTTCCCTCCAGCGAATTTGAATCATATGCAAATCACTTAGAAAAGCAAGTCCAAAGGAAAGAGTATGAGAGAGACATTCACTGAGAGCTACAATTAGATATACACAGCTTTTTGTGGGTTATGCAAAGATGGTGTTATCTTTAAAGCAATGTTTTCCCAAGTTCCAGGCAGTAAGACAAGCATTTTCCATCTGCATTGTTTCCACTTGGCAACATTGATTATAACACTGAAAGCATCCCAGAAAAGAGCAGGCTGTCATCTTTACAACAGTTTCTTTCTTTTTTAAAACATCCTTTCCCATGTTAATCACTTATTTCTTGTGGTTCAGGAGTACTAAGGAGAGTTCTACTGCCTGTCAAAAAGTAGAGATGAGTGGTGTATCTCACCTCACAATGCACTCACTTCCAAAATAATGCGCCTCATTTCAGTTTGGGGTTCCCAGAGGGTGGCCTTGTGGTCAATCTATGACTTCACCTTTAATTTGAAATGACTGGGTAAGAGGTCTGGGCCCTAGGATGCTTGGGGGCTGAGGTAAACTTTTAGGGGTATTTGCAATCTCCCCTAAATTAGTCCACAGAATTGCATCATTTCCCATACATGCTTACCCTAGATAGGACTTGTTCATAGAAATATCACATCATCCCACAAGAAACCATGTGGAACAAGTTGGAAATATTCATAGTGGGCTATCTCCATCCATAAACTTTGCAAGGCTACATGACCTGTAGTACTTCCATTGTATATAAAATAAAGACAACTGCAATTAAATGACATTCTCCTCTGCAAAAAAAAAAAAAGGCTCTACATTCTGAACAATTTTTTTCCTCTCTAGTCTTGTGGAAATATCTACAAAGGGCTGGCCCAAACCGGGGCCTGGGGATGTTTTGATGAATTCAATCGGATTTCGGTGGAAGTCCTGTCAGTAATTGCTGTACAGGTAAATATTCTCCATCAGGGTCTGGTGCTGTTGTGTGTAAATAACTGGGGGTGGAGGAGGTGATTTCAGCTTGATGACTGCAGTCAAATGTCTATCCTGTGGGTGTTCCTAGAACAACAGCACTAAAAAAATCCGGGGGCAGCTAGTCCATCTTTTTCATGTACTGATGAAAGAAAAGATGGAAGTGGTGGGAGGCTGCCCAAAGGAATAAAAAGTTCAGGACTCCATGTAAAATTCTGTAAATGATACAGGACTATCACACAGTGAAGATTTGTATGGATAATACAGTTGTATAGGAATAATAGATTGGATCCGAACATCCTGTAAAAGGAATTCTGCAGATAAAATGCCCCAGCAAGCAGAAGGAAGCCTCTGCGTGAGCCCTTTGAAAATGCAATCTGGAGAACTAGGGTATGCTCCAGTGCAGATGGGAAGTGGAATTGGCAGCTGGAAAAATAGTGCCACTTCCTTTCAGTTTGTTGAAATCTTAACTGGATTGCAGCATCTTTTCTGAGGAGGTAGTGGATGCAACCCTGATCTGAACTGGAATCAGGAATTTCCTTGGAGATCTCCTTATGTGTCTGATTACTTATCACTGTAGGAGTAAAACCTGTATATAAAGTCAGCAGCAATTGCCCCCTTTGTTGCTATTGGTTTAAATAAGTGCCTGTCTTCATTGCCAGAAAAGAAAAATACTCGATGCCAGAACTGCCCCATCTCGGATATTAGTGTTCATTCTTTTCTGTGGGACCGGAATTGGACTGCTATAGAAAGCTCACAGCAAGAAGATAAAGTCCGTCTTCTACAATATCCTTGCAGCTTCTATAAGCTAGAGCTACCAGACCCGGATTGCAAGATCCAGATAACCACTGGATAACAGCAAGTGGAGCTTCGTGTGCCTCATTGGTGCCATCTAGTGATGGTCTGGATTTTTGGAGCCCTCATCTGGTAGCTCTGCTACAAGCAGCATTCATTATGTCAGAAATCTTAATGGTAACAATGGAGTCTGCCTGGGAAGAGATTTCTTTTTTAACTACAATTAAGCTATAACTACTGCCTGCCTGAAGCATCAAGTTGCCTATCATAAATAATTGGAAGAAGTTTAATATTGGTATAGTGTTATGATAATCTGAAGTAGCTACTGATTGTCTCAGATGTTGATTATGAGCCTGCAATGAATGTTTGCAAAATGCTGCTTTCAAAAAATCTGAAGTGTTCCCCAAACCTCTGTTATTCCCCCTACTTTTGCTGCTGGCTGTTTTATCTGAGATGCATAGAACCTGGCAGTTAGTGAGATAATGTTAGAACCACACCGTAGAGCCCATTAGATCAGACAATGTGGGAGCCTCCAGAAGCTGCTTGATAGTAAGGGACTGCTTCCTGTTCTCATTCTTAACAGTGAACCATTTGCTGTTTATAGCTGAACTCCACAACAGTGCTTTAAAAATGGGTAATTTTCAACTTGCAAAAAGCCTTCTTCAGATGTATAAGTACTATTTTAGTCATGCCTAGTTTACTCAAGCTCACACATTCGTTTCCCTATTCCCTGGGAAATGAATGTGTGAGCTTGAGTGTGCAGTTATTGCTTGGTTACTGTCCATCCAACATGCCTTAGGTTTTATCTGCTCCAGGTGGTTAATTTGTTGCACATTTATGTATAAATATTTCTACACTGTACTTCATTATCCAAATGCAGCCATACGTGAATAAATAAAAGGACCTTCTGTTCATTGTTTAGGTTAAATGTGTTCAAGATGCAATTCGAGCCAAGAAGAAGACATTCAACTTTCTTGGAGAGATTATTTCCCTTATACGCACTGTTGGAATGTTTATTACTATGAATCCTGGGTATGCAGGTCGTACTGAACTGCCTGAAAATCTGAAAGCTTTATTCAGGTATTAACATGCAAGCAACACTCAGAGGAAACGATGTGATGCTGGGTGGCTTGAATAAATAAAAGGTTCAACACAGGGAATTGGCTAAAAAGGAAGACCAATATTCAGAATATAGAACCTCAGATGGCTATGTTTGCTTGGGCTTTGAAGCTAAGTGGGGTTGGGCCCAGTTAATACTTGGACAAGAGGCCTCCAAGGAATACCTGGGCTATAGACTAATCTGAGCATATCAGATTATGTACTTTGTCATTGACTTATCTTTCAGAAGAAGTCAATGACAAAGTACTAGTGTAATGTTGCCACTACAAGGACATGGCCATATTCATGTCCATAAAATCACCAGGAGTTGAATTTGACTTGAAGGAGACTTTATCTCTACCTTAAACTGGAAGTGATCGGGAACAGTTGGGGTATCTAAAGTAGCACTGGAAAACAACCTCATCTATTTGCCTTCAAGAAAATGGGTATTTAAGATTGGCCATGCCGATCTTGGCAGTCCTTAATGGAAAAGGGGCCCCAAAAACACTCAATGGGATGCTCTTAAATTTCCAAATATTTCACCAGCCAAGAAAGGCTGGGAATTCCTAAACTAGTATATAGAGCGGGCGCCCTGAAAGAAACTTTCAAATAAGTACACCTAATGTCCATTTAATCTGAACATTTATACCACAGCTTTTGGTCAGGTGATATTCAAAATGATTTCTTTGCATAAAATACCATATATGAGAAAGCTGTCAATTACACATCAGACAATGGGTACTTAACATTTTCACCTTTTTATAGCAGGTGGATTTTTTCCTAATACAGGCATCTGCAATTGAATTGCATCTGGCATTTGTAGTGACTACTCCCTGCAGCTGAAGGGAAAGACGCACTGTTGCTTGTGCAGCGTAACCACTCCAGATACTCATTTTTTCCCATGTCCTCTTTTAGGCCCTGTGCCATGGTTGTGCCTGATTTTGAGCTTATCTGTGAAATCATGCTTGTTGCTGAAGGTTTTATTGAAGCTAGGCTTCTGGCCAGGAAGTTTATTACTCTCTACACACTATGTAAGGAGCTACTTTCCAAGCAGGTAATTGAATGTGGTTCCAGAGGTCTGCTATGATGCCAGATATTTTAAAGCAACAAAAAATTGGTGGGAAAGAATTGGCAGAGATTTCTGAAATTATTTCAGTAATATAACTCACTGAATTCCAACTCCAGGTACCCCATTATTATTTATTTATTTATTTATTATTATTATTATCAATTAAATTTTGCCACTGCCCATCTCCCCCCAAAGGGGAGGACTCTGGGCGGGTTACATTATACATTGTTTCCCAAAGTCCCCAGTAATACTGCAAGAATGTACAGATTTCAATAGCTGGAATAAGTCCATGATGAATACAGCTGACCACCCTGCTCATCTGGGTAGGCCAAAGCTGCCTGAAGGAGCCTTCCCCAACCAGGTGCACTATAGACATATTTGGATTACAATTCCCATCATCCCTGTTCAGCATGGTAAGGGAGATGGGAGTTGTGGTTCAGGAACGTATACAGTACCCTTGGTGGGGAAGGCTGATTTAGTCCTATGGTTTGGGAAAGACCATTTCCCTCTGGTAACAGTGGGTATCATTGCTAAGGTAGCCATATCTAGGAAGCATCAGTTCTTTCCTCACATTTGGAAGTGGGTGATGCCTTGCGCCTTTTTTTAAGTGACATCCTTTTATTCACCTGGAGTTCTAATGGCACTTCCTATCTGACAGGACCACTATGACTGGGGGCTGAGAGCTATCAAGTCTGTGCTAGTGGTGGCGGGGTCCCTGAAGAGAGGAGACCCAGGCCGGGCTGAAGACCAGGTCCTCATGAGAGCTTTGCGAGACTTTAACATACCCAAGATTGTGACTGATGACTTACCTGTGTTCATGGGACTCATTGGGGACCTTTTCCCAGCACTGGATGTACCCAGGAAACGTGACCTGAACTTTGAAAAGGTGAATTTGCTTCTGTGGGTTCAAACAAGGGGCTAAGGAAAGCAGCCAAATGCTTCTGGTCAGAAGTACAAATGACAGACTCTCTTCTGTGGGAAAATCAAGATGTCACCAGAAGAAGAGCCCCAATTCAAAAGCTGGCAGAGGCTGCCCTCTCTACTTGAGTTATAAGACTGACAGACAAGGCCTGTAAGCAGAACCATGATACCAGGCTATGCTTCAGCCAGGGATACACAGGATTTCCTTTGGCCCATCTTTCAATTAGCCTGCTCCCTCCTATCTTAGTTAATGGGTAGAACCACATGCAGTTATCTTTGGGGTTTTGTTTGTCTCTGAATTGTCTCTGAACTTTGGTTCTTATTTTTAAGCACCACCACTACCACCACCATCACCCATTCAGTACAAATGTGTTTGGTGTAGTAGTTAAGGCATCAGGCTAGAAACCAGGAGATTGTGAATTGTAGTCCCTCCTTAGGCACAAAGCCAGCTGGGTGACCTTGGCCCAGTCCCTCTCTCTCAGCCCTAGGAAGGAGGCAATGGCAAACCACTTCTGAAAAACCTTGCCAAGAAAACTGCAGGGATTTGTCCAGGCAGTCTCTGAGAATTGGACATGATTGAATGGATTAAAAACAAAATATCTCAACATGTATACTTCCAGAAAAAAATATTTAGAAATATCTTTTCTGTGAGAAACACATACACATACACACACATGAATTTAATCACTTGTGTGGACTAATCATGCAGATTAATAGAAATGGCCTGGAATACAGTAGACCAGTGAATAAAAACCTGCAGAACTGACCCAATCTGGGAATAAACAAATCTGTCTGTTATTAGTTTTAATGCATCTCTTGTCCTCAGATTATCAAACAATCTATTGTTGAGCTCCGTCTGCAACCTGAGGAGAGTTTTGTGTTGAAGGTCGTACAGCTGGAGGAGCTATTGCAAGTCCGACATTCAGTGTTCGTGATTGGAAATGCCGGCTGTGGCAAGTCACAGGTGGGAACTGCACCGTCACTTTGGGCTCTTTAGCCAAGGACTCAACTGTGAGCACTCAGTGTCATTACCAGGGGCCTACTGAAAATGGAAATGCTTTGCTTAAAGTTGGTTTCACAGAACTTGGGAGCCTTCACAAGGTGTCTCCCGAAATATTTATGGCAACAGATCTTATGCCCAAGGTCAAGGGCCTGAATGCACTGCCATCTGGAGGAAGACCAGACAAGTGGTTAGCTACCTGACACACTGGAGGTTCCAGTTATCTCATTTACTGGGGGAGGGGGGCTGTAAACAGCATTTTCTAGCTCTACCATTATCTCCCTGAATCCTGTTTGGTTTTCCAAAAGACCACATCACAGCTATAGCCACATGCGTTGCTCTTCTGAGCATCAGTCCCATGTCCATGATCATGATCATGGCTTTGGTTAGGTAGGCACCCTAGACCGACCAGCTGATGCCATGAAGGTTCTTTCCCAGTGTGTGGGGGCTGTGGGAGTCTGGATAGGGAACAATGGGCTTTGGCTCAATGCTAACAAATGAGTTTGGGAGCCCTCCAACTTTGTGGACTCTTCGCCTTTGGCCCTGGTTAAGGTTACACTCCCTCAGACAGAACTGGTGCTCAGACAAAGAACTCTAGGCTTCTGCTGGAAGAGCAGGTGGCAGCCATGCCAGGGGGGCCTTTGCACAAATCCATTTGTTGCACCAATTGTACCCAATGCTGGATTGGAATGTCCTATTCACAGTCACTCATGCTCTAGTCACCTCTTGCTAAATTACTGCAATGTGCTCTACATGGGCTTCCCTTGAAAACCACTTGGAAGCTACACTTGATCCAGATGCAATGGAGCAAGTAATTATGAATTCACCTTGGTGCACCCATGTAATACCACTGCTTTTTCCGGGAGCAGTTTAAGGTGTTGGTTATCATTTATAAAGCTGTTAATGGCACAGGGCTGGGTTACTTGTGAGACTGCCTGTCTCTGGTTGTGTCTGCTCAGCCTGTGAGATCTGGCAGAGTGGGAATGCTTCAGGTTCTTTTCACAAAATAATCCCATCTAGTGGGAATTAGGGGTCATGCCTTCTCTGTTGCAGCACCTGCCCTATGAGACATCATTCTCCCGTGGTTTAAATGGCCCAAACCCTTCTGTCCTTCTACAAGGCCCTAAAAACCTGGATCTTCCCCAGGCATTGACCAGACCACAGGATGAGCTCATATAAAATGTAAGGCCTTTGAACGAGGCATGTGTTGGCTGGCCTCAGTTCCTTCTCTGATTATTGTTATTTCTGTTACTGTGCTATCCTGCTGTTTTTTATGTTCTGAAGGTATATTATATATTATATTACATTATAATATTTTTAATTCCTAGTTTTTACATTTCTTCAAATTGTAAGTCACCCAGAGACATTCTTGCAAATTGGGCAACCATATAAATCAAATCAAATCAATCAATCAATACTTTTGGAGTCTCCAGTGGTGGAGCATTCCAAAAGTACATACTTGCTGTGTAAAAGTCCAATATATCTGGAGGACGTCAGGTTAGGAATGGATACAATAGTGAATATGATGGACAAAGCACTCAACCTTTTTCTTCTGCCAGGTACTGAAATCTCTGAATAAAACTTACCAGCTTATGAAAAGAAAGCCTGTAGCTGTTGACCTTGATCCTAAAGCTGTAACTTGTGATGAACTATTTGGAATAATTAATCCAGCAACAAGAGAATGGAAAGATGGTAAGAAACAGTGTAGCTGCTTTTTGGAGAATGTAGTTGAATGACATTTAAAATAAAAGGAACATTTTCCTTCTGAAGTTGTGTCACAAAAAAAGGTGATTATATAAAAGCTGAGAAAACAGTACAAAATAGCAAATGTATACATTAATATGCATATAGAAAGATCATGCCTTTGTTTCCTAGAATAATGACATTTAATTTAAATTTATTCCTTGAAATACTACTATATTGGCACTATATTTTTTTACAAAATTAGATTCCCACTGAAAATAATAATTTTTAAAACTCACTTATCTTTAGATCTAGATTATCTATTTAGAATTGTGGCTTGTTTTAGAAACTCAGAGGTATTTCATTTGGGAAAATTACATACTGCAGTTATGAATTTATTACGCATTTCTGTTGTTTAAAATTCAAATACTATCACCCTTTAAAAAACCTTTGTTATACTGTATATGAACTCTTCCCCACTTCAGCTATTTGAGCCAACTTCAGCAAGACAAAAAACAAAGGTTACTTTTTATCCAGGGTATACCTGATCACAAATCTCTTTAATGGTTTGACAAAAAAAGCTTATAACCATAGGAAGATACCAAATGCTTATGGTAGCTGCTGACTCTAATTAGGTTTATTTTAATGATTCATAGAAATGGTCCTCCCCATACTGTTTCCACCATTTTTACTCCTTGATCCCTCTGAAACAATTTTGTTAGTCAGGACTGTTGTGGGGCAGAGGTAGAGAGCATTCTCATTGTTCCAGCCTTGTATATAGGTGTTGGGAACTAGAGCCCTGGGGGGTCATCCACCTCCTCAGTTGCTGGGGGACATGCTGCCAGTCTAACCCAAAATTGGAGAGAGGGAGAAGGAGAGGAAAGAAAAATGGGGTGAGGGAGAGAAATGAGGAGAGAAAATGAGAACCCAAAGACTGTTGTAGAAGGTAATGGCTGGAAAGAAAAGTTGGAGAGTGAAGTTGATGTGAGTGTGTGGAGCAATTGTTGGTTCCCAGTCAGAGAGGGAGAAGAAAGCTCAACATGTGGCTTCCCTGGAGGAAGAGGAGCAAAGTCCCAGAGGGACAACATCTTCACCCAAGGCCCAAGATGGGAAGGAGAGAGATGGCTGGCTATGGACAAAGGCTTGGAGTCTTTGGCAAAGCCCTAGTCCAGTGTTTCTCAGCCTTAGCAACTTCAAGCTGTGTGGACTTCAGCTCCCAGAATTCCCCAGCCAGCATGGGAAAGCCAGAAAGTGGCTTGGTGACAGCTCCCTCAGAACTCTATATGGGTTTAAAGCACGAGCCTATGTAGAAAGTATTGACTCAATTATTGTCTGGAGTACCTTACTCTATGCATTTTGCACTTGTGCTGGTTACCAGTCTCCTACCAAGCTACTTTCATGATATTGGTATTAGAAGAACTTGGTTACTTTAAGGAATGTCTCCACTAATGTCAACAATTTAGGAACTTTTGATCTTTAGGGCAGATGGCGTTGGTGATTTGCAATCCTGCTGACAACACAATAGTGGCAGGCAGCCCTGAGGGTGGCTGGTGGTTTGAAGATGCTCTCTCTGCCTTTTAGTTTTAGTTTTTCTCTTTTAACTTGTATTTTTGTACTTTTTATATGGTTTTCTATGTTTTTTATGACCTTTTATTAGTAAGCTGCCCAGAGTCACTTCGATAGTGAGATGGGTGGTGTATAAATTTGACAAACAAACAAACAAACAGATGCACTGCACCCTTTCTGCAGTGGCATCTGTCTTGTACAAAGGCTCCTCTTTATCATCTAGAGACTGGAACGGGGCCACGTCTTAGGCGCTTTTTGAAAACTGTTCATGTTGGCTTTCCCAAGGATCAACTGGTGTTTTTATTCTGTTTTCTGGATGTTTAGCCCACAGCATTGCTCCACATTACAGCTGTATATAGCTTTGGAATTTACATAAGTGAAAAGGTAATCACAAATAGTTTAATAAATAATTATACTTGTCAGCATGTACATATTTGTTTTCATCAGCTCTGTGCCTTCTCTCTGCTAAAAGTTTAGTGCAATTTGAGCATATATGCATGTTATAAAATTCACTATGAATCTCACTCTGTTCTGGGCAGGCTTGTTTTCAACTATAATGCGAGACCTAGCTAATATAACTCATCGCGGACCAAAATGGATTGTTCTGGATGGAGATATTGATCCTATGTGGATTGAATCTTTGAATACTGTGATGGATGACAACAAGGTCAGCATAGTAAGCTAGGGGATCAATCGTTAACATCCATTTTTGTGAAATTAGGAAGTTGCATTGTATGTTTTTCTCTTTCCTAGGTGCTCACCTTAGCCAGCAATGAGCGAATCCCACTAAACCCCACCATGAGGCTTGTGTTTGAGATCAGCCACCTAAGAACAGCAACACCTGCCACAGTGTCTCGAGCAGGAATCTTGTATATCAATCCTGCTGACCTGGGCTGGAATCCGTGAGTTCTGGTTCCCTTTAAAGTGTATCAGTGCATCTCTTTTTAGATGGGGGATGTAGATCCCATCATAGATCACACTGAGTCCTCACTGGTCATATGAAACTGTTGTCGGAGATCTAGCATTGCAATATCCCAGATTATTCTAGTCCCAATAACAAGTTGCTTGCTGTCCAAGAAAACCTTTTTCAGACAGTGATTGTTGTGAGACAGTCAGTGCAGTCATTAAAGAAAATTTTGCCTTGTCCTTTTTCCCAGCTCCTGGAATCCTTCTGAGGTGCCTGGACATTATGATTGGGTAGAAGGCCCCCAAACACAATATAGCTGTCAAGACAGCATAAGTAGCTCGTGAAAGGCAAGGACTGCCTCTATGATGAGCACAACAATGCCAACAGTGTGATACCTCTCTCTCTCATTCTCTCTCTCTCTCTCTTGCAGAGGGGGAAAAATGAATTTGGGTTTTAGTTTTAAATTGGGAAGGTGGAATGAGGTACTCACTACTGGTAGGCAAACAAGCACTGATTGGTCACCTCTTAGCTGTTCATTGGTTGTCAGCTCTCTGAGAATACTGCACATTTACAAAAACATAAAAATGCCTCTTTATGTCCTATCCTGCATCCTTACAGATCTAGAAATAGCTTGAACAACCAGTCGATTCCTTATGCATGTTCATTATAAAATCAGAAAAATTGGGGAGCCAGAAGGCTGGATCATTTGGAAATGCCCAGTGTGTTGCACTGCCAAGAAAAGCAAGTTTTTTCAGGACATGAAGAAAAACATTATTCTCCCTGTTAAGTGTTGGCAGCTGCATATCTAGACAGTACATTAGTTTCAATGCAATGTGCAGTCATCTTAGTAAACATGTGATAACTAAAATGAAGAATGGAATTGCTAGGACTTTAAATTGAACTTATTCACCAAGTTTTGTTTTCTCATGTTTCTTTGTGCAAAGAGCTTCTCTTGTTAGTAAACATCTCACAATCCCACTTTGTATACAGGGATATTATTATGAAAGACTGTAAATACCCAAGACCACTAAATTACTTAATTAACAGGGATTTGGGCTAGCATTATCAGCTGTTATTAGTTCATTGCTTCTTCTTTTCCTTTCAAACATGCTAACTTATTCTCCAAAATAAGGAATTCCTGATGCTTTATTTTATGAAAAGTTAAAAGTAATGTGGTTTACACAAAAATTATTAGCTTGACAATAATTAGCCAAAACACATTCCTCGTACGCTAATGGAATTTGTGTATTGAATAGTATGTGATCTCTTTCTTAAGAGCTAAACGTTAAATATCTGCCCTGTCATTTAAGTGGCATTCCTATAAAGATGTAGCGTAAGCAGGGGCAAAAGAAGAGGAATAAAGAATTTCACTTGCAGTAGAATGTACATGTTACATGCATGAGACTGCATTGCATATTCGAATAAGTAATTTTATATCACTATACAGAATAGTGAGCAGTTGGATTGAGCGCCGAGAAGTGCAGTCCGAAAAAGCTAACCTGATGATCTTGTTTGATAAATACTTGCCCACCTGCTTGGACAAGCTGAAGTTTGGGTTCAAGAAGATAACTCCTGTTCCTGAAGTGACAGTGGTGCAAATGATTCTCTATTTGCTGGAATGCCTCTTGACCCCAACCAATACACCTCCAGATTCTTCCAAAGAGCTATATGAACTCTATTTCGTGTTTGCTTGCTTCTGGGCATTTGGAGGAGCAATGTTCCAAGATCAGGTACCTTCAGAAATGGAAGTGGTCAGGCTTTCCGTTTATATAACTCAAGAGTTATCTTGTTATAGACCAATGATGCAATAAGCAACATCCTCTACATTGAATCCATTTTTCTATGGGCCTTTTCAAAGGTTTCTGCACTGATGGGACCGATACCAAAAATCACTTCCATCTTACTAGGGTTTAACATTTCATTTGTATCTCATATGGTTTGCTGGGGTTTCATGCCAAGGACACATGTCCTTTAGTATCAATGGCAATAGCATAAATATTAGCATGTGGTCTGACCCACCTTTGCAGAAAGAAAGGTCATACACTACTTTAGTAGTCATTTGGACCCCCATTGAGATGAATGAGATTTGTGAAGTTAACCTTGCTGTCATAACAGTTGATTCAGATCTGTATTTAATTTTTAAAACTCATTTAGCTTTGATAAATTTTGTTTTGATGTTTTATTATATTTGCTCTGGTCAAGTCATATTTTTAGAACATATTCTATTTAAATCAAAAATTTAAAACCAGAATAAATATGCATAACTTTCTCTGCAGCTTGTGGACTACCGTGTGGAATTTAGCAAATGGTGGGTAAATGAATTTAAAACAATCAAATTCCCATCTCAGGGAACAATTTTTGACTATTATATTGACCCAGAGTCAAAGAAATTCATGCCATGGACTGATAAAGTGCCACAGTTTGAATTGGATCCAGATGTCCCATTGCAGGTAATTTGCTGGAAATAATTTTAGTTCTGGTCTTATTTGTTTTATTTGTACTTTTGCAGTACTCTGAGACAAAAATCAGTCTGGCATTAACAAAAGATTCTGAATCCAGTTAGCATTGCAGACAAGATCAGGAGAAACATGGATCCTTGATTTATATTCCACTGAGTAATTTGAGATACTAGATTCTTGTCCTGTTCCAAATATATCTTCCCACTGCTTACTGTATATCTAAAGATACTAATTATCCTTCAAAACAACAACCACTATTACTACTACAGCAAAAATGGTTTTCAAAAATGACCAAACAGTATGGACTGTATGTTTCAGATAGAGTAAGATTAAAGTAAACATTTATCTGTCATAGTAAAGTTGCCATGAAATTTCAAATAAGATGTCCCGCAGAGATATTTTAACTGTCCTAGTGGATGTTGGTGTCTTCCTGTGGGTAAGCCTTTATTTATAGAAGAATAATGAGAAGGGGGGGCATGTTCAGTGTTCCAGCTGTGCCCTGTTCCAGAATACCCCAATCCCACCATCCGTGCCAACTTCATCATTCTGTGGTCATGACACATGCACAGTTATCGAATTACTTGTGGATTTTCCCTCTTTAAGATAGATAGATAGATAGATAGATAGATAGATAGATAGATAGATAGATAGATAGATAGATAGATAGATAGATTGATTGATTGATTTGCATTTCTTTTATCTTTGGGACTTCCTGATTCCTTCATTTTATACGTGGTTGATGTAAGGGCTAGCACTCAGGACTGGTTTGTCTTTTGGTGCTTTCAGGTTTGCTATTCCACTGCAACCTTATCATCTATACCTGGCTGTAGAGCAGTTATCCTCTGATTTTTTTTAATCAGCTCTGAAAGAAGGAGGCACAGATACATAATGATTTGCTTACGATGTCATATTAAAACACAGCTGGGTTTTGCGAACCTATATATGCATTTATCTTCAAGGGGAGATAACTCTAGCCACTGATGCTTAATTTTGTAGAAACCATTTCACTATTTATCCAGTTACTTTTAAAATTCAGTTTTTTTTAATTGGTGTAAATTCCATATGGGGATATGTTTTACAGGCTTCAATGGTCCACACAACAGAAACCATCCGGATTCGTTATTTCATGGACTTGCTAATGGAGAAAAAATGGCCAGTGATGTTAGTTGGGAATGCAGGCACTGGAAAGTCAGTGCTGATGGTAGATAAGCTGGATACCCTAAACATGGATGACTATATGGTGCAGTCTGTTCCCTTTAACTTCTACACAACTTCAGCTATGCTGCAGGGTAAGGGGATTGGATGGATTTTCATTCTTACCAATTAGAGGTGCACAGTCTGAGGCCACAGACAGCCCCCTCAAACCCTTGGTTGTGCCCCTGCAGAAGTGATTTCCAAATTGTGATCTTAATGCAAAGAAATGCGGAAATTATTAAAGAATTATGGGACTATGTAAAAAGTGGGACTTTGTATATTATGTAACTCTCTTAAATGCCTTAGAGTAATTATTCCCAGCAAAATACCATTTTTGTTGATTTAATTATTTCATATTGTTTAACTGCTTAATGTTGATATAAATAGATGAAAAATTCCTTGTTTAAGAGGAAGAACAAATGTTGTTAAAATTAATATTACTCCTTCAGATAGACAGAATAGAGATAGATAGATGATAGATAGATAGATATAGATTATTTCCAGTTAATACTTTTGAACTAAATTCTTTTGTCTACCCAGAGTTTTTTTGGGGGGGGCATTTTCCAGCCAGGTATCCAGTCAGGGATGAATTTTGTTGTGGTTGTTGTGGTTGTGGGGAGCAGTCTGTGTATGTGTGTGCTTTAGGAAATGGACCCCTCCCCCCTGTGTGTGTGCATGTGTGTGTGCGCACACGCGCGCACCTTGGAGCCAGTCTTGATTCCTGGTGACTGCCTAGACAAGCCCCTGCTTGAAGTGATGTGTTTATACTTAGCCTTTGAATTGGCTGTTTATTGGTGCATTAGAAAAATTGATCAGTATGATTGTGTTGTCAACATTTAATTTGTTGTTTAAGAACTGTGATCCTTTTATATATTTATTGTAGTGTGTGCGCACATGTGTGTATGCATCTTTTTGTATTATTACTTTATTTTAAATACCTATTAAATGAAATCAAGTTTAGATTTTGTTCTGGCTTTGCCAGAGTTGAGCCAGGACCATGCCATTCAAAAAAAAAAAAGCATGTCCTTCAGTCAAATGAATATATCTTCAGAATATATATAGTCTTAGGTGTGTGATCTTAAACCCTGAAAAAGGGTCCCTTCACTGGCATAATCAAGCCAACATTTGTAGAGTTTGCTTATATATGCTGCTGATGCTGTAGCATTCCTTAATTTTGTTCCATCCTGATGAATAGGACTACAAATCCCTCATTAGGTGATGCGGTCTGCCTAATGGGAGTAGCATTCCAGAACATCAAGAATGTAGCAGGTTGCCTGTTCCTACTCTACTAAATACTTGCTGTTTGAGAAGAAGACTGCTACTGTGAGCCTGCTCTTTCCCACTGCCATTGTTCAACACAGCATGTGCATATATACATCCTAGACAGGTTGTGAGAAAAGGAATTTTAACTGGTCGGCCTGTACAGATGAAACTGACACTGGACTTCCTATTCTTTGCATTCAGAAAGCAATTTCAGTTTTCACATAGGTTACATGCCTCCTCTGTAAGACTTTGATGCACTGATGAAAAGCTGCCATTCTCATTAACATGACATAAGGAGCTTGTACTTTTGAACTGGTGCATGAGATCGGAGGACATTTGAGCAGACCATTTAGATAAGGTCCAGTGTCATCTGTTGATTAGTGGTCTTCTGTTTGCACAGCTATTCTCGAGAAGCCTCTGGAGAAGAAATCGGGAAGAAATTTTGGCCCCCCTGGTACCAAGAAGTTGATTTACTTCATAGATGATATGAACATGCCAGAAGTTGACAAATATGGCACGGTGGCTCCTCACACCTTGATCCGGCAGCACATGGATCATGGGCATTGGTATTAATGCATATTATCATTGATAATTACTACGTCTGTATAGCTAAATGACATGGATATTAGATGGGCTCACAGGGAACCTCATGCAAAAAAAGCAACTAACCTTCAACCTGGAGGTTCATGTTGTCTGTTACAAATTCATTCTTATTACAGAGAAGTTACGGTTTGAATGCCATGCTATGAATATGATGCCTGTATGTTTAAAGAAATTAGCCATCTTGTCTACTGCATGTAGATTAAGCTAGACAGTTTCATAGACCACTGATAGATGTATTATTTAAATCTTGTTTGTGCCCTTTTAATGAAAAGAGGCCAGAAATCTTCATTCTTTATCTTCCTTATATAAAGACAGGAAGGCTTTCTTAAGTGTAAGGGAATAGTGGGGCATAGGTTCCTCAAAAATATTTGGTTAGCATAATTCCCTCCAACTTGCTTCTTTCCATTAGGTATGATAGAAACAAGCTGACCTTAAAGGATATCCACAACTGCCAGTATGTTGCCTGCATGAACCCAACAGCTGGATCATTCACTATTGATTCCAGGCTCCAGGTACCTAATAGAGGGAGACATGGTACTTTGGAGATTTCTGTCAGAGATAAGAAACTCTCCCTTACATCACAGTGGTTGGTTTTTTAGATTTTGACTGCTCCTAACTGTAAGTAGAAAAAGTGGGAGGTCCAAGTTTAGAGATTATTTTTGTTAAGAGGACTGCTTCAGCATTGCAAGTTCCTGTAAATTGTTTTTGTTTTAGAGACATTTCTGTGTATTTGCGGTGAGTTTCCCAGGTCAGGAAGCCCTAATGTCCATCTACAGTACTATCTTAGGTCAGCACTTGGCCCTTCGGAATGTCTCGATGGTCATCCAGAAGATTACTTCCCAGCTTGTTTCTGCAGCTCTGGGTAAGTGCTGCAAAAAGCAGCATGAACTAAAGCAGGCTTTTCTGTTAATGTTCTACCTCTCTGCATCTTATCATATTTGCAACCTACAAGATGTTGAAGATGTTCAGATTCAGGTCTCTTTCTGCAAAGAATGTTTGTGAAATGGGACATCCCAACATTTGGCCTAAAATGTATCTTTGCTTGGGAAAAAATTTACAGCTAGCTGAATCATTGTGATGAAATTTTGCCTGGCATTATTGTCATAGGCACTTCCTGCCTTGGGTGCTACCATATCATTATAATTTTTCTTTGGAACTGCCTTTTTATTTTTTAATTGAGATTTTTTGGAGTTCCACATAGAACTGTCAGTTTCTTCTAGTTAGGTGTATGTGTAAGCATTATGTATCCCCCAACCCCAGTTCTAATTAGATAACCTCTGCTGTAGCTCTTCAAACCCGGTTTCTATTACAGTTTAAAATGAAATGCGATTGAAGTAAAAGAATTGTAGAATTGTCAAGGCTTTTGAGAGGTCCTGCGCATTTAATTAAACAATTTGCAGATCAACTCATTTTGTGGATCCTGACTGAGGAATTAATAATGAATAGCCTGTTTCTTATCTGAAGCAGCTCCATGCTTTCTTTTTTGATGTATGGTATGTTTCTCCATAACAGGTTTACATCAGAAAATTTCATCAACATTTCTTCCTACAGCCATAAAATTTCATTACGTTTTCAATCTCCGGGACCTCTCAAATATATTCCAGGTACAATATCATTTTCATATTATTTTAGTATGTGTGAATTTCTCTTTCCCAATCCTGGAATAAAAATGATTCAGTCACCACATAGATCACTGGTTTGTGAACTATTTCCTTGAAGCCACTTTAAAATAAATGCCAGAAGTTGGGAACTCAATTTCCTTGAGATGTTCAGGGCTTTAGATTCCACCAGCCACAGCCAGCATGCCCAATATGTAGTAAGAGATGGTACAGTTTGTGGGCATGAGGAGGAACCAAGTGTTACCCCTCATGTATGTCTTTTGACACAGCCAGTTTAACCAAATAAGTTGTTTAACTAGACATGGAGACAACAACTCCTGCCAAGCATCAACATAGTAGGGGCAGTACAGTATAACTTGATCCATGAAAGGCTGGTAGATATTATGACATCATCTAGGACATTCTGTCCTAAGTCCAATATCAATGTATAAAAGCCATGGTAAACAGAAAACCATTTTGAGTTCATTTTGGATAGCTGAAGTTTTTGCCTTTTATAATCATCTGAATATAATATCTTTCTTAATAATGCAAATCTCATTTACTTCCTCAGTGATGTCCTTGCACATAAATGTATATGCAAATAACCTGAGAAAACACCATCTTCTCTCCCAATTCTTAAAACATTTTTCTGCAAGCACCTTCACTAGTGTTTGGTTGTTTGCATATAAATTTTTGCATATAAGTATTTGAACTGATAAATATATATTTTCCTAAGATAGATTTACATAGATAAAATCATGTTTCCTGTATCTGGACTATCTATGCAGCAGCATCATTAATAACTCTTCTTTCACTTTACAGAGGTCTGCGTATCTAAGAATCAAACAAGGAATGATTTATTTTTATGGCCCTTCCTGATCTGAGTTCCACTGATACCGGAACACAAATACAAGGGCCAAAATTAGCTTAAGGGATGTAGTACAGTATGCTATCAAATTAGCTGTTAGGTCAACTCCCCCTACACCCCCACACCCCACTGCTGAATCCTTTTTGTTTCAATTGTCCTTTGACCAATTGCTTTTTCTTGAGATTTTCTGTATTTGATTCACTAATATTCTCAATCAAGTTAAATAGTGCTGACAATGCTTTTTTTCTGTCTTGGGGTGTTTATTATTATTTATTATTTCATTTTTATCCTGCCTTTATTATTTTTATAAATAACTCAAGGCGGTGAACATGCCTAAAACTCCTTCCTCCTCCTATTTTCCCCACAACAACAACCCTGAGAGATGGGTTGGGCTGAGAGAGACTGGCCCAAGGTCACCTAGCTGGCTTTCATGCCTAAGGCGGGACTAGAACTCACAGACTCCTGGTTTCTAGCCCAGTACCTTAATCACTGGACCAAGCTGGCTGTTATTCCCTTTTCTTTCATTTCCTTTCCCGGATCTCTCTAATGAGAAGCAGGTAAAAGGATTAGACATAATTTCAGAAAATTAGCTTGTGGGGATGAAAGGGTGGCAAAGACCACTGTGGGGATAACAAAAGTATTGTTTTTTATATTATTTATTTATTTATATACAATGATTCTGTGATTAAAACTTAGAGGAGCAAATGGAATAACAGGAGAAGTGTTAGGGGAACATCTGCCCACTCAGGGCCTGCTCTAGACATTTTGGTGCCCTAGGCAAATAGGTGATAGAAATTTGAATAATAAATAAATAAATAGATAAATTAAATATTCTGCCACCCCCTATGGTTTGGCTCATCTTCTGATCTTGTTAGGAATTTCAAAAAGGCACCTTCTTTTTTCTTTTTTTCTTCAAGTTTTTGAGCTTTATGATTTTCAGCCCTGGACATTTTGTTTTCTTTTCTTGGACATTTTCACCATATTCACACTGTGAGATTAACCCTTGAGCAGGTGCACTGGCTCACAGAGTGTGCTGTTACTGCTTTTTGCTTTCTTGTTCTGTTTTTTGGAAGTCTTTTCAATTTTGGTGCTCCCTAAAATGTGGTGCCGCTAGGCTGGTGCCTACTCAGATTTAGCCTAGAGCCGGCCCTGTGCCCACTATCCCACACTATCCTTTGGAGTTATCCCTGAAATTTATTTTCCTTGACCTATAGTCCTTTCAGTTTGGAAAAGAGGTTTCAGATTCATCTTTCCATTAATTGATCATTGTAGGAATTGGCCAAGATGCTAGCAAGCAGTGTTAGGAATAATTGTTCATTTGGCAGTTCTATTTCCTGTCACTTATTTGACTCTGAGTTCAGTCTAATGAAATTTCAAATGGCCAGTGGGCTTCAGTCAGTTTTGTTATTTCTAGGGCTGCAAGATTTGGGGCACAACAGCCCATAGAAAAGAGGGGAAGACTTCAATCCCTCTTCTATAATATCCAGTGTATCTTTCAGCTTCTTCAAGCTAAGGGTTCAAGTACTGGGTTGCAAAGATCCAGGCAGCCACTAGTTCAGTTGCAAAGAGCTTGAGTTTTCTCTACAGGTAGTCCACAATGAACAACGGTAATTGGGACTGGAATTTCTGTCACTAAGCGATGTGGTTGTGAAGCATAATGCCACTTGACTGTATCACTTAGTGACAGCAATCCTGGCACTCCCCATTGCTGTTGTTAAGCGAGGATTGCAGGTGGTTAAGCAAGTCCCAAGTGGCTTGCAAGCAGGCCAGCAGGCAGGTAAGGTGCAGCATTTGGCGTGAGTGCAGTGGGGCCAGGGGAGGCTGCTGCTGGGCGCAGGGGAGTGCAAGAGACTTACCAGAGCAGCTTGTGCTCTTCCCTGCCAGCTTCCCCCTTGACTTTGCTTGTGGGAAGCCAGCAGGGAAGGTCACAAATGGCAATCACGTGACTGCGGGATGCTGCAACCATTGTAAGTGCGAACCAGTTGCCAAGTACCCAGATCACATTCACCTGACAGTGGGGTTGCTGGGATGGCCAGAACTTCAAGGACTGGTTGTAAGTCTCCTTTTTCAGCACTGTCGTAACTTTGAACAGTCGCTGAACAAATGGTCAGTAAGTGAGGACTACCTGTATCTGTTTAGATAAAAAGTGGTAGTCCAGTTTTGCAGCTCAGGCCTATTTATTGCTACACACCTAAAAGAAGATCAACTTCCAATGGTGACAAAGAAGATTATGTCAGTGGAATCTCCTTTATAAGATATTGCTGAAACATTAGAGTAGAGCAGAGATGCACACACTGTGGCACCAAGGCCACATGCCACTTCCTGAAAGCATTAAATGTGACTACAGAACAATCATATTAACTCTATGTACTTAAATTTAATTAGCTATCAATGAAATGAAATCAAATGTAGCCTTTGGCCTGAAATCACCCACTATTTTAGTAAGTGTGGCTCCAGGCCTCAGCCTAGGAAGAGTTGACACTCCTGTTCTGGATTATAGGTTTGACTTTATTCCGTCTTTCTTCCCTCCAAAATGGGGATTAGGCAGGCTATACTGAAATAGTGACTTATTGGAAGGGTGTGTAGCTTGGAAGCATCATATATATTAAAAGGTCAACCACAATCCGTGGGAGAGTTTTTCTGAAAACGTATATATAATGATAGAGCATTTTTCACTGACACTCATGTGGAGGTGGTAACAAAGAGATCAGAAATTAGGGATCTTTTTGAGATAATTGGAAATAGACTATGAAAGTATTTTGTCAAGTATCAGTTCTGATGCATCCTTGTCCTTTACAGGAATAGGAGTGGGATCCCATCTCTCTATGTACACCTACATACGTATATGTACCCAGTAGTGGGGCGGAGGGGGGAGAGAGAGACAGAGTGATTCATACTCAGAATACGATTCATCCATTTCCTATTTTTTCCTTAGCATCTTTACAGTGCTTATTATCCTGCTTCCAAGGTTCACTGTGTCAACCTCAGCCTGATCATTTTATGTCAGAGCAACCACAACCCCTCATCTCTAAGACCTTGAAAAATGTCAGAGAGAAATCTCATCCAGGAGAGGCATCCACAGTCTCAGTAACAATGCTTGATTCCTTCTCTTGTCAAACAATGCATAGATTTGAAGTCTGCAGATGTCTCCTTTATTCCAGCTTAGCTCATTTAGGTATAGAACTTCAAAGGTCATGGAGGCAGTGCATCCTGCTCCCAGCTTCCCTCTGGTCTCTCTGCATCTGGGAGATCTTTTCTATAGCGCCCTCTGAGAACATTGGACACTAACCACCACATGAAAAAAAAAGGGTAACATAATTGAGGCCTTGGAAAGAAGAGAAATGAAATATTGGTGTAGTGGATGGGCTGCATTAAAGATGCTCTCAGAAAACATTGACAGAGTGACATATCCAGCAGACAGCAGCCCTGCCTCCACGACAGGCAGCTAGTCCTGATGCTTTGGTCTCTCTCTGCCAGGGACTACTGTTCTCCACTCACGAGTGCCTCAAAATACCATCTGATCTGGTCCGGCTGTGGCTGCATGAAGCCGAGAGGGTTTACTATGATAAACTTGTGGAAGACAAAGACCAAGAGACCTATATCCGGGTCATGACGGCAAATTGCAAGAAATTTTTTGAGGTGAGGGAGCTGTTGCTGCTGCTGCTTTCCCCCCTCCCTTCTCCTCCTCCAGTTGAGATTCCTGGTGAGATTCAAAAGTGCCTTTGGACTCAGCCAAATGTACTTTTCCATTATTAGTTGTTAAAGCTAATGAATCCCATATAGGAATATACACCATATAGGATTATACAGGTTTACAGAGGTTTCATTAAAGTAGGGAATCTGAAATGTTACATCTAGGTAGAGCAAAGAGCCCAGTTCTCATGTGCTAACTTTCTACTCTTTTTCTTTAAGTTCTCTTGTGCCAAAATGCCCATCCAGACTTTTTCCTGCAGGCCAGCCATAGAGAACTAATCCCAAAGTTTGTCTCTGTTGGTTCAAATAAATCCAAGATTAGAAAGCAGCTGATAAGCGGATAAAATGTAGCTGTGGCTTATGTTTGTTTTTTGCAGGATCTGGGTGAAAATATTATCTTTGCAAAGCCCAACATTTTTTGCCACTTTGCTCAGGGCATTGGAGACCCAAAGTATTTGCCTGTTTCCAAGGTACAGAGTTTGAATAAGCTGCTGGTGGAAGCCTTGGATAGCTACAATGAGGTCAATGCTGTGATGAATTTGGTAAGTGAAACTGGAGCTGAGCCAAACAGAAAATGCTGCTGCTGAGGATATGGAGCAAGGATAAACTAACTGGTGCCTGAACTACAATTCCCATAACACAGTCTTTAACTATGGTGGCTTTGAGGTATAGCAGTTCTAGTCCCAAAGTTAAACATTTGTAGAAGACCAAGTTGTTTCTTTCTAGTAAAGGCACTATTTTTTTTATTTAACCTGGTCCTCCCTATAGGATCCATTTCCTGCTTGTTCTAGCTGGGACAAGCTATTGCATCCCACTGTCATGTTCACTGTTTCAATGTGCCTGGTACATCGTAACACTTCACATGTCATTTGCTAACCACGTATTTGATTTGTAACACTTCATGTGCCAGTTATTTGATTTGTAACACTTCACATGTCAGTTGTTAATTGCGTGGTTGATTTGCAGGAAAGGGAGGCTGCCTTAGCCCGGACTGTTATCTCTTGGTTGAGGGAATGGAATGTGTTTGGGTTTTCTCAAATGCTCAAGGTTGCTTTCCCAGGACTGGTGAAGACAGTTACTGGACCTGGGAGGGGGGGCGGTTAGAACGGCTGGGTGGGGGGAGGTCTTACGTTTTGAGCTGAGGGTTCTTAATTTGTATTTGGCGCGCTTTTGCTCATTCTCAGCTTCCTCTGTACTTGCATACTAATCCTTCAATAAACCAGATTTCCTAGAGCCCACTTGTGAGTCTGGCTTTGTTAGGTTAGGCAACCATTACACCCACTCAGATAACACAGCAACCCCCAAACCACAGAAAGATGCTTGTAGTCATAGCATTCACCAGTGGTAGAAAGAACCACGCACCAATTAGTGCTAAGTGCCATAGGCTGACATCATGCCACCCAAATGCCCTTATGCCCAAACCAATAGAGTTTTCTTTCTGTTTTTACTGTTTACTTCTTACTCTTGTTTCCCCCCTTAATCTTATAGTTAGTAAATTCTGAAGCAAGTTTGAATAATTCTGTAATTTTACAGACATTGCTAACTTTCTTGGGCTCCACATCTTTAAAAAATGGAATAAGAAAAAAAATAATCATGACTCCTTGGAATCCTGCCAAACATCCAGAATTATACAAGGTTCAGGGTAATAGGAATGAAATTAGGATTTGGAGTTGGTGAATAATTAATAGGCAGAGCAGTAAATTAGATGATGGAAATTGGAGGATGGGTCAGTGGCCAGGATAAAAATGTCATGGGCTGTTTTCATTCCCAAAACCCAGGAGCATCAATTAGGATAGGATCCAGCTTAGGATGAGGATCAGCCATGAGTAAATTTTCTGTGGCAGATGCTGCAATTAAGGTTTTGGACAAAAACAAAGACTACTATTGGCTGGGCGGTGAAACGAAGTGGGTGTTGCTGGGCAGATCCATGATGTTCTATTTTTTCTTGTTGGGGGTGTGGAGTCGGGGGTGTTAAATACGTTGCCCTATTTTGCTTTGTTCACCATTTAAAATGCCACTGACTTTCAACAATTGTGGTTGGAGAGGACTCTGGGGGCCACCCCAAGGGGGGCTATCTGCAGCCCTGGGCCTCAGGTTTGCCTGCTTGCCCCTCTTATAAAGATGTGGAATCTCATTCTATTGTTCTGGTCTGCTCCATGTTGTCTTCCTTGTTCACTGCAGGTCCTGTTTGAAGACGCCGTGTCCCATGTCTGCAGGATCAATCGCATCTTAGAGTCTCCCAGAGGCAATGCTCTGTTAGTGGGGGTTGGAGGCAGTGGCAAGCAGAGCCTGTCTCGACTGGCTGCCTATATTAGCTCCCTGGATGTCTTTCAGATCACTCTGAAGAAGGGCTATGGCATTCCGGACCTCAAGGTGAGGACAATTAATCCAGGCATATCTTGGCAAATTTCAAAAATCATAGGAAAAGGCCAAAAACTGAAGATAAATGCTAGGCACAGCTATCTGGCAAATTATTCATCATAACCCAAACCAGCATTTCTGAGTACATCATTATCAGCATGCTGTGATGCCATGTATCATAGGCATACTTCCAGAAATAGGAACTTGAGACCTTTCTACCTAAGATGGACAGGAAGCTAAGGGAGAAGCTCAGGATTATAAAACAGGAGGCGTCAAAGAATATAAAAGAGGGGTTAATTCCATTCAGGTTGTTGAGAAGATTGAGATCAAGCCTTCAGAGTTGTGGTTTTAGACTAGGGGTGGGTAGCCTTTTTATGGCAGGGAGCATGGCAGTGACATGGCGATATCACCAAAGGAGTAGATCCAAAATGATTCTTTTCTTTTCTTTTTTAAAGAGGGGTGGGAATTGATGTGTTCAGTCCAGAAGAACCTTAATATCAATTTATGTTGTGGGATTTCCCATCCGGTCACCCCCAGATGTCTTGCCAGATGTCCCCATTTTGCTGCCAAATGGTATCAGCACAGAGGACTGTGATTGGGACTGCAAAAAAGTGTTAGGGGATTGTATGAGGTATGAACAGTGCAGCCTATACGTCCCTGCTGTAAACCAGAAACTGGTGGTATGTGATAGGAGGTTATTTTTGTATACATCATGCCTACTGATTGTAAACCTTCCTATTCCACAATGGATTCTGCAATGGGTTTGTGGAATTAAGGCATTTCTGCACCTTTTATGCTTTCCTAACTTGTTTGGCTTTTGGCTTTGACTGTTGTATTTTGGTCCTGATCAGTGCTCAGAGACAATCTTCCAAAATAGCCTGACTTAACCTGGTGCCTTCCAGACATCTTGGGAATAAAACTTTCAAACTTTCCAGTCAGAATTTTCTTTTCCCTGCTGGGAGTTCTGGGAGATGTACTCTCACATTTTTAGAGCCCTGGGTCAGGGAAGGCTGCATTGTGCCAGCCTGCTTGGGAAGTGTAAGGGTGGCACCTAGGGAACATCAGGGAATATGCTGGTTGCTTTCACATAAATTCATTGGCAGAGACAACTCTGGGTAAGGTTGATTCTGAATCAAAGTCAGAAACATTCACATATTCAGTGATTCTAGTTCACAGATATGACAATGATTTTGGAAATGAAATGTTGTCCTAAATGTCATCTAACCAGTTTTCATAGTAAAGTTTTCTACATCAAATTCAGGATTTTTTAAGTAGTTCAACCCTAGAAAGAGGTAGAAGGGATGCTCAACTGACAAGTATCTGTTCTGTGATTCAGGCTGATCTGGCTTCCCAGTACATCAAAGCTGCTGTGAAGAATACCCCTACCGTTTTTCTTATGACAGACTCACAGGTTGCTGAAGAACAGTTTTTGGTTTTGATCAATGACCTCTTGGCATCTGGTGAGATCCCAGCGCTATTTCAGGATGATGAACTGGAAAATATTATTGGCTCCATGAGGCCTCAGGTAAAATCTATGGGCTTGCAGGACACTCGTGAAAACTGCTGGAAATTCTTCATTGACAAGGTCCGAAAACAACTAAAGGTAAGATCCTGGACTAGGAAGACCTAGGTTCAAATCCCTTTCAGCCATGAAGTTACTGAATTATTTTGGGCTAACCAGTTACTGGGTTCACACACTGGCTTACACTATTAGATGATTTGTTGGTTCGTGCTAAGCATTATGAAGTGAAGACGCTGGGGTTTGTAAATTATGGTTTATGGGCAAATGAGTGAACACTGCCACCATTCAGAGCCTAACCTACCTTACAGGATTTTTGTGAAGATTAAATTGGAAGATGGAACTGTGCACTCTACCATGTGCCTTAGAGGAAAAGTTGAATATGTGTATAATTATTAATAACTAGATTAATATCCTTTATTACTGCATGCGTGAGGGAAGGAGAGGACATTTAATCTTTTTTTAGGGAGTGGGGATAGTTGATGCAAAGAAATATTAACTTCTGGTTTTATGCCATGTGGCAAGGTGATAGGATATGAACCCGCTTCAGCCAACACCTGGATGTTGTATAAACGAAGGCAGGAATATCTACAGTATTCACTTTAAACAGGGGAGTAGTTTTCAAGTGTAGATTTGATACACAGAGATTTACAGGGACTCCCCAATAACATTTGAGAAGCAAAAGCTCTTGAATAATTAATAGTTATGATTATGCATATTGATGGTCTTCACTCCCTCCCCAGGTAATCCTATGTTTCTCTCCTGTGGGATCTACTCTTCGTGTGAGGGCCAGAAAGTTCCCTGCTGTAGTGAACTGCACAGCTATTGACTGGTTTCATGAATGGCCTGAAGATGCCTTGGTGTCTGTCAGTGCAAGATTCCTAGAGGAGATTGAAGGAATTGAGGTATGTATCTGTTGGAATTATCGGGGGTTAACCCAGCATTGCCCCATAAGCATAAGAGGGTCTTTCTAGTAAACACATCTCTATTGTGCTTGTGGGATGTCACATCGGTCACCTGATTTCCACTTCCTCCTCCTTATTGGGTTTAGGGATTAACAATCTCCATTACCTCTTGGGCACACCTGCAAGCAGGAGGTGCTGCAGAATGCAGCTCTCGTCCTCTCATCTCGCTTGCATGCAGACTTTCTATTTCCATAGAAAGTGTCTACAAAGAACCAGTGATGAATAAATGCTTTCTGCTATGAAGCTACTTGTATCCAGATCTACTGAATAAATGTAAGCTACCTTTTTTTCTTTTCTTCAGCTACCTACTGTGTGAAGACTGAATTATTTTCTGAACGTAATTAAGCTTAATGTGCAAGTTTTGGTTCACGCTTCTACTTTGCAAGATTGTTGTTAGCTGCTTGGAGTTATTTTATTAACCTTTAAAAACTCCATCAGTATCCATCTCTGGGCTTTGAATAGAACCATTTTTGTCCATGTTCCATCGTTTTGATTTTTCCGCCTAGATGCTTTTATTCTTAAATGTGTTTCAGATGGCCATTCTCTCTGTCTCTTCAGACCACGGTGAGCAACCCATGCTCCCTTCCCAAACCTTAATTACAATCTAAGTTTTGTCACTACATTGTCAATGTTAATATGACAGAAATTGAAAATCCTTTCTGTCCCAGCGCCTCTTACTTCTTGTTCTGGTTCCACCCAGTTTTGAGGTACAGTCTTGATGTGATAAAGACCAAGTGTGGCCCTCAGCCCAAAAAGGGGTTTAGTTTCAGTAGATGGCAGCACCTGCTCAAAGCGGTCTGGATTTGGAAATTAAGCAGGGTCAGATCACTAGGAAAGATCAGTGTGTATCTCATGACCAACCATTTTTTTTCCAGTAATTTATAGAAGGGTTGACCAAAAAATGCATGTCAGATTGATTGATTAATTAATTATATACCACCAAGTTTGTGTAAATTCTTAGCGACCACCTAGATAGATTTTCTCCATGATGATCTGTCCCCAACCTGGTTGTTCAGGTCTTCCAATGGTGCACCCATTGCCACTGTAACTGAGTCCATCCACCTTGGTGCTGGTCATCCTCTTCTTCTCCTTCCTTCCACCTTTCCCAGCATTAGAGCCTTTTCCAGAGAGCTGAGTCTTCACATATTGTGTCCAAAGTAGGATAATTAGAGCCTGGTCATTTGTGTCTCAAGTGAGAACTCTGGGTTGATTTGTTCAATGATCCATTTGTTTATTTTCTTGGCTGTCTATGGTATTCTCAGGAGTCTTCTCAAACAGCAGCATGTCAGACTGAAGACCATTATTCTGCTCATAGTCTGTCTCTCTGTTTCAGATAATCATTTAAAATATAAAGCAGTGCGTCAGGGCCATCCTTTGCCCTTCCCAAATGTTATTAGAGCATTTCTCCACAGGTACTTAACCACATCACAAACATATACCATAGGGCATCTTTTGTGTCCCCATGGTGAAGCCTTTTAACTTCTAGCCAGTAAGGTCTACATATCCTGCCTTTTTGATAGACACAGCATATAATGATAAAAATATGTTAAATAAATATGGAATATGTATTTATTGCATGCAAACTGTTTTCATAAATGCAACATGTACATTAGAATCTAATTCTAAATATGTTTACTTAGAAATAAAGCCTATAGAGCTTAAGAGGCTTATTCTC
This sequence comes from Candoia aspera, assembly GCF_035149785.1. Lineage (NCBI taxonomy): Eukaryota > Metazoa > Chordata > Lepidosauria > Squamata > Candoiidae > Candoia > Candoia aspera. The sequence continues at coordinate 114,081,821 of NC_086154.1, read as the reverse complement.
TTGCAAATGTTAATAGAATTGCCCAAAGGACAGGAAATCTTGGAAACAGATTTGATGAAGACAAGGAAAATCTTTAGCTTTAATAAGAAAAAATGATATTGTTTGCCTAGTTACCAATTGTCCAACCTTGGAAAGAATTGTGACTGCCTCTCTACTTGCTGTTGCAGGATTTTGGTGCCAAGATGGATGTTTTCTACATAAGCAGTTATATATTCCACGACTCTTTCTGTCATTATGTCTCTCTTTTATGTTATAGTCTCTGCTTCACATAGTGTTGGTTGAAAATACCACTTTATAGATTTTGGCCTGGAGCTTTTGTTTCCTGGAAAGAGCATGATACATTTATTTATTTTCCTTCTGACGTATATTCCAGATTTTTTAAAAACTGCAGTATAAGCCCAATGTAATTTTACTTGTGTACATCATTAACATCAGTGTTCTCCTGGGACTTGTCAAAAATTCTAATATTGACCAGAGCCTTTATGTCTGTGTTCCTTTGCTGTACATGCTTTCTCTTCCTAAGTACATTTAGTATTAATAGATTCTGTTTCTTATACCACAGTGTTTATATCAGATTCTTAGAGAAAGGAATGTGGAGCATGCAAAACCTCAAGTCCGCAGAATAACATTGATTTTTCGACTGTGTGCAACAGTTGAATTTGAAGCTAACATTTCCAAAACTTAATCAGGTGTAAAACATGCACTTTCTGAGTTGCCTGTTTCTGACACAGCACCTCCCAGGAAGTGCAGTTTTAATGTTACCAGGTTCACTGACATTAGGCAGAGATAGGAACCAAAATAAATGGGAGTTTTTTTATTTAAACTTGGACAAAGGATTGCCTTTGCTCCACCCCCAGTATGCTCATTGTATACAATCTGAACTGATTCAGGTGAGTTAACTGTTGGTTTGTTCCTGTATTTTATTCTTTCCTCTGAAGTGACCAAAAGAGTTTAGAAGAGGGAGCAAGAGAGTAGTAAATTGGTGAAGGTGTTGAATTAGGACAAATGAGGCTCAGGTTCAAGCTGATTTTCTGACATGGAATCTCCCTGGGAGAGAGCCCCCCTCTCACAGCATTGTGGTTGTGGAGAAAAATGGAGGATAAAGGAAAGGTGAAATATAAATATTGAAACGGTAAAATTGATCAAGTGAAGCTGCTTCACATTAACAAATGCAGAACTTCAGAATGGTTGGAAAAGCTCTTTGACTGAGTCAACCAACTTCATTCAAATTATTTCCCATTAGTCCCTGTTTGGCCTCCAGTTTGTCTCTTTAGGCAAATGTAGCTTTATCAAGTAGCAGTTGGGCCTGGGACTTGTTCAAGATGGAAGTTCGCATAATTGCCTGTATGGAAATGTGTGGATTTTGTTACAGCTAATGAAAAATTTAAAATGATATAATAAAGTCTTAATTTAATTAAGATAATGATAAGTAAATAACTTCTAAATTACAAAAAGAAAAGTGGGGAGGGAAAAAGGGAGAACAAAGTTGCTGTTGTACAGATTGGCCTCATGTTTTCTGGTCCTTCTTGCAGCCTGGGGTTAAAAACTCCATCACCCTGTTTATGTCGTATGTCCATACAACGGTCAATGAAATGTCCAAGATCTACCTGGCCACTGAAAGGCGTTATAACTATACCACCCCAAAGACCTTCCTGGAACAGATCAAACTTTACCAGAACCTCCTAGCTAAAAAAAGAAAGGAACTGATTGCTAAAATTGAGAGGCTGGAGAATGGCTTAATGAAACTCCAAAGTACGGCTTCACAGGTTTGTGGGCAAATGGAATGTTCTTGGTTGCAGCAATTGTCAGATCTCAACATGGGGCCCCTATTGGCTGCCTACGGAGGATTATCATGTAGTGACTGGTTATTTCAGTTCAGGTTTAACAAGATCTATCAGAAAAGTGTCTTGGCTGCTCTATTTTAGTCTCAGAGGATTTGTGAGTGATGCAAATATTCTGTTTTGATTAGTCTTGAAATTCCAATCTGAGGTAAGAGACTGTACGGGGGAATATTTTTCTTTTTTCCAAGGTGATGCTAAGTTCTCCAATAATATGCTAAAATTAATTATTTGCATGTAACTGAAAGCTTTTCCAGATGAGCAACCACATTCAGCCACCACCTTTAATCTACTGCCTAATGTTCCCAGAAAATTATATGCTGCCTGGAGCTGAGTAATTTCCACCCTACCCCTCTGTTCTTTTTAAATAGCCAAACTCAGTTAAGGAGGTAGGGAGCCCAAATATCATAGCTGAAGAATGGAGATAGAGAAAGGCTGCTTAATGTTTTCTCCTGATGAGAGGGAGGGGGGAAGTGTTCAAAATCCCCCTCTAAAAGCTGCTGCAATGGAGGGAGTCTTCACTGTTTTCTTGCATCTTATGGGGGGAGGGGGGAGGGGGGAGGGGGCGGCCAAAAGACTACTGTAGAGGAGAAAAGACGCTTCCATACAAGGATTCTCCACTACTGTAGTTTGAAAGCAATTTCAGTTCTATGCAGTCTCCTGATATTAACAGCGTTGGAGAGTTGGACTAATTTACTTCCAGCTTATCAACATGTAATTGAGACAGTGGCAAATCTTGTTTTGCTTTTGCTTTCCTTTGTTTTCTGAGATGCTGTGGCTCTATTTCCTCTTTAGAGGGAACCCTTGCCTCACCCCTGCTGGTTCCTGAATTTAGGTCCTGTAAGAGGAATGCTGCCTTGATGGCGTTGCACTGCTGAGTGCAAAACTGACTGCAAAACCCCGCAAAACTAATAAGGATTGGTCTGCTGGATGAGCAGCCTTCAAAGGGCCAGGTTCCTGAGGGTTGCTTTTTTTCATTTTCTTTCTTTCCATTTTGTATGGAATAGAGTTAAAGAGATTTTACTGCTGCTGGGCTTGCTTGTTTTAGGCATTTCATATTGCCAGATGTGAAGATAGTCACACATGCTCTTCAGATTGCTTTTGAGGAATTGCATGGAAATGGTGGGATTATGGAATTGTCCTTATTGCCTGAGCTGGTTTCAGCTCCAAAGAAAAGTGGAAGAGGAAAAAAAAGGCTATATGCAATATGCCATTTAAGAGTGTCCTGTCTCTGGGTTTTTTTTGTTTTATTAAAACCACTCATGAGTTCACTTTGGCTGTTGAAAAGCAGCATTTTCCTCTTGCAACTCTTTCTGAACTTAACCTGTCTCCTAGAAGATGTTACTAATTGCAGAGAAGGCAAGAACTGTAAGTCAGCCATGCAGGAACACTCAAGCGTTACACTTACCGGATGGTTTTACTTGGTTTGCTTGGAGGAGGTGATAGGTGCTGAGATTTCCTGAATATGTACTAGCACTATTGGGGATAAATATTTTTATATTTTACTAGGATGTATTGGAAGGTATGCTGAGATGTTTCCCACAATTTTTTTGGAAGATGTAAGTTACATTTTTAGGTATGCCAACATCTCACACTCTACTTCATCCTTGTTTACTTCTTTTTCCCCCCTCCCAGTCTGCAGCTTTTATTTTTTATTTTAAGAACAACTATTCTCTGAAATGATCCCATGCAATCGGAAATCACGGAGGAAGCATGATTATGTCAAATTGTACCATCAGTCATTTTTCCTTTGGGATGAAAAATGCTATGACTATAAAATACTAGTAGCAATAATAATAATAATAATTTCCACTTGTGATTGTGTCATAACTCTAAATCCTCAAAAGCAGAAAGCATTGCCTTCATTTGAATTTGGCTTGCTGATGTATACATACATACATACATCACATACCTATCATTAGTTGGATGTATACTGGTGTTGGGAAGCCATCTCAGAGTAAAGGCAATGTCTTTTGCTCTGACTCTAAATGGACAGTTTTAATCCATTTCTGAGGGACTAGAAAAGTAATTGCAAGAGGCCGATGTGTTTCATCAGGAGTAGTCATAAAACACATACATCTTGTTTCAGCTCCATTTTAGAGATTGTTTTCCTGCTGGACTTTGTAGGTTGATGATCTGAAAGCCAAACTTGCTGTTCAGGAGCTGGAGCTTAAGCACAAGAACGAAGACGCTGACAAACTGATTCAGGTGGTGGGAGTTGAAACGGAGAAAGTGAGCAGGGAAAAAGCAATTGCTGATGAAGAGGAGCTCAAAGTGCAAGTCATTAACATGGTAGGGTTTTTTTCTCATTTTGAACTGACAGGTGCTTACACTGTAGAAGAGGAGGAAAGAGAAAGCTGCCAGTTAACCAAAGAATGCCTATGGAGGCCTATGCAAGAACCAAGTCCTTGTCTGAGACACATTTTCTGTCTATAACCCTTGAAGGAACTACATGATAACTTGTTTTGCTTTGTTTTGTTTTAATTCCTGGCATCTTTTTTTCAAACTATGGGAGGACTTTAGTAGTCAGTAGTTTATTACTTCCATTATCACCATCAGTAGTTTCTGATAATGTAAGTCAAGTCAGAGATCCAATTCATAGAAATGTAGGGTTGCAGTGGAATTCAGGTGTCACCACCAGTGGCCACCCAGGATAGCTTTCCCTACTGAGATGAGTTAGACCCTAGCTCCCATAATCTCTAACCACTCACTTGTACGTTAATTATCTGTATAACCAACAATAGTTCTTTAATCTTTTTTTAAAGAATTTTATTGAATTTAAAGCAAAGATAAAAAACTACAAAACAAAAAACTACAGGAAAAAAAAAGAACTAAAAGTGGAAAACACAAGAAAAAAGAATTTTTGAAAATTACATAGAAAGGTGACTTCCGACTTTCAACAGGAAGAATATACAGCAATTTCCATAGTCAATCCCTTATTCTATATCAAACCAAGATCACATTATTTCTAGAAATCCTTCCACTAACAGATATAAAAAATCCCTAATGCAATTGCTCTTTCCCCTTATATAAAGAATATATATATATTTATATAAATTTCTAAATCCACTTCCCACCTCCATAAAACAATATTAATTTAATTATTTCCCTCCCACCACTATTCTATATATTTCTGTCCACTATACTAAAGATCAAGTTATAAAAAGATATAAATTGTCTATTTTTATACTTAATAATACTATATTAAACCTAAAAGACCAAGCGGTTATTATTTAACCTTATGAATACCTTATAAATTTTACAAATCAAACAAAGCTTAGGAAAATCAAATAGATATTAATCCAAATCACTAAAGAGAAATTAAATAATAGCCTCATTATCCATCCAGTTACACATTCTTAATTTTACCCCTCCTCAAAGTATACCAACGCATTTACATATCTCCCTATTACACCCAAGGCATTTTTCTTACAAAAATCAAACAGCCCAGCTGCCCCCCTTAAAATCTCAGACCTCCCAGCAAAAAACATTTCTTTCTCCTAACGATCTCCCAGAAGGCCATAACAATCCCAGATATAATCTGCAACTCTCCATGTGATCTGCAGGATCTGTCGTTTTAACTCCTTCAATACCAAAATGTAGTCTTCCTCTGACATTACTTCAATTTTACTGTCAGTAAAAAAGTCTTCGTCCTTGTCAGAATCTCCATCTTCCTCCATAACTTCTTCAACCAGATGACACAGTTTAGAAATAATCTCTTCCCCAATGTCCCAAATATTCTGCAGAATTGCTTGACGGCACTCTGAGAGAGTCTCTTTAAAAGTCTGCTTAAGCTCACAACGAAACTCTGAAAGAATCTCCTTGAAATCTTCCATTTTCAGGCAGTACATTATGGCACCCTCTAGATACTTGACTCACACAGAGAGGAGTTAATGAGTTAATACAAAGCTCCCAATGAAATTGAAACAGGAAAAAGATCAGAATGAAACTGGCACAAAGTGCCTTAACAAACAATCCCAAAGAAATTGAACAGAAAACTAAAGATTCAAAACAGCAAATCCAACATGTAGGGAAAAAGTTCAATCCTTCAAATTAAAGAAAGAAAGAAAGAAAGAAAGAAAGAAAAATATAGCAACAGGAAGGTAATTCTTTATTTTCAGTCCTTCTTAAACTTTAAATGGGAAAACAAGCCAAAACTTAAAAATTTAAAAATTAAATCCAGAAATAACGATAAGCACTAAGAGAATCTGCTTTTTCTTTCTGTAAGAAGGCTCTCTTAGGTACAAAAACTTAAAAGTAAAATTAGGTGTTTAAGAAGGGGGGTGGTAGGGCTTACTGTCCCTTTAAGGGGCAGCAGCACAGCTCGGAAAAGATGAAGTCCCAACCTCCCGGTGAAGTCTTACCCATCAATTGCACACACTGTCCACGATCTCCTGGTGACAGCTTGCAATCTGGAGGATGAATGGGTCAATTCCAAGCATTTTCCTTAATCCAGAAAAATGCTCTGGGCTACAGGAGAAGCCAGCCTGTGCCTGAAAAAACTGCCACGATGCCAGTTCTGCCTGCAGCGCTCGCGGGCAAAGCTGCTCAGTCCACCATATTCCCACCGGAAGCCCCCACAATAGTTCTTTAATCAGTTGCTATTTGCCCCAAGTTCCACTAACTAGTTTTGCTAATTGGAAGACTCTGTATTGGGAGAAGAGGTCATAATTTTTTAAAGTTAAGATGAGATGCTTTTAAACAAATATGAGAGATTTACATTATTGATGGATTTGCCACAGTGCACCCTGTTACATTAAAAATACTAAAGAATTTAGCCATGAAAGTACACATTGTTCCCTGCAGATCAACTCCTTTCATATGTTCTCTCCAATATGTGTTGAAGCACTGGAAACTGCAATGCACCATATGCCAGTCATACATGAAGGTGCATGTGCAACAATGGAGAGATAGCATGGATCACTTCAGAGCCACCATCTCCTCCACTGTTTTCTGCTTGTGCTTTTCTTTACTTGGCAATTCCTCTGAATCCATTCATTGGGTGTTCTAAAAGCACAGCTTTCCTTTTATGAAATTTCCATTACCAAGCTTCTGAGATTGCTCATGGCCCGTGTTCACAAATTACCCTCTTTCTTAGCATTACTTATGTAACAAATGATAGGAAGGGAATCCTGAGGGGATCTGAATCTCAGAATTTCAAAGGTGAAGTAAGAAATATGTTTGCACAAATAGCTTTGGTAAACGTTTGTATTTCCTTCCCCAGAATGTATCAGAAAAGCAAAGGGCTTGCGAAACTGATTTGGCTAAAGCTGAACCAGCACTGATTGCTGCTCAGGAAGCTCTGGACACTCTCAATAAGGTAAAATCCTTTAGCCTTTCACGCAGTAGTGAGATATACTCTGTTTCAAAATGTGATTGATTAAACAGATAAATATACTTCTATTTTTATGAAGGAAGATCACAGAGACAGAAGCATGGTTTGGATAATTGATTCCTCTTACAGGAACTATTTCCAGGCCCCATCAATTATGAAATTCTCATGTTCTGAAACTGCAGATAAACTCTTGAGATAAATACTTCCTGTTCAACAAAAGATGAAGTGAAAACCTAAAAAGTTCAGTTAGCCTGAGGTTGTTCAACATACCAAGACTCCCAGATCACTTCTAGCCTGAGCCCCTGCCCTGGAAGGCTATATCAAAGATTGTGATGGAGCTGTATAGACAATGCAGCCTCTGAAGTACTGCTCCAAAATTCTGTAGATCCCATACTCCAACAGAAGAGAATATCTGTAGCTCAGGGTTGAACTGTGGAGTCCTTGGTGCTCTCTGAGCCTGGTTGTTTGCTTGCAGACGTTTCATTACCTGGCTAGGTAACATCATCAGTGCTGGGGAGTGGGGTTTGCTCCCTGTTTATATACAGTAGCTTGCCCTGCCAGTGTTTATATACAGTAGCTTGCCCTGCCAGCCAAACTTCCACTCAGGAACAGCTATTCTTTCTGCACGAATGACAGCATGCCTTGCCCACCAGTGTCAGATACAAACCTCCAATAAACTGCACAGCTGGATGGAAAATAACAAAGCGGCCGAAAAATGATACGACCGATGATCATAGATACTCACCTCAGACTAAACAAATACTAGCATACCATAGATAACCTCAGGGAGCAACTGGAACAAACCATGACCTCAGAACACACAAAGATGCTGACAACCATAATCAAGACTACCTCTCTAAGACAAGCTGAAAAAAGGACAACAAAACTCCAAACCAAACTGCTCAAGCTAAACCCCAGAAGCAAAGAGGTACCTGAACTCGAATGGGTAGTCAACGTGTCCAGCCGCCCACCATCCACTGCAGAACACAATTTCCTTCAGAAAGGTCTCAACTATAACATAGACAATGCTAATCAGTTATTCTTTGCAGCCCTAGAAGCAGCATTTAAAACCACAGGACTTGCCATAGAGACCCAAGAAGACGTAAGGCAGACAATCATACCACAGACCAGAAGAACACAGAAGCAGAACCAACTCAAAGCAGAAGACAGAGCAGCCCTCAAAAACCTAAAGAAGGGCAAAACTATCACCATCCTCCCAGCAGACAAAGGCCAAGCCATGATTATGATGGACAGAACACAATACATACAAGAAGCCAAAGAATTGTGGCAGGGCAAAGAAACCTACTTCTCAGTAAACACCAACTCAGTACAGGAAGTGGACAACCTGATCAAGAGAACTTCAACGACCTAACCAAGACACATCAAATCACAAAAGAAGAACAGTGTTGGATGAAAAGCAGAGGACCCATCCTCCCATACTTCTGTGGAAGCCCAAAAATACACAAGCCCGACATACCTCTCCATCCAACTGTATTGTTACCAGGACCCCAACATACAATATAGTCAAAGAACTTACAGAAAATCTTGGGCATCTCACAGAGGAGAGTGAATACTCTTATCAACTCCCCACTACAATACTTCAACCAAATCAAAGACCTAAAAAGAGAAGAAGATGAACTTATGGTTTTATTCGATGTCACAGCACTCTTTACATCCATAGATCCAGAACTAGTGAAAGAATCCATGGCAGCAGTTCTACACAACACACCCAACCTAGCCAAATACACTAAGATAGAAATACCCAGAATCATGGACCTCATCAACTTCTGCCTCACCACCTACTTTCAGTTTGATGGACAAATATACCAACAAATCAAAGGAACACCCATGGGATCACCACTTTCAGGACTCATAACAGAGATTGTAATGTAGCATCTGAAGTGATAGCACTCCCATGCATACAACCCAAAGTATGTAGATGACACCTTTGTCATAATAAAAAAGGAACAACTGGAGGAGACACATGAAGCCATCAACAACATCTTCAGAGGAATAAAATTTGCAAGGGAAGAAGAAAACAACAACAACGACACACTACCCTTCTTGGACATCCTCATCAGTAGAGGAAATGATGGCAAACTAGAAACACAAGTCCACTGGAAATCAACCCACACTAACCAAGTGCTCCATTACCAAAGTAACAGCCCAACCTCCCACAAGAGGAGCTGTGTAAGAACATTATTCAGATGGGCACAAATGCACTGCAGCAACCCAGAACACCAGTAAAAAGGAAACAGACCACCTATACAGCATCTTCCAGCAAAATGGATACCCGCTCAACTTCATCAAAAAGTGCCTGACCACTCAACCCACTCCAGCACAACCAACAGAAGCTATGAAAAGGATAACACTGCCATACATCAGAAACATCTCAGAAACTATCAAAAGACTGTTACAACCACACAGCATCACCGTAGCACACAAACCAACCAAAGCCCTTCAGAACATCTTAAGCAAACCAAAAGACCCGGTAGCCCAAGAAGAAAAAACAGGAGTCATCTACAACCTACAGTGCAAGGACCGTAACAGCCACTATGTAGGACAGACTGGCAGAAGACTAGCAGAGCGCATCCATGAACACCAACTAGCAAAGACACGATGAGAACTCCTTAATCTCACAACACATGGACAGACTCAAGCATACTTTCAACTGGGAAACTGTGAGCATCCTAGACCAAGCTAAATCCAAAAACACTAGGAAATTCCTGGAAGCTTGGCACTCAGACAAGTCAGCCATCAATAGACACATAGAGATAAACCACATTTACACGTCATTCAAAAGAGACCATAAAAAAGCTAGGAAGGAAACAAAAAGACCAGAACACATCCTCTCCAGCAGCCAACACCCAGAGAAGCAGGGATTAGCACGAGGCAAACAATCAAACAGAAAACAATACCTTAACCATACCTTAAAGGAACTACCAAGGAGAAAACCACACCCCCACTAAATCTGGCAGGGCAAGCTACTGTATGTTAACAGGGAGCAAACCCCACACTCACTTGCACTGATGATGTTACCTACAGTAGTTGGGTAATGAAATGTCTGCAAGCAAACAACCAAGCTCAGATCCCACACTATGGTGAATGGTGAAAGGTCCCCTGTGCAAGCACCAAGTCATGTCTGACCCTTTGGGGCAAAGCTGCTTTTGCGACGTTTTCATACTATAGCCTGCAGTATTCTGCTAATCTGCTAATGCAAATATATTAGAGTTGATATGGGCTGTTTAATGAGCTTCTTTTTTCTTAATCATGGAATTTACTATTTCATTGTTAAAAATATCTTTCTCTTTTCCTCCATCTTTGGCTACCTTTCTAGAACAACTTGACAGAGCTGAAGTCTTTTGGATCTCCTCCAGAAGCAGTGGTTAATGTAACAGCAGCAGTTATGATCCTTACTGCTCCAGGTGGCAAGATACCAAAAGACAGAAGTTGGAAAGCAGCAAAAACCATGATGGGCAAAGTAGATACTTTCCTGGATTCCCTGAAGAAATACGACAAAGAACACATTCCAGAAGCTTGCCTGAAAGCTTTTAAGTAAGAGGCATCTGCACTTATGAAATAAATTGAAACAGCAGTTCATGCATTAGATCAGATGCAAAAAAAATAGTGTTTCACCAAGGGCCTTCCTCTCTGTAGCTCACATCCACCACCTTCAAGATTAAAAGTGAGGTAAATGCCAATAATTACGGCTCAGAGTGAGCACAGGCTCTGAATGCAGAAGGTCCCAGGGTTTCCAGGCATGGCTGGGAATTCTGCCCCGAAACCCTGAGAAGCCTCCGTTAATTATTGTGGACAGTACTGAGCCTGATGGCACTATGTTGTCCTAGTCCTGGAGCGAGGCTGTGTATCTCTACAGTGCCCAGGGCAGATTTTCTCCTTCCTGTTTCTTCTCACACCAGGCCTGTAGGTTCAAAACATGTGAATTCAAAGCTTCAAAAAATGAACAGTACAAGCAGAGCTCACAAGGAGCTTAGCATTTCCCCAGGACCTCTTTGGCATGTGCAAGGACAGCAGGTGCCTTCCTCCTCTGGATAAGTCACAATTCTCAGATCTCTAGATTTAATTTTTTTTAAGACCTGATCTGTAGCCCTCTAATTGCTCAGCTAAAAGGCAAGAAATGTAACCACACATTTTTTTGTCCATTCTGTAGGAAAAGTCTGTTCTTGCATCTATTGCCTGTAGTGACTAAGCGTACGGTGCTGGCAACAACTGACAGATGCAATGACTGGAGAAGGACGTTCCTGATTTATATGTTTATATATTTATATCTGCCCCTCTCACCACAGTAGCTCTGAGTGGCAAGCAAAGTTTAAACAGAAACCACAATATAAAACTTGAAAACATACAATATTAACATATAATTCAAAACAACAACAGCAGCTGAGAGTAAAAAAACCATATAATATTAACCTACCTAGGCTTTAACTAACTTCATAGCCCCCACGCTTGGCAAACAAACATTTTTTTACACTTTCCAGAAAGGCAGCAGCGTCAGAGCCAATCTGATCTCAGATGGTGAGGTGTCCCAGAGGGGAGGGGCCATGACAGAAAAGGCACACTTCCTGGGTCCCACAGGATGGCATGCTTTAACTGATAGGACCTGAAGTGGGCTGCTTCTGGGGGATCTTATAGGGAAGGCAGAGACCATTGGAGAGAGGCAGCCTTCAAGTACCCATGACTTGCTGAGAGAGGGAGAAGGAGAAAGAGATGGAAGATACACTTCATTATGCATTGTCTTTTGGTGCCTTCTCACCCTATTGGCCACCATGGGCAATAAATATAATCTTTAGTGGAGGGATTCTCCTTTATATTCCCTCGTTGACACCACCAAGCGTGCCTGTAACTAGATAGTCTGATATTCTCAGGACTCTCATCTCTTCCAGTTCCTGCTCCTTGTCCTCACAATTCTTCTTTCCACAATTCCCCTCCAGTAATAAAATAAATATCATGCCAGGCTCCATGCAGTCTAGCAGACTACGTGGCCTTTCATTCACTTACTGTACTTAGAATATTGGATCGGGTATGTAGACTATGTACCTAAACGTAATTTCCTAATAAAGAATGTATTCCTTTTTAAGTTAAACACCAGTTTAAAGAAAAACATCAGTGAATGTATTATTTTTTCTCTGTGCACACATACTCAGCTGCATAAAGTTACTTACACACACACACACGTATAAGTAAATATTCCTTCTGTGATGGGAAGTCCAGACACAATAGACCTGTGATTAGGCTGTAACGTATCTACCCAGAAACAAAAGTTAGAAGCAAAGGAGCAAAAACTGGAGTTTGTAAGATTTCTACATCAGAACTTAAGTTGAAATAGTGATGACTTTTCCATACTTTTAAACATTTTTTTAAAAGTAAAAGTTATCCTACAGATAACATTATTGTATGTGTGAGTGTGTGTGTGTGTGTTGCAAAAATAGGATAGTGGCAAAAGATTATGAGTTACACCAGCCTTATTATTGTTATATTCATCATAAGATGACCTGGAACACCTCTATCTCTTCAACTGCTTTTTCTTTGTCCAGCCTGTGATTGATATCAGAGAGTTTTAGGACTTGATCAATTTTTTTGAATTTCATTCCTTGAAAAGTGATATAGTCTAGATCTCTGATTCACTCACTGGAAAAGAAACAGTGTAATTCTTAATATCAGGTCATAGGCATCTGGAGGGAGGTCAAATGACAAGAACATGTTATGAGGTCAAATGTAAACCCTGTAACTTATGTATTTGTGTCCAACATTTTGATGTAAGTACAAAAGGGCAGGGATTTGCACCGTGATGTCATGTGTGGTGTTGTTTTTTCATTACTGTAGCCAGGCCCAGAGCCTATGGGTCAAGCATATCTATCTTGCTACAGTTGCTGCCTTGCTGCTTAGTCACCAGAAAACAGAAAGGGTCAGCCTGTTCTCTGACATGATCAGCCTTTTTATTGTTGTTATTATTAAACTCACAACCAGGCATAAAATCTACAGTTCCAAGAACAGAAATGTCATTCAGAAACATTACTGTAGTGCAGTATAAATTTTGTTGGCTGATGAAAAATGTGGCAACTGTGTAACAGTGGAGTGAGCTCCTAGTTCCGTCCTATATCCATTTCCTCCCATGCTGAGAGCAGAAGACCGTTCTCACAGGCTCCAGGGCTATTCCTTCCGAATGCTCACCAATGTTTCCAAGATGCAGAGAAAGGCAGAGCCCCTCCTTAATTGACAGAATGTCCCTTTTGATCCCTGGTCTGTCCCTCAGGAAGGATTCGACTCTAAAACCTTGGAAGCTGCTACTAGAGGATACTGACTCTTGAACATAAGATCCTTTTATTCACAAATCACTTGAAGCTGTAAACATTTATGAAAAGATGCCATTGCCCCCAACAAACCTAACAGAATACATGCAAGAAGAGGAGGCAAGTGTTTTGTATTAGTATGTGCTATGCACACAAATTACAGTTGTGCCCTACATTGCAGCTTCGTTCACCACCCCACAAAAAATCCTGCAGACATCTTTGTAGTTCTTTTCTAGGCTGCACTGAGATTAGAAATGCGTCAGGTTTTTTCCTCTTTCTTGTAAATACTTACAGTAACACTGTATTATCTTTAATTACTCCTTTTGTTCATTCAAGTGATGCGCTGCCCTTATAAAACCTGAAGGTGCCCTTGCTTTGTGAACTTCTCTCCGCAGACCATTTCAACACGACCCAACGTTTGATCCCGAGTTTATACTCTCCAAGTCCACAGCTGCATCTGGTTTATGTTCTTGGTGCTTGAACATTGTGCGTTTCTATGAAGTCTACTGTGATGTGGCCCCTAAGCGGCAGGCCTTGGAAGAGGCTAATGCAGAACTGGCAGAGGCACAAGCCAAACTCACGATGATTAAAAACAAGATTGCCGTAAGCACACTACAACTTCATTTGGGTAATGTGCCAAACCCCAGGGCCTCCCATCGAAGTAGATATCAGTGTTCAGATTGGCTGACAGCCACTGCTGGCGCCAAGCAAGAGAATTAATTATTTAGGCCCGAGTCACACAGTTAAGCCAACTGCATGCAAATAACACTCTGTTGTATCTATACAGATCAAGAACCGGTATAAACATGAACTCTGAATCATGAATTCTCCTGCTCATGAATGAAATGAAATGAAATGAAATCTGTACTACAGTACTGGCCCAGTTGAGATGTGGTGACTCTGCAGCTTTCCAAAATTTGCTAAGCTATAACTGTGCCAAGGGTGTGGCATGCTGGGAGTTGTAGTTCTCCAATATCTGAAGCGTCACATGTTCCCCATTCCTCCACATAGCCAGAAAAATTAATTTAGTCTCAGTTTAACAGATTTCTGGTTCATGAGAAGTAATGTGATTTTCTGGACAAACCATAAAAACATTCCAGTGTTCAAAGTTGGTTCCAAACAGACAAGATGGCAGTTGTAGTGTCACAGTTGAAGCCCTGCCCCTTTGGGTGTGCATGTGACATGTCCAAAATGGGCAAGCCTTTGATTACATGCCACAATCACCATCTTGCCTCGTTTGATACACACATACTCCTGCCCTGGCAAATGACACCCTTGGTTTGTTGAGCAACTGAACCACCATTCCTGCTTTAAACGAAATAGCAAACAGGCATCTGCGAATTCTGATATATTTCTCCTCCCTGTGGGTTCAGAAGAGAAAACTGAGCACAGGCTTTGCTGGAACTCACATCCACTTGTACACTAGTTTGTGAAGGAGAACCTGGCTCTGTCAGGTTCTGGGCCTATTTAGTCTTGGATCTGTTTCAATAGAAGACAGACGTTAACATGAATGTAACAGCTCATTTCTACTGCATGTGAAGCTCAGTTAATTTGAACCTTGCTTAGTTGTGTGGAGTTTTTTTGTGTTTGGTTTTTTAAAATATATTTATTTTATTTTATTTTCAGTTTACTAGTTGGCAAACCTAGCCCCTTTGGTAATTTTATTATTCAATATATTGTGCAAATCCAGAAAACAGATTAATTCAGAACCTAAGTTATACATACAGTTTGTTGTGAACCCTTCATTATGTGCTACTTGAAGAGGTATTTCTTTTACTAGCACTATATATCTTATTTGGGGCTAAAGTATGACTAGAACTCACAGCCTCCCAGTTTCTAGCCCAGTGTCTTTAATGGCTACACCAAACTGGCTCTTTTTCTATATTGGGTGTCTTTTTACAAACCTCCATTGCATTTCCATTCTTCACCTTTTTTCTAACTTACCACCTCCCAGTTGCTGTAGCCTTTTCTTCCTCACAGACTTAGACAAATTTACGTGACAAATTATTGCAATGATTACTGATACACACTGTGTGAAGGCTTTGTAATAGTCAGTAGAATATTCAGGGGCATTCATAGGGGAGGGTTTGGGGGGCAAATGGTGAAAGCAGAGTCACACAGACACAACACAGCCTCTGCCCCTTTTCCATGAGCATTGTGATGTTGCACACACATACAAAAGGGGCAGAGATTATAGCATGACTCAGCTTTCATCATTTTGATGAACGTGGTAGATCCTGCAGACACCCGCAAAATTATTCATAATTATAAGCATTTCCAGCAACAACTGGGGGGATGTCTTTCTTTTTTTTAATCATACCAGTGTAGCTGTCTGTTTTTCTGTGATGGATCGAAGTGACTCCCCCACTAGATCTGGTTACATGATGCAGCATTTACTCATCCTTGTGATGTAACTCATCACAGGAAACGGGCTTGCACACAAATGCTCAATTTAAACCAATTTGTTTTTAGCCAAAGCATTGCCTCATTAATATGTGAAGAAGTTGCATCAGTTTAATTTCTTCGCCATTTCCATACAAGTAACTGCAAACTTTTTGTCTGAAAGGATCTAAACGCCAACTTAGCTAATCTGACGGCTGAATTTGAAAAGGCAACAGCTGAGAAAATCAAGTGCCAGCAAGAGGCTGATGCAACAAACAGAGTCATTTCATTGGCTAACAGGTACAAGGGCACTAAATACTTCCTAGGGTGTTTTTGATAATGCTGGCTAACTGTCATAACTGGCTTTTGTCCGCATGAGCCCGACCACATGAGGTCTATGACTGATCTTCCTTTCCTTTGAAAAATGAAACCTAGTAGTGAGGTGGGAGACTGCCAATGTCTTTGAAGCAGCAGTTATAGGAGGAGAGTTTAATCATTAGTACCCCTACCCATTTTCCCGTTCAAATCAACTATCGTAAATGGGTGTTATGAACATATGTGCCATCTTAATTTTCTTAGGGATAAGTCTGGGTTTAAATATGATATCTGAAGGTATTTGCTTCATTGTATCAAAAAGCATGCAGGTACAGTATAGGAGATTTGTTATGGTTTTCCTGTATCATTAGAAACTTGGTCCTATTTCATACTTGTATGTCTTCCAAATTTCTAAGAGACAGAATCCCAAGTTATGTTCATCATGAAACCCCCTCACAAGAAGATGGCAATAACTGTTGGCATAGTCTTTGATCTGCCACTCCAAACTGTAGTATTGTTTGCAATTAATCATGGCTAGGATACATGACATTCCTTGTCTGAATCCCCAGTATCGAAACCATGTTTTAGGAACATCAAAAACAATGGCATAATATGGATCTTAAATAATATAAACCAGACAGCAATTGCGAAAGCTTCAAACATTGTGTATTCATATCAAATTGTTTTTCATACTTGTGAATCTGAAAGTATCTGAGGTCACTAGAGGGTTGATTATCCCAAGCCGGCTGGAAGTCCCAGCTGGTCAGAAGAAAATTGTTATGCTTCTCAGCAAGCTATGAACCATTTCCTGAAAATGAAATACTACACTAGAGAGTGAATCAAAGATGTGTAGTTTATTTAGAGAAACTGCAGTTAGCATTTGGAAGAGGCTGTCACTTCATAGGCAAGCAATGTTCTCTATTTTTATGGGTCCTCTGGAGATGGAAATCGTAAGTGGTTCTCATCAGTCTGCCCCTTGCCAAAAATCACAAAGTATATCACCAAGAAAAAGAGTTATACATGATAAGCCAAGTTATACTAAGGCTTATATATCTTCGAAAAAGGCATGCCCTGAATGTGACTTAAATGTTGGTGAAAGCTGTTGCAGCCCATCTTACTGTTACATGCTCAGGGCCGCAACTGTGGGGGGGACAACCCAGGCATGTGCCCCAGGTGCCGCGCTGGGGGGGGTGCGAAAATGAACACTGGGGGGGCGCCAAAATGGGCATGAAATCCATGTCTGCCCCAGGTGACACAGACCCTAGTTGCAGGCCTGTATGTGCTCCCTGATTCTTTCAGCGATGAGAAACTTGAATGATTCTAGCACTTACCAGAAAGTGCTTGCCTTCAGATGAGATTGTTTTATATATCACATTTCACTGTAGCTGAAAGGGGGGAGGGAGGAGGGGGACACTGATTGCCAGATTGTTCTTTCCTTTCCCAGAGAGCACAGCAACTGAGGGCAGCCTCCATAATGAAGAAAAGATCCTTGGTCATTTTGCTAAGTGCCTTATGATAGTAGCTTTCTTGGTTCAACAGCCTCATTGTTAGGAAGGAGGGTTGGAAGAAGCTCCTGAAAACTCATCCTGCCCAAACAGACCCCCCTGCCTGATTCCACACACATAAAAACCTTCTCATAACAGGATATTGGAAAATAGGCCTTTGCATAAGGATGCTGATGAGCCTTTGGCCTGCTTCGGGGAGTGTTCATGCTGCTGGTCAAGCCAGGCTGGATCAGAGCTTTACGTGTCCTAATCAGAACCTTCTCTCCTTTTGGAATGTTTCCTAAGGCTTGTTGGTGGATTAGCATCTGAAAACGTGCGTTGGGCTGAATCGGTGGAAAATTTCAGTGAACAGGGAAAGACTCTGTGCGGAGATGTGCTACTGATTACTGCATTTGTTTCCTATGTTGGGTATTTTACCAAAAAATACAGGACCGAGTTACTGGACAAGTTCTGGACTCCTTACTTAAAGCAGCTGAAGGTAAGTCTGTGTAAATGCCATTCCAGAAGACGAATGTTGTTTCCATGAGCCCGACAGGTTTCTGATCCTAGTGACTCTAGGCTACCTCTCAGGTTATGCCCAGCTTCAAACAATAAATCACTAACTCTCTGACCATTTCTTGGCTTGTTGGCTAAGAAAGAACATATCATCCTTTGCTTTTACTATCCAGGGCACTTTACAACAACCCGTTAAAACAACTAACCGCAGAAAGAAGGGGCCACAAAGTGACCACTGCAGAAGTAGTAGCACCTAAGTGATTGAAAGCCATGGGGAATGAAAGGGTCTTTGCTTGGTGCCTTAAAAATATGGACATTAGCATCAGTAGCAGCCAAACCTCCGTAGGGAGAGCCACATACAAGATGCCCCTGCTAGAAGGCACACTCACTCACCAACGCTTCTCTTCAGAGGGTAGATTCTTTTGAAGGGTGAAAAATACTGAACATCATATCCCCCATGTGCCTTGTCAAGATATATGCATTGCATCAAAACAATAGTTTGGCAATGAAGTGTGCAGCAGATCCAAGAGATTATAGGTCCTGAGGACAGGATGTTATTCCTGCAGGCCATCCCTGTTAAAAGCTTGTGGTTCTTTTTAACCATTATGTCACCATATTTGCCTAGACCAGATGTGAGGAGCCTCTGACCTGTGAGCCTCCTTATCCAATCTACAGGGCTTCCTCATTTGATCCCTGAAGCCCCCTTCAGCCCCCTTCTCTCTACTCATCCACCCCTTCAGAGAACAGCTGCTTTATGATTGCTGCTTTATGACTCTGGGGCTGCCTTGAACCAACACTTGATTTGCCAGTAACAAGTGAGATAGTATCAGATAAGCAAAGAGATAAGCTCTGTTTTTTGTTAAAATGCTTGTCAAAATCTAAGAAGTTCAGTACTGAAAACAAAAAATCTGTGCCTTTTCTATACTGACAGTCTATTTTTATCTTAACATTTTAATAGGTACCAATTCCTATCACTTCTGGGCTGGATCCTTTATCCCTGCTAACAGATGATGCAGATATAGCAACCTGGAACAACCAGGGGCTTCCCAGTGACCGTATGTCGACAGAAAATGCAACTATCCTGTGCAACACAGAACGTTGGCCACTCATTATAGATGCCCAGCTTCAAGGGATCAAGTGGATCAAGAACAAGCATGGAGAAGATCTGAAGGCCATCCGGCTTGGACAGAAAAGGTGAACCAGAGCCATTCTGTTCTAACTGTTTGGACTTTATTCCAAAAGAATGGCCTACAGATTGCCAGCTTATCTGGGACATGCCTTCATTTTCCCTGCATCTATTCTGGGATTGGGACGCGGTGGCGCTGCGGGTTAAACCGCTGAGCTGTCGATCGGAAGGTCGGCGGTTCGAAACCGCGCGGCGGGGTGAGCTCCCGTTGCTCGTCCCAGCTTCTGCACACCAAGCAGTTCAAAAACATGCAAATGTGAGTAGATTAATTGGTACCGCTTCGGCGGGAAGGTAACGGCGTTCCGTGAGTCATGCTGGCCACATGACCCGGAAGTGTCCTATGGACAACGCCGGCTCCAAGGCTTTGAAACGGAGATGAGCACCGCCCCCTAGAGTCGGACACGACTGGACTTTACGTCAAGGGAAACCTTTACCTTTACCTTATTCTGGGATTATTGGAATTAGCCTCTGTTGTATTCCCCCTTATGCTCAATCAGTCTTCCTTGCACCGCCCATCGAGGCATGCATTATCAGCTGTCCCCACGTGCAATGCTCTGCAGCTTGGGAATGGCTGGGAACAGGCTCCTTGAGATGGCTGGAGACCAAGCCTTGGTCAGTGGTCAGGAGTTTAGGTGGGGAACACACACATCTGTCATAGCAACACTTCTGGGATCTAGGACAGGCAAGTGATTCACACTTAATGACACTTATAATAATTCTTCATTAATCTCCTAGCTTTATTATTTACACACACAGGCCTTTCACTCCCCCAAGCTTCCCCAACTCCACCAGAATAACTGATCAAGAAAGGGGAGAGAGGAAGATGGATGCGATCCAGATGGTTGCACGTACACAGAATGCCTTCTGTCCAACCCTCCTCCGCATAGCAGCTCCTTTACTTTCCACTTCAGCTGCACTCTCAGGCACTCACCTTGCTGGGCTAGGTAGCTTTTACTGTTTGATGTGTAATTTCCACATAGTAGCCGAATTCTGGTTGGTATAGTTTCAGACTGTGTCACGGACATCCAAGTGAGTCTTTGCACATCCAAGGCCACGCTCCTTAGATGGCTTTGTTGCGGTGTTTGCTTTCTTGCTTTGTTCAATGTTTTTTCTCAGGCCATTGCCTACATGCCATGCCATTTAATTTAGGTGGAGTTCGTAAGTTTTACAACTCTTCTGCCCAAATCCCACTCTAGGTCCTTCCAGATTTGATAGGCTTGCTTATTTATTTATTTATTTAAATTTATATTACTGCCCATCGCACTTACATGACTCAAGTTTAAAAAAAAATGAGAAATTCATATAAATAAATTAAATGATTAAAATGATTAACCGAAAACAAAAGCCCAGAAAAATGCCAACCTACAACTCGCTATTTATTTAATTGGCTATTTAATTTAATTGGGTATTTAATTGGCGTGAGGAGTCCATTGCTGCCCGTCTACCTTGCTGCTTGTCCGCTCTTCGTCTACTCCAGTGTTTTTCAACCTTAGCAACTTTAAGATATGTGGACTTGAGCATGGTTGGCTGGGGAATTCTGGGAGCTGAAGTCCAGATATCTCAAAGTTGCCAAGTTTGAGAAACACTGGTCTATTCACTTGAATCCCCATCCAATCCACATCATCCTTTCCTACCTGCTCTGGCAGCTACTTCAGTGGCCCCAATAGAGCCCCTTTCTCAGCAAGCATCTGATTATGGAAATACATTTAGCTTCCTTTCTGGTACAGTTTAAGAAAAGATTTTGTATTCTTACAGACTGTGTGACACACTTAAAGATTTATTATCAATTGTGCAGCTATCTAGATATCATTGAAAAAGCAGTTTCTGAGGGAGATACACTGCTCATTGAGAATATTGGAGAGACAGTAGAACCTGTGCTGGATCCTCTGCTAGGTCGAAACACAATCAAGAAAGGAAGGTAAGTACATCTGCAGTCACAACAGCCCTTGGTTTTATAACAGAAGTTACAAAAGAAAGAGTATCTTTGTAGTCTGACCTTTGCAATCCAGTTTGCACTGGAAGCTGAAGCATTCTGCATTTATATGTTAGTGGTCCTGAGAGTGGGACTCTGATTCAAGCAAGGATTGGTGAAGCCTATTTTATAGCTACAGTATAACAGAAGATTTATTTACAGTATTATTATAGGGACAGGCAAAGCCTAGCTCATAGCTAACTGCATCCTATCAGGAGGAGAGTTGAAGAATGCGTTTTCTGTGCACGCACACCTTGGAGGAACGGCAGAAGGAAGCGACCTCAGATTAGCAACCTCTTAAGCCAAAGAGCAGGCCGGGTAACAGAGAAGGAGCGGACACCGCATAAATCCTTAACTTCCGACTCACACAATACAATTCCCTTTTGGTCAGTAGGTCATGAGGGGCTGAAGAGTCAGTGCCATTGCATTCTTATCTCTAACCATTTGGTAGAGAAGAGTAAAGCAGACTTCTGCTACTTTATTTGGGGAAGGAGAACAGGCACATTTGTGCATTTTTCTATTAACAGTACTCTGAAATAGCATCAGTATTGTTAATATAGAACTGCATATATGCACTTGCTGGTCTTCTCCAAATAAAGTGAGGAAGCCTGTTCTCCGCTACCTTGTCAGGAGCCTAGAGACAGCTGGGGTCAGAGGTGGAGAGACAGGTGAGAAAGGAACTCAGGAAACAAATTCTAACAGCGAAGATAAACACTGGGAGTGAAATGGCTGTGACAGAGACTGGCTGGTGACCAGAGGAGAGGTCACCTCACCAAACCTTTAGGATAGTGGGTGACAAAGTATGACAGGTAGCCCTCATTTAGCCACTGCCTCCGACAGCGACCATTTGCAGTTACGACAGTGATGAAAAAGTAACTTGGTGACCAATACCCACATTTACCTCTCTCTCTCTTGTGTTCACCATTACAGCCAGTTAGTATGTGTTGTTCTGGGCCTGACCCACCTTCTTCTCCACCCTCCCCCACAGAGCAGAGAGATCGCCAAAACAAGCCACCTCTTCCTGGGCTGCTTTCCTCTGCAGCACAGGGCATCCCTAACAAGTGCTAAGGGCAAGTTAATAAGCTCAGCTCTGTGACCTTAATTAGTTGATTAGACTCCTCTGTGGACTGGTGCTGCTGCCTGACACTGACCCAGACCCTAATCAATTTCTCACCGAAGGCTTTTTTGCCTTCTAAGTGGCTGGTGGCTTGCAGCCACAAGCAGGTTAGGCAAACAGCTGTGTATTCCCCGTTGTGTGCCTGCTTACTCTCTTGTAAACCCTTCTCTTCCAATGAATGTAAATACAGTCATCAATTCTTTTCTTGCTAATAATCACAGCACTGTGGTAAGCACTCCCAAGGGTGGGGAAGGGCGAAAAAGGGCTGAAAGATTTGCCCTTTTACCTGGCTTCCTCGTGGGTCAAGTGCTGGAAACCTTCCCCACTGTTCACCTGGGTCTTTGGCATCATATCCTACTGATGCTGTAAAGCAAAGGAAAGCTAAAGTAAAATCGTAAGCACAGTCATGTGATTTTCACTTAGCGACCATTTCACTTGGCGATGGAGTCACCAGAACCTATTGCAGTTGCTAAACAAGGACTTACCTGTACAGAGATAAGGGGGGAAAGGCTATTTTTATTCCAGTTCACTTGCTAATTACCTTAGATAATTTCATTCATAGACTGGGGTCATAATCATAGGATGACATGCAGTTGAGCGGGAAACTGGGATTATCAGAGCATGATGGTCCTGTGATAAATGCAAGTAAGAATAAGCTCTAAGAGACATTTGTCTGGCATCCTGGGTTCTTGCTGAGCAGTAACACCAGCTGAGGGTTGTGGTTGTTTAACACCTCTGCAATTTTGATTTATTCTTCACATCACAAAAATGATTTGTCCAATATTAATGCCCCAAATTAGCCCATTGTCTTCAGGTCCGGTGGATGATTGTATGCCATAGCTTATCTGGATGTCAGATGCCACTGCCAGTTGTGTTAGCTTCTGTCCCCTTTTAGGATCAGGAGGGAGCACCATATAGCCCTTTGCCTTAAGCGGCAAAGTGTCTCAGGTTGTCCATGAGTAAGTTTATGACAGCAGTAAGCATTTCAGAAATGACAGGCTCATGCCCTTTTCTTTTATACTGGTTCAGAATTGCATGTCTGGGCCTGCACATCCTTTTCTGGCTTTTGTCCACATCTACATTTGTAGGCACAAAGTTTACCCCTGCTGTCACCAAGCCTGCCAGTGTTGGCCCTGGTCTCGCTCCTTTCATGAGGAAACACAATAAAAGATGTCTCAGATGTGTCACAAGAAGAGCAGAAAGTGAACATCTGTGGGTCATCACAAAGCAGTGAGCTGCAAAGCAACTTTAAATGCACTTTAGGTCTTTCTGCACACAAAACACTTTAACTGAAATTCACCAAATTTCTTCCCAGAGCAGGAAGGATTTGTATGGAATCAAGGAGTGCCATTTGGGGACAGGAGAATAGAAGCTCATATATGTTTCAAACTACACAAGATAAATGCTCCAGAATGTCTGTAATTCAAGTTACCATGATGAAAATCAAACAGAAAAAAACAAAGTTAACAAATATTCTCAAAATATGCTGCTTGTGTTCATGACTCTGAATCTATCCAAAGGGATATTGGAATCTGTGGCTCTTGTGGGATTGACATTGACACTGCAAATCTAACTCTCTTCTAAACTAATTCTACTAGTTTTCATTTCTACTGCCAACCTCCAACCTCACAAACAATGTCCCCCATTAATATCACCCTTACGTAATTAATCTCTTTTTTCCAGATGTGTTGTGTAAGATGAGCAGATATGGAGAATGGCCACTCTATAATAGCTCAGTGCAGAGCATCCACTTTGCATGCTGAAAGCCCCAGGTTCCACCTGCAGCATCTCCAGACAGGGTGGGGAAAGATTCATTTCTGAAACCAGGGCAACCAGACTTAATGCCTTTACCTATTTTGCCATGGCCTCATGATATGGCCTTCATCTCATCTTTAGACCTTAAGGCAACCTTAGGTGATCCTAAGCTGTGCCAGTTTTAATAATCTGATGCACTTTGCTAATAGTTCTGCTGGCAGTGCAATTAGGAAACAGTCTGCATCTTTTGGCCAATTGGCAGGGCACACCTCCTCCCCTTGGGCTCCTGGCACTGTCTTGTACTGCCATCTTTTTCCCCTCCAGGCAGAAAGAAATGGCCACAGCAGCCACTACCGTGTTGCCCAGTGGCCCCCTAGAAGCCACAGAAAAGCTGACTGGGGACCTGGGGGAGCTGGATAACAAAGAGGAAAAGGCCTTTGTCTCAGATCTAGCCAACACAAACTTCTTGTTTTACCATACAGTTTGCCCAGCCCACTGGTCATCTGTTCAACAATCTGGGCCGCAGCTGCTGGGTTTTGTAAATGCCAGTTCTGCTCTACCATTCAGCTTCCCCAGTTCTGACAGGTGCTTTGGCACAATGATAAGCAGGGAGAGGCAAGTCAGCCACCAGTCAAAATTTGCCATCTCCCCAAGTCCCATCACTGCATCACTGCCCTGACGGGCAGATGACTGCCTGGTGGCCAGTGATGTCCCAAACGCAGGAGGACAGGAAACCCAGGGAGCTTTACCAATAACTTTGTACCTGAATGGCTGGAATCAGGATATCACCATTTGGCAACAAGCCAGAACAGAAGCAGTTGATGCAGGATAAAGATTGACAATGGAGAAAGACAGCAACTGTAGAAAATGGTATAGTTTTCTGCCAGCTGAAGCATAGGTCAATAGCTCAGCATTTGGCAAGGGCCCCCAGTCTGCCCAGACAATCTTAATCCAAATGAATTGATGATCTGACCTGATATGCAGTTCCCTGTATATTGAGCCCACTGTTCTAGACAAAAAGGATTGATTTTCTATCATTGAGTCTGAGCTAAAATAAAAAAACTGGTGGTGCTGGGCTAGTAGCTCTGTTCGTCAATAGTGAATGTAAGCAAAGATAGGTTGCATTAGTTTATGCAATATTTTCACGTATTTCAAAACTCTTATTCCTAGATACATTAAAATAGGAGATAAGGAAGTGGAGTACCACCCCAATTTTCGCCTGATCCTGCACACCAAGTACTTCAATCCCCACTACAAGCCAGAGATGCAGGCTCAGTGCACACTGATCAACTTTTTGGTTACCAGGGATGGCTTGGAAGACCAGCTTTTAGCTGCTGTGGTTGCTAAGGAAAGACCTGACTTAGAGGAACTGAAGGTATTATCATTACTAGTGGTGAGCTTCTGACTTAGGGACCAACTGATGTTCATCTTAGTCAGTAATTCTAAAGAAAACCAAATAATTTAAGCCAGCTTACTCTGATGGTATTCAGAGGTATTGACCCAACGCTTATGAAACTTCAGCCAGCATGGACAGAGATTATGGAAGCTGAAGTCCCGCACATTTGGGAAGCACCAAGGTGGTCTAAGCAGGGAGTCTAAAACAAGTATCTCAATTGTCTTCTTCCGTAAGATACTTGTTCAGTATATCTCAGGACTTCAACAACCCAAGTGGGGAATAGTAGTGGTACGTAGCTGTCACCTCTAATACAATAGGTAAATATGTATTTAAAATGTATGACGTGTTAATGGAAAAAGTCCAAGAATTCATATCCCATTTTACTCAGCGGCTTCAGCTGAGACAGGAACCTGCAGCCCCATGTTGAAAATTGTCTAGTTTTGGAGCAGGAAGAAAGGAGATTTGCTGATAAATAACAAAAGCTCTTTTTCCCCATTCTGTTGCTGGTGTAGGCTACTCTCACAAAACAACAGAATGAATTTAAGATCATCCTGAAGGAACTAGAAGACTCCTTACTAGCTAGACTCTCTGCTGCGTCTGGAAACTTCCTAGGAGATACAGCCTTGGTGGAAAACCTCGAGACCACGAAACGCACAGCTAATGAGATAGAACAAAAAGTAAGTCAGCTGGTTCAACTTAGTGAACTATTGAACAACTTATTCAACTATGCTGTCGTGGCCTCAGCAACAGCACAGAGATGTGTCTCTCTCGTAAATGTGTGACTTACCAACCTAGCAGTGAAAGTGAAGTGCTGTAAGAGAACACTATAGTTCTCTAAAGCATGACTAGATATTACACACTGAAGACTGTTCATTTTTTTATTCTTTTAAAAAAAGTTTTTTTCTTATTTTTTTAGGTGAAAGAGGCTAAAGTTACTGAAGTACAAATTAATGAAGCCAGAGAGAACTACAGGCCGGCAGCAGAAAGGGCATCTCTGCTGTATTTTATATTAAATGACCTAAACAAAATCAACCCCATCTATCAGTTCTCTCTGAAGGTAACTAATAGCGGAACATGCTATTTGGGTAGTGATGGGTTATATTTCTGTAGAAAATAAGCTTTCTCTGTTCTTATGAAGTCCAAGACACCCTCAGCCTTTTTTGCAGATAATCTTACAGCTGCCCATTGGGACTCTTTGCCCATTGTAAGGAAGAATGCCTGAGGGCCAAGCAGAAAGAAGGGCCCTCAAGTCCCATGGAAAAACCTGCTAGAGAGCCAGATTTTGGGCCTTCTGTTTTGCTAACACCCAACTAAGGAGTCACCTCATGTTTTTGAGGACAACCCCTTTCTTGTGTCTCTTTCTTTCCCAGAATGCAAAGTAGGACATCTGCCTGAAACCCTACAGTTTTGTCTTTTGGCTTCTTCTTCTTTTCTGTTTAGGCTTTCAACGTGGTGTTTGAGAAAGCTATTCAGCGTACAGCTCCAGCAGAAGATGTGAAACACAGGGTGATCAACCTTACAGATGAGATCACCTATTCAGTTTATATGTACACAGCTCGGGGACTTTTTGAGAGAGACAAACTTATTTTTCTAGCCCAGGTTGCCTTTCAGGTAAAGTGACTGGATGATGGTCATGACAAAAATGTCAGTATTTCCCCCCTGCTTGATAAAAAGGATATACATGTGTAGAAAACTTGCTATTATATTGAAACTATAGCTAGCTACTAGCCTCATAGAGTATTAGAAACTGAGTTTACATATGATTTACTTGCCATGGTTTATTCAGTAAACTACAGCTGTCTGTGATCACGCAGCATGTAAAGCCATCAACCACAGTGGCTGGATTTATACAGTCCCTTAACCACAGCCAAGCCACATGATAGTGTGATATGATGTGTGAACCAGGCCACAAAATATTTTGCAAATGAGAGTAAAGGTTCTCAGGAGGGCAAGGATCACTCTGGCTAAGATCAAGTGTAGTATCTGTTCTTATTGCAAAACAAGTTTGGGGAAATATTCTTAAGAAAATGCATGCAGGAAAAAAAAATGTTCATAAATGAAGCAACTGGAATTGGAAGGCAGTTGGCCATGAAAGGTTAAAGCAGAAGACAGAGTGGAAATAACTTTAAACAATAAAGAATGCTTATCCAGCCAGGTGTTCCCTAGATTTGTGGGATGACAACTTCTATAATTCCCAGCCAATCTCCCCATTGATCATTCTGGCTGCAGATTTTCAGAGTTGCAATTAAGAAAAGCTCATTGAGAAATATGCTCTAGGGAAGTAAGGTCAGCACTGGCATGGCTACTAGCATCATTATGGCCCCCTTTCTCACTGAAAGCCCAAGCAGATGTTTGTCCTATAAGCTATCTTCAGTACTCTGGACACATCCAGCTCTAGGGAATAGCACTGTACAAAGACGTTCGTTTGCTCACTTTGCCCCAGATTCCCAAACTACCCCCTCTGGCTGGGGTTTATGTCCTTGCCTATAGGTTCACCATCTCTGAAAATCAATAAATTGGAAGGTTAATGAACTTGGTATTGTAGCCATAGCAGCTGTTGTTTGTTTGTTTAAAGTAAGGTATATCATCTGTAACATTCCTAATTTTTCTTATCTTCCCTAGGTCTTGTTGGTGAAAAAAGAAGTGAATCCAGTGGAACTGGACTTCCTTCTGCGTTTTCCCTTTAAAGCTGGTTTGACATCTCCAGTAGATTTCTTATTAGGTCAAGGATGGGGTGGAATTAAGGTTTGCTCAAAAACACTATTTGTAGCCTGAAATAGCAGTTGAAGGCAGTTTTCCACTCATCCCCCTCCCGTATCCGTATACAGTAATAGGCTTCCCTTAGGTCCAGTTTAGAAAATACCTTACCCTTTGCCAGGTGGGACAAGATGTCCTTTATTAAGGGTAGAGGGTATTTATTGGATACGCATGCGGTGTTTAATCCACGGTAATCTGTACAGAGCCGCAGTGACCCGTCCTTTTTCTCACGAAAGAGGACTGGCGCTCCTACTGGAGAGTTTGCAGGCTCGATAAAACCTCTTGCCAAGTTTTTGTCCACAAAGTCCCTCAATGCTGCCAGCTCCCTCTGGGTCATGGCATATATTTTGGGTTTGGGTAGGGGTACCCCTGGGACCAGTTCAATGGTACAGTCTGTTTTCCTGTGGGGGGGGAGTTTGTCCGCCTCTTTCTCGCCGAAGACGTCTGCGAAGTCCGTGTATTTGATTGGCAGTCCCTCTGGCAGCGCCGCCTCTCTGTGCTCTGAAGTCGTTGTTGCCCTCCCCATGGCTGCTCGGGGGACCCTGTTCCCTGTGGGTGCTTGATAACGCCCGTCAGCAAACTTAATCTCTCTGGTTTTCCAGTTGATAACTGGGTTTTGCTGCACGAGCCATGGGATCCCTAGTATGAGTAGAGGTTGCCCCACCGGTGCCACGATGAAAGCCAATTTTTCCTCGTGGCTGCCGAGCCTTAGCGCGGTTTCTCCGGTGTATTGGGTGACCGGGCCTCCTCCCGCTGCTGATCCGTCAAGCTGAGTGAACACCAAATGGTGCTGAAGTGGATAGCAGCGGAGGTTAAGTGCGGCTACCAGGTCTGGGTGCATTAGGCTTTTAGAGCAGCCAGAGTCAATCAGTGCCCAGACCTTTTCAGTCTTTTCCCCATGGGTGAGGGTGACATGGACATAGAGGGTGGGGCATTCCTCACTCACCCCTTTGTCATTGTGCCTGTTGCTCTTCTCCACCTGTCCTTTGGCGCCCCTTAGGCCAGGTGGCTGTCGTTTCCTGCCGGCTCGTCGGGATTGCTTCCCTCCTCCTCTGAGCTGTAGGGGAAATGTCTGGCCCGATACTCCCCCCTCGCTGCTGGTCGCTTTCTTGGCGCTGGGGTTGGTGCGGATGGTGCCCTCCTCGTGCTCTCTCTGGGTGTCGGTTTGGGGCATGCTGCCGCCTTATGGTCGTCCTTGCCGCACGTGAAGCACTGCCCTTTTGCAAAGCGCTGGTCCCGTTCCTCCTTCCACGGTTGGGATCTCGACTTCCCTGGCCTTGCAGCTGTCCGTGATGGTCTCGCTGTCTCCGCCTGCTGTGCTTCCCTCTGGGCTTGGCGGAATGTGTCGTGGGCGTCCTCTGCTTCCCCTGCCAGCCAGATCCACTCGGTCAGGGAGTTGGGGTTGTTGTGACAGAGTGCCCACCGGAGCACGTTCAAGTTAAGACCTTCTTTGAATTTCTCAATCAGGGTCGATTGAGACCAGGCTTCCACCTTGCCGGCTAGGGCTTGGAACTCCATGGCATACTCTGCCACGGAGCGCTGCCCTTGCCTGAGTGTTTTCAGCGTCCTTTTAGCTCTTTCTTGCTCCAGGGGGTCCCTGAAGTGCAGTTCCAGCGCTCGAAGGAATTCTGTGCTGTCCTGCAGCGCCCAGGCGCCTGATTGGCACAATTGGACATACCAATCCGCGGCCCGTCCTTTTAATTTTATGGCGAGGGCATTGACTTTGCCCCGTTCAGTCCTGAAACAGAGACCCCATTCTTCGAGGTAGTACCTCGCATTTGTTAGGAAAAAGGAGAGTTTCGAGGGGTCCCCATCAAACTTTATGCCAAAGTCCTTGGCTGCCATTCTGGCCTGGCTCCAGGTCACATCTGGGCCTTGCAGCGTGCTGTGTGGGGGCTGGTGCGGGTCGGATCGGCTCCAGGCGTCTGGCGGTGTCATTGTCATCTCTCACTGGGTCCCCTCGCCAGTAGGTCGTCTCATCGGCAGGGTGGGAGGGTGGGATGTCGTCCCTCTGGTGGCCTCTCAGAACCGGGCTCCTCCGTAGCCTCCGCCGTCCGCTGGGTCGCCGCTCCATCTCTCGTCCGGGTACGCCTCCAGTCGTCGGGTGGGCTCCTTGGACCGGGCTCCGTCATAGCCGTCACCACCCACTGGGTCGCCGCTCCGCCTCTCGTCTGGGTGCACCTCCAGTCGTCGGGTGGGCTCCTTGGACCGGGCTCCGCCGTAGCCGCCGCCTCCCGCGAGGTCGTCCCGCCATCTCTCGTCCGGGTGCGCCTCCACGATGCTGCCGCCGCGGGGTTCCTGCGCCGCCGTCAGCTGTTGGAGCAGCAGCCGTATCGCCTGCATCCCCTCCTCCAGCACGTCCAGCCTTGCCGCCGTCTGCAGACTCCCGCTGGTGCGCTCGCCGCTCCACTCGCCCTCGCCTCTGGTTGTCATGGAGGAAGGACCTTCCCTCGGTCCCTCCATGGTGCCAGGCGATCCCTCGATTCTGTCTGCCCTGGGTGTCGGTTCGGCTCGCGTCTCCTCCGGGGTGCCGGGCGAACCTGGAGAGGATCCCCTCGTCTCGCCCCCAGTGGCCCGCGGGCCCCGGGGCGCCGGGGTGGTTCCCTCCCACTCCTCTTCCCCCAAGCTGGATCCCATACTTACCTGGGCGTTGTGCCGCCCGGACCTCAGCCACATCCCGCCCGAGGGGAGGGGAGCTTCGCCGCCGGGTGCCGAGTGGTTGTTCATACCTAGCAGGGTCCCTCACAAGCTAGTTGGATAGGTGCTAGGTAAAAACTTTTTGTGGGTTCCCGTTTTTATGTCAGGGTCAGTCTCACTTCGCAATAAGGCACAGACTCACTTAATAGGTATTAAGGATTTCCGGTTTATTGGAATGGTGGCTGACAGAACGAAAAACGGGAACGGGGGTGCGGTGGTGAGGCACCCTGTTTATACCCTCTTGCGGGGTCCCGTGCTCCTCCACCCTTCATTGTCCCCAATCCCTCTTGATGGGCTCCTTGATGGCTGTGTGGGCATTTTCCCGGTGTCTTTCCTTGTCCTCTTGGTTCTGGTGTGTCCTCCAGGGCACCAGGTGCAGCTTATCACTGCTTATCTGAAGCCCTTCTTTTCAGCTGTATATGAGTCCATGGGTGTGGGTGCTTTGGGTGCTTGGATTAAGCACTGTTTTAATTATCTCCTTCCTCTTTTCCTTAATGATCATGATCCACGTTGTGAGGCTCTTCGTGCCTTGCAATGGGGTCATGACACCTGATCTCTTAGTATGATTAGACATACAAGGAATTTGACTTCGGTGGAAGAGCTCTCAATACATTTACATAACATCAAAAATAAACAATAGTAAAGTAATAATGTTATTTACTAAAACTATACAATCAAGAAAGAAAGAAAAATGAAGGAAAATAATACTACGGCTATTAACTAACACACACTCATATTTAAAGGGAGAATTAAGGGACAATATACTGCATCTGTTGTCTAACTGTTCACATTTAACAGAGCATTACCGGTCACATCTTGGCAGTCATGCCTTACCATACATTATCAATTATTATATCATGCTGCATTAATTAGGAGTTCAACAGAGCAATGGCACGAGGGAAAAAACTGTTTCAATGTCTAGATGTTTTGACATGTGGTACTCTCTAGCGCCATCCTGATGGTAGAAGTTGAAACAGTTTATGTCCAGCATGCGAAGGGTCTGCAGATATCTTCTCCGCCCTATTTTTGACCCTTGCAATATACAGGTCTTCTATAGAAGGCAGGTGGATTGCAATAATTCTTTCTGCAGACTTAACTATCCGTTGAAGTCTATATCTGTCCTGCTTGGTTGCGGAACCAAACCAGTCAGTTATAAAAGAACAGATAACAGATTCAATAATTCCTCTGTAGAACTGTATCAAAAGCTCCTGAGATAGATTAAACTTCCTAAGTTGACGCAGGAAGAACATCCTTTGTTGTGGCTTTTTGATGATAGTTCTGATGTTAACCATCCATTTCAGGTCTTGAGAAATTATGGAGCCCAAAAACTTAAAGGACTCTACTACTAATACTGGGCTATCGAATATAGTAAGGAGAGGGGAGTTAGAAGGATTCTTTCTAAAATCCACAACCATCTCTACAGTTTTGAGTGTAGTCAGTTTCAAGTTGTTATAACTATACCACAGGGCCAGTTGTTCTCTTCTTAATAACTCAGAAGAGGCCTGGCAAAATGCTGGGCTTCATAACTGTAGTAGAGTCCATAATAGATATGAACTTGCTCATGAAAGATTTGCTTCAGTCACAGTGTCAGGTACTAGCCAGTGCATGGTTTTGGTAGGCGCTATTTACTTTTAAAAAACATGTGATATGAGCTGCAGGACAGCAAGGATCTAGAGTAAGATATGCAAAGGGCAAACATGGTATAGGGGTGATTTCAGAAATGTAGATTTCAAATGTAGATTTCAAATGTAGGAACCGGTGTGTTACCAGGTGTAGCTGGACAGATATGAATTAGTTCTGAATAAATTCTAACCCTAAATTTGCATCAAACCAAACTATTCAAACCTGTCCAGGCAAGTCCAAGAAGTAGATGGACATTTTCATCATTGATTAGTTATAGTATTATGGCACAGTTTGGCAAAATCAGTTTATCCTCTTTGATATCATTGACCTTGGCTCATATCCAGACCCTTATCATGCTGTTTTCCAGAGTGGCAAATACATTAGATTGCCAAGACTATCATTAGGCCAAAGGCTCTTTTAATCCCAGAGCAATGGCTGGGTCCTGTTAAGGACCACCACAATGGAAAAACTGTTGTACTTGGATAGCCACACCATACTCATTAACATAGGTTTGTGGTAAACTGTTTCTCTAAGTATAAACACTCTTCCATGTCTGGGAACTGCAGGTTACCTTGGGTGGTTTTTCATTTACAAGGAGCAAACTGTTTATCAGAACTGTCTGCCCTTTGAGGATATTATATATTAAAGTGTTAGTGAGAGTGTCCTGAAAGCTAAATAAACCATACTTTCCGCCTTACTAATTTTGTACATCTGGAGATGAATATTGTCCCTTACCAGAACTTTTTTAAGGTCCAAGATATGCATTTGACCACCTGCAGGTTTAGTTCCCCTTAGAATCAAGAACTTTAGCACCACACGGTCATTTCCTTCCAGTGTTCCTGCTACTTCTATTGCTTCAATTATGTCGTCCTTATTGGCTAGAATCAAGGCAAGGACAGGTGATCCATTTGTATCCCCTTCCACCCTCTGAAGAAGAAAGTGGTCAGCAATACAAGTCAGGAATTTCTGGGCAGGACCATGTCTGGCTGAGTTTTTCTCTCAACAGAGGTCACATAATTAGTCTGCCATTGCTGCTATTACAGTATGCAAAGCAATTCACCATATCCTTTAGTATTTTACTAATATTTGAGATGCTTTATTTCTTTCTGTTGCAACACTTCTAGAAGGTAGCACATTGATGGAGACTGATTAGAACCAAGTGGTCTAACTAGCCATTCATGGGCAAGGATGCAATAGAACACTGCATCTGCTGTTGCTGTATTCTCAGGTACTTTCTGAAATGGATGAATTCAAAAACTTGGACAGCGATATTGAAGGCTCTGCTAAGCGATGGAAAAAATTTGTAGAATCAGAGACCCCTGAAAAGGAAGTTTTCCCCAAGGAGTGGAAGAATAAGACAGCCCTACAAAAGCTGTGCATGATGCGATGCATGAGGCCAGACCGCATGACCTATGCAGTCAAGTACGTATCATGTTTTCTTCTACAGGCTTGGAAAGTAGGAAACCTGAGGGTGCTTCACTTGGAGAGTGGAGAACATTGTCATATGGAGCAGCTCATAGTACAGCTTGGTATGTTATTCCAAAGACCTGGGTGTTAAGAGTCTTGGCCTGCTCCGGCCTTTTGCCTGCTATACAGTCAAAAGACAACATGGCCTGATGCAGTCCAGAGGTTCAAGGCAAGCAACAAATGTATCCATCTTGCAGATAGGGACACACAAACATGGGCACTGAGGGATCAGACAGACCTATATATACGTACATCTGGTTGTGTTTGTTTATCAACAACTCCAGAAAGCTTGAGCTGGTACAAAATGCTGATAATTCTGTAAGAATAGAAACAAATATACAAATAGAAATAGTTGCAAATGTTCAATTGGGTTTTATGTGTGTGTGTGGGGGTGTTGGTCTCATAGTTATAGTTACTTTTATGGTTTTAACAATACAAAGAAAAAAAAATCAATTTTTCGTGCTTGTGAATGGCTAATCTACTCCACTGCAAGAACTGAATAATACATTTCTGCTATTTAAATTAGCACAAAATCCCACTCAGATTGTTTTTTTAAGGCTCAAATGAAAATGTATTTGCTTTATATTTGAAAAAAAATGCTAACAAGTAGTCTGTTTTCCTGAAAGCAGGGAGGAAAGGCAATCAGATCTTTTGGATTACAGCACCTGTAGCCCTCAGCCAGCATGGCCAGTAGGCAGGGTTTTGGGGAGCTGTGGTCCGAAACATCTGGAGGGCACTATGTTGCTTGCTGTAAGACCATTCATGCAGAAAGCTGTTAATGTATTAGAGAACTACCACTGGATTCCATTGGGCCTCTGCCATTTCCAGTGCTATTTCATGTGGAGCGGCTCTGTCATCAGTTCACAGTGGAGAAAGTACCAGTCTCAATTATTTGTATCTCTGTTCTAACAATGTAAGAGCAAGTGTGCCTAAATCTGCCTCATGGAATTCAGTGGAACTTACTCTTAAGCAGCTGCTGACAGGATTACAACCTAAAGTTCCTGTGACTGAAGCTATGGGTTGATAATTCCCCAGATTCTGTTTGTTTTAGTGAGGTATCTGTAAACTCTGTCTCTGCTCTCCTCTCTCTCTCTCTCTCTCTCTCTCTCTCCCCCTTTCCAAAAATACGATTTTCTCAGAAACTTTGTGGAAGAGAAGATGGGAAGTAAATTTGTTGAAGGGCGAAGTGTTGAATTCTCCAAGTCCTATGAAGAAAGCAGTCCATCCACACCAATATTTTTCATTCTCTCTCCTGGAGTTGATCCCCTGAAAGATGTTGAAGCCCTAGGTAAGTTGATAGAGCTTTTTTTAAAAAAAATTATCCCACCTTTACTATCTTTATAAGTAACTCAAGGGGGGGAACGTACCCAATATTCCTTCCTCCTATTTTCCCCACAACAACCACCTTGTGAGGTGATACACTCCCTGCACTAAATACTCCCTATAGCCAATAAGACATTGGCTGGTGCTGTCCACAGACAGACAACAAAGTTACTAATTTTACAGATGGTCACACACTGGCATGGGCAATGCACAAGGAAAATAGGACAAGAACAAGCAACGAACAGCTGCAGCTTTTAAATTGTATTATTGCTCCTAGGTCAAAAGCTTGGCTTCACCATAGACAATGGGAAAATCCATAATGTGTCCCTGGGACAAGGGCAAGAGGTTGTGGCTGAAAACGCTCTGGATGTGGCTGCAGTAGAGGGACATTGGGTCATTCTCCAGGTATTAAATACCCATAGATTTCCTGTTTACAGCTTCTAGATTTGTCAGCTGTACTGATTCCATACAGTACTCCCTTTCCTACATGATTAAACAATTAGTCAGTCAATGAATAGTCACCACAGATTGCACAAACTGTCTGCAGTCTGATCCAAAAACAAACCTACAATAAATAAATCTCCAAATATTTGCTGGATATCCTTTGTCCAGAAATGCAGAATGCACACCGGCAATGGTTGTCACAAGGCAACCACACTATTGTGTGCCAAGGACCCTGCTGCAGCCTTTGGACAGAAGTATCCACCATTTCAGAGAAGTTTAATAATTTCATAATGTGATTGTACCCCTTCCCTCTGCTTCTCAAAAGGTGGGGTATTTTTAGTAATAAGGCTGATCCAAGGAGCACACAGAGTTACATAATGGTATTACTCCTTAAATACAAGAGATATCAGGTGCTGCTCTGGGCTAGCACATTACTCATAGAGAAGAAATCATAAATAATATACAGTGCAAGCAACTTTAAACACACAGCAGAGTCAGCAGAGAATGAATTGCTCACTACAACTTCATAGAATAATGCAGAAGGCTGAGCATTTTCTCTAAGATTTCTCACTAGAAAAGACCCAAGCCTTGGAACAGGAGACAAGGGCAGTTTAAAATAGCAGTCTAGTCTTTGCCAGAGTGGGCTCAGACCAAAGAGAGAGAAGAAGAGAGAGGCTAAACTTCCTCAGTGCCAAATAACATAATTTTATAATCTTGCAGAATATACATCTGGTAGCCAAGTGGCTGGGCACGCTGGATAAGAAAGTTGAACGCTACAGCATTGGGAGTCATAACGATTACCGCGTATTCATGAGTGCTGAACCTGCTCCTTCTCCAGATTCTCACATTATTCCTCAGGGCCTGCTGGAAAATGCCATTAAAATCACAAATGAACCTCCAACTGGCATGCATGCCAACTTACACAAAGCCCTCGACCTCTTTACGCAGGTAAACAGACTCACCTGTCCAATTTGTTATGCCTTTCTAGCCTCAAGTCACAGTTCTAAAATACTAGTAGAAGAATTGGTTTTCCTTATTTTGGGAGGACTGCCAGCAGTGTGTTGGCTAGAACAGTTACTAAAGACTTGCCTTGCTTCTGGAGATTAGGACAGCCTTTGTGTTCTGCCCATGTACTGTTTATTCCCCTCAAGTTTAGATTATCTTTTTTTTGGGTTTGCTTAGGTAAATTTTTAGACCTTTACAAAGTGCCCAGTGGTGACATGGCAGACAACACCAAACAAGATGAGGACTTAGCAGAATTGTCACTATCTCAAAAACATAGTTGGGGTCAAGTCAGGACCTAAAATTAGTCCTTTCCTTTCTTCTGGTAGCATCTGGGAGAGCCATTCCCATTCTGTATATCAGAACTGTGACTCCTTCTAGCCAAAATACTGAAATTAAAAAAGCACATGCCTTTGTGGGAACAGAATTCTGATCTTGAATGAATTTCTAAACAAGGGCTTTGGTGGTAGGCAGTCTGAAGATAAAATTAAAATGCTAAATTAAGAACTGAAGGATTCAGCAAAGAATTGGGGTAAGGCAAAAATGGTACTGTCTAACCCAAACTTTCTCAACTTTTTGACCCTGGAGGAACCCTTGAAATATTTTTCAGGCCTTAGGGAACCCCTGCACATCCAGGCTGAAATACAGACCAGAAGTTACAAAATTATTATATTTGTTTCATGTGTAGGCCTGCATATACGCATTAACAGCATTCTTAAACTAAACAAAAAGAATGAAGCTTGCCTCTTTAATGTGAAGTTGCCTGAATTTGAAATAATTTTTTAAATAAATCATGATCTCCCAGGAACCCCCAGTGACCTCTTGCAGAACTCTAGGGCTCCACAGAACCCTGGTTGAGTAACCCTGACCTAACTACTGCACTGTGCTGGAGCCTTGAAAGCCTAGGATTTGCTGGCAGCCCTTTGATTTGCTGCTTCCTTCCTTCTGATTGCTATTTAATTTTCCACAGCTACTATTCTCCATCAGAATTCTATATTAACTCTGAATTCTCTGAAAATAATTGGAATGAGAGTGTTCCTAAAGCCCTGGGCATTTACTTGAGAGTAATATTTTCTGAGACCGATAGTGACCTTTAGATTACTCCAGAAAAAGCCCTTGTCATTGCTGTGCTATTGCAGGCTCCCCGTTGAGTTTCCACAGTGGGAGGAGTACTTTACATCCATCCTACAACATTCCTTTGATACCTACCTAGCTACTGCGGGTGAGGCTATTTGAAATTTAGCTCACAGCTCCTGTAACCCTGCCAATGGATGCCATTTATTTTTAAACCCATATTTTAATTAGCAACAAAGTATATTTCTACTTTTTAAATGAAAGATTGGTAGACTGCTGTAATACTACAGTGCTACGTTTTG